>NC_088401.1:59081990-60339490 GCF_034236695.1 Oncorhynchus nerka
TACAAACTGGGGCAAATGCTTTACATTACCTGTACCCTACAGCCTGAAGACTAGCCTAATGAAGGCAAAATTATACCAATTAAGCGAACGAGAGGCCGCACGGAAAGTGGAAGCATGTGTGTCAAATGGGTTTCTTGTTAATTTGGGTCCGGGAATGGGCTAGATTAGAACGAGACCGGAATTTGCATTGGTCGTGCAATCAGGAAAGACCCAGGGGAAACTAATACAAACTGTCCATTCAGTCAACTGGCAAGAAACATGTTTCTGCTGCTGCTCCATTAGACATTATAGTATAGTTAGTTTAACTAACACACAAACTATCTAGCATATATGCACCTCTATGTAAGTATAGTATAATTGGTATGCAACTCATGTCAAAATGATTATACAGATCAATGTATTTGGCAATAGTAGGAATAGCAATAGTCTATTTGGCCATAGTGTGAATATTTTGATAGAAAAGTTTCACAAAATAATAATGTTTTGAAAATCTTTGAGAAGGTTACGTGACGTTCAGGCTGTCCAGGGCCAGTAGAATGAATAATGGCAATATCCCCCTCCAAGCAACCACTCAAACAGCACAGCCCTAGGTTAGCCCACCACAGGATTGGATCATCTCTATGACTTTTGATTGGTTGGCTTTTAATAAAAGCAATCTCTCCTCCAGCAGCCTCTTGGAAAGCCCACCTGTGGGATGAGGTAGGGATCCAAGCCTTTGATTAGTCAGCAGATAATGTTATCTGGCTGATCTTCAATCAGAAAGGACAGGGCCAAAAGCACGATGGAGCCAGACATTTCTTCTACAAGTGGACTGGTGTGCAGATGTAGCCAAGCTGTGTACAGTGCATTCGGAAAGTATTCAGACCTATTGACTTTTCCCACATTTTGTTACATTACAGCCTTATTCTAAAATGTATTCAATAAATAAAAATCCTTATCAATCTACGCATAATACCCCCATAATGATAAAATAATGACAAAAAAAATGGAAATACCTTATTTACATAAGTTTTCAGACCCATTGCTATGAGATTCGAAATTGAGCTCAGGTGCATCCTTGAGAAGTTTCTGCAACTTGATTGGAGTCCACCTGTGGAAAATTCAATTGATTGGACATGATTTGGAAAGGCACACACCTGTCTATATGATGTCCAACAGTACATGAGGTCAAAGGAATTGTGTCAAAGCACAGATCTGGGGATGGGTACCAAAACCTTTCTGCAGCATTGAAGGTCCCAAAGAACACAGTAGCCTCCATCATTCTTCAATGGAAGATGTTAGGAACCACCAAGACTCTGGCTACCCACCCAAACTGAGCAATCGGGGAGAAGGGCCTTGGTCAGGGAGGTGACCAAGAACCCAATGGTCTCTCTGACAGAGCTCCAGAGTTCCTCTGTGTAGATGGGAGAACCTTCCAGAAAGACACCATCCCTATGGTGAAGCATGGTGGTGGCAGCATCATGCTGTGGGAATGTTTTTCACCAGCAGGGACTGGGAGACTAGTCAGGATCGAGGGAAAGATGAACGGAGCAAAGTACAGAGAGATCCTTGATGAAAACTTACTCCAGAGTGCTCAGGACCTCAGACTGGGGCGAAGGTTAACCTTGCAACAGGACAACAACCCTAAGCACACAGCCAAGACAATGCTGGAGTGGCTTCGGGACAAGTCTCTGAATGTCCTTGAGTGGCCCAGCTAGAGCCCGGACTTGAACCCGATCAAACATCTCTAGAGAGATCTGAAAATAGCTGTCCAGCAACACTCCCCATCCAACCTGACAGAGCTTGAGAGGAATGAGATAAACTGGGGCGGCAGGTAGCCTAGTGGTTAGAGCATTGGGCCAGTAACTGAAAGGTTAGATCGAATCCCCGAGCTGGCAAGGTGAAAAATCTTTCGTTCTGCCCCTGAACAAGGCAGCTAACCCACTGTTCCTAGGCCGCCATTGAAAATAAGAATTTGTTCTTAACTGACTTCTCCTAGTTAAATAAAGGTTAAAAAAATAAATAAAAAATAAAACTCCCCAAATACAGGTGTGCCAAGCTTGTAGCGTCATACCAAAGAAGAATCGAGGCTGTAATCGCTGCCAAATGTGTTTCAACAAAGTACTGAGTACTTTGGGTATGAATACTTATGAATACTTATTGTGATATTCATGTTTTTATATACATTTGCAAAAAAAATACTAATAAACAGTTTTTGCTTTGTCATTATGGGGTATTGTGTGTAGATTGCTGAGGGGGAAAAACTATTTAAGCAATTTTAGAATATGGCTTTAACGTACATTTTTGGCGAAAAAGTCAAGGGGTCTGAATACTTTCCGAATGTATTGTAAGTCTAGAAATACACGTGGACTGTCTAAACAAATCACGTCGAACCAGATCACTGAGAATATGTTGGAAATGTTCAATTCGTGAAAACGAGCTTAGGTTCTTCTTTTCTTATCATCTGCACTTACAACGAGTTGCATTTGCTCTAGTGCAATCCATCTGTTAACCTGTTATTTCCCAGAGAGATTCAAACCTAGGAGTCTGCCTAATAAACAAAATGTGATGCATTTTGTATTCTAAACGGCATTATGAAAGAATCCCAGAGACCACATCCCTCTCCAGCCTGAGAACATCATCTGCCTTCATCTGCCTCTGAGAAGTGGGTCATTCCTGAAGAGGACCCCACCGGTCCGAAATGGTCATTTTGGCTGCTCAAGCCATGTCACCTAAACAATGGCACTTAGGGGAAAGTTTTTTCTCCCTTCCTTCCTTTCTTCATTCATTCCTTCCTGTCGAGCATTCTGCCTGACTTAGCAAACTCAATGTGTCCCAGCCAATCCCCTCCCTCCCCTTCTACTCTTCTCCCCCAAGCAAGGGCCCCCCTCCTGAAAGAGCCTAGCTGACTTGATCAGAACTGAGGAGGGGAGGAAAACAAATGAAAACAAGAAAGCTTACACTCTTATACCCAGGGGCCTCCACGGTGGTGGAATATAACAAGTCAACGAGCAGGTTCCATTCACATGTAGATGGTGGGGGGGGGGGGTACTCATCAGCACCTACAGGGCTCTAAACTATCAACCCCACCCATGACCTCCAGGCTTTACAACAGATTGACGAGTGCAGTGCACTTCCTTGGCAAAAGGATGGAGGAAGTACTCATCAGCATCTACAGGGCTCTAAACTATCAACCCCACCCATGACCTCCAGGCTTTACAACAGATTGACGAGTGCAGTGCACTTCCTTGGCAAAAGGATGGAGGAAGTACTCATCAGCATCTACAGGGCTCTAAACTTTCAACCCCACCCATGACCTCCAGGCTTTATACCAGATTGAGGATTGCAGTGCACTTCCTTGGCAAAAGTATGAACTTTGGCTAAATGAAAGTTGACTGATTGTCGTTCAATTTTACTCATTAACACATAAGGATTACCCACAGTTTGGATTTTGGCTCCAGATAAGCAAAGACAACTTTGATAAGCCTGTAAGCAGGAAATTACCTTTAGCACGAATGCAAATAATTTTCCATAATCAGGAAGCCAATTTATTGCCATTTTACAGGTCTTGACAGCTTTCTTATCTATACGACTTACATAATTACCTTTGGAAGGTAGTCAGAAAGTCCAAAGAATTTTGCCCCATGTGTACCTAACTTTTAAGTCACACTTATACATTTCTCCACACAGTATGTCTTCAAAAAGTTGTAACAGAAAGTCACCTTTTAGCAGCGCAACAATACTTTCTGAGCCCCATGATCACTTGTTCCACATGTTCCAGGGAAAGCTTAGTGCCATGGATAGAGAGTAAAGGAAAGGCCTGTGGTGAGCGAACACTGTTTTGAACCTATAGCCAGAATTCTAAACCTCCCAATCCCAAAGCCCATCCATCCAAACACCACCAGTGTTGATGTGGGGGCTATTTTAGTACAGGCCCGGCTTGGGGCTCGCCCACCAAAGGCCTTTTAAGTGTGCACCTGCGTAGCATGGCAGAGCGGAGCAGACTGGAGGCTTGATGTGGGCCCAGCTTATAGTATTCCCTCGGGGAGGAAAACATTAGAGAACCCTTTGTTGTCTAGAGCTAAAGCTTCACTACCTACACACCATATATATTGGAGGGTGTAAATACACAACCCCCCCCCCCCCCATACCCCCGAGAAAGACCACCGCATAACATCTCTAATATTCCTGTAAAGGCAAATGGAGCGTTTGATTGTGGCAAAACTTGGACTCGGTTATGAGCCCGCGTCGCTGCAACGTCGTAAAGACAAGGCACTTCCGAACAGCTGGTTTCACTTGTTTTCCTCTCGTTCTCTCCCTCCCTGTCTCTTTCATTCTCTCTCTCTATTTTTCCTTTTGTTTCTCCAAAGCGTTCCCATTCCATTCATCCTGAGTGGTGGTGTGAGATTCGCAGGCTAGGGTGGCGGGAGTTGCCTTTCAACTTCTCACCCACACATAACCCACCCAGCTGTGCTCCTCAAGAGCACCACAGATGCAGATCAGCAGGCCCGTCTGGGAAAGCCTTTTGCTCTCTGCTAGATTTGAAGCCTGTTAGATTTTAAGCATGTTAGATTTGAAGCCTGTTAGATTTGAAGCCTGTTTGATTTGAAGCCTGTTAGATTTGAAGCCTGTTAGATTTGAAGCCTGTCTGATTTGAAGCCTGTTTGATTTGAAGCCTTTTAGATCTGAAGCCTGTTTGATTTGAAGCCTGTTAGATGTGAATCCTGTTTGATTTGAAGCCTGTCTGATTTGAAGCCTGTTTGATTTGAAGCCTGTTAGATGTGAAGCCTGTTTGATTTGAAGCATGTTAGATTTGAAGCCTTTTAGATTTGAAGCCTGTTTGATTTGAAGCATGTTAGATTTGAAGCCTAGGCGTAACAGCCACAGAAACCATATTGTGATGAACTCGCCCCCCCATAAACTACTGGAACCTTGTTATAACTCTGTTCTAAAATTATAACAAGCATTTTGAAATAAGCATGAAGTCAAACTGACTCTTCCTCAAAGAAAAGGGCTAAAGCAATATTCCTTGAGATACACTATATATACAAAAGTATGTGGACACCCCTTCAAATTAGTGGATTTGGATATTTCTGCCACACCCATTGCTGACAGGTGTCATAGATCGAGCACACAGCCATGCAATCTCCATAGACAAACATTGGCAGTAGAATGGCCTTACTGAAAGCTCAGTGACTTTCAACATGGCACCATAATAGGATGCCACCTTTCCAAGAAGTCAAATTTCTGCCCTGCTAGAGTTGCCCTGGTCAACTTTAAGTGCTGTTATTGTGAAGTGGAAACGTCGAGGAGCAACAACGTCTCAGCCGCGAAGTGGTGGGCCACACAAGCTCACAGAATCGTCTGTCCTTGGTTGCAACACTCACTACCCAGTTCCAAACTGCCTCTGGAAGCAATGTCAGCACAAGAACTGTTCGTCGGGACGTTCATGAAATGGGTTTCCACGGCCGAGTAGCCGAACTCAAGCCTACTATCACCATACGCAATGCAAAGCGTCAGCTGGAGTGGTGTAAAGCTCAATGCCATTTGACTTTGGAGTAGAGAAAACTCGTTCTCTGGAGCGATGAATCACTCTTCACCATCTGGCAGTCCGATGGATGAATATGGATTCGCCGGATGCCCGGAGAACACTACCTGCCCGAATGCATAGCGCCAATTGTAATATTTGGTGGCGGAGGAATAATGGTCTGGGGCTGTTTTTCATGGTTTGGGCTCGGCCCCTTAGTTCCAGGTGAAGGGAAATCTTAACGCTACAGCATACAATGACATTATAGATGATTCTGTGCTTCCGACTTTGTGGCAACAGTTTGGGGAAGGCCCTTTCCTGTTTCAGCATGAAAATGCCCCCGTGCACAAAGCAAGGTCCACACAGAAATGGTTTGTTGAAATCGATGTGGAGAACTTGACTGGCCTGCACAGAGCCCTGACCTCAACCTCATCGAACACCTTTGGGATGAATTGGAACACCGACTGCGAGCCAGGCCTAATCGCCCTACATCAGTGTCCGACCTCACTAATGCTCTTGTGGCTGAAAGGAAGCAAGTCCCACAGCAATGTTCCAACATCTAGTGGAAAGCCTTCCCAGACGAGTGGAGGCTGTTATAGCAGCAAAGGGAGGACCAACTCCATATTAATGCCCATGATTTTGGATTGAGATGTTCGATGAGCAAATGTCCACATACTTTTGGTCGTGTAGTATATTTATATTTTAAATAATGATATCTCTACACAACAAAGATGTAAGTATTTAACTGGAAAATCAACATCTTAGGTTAGTTATTCAACGTGTCACATGTTTGTTCTACCTGCAAATTTCAGGATCTCCAATTTAGATAAACAAACCACACAGGTAAAGAATTTGCCCTGCTGGTGCGCTAACTACAGGGTCTATAGGCTCTCCCACTATAGAAGTCCACACACATAATAATCTAAGGCGTCAATCATCCGGCAGTGTACTTTGACCAAGTGGAGCCCTGGCTATGATTGACATGGCTGTTTCTATGAAGGGGATGTGGTCTCTACATGTCAAGCTGGGGCGTATTATAGAGGGGGCGAAGTTAATACGAATTTACACCAAGGAGAAAGGCTGTCGTCCAGGTTCTGTTACCCCTCCAATAAAACGCAACTATTGAACGCAATAGAGATCGAACCGAGCTTCTTGCAGAGTTTGAAATTGAAAACTTAACTCTTCTATGAGGGGAGAGATATGGAACTGGACCCTGCTGCACCTAGCCTACACACCAGCCACCATATGAACTGTGCTCAGTATTGAGGAATTCCAGAACAAAACTCCATTGAAATGCCTCTTGGTTGTCATTATTCATTTAACTTTTCTACAGTCCGGGAAATTCGTTTTTGGTGAAGCCACTTCCTCGTTGCCTGTGAAGGCTTTTTACTTATCGTCTTCTCTCTGTCATTTTTGAACGTACACTTAAGGGAGTGAACGTTATTTATAATAAGGGTTACATGAAGAAAATCAGACCGCTCTGAAATGAAAATGGTGACCCTCCCCTTCACCAAAAAATAATCCTTCAAACAAAGTGTATGCCAGACATGTCTGCCGTTTACCCTGACTTCTTGGCCAAACAAGAGCCTTATATATATCCAGTTTTAGAGACTGTTCTTCATCCTAAAAGCATTGCACGGCAATGCAGGAATTTTGATAGGGCACAGGGCCAGAAGGTTGTGGGTTCGCAGACCACCGTAGACAAGAGTAGGGGTGGAAAGATCTGCTTTATAGTAAAAGCATTGCATGAATCTATCATCGTATTTGCAGGTGCCAGAAAAATTGCCTTTAATAAACATTCCATGCAATTCTTCGTAATTTTACATATTAACGAATCTTTCTTTCATACTACAGAAATTACCGAAATTACAGGCTAAGAATGGAAAGACAGATAGACCTATGTGTTCATCTTATCATATTTCTCCAATGCCAAATCAGTGTGTCTTGTTTGCAAAGAAACTGTCCCTCTTTGCAAATAGTTCTGAGCATAGCACTTCGCTGGCTGACTTTCAAAAGTTAGGCCTACCTTTCCAACCTAGACAGAGTAGGCCTAGCAACTGCAGAAAAATGTAACCATTAACAGCTGCCTACTCGTCTTCCATAGCTTAACCCAACGAGAGAAGGTCACAAGTGTTTCCCTAAAAGCTGTCTGGGTTTAAACATCTTCTATTGTACAGAAAGGGAATTGCTTAATCAATTGACAGTGAAAGAATTAGATTAGGCCTTACTTCCCAAGCCAAGTCAGTCTCTGAATGTCAAAGAAAGGAAACAATGACATCCCAATGCCTCGGAGTCATGTCTTTTCCAGGTTGTTTTTACAGCTTGTTTCTGGCATAGAGAATCGCGGACCAAAGGGATGTTATATATAACTTTATATAATCGGATCCGTTTTATTGTCTTCATAGTATTAAGATAAGAAGGGGTAGGCCTGTGCTTTTTGCCATTTTCTTTAATATTAGGTCGACATATGGCATACCCTCGAGTCTTGTTTTTAACTTAACACCCCTTCACTGACAAGGCGGTAAACTACTTAAAGAGTGCATGGTGGGTGGAGGAATTGACCAACACATTTATGGATATAGCAGCCTATAGCCTAATTTCGTCTGTCAAACAGGTGGACCAACCTATTATTTCTTAATTAGGAAGAAATAGGCTCCAACAGAAAGCCCTCTTGTTTTTAGTAAAGTGTCATTAAAATAAATAATGTTTAAATGAATTATGCCTACTTGAAAGTGTCCACTTTCAGCACCATGAGCTGTCCATTCTGATTGATTGTGCCACAGCTGCTGCTTCAAGTTTCAACACCACAATGTAAGTTATTAGCATCTGGTTTATTGTAAGGTCACTAACTAAAAAGAAATATATTGTTTTTAATCAAATCAATTATAGTACTAGGAAGCTATCAAAGCTATCAAATTTTAAAAATTGGAAGAAACCTTTTGACTCCTGAACTGCCACCGTAAGCCTACACAGCACAGCCATTGGTTAGGCAGGACACACACACACACACAAAAAAAAAGTTTTTGATCAGCAAATGCAGAGCAGGCCCGGGGCTCAGGGTTGGAATACCCATTGCAGGGTGTAATGCAGCCTAGTTTTATTTACACCATCCCAGCAGCTATCTTAGAAATATAACTTTGCTTTGTGCTTCTCGAGCCTGCACTTCGTAGCCTACAGGCTATGGATCATTTGATCGAGACCACACTAAATAGCCAATAGGCGTACTTGATATTGCGCTCGCAGAGGAGAATGAGAGATGAGGGGCTGCATCGGGCACACATCGATATATAACCTAATAAGCAACTAATTCAAAAAACACTGAGAAATATTGACATTTCATCAATTACAAATTACATGACCCTCCTCTGGACTAGATTTTTTTTTTTAAATACTAAACCCTCCTCTTGACTGAAATTGAAAAAGCATGACCCTCCCCTATATTACTTCAGGTAACCATTCTGTACATTTCTATCTGTTCCTAAAGGCATCAAAAAGTGAGCGGGCCCCTTTTCAAAGCACTCGAAGAACAGAAGCATAACAAGATGAAAAGAGGGATTCTATGATCTGGCCCTGTAATTACAAATTTCTAGAACCCTGTGCTTCACTATCAACAACAGATAAGGCTTTTCTGTGTTCCTCGCCTTTGATCTGGGGGTCCCTTCAATCACATAGGGAAGAGGGGGACTCAGTGCTTCCTGTTCGGGACCCCCCTGCAAACCGCTCTCTAACTTACCAGTAGGTCGACTTCAGACATTTTGTCTACATTGCATTTTAAGAAATAGCTAGCTAGTTAGCCTAGCAAATGTAGCTATGTAGTTTTAATTTTACATTCGGTAGGGTCTATTGTCAACTATTTTGTTCTGGGTTTATAGTACCCATAAGAGAAGGAGACAAACAAGGGAGAAAAAAAGAGTCCTGTCTGCTTGACTCATGCCTCAAATGTTAAATGTTAAATTTTCTAACAGCCAAATGCTATTTTTTTTGTGTCTAACTAATAGAACTAGAAAACACTAAATTCCACCGAACCTATTTTGTAGAACTTTGTCAGGGTTCGTAGCACTGTTGTTTTTTTGCAATGCGTCCTGGTTGGTACACTAGGAGTCATAGATAGTCTCAGGAGTCATAGATCACTTGGTGGTTATCCATAAAATATGTACCTTTGTCATTTGAGAAACTCGCTTTGTACTGGTTTTAGAAGGAACCCAATCAACTAATTTTGAGCAAGCATTTAGTGACTAACTCACTGTTTAAACCTCTTTCTTGATCCTCTAAAGAAGTGCTTTGGTATTTGGAATTCCACTCCTGACAGAGCAGTGATGTGGAATCCCTGTGATCAATGCTGAAGGAAATAGGAGTTCTTAACAAGGTGCTAACGCAGATCAGTTAAACTAAGTAACCCGATAGGGAACCATGAAAGGCCCTGAGCAGCCATCACTGAACTGTTGCTCACCTGTTGACTACTCAGTTGACTCAAGGATCCACTGATAGTAGAGATTAAAGGGAACCTTTAAAGGCCCCTATTGAGGGTCAACCGGAAGGAGGGAGGAAATGAAGGGAGGAGGGGCAAACAGCAATGGAGAGGTTAACTAAAGCAGGGGCCTTCCATCTCCCTCCCTCCCACCACTCCACCCCCCACCAACAACAAAAAACTCTCTGACATGACCCCCAGCCGAGAGCCGGACGGACTAAAGCCTCCCATTGTTGTCCCTTATACAGGATCACCGAGCCTGCCAGTGAAAAAGGGGGAGGAGAGGTGGGGGACGGGGGGGGGGACTGCCAGCTCAAACACAATCGTGTGATAGGACTTGGCCCTATCTAATCAAGGGCAGGAGGTCACTTCCGAACAACCGGGCTATAAAAGATTATTTCCTGCCGCATAACAGAGGAGCCGTTGGGGAGGGTGGGAGGAGAGGAAGAAGGGAGGGTAGGGTGAGGAGAGAGATGGGAAAATGGGGGAGGGGTGCAGGCTGTCTGTGAGGAGAGGAAGTGAATTGAAAAAAAGCCAGCAGACGGGAACCATCTGGCTAGATGGTAGTATAATCTTTAAAAAGAGACTGGGAGGGGTGAGGTACCCCACCCTCCACCCACCCCCACCCACCAAACACACACCCTCCGAGAGGGCCCACTGCGTCCAAGGAATGATTTAAGCTTTTTTTGGGGGGGAGTAATTTTTTTCCCTTGGTTGAGATATTAACATCACTCATACAGACCTCTCCCTGGGGGCTGTTAAGATAGGACATGATCTTATCAATGTGGGCCCGTCCGATCAGAAGGGAGAGCAGTATAGCTAATATGAAGTATACTTTACTGTATTTCTTTAGCCTGCAACGTTTGAGAGAATAGCACTTCAGCCATCAGCATCGTGTCAATGTAACGTTCTACCTGCTACACCAGAAACCAACCAAAATCGACTTTACTTCTCAGTATTTCAATTCACACAAGATGGAATGAACGCGAGCGGCAGCCATCGAGAATTGAACCTCAGCAATTCTTGAGCTTGGACGCTGCCATTGGACTTGACGCAACGTGGACAGTATAGCAGCTTACATTGATTTCCAAGGAAGTATTTCCTATATGGCTGATGGCTGATGGCAATGCCGGACAACCGATGGCTGTAGTGTAGCAGGGCCTTAAGGTGGAGTTTTTGTTGGTGTACTTTTTCAGGACACTGTCATCCAACTGTTGTTTTAAATGATCTAAATGTAATTATATTTCCTTAAGTTCCCAGATGAGCAATTCTTGACAGCTCCCTCTGATCAAGCCATCTTCACCTCCAGTTACATTTCTTTTATTTTTTATTGAACCTTTATTTAACTAGGAAAGTCATTTTCATCTACAATGACGGCCTACCCCGGCCAACGCTGGGCCAATTGTGGGCATTGGCCACTTCCCTTTGATTGATATTTTCAGTTAGTAGAACACATAATCACCGACATCCATTGGCTATGAGCAAAAGCGCAAAGCTCATCTCTCAAACACGCCTGGCCATTAATTACAATAGGATCCCCCTGAATGATTGCCAGGGTTTGGGTATTGGTCCTCTCACTCAGGCCCCGCCTTCTCTTCCACATCCCCTACTGGCCTTTGTCCATAAAATGCCTGACAAAGACAGGAAGAGGGGCTTGGGGAAAAATGTGTGGTATTAGATGGCAGTAACGCCGCATAGACGCATGGCACTTGGGGACGATGTGTGAAGGGTTTATACCCTGGCCCTCTGTGTGTGAAACCATGGAGCAAATGCAGAGGCTTGGTTCCAATGGAACACCTCTGCCAAAGTAGTCCCAGCACCTGATAAAACATTGTTTATTACTCATGTGAATTATAAAAGGTCACTAAAGTAAATGAGTGTTTACCTCATTGCCAACCAGCCTGAGATAGAAACCTGGATGTAGCAGGAGTTATATGTTGTTCTTTTTTAAACTTTTGCTCTGTTTAGATGATTTTATAGCAACTTTTCTGTATTCACCATCAGATGGTTCTCTCTATTTCTCAGAAACAGTTTCGCCCAACAAAGAGCAAAAACATTTTCAACATAACGAAAGCAAACCAAACCAACTTCAGTGAGAGGCATAGAAACCCCTCATCCTGTCCCTCAAACCCATCTCTGCAGTCCCTCATAGCGAATTTCCATTTAGACGGTATTAGGAAAATAAGGGAAATCCGCTGAGGTTAGGCAAACTGAAAGCGGAGCTTTGCCTTTGGTGACAAATCCTCCGGGGAGGGTTTATAGAAGACCTTCAGCGTCAGCAGCAGTGCCCTAGCTAAGGACAGCCCTGGCCGGCAGCAGAGCTTGTGGGTTGGAGGTTCCACCATGGTGACTCACAGGGTAATCATGCGTGTTTGCACTCGCAAGGCCCCAATGCTGTCAGAGGGCCCCGGGAGTAGGGCCGCCAAGCTTTACACACTCCAAAATAGCACCCCGTGGGCGTGTGGCGCTGCTAAATTTACTCTGCAACAAGTGCGAGGGAGCCAGTTCGCTTTGCTGCCACTTGTGCCATGGAATTACTTAATAGTGACTCAGGTTGACTTTTAACCATTTATTTTATTTACTGAGATGCAGTGCCTTAGACTGCTGCACTTGACACAATGATGATGAATATGGAAGCTTGTAGGGGCGATGACAAATCATTTCATGGAGCGGAATCTGATATATATAAAAAAAGGAAACTAGTATTCAGACACTTAAAACTTATTTTGGTATTTCATCTAATTTGGGGGGGGGCAAGGCTTTTAAGGGACTCTTGTTAAAACCTGAGACCTGGAAATGGCAAGCAAATATATATTTCCTTATTTGGGTCAGACTGGAAAATATGAAGTAAACATTTGCTTCCTGTTAGCCGCCTCCTGAATAACATTTTAGCTCTGTCCTGTGTCAGGGATCTAAAGTGAAACCTGAAAAAAGAGGCCTCCCATTGTTTGCGATTGTCCAGAAGCAAATGGGTCTCGAATTGCAGCTCTGAAAGGTAACAGGAAATTGACAAATCGCTAACCCACTCAACCACTCAGAGGAACAAACGGTACATTCCAGCAAAAAAATGGAAACGCACGTTAAAAAGGAGCCATGTTCTGTTCATGCAAACTGTTGAACCACAGTGACAGGAAATCCTACAGGTTGTTCCCTGCAAGAGCTTACCCAGATAAATCACAAAATGCCACTTCTTTGGTTTTCTACAAAAATACCACTCAATGTTTACCACCCAGCCTAGTTATATTATCCACATTAGCCTTTACCTCCCTGAACAACTGTGCTTGTTTTATTCCCGAGGTCAAGTTTCCAACTCCCTCAAAACGGAGATTGTCTGAAATACTAATTGCCCCCTCAAAGTTAAACCCTAGTATTTTAGTGCATTTCCTGTTGCCGCTCTGTTATTTCAGACTCACTAACCTTTAGAAGTGAAGACTCATCCCCTGGGGGGTCAGCAAACTTCCAGAGTGATAAATTCACTGACAAAAAAAGGCAGGCAAATGGGGGCTGTATCTGCCCCATCTTTACCTTTAGTGAAGGAACCGTGCCATAAAAGCTTGGCATTGATAGCAGTTTATTATCTTTGAACAGGTGGACCTGGGTAGTTGTAAAGGTGGCTCTCATTTCTCAGACAAATACTGTGGCCTCACACTATGGAGACCATTTGAGAGTTGGGAAGATTCTGATATACTGTAGCAACTTTTAAAACCAGGGATTAAAGCTATTGCTTAGTTTGTGGGTGACCGCTTGCCTGGAATGAAGTTTATCAAGTGTTGGAACTTCCAGTTAGTATCATTGCTGGCCATTTTGCATTCAGATGTAGGCTTATTTTACATTATCAGTTTAAAGACTAATCAAGCCAATAAATAGAATCCCGAAATAACGGGCTTGAAACATTCAGGTTAAAAGTGGTTCTGACTCACTTCAAGTACATTTTTTTTACCAGAATTCCACAAATGAACAAATGAGTGTACAGCAAAGTGGTGTTGACCAAACTATTCCACGTTACGCAAAGAAATGATGCAAGAACTAAACTTGGACCCAATCACTGCTTATGAAATGCCTTATTACCCAGAAAGCTTTCAAACCAGAGTTAAACACTCCCAAGGGTCAATGTAACAAGGATAATCAAGACACAAGACATTGTTTTTAATTAATTAATATATTTTCTGCATTAAAGTTAACATAGTTTATTCTTTTGTGCCACCCTTTCATTTTTCAGTAAGTATTGATATTGTTATATTCAGACATGAGTAAATGTAAGACTGTCTTTTGCAATAAATATCATAAAATAATAGAGCTTCACATAATAAATATTTTTACAAAAAAAACAAAAACATTTTCCTTAAAAAATAAAAAAAAAGCCAGATCGCTCTTATGGATTTGAGAATACAATTTACAAAACAAAAACAAGGGAAAGAATGCCACAGAATGTGTGTGAATGATGAGTGGGGAAGGGAGAGAAACATATCCAACAGAATACTATGAGATGGATGTGCTTTCCACAATGCAACTCGAGCACATAAACCCAGCTATCCATGGTCTGAGTGTGGTAGCAACTGGGAATTCTAACAATCCTTGTTTGCTATGAACACGTGGTAACAGCTACATATTGCCTAGCTAGATAGTCCTTCACAGATTTGGTAAGAGGCTGCTCTCACTTGAAGCTTAAAGCACCAGGTAAACACTGCCTAGCTAACAGAAAATTATTTATAAAAAAGTGTTAATGAGTAGCTGAAGAGAGACAAAAAACAACAACCATTGAAGACAAACACTGGTCTGTAAAAACATGGTCCTGTTGCAAAAAAGGAAGGAGAAGAAGAAAACAAAGTGAGTGGTTTTCATATTCCGTGTTTTACTCCTATCAGGAGAAAAGGAAGTGGGTGGGAGGTGCTTAAAATGTTTGATAAACATCAATAGTAATAGTGACTATTATGGTTATCATCATTATCATTGTCAAAACCACACAGGGGAACGATTGTCCGCCCCTCTACCCACACACACACACAAGATCAGGAAGGCTTTTCCTGGGCCTGGTGGGACCAGCGCTCCAGTTTGCAATAGACAGTGTTGGAGTTCTTGCAGCGGCAGCCGGGCCTGTTGACTTGGTCGTAGCAGCCCTGGCACGCCTTCAGACACCCCTTGACGGGCGGGTAGCACAGCAAACAGGGGAACAGTACCGACAGTAATCCCATGCAGAGGAAGCGTGAGCAGCAGTGGGAGCGTGACAGCGAGCAGGGGTGGTCGGCACACGAGTCTCCCTCGTCGTCGTTGGAACAGTGGTAGAAGATGCCCTTGACCAGGCACATGCACGTGCCATGCTCCAGGGCGCTATCCGCCGAGCACAGACACTGGCCGTTGCAGGCCAGGCACGAGGGTAGGGTTCTTGGGGCTGTGCAGTCTCCGCACTTGCACTTCCCGCAGCATTCGCAGATGAACTGGTGGCCAGAGGTCATGTCCCCTTTCCCTGAGGGCTTGAGGGGTGCCTCCAGTGGCGGCAGCGGGTGCGAGCCCTGCTGGGAGGCTAGCAGCGCCTTGGGCTGAGTCCGAACAGGCTGAGCACGCTCGGCTCTGTGGTGGTGCTGGTGGAGGGCCACCATCCCTGGCCTAGAGGGAGGCGAGCGGGCCAGGAGTCCCTGCTCAGAGGATACACTGCTGTTGCTCCCTGAACTAGCCGCACTGCCTGTACTGGTGGAGCGATTAAGGCCCGGGGCCCTGGTGCTACACTGCTGGCCCCCGGCCACTACTACAACCCCACCGTGGTGGCCGTGCCCTACCGGCCGGTGCTCGTAGTTGTTGTTCACATTGACGAGAATCACCTCGTGAGTCCTCTCCTGCTGCTTGTCGGGTCTGGGCACCATGCGGGGCGCAGGGGGCCTCCGGACCACCGAGGGGCCTTCTGTGTACTCGTTGCTGGAGCGGATGGCCTTGATTTGGTCCAGGGAAAGGATAGCGGCATGTTGGAGCTCCCGCTCGTAATCCGACCTCTGCCGGTCCTCCAGGGAAGGCTGCTGAATCACCACTAATGAACCGCCAGGGCCATGTTGACTTTGGAGCGCCATCTGGGGTGATCACCACTTCCGACATTCACCATGGACTTGGCATGCATCGGAAAACCTGCAAGGGACAGCAAGAGAGACACGGGAAAAGGGCCATCAGTAAAGACAAGGATGTCATTTGCAAATGAGAAATATAGGGTGGTGGCGTTTTGGAAAACTGTTCCCTTTTCATTTAGATTCAACTTTTGATTGGAAAAGCTAAAGAGCTGAAAAGGTAGAACCATCAATAGATCCTTGGATGGTCTCAATTTATCGATCAAACATGGTTAATTGAAGATCATATTTCATCAAAGTTATGAAACGGGTTAAGAGCACAGTCTATTGAGAGTTGAGGATGTTATTTTGGGCTTACATTCCGATTTTAGTATTAGAGGCTTTTTATCCAGTCAGTCAATTCATCTTAAAATAGCTAGGTTAGTCAACCACATCAGTCGTAATATGTACATTTTTCTTCAAATAAGTTAAGTTATCAGCAAAGTCAGTGCTAGTAGGAAAAGCTAAGTGCAATATTTTTAACTAATTAAGAACATGTTCACATAGCCCTGCTAGTTTTTTATGCAAGCCGTGGGAAAAAAAGCAGACTATTATTGTCACTTTTCATTCCATCCTCAATATGCACACATCCAAACTTCAGTACAAATAGGCTACTTCCCGTGCTCATTTACATTTGTATGACTGGTTAACATTTAAAATGTACCAAGGCGACGGAACGAGGTCACGATCCAATAGGACAAAATGAGCTGCCTCGCGTATTATTCGATTACTAAATGAAAGACTGTTAGAAGCAAATGTGGTGACAAAACTAAGGTCACGACAGAACCCGACAATAGTGTCAACTTTATGTCCATATAATTTCAAGCACACAATACCATTACTGGTTTAAAATATCAGAAGCCAGTCGTATCTCTTGAAACTATAACACAAACGGGACCCTACTCAATAGGCATAAACACATTCGGTCAGTCTATTCAACATGACGCAAGCATACAAACAAGTTTAAAAACGGATACAATATGCAGATAGGCATATGCGCGAAGACAGCTTGCTTATAAGCAGAGCCCTATAATTGATTGACTTCATGAAACCCCACAGTAGTTTACACCGAGCACAGTAAATAGGTTAAGCCAGTAGATAGACGGGCGGCCTAATTGTTGTATTGTAAAAGGACAAATACACCGACAGTCCTCTTGTAGGCTATGCCCTAGGGTTTAGTTGACCGAGAGACGTCCCATGTGATAGAAACCACAGAGGATCAAATCAACGGATCTAGAGATGAATAGCAAAACAAGGGGGAAAAAGCTTATGAATGAAAACTAGGCTACGGTGGGGGTGGGGTGTTTGTGATCGCGCTCCCCTCTGAACCAAACTATGACCGTTTTGATTCCATTCGGGAGTCGAATTGTCTGTGTTAAATAGGCATTCCGAGTAGAGGACACAGGCAAGCATGTACAATATGAAGCGAACTCTCCACAGATTCAAGCACCAGATGGATGATGCGTGTTCCCAAGGCCATCTATCTCGACATATACTAACGAAAAGCATAGTCCATGCAACTGGCAACAATGTTTCCAGAGCCGGAGTTCTGAACCCTATGCGTATATTAGCCTAATTATCCGAGGAAGATTAGTTGTGAAATGTTCGTTGTATCCAGTCTACATTTTAGCAACAAATAATCTATGAACAAACCAGACATTTCCAACATGTTTCATTGAGGGGAGATACGCACCCATCTGTAACCATCCATAACGTCGAATCCATCAACCAATATACCAAAACTCCATCCAAGGAAATAGTCCAAGCGTATTTTAATTAGCTCTTAAAATTCGTGACCACGGCTTTAAATCCAAATACGGATGTTGTATCTTCTTTTGTTATTCCTTCTCAAAATATGGTGCTCCAGAAACGGTAAATCAACGTTTCTTTATGGAATAGGTACCAAATAGCCTAAAAGTTGCGCACTTGAGAACGATCTGGTCAGACAACACTGTTTATTAGTCCTAGAGCAGAATAACAATTGCAGGGAAAAGCTTTAGGATTCTTAAAAGCACAATAATTCACAATTTGAAGACAAATAATTATATATCCAATGGTTTTCAGTCTTCAAATTCTGCTTGGAGAATAGTAAAAGTAGGTTTTTGTTGTGCGGAATGCTCAAAAGCAAGCGCTAGTCGAAGACGTGCTCTCATCAACACTGCAGGACTGTCGAGCACTGAATGAATGAGAATGTAGGGCTCAGTGTTTGCTCGACAAGCCAACTCCCATTGGCCATTCACGCCACTGAAAAAGGATACATCGCATCCGCTCTTAATTCATTGGGCAGATGTGTAAGGCCGGGCGATAGAGATGTGTGCAGCAGTTAAGGTGGAACGGTTTACAATAGCCGATAAACTAATTTCCGTTCTTGTGGTTGCAAAACTATTACAGTGGCAACAAAATTATCCCATTTGAATCGATAACGTTGTTTTATTTTATGCATTCCACGGTATCTCACCATTCCATTTACGTATGGCAGAGTTAGAAATACACAAATGCGCATAAAACTCTGGGCAGAAAAGAATGTAGCCTAAGTATGTAATAGTGTTGGCCTAAAGTCTATATCTAAAATACCATAATAAAATGGCTGACATAGAAAATGAAATGGAAATCCCTCCACTACTTATTTGTTTTATTTTCCCAGTGGCTCAGTAAACTTAACTTCGGAGCCCCCTTAAGAAAAAGGCACCCCACAAGCAAGGGGAAAGATTCCCCCCACCCACCGCCTCCCCTCTGTTCTTGACTGTCTGGTTTGATTGGTGTCGCGGATGCGCTACATCCGGATCCACGAGAAAAGGAAGTTCAATACAGAGTAAATTTATCCTCTTCAAATGGAAAAATCAATAGATGAATGACCTCAATACAGTCTCGGGTCAGCAAATTCTGCAAAACTTCTACATTTAACGGACTGATAAATGCATCTGTAGGCCTATATGCCTCTGGTGTTTGGGTGGATATATATACAACAAAATAGTTTGGAAGCTTAAGGCTTGATGATAAAGAAATTCCTGCTGGATTCCCAAACGACAGATGGGAACCTCTTCATAGTGGTCAGAAATGCGGAGAGAAGTCAGACATTTTACGGTTACCCTACAGCAATTAACAGATTTCCATGGATGAAATGATTAATATTTACCACCCGTGCTTGTTTTCACCCTGGATATATCCAATAAGCAAATGCAAAGCAAATGGAAAGTGCACATTATTAAAGATGAATGCAAACGTTTCCTTCAAACTTCTCCCCATTCAATAATCTGTGTTGCGTTCGTTATATATAACTCCTGCTTTGAAAATAGCCTAAGAAAGACCCTTGGTTAAATTCATTGATGTTGGCTATGTTTCTGCATTGTAATCTTCTTCTTTCTTTTTTTTACCATGCCTAATATAATCGATTTGTCTTATGAAGATAACATTTTAAAAAGCATTAACAAGCATATAGAGAAACAATGAATTTATTACATTGTAGCCTAATATTGCATTTTTAGGTAGAACAGGTTTCGAAACAACACTTTTGCAGAGAATTGTGCCATAATATTGGTTATTTAGGGAGACTAACAATTAGGCCTACTGAGCACATTCAAAAGTAGCCTATTGATTGAATCACATGGGCTATTCTAGTCTATTATTTCTCGCTATTCACTGATGTAATGTCCATTAGGAAACCCTTGCGACTCCAGTGGATAACTGCATTTATGGGTAACATTTGCAGTCGGTCCGCAAAGAGTCTCGCAGCGTTGGCATTTTTCCACTGTGACGTCAGAAAAAGCTCAAGCCGCGTTGCTGTTGATAGTTGATATAGGACTGGACGAGAGAGTCTGGAACGCGAGGCTTCACGGCGTTTTCAAAGTGTCTTCCCATGAAGAGCTGTGCTTTTATGTCCTCTTGCAGGGCCAGCAGGGCAGCCTCTCTGCATACTACCGCTATCTGCGACAGATACAGATAGGACTGTCAGACAGCCAGATCTCGACCACCTTGCGTAATGTGAGCATCCACAGCCACTAGGGCTGTGGTGAGTAGGTCAACAATGAACTTCTATAAAAAGCAGTGGTGCAAAAAGTACTCAATTGTTTTACTTGAGTAAAATTAAATTTACCTTAATAGAAAATGACTCAAGTAAAAGTGAAAGTCACCGAGTACAATACAACTTGAAAATGGTCTGAAAGTGTCTGGTTTAAAATGTACTGAAGTACAATGGTGGGAACAGTACTCAATTGTCATACTTGAGTAAAACTAAAAAGTACAAGTAAATGCTATACATCAAATTCCTTATATTAAGCAGACCAGATGCCAAAATGTTCTTGTTTATTTATTCATTTATGGACAGACAGGGGCACTCGCCCAGACTCAGACATCATTTACAAATGCAGTAGTTGTGTTTAGTGAGTCTGCTAGATCAGAGGCAGTAAGGATGACAACACATTATATTGATAGGTGTGTGTATTGGTCCATATTGCTGTCCTGCCTGGGCATTCAA
The DNA here is from genome assembly GCF_034236695.1 of Oncorhynchus nerka. Taxonomy (NCBI): domain Eukaryota; kingdom Metazoa; phylum Chordata; class Actinopteri; order Salmoniformes; family Salmonidae; genus Oncorhynchus; species Oncorhynchus nerka. Next base: position 59,102,528 of record NC_088401.1, read on the forward strand.
AATTATGTAACAAGTACTTTTGGGTGTCAAGGAAAATGTATGGGAGTAAATGTAAATATTTTCTTCAGGAATGCAGTGGAGTAAAATCCAATCAAATGTTATTGGTCCATACAGGTTTAGCAGATGTTATTGCGGGTGTAGCGAAATGCTTGTGTTCCTAGCTCCAAACAGTGCAGTAGTATCTAAAAACAATTCCCAACAATACACACATATATAAAAGTATACGAATGGAATTAGGAAAAATTGAAATATTAGGATGAGCAATGTCAGAGACATTTGAAGTGGGAAGTTTACATACACTTAGGTTGGAGTCATTAAAACTAGTTTTTCAACCACTCTACAAATTTCAAACTATAGTTTTGGCAAGTCGGTTAGGACATCTACTGTGTGCATGGCACAAGTAATTGTTCCAACAATTGCTTACAGACAGATTATTTCACTTATATTTCACTGCATCACAATTCCAGTGGGTCAGAAGTTTACATACAGTAAGTTGACTGTGCCTTTAAACAGCTTGGAAAATTCCAGAAAATTATGTCATGGCTTTAGAAGCTTCTGATAGGCTAATTGACATCATTTGAGTCAATTGGAGGTGTACCTGTGGATGTATTTGAAGGCCTACCTTCAAACTCAGTGTCTCTTTGCTTGACATCATGGGAAAATCAAAAGAAATCAGCCAAGGCCTCAGAATAAAAAAAGTAGACATCCACAAGTCTGGTTCGTCCTTGGGAGCAATTTCCAAACGCCTGAAGGTACCACATTCATCTATACAAACAGTAGTACGCAATTATAAACAACATGGGACCACGCAGTTGTCATACCACTCAGGAAGGAGATGAGTTCTGTCTCCTAGAGATGAACGTACTTTGGTGCGAAAAGTGCAAATCAATCCCAGAACAACAGCAAAGGACCTTGTGAAGATGCTGGAGGAAACAGGTACAGAAGTATCTATATCCACAGTCAAACGAGTCCTATATCGACATAACCTGAAAGGCTGCTCAGCAAGGAAGAAGCAAGGAAGAAGCCACTGCTCCAAAACAGCCATAAAAAAAAGCCAGACTACGGTTTGCAACTGCACATGGGGACAAAGATTTTACTTTTTGGAGAAATGTCCTCTGGTCTGATGTTATGTTTGGAGAACAAGGGAGCCTTGCAAGCCGAAGAACACCATCCCAGCCGTGAAGCAGGGGGGTGGCAGCATCATGTTGTGGGGGAGCTTTGCTGCAGGAGGGACTGGTGCACTTCACAAAATAGATGGCATCATGAGGGTGGAAAATTATGTTAAAATGTTGAAGCAACATCTCAAGACATCAGTCAGGAAGTTAAATGACCCCAAGCTAAATGAAGCTAAATGACCCCAAGCATACTTCTACAGTTGTGGCAAAATGGCTTAAGGACAACAAAGTCAAGGTATTGGAGTGGCCATCACAAAGCCCTGACCTCAATCTCATAGAAAATTTGTGGGCAGAACTGAAAAAGCGTGTGCGAGCAAGGAGGCCTACAAACCTGACTCACTTACACCAGCACTGTCAGGAGGAATGGGCCAAAATTCACCCAACTTATTGTGGGAAACTTGTGGAAGGCTACCCAAAACTTTTGACCCAAGTTAAACAATTTTAAGTCAATGCTACCAAATACTAATTGAGTGTAACTTCTGACCTACTGTGAATGTGATGAAAGAAATAAAAGCTGAAATAAATCATTCTCTCTACTATTATTCTGACATTTCACAATCTTAAAATAAAGTGGTGATCCTAACTGACCTAAGACAGGGAATATTTACTCGGATTAAATGTCAGGAATTGTGAAAAATGGAGTTTAAATGTATTTGGTAAGGTATATGTAAACTTCCGACTTCAACTGTATATGTATGTGTGTGTGTGTGTGATGGAATATATAGACATTATGGACAGTATGTGGATAGAATGTGTAGTATATCTGAGGAATCCTATATGTACAGCCTTTGTTGAATATGATGGACTTGACTAGAATACAGTCTATACATATGAAATGGGTAAAACAACATGTGAACATCACTAAAGTGACCAGTGGATGATAGCGGGGTGAACAGGCTGTGGCTCAGGTGGCTGAGGTCCTTGATGATCAAATCCAATCAAATCAAATGTTATTTGTCACATACACATGGTTAGCAGATGTTAATGCGAGTGTAGCGAAATGCTTGTGCTTCTAGTTCCGACAATGCAGTGATAACCAACAAGTAATCTAACTAACAATTCCAAAACTACTGTCTTATACACAGTGTAAGGGGATAAAGAATATGTACATAAGGATATATGAATGAGTGATGGTACAGAGCAGCATACAGTAGATGATATCGAGTACAGTATATACATATGAGATGAGTATGTAGACAAAGTAAACAAAGTGGCATAGTTAAAGTGGCTAGTGATACATGTATTACATAAGGATGCAGTCGATGATGTAGAGTACAGTATATACATATGCATATGAGATGAATAATGTAGGGTAAGTAACATTATATAAGGTAGCATTGTTTAAAGTGGCTAGTGATATATTTACATCATTTCCCATCAATTCCCATTATTAAAGTGGCTGGAGTTGGGTCAGTGTCAATGACAGTGTGTTGGCAGCAGCCACTCAATGTTAGTGGTGGCTGTTTAATAGCCTTGCGGAGGGAATAGCTGCACTGTTTGTATTCGGTCATGTTGCCAGACACCTTGCCCTGATTAAAAGCAGTGGTTCGCGCTTTCAGTTTCACGCGAATGCTGCCATCAATCCACGGTTTCTGGTTAGGGAATGTTTTTATCGTTGCTATGGGAACGACATCTTCAACGCACGTTCGCACACCGAATCAGCGTATTCGTCAAATCTTCTATGCCTTCCTGTGACACCGGGTGTTGTAGATGTCCTGAAGGGCAGGCAGTGTGCTCCTGGTGTTGTGTTAGGCTGACCACACCACCCACAGGAGAGCCCTGCCGTTGCGGATGATGCAGTTGCCATACCAGGCGGTGACATAGACCGACAGGATGCTCTCAATGGTGCATTTGTAAATGTTTGTGAGAGTCTTAGGGGCCAAGCCAAATTTCTTCAGCCTCCTGAGTTTGAAGAGGCGCTGTTGCCCCTTCTTCACCACACTGTCTGTGTGGGTGGACCATTTCAGTTGTGTACGCTAAGGAACTTGAAGCTTTTCACCTGTGGATGGAGGCGTGCTCCCTCTGCTGTCTCCCGAAGTCCACGATCAGCTCCTTCGTTTTGTTGACGTTGAGGGGAAAGTAAAAGTTGTCAAATATATAAATAGTAAAGTACAAATGCCCCCCAAAACTACTTAAGTAGTACTTCAAAGTATTTTTAGTTAAGTACTTTACACCCCTGACAAAGAGGTTGACCCCATCATGATCATTGGAACAACATATGGATATTTAGAAATTAATTTACACATTAGTAACAGTTTGTATTAAGTCATGTATAATACTAAACAATAAATATTATAATACATACAGCCTATAGTTATTACAAGGTTATACACACACACACACACACACACACACACACACACACACACACACACACACACACACAGAGTAGAAAAAAGTATCTGATTTGGATAACACACACAACAGATCATTATGTTGAATGAATTCAGATTGCACATTTGATTTCAAGGGAAATAAATGACAACACTTGTGAGGGCCATGCATTCTGTTTAATCTCAACCAACACGCAGTATTCCCAATCCTGCACTTCCATCCTTTGCCGTCACAGCAGTTGACATTTTTACATTGCTTAGGGTTCAGGTCGTTCCGTGGAGTGACCTGACGGTGCATGTCCTGCAAATTTCAACACACAGGGCTATCAGTCACTGGAAAATACAGATCGGTTCAGTTGGAGATTTTAGGGGGGGCGGATTGCATAAATCGCCGTCGGCAAGTCATGCCTTAGAACAGAATGATAGTTCTGGAGGAGGTGGTGACGTGGCTGGGAAAAGGCATCTGGCGTTCATCAGCCATCGCTGGCCAATCTCCCCCAAAAGTTGCCGGGCCGTAGGCATGTCACTGTTGCATAATTCAGGGAGAAATTGTAAAACAGGGTCTGCTGACACCATCACCTCCCATCACACCAGGGGAATCCACAAAGGCCTCAATGTGTTTAGAAAACGAGACCTATATAGGGAAATCTCAATGGAGGTGAGTTAGTGCGGGGTTGGAATAAAAGCCTGCGCAAACTGTGGCCCTCCAGGACTGGAGATGCCCATCCCGTTTCTAAACCGAGGCCCACACGCAGTCCTGGTCTACTCCACAAATCATCTGGGCCCATATTCATAAAGGCTCCCAGAGTACGCATGGTGGTCTAGGATCAGCTTAGCCTTTTTAATCACCATTAATACAATTCTATGGACAGGGGGGACCTGATCCTAGATCAGCACTCCTACTCTGCGGGAGCTGCGAATGTATTACATTTATTTTAAGCAGAGGAAACTGAACCATTTGGAAGGTGACCTCACAAATTCCCTTGGCATATTTACATGACATAACATATGCCATTTAGAAGACGCTTTTATCCAAAGCGGCTTACAGTCATGCGTGCATACACTTACTTATGGGTGGTCCCAGGAATCGAACCCACTAGCCTCCCGTTAGAACTGCAAAGGAGTATATTTCTCCCTATTCCAAGAAGGGCACAGAACAAATGTGTACCCTACAATTAAGGAGTCTAGGGAGATATAAAAATATATATTCCTGGAAGTAATAACCACCTTATTGCAATGGGAAGGTCGAAGGGGGAGAAAATAAAAATGGTGGTTCCTTTTGAGCTCATCCATGGTACAGAGGCTGCCAACAAGATGGCAGACTATTGCCATTGCCAGACATGACCAGGTAATGGTAGACGAAAGGTACAGATCTCAGATCCTAAATCCTAATCTTTTAACCATTATGGGGAAAATACAGTCACATGTTGTTTTTCATTAAAAAAAAACCTTGAAGGAGGGTTTGGTTGCAACGGCCAACTAGAAAAAATTACATAATTGTAGCTAAAGAGAATTTCATACCAAAATAATTCCATAACTGCTTAACCACATCGCCTGTGTATATGTGTGTGTGTGTGTAAGAGAGAGAGTACTGTAAGAGTGTTTCTGCTTGTTTTGACAGATTAGTTGTAGTACCAGAATCCACCAGGGCAATTACCAATAAGTATCCATTTTGGCTACCAGCCGACCACTCAGATGACTCACAAAACGTCTGTTTCTGCACTGTTTGCCTATTTTTGCTAGATCAACTTCACAGTTGAGTAGAAAGAGAAGCCAATTCTTAAGTCGCACACAGAGACACATTTAATATCTCCTGAGAGGTTTAACAGAATTAACCGAAATGTTACAGTAGCTAGTACTTCCTATCATACAATAAGGAGTGACAGGACATAATTGGCGGGGATGGGATGGTTGGAAATCTGACAATAGGAAGAGGAGTTTAAGATGAGTATGTACAATGAGGTATGTAGGTTGTGTAAGGCAGGGATGGCTTGGCTAAGGCAGGTGCTAGGCAGATGTTAGAAAGTAAGCTATTTCTTTGTTCGGGGCCAGCCGAACAACATGATTTAGACACTGTAAACAGAGGCCAGGGATAATTGTCTTTGAGGGTTTCCTATCATTCAAATAATTGAACTTGTTGTCAGTGGTGATGTGAAACAATGAAGGCATGCAACACAGGCCTCAATTAAAGGAGAGAGAATGTTGAAAGAGAGAGAGGGGAAGTGGGGGGGGTGCATGTTACTTCAACAACATGATCGAGGGCCGTTTCCATGCAACAAGTACACAAAAAAACACAATCGTCTTCGATTTCTTTATTTACTTTGTTCCAATGTAAGGGGACATGTTAAGGGCCTCATGTCTCAATCTCATGACTCAACATCAAATCATTTGGTTGTTTACACCCGGTTGCCCCCCTAGTTCGACAAACCAAAAGAGCTGCTCCTTCAGAAAGTATTCGAACCCCTTTACTTTTTCCATATTTTGGTGTGTTACAAAGTGGGATTAAAGTGTATTTCATTATCATTTCTTTGTCAACGATCTACATAAAATACTCTTTAATGTCTAACATTTCTAAAACATTTATGAGATATAAAACGAGTATTCAATCAATCTATACTGGACAATAAGTATTCAATCCGCTGAGTCAGTACATGTTAGAATCACCTTTGGCAGCGATTACAGCAGTGAGTCTTTCTGGGTAAGTCTCTAAGAGCTTTCCACACCTGGATTGTGCAACATTTGCCCATTACTCTTTTCAAAATTCTTCAAGCTCTGTCAAATTGGTTGTTGATCATTGCTAGACAACCATTTTCAGGTCTTGGCATAGAATTTCAAGCAGCTTTAAGTCAAAACAGTAACTCAGCCACTCGGGAACATTCACTGTCTTCTTGTTTTAGGTTATTGTCCTGCTGAAAGGTGAATTAATACCCCAATGTCTGGTGGAAAGCAGACTGAACCAGGTTTTCCTCTAGGATTTTGCCTGTATTTAGCTCCATTACGTTTATTTTTTATCCTGAAAAACTCCACAGTCCTTAACGATTAAAAGCATACCATGATGCAGCCACCATTAAGCTTTAAACATATGGAGAGTGGTACAATACTGTGTTGTATTGGATTTGCCCCAAACATAACACTTTGTGTTCCGGACAACAACCAAAAAATGTTTTGATGTATTACTTTAGTGCCTTGTCGCAAACAGAATGCATGTTTTCAAATATTTTTATTCTGTGCAGGCTTCTTTCTTTTATTCTGTGCAGGCTTCTTTCTTTTATTCTGTGCAGGCTTCTTTCTTTTATTCTGTGCAGGCTTCTTTCTTTTATTCTGTGCAGGCTTCTAGGTTAGTATTGTGGAGTAACTACAATGTAACTACAATGTTGTTGATCCATCCTCAGCTTATCACGGCCATTAAACTCTGTAACGGTTTTAAAGTCACAATTGGCCTCATGGTGAAATCCCTGAGTGGTATCCTTCCTCTTTGGTAACTGAATTAGGAAGGACACCTGTATCTTTGTCGTGACTGGGTGTATTGATACACCATCCAAAGTGTAATGACTAACTTCACCATGCTCAAAGGGATATTTCATGTCTGCATTTATTTTTTTTAGCCATCTACCAATAGGTGCATTTCTTTGCCAGGCATTTGAAAACCTCCCTGGTCCCTGGTTGAAATTGTGTTTGAAATTCACTGATCGACTGCTTACAGATAATTGTATGTGTAGGGAACAGAGATGGTGTAGTCATTCAAAACATAAACACAGAATGTGTGCAATAATATTCAACTTATTATGTGACTTGTTAAGCACACTTTTATTCCTTAACTCATGAGGGTTACCATGACAAAGGGGTTGAAAACTTGACTCAAGACAGCTTTTCATTTTGAATGAATTTGTAAACATTTCTCAAAATAATTATTCCACTAATTTCTCTATTTTGTTTTGCACAAATCTGTTTACATCCCTGTTAGTAAGCATTTTTCATTACACAGGTGCTCCTCGTGCTGGGGAAAATAAAAGGCCACTCTAAAATGTGCAATTGTGTCACACAACACAATGCCACAGATGTCTCAAATTGAGGCAGCGTGCAATTGGCATGCTGACTGCAGGAATGTCCACCAGAGTTGTTGCCAGAGAATTTAATGTTAATTTCTCTACCATAAGCTGCCTCCAACATCATTTTAGAGAATTTCGCAGTACGTCCAACTGGCCTCACAACCGCAGACCACATGTAACTACGCCAACCAGGACCTCCACATCCGGCACCTGCACCTGCGAGATCATCTGAGACCAGTCACCCGGACAGCTGATGAGGAATATTTATGTCTGTAATAAAGCCCTTTTGTGGGGAAAAACTAATTCTGATTGATTGGGCCTGGCTCCCAAGTGGGTGGGCCTATGCTCTCCCAGGCCCACCCATGTGTCACGCCCTGGCCATAGAGGCTTTTATTCTTTATTTTGGTTAGGCCAGGGTGTGACTAGGGTGGACATTCTATGTTCCTTTTTCTATGTTTTTGTATTTTTTTGTTTTTGGCCGGGAATGGTTCTCAATCAGGGACAGCTGTCTATCGTTGTCTCTGATTGAGAACCATACTTAGGTCGCTCTTGCCCACATGGGTTTTGTGGGTAGTTGCTTTCTGTTTTGTGTTTTGCACGTGACAGAGCTGTTTTGGTTGTTCTTTTTGTTACTTTGTATTTAGTGTTCAGTTCTATTTAATAAATGACGAACACGTACAACGCTGCGTTTTGGTCCTCACCTTCTTCCACCAACGGCCGTTACAGAACTACCCACCACCAAAGGTCCAAACAGCGTGGAGAAGAGGACTGGACATGGGAGGACATCCTGGACGGCAAGGGACACATGGGAGGAGATCCTGGCTGGAAGAGATCGCCTCCCATGGGAACAGGTGGAGGCAGCAGGAAAGGGAAACCAGTGGTATGAGGGAACACGGCTGGCAAGGAAGCCTGAGACGCAGCCCCCCCCCCCCAAAAAAATGGGGGGGGGGAACACGAGGAGTGTGGCGGAGTCAGGTTGGAGACCTGAGCCCACTCCCCGTGCTTACCAGGGCGAGCAGGTGACAGGTCAGGCCCTGTGCTATGGGGTGATGCGCACTGTGTCTCGGCCGAGTATTCACATGCCGGTGTGCTCGGTGCCAGCGTCCCGCATTTGCCGGGTGGAAGCTGGCATCCAGCCAGAACAGGGGGGGGCAGCTATGTGGTCGAGACCGCCAGTGCGCCTCCACAGCCCTGTGTATCCGGTGCCTCGGCCAAGGAAGAGGCCCCCTGTATGTCTCCCCAGCCTGGTGAGTCCTGTGTCTACTCCCAGAACCAAGTCTCCCTCCTGTCCGGAGCTGCCAGAGCCGCCCTCCTGTCCGGCACCGCCAGAGTCTCCCACCTGTCCAGCACCGCCAGAGTCTCCCGCCTGTCCGGCGCCGCCAGAATCTCCCGCCTATTCGGGGCCCGCTGTAAGGGTCCCCAGTCCGAGGTCGGCGGCGAGGGTCGCCACTCCAGATGCGCCACATAAGTGGGCCAAGACTAAGGTGGAGTGGGATCTACGTCCCTCACCAGAGCTGCCACCGCGGTGAAACGCCCACCCAGACCCTCCCCTATAGGTTCAGGTTTTGCGGCCGGAGTCCGCACCTTTGGGGGGGGGTACTGTCACGTTCTGACCTTAGTTCCTTTTTTTATTTCTCTATTTTTGGTTTGGTCAGGGCGTGAGTTGGGGTGGGCATTCTATGTTTTGTATTTTTGTGTTTGGCCTGGTATGGTTCCCAATCAGAGGCAGCTGTCTATCGTTGTCTCTGATTGAGAACCATACTTAGGTAGCCTGTTCCCACCTGTGTTTGTGGGCAGTTGCTTTCTGTTTTTGTGTCTGCACCAGACAGAACTGTTTCGGTTGTTCTCTTTGTTGTTTTGTCATTCAGTGTTCTGTTCTATTAAATAATGATGAACATGTACCACGCTGCACCTTGGTCCTCACCTTCTTCCACCAACAGCCGTTACACCATGGCTGCACCCCTGCCCAGTCATGTGAAATCCATAGATTAGGGCTTAATTTATTTATTTAAATTGACTGATTTCCTTATATGAACTGTAAATCAGTAGAATCATTGAAATTGTTGCATGTTGCGTTTATATTTTTGTTCAGTATAATAATAGAACAATTTAAGATGTTCGGTTGAAGTAAAAAATAAATAAAAAATAAAGTTTAGGAGTCAGATTTTGGGACAGCCACCTCTCAATAGAAATAGGTGTGTCACGAGTCCGACCGAGGGTGGCTTCCCTTCCCGGTCGGGTGGCGCTCGGCGGTCGTCGTCACCGGCCTATTAGCTGCCACTGATTGTCTTTATTCCCCCTCCTTGTATGTTTATTGTTAGCACCTGTTCGTGAATGATTAGTTGGGCTTTATTAGACAGCCGGTCCGCCTGTTTCTTTGTGCGGGATTAATTATTGTGACCTTCGGTTCTGTAGTAGAGGAATGTGTTTGTTCCTGGTCGTGTATTTCGGTTGTACTATTTTCGTCCCCCGTGTTTGGGGCAGTTTGGTTGTGAGCACCCTGTGTTACGTTTTGTGCATTAAAGTGCACAGCATTGCACTCTCTGTTTCCTGCGTCTGACTCCACACCCACGACACCCGGAGCGTTACAAGGTGTATAAACAATGACTTTGTACTATAATAATGTAACAATATGTTTGTTATTGCCTTGGATTGAATTAGAACTGGAAGCCTAGCAGTTAAGAGTGTTGGGCCAGTTACCAAAAGGTTGCAGGTTCAAATCTCCAAACCAAGTAGGTGAAAAAAATATGTCTATGTGCCTTGAGCACATAATTGCTCTGGATAAGAGTGTCTGCTAAATGACAAAGGTAAAATCATAATGTAAATAAATGTCCTAAATTTGGAGACTTAACTGTTTCTTAAATACACTGCTCAAAAAAATGAAGGGAACACTAAAATAACACATCCTAGATCTGAATGAATGAAATATTCTTATTAAATACTTTTTCTTTACATAGTTGAATGTGCTGACAACAAAATCACACAAAAATTATCAATGGAAATAAAATGTATCAACCCATGGAGCTCTGGATTTGGAGTCACACTCAAAATTAAAGTGGAAAACCACACTACAGGCTGATCCAACTTTGATGTAATGTCCTTAAAACAAGTCAAAATGAGGCTCAGTAGTGTGTGTGGCCTCCATGTGCCTGTATGACCTCCCTACAAACGCCTGGGCATGCTCCTGATGAGGTGGCGGATGGTCTCCTGAGGGATCTCCTCCCAGACCTGGACTAAAGCATCCGCCAACTCCTGGACAGTCTGTGGTGCAACGTGGCGTTGGTGGATGGTGCGAGACATGATGTCCCAGATGTGCTCAATTGGATTCAGGTCTGGGGAACGGGCGGGCCAGCCCTTAGCATCAATGCCTTCCTCTTGCAGGAACTGCTGACACACTCCAGCCACATGAGGTGTAGCATTGTCTTGCATTAGGAGGAACCCAGGGCCAACCGCACCAGCATATGGTCTCACAAGGGGTCTGAGGATCTCATCTCGGTACCTAATGGCAGTCAGGCTACCTCTGGCGAGCACATGGAGGGCTGTGCGGCCCCCCAAAGAAATGCCACCCCACACCATGACTGACCCACCGCCAAACCGGTCATGCTGGAGGATGTTGCAGGCAGCAGAACGTTCTCCACGGCGTCTCCAGACTCTGTCACGTCTGTCACGTGTTCAGTGTGAACCTGCTTTCATCTGTGAAGAGCACAGGGCGCCAGTGGCGAATTTGCCAATCTTGATGTTCTCTGGCAAATGCCAAACGTCCTGCACGGTGTTGGGCTGTAAGCACAACCCCCACCGTCGGGCCCTCATACCACCCTCATGGAGTCTGTTTCTGACCGTTTGAGCAGACACATGCACATTTGTGGCCTGCTGGAGGTCATTTTGCAGGGCTCTGGCAGTGCTCCTCCTGCTCCTCCTTGCACAAAGGCAGAGGTAGCGGTCCTGCTGCTGGGTTGTTGCCCTCCTACGGCCTCCTCCACGTCTCCTGGTAGCGCCTCAATGCTCTGGACACTACGCTGACAGACACAGCAAACCTTCTTGTCACAGCTCACATTGATGTGCCATCCTGGATGAGCTGCACTACCTGAGCCACTTGTGTGGGTTGTAGACTCCGTCTCATGTTACCACTAGAGTGAAAGCACCGCCAGCATTCAAAAGTGACCGAAACATCAGCCAGGAAGCATAGGAACTGAGAAGTGGTCTGTGGTTTCCACCTGCAGAACCACTCCTTTATTGGGGGTGTCTTGCTAATTGCCTATAATTTCCACCTGTTGTCTATTCCATTTGCACAACAGCATGTGAAATTTATTGTCAATCAGTGTTGCTTCCTAAGTGGACAGTTTAATTTCACAGAAGTGTGATTGACTTGGAGTTACATTGTGTTGTTTAAGTGTTCCCTTTATTTTTTTGAGCAGTGTAGTTTTTTATGACCACTTCTGTAGAATCACTGATATAACAATTGCCGACTGACATATTCATCTTTCTCATTTAGGAGGGGTCTTTATACAGCACGCTGCTGAATACACCAGTGTTTTTTGTGTGTTTACCTTCGATTCGAAAAGCCACAAAGGAAAGCAGGTTAAGCAAAAGGCAGTTTGTTTGGAAACGTGAAGGCATTCCAGGCCCCGAGCCAACACAACCTCCTAAAGATGGGCCCCCTGCTTGAGAGAGAGGGGCGAAAAAACTGCAAATGCACAGAAATGAAATGAAGGGGGCCGTCACTGTGGCAGCCCAGGCTAAATTACGGATCAAGGGTTTTATTGCAATGCAGACTTTATCTTTCATTCCCTTCATAAATTATGTCAGCAATCACTTAAATATATGGAGGGACTAAACTGATGCATTGCAACAGCCGTTAGCTGGAGATGTGGGCCAGTAGTTTTGGAGACCTGGCTGCAGCAACAGTCATCATAGAGTTAAACTAAATGAAGAAAACAGCAGTGTTTCACTTTGCTGAGGTGTAAAGCTCAGATTTATTACAACTTAGAACCAGTTCTATCAAAAACGTCAACTGTAAAGAGTAGTTGATACAGAGTAAGCCCGGGCATTAGTTCTAAAATCTAGCTTAAAAAATGTATCTGTCCAATCACAAGTTCTTGTTCAACAATTATGTTAATATCACTTTCTTTTTTCTTTTTCTTTTACCGCTTTTTCTCCCCAATTTCGTGGTGTCCAATTGTTAGTAGCTACTATCTTGTCTCATCGCTACAACTCCCGTACGGGCTCGGGAGAGACGAAGGTTGAAAGTCATACGTCCTCCGATACACAACCCAACCTAGTCGCACTGCTTCTTAACACAGCGCGCATCCAACCCGGAAGCCAGCCGCACCAATGTGTCGGAGGAAACACCGTGCACCTGGCAACCTTGGTTAGCGCGCACTGCACCCGGCCCGCCACAGGAGTCGCTGGTGCACAATGAGACAAGGACATCCCTACCGACCAAGCCCTCCCTATCCCGGACCAGGCCAATTGTGTATCGCCCCATGGACCTCCCGGTCGCGGCCGGTTACGACAGAGCCTGGGCGCGAACCCAGAGTCTCTGATGGCACAGCAGTACAGTGCCCTTAACCACTGCGCCACCCGGGAGGCCCAGTTAATATGAATCTGGGTTTCCATACACATATTAATTTCTGATTAAAGATATTTTTTTTGAGTAGCCGTGGCCTCACAGCACACACCTTATGAATGCAACACCCACCTTTCGAATGCAACACGCATCTTATGAATGCCACACACTCATGCACATACACACTCTCAGCAGCCATGTTTGAATACCACCCATAAAGCTCTTCTCCTTATGGAGTGTTCCAGAGCTTCCCTGTCAGTCAATGTGGTGAAATAAGATGTCATTAGAGCAGCCTAGCCCACAGTGATCTACACTGGACAACTGATAGACACACAATTGCCTGGCTGAACTCCGACCACATCCTTGTTTCCACTGGTTCCACTGCTTTTTTTCGTTGCTCCCAAAACTCCAGCTTAAATGGCAGAGGGCTAAGCTTGGTCTTTCCAGCCCAGTGCGGCTAGAGAGGCCCTCTGTGCTGTTGTGAGGAGCTGTTTAACGCCATGAGATGAGCACTGGCACGTGCACAGACATTTTCCCTCCAGCTTCTTGCTTCCCATGCTCGGAGTCAATAGAGGGCCACAACGCGAGCCCCAGAAACATCAGTTCCCTCTGGACATGCTCCTGTAACCACTTCCTCCACTGGCTGTTGCCTGTGTGTGCTGTGCCCATCCCATTCCCTGCCTTGTAATGGAAGTCACACCTGCCTAACACTCAATACACACTCACAGACCTTCAGACCCTCCCCCCGGACACACACACACACACACACACACACACACACACACACACACACACACACACACACACACACACACACACACACACACTAATACAGTTTATTCACTGGGATTCTGTCTGTTCCGATACATATAAATGTATCTTCACAGATTCTCATATTTGTCAAGTGTCAGTTGAACGACAAAACTCTCTCTTTTTCTCTCCGTAACATATTCTATTTTCCATTTTAGTTTCGGTCAATAAGGGTGCTCAAAAAAAAAATCAAGATCGGATGAAAAAGTTAACAATTGCGCTAGCTAACTGTCAGCGCATACCAAAGGGCTCAAGCCAAATCCACCTAGTATGCCGCCGCTTCCTACTTCAACAAAGCCACTCAGTCGCAGTATCAAAAAGCCTTAATGAGGGACTTTTTGGGTGGCTACCTTCTCCTGCAGCAGATCCACGAGCCCAGACGGGGTGTTTACTATCAATCCTTCCCTGTGTCCTCAGCAGCCTGCATCCAGTCTGCCCACACAAACGGCTACATTTACAGGAACAGCGCTGGGCTAAGCTCCCTGGCACTCTGCATTACGCCAACACCAGCCCCACGCAGGGACACACACTTTGCCTGTGTGTGTCTTCTAATCAGGCTGACATCTAGTGCCAGTGATGATATTGGCTCTTGAAGACGTTCTTAGGCCAACACCAAAAATATTGACTTTAAGAAAATATAGGCCCCACTGCATCCGACTTTAAATACTATAGAAATCAAACGGCCCGAGCACAGACCAGAAATAAAATGTTTCATCCTCCAAGAAGGCAAAGAGGAAGTGTCTGCAGTGACAGCAGACTGCCAAGAGAAATAAGGCCTGACCACAGCCCCATGTGAAACCTATTTAAGATGACAAGACAAGAGGGGGGCAGCTGGTTAAGTTGAGGATAGGGGGGAGGAGAACGGCGGGGAGTGGGTGTGTGTTGGGGGGTTTTGAAGTCATGTGGGGGAATGGAAACATCACACATGACCATAAAGAGAATGGGTAGGGTCTCTTGGCATGCAGTGATTGAGTCAAGGAATTCAGATTCCATTAAAAACATGGGTGAAAGGTGGGACGTGTGCTCGTTTCAACTGCGAGTGCTAACGTTGCCAAGACAAGACAGTGTTAGTTTCTCTCTCTATCGCCCCCCAGAGTAACTTTCAAATCAGTGGTAACTGGGCTTCTGTGGACCACATTAAGAACAACTGTGCTTATCCAGAACCGATACAAATGCCGTCATAGCTAACCCATGATGCGGACCAATCAGTTGAGATGACGAAACTCTTTCAGAAGGTTCACCCCCCTCCTCACCTCCCTGCTGTTTTGGAAAGGTCCGTGTGGGATAGCACCTGTGTCGCGACTCTGGGATGAGGCAGCCGTGGCATGTTAGAGGGAAAACGAGGCCTCGCTTTTAAAGGGCATATTTGTCCTCGCCCGTTAATCAGGCGAATGAAAGCGGCACATTCTTCCCAGCCCTGGGAAGGAAGAGATGGCATATTTACTAAACATGCCCGCACTGGAGCAACCCGGAGACCGCTTTCTATCGCTCTGTGTGTGTGTGTGTGTATTCTCGAGCACTACTCTGAGTGTGTGTGAGTGTGTGCTCATATGTGTGTACAGTCATGCTCACAAGGTAAGCAAGGTTCAAGACATCTGTGCCCCTCCTCTGTTCTAAAATTGCTTTAAGTTGTATGGGCAACATCGGTAACGTATACTACCAATGTGTGGCACAAACCTCAGGATGATGCACCGGAGTCACAGAAACCTTGATATTGGTTGACATTGGTTGTGGTTTTGTCTAGGAATAGGGGGAATGGTGCAATCCCAATATATACACACCTAATATACACACCTAAACAAAGTGCCAAGGGAACCCTCCCCCCAAACAGTGGGCTACTGGTTTACAGTTGCACCATACATACATCCATATAGCTAGAGTTCAAGGTGGAGAGGGAAATGACGCCGCAAGACAAAGGAGTGGCCAATCCACAGTCGTTTGCAAGGTGTTAAACGAGAGACTGGCCTTCCTGTTTGGCTGCTTGTTTAACAAAAGGGCCCTCAGTGCAGTGTTTAACTGCATACCCCTGTCCTGAAGGACCATGTGGGCCCCCAAAACAGGCACACCTCCTCCTGACAGCAGCCTATGGTGCCTAAGGCCAGGGTTAGGAGATGAAGATCCGGGAACCAACCCTATAACCTTATTTACTAGTTCCTGGAGTTCTTTGTTGTTGGTTCTCTTTCCTTTTTTTCTCTCTTTCTCAATCTCTCTTTTCTCCTCTTCCAGGCAAAGGGTCCTAGGATGTTTTTTCACTGGTTCCTTAATGCTGGGGGAGTAAACCACCCTCTCTCTCCCTCTCGCTCACCCTCCCTCCCTCCTGCCTCTACTCCAAGCCAAGAGAAACACTACAATGGGTACACATGAGTGGTTCATATTTCCCAGGAAAAATTCAATTTGCTCCACACGTGTACTTGGACCGAGACCACAGCAAGGTCTTTATATGGGGCGGCTGGTAGCCTAGTGGTTAGAGCGTTGGACTAGTAACCGAAAGGTTGCAAGATTGAATCCCAGAGAAGACAAGGTAAAAACCTGTCATTCTGCCCTTGAACAAGGCAGTTAACCCACTGTTCCTAGGCCGTCATTGAAAATAAGAATTTGTTCTTAACTTACTTGCCTAGTTAAATAAAGGTCACATAAAAAATGTAAATGCAAAAAGGGAGAGCTGGAAGTCTTTCCTTTTCATACATCTCTCATTTTGACAGCTAGGACTCTGAAATGCTTCTCACTTGAAAAGGATAAAGAAAAGTTAATGAGGTAAATTCCTTCCAGAGACAATTAGTGAGATAAACGGCTATTCCTTCCAGAGACAATTAGTGAGGTGTTTAAACAGCTATCCCTTCAAGAGACAATTGGTGATGTAAATGGTTATTCTTTCCAGAGACAATTAGTGAGGTAAACGGCTATTCCTTCCAGAGACAATTGCAAATCTGACATACAGTACTATTTTTCCTATGGTCAGAAAATGTAAAAACAATTGTGGCTCACTATGGCAAAATTATACTGTTCATTTAAAACAAGCTCACAGATTTACAGCTCTCACCTATATTTTGGCCTCGAACAACCACCACATTTGCCTGATGTAGGCCAGACGTACACTTGCGTCATTGAGTCTTAACATTGAATCTTACTGTTATTCAAATAGCAACAGCTGTGTTGATGCATTTTTGCTGGGTGTCCAAGGTGATAACACTCTTTGCAACAACAAATATGGGGTCATAAATCTTTGGCGGGGAACATGGCCAGAGGAACAACCACAACAGGTCTTAAAAGGAAGCCATTTGTCTTCCTGCTCAGAAAAAAAAGAACATGGTGGTTTTGTGCTTTTCTTCCTCCCCCTCCATATCATCTCAATGTTATTATTTCAAATACTTTTCACCTACAGATTGAAAGAGTATACGAGGCCTTTTGATATTTCGGAGCCAAACATTGGTTTTGGTTGGCTGGTTATGTCAAGCAATCTTTACATTTTGTCTGAATACAACACATGGGGGTGGATATTTTGACAGCAAGAGATTTCTTGGAGAAATTAACTTCCATATACATGAAATCCATTTAATCAAGCACAATGAAACCCTAAATGATGTCCCCACAATGCACCTCTCCCCATTTACAAGTAAAACTAAGTTTCCAGACTCCTTTTTGACGGGCACCCTGTGCATCCCTCTGCAGGCTAACAGTGAAAACAATGTTGACTGCTAGTAAAGACGCCTGCTCTATGAAAGCTAATGGGCCAACAGGTTTCCACTTGGCTGGAGGAGCTGGCCTCTCTCTGACTCGGAACCTGTGATGGGGTACATAAATCCTCAGGTCTTTCCTGTCAGGGCTTGATCATTAAAAAAAAAGACGCGTCACCCTTCCCTCTGCACTAGCAGCAAACCCTATTTATGACAACACAATGCAACTACGGTATCCAACCAATGTTACTTCGTTGGACGGCTGAAGGTGGGTGGGGGAGGCAAGAGCAGTGGTGATAGACAGGGGTGGTGGGGTGTAAACTTGCGGAAACCAGATGTCACTCGGGGCAGGAACCTGCTGGGTGGAAGTGGAAGCTTCTGGCTCGGAGATGACACAACTGCAGCTCCCCTGAACAAGTCTCAATTCCTACAAATGCAATTAAAATCAGTGCTGCAGATAGACAGACCAACCGCCATGACTGAGGAGTCATCTGACCCCAGACCTACCAGTCTGTCACTCTCCCAATCCATTCAACCCTAAGCATTTCAAGAGACTAGGGATGAAACAGGGACTTAGACAACACTTTACATTAATTTAATGACACTGTTGCAACTTAATGTAAAGTGTAAGCCAAAATCATATTCTCTCCTCACAAAGTCTGATTACTAATGTGAGACTCACTGTTAAGTAATGTCCATGCTCATTTTCTCAAGGGTTCCTTTCTAGTACTTCAGTTGTACTGAAGAGAGAGAGAGAGAGAGAGAGAGAGAGAGAGAGAGAGAGAGAGAGAAATCTGACTCGGCAGACCGGCCTCCAATTTCAATAAGAGCCTGGACGATTTACGAGGGCTCCTCATCGAGCTTGCTCCCTGGAAGCGTGGGCTTGATACACGACCGATGCCCATCCACCATGGCACGCCTCACCGCCCTCTGCAGAAATGCAGCCTTGCCAAGATAAATACCCTCCGCTCAGCAGCATTTCAGACAGACGCATAGCACTCCAGCAGACTTTAATGACCGGGCCAGGAGTATTCACATACCCTCAGGAGAGCTATAATACAGTATTGTATAGACTAGATGTCTTTAAGCACTCCATTCCACCTATACATCCCACCTTATGGCCACCAAGAGACACTGGACCACAAGAGCTATTTACAAGCTGTTTCAACCAATTGCTATATCTTACTGTGTATATATGACTGTTTATCAGGCTTATTTATAAGTTGGAGCCTTGAGGGGCATGAAAATGGCTTCGGAATATGCCCTGACATACAGGTACTACAAAAGCCCTGGAAACAACTAAGTGTGTATCTCTCACAGAAAGATTTTCTTTTTTTGTGGGTTACAGAGAGTGAACGGCAACAGAGATAGCAAGCGTTCCACTGGTCGGAGAAAGCTCTATCCCACACACCCCGATGTAAAAGGAGTCGGTTTCCAGCGCAGACCTTCTCCAGGTGTATGCCTGCTCTAAGCGGCTTTTGGGTGGAGGGTTTATGGAAGGAAGGAAGGAAGGAAGGAAGGAAGGAAGGAAGGAAGGAAGGAAAGAAAGAAAGAAAGAAAGAAAGAAAGAAAGAAAGAAAGAAAGAAAGAAAGAAAGAAAGAAAGAAAGAAAGGAGGGAGGTAGGGAGGGAGGTAGGGTGGGAGGTAGGGTGGGGAGGAGGGAGGGAGGGAGGGAAGGAGGTAGGGTGGGAGGAAGGAGGGAGGTAGGGTGGGAGCGAAGGAGGTAGGTAGGGTGGGAGGAAGGAGGTAGGTAGGGTGGGAGGGAGGGAGGGCGGTAGGGAGGGAGGAGGGAGGTAGGGTGGGAGGAGGGAGGGAGGTAGGGTGGGAGGAAGGAGGTAGGGTGGGAGGAGGGAGGTAGGGGGAGATAGGGAGGGATGTAGGGAGATAGGTAGGGAGGGGGTAAATGTTTTCACAATATCAAATCCCCAAAAGTTCATGTAGACAAGCAAATCCCTCGAAACCTCTTTCCCTCTGATCAGATCTCCCTTAGAAAAGCCAGAGAGAAGTTAGTGGCTGAAAGGTCAGACACAGTATTGACAAATCCTCTTCATTAAACCCATGCAGACTTGCAGCCCTATTTTCTAGCCCCTGAAGGCTGTAAAGTGTCATCATTAAACCACCAAAATCATGAAAAATATCTCGCCACATAGAGCTTGTCAGGGCTTCAACCGCACCGCGCTGTTTCTCTGTCAAGACAACGTGATTCACATCCCAGCCCAATGCCAAGGGACAAGTTTGTCACACAATGGAGTATTTGTGCACCCGCTGTGAGTCCGCCGGCCATGAGATCACGAGGGCTTTGACATAGCACAGACATTATACTGACACAACAGAAGGCGAATAACATCTCCTTGCGAAAGCTGGCCACCTCTCTCGTATTTCCTGTAACGATTAAAAGGTGAGTTTAAGACCATAACAATGAGAAGAGAGAGAGAGCTGAGAGAGAGAGAATTACACTATGCAAGAACTATACAGACTTACGGGCAATTTTCTTTCCCAAAATTGAAAAACAATCATTTTGAAACCAAAACAACAAAGGAGAAAATCCAGTATCTATTGGGAGAAAAACCCCTTTGTGCCATATTAGCTGCAAAATATGTAGCTTCTTGCCACACCCATAGGGACAGCCAGTGGAACGGCCATCCAGAGCAATAACATTGCTGCCTGTGTCTTTCTCACTATTTCTTACTGTAGTGTCCTGTTAATTGTTACTACTCATTGAGTATTAATATTTTTCCTATTATTATCTATCTGCATCATCATAGATTTGATAGAGAGCTGAGAGAGACACAGCTGAGAGAGAGAGAGCTGAGAGATATTTTATTTTCCATGTTGAACTTGACTTTCCAGGTCTCCGCATTGAGATCGCCGATCCTTCTTTTGACTGTCCGGGTTTTGCCAGGGTGGCCAACCGTGAATCCCGTAGCATGCTTTCGATCAATCTCACTTGAAGGAATCAATTCAGTCTAGACTCAATTGCTCAATCATTTGGTTACACCTTGTTATCCAATAAAAAACATTGTTGCAGCCAACTATGACCAAATGGTAGAGTTTTTCCTGGACTTTATTTTAACATTTTCAATACTAATTACAATGGGTTAAATCCTAACTTGAGATCTGCATATGTGACCCGATTCAGGAAACGAGGCGTATGTCGCAAGTCATGTCTTCACAGGAGAGCTATTTGAACGTAAAACATATTTTTTTTTATCAAAATGCATTTTTTGGGCAGAAATGCCCTCTCGAACATGTGAACTTTCATGTGCCTTAATATCAAACTTGTATGCCATCTGTAAATAGTAATACAATTATTAACTTACGAGCCTAGTTGGTTTAGCCACAGAAAAAGTGAGCAACCTTCCCACTAGCAATGATTGGCTGAGATAATGAGTGGGCTGGACATACCGAGAGATGAGTTTGGATTGGTCTACCATATAGCACAAGGCTGTCTATTGGAGCTGGTCAGTATGTTTAGGTAATCGCATTGAACGTGGCTTTAAAAAATGTTTTTATCGCGTAGTAAAACCGCATAAACCTAATGTCAAGTTAAAGTGTACTGTTAGCTAGCTAACGTTAGCTGGTTGGTTCGATAGCTAACGCTATGTGTATGCTCTCCACTTTCTGGAGGAACGAGTTTTGAAATCAGTGGGATTCGAGTATGATAGCTAAGAAGATGGAGAAAACACCAGTCTGGATTACATTGTCAAACTAAGGCAACCATGCCTGTCATCAGACAGGAGACGCTGTAGCTCCCTCCGGTAACCACGAGCACAACTGTTCCTTGATTTTAACTGGAGGTTTTATTCTGTAGTTTTAGTCAGAGTTATCACCTCCCGTGAGAACTATAAAGTAAATGAAAATACAGTTGCAGCACACTCTACAACTTTTTTGTCTTATGAGTGACTTATTAGCTTGATATAACTCTGAAGTGCTTACATACATAAAAACAGTTTAGCCGGATATATAACAGTATCAGATTAAACACATGAATAAAGGAAGAATACCTCATTGGCTGCTTATTACAGAAGGGAGGAAATCCAAAACTTCACGCTTCTTATTCCTGGCATAAATTCACACTTCATCCTTAATTATTATAACGTTACCACATACCTAACATACACAGTTTAACCTTTACGAACTACACCCGAAGACATGAAAAACCTAGCTAACACAGTGTGGGATTGCCTTCCCTCCAAAAGTGTGTTGCTATGATAATAATCCCTATTACAACAGTTCTTAGTCACGTAGTTCCGCTTGTTTTACCACATCCCCCACATAGCGAACACGTAAACAATTCAAACAAAAAACAACGACATAGACTGACAGGTTAATTGTCAGTTACAGATGCGTCCAACCATGATGTATACTGGTAAAATTTTCAGATATTAGCTAACGTTATGTGTATGATCTTATTCTTCGTATCTCAGACACATTTGCTTGACTAGTTATAGCCATAGAACCTGGTTGGTTAGCTACCTGCAGATTCATGAGTTGTGATTATGGTCCATTGTTTAGCTAGCTAGCTACATGTCTTAACAAAAGACTCCACTCTAATACCATTTGTCCCGCATAGCGAACAGGTAAACAATTCAAACAAAAAACAACAACATAGACTGACAGGTTAATTGTCAGTTACAGACACGTCTAATCATGATGTAGACTGGTAAGATTTTCAGATATTGCACGTTTCTAATTTTGACAAACGTATTTTCATTTCAAGTTAAAGTGTACTGTTAGCTAGCTAGCTATTGTTAGCTGACTGGCTCACTAACTAATGTTATGTCTTGCATTGGGATTCATTGTTTACCTAGCTAGCTATCTAGCTATATTTCTGAACAAAAGACTCTCGTCCTCGTTTGCCAGAGCGCAGAATAACTGATGCATTTTTGAACGCTCAACATCGGTTGAATATGTCTGCTATCAGTAAATGTCGGCAACAAAGTGTAATTCAATTGTTGCCAGCAGCACAGTTACAGTCATCAACGCTCTGGATAACATGAAAAAAGCCTAACCAGCTCTGCTAGGATGAGTAAAATGGTCAGAGTGGGGAGTTCTCTCATTATGTGTCTGGAAGTAGCTAGCCAATGTCAGCCAGTTAGCTTGGGAGCTTGACTGTAGTTGTGAGGTCAGAGCTTTCGGAACAACCCTACTTATTGGACAGAGCGTCCAGTGTGCACTCTGAACGAGAAACCACAGATAAAGCTATAGAGCGAGTAATGTTCAGTGAGCTGTTCTCTCTCTCTCTTAGATGTCTGGAAGTAGCTGGCAAGTTAGTACAGAACGTTTGGATCAACCCTTAAAGAGATGGGTGGGGCTAAGGCTTAAGAGGGTGTGAACAATGCCAAATGGGTGTAGACAAAGAAGGGCTCTCCAATAGTAGTACCAAAACATTGAAAGACGGTTTTCTCAAAAGTGAGTTTAGAAGTTGATCAACTTTCAAAGCAGAATTACTTTCCCATTGTTTCCTTAAATGCAGTGTATGATATGCCATTTTGTACCTCTGAGTCTCTACTTTTATCCAGAACTTAAAATGTTGCTACATAAGACCAAATCCAGCAGGTGCATTGATGTCAATGGGAGATTGGCCGCAAAATTCAATTACACACCAGGATCTCACATTAGGATTCAAATCAACATGTGTATTAAATCCTACATATTCTATGTATTCTACCCTACAATTATTATTATAGTCTACTTGTTGTTGCAACCATATTCGGTACGGTTTGTCTCACCTCTACTCCGAAGTACTTTTCTGTTGAAGTCACAGTTTATCTAGACACACGTCCTGGCCCACTGGCATGCTGTGTAGCTGCAGTGTGAAGATCTCCTGTTGTGTGGTGCCATCATAGAGGGACATACACTATCCGGTCATCCGGTAGAGGGACTTACACTATCTGGTCCAGTGAACTAGGCCCCATCAGAGCCTGGGAAACGGGAAACAGAAGAGAGGGGGATGGGCTGTTAGTCATGTCTGTGTTCTTGTCTCTGCTGCTCTGGGACAAACATCCCCTCAAAGATTTAGTCTTCATCAATCAATCAATCAATCAATACATCTTTCCACCTATCCTTCTCTCGTACCCTTTCCCTCCTTCTCTCTTGTTAGGAACATGAGAAGAAAAGTTTCATGCATTAATTGCAGATGGGGTAAACTAGCCCTGAAGCAAGGCCTGATTTACACGATTTACACGATAGTTCATATCAAGCACGAAGATTATTATTCCAAATGGAGGCTGTGTGCTATCTCAGGACAATATTCAATCAGTCCACACCATACACTAGTTTCCAAGATATAGCAAAACCCCACTGGATGAATGAATGCACAATTGAACTATTGTTTACCATGTGAAACAGAAAGAATTTCAACTGAATATCCGTCCTAACACGTTGTCTTGCAGTAGAGGTACTGTAAGAATATTGTTGTTGTTTTTTCTCAGAGAAAGAAAGGGTGAAGGGGCCTGCTGTCCTACTCTGAACTCGTTGATTAGGATGGCATGTAGTCCCTCAATATTGATTTTTGGACAGGATGTAAACATGGTTACTAAACACAACAGTATCATCAGGGTCAAACAGAATAGCCTCCCTCACCACAACACTAATGAATCCCTTCCTTGATGTCATAAAGGGACGGTTGGCTGCCCAGCACAGGCAGACAGAATGGCCATCAGAGGTGAAATTCATGTCTGGCCTTCTGGTAAGCAGCGGCCTAGCCCATCGCCTTTAAACGTTTTGTTTACATCCCCTGCTGAAACGCTCTGGGTATGCAAAGGACTTTCAAGCCCAGAGATTTGTACATATATGAACATATTTGAAATCTGTCTGTGCTTCCCCAAAGCGGAGCATTTGCCAATGGAGAGAAATCGACCTATGCAGGTATCCTGAGTAACCACAACAGTCTGGATAACAAAATAATGATGTATCACGAGGGTGGGGGGGGGTCATCCAGATTCTTAAACTTGGTGCTGCCCTGCTATGAGCTAACAGTGAGTAGGAGGACATGCTTGCAGGGGGACGGAGTAGCTTGACAACATGTGTCTGGAACAAAAACACGAGAGGCTCTCTCTTCTTTGTCATCACCCTTCCCATGAGGGGCGCAGAGGAGCGGGGCCTGTGGTTGTTTGTCGCCGGAGTGCATATTCCGCTCCACTGTGGACGTGCCAGGGACACTTCCTGAGTTTCTCTCCCTGGAAGTATGTGGCGGCCGCATGCCAGCGCAAACTTGCCGACCCCTCACACACACACACACACACACACACACACACACACACACACACACACACACACACACACACACACACACACACACACACACACACACACACACACACACACACACACACACACACAGGGCCTCCGGAATACAAATACACTAACAGGACAAACCAGGAAGAACCGAGAGCGTTGCTCAACATGAGATCCATTTACGTTTGTTAACCCTAGATGTTGCTCAAAACGAATTATCTGGGTATTTCCTACAAGCAAAGTTGCAAACTATTTTTACTATAAAAACACACACATACACATTCCCAGACGTACAAAAAGCTGCACATGCAAGCTCCCAAGTATCCAGGCGCTCACACAAACAGATCCACTTTGGGCTTTGAGACTAATAAACTCATTTGACTGTCCTGGAGGCAAAGAACCATCTTTTCTTCTGATCCTCTCAGCGAGAGCAGAGGGCCCATCCATCACTTAACAAGATACACTTCCTGTTTTCAAGGATCCTGGGGGGAGGGGAGGGGCGGAACCCCAAAAGGCAAATACTTGGCTTGGCATGTCGGGCAGGCGTTGACGGGCTCTTTCGTAACACCATTGTTCTACCTGAAGTCTTAGATTGATGGCAGAAAGACAGGGAGGGAGGGGGAGAGAAGGAGGGATGAAGGGATGTAGGGAGGTATAAAAACAGCTGGAGCAGAGGACACTGACAAAATCCACTATAACCTCCTGCTGACATCTCTCAAACGTTTATAAAACATCACAGAACAGAAACACTGCAGTTATTGGGGAATCAGATTCCTATATTCAAGTTATGAGGTTATAACAGCAGTCCAAATTGCTCTCAGGAGAAAACTATTGCGAGAAACTCACACTGATCACAAATTTTTGCATCTCAACACGTTACATCTATGCATGTTTTTCAAATTTAGACGAAGAATCAGGATACAGTATCGTAATAAAGTACATCAGTTCCGCCTGATCAAAACAGGGTGGGAAAAAAGCCTGATCCGCTCTCCGCCAGCCAAGTTACACTGCCGATAACAACAGGAATCATTCCAGGCATAGCGATCCTCCACAAGAAGTGATTATGCTCCAATGACAGATGACTTCCTATCTCCGAAGGCCAGTACAACTCTGTAACCGGATAAAAATGCTGGGAATCAAAGTTTCAGAATGTTTCTTGCTACATACTTGGACGCATTCATTCAAACCTGCTTTCAACTACGTTTGTTCACGGTCATTGTATACAAAATACCCTCTCGCACACATGGCTCTAATTCGGAGGACTGGAGGTGTAGAATTATACCTGTGGAGAGTAAAAATTGTGTTTTGGTCAATACTAAATGCATTCTGAAAATGCATTTGTTTAAAACTGTGTGTGTAAATGCTACAAAGTGAGTTAGAAGGAAGAGTGCACATCAAGTCACAGTCACAAATAAAAGACATTACAAGAGTTCACATATAATTCAGTAGGCCAATATGCCATCTAAAGCAAGAATCAAACTCTCAATCCTGGTGTAACAAGCACCATGCTCCAACTTTTCAGAACCACACCATGCTCCAACTATCAGAACCACACCATGCTCCAACTATCAGAACCACACCATGCTCCAACTATCAGAACCACACCATGCTCCAACTATCAGAACCACACCATACTCCAACTATCAGAACCACACCATGCTACAACTATCAGAACCACACCATGCTCCATCTATCAGAACCACACCATGCTCCAACTATCAGAACCACACCATGCTCCAACTATCAGAACCACACCATGCTCCAACTATCAGAACCACACCATGCTTCAACAATCAGAACCTCACCGTGCTCCAACTATAAGAACCTCACCATGCTCCAACTATCAGAACCACACCATGCTCCAACTATCAGAACCACACCATGCTCCCACTATAAGAACCACACCATGCTCCAACTATCAGAACCACACCATGCTCCAACTATCAGAACCACACCATGCTCCAACTATAAGAACCACACCATGCTCCAACTATCAGAACCACACCATACTGCAACTATCAGAACCACACCATGCTCCAACAATCAGAACCTCACCATGCTCCAACTATCAAAACCACGCCATACTCCAACTATCAGAACCACACCATACTCCAACTATCAGAACCACACCATGTTCCAACAATCAGAACCTCACCATGCTCCAACTATCAGAACCACACCATGCTCCAACTATAAGAACCACACCATGCTCCAACAATAAGAACCACACCATGCTCCAACTATCAGAACTATACCATGCTCCAACCATAAGAACCACACCATGCTCCAACTATTAGAACCAAACCATGCTCCAACTATCAGAACTATACCATGCTCCAACTATAAGAACCACACCATGCTCCAACTATCAGAACCAAACCATGCTCCAACTATCAGAACCACACCATGCTCCAACTATCAGAACCTCACCATGCTCCAACTATAAAAACCACGCCATACTCCAACTATCAGAACCACACCATGTTCCAACAATCAGAACCTCACCATGCTCCAACTATCAGAACCACACCATTTTCCAACTATAAGAACCACACCATGCTCCAACTATCAGAACCACACCATGCTCCAACTATCAGAACCTCACCATGCTCCAACTATCAGACCCACACCATGCTCCAACAATAAGAACCACACCATGCTCCAACTATTAGAACCAAACCATGCTCCAACTATCAGAACTATACCATGCTCCAACTATAAGAACCACACCATGCTCCAACTATCAGAACCAAACCATGCTCCAACTATCAGAACCACACCATGCTCCAACTATCAGAACCTCACCATGCTCCAACTATCAAAACCATGCCATACTCCAACTATCAGAACCACACCATGCTCCAACAATCAGAACCTCACCATGCTCCAACTATCAGAACCACACCATGCTCCAACTATAAGAACCACACCATGCTCCAACTATCAGAACCACACCATACTGCAACTATCAGAACCACACCATGCTCCAACAATCAGAACCTCACCATGCTCCAACTATCAAAACCACGCCATACTCCAACTATCAGAACCACACCATACTCCAACTATCAGAACCACACCATGTTCCAACAATCAGAACCTCACCATGCTCCAACTATCAGAACCACACCATGCTCCAACTATAAGAACCACACCATGCTCCAACAATAAGAACCACACCATGCTCCAACTATCAGAACTATACCATGCTCCAACCATAAGAACCACACCATGCTCCAACTATTAGAACCAAACCATGCTCCAACTATCAGAACTATACCATGCTCCAACTATAAGAACCACACCATGCTCCAACTATCAGAACCAAACCATGCTCCAACTATCAGAACCACACCATGCTCCAACTATCAGAACCACACCATGCTCCAACTATCAGAACCTCACCATGCTCCAACTATAAAAACCACGCCATACTCCAACTATCAGAACCACACCATGTTCCAACAATCAGAACCTCACCATGCTCCAACTATCAGAACCACACCATTTTCCAACTATAAGAACCACACCATGCTCCAACTATCAGAACCACACCATGCTCCAACTATCAGAACCTCACCATGATCCAACTATCAGAACCACACCATGCTCCAACTATAAGAACCACACCATGCTCCAACTATCAGAACCACACCATACTGCAACTATCAGAACCACACCATGCTCCAACAATCAGAACCTCACCATGCTCCAACTATCAAAACCACGCCATACTCCAACTATCAGAACCACACCATACTCCAACTATCAGAACCACACCATGTTCCAACAATCAGAACCTCACCATGCTCCAACTATCAGAACCACACCATGCTCCAACTATAAGAACCACACCATGCTCCAACAATAAGAACCACACCATGCTCCAACTATCAGAACTATACCATGCTCCAACCATAAGAACCACACCATGCTCCAACTATTAGAACCAAACCATGCTCCAACTATCAGAACTATACCATGCTCCAACTATAAGAACCACACCATGCTCCAACTATCAGAACCAAACCATGCTCCAACTATCAGAACCACACCATGCTCCAACTATCAGAACCTCACCATGCTCCAACTATAAAAACCACGCCATACTCCAACTATCAGAACCACACCATGTTCCAACAATCAGAACCTCACCATGCTCCAACTATCAGAACCACACCATTTTCCAACTATAGAACCACACCATGCTCCAACTATCAGAACCACACCATGCTCCAACTATCAGAACCTCACCATGCTCCAACTATCAGACCCACACCATGCTCCAACAATAAGAACCACACCATGCTCCAACTATCAGAACTATACCATGCTCCAACCATAAGAACCACACCATGCTCCAACTATTAGAACCAAACCATGCTCCAACTATTTCCAACTATAAGAACCACACCATGCTCCAACTATCAGAACCAAACCATGCTCCAACTATCAGAACCACACCATGCTCCAACTATCAGAACCTCACCATGCTCCAACTATCAAAACCATGCCATACTCCAACTATCAGAACCACACCATGCTCCAACAATCAGAACCTCACCATGCTCCAACTATCAGAACCACACCATGCTCCAACTATAAGAACCACACCATGCTCCAACTATCAGAACCACACCATACTGCAACTATCAGAACCACACCATGCTCCAACAATCAGAACCTCACCATGCTCCAACTATCAAAACCACGCCATACTCCAACTATCAGAACCACACCATACTCCAACTATCAGAACCACACCATGTTCCAACAATCAGAACCTCACCATGCTCCAACTATCAGAACCACACCATGCTCCAACTATAAGAACCACACCATGCTCCAACAATAAGAACCACACCATGCTCCAACTATCAGAACTATACCATGCTCCAACCATAAGAACCACACCATGCTCCAACTATTAGAACCAAACCATGCTCCAACTATCAGAACTATACCATGCTCCAACTATAAGAACCACACCATGCTCCAACTATCAGAACCAAACCATGAACCAAACCACACCATGCTCCAACTATCAGAACCACACCATGCTCCAACTATCAGAACCTCACCATGCTCCAACTATAAAAACCACGCCATACTCCAACTATCAGAACCACACCATGTTCCAACAATCAGAACCTCACCATGCTCAACTATCAGAACCACACCATTTTCCAACTATAAGAACCACACCATGCTCCAACTATCAGAACCACACCATGCTCCAACTATCAGAACCTCACCATGATCCAACTATCAGAACCACACCATGCTCCAACTATAAGAACCACACCATGCTCCAACTCAGAACCACAACTATCAGAACCACACCATGCTCCAACAATCAGAACCTCACCATGCTCCAACTATCAAAACCACGCCATACTCCAACTATCAGAACCACAACTCCAACTATCAGAACCACACCATGTTCCAACAATCAGAACCTCACCATGCTCCAACTATCAGAACCATAAGAACCACCATGCTCCAACAATAAGAACCACACCATGCTCCAACTATCAGAACTATACCATGCTCCAACCATAAGAACCACACCATGCTCCAACTATTAGAACCAAACCATGCTCCAACTATCAGAACTATACCATGCTCCAACTATAAGAACCACACCATGCTCCAACTATCAGAACCAAACCATGCTCCAACTATCAGAACCACACCATGCTCCAACTATCAGAACCTCACCATGCTCCAACTATAAAAACCACGCCATACTCCAACTATCAGAACCACACCATGTTCCAACAATCAGAACCTCACCATGCTCCAACTATCAGAACCACACCATTTTCCAACTATCAGAACC
The DNA here is from genome assembly GCF_034236695.1 of Oncorhynchus nerka. Taxonomy (NCBI): domain Eukaryota; kingdom Metazoa; phylum Chordata; class Actinopteri; order Salmoniformes; family Salmonidae; genus Oncorhynchus; species Oncorhynchus nerka. The sequence goes on from NC_088401.1 coordinate 59,133,216, forward strand.
ACACCATGCTCCAACTATCAGAACCACACCATGCTCCAACTATCAGAACAATCAGAAATAAGAACCACACCATGCTCAACAATGCTCAATCATGCTCCAACTATCAGAACCAAACCAACTATCAGAACTATACCATGCTCCAACTATAAGAACCACACCATGCTCCAACTATAAGAACCACACCATGCTCCAACTATCAGAACCACCATGCTCAACTATCAGAATCACCATGCTCCAACTATCAAAACCATGCCATACTCCAACTATCAGAACCACACCATGCTCCAACTATCAGAACCTCACCATGTTCCAACTATCAGAACCACACCATGCTCCAACTATAAGAACCACACCATGCTCCAACTATCAGCAAATCAGAACCACACCATGCTCCAACAATCAGAACCACACCATGCTCCAACTATCAAAACCACACCATGCTCCAACTATCAGAACCACACCATACTCCAACTATCAGAACCACACCATGTTCCAACAATCAGAACCTCACCATGCTCCAACTATCAGAACCACACCATGCTCAACTATGAACCACACATGCTCCAACAATAAGAACCACACCATACCATGCTCCAACCATAAGAACCACACCATGCTCCAACTATCAAGAACCAAACCATGCTCCAACTATCACCATGCTCCAACTATAAGAACCACACCATGCTCCAACTATCAGAACCAAACAATGCTCCAACTATCAGAACCACACCATGCTCCAACTATCAGAACCTCACCATGCTCCAACTATAAAAACCACGCCATACTCCAACTATCAGAACCACACCACAACAATCAGAACCTCACCATGCTCCAACTATCAGAACCACACCATTTTCCAACTATAAGAACCACACCATGCTCCAACTATCAGAACCACACCATGCTCCAACTATCAGAACCTCACCATGCTCCAACTATCAGAACCACACCATGCTCCAACAATAAGAACCACACCATGCTCCAACTATCAGAACTATACCATGCTCCAACCATAAGAACCACACCATGCTCCAACTATTACAACCAAACCATGCTCCAACTATCAGAACTATACCATGCTCAACTATAAGAACCACACCATGCTCCAACTATCAGAACCAAACCATGCTCAACTATCAGAACCACACCATGCTCAACTATCAGAACCTCACCATGCTCCAACTATCAAAACCACGCCATACTCCAACTATCAGAACCACACCATGCTCCAACAATCAGAACCTCACCATGCTCCAACTATCAGAACCACACCATACTCCAACTATCAGAACCACACCATACTCCACCTATCAGAACCACACCATGCTCCAACAATCATAAACTCACCATGCTCCAACTATCAGAAACCACCCCATGCTCCAACAATCAGAACCACACCATGCTCCAACTATAAGAACCACACCATGCTCCAACAATCAGAACCTCACCATGCTTCAACTACCAAAACCACGCCATACTCCAACTATCAGAACCACACCATACTCCAACTATCAGAACCACACCATGTTCCAACAATCAGAACCACACCATACTCCAACTATCAGAACCACACCATACTCCAACTATCAGAACCACACCATGTTCCAACAATCAGAACCTCACCATGCTCCAACTATCAGAACCCACCATGCTCCCACTATAAGAACCACACCATCTCCAACTATCAGAACCACACCATGCTCCAACTATCAGAACCACACCATGCTCCCACTATAAGAACCACACCATGCTCCAACTATCAGAACCACACCATGCTCCAACTATCAGAACCTCACCATGTTCCAACTATCAGAACCACACCATGCTCCAACTATCAGAACCTCACCATGATCCAACTATCAGAACCACACCATGCTCCAACTATAAGAACCACACCATGCTCCAACTATCAGAACCACACCATACTGCAACTATCAGAACCACACCATGCTCCAACAATCAGAACCTCACCATGCTCCAACTATCAAAACCACGCCATACTCCAACTATCAGAACCACACCATACTCCAACTATCAGAACCACACCATGTTCCAACAATCAGAACCTCACCATGCTCCAACTATCAGAACCACACCATGCTCCAACTATAAGAACCACACCATGCTCCAACAATAAGAACCACACCATGCTCCAACTATCAGAACTATACCATGCTCCAACTATAAGAAACACACCATGCTCCAACTATCAGAACCAAACCATGCTCCAACTATCAGAACCACACCATGCTCCAACTATCAGAACCTCACCATGCTCCAACTATAAAAACCACGCCATACTCCAACTATCAGAACCACACCATGCTCCAACAATCAGAACCTCACCATGCTCCAACTATCAGAACCACACCATACTCCAACTATCAGAACCACACCATACTCCAACTGTCAGAACCACACCATGCTCCAACAATCAGAAACTCACCATGCTCCAACTATCAGAACCACACCATGCTCCAACTATCAGAACCACACCATACTCCAACTGTCAAACCACACCATGCTCCAACAATCAGAAACTCACCATGCTCCAACTATCAGAACCACACCATGCTCCAACTATCAGACCCACACCATGCTCGACCTATCAGAACCACACCATGCTCCAACTATCAGAACCTCACCATGCTCCAACTATCAAAACCACGCCATACTCCAACTATCAGAACCACACCATACTCCAACTATCAGAACCACACCATGTTCCAACAATCAGAACCTCACCATGCTCCAACTATCAGAACCACACCATGCTCCAACTATAAGAACCACACCATGCTCCAACAATAAGAACCACACCATGCTCCAACTATCAGAACTATACCATGCTCCAACTATAAGAAACACACCATGCTCCAACTATCAGAACCAAACCATGCTCCAACTATCAGAACCACACCATGCTCCAACTATCAGAACCTCACCATGCTCCAACTATAAAAACCACGCCATACTCCAACTATCAGAACCACACCATGCTCCAACAATCAGAACCTCACCATGCTCCAACTATCAGAACCACACCATACTCCAACTATCAGAACCACACCATACTCCAACTGTCAGAACCACACCATGCTCCAACAATCAGAAACTCACCATGCTCCAACTATCAGAACCACACCATGCTCCAACTATCAGAACCACACCATACTCCAACTGTCAAACCACACCATGCTCCAACAATCAGAAACTCACCATGCTCCCATGCATGCCAACTATCAGAACCACACCATGCTCCAACTATCAGAACCTCACCATGCTCCAACTATCAGAACCACACCATGCTCCAACTATAAGAACCACACCATGCTCCAACTATCAGAACCACACCATACTGCAACTATCAGAACCACACCATGCTCCAACTATCAGAACCACACCATGCTCCAACTATCAGAACCTCACCATGCTCCAACTATCAAAACCACGCCATACTCCAACTCTCAGAACCACACCATGCTCCAACAATCAGAACCTCACCATGCTCCAACTATCAGAACCACACCATACTCCAACTATCAGAACCACACCATACTCCACCTATCAGAACCACACCATGCTCCAACAATCATAAACTCACCATGCTCCAACTATCAGAACCACCCCATGCTCCAACAATCAGAACCACACCATGCTCCAACTATAAGAACCACCACATGCTCCAACAATCAGAACCTCACCATGCTTCAACTACCAAAACCACGCCATACTCCAACTATCAGAACCACACCATACTCCAACTATCAGAACCACACCATGTTCCAACAATCAGAACCACACCATACTCCAACTATCAGAACCACACCATACTCCAACTATCAGAACCACACCATGTTCCAACAATCAGAACCTCACCATGCTCCAACTATCAGAACCACACCATGCTCCCACTATAAGAACCACACCATCTCCAACTATCAGAACCACACCATGCTCCAACTATCAGAACCACACCATGCTCCCACTATAAGAACCACACCATGCTCCAACTATCAGAACCACACCATGCTCCAACTATCAGAACCTCACCATGTTCCAACTATCAGAACCACACCATGCTCCAACTATCAGAACCTCACCATGATCCAACTATCAGAACCACACCATGCTCCAACTATAAGAACCACACCATGCTCCAACTATCAGAACCACACCATACTGCAACTATCAGAACCACACCATGCTCCAACAATCAGAACCTCACCATGCTCCAACTATCAAAACCACGCCATACTCCAACTATCAGAACCACACCATACTCCAACTATCAGAACCACACCATGTTCCAACAATCAGAACCTCACCATGCTCCAACTATCAGAACCACACCATGCTCCAACTATAAGAACCACACCATGCTCCAACAATAAGAACCACACCATGCTCCAACTATCAGAACTATACCATGCTCCAACTATAAGAAACACACCATGCTCCAACTATCAGAACCAAACCATGCTCCAACTATCAGAACCACACCATGCTCCAACTATCAGAACCTCACCATGCTCCAACTATCAAAACCACGCCATACTCCAACTATCAGAACCACACCATGCTCCAACAATCAGAACCTCACCATGCTCCAACTATCAGAACCACACCATGCTCCAACTATCAGAACCACACCATACTCCAACTGTCAGAACCACACCATGCTCCAACAATCAGAAACTCACCATGCTCCAACTATCAGAACACACCATGCTCCAACTATCAGAACCACACCATACTCCAACTGTCAAACCACACCATGCTCCAACAATCAGAAACTCACCATGCTCCAACTATCAGAACCACACCATGCTCCAACTATCAGACCCACACCATGCTCGACCTATCAGAACCACACCATGCTCCAACTATCAGAACCTCACCATGCTCCAACTATCAAAACCACCCCATACTCCAACTATCAGAACCACACCATACTCCAACTATCAGAACCACACCATGTTCCAACAATCAGAACCTCACCATGCTCCAACTATCAGAACCACACCATGCTCCAACTATAAGAACCACACCATGCTCCAACAATAAGAACCACACCATGCTCCAACTATCAGAACTATACCATGCTCCAACTATAAGAAACACACCATGCTCCAACTATCAGAACCAAACCATGCTCCAACTATCAGAACCACACCATGCTCCAACTATCAGAACCTCACCATGCTCCAACTATAAAAACCACGCCATACTCCAACTATCAGAACCACACCATGCTCCAACAATCAGAACCTCACCATGCTCCAACTATCAGAACCACACCATACTCCAACTATCAGAACCACACCATACTCCAACTGTCAGAACCACACCATGCTCCAACAATCAGAAACTCACCATGCTCCAACTATCAGAACCACACCATGCTCCAACTATCAGAACCACACCATACTCCAACTGTCAAACCACACCATGCTCCAACAATCAGAAACTCACCATGCTCCAACTATCAGAACCACACCATGCTCCAACTATCAGACCCACACCATGCTCGACCTATCAGAACCACACCATGCTCCAACTATCAGAACCTCACCATGATCCAACTATCAGAACCACACCATGCTCCAACTATAAGAACCACACCATGCTCCAACTATCAGAACCACACCATACTGCAACTATCAGAACCACACCATGCTCCAACTATCAGAACCACACCATGCTCCAACTATCAGAACCTCACCATGCTCCAACTATCAGACCCACACCATGCTCCAACTATAAGAACCACACCATGCTCCAACTATCAGAACTATACCATGCTCCAACCATAAGAACCACACCATGCTCCAACTATCAGAACCTCACCATGCTCCAACTATCAGAACCACACCATACTCCAACTATCAGAACCACACCATACTCCAACTATCAGAACCACACCATGCTCCAACAATCAGAAACTCACCATGCTCCAACTATCATAACCACACCATGCTCCAACTATAAGAACCACACCATGCTCCAACTATCAGAACCACACCATGCTCCAACTATCAGAACCACACCATGCTCCAACTATAAGAACCACACCATGCTCCAACTATCAGAACCACACCATACGGCAACTATCAGAACCACACCATGCTCCAACAATCAGAACCTCACCATGCTCCAACTATCAAAACCACACCATGCTCCAACTATCAGACCCACACCATGCTCGACCTATCAGAACCACACCATGCTCCAACTATCAGAACCTCACCATGATCCAACTATCAGAACCACACCATGCTCCAACTATAAGAACCACACCATGCTCCAACTATCAGAACCACACCATACTGCAACTATCAGAACCACACCATGCTCCAACTATCAGAACCACACCATGCTCCAACTATCAGAACCTCACCATGCTCCAACTATCAGACCCACACCATGCTCCAACTATAAGAACCACACCATGCTCCAACTATCAGAACTATACCATGCTCCAACCATAAGAACCACACCATGCTCCAACTATCAGAACCTCACCATGCTCCAACTATCAGAACCACACCATACTCCAACTATCAGAACCACACCATACTCCAACTGTCAGAACCACACCATGCTCCAACAATCAGAAACTCACCATGCTCCAACTATCATAACCACACCATGCTCCAACTATAAGAACCACACCATGCTCCAACTATCAGAACCACACCATGCTCCAACTATCAGAACCACACCATGCTCCAACTATCAGAACCTCACCATGATCCAACTATCAGAACCACACCATGCTCCAACTATAAGAACCACACCATGCTCCAACTATCAGAACCACACCATACTGCAACTATCAGAACCACACCATGCTCCAACAATCAGAACCTCACCATGCTCCAACTATCAAAACCACGCCATACTCCAACTATCAGAACCACACCATACTCCAACTATCAGAACCACACCATGTTCCAACAATCAGAACCTCACCATGCTCCAACTATCAGAACCACACCATGCTCCAACTATAAGAACCACACCATGCTCCAACTATCAGAACTATACCATGCTCCAACCATAAGAACCACACCATGCTCCAACTATTAGAACCAAACCATGCTCCAACTATCAGAACTATACCATGCTCCAACTATAAGAACCACACCATGCTCCAACTATCAGAACCAAACCATGCTCCAACTATCAGAACCACACCATGCTCCAACTATCAGAACCTCACCATGCTCCAACTATAAAAACCACGCCATACTCCAACTATCAGAACCACACCATGCTCCAACAATCAGAACCTCACCATGCTCCAACTATCAGAACCACACCATACTCCAACTATCAGAACCACACCATACTCCAACTGTCAGAACCACACCATGCTCCAACAATCAGAAACTCACCATGCTCCAACTATCAGAACCACACCATGCTCCAACTATCAGAACCACACCATACTCCAACTGTCAAACCACACCATGCTCCAACAATCAGAACCACACCATGCTCCAACTATCAGAATCTCACCATGATCCAACTATCAGAACCACACCATGCTCCAACTATAAGAACCACACCATGCTCCAACTATCAGAACCACACCATACTGCAACTATCAGAACCACACCATGCTCCAACTATCAGAACCACACCATGCTCCAACTATCAGAACCTCACCATGCTCCAACTATCAGACCCACACCATGCTCCAACTATAAGAACCACACCATGCTCCAACTATCAGAACTATACCATGTTCCAACCATAGGAACCACACCATGCTCCAACTATCAGAACCTCACCATGCTCCAACTATCAGAACCACACCATACTCCAACTATCAGAACCACACCATACTCCAACTGTCAGAACCACACCATGCTCCAACAATCAGAAACTCACCATGCTCCAACTATCATAACCACACCATGCTCCAACCATAACAACCACACCATGCTCCAACTATCAGAACCACACCATGCTCCAACTATCAGAACCACACCATGCTCCAACTATCAGAACCTCACCATGATCCAACTATCAGAACCACACCATGCTCCAACTATAAGAACCACACCATGCTCCAACTATCAGAACCACACCATTTTCCAACTATAAGAACCACACCATGCTCCAACTATCAGAACCACACCATGCTCCAACTATCAGAACCTCACCATGCTCCAACTATCAGAACCACACCATGCTACAACAATAAGAACCACACCATGCTCCAACTATCAGAACTATACCATGCTCCAACCATAAGAACCACACCATGCTCCAACTATTAGAACCAAACCATGCTCCAACTATCAGAACTATACCATGCTCCAACTATAAGAACCACACCATGCTCCAACTATCAGAACCACACCATGCTCCAACTATCAGAACCTCACCATGCTCCAACTATCAAAACCACGCCATACTCCAACTATCAGAACCACACCATGCTCCAACAATCAGAACCTCACCATGCTCCAACTATCAGAACCACACCATACTCCAACTATCAGAACCACACCATACTCCACCTATCAGAACCACACCATGCTCCAACAATCATAAACTCACCATGCTCCAACTATCAGAACCACCCCATGCTCCAACAATCAGAACCACACCATGCTCCAACTATAAGAACCACACCATGCTCCAACAATCAGAACCTCACCATGCTTCAACTACCAAAACCACGCCATACTCCAACTATCAGAACCACACCATACTCCAACTATCAGAACCACACCATGTTCCAACAATCAGAACCACACCATACTCCAACTATCAGAACCACACCATACTCCAACTATCAGAACCACACCATGTTCCAACAATCAGAACCTCACCATGCTCCAACTATCAGAACCACACCATGCTCCCACTATAAGAACCACACCATCTCCAACTATCAGAACCACACCATGCTCCAACTATCAGAACCACACCATGCTCCCACTATAAGAACCACACCATGCTCCAACTATCAGAACCACACCATGCTCCAACTATCAGAACCTCACCATGTTCCAACTATCAGAACCACACCATGCTCCAACTATCAGAACCTCACCATGATCCAACTATCAGAACCACACCATGCTCCAACTATAAGAACCACACCATGCTCCAACTATCAGAACCACACCATACTGCAACTATCAGAACCACACCATGCTCCAACAATCAGAACCTCACCATGCTCCAACTATCAAAACCACGCCATACTCCAACTATCAGAACCACACCATACTCCAACTATCAGAACCACACCATGTTCCAACAATCAGAACCTCACCATGCTCCAACTATCAGAACCACACCATGCTCCAACTATAAGAACCACACCATGCTCCAACAATAAGAACCACACCATGCTCCAACTATCAGAACTATCATGCTCCAACCACACCATGCTCCAACTATCAGAACCAAACCATGCTCCAACTATCAGAACCACACCATGCTCCAACTATCAGAACCTCACCATGCTCCAACTATAAAAACCACGCCTTACTCCAACTATCAGAACCACACCATGCTCCAACAATCAGAACCTCACCATGCTCCAACTATCAGAACCACACCATACTCCAACTATCAGAACCACACCATACTCCAACTGTCAGAACCACACCATGCTCCAACAATCAGAAACTCACCATGCTCCAACTATCAGAACCACACCATGCTCCAACTATCAGAACCACACCATACTCCAACTGTCAAACCACACCATGCTCCAACAATCAGAAACTCACCATGCTCCAACTATCAGAACCACACCATGCTCCAACTATCAGACCCACACCATGCTCGACCTATCAGAACCACACCATGCTCCAACTATCAGAACCTCACCATGATCCAACTATCAGAACCACACCATGCTCCAACTATAAGAACCACACCATGCTCCAACTATCAGAACCACACCATCCAACTATCAGAACCACACCATGCTCCAACTATCAGAACCACACCATGCTCCAACTATCAGAACCTCACCATGCTCCAACTATCAGAACCACACCATGCTCCAACTATAAGAACCACACCATGCTCCAACTATCAGAACGCACACCATGCTCCAACTATAAGAACCCACCATGCTCCAACTATCAGAACCTCACCATGCTCCAACTATCAGAACCACACCATGCTCCAACTATCAGAACCACACCATGCTCCAACAATCAGAAACTCACCATGCTCCAACTATCCAACAGAACCACACCATGCTCCAACTATCAGAACCACACCACCATCAGAACCACACCATGCTCCAACTATCAGAACCACACCATGCTCCAACTATCAGAACCACACCATGCTCCAACATCAGAACCACACCATGCTCCAACTATCAGAACCTCACCATGAACCACACCATGCTCCAACTATCAGAACCACCATCCCATCAGAACCACACCATGCTCCAACTATAAGAACCACACCATGCTCCAACTATCAGAACCACACCATACTGCAACTATCAGAACCACACCATGCTCCAACTATCAGAACCACACCATGCTCCAACTATCAGAACCTCACCATGCTCCAACTATCAGACCCACACCATGCTCCAACTATAAGAACCACACCATGCTCCAACTATCAGAACTATACCATGCTCCAACCATAAGAACCACACCATGCTCCAACTATCAGAACCTCACCATGCTCCAACTATCAGAACCACACCACTCCAACTATCAGAACCACACCATACTCCAACTGTCAGAACCACACCATGCTCCAACAATCAGAAACTCACCATGCTCCAACTATCATAACCACACCATGCTCCAACTATCAGAACCACACCATGCTCCAACTATCAGAACCACCATGCTCCAACATCAGAACCACACCATGCTCCAACTATCAGAACCTCACCATGATCCAACTATCAGAACCACACCATGCTCCAACTATAAGAACCACACCATGCTCCAACTATCAGAACCACACCATACTGCAACTATCAGAACCACACCATGCTCCAACTATCAGAACCACACCATGCTCCAACTATCAGAAACCATGCTCCAACTATCAGACCCACACCATGCTCCAACTATAAGAACCACACCATGCTCCAACTATCAGAACTATACCATGCTCCAACCATAAGAACCACACCATGCTCCAACTATCAGAACCTCACCATGCTCCAACTATCAGAACCACACCATACTCCAACTATCAGAACCACACCATGCTCCAACTATCAGAACCACACCATGCTCCAACAATCAGAAACTCACCATGCTCCAACTATCATAACCACACCATGCTCCAACTATAAGAACCACACCATGCTCCAACTATCAGAACCACACCATGCTCCAACTATCAGAACCACACCATGCTCCAACTATAAGAACCACACCATGCTCCAACTATCAGAACCACACCATACGGCAACTATCAGAACCACACCATGCTCCAACAATCAGAACCTCACCATGCTCCAACTATCAAAACCACACCATGCTCCAACTATCAGACCCACACCATGCTCCACCTATCAGAACCACACCATGCTCCAACTATCAGAACCTCACCATGATCCAACTATCAGAACCACACCATGCTCCAACTATAAGAACCACACCATGCTCCAACTATCAGAACCACACCATACTGCAACTATCAGAACCACACCATGCTCCAACTATCAGAACCACACCATGCTCCAACTATCAGAACCTCACCATGCTCCAACTATCAGACCCACACCATGCTCCAACTATAAGAACCACACCATGCTCCAACTATCAGAACTATACCATGCTCCAACCATAAGAACCACCATGCTCCAACTATCAGAACCTCACCATGCTCCAACTATCAGAACCACACCATACTCCAACTATCAGAACCACACCATACTCCAACTATCAGAACCACACCATGCTCCAACAATCAGAAACTCACCATGCTCCAACTATCATAACCACACCATGCTCCAACTATAAGAACCACACCATGCTCCAACTATCAGAACCACACCATGCTCCAACTATCAGAACCACACCATGCTCCAACTATCAGAACCTCACCATGATCCAACTATCAGAACCACACCATGCTCCAACTATAAGAACCACACCATGCTCCAACTATCAGAACCACACCATACTGCAACTATCAGAACCACACCATGCTCCAACAATCAGAACCATGCTCCAACTATCAAAACCACGCCATACTCCAACTATCAGAACCACACCATACTCCAACTATCAGAACCACACCATGTTCCAACAATCAGAACCTCACCATGCTCCAACTATCAGAACCACACCATGCTCCAACTATAAGAACCACACCATGCTCCAACTATCAGAACTATACCATGCTCCAACCATAAGAACCACACCATGCTCCAACTATAGAACCAAACCATGCTCCAACTATCAGAACTATACCATGCTCCAACTATAAGAACCACACCATGCTCCAACTATCAGAACCAAACCATGCTCCAACTATCAGAACCACACCATGCTCCAACTATCAGAACCTCACCATGCTCCAACTATAAAAACCACGCCATACTCCAACTATCAGAACCACACCATGCTCCAACAATCAGAACCTCACCATGCTCCAACTATCAGAACCACACCATACTCCAACTATCAGAACCACACCATACTCCAACTGTCAGAACCACACCATGCTCCAACAATCAGAAACTCACCATGCTCCAACTATCAGAACCACACCATGCTCCAACTATCAGAACCAACCATACTCCAAGTCAAACCACACCATGCTCCAACAATCAGAACCACACCATGCTCCAACTATCAGAATCTCACCATGATCCAACTATCAGAACCACACCATGCTCCAACTATAAGAACCACACCATGCTCCAACTATCAGAACCACACCATACTGCAACTATCAGAACCACACCATGCTCCAACTATCAGAACCACACCATGCTCCAACTATCAGAACCTCACCATGCTCCAACTATCAGAACCACACCATGCTCCAACTATAAGAACCACACCATGCTCCAACTATCAGAACTATACCATGTTCCAACCATAGGAACCACACCATGCTCCAACTATCAGAACCTCACCATGCTCCAACTATCAGAACCACACCATACTCCAACTATCAGAACCACACCATACTCCAACTATCAGAACCACACCATGCTCCAACTCAGAAATCAGCTCCAACTATCATAACCACACCATGCTCCAACTATAACAACCACACCATGCTCCAACTATCAGAACCACACCATGCTCCAACTATCAGAACCACACCATGCTCCAACTATCAGAACCTCACCATGATCCAACTATCAGAACCACACCATGCTCCAACTATAAGAACCACACCATGCTCCAACTATCAGAACCACACCATTTTCCAACTATAAGAACCACACCATGCTCCAACTATCAGAACCACACCATGCTCCAACTATCAGAACCTCACCATGCTCCAACTATCAGAACCACACCATGCTACAACAATAAGAACCACACCATGCTCCAACTATCAGAACCACACCATGCTCCAACTATAAGAACCACACCATGCTCCAACTATCAGAACCAAACCATGCTCCAACTATCAGAACTATACCATGCTCCAACTATAAGAACCACACCATGCTCCAACTATCAGAACCACACCATGCTCCAACTATCAGAACCTCACCATGCTCCAACTATCAAAACCACGCCATACTCCAACTATCAGAACCACACCATGCTCCAACAATCAGAACCTCACCATGCTCCAACTATCAGAACCACACCATACTCCAACTATCAGAACCACACCATACTCCACCTATCAGAACCACACCATGCTCCAACAATCATAAACTCACCATGCTCCAACTATCAGAACCACCCCATGCTCCAACAATCAGAACCACACCATGCTCCAACTATAAGAACCACACCATGCTCCAACAATCAGAACCTCACCATGCTTCAACTACCAAAACCACGCCATACTCCAACTATCAGAACCACACCATGCTCCAACTATCAGAACCACACCATGTTCCAACAATCAGAACCACACCATACTCCAACTATCAGAACCCACCATACTCCAACTATCAGAACCACACCATGTTCCAACAATCAGAACCTCACCATGCTCCAACTATCAGAACCACACCACAACTATAAGAACCACACCATCTCCAACTATCAGAACCACACCATGCTCCAACTATCAGAACCACACCATGCTCCAACTATCAGAACCACACCATGCTCCAACTATCAGAACCACACCATGCTCCAACTATCAGAACCACCACCATGCCATACTCCAACTATCAGAACCACACCATGCTCCAACTATCAGAACCTCACCATGCTCCAACTATCAGAACCACACCATGCTCCAACTATCAGAACCACACCATACTCCAACTGTCAGAACACACCATGCTCCAAAATCAGAACCATGCTCCAACTATCAGAACCACACCATGCTCCAACTATCAGAACCACACCATGCTCCAACTCAAACCACACCATCACAATCAGAAACTCACCATGCTCCAACTATCAGAACCACACCATGCTCCAACTATCAGAACCACACCATGCTCCAACAATCAGAACCTCACCATGCTCCAACTATCAGAACCACACCATGCTCCAACTATCAGAACCACACCATGCTCCAACAATCAGAACCACACCATGCTCCAACTATCAGAACTATACCATGCTCCAACTATAAGAACCACACCATGCTCCAACTATCAGAACCAAACCATGCTCCAACTATCAGAACCATGCTCCACCATCAGAACCTCACCATGATCCAACTATCAGAACCACACCATGCTCCAACTATAAGAACCACACCATGCTCCAACTATCAGAACCACACCATACTGCAACTATCAGAACCACACCATGCTCCAACTATCAGAACCACACCATGCTCCAACTATCAGAACCTCACCATGCTCCAACTATCAGACCCACACCATGCTCCAACTATAAGAACCACACCATGCTCCAACTATCAGAACTATACCATGCTCCAACCATAAGAACCACACCATGCTCCAACTATCAGAACCTCACCATGCTCCAACTATCAGAACCACACCATACTCCAACTATCAGAACCACACCAACTCCAACTATCAGAACCACACCATGCTCCAACAATCAGAAACTCACCATGCTCCAACTATCATAACCACACCATGCTCCAACTATAAGAACCACACCATGCTCCAACTATCAGAACCACACCATGCTCCAACTATCAGAACCACACCATGCTCCAACTATCAGAACCTCACCATGATCCAACTATCAGAACCACACCATGCTCCAACTATAAGAACCACACCATGCTCCAACAATCAGAACCTCACCATGCTCCAACTATCAAAACCACACCATGCTCCAACTATCAGACCCACACCATGCTCGACCTATCAGAACCACACCATGCTCCAACTATCAGAACCTCACCATGATCCAACTATCAGAACCACACCATGCTCCAACTATAAGAACCACACCATGCTCCAACTATCAGAACCACACCATACTGCAACTATCAGAACCACACCATGCTCCAACTATCAGAACCACACCATGCTCCAACTATCAGAACCTCACCATGCTCCAACTATCAGACCCACACCATGCTCCAACTATAAGAACCACACCATGCTCCAACTATCAGAACTATACCATGCTCCAACCATAAGAACCACACCATGCTCCAACTATCAGAACCTCACCATGCTCCAACTATCAGAACCACACCATACTCCAACTATCAGAACCACACCATACTCCAACTGTCAGAACCACACCATGCTCCAACAATCAGAAACTCACCATGCTCCAACTATCATAACCACACCATGCTCCAACTATAAGAACCACACCATGCTCCAACTATCAGAACCACACCATGCTCCAACTATCAGAACCACACCATGCTCCAACTATCAGAACCTCACCATGATCCAACTATCAGAACCACACCATGCTCCAACTATAAGAACCACACCATGCTCCAACTATCAGAACCACACCATACTGCAACTATCAGAACCACACCATGCTCCAACAATCAGAACCTCACCATGCTCCAACTATCAAAACCACGCCATACTCCAACTATCAGAACCACACCATACTCCAACTATCAGAACCACACCATGTTCCAACAATCAGAACCTCACCATGCTCCAACTATCAGAACCACACCATGCTCCAACTATAAGAACCACACCATGCTCCAACTATCAGAACTATACCATGCTCCAACCATAAGAACCACACCATGCTCCAACTATTAGAACCAAACCATGCTCCAACTATCAGAACTATACCATGCTCCAACTATAAGAACCACACCATGCTCCAACTATCAGAACCAAACCATGCTCCAACTATCAGAACCACACCATGCTCCAACTATCAGAACCTCACCATGCTCCAACTATAAAAACCACGCCATACTCCAACTATCAGAACCACACCATGCTCCAACAATCAGAACCTCACCATGCTCCAACTATCAGAACCACACCATACTCCAACTATCAGAACCACACCATACTCCAACTGTCAGAACCACACCATGCTCCAACAATCAGAAACTCACCATGCTCCAACTATCAGAACCACACCATGCTCCAACTATCAGAACCACACCATACTCCAACTGTCAAACCACACCATGCTCCAACAATCAGAACCACACCATGCTCCAACTATCAGAATCTCACCATGATCCAACTATCAGAACCACACCATGCTCCAACTATAAGAACCACACCATGCTCCAACTATCAGAACCACACCATGCAACTATCAGAACCACACCATGCTCCAACTATCAGAACCACACCATGCTCCAACTATCAGAACCTCACCATGCTCCAACTATCAGACCCACACCATGCTCCAACTATAAGAACCACACCATGCTCCAACTATCAGAACTATACCATGTTCCAACCATAGGAACCACACCATGCTCCAACTATCAGAACCTCACCATGCTCCAACTATCAGAACCACACCATGCTCCAACTATCAGAACCACACCATACTCCAACTGTCAGAACCACACCATGCTCCAACAATCAGAAACTCACCATGCTCCAACTATCATAACCACACCATGCTCCAACCATAACAACCACACCATGCTCCAACTATCAGAACCACACCATGCTCCAACTATCAGAACCACACCATGCTCCAACTATCAGAACCTCACCATGATCCAACTATCAGAACCACACCATGCTCCAACTATAAGAACCACACCATGCTCCAACTATCAGAACCACACCATTTTCCAACTATAAGAACCACACCATGCTCCAACTATCAGAACCACACCATGCTCCAACTATCAGAACCTCACCATGCTCCAACTATCAGAACCACACCATGCTACAACAATAAGAACCACACCATGCTCCAACTATCAGAACTATACCATGCTCCAACCATAAGAACCACACCATGCTCCAACTATTAGAACCAAACCATGCTCCAACTATCAGAACTATACCATGCTCCAACTATAAGAACCACACCATGCTCCAACTATCAGAACCACACCATGCTCCAACTATCAGAACCTCACCATGCTCCAACTATCAAAACCACGCCATACTCCAACTATCAGAACCACACCATGCTCCAACAATCAGAACCTCACCATGCTCCAACTATCAGAACCACACCATACTCCAACTATCAGAACCACACCATACTCCACCTATCAGAACCACACCATGCTCCAACAATCATAAACTCACCATGCTCCAACTATCAGAACCACACCATGCTCCAACAATCAGAACCACACCATGCTCCAACTATAAGAACCACACCATGCTCCAACAATCAGAACCTCACCATGCTTCAACTACCAAACCACGCCATGCTCCAACTATCAGAACCACACCATGCTCCAACTATCAGAACCACACCATGTTCCAACAATCAGAACCACACCATACTCCAACTATCAGAACCACACCATACTCCAACTATCAGAACCACACCATGTTCCAACAATCAGAACCTCACCATGCTCCAACTATCAGAACCACACCATGCTCCCACTATAAGAACCACACCATCTCCAACTATCAGAACCACACCATGCTCCAACTATCAGAACCACACCATGCTCCCACTATAAGAACCACACCATGCTCCAACTATCAGAACCACACCATGCTCCAACTATCAGAACCTCACCATGTTCCAACTATCAGAACCACACCATGCTCCAACTATCAGAACCTCACCATGATCCAACTATCAGAACCACACCATGCTCCAACTATAAGAACCACACCATGCTCCAACTATCAGAACCACACCATACTGCAACTATCAGAACCACACCATGCTCCAACAATCAGAACCTCACCATGCTCCAACTATCAAAACCACGCCATACTCCAACTATCAGAACCACACCATACTCCAACTATCAGAACCACACCATGTTCCAACAATCAGAACCTCACCATGCTCCAACTATCAGAACCACACCATGCTCCAACTATAAGAACCACACCATGCTCCAACAATAAGAACCACACCATGCTCCAACTATCAGAACCACACCATGCTCCAATATCAGAACCAAACCATGCTCCAACTATCAGAACCACACCATGCTCCAACTATCAGAACCTCACCATGCTCCAACTATAAAAACCACGCCATACTCCAACTATCAGAACCACACCATGCTCCAACAATCAGAACCTCACCATGCTCCAACTATCAGAACCACACCATACTCCAACTATCAGAACCACACCATACTCCAACTGTCAGAACCACACCATGCTCCAACAATCAGAAACTCACCATGCTCCAACTATCAGAACCACACCATGCTCCAACTATCAGAACCACACCATACTCCAACTGTCAAACCACACCATGCTCCAACAATCAGAAACTCACCATGCTCCAACTATCAGAACCACACCATGCTCCAACTATCAGACCCACACCATGTTCCAACAATCAGAACCTCACCATGCTCCAACTATCAGAACCACACCATGCTCCAACTATAAGAACCACACCATGCTCCAACAATAAGAACCACACCATGCTCCAACTATCAGAACTATACCATGCTCCAACTATAAGAACCACACCATGCTCCAACTATCAGAACCAAACCATGCTCCAACTATCAGAACCACACCATGCTCCAACTATCAGAACCTCACCATGATCCAACTATCAGAACCACACCATGCTCCAACTATAAGAACCACACCATGCTCCAACTATCAGAACCACACCATACTGCAACTATCAGAACCACACCATGCTCCAACTATCAGAACCACACCATGCTCCAACTATCAGAACCTCACCATGCTCCAACTATCAGACCCACACCATGCTCCAACTATAAGAACCACACCATGCTCCAACTATCAGAACTATACCATGCTCCAACCATAAGAACCACACCATGCTCCAACTATCAGAACCTCACCATGCTCCAACTATCAGAACCACACCATACTCCAACTATCAGAACCACACCATACTCCAACTGTCAGAACCACACCATGCTCCAACAATCAGAAACTCACCATGCTCCAACTATCATAACCACACCATGCTCCAACTATAAGAACCACACCATGCTCCAACTATCAGAACCACACCATGCTCCAACTATCAGAACCACACCATGCTCCAACTATCAGAACCTCACCATGATCCAACTATCAGAACCACACCATGCTCCAACTATAAGAACCACACCATGCTCCAACTATCAGAACCACACCATACTGCAACTATCAGAACCACACCATGCTCCAACTATCAGAACCACACCATGCTCCAACTATCAGAACCTCACCATGCTCCAACTATCAGACCCACACCATGCTCCAACTATAAGAACCACACCATGCTCCAACTATCAGAACTATACCATGCTCCAACCATAAGAACCACACCATGCTCCAACTATCAGAACCTCACCATGCTCCAACTATCAGAACCACACCATACTCCAACTATCAGAACCACACCATACTCCAACTATCAGAACCACACCATGCTCCAACAATCAGAAACTCACCATGCTCCAACTATCATAACCACACCATGCTCCAACTATAAGAACCACACCATGCTCCAACTATCAGAACCACACCATGCTCCAACTATCAGAACCACACCATGCTCCAACTATAAGAACCACACCATGCTCCAACTATCAGAACCACACCATACGGCAACTATCAGAACCACACCATGCTCCAACAATCAGAACCTCACCATGCTCCAACTATCAAAACCACACCATGCTCCAACTATCAGACCCACACCATGCTCGACCTATCAGAACCACACCATGCTCCAACTATCAGAACCTCACCATGATCCAACTATCAGAACCACACCATGCTCCAACTATAAGAACCACACCATGCTCCAACTATCAGAACCACACCATACTGCAACTATCAGAACCACACCATGCTCCAACTATCAGAACCACACCATGCTCCAACTATCAGAACCTCACCATGCTCCAACTATCAGACCCACACCATGCTCCAACTATAAGAACCACACCATGCTCCAACTATCAGAACTATACCATGCTCCAACCATAAGAACCACACCATGCTCCAACTATCAGAACCTCACCATGCTCCAACTATCAGAACCACACCATACTCCAACTATCAGAACCACACCATACTCCAACTGTCAGAACCACACCATGCTCCAACAATCAGAAACTCACCATGCTCCAACTATCATAACCACACCATGCTCCAACTATAAGAACCACACCATGCTCCAACTATCAGAACCACACCATGCTCCAACTATCAGAACCACACCATGCTCCAACTATCAGAACCTCACCATGATCCAACTATCAGAACCACACCATGCTCCAACTATAAGAACCACACCATGCTCCAACTATCAGAACCACACCATACTGCAACTATCAGAACCACACCATGCTCCAACAATCAGAACCTCACCATGCTCCAACTATCAAAACCACGCCATACTCCAACTATCAGAACCACACCATACTCCAACTATCAGAACCACACCATGTTCCAACAATCAGAACCTCACCATGCTCCAACTATCAGAACCACACCATGCTCCAACTATAAGAACCACACCATGCTCCAACTATCAGAACTATACCATGCTCCAACCATAAGAACCACACCATGCTCCAACTATTAGAACCAAACCATGCTCCAACTATCAGAACTATACCATGCTCCAACTATAAGAACCACACCATGCTCCAACTATCAGAACCAAACCATGCTCCAACTATCAGAACCACACCATGCTCCAACTATCAGAACCTCACCATGCTCCAACTATAAAAACCACGCCATACTCCAACTATCAGAACCACACCATGCTCCAACAATCAGAACCTCACCATGCTCCAACTATCAGAACCACACCATACTCCAACTATCAGAACCACACCATACTCCAACTGTCAGAACCACACCATGCTCCAACAATCAGAAACTCACCATGCTCCAACTATCAGAACCACACCATGCTCCAACTATCAGAACCACACCATACTCCAACTGTCAAACCACACCATGCTCCAACAATCAGAACCACACCATGCTCCAACTATCAGAATCTCACCATGATCCAACTATCAGAACCACACCATGCTCCAACTATAAGAACCACACCATGCTCCAACTATCAGAACCACACCATACTGCAACTATCAGAACCACACCATGCTCCAACTATCAGAACCACACCATGCTCCAACTATCAGAACCTCACCATGCTCCAACTATCAGACCCACACCATGCTCCAACTATAAGAACCACACCATGCTCCAACTATCAGAACTATACCATGTTCCAACCATAGGAACCACACCATGCTCCAACTATCAGAACCTCACCATGCTCCAACTATCAGAACCACACCATACTCCAACTATCAGAACCACACCATACTCCAACTGTCAGAACCACACCATGCTCCAACAATCAGAAACTCACCATGCTCCAACTATCATAACCACACCATGCTCCAACCATAACAACCACACCATGCTCCAACTATCAGAACCACACCATGCTCCAACTATCAGAACCACACCATGCTCCAACTATCAGAACCTCACCATGATCCAACTATCAGAACCACACCATGCTCCAACTATAAGAACCACACCATGCTCCAACTATCAGAACCACACCATTTTCCAACTATAAGAACCACACCATGCTCCAACTATCAGAACCACACCATGCTCCAACTATCAGAACCTCACCATGCTCCAACTATCAGAACCACACCATGCTACAACAATAAGAACCACACCATGCTCCAACTATCAGAACTATACCATGCTCCAACCATAAGAACCACACCATGCTCCAACTATTAGAACCAAACCATGCTCCAACTATCAGAACTATACCATGCTCCAACTATAAGAACCACACCATGCTCCAACTATCAGAACCACACCATGCTCCAACTATCAGAACCTCACCATGCTCCAACTATCAAAACCACGCCATACTCCAACTATCAGAACCACACCATGCTCCAACAATCAGAACCTCACCATGCTCCAACTATCAGAACCACACCATACTCCAACTATCAGAACCACACCATACTCCACCTATCAGAACCACACCATGCTCCAACAATCATAAACTCACCATGCTCCAACTATCAGAACCACCCCATGCTCCAACAATCAGAACCACACCATGCTCCAACTATAAGAACCACACCATGCTCCAACAATCAGAACCTCACCATGCTTCAACTACCAAAACCACGCCATACTCCAACTATCAGAACCACACCATACTCCAACTATCAGAACCACACCATGTTCCAACAATCAGAACCACACCATACTCCAACTATCAGAACCACACCATACTCCAACTATCAGAACCACACCATGTTCCAACAATCAGAACCTCACCATGCTCCAACTATCAGAACCACACCATGCTCCCACTATAAGAACCACACCATCTCCAACTATCAGAACCACACCATGCTCCAACTATCAGAACCACACCATGCTCCCACTATAAGAACCAAACCATGCTCCAACTATCAGAACCACACCATGCTCCAACTATCAGAACCTCACCATGTTCCAACTATCAGAACCACACCATGCTCCAACTATCAGAACCTCACCATGATCCAACTATCAGAACCACACCATGCTCCAACTATAAGAACCACACCATGCTCCAACTATCAGAACCACACCATACTGCAACTATCAGAACCACACCATGCTCCAACAATCAGAACCTCACCATGCTCCAACTATCAAAACCACGCCATACTCCAACTATCAGAACCACACCATACTCCAACTATCAGAACCACACCATGTTCCAACAATCAGAACCTCACCATGCTCCAACTATCAGAACCACACCATGCTCCAACTATAAGAACCACACCATGCTCCAACAATAAGAACCACACCATGCTCCAACTATCAGAACCACACCATGCTCCAACTATCAGAACCAAACCATGCTCCAACTATCAGAACCACACCATGCTCCAACTATCAGAACCTCACCATGCTCCAACTATAAAAACCACGCCATACTCCAACTATCAGAACCACACCATGCTCCAACAATCAGAACCTCACCATGCTCCAACTATCAGAACCACACCATACTCCAACTATCAGAACCACACCATACTCCAACTGTCAGAACCACACCATGCTCCAACAATCAGAAACTCACCATGCTCCAACTATCAGAACCACACCATGCTCCAACTATCAGAACCACACCATACTCCAACTGTCAAACCACACCATGCTCCAACAATCAGAAACTCACCATGCTCCAACTATCAGAACCACACCATGCTCCAACTATCAGACCCACACCATGTTCCAACAATCAGAACCTCACCATGCTCCAACTATCAGAACCACACCATGCTCCAACTATAAGAACCACACCATGCTCCAACAATAAGAACCACACCATGCTCCAACTATCAGAACTATACCATGCTCCAACTATAAGAACCACACCATGCTCCAACTATCAGAACCAAACCATGCTCCAACTATCAGAACCACACCATGCTCCAACTATCAGAACCTCACCATGCTCCAACTATAAAAACCACGCCATACTCCAACTATCAGAACCACACCATGCTCCAACAATCAGAACCTCACCATGCTCCAACTATCAGAACCACACCATACTCCAACTGTCAGAACCACACCATGCTCCAACAATCAGAAACTCACCATGCTCCAACTATCAGAACCACACCATGCTCCAACTATCAGAACCTCACCATACTCCAACTGTCAAACCACACCATGCTCCAACTATCAAGAACCACACCATGCTCCAACTATCAGACCCACACCATGCTCGACCTATCAGAACCACACCATGCTCCAACTATCAGAACCTCACCATGCTCCAACTATCAGAACCACACCATACTCCAACTATCAGAACCACACCATACTCCAACTGTCAGAACCACACCATGCTCCAACAATCAGAAACTCACCATGCTCCAACTATCATAACCACACCATGCTCCAACTATAAGAACCACACCATGCTCCAACTATCAGAACCACACCATGCTCCAACTATCAGAACCACACCATGCTCCAACTATCAGAACCTCACCATGATCCAACTATCAGAACCACACCATGCTCCAACTATAAGAACCACACCATGCTCCAACTATCAGAACCACACCATACTCCAACTATCAGAACCACACCATGTTCCAACAATCAGAACCTCACCATGCTCCAACTATCAGAACCACACCATGCTCCAACTATAAGAACCACACCATGCTCCAACTATCAGAACCATGCTCCACCATGCTCCAACTATCAGAACCAAACCATGCTCCAACTATCAGAAGAACCACACTCCAACTATAAGAACCACACCATGCTCCAACTATCAGAACCAAACCATGCTCCAACTATCAGAACCACACCATGCTCCAACTATCAGAACCTCACCATGCTCCAACTATGCTCCAACTATCAGAACCACACCATGCTCCAACAATCAGAACCTCACCATGCTCCAACTATCAGAACCACACCATACTCCAACTATCAGAACCACACCATACTCCAACTGTCAGAACCACACCATGCTCCAACAATCAGAAACTCACCATGCTCCAACTATCAGAACCACACCATGCTCCAACTATCAGAACCACACCATACTCCAACTGTCAAACCACACCATGCTCCAACAATCAGAACCACACCATGCTCCAACCATCAGAACCTCACCTATCAGAACCACACCATGCTCCAACTATAAGAACCACACCATGCTCCAACTATCAGAACCACACCATACTGCAACCATCATAACCACACCATGCTCCAACTATAAGAACCACACCATGCTCCAACTATCAGAACCACACCATGCTCCAACTATCAGAACCACACCATGCTCCAACTATCAGAACCTCACCATGATCCAACTATCAGAACCACACCATGCTCCAACTATAAGAACCACACCATGCTCCAACTATCAGAACCACACCATTTTCCAACTATAAGAACCACACCATGCTCCAACTATCAGAACCACACCATGCTCCAACTATCAGAACCACACCATGCTCCAACTATCAGACCCACACCATGCTCCAACAATAAGAACCACACCACCAACTATCAGAACTATACCATGCTCCAACCATAAGAACCACACCATGCTCCAACTATCAGAACCAAACCATGCTCCAACTATCAGAACTATACCATGCTCCAACTATAAGAACCACACCATGCTCCAACTATCAGAACCACACCATGCTCCAACAATCAGAACCTCACCATGCTCCAACTATCAGAACCACACCATACTCCAACTATCAGAACCACACCATGCTCCAACTATCAGAACCACACCATGCTCCAACTATCAGAACCTCACCATGCTCCAACTATCAGACCCACACCATGCTCCAACTATAAGAACCACACCATGCTCCAACTATCAGAACTATACCATGCTCCAACCATAGGAACCACACCATGCTCCAACTATCAGAACCACCATTTTCCACTATAAGAACCACACCATGCTCCAACTATCAGAACCACACCATGCTCCAACTATCAGAACCTCACCATGCTCCAACTATCAGACCCACACCATGCTCCAACAATAAGAACCACACCATGCTCCAACTATCAGAACCAAACCATGCTCCAACTATCAGAACCACACCATGCTCCAACTATCAGAACTCACCATGCTCCAACATAAAAACCACGCCATACTCCAACTATCAGAACCACACCATGCTCCAACAATCAGAACCTCACCATCCAACTATCAGAACCACACCATACTCCAACTATCAGAACCACACCATACTCCAACTGTCAGAACCACACCATGCTCCAACAATCAGAAACTCACCATGCTCCAACTATCAGAACCACACCATGCTCCAACTATCAGAACCACACCATACTCCAACTATCAAACCACACCATGCTCCAACAATCAGAACCACACCATGCTCCAACTATCAGAACCTCACCATGATCCAACTATCAGAACCACACCATGCTCCAACTATAAGAACCACACCATGCTCCAACTATCAGAACCACACCATACTGCAACTATCATAACCACACCATGCTCCAACTATAAGAACCACACCATGCTCCAACTATCAGAACCACACCATGCTCCAACTATCAGAACCACACCATGCTCCAACTATCAGAACCTCACCATGATCCAACTATCAGAACCAACCATGCTCCAACTATAAGAACCACACCATGCTCCAACTATCAGAACCACACCATTTTCCAACTATAAGAACCACACCATGCTCCAACTATCAGAACCACACCATGCTCCAACTATCAGAACCTCACCATGCTCCAACTATCAGACCCACACCATGCTCCAACAATAAGAACCACACCATGCTCCAACTATCAGAACTATACCATGCTCCAACCATAAGAACCACACCATGCTCCAACTATTAGAACCAAACCATGCTCCAACTATCAGAACTATACCATGCTCCAACTATAAGAACCACACCATGCTCCAACTATCAGAACCACACCATGCTCCAACAATCAGAACCTCACCATGCTCCAACTATCAGAACCACACCATACTCCAACTATCAGAACCACACCATGCTCCAACTATCAGAACCACACCATGCTCCAACTATCAGAACCTCACCATGCTCCAACTATCAGACCCACACCATGCTCCAACTATAAGAACCACACCATGCTCCAACTATCAGAACTATACCATGCTCCAACCATAGGAACCACACCATGCTCCAACTATCAGAACCTCACCATGCTCCAACTATCAGAACCACACCATACTCCAACTATCAGAACCACACCATACTCCAACTGTCAGAACCACACCATGCTCCAACAATCAGAATCTCACCATGCTCCAACTATCATAACCACACCATGCTCCAACTATAAGAACCACACCATGCTCAACTATCAGAACCACACCATGCTCCAACTATCAGAACCACACCATGCTCCAACTATCAGAACCTCACCATGATCCAACTATCAGAACCACACCATGCTCCAACTATAAGAACCACACCATGCTCCAACTATCAGAACCACACCATTTTCCAACTATAAGAACCACACCATGCTCCAACTATCAGAACCACACCATGCTCCAACTATCAGAACCTCACCATGCTCCAACCATCAGACCCACACCATGCTCCAACAATAAGAACCACACCATGCTCCAACCATCAGAACTATACCATGCTCCAACCATAAGAACCACACCATGCTCCAACTATTAGAACCAAACCATGCTCCAACTATCAGAACCACACCATGCTCCAACTATAAGAACCACACCATGCTCCAACTATCAGAACCAAACCATGCTCCAACTATCAGAACCACACCATGCTCCAACTATCAGAAACCAACTACAAAACCACGCCATACTCCAACTATCAGAACCACACCATGCTCCAACTATCCAACATCAGAACCACACCATGCTCCAACTATCAGAACCTCACCATTTTCCAACTATAAGAACCACACCATGCTCCAACTATCAGAACCACACCATGCTCCAACTATCAGAACCTCACCATGCTCCAACTATCAGACCCACACCATGCTCCAACAATAAGAACCACACCATGCTCCAACTATCAGAACCAAACCATGCTCCAACTATCAGAACCACACCATGCTCCAACAATCAGAACCTCACCATGCTTCAACTACCAAAACCACGCCATACTCCAACTATCAGAACCACACCATGCTCCAACAATCAGAACCTCACCATGCTCCAACTATCAGAACCACACCATACTCCAACTATCAGAACCACACCATACTCCAACTGTCAGAACCACACCATGCTCCAACAATCAGAAACTCACCATGCTCCAACTATCAGAACCACACCATGCTCCAACTATCAGAACCACACCATACTCCAACTGTCAAACCACACCATGCTCCAACAATCAGAACCACACCATGCTCCAACTATCAGAACCTCACCATGATCCAACTATCAGAACCACACCATGCTCCAACTATAAGAACCACACCATGCTCCAACTATCAGAACCACACCATACTGCAACTATCATAACCACACCATGCTCCAACTATAAGAACCACACCATGCTCCAACTATCAGAACCACACCATGCTCCAACTATCAGAACCACACCATGCTCCAACTATCAGAACCTCACCATGATCCAACTATCAGAACCACACCATGCTCCAACTATAAGAACCACACCATGCTCCAACTATCAGAACCACACCATTTTCCAACTATAAGAACCACACCATGCTCCAACTATCAGAACCACACCATGCTCCAACTATCAGAACCTCACCATGCTCCAACTATCAGACCCACACCATGCTCCAACAATAAGAACCACACCATGCTCCAACTATCAGAACTATACCATGCTCCAACCATAAGAACCACACCATGCTCCAACTATAGAACCAAACCATGCTCCAAATCAGAACTATACCACAACTATAAGAACCACACCATGCTCCAACTATCAGAACCACACCATGCTCCAACAATCAGAACCTCACCATGCTCCAACTATCAGAACCACACCACTCCAACATCAGAACCCACCACTATCAGAACCATGCTCCAACCAGAACCTCACCATGCTCCAACTATCAGACCCACACCATGCTCCAACTATAAGAACCACACCATGCTCCAACTATCAGAACTATACCATGAACCATAGGAACCACACCATGCTCCAACTATCAGAACCTCACCATTTTCCAACTATAAGAACCACACCATGCTCCAACTATCAGAACCACACCATGCTCCAAATCAGAACCTCACCATGAACCACACCATGCTCCAACTATAAGAACCACACCATGCTCCAACTATCAGAACCAAACCATGCTCCAACTATCAGAACCACACCATGCTCCAACTATCAGAACCTCACCATGCTCCAACTATAAAAACCACGCCATACTCCAACTATCAGAACCACACCATGCTCCAACAATCAGAACCTCACCATGCTCCAACTATCAGAACCACACCATACTCCAACTATCAGAACCACACCATACTCCAACTGTCAGAACCACACCATGCTCCAACAATCAGAAACTCACCATGCTCCAACTATCAGAACCACACCATGCTCCAACTATCAGAACCACACCATACTCCAACTGTCAAACCACACCATGCTCCAACAATCAGAACCATGCTCCAACCATCAGAACCTCACCAACTATCAGAACCACACCATGCTCCAACTATAAGAACCACACCATGCTCCAACTATCAGAACCACACCATACTGCAAATCATAACCACACCATGCTCCAACTATCAGAACCACACCATGCTCCAACTATCAGAACCACACCATGCTCCAACTATCAGAACCACACCATGCTCCAACTATCAGAACCTCACCATGATCCAACTATCAGAACCACACCATGCTCCAACTATAAGAACCACACCATGCTCCAACTATCAGAACCACACCATTTTCCAACTATAAGAACCACACCATGCTCCAACTATCAGAACCACACCATGCTCCAACTATCAGAACCTCACCATGCTCCAACTATCAGACCCACACCATGCTCCAACAATAAGAACCACACCATGCTCCAACTATCAGAACTATACCATGCTCCAACCATAAGAACCACACCATGCTCCAACCATTAGAACCAAACCATGCTCCAACTATCAGAACTATACCATGCTCCAACTATAAGAACCACACCATGCTCCAACTATCAGAACCACACCATGCTCCAACAATCAGAACCTCACCATGCTCCAACTATCAGAACCACACCATACTCCAACTATCAGAACCACACCATGCTCCAACTATCAGAACCACACCATGCTCCAACTATCAGAACCTCACCATGCTCCAACTATCAGACCCACACCATGCTCCAACTATAAGAACCACACCATGCTCCAACTATCAGAACTAACATGCTCCAACCATAGGAACCACACCATGCTCCAACTATCAGAACCTCACCATGCTCCAACTATCAGAACCACACCATACTCCAACTATCAGAACCACACCATACTCCAACTGTCAGAACCACACCATGCTCCAACAATCAGAATCTCACCATGCTCCAACTATCATAACCACACCATGCTCCAACTATAAGAACCACACCATGCTCCAACTATCAGAACCACACCATGCTCCAACTATCAGAACCACACCATGCTCCAACTATCAGAACCTCACCATGATCCAACTATCAGAACCACACCATGCTCCAACTATAAGAACCACACCATGCTCCAACTATCAGAACCACACCATTTTCCAACTATAAGAACCACACCATGCTCCAACTATCAGAACCACACCATGCTCCAACTATCAGAACCTCACCATGCTCCAACTATCAGACCCACACCATGCTCCAACAATAAGAACCACACCATGCTCCAACTATCAGAACTATACCATGCTCCAACCATAAGAACCACACCATGCTCCAACTATTAGAACCAAACCATGCTCCAACTATCAGAACCACACCATGCTCCAACTATAAGAACCACACCATGCTCCAACTATCAGAACCAAACCATGCTCCAACTATCAGAACCACACCATGCTCCAACTATCAGAACCTCACCATGCTCCAACTATCAAAACCACGCCATACTCCAACTATCAGAACCACACCATGCTCCAACTATAAGAACCACACCATGCTCCAACTATCAGAACTATACCATGCTCCAACCATAAGAACCACACCATGCTCCAACTATTAGAACCAAACCATGCTCCAACTATCAGAACTATACCATGCTCCAACTATAAGAACCACACCATGCTCCAACTATCAGAACCAAACCATGCTCCAACTATCAGAACCACACCATGCTCCAACTATCAGAACCTCACCATGCTCCAACTATAAAAACCACGCCATACTCCAACTATCAGAACCACACCATGCTCCAACAATCAGAACCTCACCATGCTCCAACTATCAGAACCACACCATACTCCAACTATCAGAACCACACCATACTCCAACTGTCAGAACCACACCATGCTCCAACAATCAGAAACTCACCATGCTCCAACTATCAGAACCACACCATGCTCCAACTATCAGAACCACACCATACTCCAACTGTCAAACCACACCATGCTCCAACAATCAGAACCACACCATGCTCCAACTATCAGAACCTCACCATGATCCAACTATCAGAACCACACCATGCTCCAACTATAAGAACCACACCATGCTCCAACTATCAGAACCACACCATACTGCAACTATCATAACCACACCATGCTCCAACTATAAGAACCACACCATGCTCCAACTATCAGAACCACACCATGCTCCAACTATCAGAACCACACCATGCTCCAACTATCAGAACCTCACCATGATCCAACTATCAGAACCACACCATGCTCCAACTATAAGAACCACACCATGCTCCAACTATCAGAACCACACCATTTTCCAACTATAAGAACCACACCATGCTCCAACTATCAGAACCACACCATGCTCCAACTATCAGAACCTCACCATGCTCCAACTATCAGACCCACACCATGCTCCAACAATAAGAACCACACCATGCTCCAACTATCAGAACTATACCATGCTCCAACCATAAGAACCACACCATGCTCCAACTATTAGAACCAAACCATGCTCCAACTATCAGAACTATACCATGCTCCAACTATAAGAACCACACCATGCTCCAACTATCAGAACCACACCATGCTCCAACAATCAGAACCTCACCATGCTCCAACTATCAGAACCACACCATACTCCAACTATCAGAACCACACCATGCTCCAACTATCAGAACCACACCATGCTCCAACTATCAGAACCTCACCATGCTCCAACTATCAGACCCACACCATGCTCCAACTATAAGAACCACACCATGCTCCAACTATCAGAACTATACCATGCTCCAACCATAGGAACCACACCATGCTCCAACTATCAGAACCTCACCATTTTCCAACTATAAGAACCACACCATGCTCCAACTATCAGAACCACACCATGCTCCAACTATCAGAACCTCACCATGCTCCAACTATCAGACCCACACCATGCTCCAACAATAAGAACCACACCATGCTCCAACTATCAGAACCAAACCATGCTCCAACTATCAGAACCACACCATGCTCCAACTATCAGAACCTCACCATGCTCCAACTATAAAAACCACGCCATACTCCAACTATCAGAACCACACCATGCTCCAACAATCAGAACCTCACCATGCTCCAACTATCAGAACCACACCATACTCCAACTATCAGAACCACACCATACTCCAACTGTCAGAACCACACCATGCTCCAACAATCAGAAACTCACCATGCTCCAACTATCAGAACCACACCATGCTCCAACTATCAGAACCACACCATACTCCAACTGTCAAACCACACCATGCTCCAACAATCAGAACCACACCATGCTCCAACTATCAGAACCTCACCATGATCCAACTATCAGAACCACACCATGCTCCAACTATAAGAACCACACCATGCTCCAACTATCAGAACCACACCATACTGCAACTATCATAACCACACCATGCTCCAACTATAAGAACCACACCATGCTCCAACTATCAGAACCACACCATGCTCCAACTATCAGAACCACACCATGCTCCAACTATCAGAACCTCACCATGATCCAACTATCAGAACCACACCATGCTCCAACTATAAGAACCACACCATGCTCCAACTATCAGAACCACACCATTTTCCAACTATAAGAACCACACCATGCTCCAACTATCAGAACCACACCATGCTCCAACTATCAGAACCTCACCATGCTCCAACTATCAGACCCACACCATGCTCCAACAATAAGAACCACACCATGCTCCAACTATCAGAACTATACCATGCTCCAACCATAAGAACCACACCATGCTCCAACTATTAGAACCAAACCATGCTCCAACTATCAGAACTATACCATGCTCCAACTATAAGAACCACACCATGCTCCAACTATCAGAACCACACCATGCTCCAACAATCAGAACCTCACCATGCTCCAACTATCAGAACCACACCATACTCCAACTATCAGAACCACACCATGCTCCAACTATCAGAACCACACCATGCTCCAACTATCAGAACCTCACCATGCTCCAACTATCAGACCCACACCATGCTCCAACTATAAGAACCACACCATGCTCCAACTATCAGAACTATACCATGCTCCAACCATAGGAACCACACCATGCTCCAACTATCAGAACCTCACCATGCTCCAACTATCAGAACCACACCATACTCCAACTATCAGAACCACACCATACTCCAACTGTCAGAACCACACCATGCTCCAACAATCAGAATCTCACCATGCTCCAACTATCATAACCACACCATGCTCCAACTATAAGAACCACACCATGCTCCAACTATCAGAACCACACCATGCTCCAACTATCAGAACCACACCATGCTCCAACTATCAGAACCTCACCATGATCCAACTATCAGAACCACACCATGCTCCAACTATAAGAACCACACCATGCTCCAACTATCAGAACCACACCATTTTCCAACTATAAGAACCACACCATGCTCCAACTATCAGAACCACACCATGCTCCAACTATCAGAACCTCACCATGCTCCAACTATCAGACCCACACCATGCTCCAACAATAAGAACCACACCATGCTCCAACTATCAGAACTATACCATGCTCCAACCATAAGAACCACACCATGCTCCAACTATTAGAACCAAACCATGCTCCAACTATCAGAACCACACCATGCTCCAACTATAAGAACCACACCATGCTCCAACTATCAGAACCAAACCATGCTCCAACTATCAGAACCACACCATGCTCCAACTATCAGAACCTCACCATGCTCCAACTATCAAAACCACGCCATACTCCAACTATCAGAACCACACCATGCTCCAACAATCAGAACCTCACCATGCTCCAACTATCAGAACCACACCATACTCCAACTATCAGAACCACACCATACTCCACCTATCAGAACCACACCATGCTCCAACAATCATAAACTCACCATGCTCCAACTATAAGAACCACACCATGCTCCAACTATCAGAACCACACCATACTGCAACTATCAGAACCACACCATGCTCCAACAATCAGAACCTCACCATGCTTCAACTACCAAAACCACGCCATACTCCAACTATCAGAACCACACCATACTCCAACTATCAGAACCACACCATGTTCCAACAATCAGAACCACACCATTTTCCAACTATAAGAACCACACCATGCTCCAACTATCAGAACCACACCATGCTCCTACTATAAGAACCACACCATGCTCCAACTATCAGAACCATACCATGCTCCAACCATAAGAACCACACCATGCTCCAACTATTAGAACCAAACCATGCTCCAACTATCAGAATTATACCATGCTCCAACTATCAGAACCACACCATGCTCCAACTATCAGAACCAAACCATGCTCCAACTATAAGAACCACACCATGCTCCAACTATCAGAACCACACCATTCTCCAACTATCAGAACCACACCATGCTCCAACTATGAGAACTATACCCTGCTCCAACTATCAAAACAACATACAGAATCATTTTTAATGTCACAACTTTTTCTTCCTCGATTTTCTTCCTCTTTGAAAGGGACATTTCCCCATTCTGGCTGGCTGGCTGGCTGGATTCCCTGTAGGGACATTAGTTGAGTCTGTTCCCAGCCCAAAGGCATTTCTCTGTGGTTTTCTAAACCTGTCAGTGTGCAATCTGCAGAGCGCCAGGTGACTCACTCACTCACTGGCTATGGAGATACATGGGCCACCATGTAACCATGCTGGGGACTCTACAGAGATAGAGTGGGACCAGACACACCGCGCAGGGGTCCACACCATCAGACCAAGGCGTCAGGTGGAGGGCAGGGAGTAGGAGTTGGTGCCACCCATAACATTGTGGAGAGAGATACCAAAAAGGAGAGAAGAAAGGCAGATGAGAGCTATCTGAGATTTGGCGTCAGATCAAAATATGACAGGCTTTCAATTTGATTTTGCCATTGAGTCAAACTTGCTTGGGACATGCGAGGCCAAGGTATCCAAGAAGGAATTACTCTGGTCCCTGTTAACCCCTTTACCGTCCACTGCTGCCTCAAATGAGCCTCAGATCAGATCTAACAACAGTCTGTTGCAAAATGTTTACATCCAGTCATTGTGATTAGATCTTGCAGAACCACAGGACCAGAACCATAGGACCAGGACCACAGGACCAGAACCACAGGACCAGGACCACAGGACCAGAACCACAGGACCAGGACCACAGCACGCATGTTAAAACCAGGTGTACTGTAAACAGTATTGGGTTCACAGCTGACCAAAAATTACACCTGTCATGTTACTAGGTCTGTCTTGTCTTAAAGAGTGTTTGGGAATTAACAGAGGCCCCACACAAACATAGATCCCTCTTTTATGTGTGTGTGTTTGTGTATGTGACAGATGGGGTTCACGGTCACATACCAGGTGCAGACCAGGTCAGAGGGTGGGCTGGTAGGATGGTAGCAGCTGCATCCCACTGTAAAAGGGATGCCTCCTAGGGGGGCCACAGCTGCTGGGGTATAGTAAAAAAGCCAGCCTTCCCCCAGTCAAAACAAACCCCTGATCACCTCATATCCCACACACAAAATGGCCACTGACAAAAAGTTTCTCATTTTATTTAGATAGGACAAAAAAT
The DNA here is from genome assembly GCF_034236695.1 of Oncorhynchus nerka. Taxonomy (NCBI): domain Eukaryota; kingdom Metazoa; phylum Chordata; class Actinopteri; order Salmoniformes; family Salmonidae; genus Oncorhynchus; species Oncorhynchus nerka. Next base: position 59,169,731 of record NC_088401.1, read on the forward strand.
AGCCAAAATAAACATTAAACACACAAAGAAAGGGATATGTGGGTTAAGTGGGAGTGGGGGAGGAAATGAGTGGGGGAGTGAAGGAGTGGGGGAGTGAAGGAGTGGGGGAGGAAAGGAGTGGGGGAGGGAAGGAGTGGGTCTCCAAAATAAAGCAGAGGAAATTAGGCAGATCCATGTTGAAATGTCAGGTCATTGGAGCCCAGAATAAAATAGCAGTAAAACGGCTGCCATAAAATACATGTATGTTTGCTTTACAGAGAGGCGTTTCCTGTGAGCTGTCCACAGTTCACAGTTTAATTCTACAGGGCTTGCGTTCAGTGTAAACTCTCAATGTCTGGTTCCCATAATCCGTACGAGTCCGTATGTGGCCGGGCTTGACGTGGTGTCTCCGCGCCGGACAGCTTGTTACCAGCTGTGACCGGCCTCCCCTCCGAAAATGTCAGAAATGTCTGTCTTGTCTTTCACCATTCTGGCTTCCTTCTTTCTCTTTTCACCCGTCTCTCCCTCTCCCTCTATCTTGGACTTGCTTTCAGTGCTGTCCCCCACTTGTGACTGTCCCTCTTTCTTTTTTTTTACAGAGGACAACTGCAAGGGCCTCCAAATTTAATTTAACAAGCGGAAGCTCAGCAACAACAAAGAGAGGGGATCTGGGAGGGTTTGGGTTGGGAAGAACTGGGGATGGAAGAAATGTCTTCACAGCTGTGCATAGTTTACAGCTCCCTTCACCCCCCCCCTTCTTCCTCCTTCCCTCACTTTCTCCCCTCCTTCCCTTCACATTGAGTAATCATGTACTTGGCCCTCTGCCTGTGGCTCTCCCCTCATGATAAACAAATATAAAAAATACATTTAGTCCAATGGCTAACAAAAGAATGCTGCAGGTTGCACGTCACCTTCTACTCAGCTATTGACCCCCTTACAAAAACATGCCCCCTCCTCCCCCTTACAAGTTCTAATTAAAGGGTTGACAGGCCCCTATGGTGAGTGCAGAAGTGCCACTCCAGCCAGACCTGTCACATAACCATGCAGACAGACGGATAACCCTGCAGACAGACTTCACCCTCCATCTCCCCCTTATGTTCTTCATAACTTCTGTCACACTGCGATGTCCCGTAGTATGCCTCTGGCTTGCAGTCTAGTGTGTGTGTGTGTGTGTGTGTGTGTGTGTGTGTGTGTGTGTGTGTGTGGAGGGGAGTAATGAAACAAAACTATTCATAAAACCGACTGCAGAAAGAAATGAATTAAGACTGATTCTTGAAAGTCCTCTGCAAAAAGCCACGATATACAAATATCATGGGAAAGCTCTCGAAATGATCAGCTACAGAAAATGTAAAATTTGGTTGTCAAGATTTGGCATCGCAACTCAACAATATGTAGCAACGCCTAACTGCCAAGCAGAGTCAAAAGCATGATGGGTAGAGATCTAACGAGGGGGAGAGACGGGTTGTTCTCTGGTGTGGCCACCCCGCCAAGACTGCTAATGGGGCATGAGAAGAAGGAGGAAGTGTGGCTGTGGGGGACGGAGACCCGGGGCCTGGGTACAAGGGGGTGGCCCAGCCCTCCCTGCTCCCTCTTCCCCTCCAGCCAGACTGCAGGTGCCAGCCCACCTCAGGGTCCCAGCTGGGCTCTCATTAAGCCCGGTGCCATTCAGCTGGCTCCTAACACGCAACCCTGAGTGTATTATGTTTCTGCGGCGGCCCTTGTCGTCCTCCTCCTTCTCTCAGTCACATGTAAGTGATGGAAAAAGTAGTGTTTCAAGGGATTTCCCTTTCTCTTAAAGTTGGTGTTTTAATATGAAGACTGTTGTTATGGTAGCTATCACCTGAATCACCACCTGCTATGGTTTGCATTGTTTTTCCAAAAGGCTACCAGAAAGTGTGTGTGTGTTCTCCCTCGTCCCTCCCAAGCACCACTATCATCACAGTCATCACCTGCATCAGACACAGGTCAGTCTGCTGGCAGGGTGCTGATTCACCTCTGCTACCTGCATACACATAGGTACACGCACACACACACGCACACACACACACACACACACACACACACACACACACACACACACACACACACACACACACACACACACACACACACACACACACACACACACACACACACACACACACACTTGCAGCGTCTCACCCTCACACACATGCTCTCACTCAGATCCAAGACTACTTACGTGCATACACACAGAGAGACAAACATAAACACATACATCGCTGAGTGACGAGGCTGACTCGGTCGGATAGGTTTCCACTTCCGTGAAATCTAAACATTAGCTTGTTTACCTTCACCCCAAGCTGAGTGTGTGTGTGTGTGTGTGTGTGTGTGTGTGTGTGTGTGTGTGTGTGTGTGTGTGTGTGTGTGTGTGTGCGCGCGCGCGTGCACGTGAGACAGACAGAGAGAGAGAGGGATAATGATACAAGAGGGAGAGAGAGAGAAAAAGAAAAGAAAGAGATGACAAAAAGAGTCTGCTCTTTCTCCCTCTCCATAATCCTTCCATCCTGTCCCCTTCCTTTGGTCTGGCAGTTCTAGAGCAGCAAGTGAGTCTGCCAGGCTGGGATGGGGGGCAGGGAGATCAGCCAGAGGGGTGTGGAGGGGGGGACAGGGAGATCACACAGAGGGGGTGGATGGGGGGACAGGGAGATCACCCAGCGGGGTGTGGAGTGAGGGACAGGAGATCACACAGAGGGCGGGGCAGGGAGCTCACACAGAGGGGGTGGAGAGGGGGACGGGGAGATCACACAGAGGGGGTGGATGAGGGGACAGGGAGATCACCCAGCGGGGTGTGGAGTGAGGGGCATGGAGATCACACAGAGGGCGGGGCAGGGAGCTCACACAGAGGGGGTGGAGAGGGGGACGGGGAGATCACACAGAGAGGGGTGGAGGGGGGACAGGGAGATCACACAGAGAGGGGTGGAGGGGGGACAGGGAGATCACCCGGAGGGTGTGGAGGGGGACAGGGAGATCACACAGAGGGGGCATGGAGATCACACAGAGGAGGGGGACAGGGAGATCTCACAAAGGGGGGAAGGGAGCTGACATAGAGGGGGTGGATGGGGGACAGGGAGATCACCCAGCGGGGTGTGGAGGGGGGACAGGGAGATCACCCAGAGGGTGTGGAGGGGGACAGGGAGATCACACAGAGGGGGTGGATGTGGGGACAGGGAGATCACCCAGCGGGGTGTGGAGTGAGGGACAGGGAGATCACACAGAGAGGGGTGGGGGCATGGAGATCACACAGAGGGGGTGGAGAGGGGGACAGGGAGATCACACAGAGACGGGTGGAGGGGGACAGGGAGATCACCCGGAGGGTGTGGAGGGGGACAGGGAGATCACACAGAGGGGGTGGAGAGGGGGACAGGGATATCACACAGAGACGGGTGGAGGGGGACAGGGAGATCACCCGGAGGGTGTGGAGGGGGACAGGGAGATCACACAGAGGGGGCATGGAGATCACACAGAGGAGGGGGACAGGGAGATCTCACAGAGGGGGGAGCTCACACAGAGGGGGTGGAGGGGGATCACACAGAGGGGGTGGATGGGGGGACATGGAGATCACACAGAGGGGGAGCAGGGTGCTCACACTGATGGTGTGGAGAGGAGGACAGAGAGATCACAGAGAGGGGGAGATCACACAGAGGAGGGGGACAGGGAGATCTCACAGAGGGGGAAGGGAGATCACACAGAGGGGGTGGAGGGGGATCACACAGAGGGGGTGGATGGGGGACAGGGAGATCACCCAGAGGGGGTGGAGGGGGACAGGGAGATCACACAGAGGGGAGTGAATGGGGGACAGGGAGATCACACAGAGTGGGGTGGGGGAGAGATCACCCAGAGGGGGTGGAGGGGGGGACAGGGAGATCACCCAGAGGGGGGTGGAGGGGGAGACAGAGAGATCACCCAGAGGGGGTGGAGGGGGTGACAGGGAGATCACACAGAGTGGATGGAGTTGGGACTAGACTGGGGAAACCCTGTCAACAGACTTAATTAAGAAAAAAAATACCTGGGCTATATCTGGCTCTCAAAATAGCAATTAGTGGCCCAAGTGTTTGAACAAGAGAGAGAGACAGAGACAGAGAGAGGGAGAAAGAATGAAAGAAAGAGATTGAGAGAGAATGAAAGAGAACCTACATGTGAAGACCTGTGTCGGATTTCGAGGTAGACAAGGCCACCCTCTCCCAACCCTGTTTCGATGGATTTGCCCCGTAACCAGACCCAGTTCAGGACGGCGACAAAACCTGTTTTTGTCACAATGGAGTACCCACTTGGTTTGCATGCCTATTGTGTACACAACACCACCCCAGCTCCTCCCAACCACACCCCACACTTCCACTAGACACCCCCTGTACCGCCCACTTACCTGTCTAGCTATCCACCGCACGCCATCCCACCCCACTAACCAGAGAACCTGCCCCACCTTCCAAAGTTGAGCGTTATCATTGGCAGGGAGTCGCTCCGTACAGCCAAGGTAACATTCAGTATGTTTGTAATTGTATGACATATCAAACTGGCTGGTAATCCCTACCAGCTGCCTGCCTCCTTACCTTTCTCTCCCATAGAGCAGCGAAACTTGTAGCTCCACTCTGAGTGTGTTCCCTGGGTCCAGGTGGATACACCCTTTTGACAGCGCCAAGCCTTTTATGCACTGAAAACACAGTATTCCCTTTCAGACACAGAGAGGATGGGGAGGAGGAGGAAATGAGGACGGGGGGGATGGCGGGTGGAGAGTGCTTTGGGGTGGGATCAAGGACAACACCTTGACAGACTCCAAACTTAAAAATCTCTTTCTTCATTTCTTGAAGGAGAGAGTAAGAAGGATAGAGAGGGAAGAGAGAAAGAAAGAGAAAGAGAGAAAAACAAGAGCACAAAAGAGTACGTAATTAAGACAGGAAATGGTAGAAGGAGCTCTGGGGTTTTAAAAAAGGCAGACTGGCTGGGGTCGCTTTACCAGAGAGCGAAGCCGCGATACCCGAGCCATTTGAATAGAAACCAGATCATCTGTTAACACAAGGAATGCCCCAGATCCTGCCTGCAGACTGACATGGATAGGTTAGTTCCTGTTCCAATCCGCAGTGGTAGCATTGTGTGCTTGTAGTGTCACCGGGGCAACCGGGTGTTCCGGCCAAACTCAGTTCCCCACAGATGGAGGGCAGGAGGCATAAAACAACAGGTGGCACAGTAGGGGCACCCCGCAAACCCAATACGGTAGTGGTGGAGCAAAACACACAGCAGGCGGTGCGTCCTGCACAGTCCTCTACTTGCCATTTTCCTCCTGTACTCTTATCAAGTATGAACTACCCAAATTGATATCAATATTGGTATTGATATTTGCTAGACCCTCTACTCCATTGCTATTACACTGAACAAAAATATAAACACAACATGCTACAATTTCAAAGATTTTACTGAGTTACAGTCAATTTAAATAAATTCATTAGGCCCTAATCTATGTATTTCCCATGACTGGGAATACAGATATGCCACTGTTGGTCACAGATACCTTTAAAACAATGGAGTGGCGTGGATCATAAAACCAGTCAGTATCTGGTGTGACCACCATTTGCCTCATGCAGCGCAACATATCTCCTTCACATAGAGTTGATCAGGCTGTTGATTGTGGCCTGTGGAATGTTGTTCCACTCCTCTTCAACTTCAATGGATGTGTGAAGCTGCTGAATATTGGCGAGAACTGGAACACACTGTCGTACACGTCGATCCAGAACATCCCAAACAAGCTCAGTGGGTAACATGGCTGGTGAGTATGGAAGAACTGGGACCTTTCCAGATTCAAGGAAATAGTGTAAGGAACCGTTGCGACATGGGTCCGCGCATTATCATGCTGAAACATGAAGTGATGGCGGCGGACGAATGGCACGACAATGGGCCTCAGGATCTCGTCACGGTATCTCTATGCATTCAAATTGCCATCGATAAAATGCAATTGTATTCGTTGTCCATGTCTTATGCCTGCCCATACCATAACCCAACCGCCACCATGGGGCACTCCGTTCACAACGTTGACGTCAGCAAACCACTCGCCCACATCACGCCATACTGTCTGCCGTCGGTCCGGTACAGTTGAAACAGGGATTCATCCGTAAAAAACACACTTCTCCAGCGTACCAGTGGCCATTGAAGATGAGCATTTGTCCACTGAAGTCAGTTAAGACGCTGAACTGCAGTCAGTTCAAGACCCTGATGAGGACGACGAACATACAGATGAGCTTCCCTGAGATGGTTTTTGACAGTTTGTGCTGAAATTCTTTGGTTGTGCAAACCCACAGATTCATCAGCTGACCGGGTGGCTGGCCTCAGACGATCATGCAAGTGAAGAAGGATGCGGAGGTCCTGGGCTGGCGTAGTTACATGTGGTCTGCGGTAGTGAGGCAGGTTGGATGTACAGCCAAATTCTCTAAAACAACATTGGAGGGGGCTTATGGTAGGGAAAATAACATTATATTCTCTAGGAACAGCTCTGGTGGACATTCCTGTGGTCAGCATGCCAATTGAACACTCCTTAAATCTTGAGATATCAGTGACATTGTGTTGTGTAACAGAACTGCACATTTTAGAGTGGCCTTTTATTGTCCCCAGCACAAGGTGCCCCTGTGTAATGATCATGATGTTTAATCAGCTTTTTGATATGCCACACCAGCCAGGTGGACAGACTATTTTGGTGAAGGAGAAATGCTCACTAAAAGGGACACTTTACATGTATATTTTTATTCAGTATATTTTCTACAAAATAATGTTGGTTAAATTATGTTAAGTTGTTTAAGCTTGCAATCATCTGTTCATGCATTCAGCACCTCAACCCTTTCCACATAATGACACGTTAACTGAAAAAGCAGAGTAGTAGGTTTGTCAATTTGCCTCCAGTGTTGGTGGGGTAGCATCCGAATGTCACGGCACTCATAACGTATCAGGATCAAGCTTGGTTGGTCTCCATTGAGCGGCCCGTGGTGCCATAAAGCTGTTATTTCCAATGGTCTTAACAACTTCCCCCAGAGGGGGAAATTAGGCCTTTCAAAGTTAGCTATTTCAGCCTCTCTCTCCCAACCACATTCATATTTTAAGAGCTGTGACTTCACAACGAGGAGGAAGAAATCTTGGGCAATAAAGGCCCAACACTTTACCCTCGTTGTTTCCCAGCCTCTCTGTGATATTCAGATATCTGAGCATGTGAAAAAAACATCTTACAAAGCCCTTTTCCCTGCTTCCACCTCCTCCACCTCCTCCACCTCCGCTCCCCTGCTTCAAGAGTGAGGCGGCGCAACATTCTGCACCGTACAGGTTCAAAAATCCCCCTTTTCTCCAAAGGGGAAGCACTTTTATTGTGTTCTCTGAGATAATTGCCAATCCTTTAAATGAAAGGGTTTTCTTGGTGCTGTGGTAATTACTAGATGCACAGCAAGGGTCTGGTGAAGGGAAGAAAACATGACAGGCAGGTATTAAAATTCAGAGGGCGGGACAGGAAGGAAGTTGAGAGAGGGACGTGTTGAAACAGAAAGAGAGAGAGGGAGGGAGGGGGAGGCATGCTGTGCACCAGGGCTGGTCCTGTGTAGCCACCGTTTGGGGTTGAGGGAGGACATGTTTATGGTCGGAGGGTTGGGCCTTTTTTGATCCGGGTAGGCAACCCTGTGCCAAGTGCAAAAGATACATCTGCTCCCAAGCCCTCCTTTGCAGTGGAACGTTATTTATGTGGTGATCATTGACCTCTTTCCTAAATCATTGATCTTTTTTAGGAACTTCCCATCAAATTCAATGCAACCAAGCTGAGCTGAGATACTCGGCTATTCTTTTAGAGAGCAGAAGAGATGACAAAGAGCACACAAAGATAATTCCTTATTAATAGTTTGACTTCCACAATAGCAGTTTACTGGATGTGGAGAGAGTTTCTCCGTTGCCATTAGTACATCTCTACACTACAGACTTCATGGTCTTGAAATAAAACTCCAGCTCAAGTCCCGCCCAAAACGTTTTGAAGTAGGGATAAAAACAGAAGAGGTCCTGGAACAGAGCCCTGTGAAACACCTTGGGAAAAAAAGGTCTGGGATTGGCGTGACAGATTACACAGGCAGGAATGGAGACCGCAGGGAGGAGAATGGAGACCTCAGGGAGGAGAATGGAGACCGCAGGGAGGAGAATGGAGACCGCAGGGAGGAGAATGGAGACCACAGGGAGGAGAATGGAGACCGCAGGGAGGAGAATGGAGACCTCAAGGAGGAGAATGGAGACCGCAGGGAGGAGAATGGAGACCTCAGGGAGGAGAATGGAGACCGCAGGGAGGAGAATGGAGACCTCAGGGAGGAGAATGGGGACCTCAGGGAGGAGAATGGAGACCGCAGGGAGGAGAATGGAGACCTCAGGGAGGAGAATGGAGACCTCAGGGAGGAGAATGGAGACCGCAGGGAGGAGAATGGGGACCGCAGGGAGGAGAATGGGGACCACAGGGAGGAGAATGGAGACCTCAGGGAGGACAATGGAGACCGCAGGGAGGAGAATGGAGACCTCAGGGAGGAGAATGGAGACCGCAGGGAGGAGAATGGAGACCTCAGGGAGGAGAATGGAGACCGCAGGGAGGAGAATGGAGACCGCAGGGAGGAGAATGGAGACCTCAGGGAGGAGAATGGAGACCTCAGGGAGGAGAATGGAGACCACAGGGAGGAGAATGGGGACCACAGGGAGGAGAATGGAGACCTCAGGGAGGAGAATGGAGACCACAGGGAGGAGAATGGGGACCACAGGGAGGAGAATGGAGACCTCAGGGAGGAGAATGGAGACCACAGGGAGGAGAATGGGGACCACAGGGAGGAGAATGGGGATAGGAACAGGAATCGGGAAGGCTCCAGGAAAAGGGTGCATTGAGGATAGGACATGGATGTTGAGCATGGAGATGTCACTACAGGTGAGGGGATCAGGATTTACATCTGAGCGGAGGGCACTAAAGGGCATCACTGGGTGTGCAGCACCAGCTATTGTCTAATTGAGTCCTGTCATTCAGAGGGATTTGCACCACCTCAGCCTCTATTTCATTAGTACTCCCTCACTCTCTACTTCCCCTCTCACTTCTCCTCTTTTCTTCCCCTTGTGTCTATCTCTACCTCCCATTCTGTCTGACTTAAACCAACCATCCCCAAGGTTTCTTTTCATCAAGGACCACTCAGTAGCAGTAGATATAACTTTTCCTAATAACGTGGCTAGCCTGAATAGCATATTCAGATACATAGGCTACAAGTTCATTGCAAAAGCTAACAGGAGTTGTTCTCTTAAAAACCATAGGTTGTTGATCAAAAGTTACGAGATGAACAAACGCAGTAACATCCTTCATATGTGGGTGAATGTGAAATAAGACAAATAATCAAGGTGAAGAAAACATGTGCATCTCGTTAGTGGCAGTACAGACCACATCATTCCATCTAATGAAAGAACAATCAAATCAATGTTTTTCATTTCATATAGCACATTTCCCTTTAATCTATACCTCTGTCTAGACCCACTGAGACAAAGCACTTCTGCAGTGCTGCCAGGGAGTTACCTGTCCAACATCTCTGGCTTGGAAGGATAGACGGCACAGGGAGGAGGGAAGGGGTCAAGGCGTGAAACAATAGACCCACTCACTTAAGAAGGAGGACACCCATCAGTGAAGAGTTTTCCTGCAATTTGAGAAAGTGGAATTTTGTCGAATTGGTGTTCTTCCGAGTTCCGATTGCATGAGTTATGTGAAGGGGGGGGAGGGTCGCCCTAATTGATACTTTCAGCTTCAGGGGTGGGGGGAGGGTGGTGGTAGCAAAGCCTCGCTAGTGCGAAGCAACATTCCAGGTCAGACTGGCTGTCGCCATGGTGATGACTGAGGGGGCAAGCATGGACAGCGGAGGAGAGAGATGACCCACCAACAGATATAGAGACAGTCAGCGCCATGAGCTACAAAATAGACTCCAGCCGCAAGGTCACTTGTCTGAGCTAGCATTCTTTACGTCAGACATGGGAGACAGCTGATATTGGATTACGAGAGAGAAGAACTCCTAGTGGAAATAGTGCATATCTAATATACAACTCTACCAAAACACTGTGTTGTGTTATCGACCATAAACCAGCAACCCTCTAGTCTATTTTCATTAACTTTCATATTAATGACAATCAATGTGCGTTTGTGGCAGATCTCCCTTTCAGTGGTGATCAAATAATCTATGGAATACTACCATTGTGAACATGAATGCTGTGTGGATAACCTGACTCTGCATGACACTATGGCCTTTCTCCTAAATAAACTCTGACCACTAGACTCAAATCAGCAATAGAGCACGTCCTGTTTGCAGAGACAAACATCCTGTATTTTACAAGAGGATATTAGTTTACGCTTTCCTGACCTTGGGCAATGCGAGGGAAATACAACAGCATGCACCAGCCTCTTACTAACAGTAAGCTCCTGGCGATGAAATCATACACTCTTGGACTGTGACATATATAGTGGTCACTGGCGTCCCCCGTCAAGCCCTGCCAGGCGCCACCAACCCAGATAACATATGAACATGTCATAAGCCATGGCAAAAGAATATGTTGAATGACAGGTAATTAGCTGTAAAACTGAAAAATGCTTTCTCTGCCCCATGGCAATGTGTAGAATTGCAGGACATTAGCTTTAAAAATGCTAAATTCTCTCAGCCTTACTGCAAAATATGTAGTACAGTATGTGATTAGCCATAAAACGGCACCTTCTTCCCCCCTGAGACCTTGCAGGGGGCCCCACGAAACTGCGGTAAGCCACTGATAGTGGTGTATGTAGACACACAAGTAGATGCTTATTAAAGACATTCAGTGATTCAATGTCTTATATAAATTAAATATATTCAGGTTAAAGTGATTGACTGGGAGCCGATCGAAATGCACAAGAAGGACGGGGCTTATAAACAATTTGGACGAATAGTGTCTAGTTAAAAGCTAAAGGCTAGTTAAAAGCTAAAGGCTAGCTAAAAGCTAAAGGCTAGCTAAAAGCTACAGGCTAACTGTTTTTCTGTCTGGTAGCTAATGGGTGGGTTAATGTACAAGTGCTGCAGCGCTTGCCGTCTGATATTGTCCTGTACGCTCATTTAAAACTCTGCCAACGAACCGCGCCTCCAGTTGTGTAACACTCCGGATCTAGGTGATTCCCTGGCGGAAAAAAAAACACCCTGCGTTTCTAAAGATAGACAAACTGGTCTATTCGCATGCTGTTAAAATCGTTAATCACCAAACTAACAAACCCAAAACCAAACGTCGGTACCTATACAAAACAGTCCTCTTCCTACTTCTTTGAATCTCTCTTGATGTACAGTACATAGATAGTGTGAGCAACATTATGTTACGGTATACTAAATGCAAAAGAAACTAGTGCACACAATCACACTTCATTTGATTTATTTACAAAGTGAAAAAATAGGATATAGTCTACACTCCTGCATGTTATTGCAGGGAGGTCTGCTATAGTGTGGAATGATGACTGATAATGCAGCGTTGATAATGCACAATTTTATCAAAGTCATCACCTGACCATAACAGCAGAAACATAATCCATGAACCTGCACAGAATAAACTGATAGAGACCCAGTACACACCCTTAGATGAACACAGACACAAGCAAGCAAGCACACGCACACACACACATATAGAGATGCATGCGAACACACACACGCATGCACGCACGCAATCTCCTTTCATAACCCCTCACAGCACCTTTCCTGCTCCAGCAGCAGATTACCTTATTAGAAGAATAGCCGGATCTTTTTCCCTCTCTCCCCCCACCTGCCCTACCCTCACCCCTCTCCCCTTACCTACCCTACCCTCACCCCTCTCTCCCCCACCTACCCTACCCTCACCCCCTCTCTCTCTCTCCCCACCTACCCTACCCTCACCCCTCTCTCCCCCACCTACCCTACCCTCACCCCTCTCTCTCTCTCCCCCACCTACCTTACCCTCACCCCCTCTCTCTCTCTCTCCCCACCTACCCTACCCTCACCCCCTCTCTCCCCCACCTACCCTACCCTCACCCCTCTCTCCCCCACCTACCCTACCCTCACCCCTCTCTCCCCCACCTACCCTACCCTCACCCCTCTCTCTCTCCCCCACCTACCTTACCCTCACCCCTCTCTCTCTCTCTCCCCACCTACCCTACCGTTCACCCCTCTCTCCCCCACCTGCCCCCAAGGACCCTACCCAACTCTCTCTCTCCCCCACCTACCCTAGCCTCCTCCCACCTACCCTACCCCCCTCTCTCCCCCACCTACCGTACCCTCACCCTCTCTCCCCCACCTGCCCCCAAGGACCCTACCCAACTCTCTCTCTCTCTCTCTCCCCCACCTACCCTACCCCTCTCCCCCACCTGCCCCCAAGGACCCTACCCAACTCTCTCTATCTCTCCCCCACCTACCCTACCCAACTCTCTCTCTCTCCACCCACCTACCCTACCCAACTCTCTCCCTCTCTCCCCCACCTACCCTACCCTCCTCCCAACTACCCCCCCCCCTCCCTCTCCCCCCTTCCCTCCCACCTTCCCTCCCTCCCCCCTCACCTACCCTACCCCCTACTCCCCCCACCCCCTCTCTCCATGCCTCAACGCAAGGTGAGGAGCACAAAAGGAACACCTGGCAACACGGATGTGGCCCTCCTTGTCTCATTGTCCCCCGGCCCCCCTCCCCAGACTCCCTTTTCAGAGGCGCTCGGCCACACAGCCACAGGAATGGCAAACAAGGCTTTCAGGAGGGCTCTGGCTACCCGGCTCGCCTTTCACACGCCAGGAAGTGGCATTCAGACCCAGGAGCTGCATCTACATGTCCCACTCACTCCTCCAGAAACACCTCCGTCTGGATACATGAGTCAGTGAGTAAGTGAGAGAGTGTGAGCGAGAGAGAGAGTTTGTGAGAGAGTACGGCAAGCTGTAGGCAAAATAGTTAGCTATAGTTAGTCTTGAATAAGAGGACCTTCGCACAGTGAGTGCACTCTTCAATATCGCAATTGAAAAAGGCACAATTGAAAAAACAAACACGCATCTCCATGAAACATTGTTGATTCACCAACTCCTCACACACAGCATTCTAAAGACCACATGTACTATTCCTTAAATGAAAATGTGCAAGAGCTTAGAAAATCCCTGCGGGTCAAGAAAGGCATGTCTAAGAGACACTTGATGCAAACTCGCAAAATACAGCAAATAAAAATTGCATCTTGACTTTTCAAAGCATTCTACATCACAACAGATTCAAAAATAACAACCTAGAATCTCCCTCTGTCCCTTTGATCGAAACCACATCAGCCATTGTTATAGTGACCTAAAATGGTGAGGTAAAATTCAAGAGTCAGTGACACCAAACAGAGCGGTAGCCTTTCTTCTTTCAGCTTTTGAAATTATATTCATAAAAGAAAGAAAACGGCTAAACAGAAAGGCCTTTTGTTCCAGTGCTTTCTAAAGAGGAGGAAAGGACCAGAACATCAGAACACGGTGATCATTGAAGATGAAGCTCCTTTCACACACCAATACAGGTACCTGTACGTCCCTCCTCTCTAATCTTTTGTAAAAGGCAGGAAGTTGATGTAAGCCGATGCCCCCAGACCCATTGATATTAAAGCTATCAACGTGGCACATCGAACTGCACACAGCCTGCATCTGATGACCCCCATGCAGGTCTGCTGGTCTGATGCGCACGTGTATGTGTGTATGTGTGTATGTGTGTGTGTGTGTGTGTGTGTGTGTGTGTGTGTGTGTGTGTGTGTGTGTGTGTGTGTGTGTGTGTGTGATCAGTTAACCCTAGTCACGATTACACGCATAGGCACTTCTGTCTGTCTGAGCATCAGTGCACACACATGCACATGCACAAACACTAACACCGCTGAGGAGAACAGACTGACATCTGACTGCTGCGGGACGCACAGGGCTCCAGCCTCCACCATCAAACTTCCTGTTTACCCAGTAGGCAAACTGCTGCTAGGACAGAGAGAGGGCAGAGAGGGAGACGGGGGAGAGGGAGAGGGGGATGAGTACGAGGAAGGATGGGAGAGAAACAGGAGGATGTCGCAGTGGATGGGCCCTCTTCAAGGCCAGGCGTTTTGTGCTTCAGGAAGGATGTGACAGCTTTACTACCCCGTAGAGTATTTATAACCTACAACCTTTATAGAGCAACTGCCCGGACCCAACCTGCACTCTGGGCTCTTTCCACGCCAGGCCTCGCTGTACTGTAATTCTAAAGCACTTCTGGGCTTGTAAATCTCTCAGGGCTTCCTACGCCTGCTCAAACAACAGAGGAGCCAATACACTTTGACAGTGGCTATTTGCCTGTCAGAAATCATTTTGGGTATCTGCTTTGACTTGAGGTGGCTTTTGATGTGTCTAAAAAAAAAGGGATGAGTGCGGTGCATAGTTCTACTTTCACGGCTAACGATAGAATTTTCTGTGTGAGGCACAAAGTATGGAAACAGCAAGGCTATAGGAGCACCACAAACAAGTCATTTGAGGTCTTATTGCTAGCTGACTGTATTTCTGATGGCCTCTCAATGGCAGACAGATCTACAATACTCACATTCAACAAATCACCAACACATCACAAAAACTCCCCCATTTCATTGTTTTGTAGTTTAAGTACCAGTCAAAAGTTTGGACAAACCTACTCATTCAAGGGTTTTTCTATATTTGTACTATTTTCTACATTATAGAATAATAGTGAAGACATCAAAACTATGAAATAACACATATGGAATGATGTTGTAACCAAAAAAAGTGTCAAACAAATCAAAATATATTTTAGATTTTAGATTCTTCAAAGTAGCCACCCTTTGCCTTGAAGACATCTTTGCACACTCTTGGCATTCTCTCAACTAGCTTCCCCTGGAATGCTTATCCAACTGTCTTGAAGGAGTTCCCACATATGCTGAGCACTTGTTGGCTGCTTTTTCTTCACTCTACGGTCCAACTCATCCCAAACCATCTCCATCTTGGGTTGTGGTTGGGTGATTGTGGAGGCCAGGTCATCTGATGCAGCACTCCATCACTCTCCTTCTTGGTCGAATAGCCCTTACACAGCCTGGAGGAGTGTTGGGTCATTGTCCTGTTGAAAAACAAATGATAGTCCCACTAAGCACTAATAAGATGGGATGGCTTATTGCTGCAGAATGCTGTGGTAGCCATGCTGGTTAAGTGTGCCTTGAATTCTAAATAAATCACAGACAGTGTCACCAGCAAAGCACCCCCACACCATCACACCTCCTCCTCCATGCTTCATGGTGGGAACTACACATGCGGAGATCATCCGTTCACCTACTCTGCGTCTCACAAAGACATGGCGGTTGGAACCAAAAATCTCAGTTTGGACTCATCAGACAAGAATATTGTAGTAACTCCTCGTGCCTTCCAATGGTGGCTCCTTGGAAGGAGATGGCGCTGCGGAGCTGGTCCGAGGTATAAATAAACAGGAGATAATAGGGACAAATGTGAGACACCTGGTGGGGAGGGGGTGGAGACAAGCACAAGACAGGTGAAACAGATCAGGGTGGGACAGGTACTGTCCGTGCGTAAGGAAAAATGTAACCATTTCCTATTTTGTCATTGCAAAGTCAACGTTCACTCTCCACATCTAACATCAACTACTCTGATTAGTTAGTTAATTATTTCATGACACACTAGCTACCTATGATTTTCCTGACTCTTCATGCAATTTAAGTCTGAAAAGAAACTCCATGATCGGTTGCTGTTAGACTAAGACATTTTATCACCATATCTATGTAGCAGATCTCGGGTGGACATTTCCATTCTCCCACAAAACAAACTCAAAATAACAAATTTCCCTTATTTCACTGTTCAGCTAAACATTCCTCAATCAAAGGTCAATCAAAGGTCGCCTCCGAAAAAAGGAAGGGCCAAGAGCAAACTGCTTTTCCAGTTGTCTGTGTGCATCTCTATACTTCTCTGTGGGACGTCATGCAGTAACTCATGCACATTGACAACCATATGGAATAGTGCTCTCTCTTGCTTTGCTCGGCAAAACACCCCTCAAACTCAGAGTCAAAAAGCTAAATAAACACAACCCTCCCGTGAGCCTTTCTTCTGGTACCTCAATAAAATGCAAACATTTTGAGAAATGTTGGAAAATGAAATACACAGATATTGACCAGAAGTTTGAAAATTAGGTTTCTACACAGTCGCCCCACGAAATTGGAAGCAGTGGAAAGCGCTTTTAATTTAAACCTATTGGGTATAAATGTGTTTGTCTAACTGTCCATTTTGGCATTGTTTAGGGATAGGCAGAGAATAATTGTACTGTGGAATGTAGAGAACATTTATCATGTTGCTGCTTATATAACTGGGGAAAAACAAGAGGCCTGAATGTTTGAATATGTAGTACGTTTTTTACCATTTACCTGAAGGAAAATGGGGAGGGTCATGCTTTTTCAGTTTCAGTCAAGGGGAGGGTAAAGTATTTTTTTTTTCTTTATGGAATCTAGAATGTTTCTTATTAAGCTACAGTTGAACTAGGAAGTTTACATACACCTTAAACTTTTTTTTTTACAATTCCTGACATTTAATCCGAGTAACAATTCCCTGTCTTAGGTCAGTTAGGATCACCACTTTATTTTAAGAATGTGAAATGTCAGAATAATAGTAGAGAGAATGATTTATTTCAGCTTTTATTTATTTCATCACATTCACAGTGGGTCAGAAGTTTACATACATTCAATTAGTATTTGGTAGCATTGCCTTCAAATTGTTTAACTTGGGTCAAACGTTTCGGGTAGCCTTCCACAAGCTTCCCACAATAAGTTGGGTGAATTTTGGCCCATTCCTCCTGACAGAGCTGGTACAACTGAATCAGGTTTGTAGGCCTCCTTGCTTGCACATGCTTTTTCAGTTCTGCCTAGATATCTTCTATAGGATTGAGGTCAGGTCTTTGTGATGGCCACTCCAATACCTTGACTTTGTTGTCCTTAAGCCATTTTGCCACAATTTTAGAAGTATGCTTGGGGTCATTGTTCATTTGCAAGACCCATTTGCGACCAAGCTGTAACTTCCTGACTGATGCCTTGAGATGTTGCTTCAATATATCCACATAATTTTTCTTCCCGATGAAGTGCACCAGTCCCTCCTGCAGAAAAGCACCCCCACAACTTGACGCTTCACCCCATGCTTCACGGTTGGGATGGTGTTCTTCAGCTTGCAAGCATCCCCCTTTTTCCTCCAAACATAACGATGGTCATTATGGTCAAACAGTTCTATTTTTGTTTCATCAGACCAGAGGACGAAAAGTATGATCTTTGTCCCTGTGTGCAGTTGCAAACCATAGTCTGGCTTTTTTATGGCTGTTTTGGAACAGTGGCTTCTTCCTTGCTGAGCAGCCTTTCAGTTTATGTCGATATAGGACTCGTTTTACTGTGGATATAGATACTTTTGTACCCGTTTCCTCCAGCATCTTCACAAGGTCCTTTGCAGTTGTTCTGGGATTGAACGTGGTACCTTCAGTCGTTTGGAAATAGCTCCCAAGGATGAACCAGACTTGTGGAGGTCTACAATTTTTTTTCTGAGGTCTTGACTGATTTCTTTTGATTTTTCCATGATGTCAAGCAAAGAGACACTGAGTTTGAAGGTAGGCCTTGAAATACATCCACAGGTACACCTCCAATTGACTCAAATTATGTCAAGTAGTCTATCAGAAGCTTTTAAAACCATGACATAATTTTCTGGAATTTTCCAAGCTGTTTAAAGGCACAGTCAACTTAGTGTATGTAAACGTCTGACCCACTGGAATTGTGATACAGTGAATTATAAGTGAAATAATCTGTCTGTAAACAATTATTGGAAAAATGACTTATGTCATGCACAAAGTAGATGTCCTAATCGACTTGCCAAAACTATAGTTTGTTAACAAGATATTTGTGGATTGGTTGAAAAACAAGTTTTAATGTCCTCAACCTAAGTGTATGTAAACTTCCGACTTAAACTGTATATATGGATGTGTGTCCGATGCCGCCCCTCATCTCTGATTATCTGGCCTGCTCTGCTCTTGCTGATCAAAAACTTGTTTGTGCTGCCTAACCAATGACTGTGCTGTGCAGGCCTATGGTAGCAGTTTAGGAGGAGAGTCAAAGGCTTCTTCCCAAATAAATGTTTGATTAGGCCTAGTGCAAAAAAATGCATCTTGCACACAGACTAACCTATAGCCTATGTTTTGTTTAGTTTGAGAAGGACAGCGAAGATTTATTTTTAAAGGTTTTATTTAACCTTTATTTACCTGGGCAAGTGACTTAAGAACACATTTTTATTTACAATGACGGCCTACCAAAAGGCCTCCTGCTGGGACGGGGGATAGGATTAAAATATATATATATATAGGACAAAACACAACAAGAGAGACACCACAACACTACATAAAGAGAGACCTAAGACAACAACATAGCATGACAGCAACACATGATGACAACACAGCATGGTAGCAACACCACATGACAACAACACAACATGGCAGCAGCAAAACATGGTATCAGCACAAAACATGGTGCAAACATTATTGGGCACAGACAACAGCACAAAGGCCAGAAGTTGATGAGATGAGGAGGACGGAGGTCAACTTTGATAGCTTGCTACTAATATAATTAATATAATTGATTTGAATAAAAACAATATGTTTCTTGCCCACAATAAGCTGGATTCGAGTAACTTACATTGTAGAGTTGAAACTTGAAGCAGCAGCCATGGCACAATCAATCAGAATGGACCGCTCATGGTGCTGAAACTAGACAAATTTGAGTAGGCATAATTCATTTCAACCTTCATTTTAGTTACCCTTTACTAACAAAAAGAGCGCTTTGTGTTGGAGCCTATTTCTTCCTATTTAAGAAATAATAGGTAGGTAGGTCTACCTGTATGACAGACAAAATTAGACTATAGAGTGCAACACTGCCTACGGAAAGTATTCAGACTCCTTGACTTTTTCCAAATTTTGTTAGGTTACAGCTTTGTACTAATATGGACTAAATAACTGTTTTCCTCATCAATCTACACACAAAACCCCATAATGGCAAAGCAGAACAAGTTTTTTAAAAATGTTTGCAAATGTGTATTAAAAAAACAGAAATAACTTATTTACATAAATATTCAGACCCTTTGCTATGAGACTCGAAATTGAGCTCAGGTACATCCTGTTCCAATGATCATCCTTGAGATGTTTCTACAACTTCATTGGAGTCCACCTGTGGTCAATTCAATTGATTGGACATGATTTGGAAAGGCACACACCTGTCTATATAACATCCCCTAAGCCATGAGGTCAAATGAATTGTCCATAGAGCTCCGAGGCAGGATTGTGTCGAGGCACAGATCTGGGGAAGGGTACCAAAACATTTCTGCAGCATTGAAGGTCCCCAAGACCACAGTGACCTCCATCATTCTTATATGGAAGAAGTTAAACCACCATGACTCTTCCTTGAACTGTCCGCCCGGCCAAACTGAGCAATCAGGGGAGAAGGGCCTTGGTCAGGGAGGTGACCAAGAAACCGATGGTCACTCTGACAGAGCTCCAGAGTTCCTCTGTGGAAATGGAAGAAACTTCTAGAAGGACAACCATCTCTGCAGCACTCCAACAATCAGGCCTTTATGGTAGAGGGGCCAGACAGAAGTCATATGACAGCTCGCTTGGAGTTTGCCAAAAGGAACCTAAAGACTCAGGACCTCAGACTGAGGCGAAGGTTTACCTTCCAACAGGACCTACGACCCAAAGCACATAGCCAAGAAAACGCAGGAGTGGCTTCGGGACAAGTCTTTGAATGTCCTTGAGTGGCCCAGCAAGAGTCCAGACTTGAACCTGACTGAACATCTCTGGAGACCTGAAAATAGCTGTGCAGCAACATACCCCATCCAACCTGACAGATCTTGAGAGGATCTGCAGAGAAGAACGGGAGAAACTCCACAAATACAGGTGTGCCAAGCTTGTAGCGTCATATCCAAGAAGACTCAAGGCTGTAATCACTGCCAAAGGTGCTTCAAAGTACTGAGAAAAGAGCCTGAATACTTAGTGTGTAAATGTGATATTGCAGTTACATTTTTGGGAAATTTGCAAAAATGTCTAAATAACTGTTTTTGCTATGTCATTATGGGGTATTGTGTGAAGTGTGATGAGGGGGGAAAACAATTTAATCTATTTTATGATAAGGTTGTAACATAACAAAATGTGGAAAAAGTCAAGAGGTCTGAATACTTTGATTGTACTGTATATCCATACATTTCTAGGTCAATTCCTCCACCCAACACGCAGTCTTTAAATAGCCTACCTCCGTGTCAGTGAAGGGCTGTTATGTTAAAACAACAGACTCAAATTGAGGGGGTATGCAATAGGCCTTATGCCATAGGCCTTGTTAGTTTAAGATTTGAAGAAAATAAAACATAAACGATTATATAAAGTCATCTTTAGTATAACACTGTATAAGTGCACAAGACGAGACCCAAATGCAGACACAGGAGGCAGATGGTTGAGCGCCGATATTTATTATAACTAAAGGGGTAGACAGAAGGCAGGTCAGGGACAGGTGAGAGTTCATAAACCAGTCCAAACAGTACCAGGTGATAGGTGGGCTTGAGGTCAGAACAGGTGAAAACAGAGGGTATGGGGTAACAAGATGGACAGCAGTGGAACTAAGGACTCGAGAGATTGGAAAGTGCCAATGAAATGGGGGAACAGTTTGTGGAACTCCACCCAAAGGGGCAGGTCACGTGTGGAGAGCCATACCCTCTGCCTGATGCAGTAACGGGGAGCTGGAGTCTGGCGGCGGTCCACTTGTCAACGATACCTGGAGTTGGTCTTGAGAAGTGCCGCCCGAGCTCTTCTCCAGGTACGTCGACAGCAGTGGACAAACATCTAGGCCGAGGGTACATTGACCTCCTGCTGTTGTTCTGGGAAGAGGAGAGGCTGATTCCTGTTTGGCCCTGTCCGGGGGTGTCCTCGGATGGGGCCACAGTGTCTCCTGACCCCTCCTGTCTCAGCCTCCAGTATTTATGCTGCATTAGTTTATGTGTCGGGGGGCTAGGGTCAGTTTGTTATATCTGGAGTACTTCTCCTGTCCTATTCGGTGTCCTGTGTGAATCTAAGTGTGCGTTCTCTAATTCTCTCCTTCTCTCTTTCTTTCTCTCTCTCGGAGGACCTGAGCCCTAGGACCATGCCCCAGGACTACCTGACATGATGACTCCTTGCTGTCCCCAGTCCACCTGGCCATGCTGCTGCTCCAGTTTCAACTGGCCTGGGCCCTAGGACCATGTCCCAGGACTACCTGACATGATGACTCCTTGCTGTCCCCAGTCCACCTGGCCATGCTGCTGCTCCAGTTTCAACTGTTCTGCCTTACTATTATTCAACCATGCTGGTCATTTATGAACATTTGAACATCTTGGCCACGTTCTGTTATAATCTCCACCCGGCACAGCCAGAAGAGGACTGGCCACCCCCATATGCTCTCTCTAATTCTCTCTTTCTTTTCTCTCTCTCGGAGGACCTGAGCCCTAGGACCGTGCCCCAGGACTACCTGACACGATGACTCCTTGCTGTCCCCAGTCCACCTGACTGTGCTGCTGCTCCAGTTTCAACTGTTCTGCCTTATTATTATTCGACCATGCTGGTCATTTATGAACATTTTAACATCTTGGTCATGTTCTGTTATAATCTCTACCCGGCACAGCCAGAAGAGGACTGGCCACCCCACATAGCCTGGTTCCTCTCTAGGTTTCTTCCTAGGTTTTGGCCTTTCTAGGGAGTTTTTCCTAGCCACCGTGCTTTTACACCTGCATTGTTTGCTGTTTGGGGTTTTAGGCTGGGTTTCTGTACAGCACTTTGAGATATCAGCTGATGTACGAAGGGCTATATAAATAAATTTGATTTGATTTGATTTGATTCCCCTTTTGAGTGCTCTATGGGGTGAGTCCCGTGGCTGAACAGGGAAGGGTGTTCCGGGCATACTCCACCCAGACCAGTTGTCAGCTCCAGGTGGTGGGGTAGGTTGAGACCAGGCATCTTAAGGTGGTTTCCAGGTCCTGGTTAGCTCGCTCTGACTGGCCGTGGATTGGGATTGGAATCCGGAGGACAGGCTGGCCGACGTCCCAATAAGGGTGCAGAACGCCTTCCAGAACTGAGATGAGAACTGAGGACACTGGTCGGAGACCATGTCCACCAGGAATCCATGGATCCGGGAAGACGTGCTGCACCATAAGCTGGGCCGTCTCCTTGGCAAAGGGTAGTTTGGGGAGAGGTATGAAATGGGCAGCCTTGGAGAACCGATCCACTACCGTCAGAAATGATGGTGTTGCCATCAGATGGAGGGAGCTCAGTGACAAAGTCCAGAGAGATATGGGACCAGGGATGATAAGGGACAGGTAGTGGTTGAAGGAGGCCAAAATGTGCTTGCCGTGGAGTCTTGTTCTGAGCACACACAGTGCACGCAGCGACAAAGGCAGAGACATCAGGAACCATTGTGGGCCACCATAAACGTTGTCGGAGGAAGGCTAGGGTTCGACTGGAACCTGGATGACAGGTCAGCCTGGAAGAATGAGCCCATTCCAGGACCAGACTGAGTTAGGGACAAACAACCTGTTAGCCGGGCCCCCTTCAGGTTCAGGCTGGGAACGTTGTGCCTTGCGAACCAAGGTTCCAATATCCCAACCCACTGAAGCCGCAAGGCATGAGGTAGGGAGAATGGTTTCAGAGACCGAGGATGTGGCCGAGGAACTGTTTAGATGGGAGAGGGTGTCAGGCGTCACATTTTTGGGCCCTGGGCGGTGGGGAATGGTGAAGTTAAATCTTGTAAACAACTATGCCCACCGGGCTGCCTGGAGTTAAGGCGCTTGGCTGTACGGAGATATTCCAAATTCTTATGGTCGGTCCAAACCAAGAATGGCTGTTCTGCTGTTCTCCAGTCAGTGCCTCCACTCTTCCAGGTTCTGACCGCCAGGAGTTTCCGGTTGCCTACGTCATAGTTCCTCTCTGCAGGATTGAGACGATGGGACAGAAAGGCACAGGGATGGAGTGTTTGGTCCTGGGCAGTTCGCTGGGACAGGATGGCCTCCAATCCAACATTAGAAGCATCAACCTCTACCACAAATTGACAGGACGGATCCGGATGGACGAGGATGGGTGCTGTGGTGAACCGCTGCTTCAGGTCCACAAAGGCTCTATTGACAGCTGGAGACGATGTGAATGGTATTTTGGGGGAGAGGAATGCCGAGTGTGTGGCCGCCAGGGTGGAGTCAAGAAAATCCCACAACCAGAGGAACATGGGAAGAATCGATGAGGAGAAACTGTATGGTCTCAATGTGGTTTCCTGATACCTGTATATGAATGGGCACTGTCCTATGGGTGACTCTTCCAAGAGAGCGGACGTCCAGTGACCTTGCATCCATGGGGGCAGAGAGAAGTTGAGTGGGAATACATAATTCAGAATCCATGGTAGAATACATAAAACTTTCATCAGCCCCAGAGTCAATGAGCACCCAGAGAGACTTTGACTGGTCTCCCTATAGCAGAATCACAAAAAAAGGTGTGCGGGTGATGGAAATTATGGGACTCCCAGTCTGGCTCACCAGAGTACTTATACCCACTAACGGAAATGGTTTCTTAACAGGGCAAGTGGCTATATAATGTCCAGCCCCTCCACAGTACAGACAACAGTTAAAATTCAGCCTACATGAGCCTTCACCAACCGATATTCTAGCTATTCCCAGTTGCATGGGCTCAGGAGTATCCAACTCACCCGTCGCCAATGATTCTCGGGGAACCTCAGCTGTTTTCGGCTCTCCTCAGAAACACACACTTCGGGGATTTCCAGATTCCTTAGGACGTGTGCCAGCATCAGCCGACGAATGAGTGCTCCCGAGACCCGACCTCGCACACTGGAGTTCTCGTAGGCGCCCAGGAATCTTAATCGTCAGGGAGATGAGGGAATCGAGGTCCCGTCCTTTATCCCCTACAACAGTCCGTGGAGGAAGGTGTCAAACAGAGCCTCCGGATTCCAGGAACTCTCGGTGGCCAATGTGCGAATATCTACTGTGTAGTTTGCCAAACTACGTGAGTTCTGATGTACCTGCAGTAGTTGTTGAGCCGCCTCCCTCCCGGGGACAGAGAATCAAAAACCTTCTTCACATCTGCCATGATTTTTTCCAGGCTATGGCACACAGCGGATTGCTGCTCCCACACGGCCGTTGCCCAGGAGAACGCCCTTCCAGGAGAACGCCCTTCCATTAGTGTGATTAAATACGCTTCTTCGATCGGTCCGACGGGAATGAAGAGGGCTGGAGTTCGAAAATTAGGGAGCACTGGGAAAGGAACGCCTGGCACGTACCAGGATTGCCTGCATAACGCTCCGGACGTGGTAAGCGGGGTTCTCGGGGAGCCGGGTTAATCCACTAGTAGTAGAAAGATTACTGGGTGGTTGGGAGGTCTCAGATGTGGCGTGCTGCCTATGAGCTAATTCACGGATTTACTCCATTATAGCCTTGAACCCTTGGTCGTGGTGTTCCTTCAGGGAACGAAGCACTTCCAAAAGGTCTCGCAGTAGCGCCGCATACCTCCCAATGGTGGCTCCCTGCAGGGAGACAATGTGACGGAGCTGGTCCAAGTCTGTTGGGTCTGTCATGGCCATTTCGTACTATAAGGGCACAAGGCGAGACCCAGATGCAGACACAGGAGGCAGATGGTTGAGCTCCGATATTTATTATAACTAAAGGGGTAGGCAGAAGGCAGGTCGGGGACAGGACAGGCAGTGGTTCAGTGATCAGGTCCGAGTCCAAACAGTACAAGGGGATAGGCAGTCTCGAGGTCAGAACAGGCAGAGTGGTCAGGGCATGCAGGTTCGGTGTCAGGACAGGCAAGGGTAAAAACCAGGAGGTCTAGGCAAAAACAGAGACTGGGGAAAAAATAGGAGCTAAGAAAACCGCTGGTTGACTTGGCAAAACAAGACGAACTGGCACAGAGAGACAGGAAACACAGGGATAAATACGCAACACCTGGAGGGGGTGGAGACAATCACAAGGACAGGTGAAACAGATCAGGGCGTGACACACCACTTTGGTCCGCTATGCTTTATGCTAGAAACAAACTGTAAAATAATTGTCAAAGAGGTGACGCCAATGCATATGTGGATATCATTGTTTCCTTTCTTTGACATTTAGAGGCTGAGCTACAACCTTCTATAGTCGAGAAGACAAAAATAGACTTGGCTTGGGAAGTATCCTAATTCTTTCACTATCAATTCAATAAGCTATTCACTTTCTGTACAATAGATGTTTAAACCCAGACAGATTTTAGGGAAGCACTTGTGATTATCTCTCATTGGGTTAAGCCATGGAAGAAGAGTAGCCAGCACTTAAAGCTTACATATTTCTGCATAGGTAGGCCTACTCTGTCGGTGGTGGAATAGGAGGCCTACCTTTTGAAAGTACAGTACCCTGCTCAGATTCCTAAAACACCTCAGATGTAATTATTTGCAAACAGGGACAGTTTCTTTGCAAACAAGACACACTGATTTGGCATTTGAGAAATATGATAAGATGAACACATAGGTCTATCTGTCTTTCTATTCTTAGCCTGTAATTTCGGTAATTTGTTAGGTATTAAAAATGTTCTGCTAATATGTCAAATGACGTAGAATTGAATGAAATGTCTATAAAAAGGCATTTTCTTTCCCGGACCTGCAAATACAATGATAGATTCATGCAATGCTTTTACTAATAAGGAGATATTTTCACTCCTATTCTGGTCTACACTGGTCTGTAAACCCACAACCTTCCGGCTCATAGCCATGTGTACTATCAAAATTCTCGCGTTGCCATGTAATGCTTCCAGGACGAAGAACAGTTTATAAAACTGCACATCTAAGACTCTGGTCTGTTAAAGAAGTGAGGGTAAATGTTAGACATTTTCTATTTTATCCACTTTGTTTTAATTATTATTTTGGGTATAGGGGAAGGTACTTGTTTCTTTTCAAGCGTTCAGGGAGGGTTTAGGGCAGGGATCTCCAACATGTCGATCATCGCAGCCCAAACAATTCTGAAAGTACATGCAATTTTTCATGTGTTCCACCAATTTTCATGTGTTCCATTATGCCACCCCTGGTTAGTCACCATTGGCTTAAAAAGCCAAACCTATCACAATATCTGACCATTAATGTCCAGCAATGTTGCCCCTGTCTGTTTGTGTGGTCGGCGCATTTGTCCATCACTCCGTGTGTAGTCAGTGGGTTGACAAATACTTTCCCCAAAACCTTCTCAATTAAATATTAACTACAAATTAGACTTATCTGGCAGAAGTATATCATGAGTCAGTATACCATTTGTATCTATTATTTGTTAATTGCAAACTTTGCCATGAAATGAGTAGAAGCAGTAAAGAACCATCACTAGACAGGCACTAGACAGGCCTCCAACTGCTCTTAAACGCGAGTAAAACCAAATGCATGCTTTTCAACCGATCGCTGCCTGCACCCGCATGCCCGACTAGCATCACCACCCTGGATGGTTCCGACCTTGAATATGTGGACATCTATAAGTACCTAGGTGTCTGGCTAGACTGCAAACTCTCCTTCCAGACTCACATCAAACATCTCCAATCGAAAATCAAATCAAGAGTCGGCTTTCTATTCCGCAACAAAGCCTCCTTCACTCACGCCACCAAGCTTACCCTAGTAAAACTGACTATCCTACCGATCCTCGATTTCGGCGATGTCATCTACAAAATGGCTTCCAACACTCTACTCAGCAAACTGGATGCAGTCTATCATAGTGCCATCCGTTTTGTCACCAAAGCACCTTATACCACCCACCACTGCGACTTGTATGCTCTAGTCGGCTGGCCCTCGCTACATATTCGTCGCCAGACCCACTGGCTCCAGGTCATCTACAAGTCCATGCTAGGTAAAGCTCCGACTTATCTCAGTTCACTGGTCACGATGGCAACACCCATCCGTAGCACACGCTCCAGCAGGTGTATCTCACTGATCATCCCTAAAGCCAACACCTCATTTGGCCGCCTTTCGTTCCAGTACTCTGCTGCCTGTGACTGGAACGAACTGCAAAAATCGCTGAAGTTGGAGACTTTTATCTCCCTCACCAACTTCAAACATCAGCTATCCGAGCAGCTAACCGATCGCTGCAGCTGTACATAGTCTATTGGTAAATAGCCCACCCATTTTCACCTACCTCATTCCCATACTGTTTTTATACTGTTTTTTATTTTATTTATTTATTTACTTTTCTGCTCTTTTGCACACCAATATCTCTACCTGTACATGACCATCTGATCATTTATCACCCCAGTGTTAATCTGCAAAATTGTATTATTCGCCTACCTCCTCATGCCTTTTGCACACATTGTATATAGACTGCCCATTTTTTTTTCTACTGTATTATTGACTTGTTAATTGTTTATTCCATGTGTAACTCTGTGTTGTCTGTTCACACTGCTATGCTTTATCTTGGCCAGGTCGCAGTTGCAAATGAGAACTTGTTCTCAACTAGCCTACCTGGTTAAATAAAGGTGAAATAAAAAAAATAAAAAACATTAGACAGCACATTCCTCACTCTGCGCAATTAAAGGGGAATTACACTAGAAAACTCTTCCAGACCTGCAAAAATTGTCTTCGGTTGTGATTTAAGCATCGACTCAAAACATCAAAATATGTTGTTTCTCTATGAACAATTGTCATTTTGAGAGTGAAAACCCAAATAAATCTAAAACTAGGAAAACTAAAACGTAGGGAAAAAAATCACAGATTTTTTAGGGCCCCCTTGTGTTGTGTTTTAACCGTTATTTTGCCTGTATAATGACAGAAAACATAGTGTACTACTCTTGTTTACATGAAGGACGAAGGGAAGAGTTGCAGGGGAGAGGAGAAGGAAATAATGTACCTATTTGAAAGCTAGGGGGGGAAAAATGGTATCTCGTGACAAGTTTTCTTTTTAAGTAGCTCTAATGCTAGAAAAGGTTGGAAACCCCTGGTTTAGGTCAACTATATTTTGCTGAAGGGAGGACCATCCATTTTCATTTCAGAAAGGTCAGTTTCTCCATATTACCCTTATTATAAATAAAGTTCACTCCTAATATGTCTTGACCAAATAGGGCCCAAGGCCATCTATTTTTAAGAATGAAATCATTAGACTTTGGGATTTCTTTCTATCAAACACGTCCTGATTACAAATAATCCTTTTCAACCTCATCTCCTGTCTATAAGGTAGCCTGGTGGGTAGGAGCATTGGGCCAGTAACCGAAAGGTTGCTGGATCGAATCTGTTGTTCTGCCCCTGAGCAAGGCAGTTAACCCATTGTTCCCCAGGTTTTGAAGATGTTGATTAAGGCAGCCCTCCACACCTCTCTAATTCAGAGGGGTTGGGCTAAATGCGCAAGATACATTTTAGTTGAATGCATTGAAGTTGAAGGTACCCCCCCCTTTCTATATATAATGACTCGTCTGACCCAAAGTCAGCCATTTCCCATTAGTGACTAACCTAACTCGTTGTTAGGTTTGTCCCCTACCACTATGTCCATGCTCAGCCGATTAAAATGGTTTCTACCTGAGGTCAGTTGAGTGTCATATCTCACCCAGGTGTCAGCCATAGAACCTAGAAGTGTTTCCTGGAGTTGACCGAGTGCAAACACCAGGGGTGTTACCTGTAAGTCACACCTCACTAAATACCAATGCCACCTATTAAAGCCTTGGGGGGGGAGCAGTAGGACACATGCCTCTTTAATGACCTCCCTCACACCAACCATTCAATGCAAGGGCATTGTTCATGGTCATTTTACTGAGATCTGTAAGTCGCTCTGGATAAGAGCGTCTGCTAAATGACTTAAATGTAAATGTAAATGTACCAGTCAAAGGCTTGAGTTTAGGAGAAAATGATTCCTCTCCCCCCCATTGTGTCATCATCACAGTATAAGGAGCATTTTTCCATTTTTCTATTCTGACTCGTTTTTAATTTGTTTTCATTAT
The DNA here is from genome assembly GCF_034236695.1 of Oncorhynchus nerka. Taxonomy (NCBI): domain Eukaryota; kingdom Metazoa; phylum Chordata; class Actinopteri; order Salmoniformes; family Salmonidae; genus Oncorhynchus; species Oncorhynchus nerka. Next base: position 59,198,710 of record NC_088401.1, read on the forward strand.
GTTGAGCAACATGGTCAATGCTTTATCTTGTGCTATGAGTCCAAACATTCTGGCTGCATAAGGGATACGTGTCTTAGCCAAGAAAGCCGGTGACCAGGTTTGATTAAATAGCACCCCAGTGGATACATAGGCTTACTTAGTTAAATCTGGTGTTCTTAGCCTGGATTTCATCATGGGATGAAACCTTCAACCACACAACCGTCTGCTAGAACACTGATAGCACCACATAATCCACACCAATAAAATAATGACAAGGCTAAGAGCTGGGGAGACAAATTGTACAGCGGAAATCCACAGTTATCCTTTCACTTACTCATTTTCACACTAATTCTCCATTGACAGGAGGGTGTGATATGATTTAAAGTTTCAGTTGGAGCTCCACGCATGCATCTTGAATCAGAATTTGGGCCTGAGTGAATCATATCCCCAAAGTCAAAGCCTAGCATAAATCTTATTGAGTACCCATTCTTAGTTTCCCAGAAGTGGCTACAGTCTGGGGAGTTTTGAAGAACTGTAAATGCAACAGGCAATATATTTGTCAACGTTTAACTTTTGAAATTGCATTTTGTCACATTGTGATGTATTGCAGATACTTTTGAACTACAGTACTGACTGCTATTACCTAGCTGTATAACTAGTAGTTACTTGTATGTTTTGGAACACATGCATGTCACAAGTGTGACCATGCCTTGTGGGCTACTTTAAACAAGTTAGTAAAGTGGGAATACACGGTACAGTATCAAACTGGTTACCTTAGCCACATCCCACAACAACCCAGCGGTTTTATTTGAGACCTCCACGTTAGCCTTGGTTGCTAATTAATTAGCATTCTGGCCTACTATACTGTATACAAGTGACCTTCAAGAACGCAGCTGAGCATCGCGAGCATCATAGGTCCATTGTACTTTGACATTTTAATTATTTGTTTATTTGTTTGCCTTCCACTCCCCCCCTTCCCCCTCATCTTCTTCCCCTTAGCAGGGCATGTGAGGGGGTCTGCACAGCACAGTTGTGGGTCTGACGGACAGAGCCCAAACAGCACTAATTGGTGCTCCCCCACCCCCCTCCATGGTGTTTATGCACTAATTGGGCCACTTCCTGAAGCGGGGGCCAAACAGGGAAGGGAGGAATGCATGGCAAAAGGCCACTCAGACAGGCTAGCGTCAGGGGAGAGGGAAAGGGAGGGAGAGGAGGGGAGGGAGAGGAGGAGAGGGAGAGAGCGGGAGGGAGAGAGAGGGAGGGAGAGAATAAATGTCCCTGATTATCTTCAGAGCAAGGAATGTTCAAGACATACCATTTCATATCTCCCAGGTTTCCACAGAGTACTTCAGCTATTCTCAACAACCCAACATGCCAGCAAAAGCACTGTACTCTCTCCATCTTCACTCTAAACAACAGTTTCACCAAAAAATCATCTAGCACGCAACAAAAAATCCTTGTGTTATCCCTGACCTCTGCAATACCCAACCAAACACAATGCCTTTTTTTCCCTACCCATGCAAATAAATCATGGTACTGACAAATTGGGGGGGGGGGGGGGGGGGTTCATGTTGGTTTTATCCTGAATGACCATCTATGTGCTGGGTTGTGTTTGATGTCCAGGTCCTTTGATGTCAGCCTAGGGTCTATTGGTATTTTCCTGGGGTTAGAAGTTGAGCCCACAGCATTTATAACTTTTGCAAGGCTGGTAAAGGATGCCAGATGAGTATCCAGCAGTCTCCAAACAAGAGAGGTGCGTGCCTAAAGTATGTGAGTCCCTCTATAACTAGACCTGCAGGAATTCCATGTTTGATTTGACTGGCAAGCATTGCTTTCTATTTCTGTACGGAGATATGAAGTCTCTCATGAACTAATCCAGGTCTTCCTTCCGGACAATAATCCCAATCACTAGCCGAGGAGTTTCATAAACAAACCTCTGAATGCAAACTGAAGCATCGTCAAAGCACTTCTTCATGAGCAATAACAATGGCCTGACCACCATTTGGAGCCTGCATTACCAGGCATCAACAAGTTTCAATGGTGCTGTAATCAATATCAAAATAGTTTAAATAATAAAATCAAACAACACCACAAGACATTACAACAAGACAACAATGACAAGACATTACTGTACGTCTGCTATCTATCAGAGTACGTGGTGTAGTAGCTATTGTGGTGTCATTGTTGAATAATTGTGATAAAACGCAATCCTGCACAATTGAAAGGAAACTCCCCTGGAAAAAGTAGCTGTGATGTCCAGAGAAACTAATGCAGAGTGACTGATGTCCAGAGAAACTAATTCAGAGTCTGATGTCCAGAGAAATTCATTCAGAGTCTGATGTCCAGAGAAACTAATGCAGAGTGACTGATGTCCAGAGAAACTCATTCAGTGTCTGATGTCCAGAGAAACTAATGCAGAGTGACTGATGTCCAGAGAAACTCATTCAGAGTCTGATGTCCAGAGAAACTAATGCAGAGTGACTGATGTCCAGAGAAACTAATGCAGAGTGACTGATGTCCAGAGAAACTCATTCAGAGTCTGATGTCCAGAGAAACTAATGCAGAGTGACTGATGTCCAGAGAAACTAATGCAGAGTGACTGATGTCCAGAGAAACTCATTCAGAGTCTGATGTCCAGAGAAACTAATGCAGAGTGACTGATGTCCAGAGAAACTCATTCAGAGTCTGATGTCCAGAGAAACTAATTCAGAGTGACTGAAGTCCAAAGAAACTCATTCGGAGTCTGATGTCCAGAGAAACTCATTCAGAGTGACTGATGCCCAGAGAAACTAATTCAGAGTGACTGATGTCCTGAGAAACTCATTCAGAGTCTGATGTCCAGAGAACCTCATTCAGAGTCTGACGTCCAGAGAAACTAATGCAGAGTGACTGATGCCCAGAGAAACTAATTCAGAGTGACTGATGTCCTGAGAAACTAATTCAGAGTCTGATGTCCAGAGGAACTCATTCAGAGTCTGACGTCCAGAGAAACTAATGCAGAGTGACTGATGCCCAGAGAAACTAATGCAGAGTGACTGATGCCCAGAGAAATTAATGCAGAGTGACTGATGTCCAGAGAAACTAATTCAAAGTGACTGATGCCCAGAGAAACTAATTCAGAGTGACTGATGCCCAGAGAAACTAATGCAGAGTGACTGATGCCCAGAGAAACTAATTCAGAGTCTGATGTCCAGAGAAACTAATGCAGAGTGACTGATGCCCAGAGAAACTAATGCAGAGTGACTGATTCCCAGAGAAACTAATGCAGAGTCTGATGTCCAGAGAAACTAATGCAGAGTGACTGATGTTCAGAGAAACTAATTCAGAGTCTGATGTCCAGAGAAACGAATGCAGAGTGACTGATGCCCAGAGAAACTAATGCAGAGTGACTGATATCCAGAGAAACTAATTCAGAGTGACTGATGTCCAGAGAAACTAATTCAGAGTGACTGATGTTCAGAGAAACTAATGCAGAGTGACTGATGTTCAGAGAAACTAATTCAGAGTCTGATGTCCAGAGAAACGAATGCAGAGTGACTGATGCCCAGAGAAACTAATTCAGAGTGACTGATGTCCAGAGAAACTAATTCAGAGTGACTGATGTCCAGAGAAACTAATGCAGAGTGACTGATGTCAAGAGAAACTAATTCAGAGTGACTGATGCCCAGAGAAACTAATGCAGAGTGACTGATGTCCAGAGAAACTAATGCAGAGTGACTGATGTCCAGAGAAACTCATTCAGAGTGACTGATGTCCAGAGAAACTCTTTCAGAGTCGCTACGGTCCAGCGAGAGGCACGGTGACAGTGTGCTGACTCCAGGGTTCACGCGGTGCTCATTTGGACAACAGAACAGGCCACTCCACAAGGCTGCTTGGTGAGAACAGAAACAGACTGGGAAATCCGGAGGGGGTTGTGCAGACACAGGCTCCTTCCATTTATCCTAAATAGCTTCCTGCCATCCATGACCTATATAGTAGGTGGTGTCAGAGGAAAGCCCATAAAATTGTCAGAGACTCCAGTCACCCAAGATATAGACTGTTTTTTCTGCTACCGCACGGCAAGCGGTACCGGGGCACCTGAAGTCTAGGACCAAAAGGCTCCTCAACAGCTTCTATCCCCAAGCCATAAGACTGCTGAACAATTCATATCACCACCGGACAATTTACATTGACCCCCCCTCCCCCTTTTGTACACTATCTGTTTGTTTGTTACCTATGCATAGTCACTTAGCCCCCACCTACATGTACAGATTACCTCAACTAGCCTGCACACTGATTCGGTACCGGTGCCCCCTGTATATAGCCTCATTATTGTGTTACTTTTATTATTACTTTTTACTTTAGTCTACTTGGCCAATATTTCTTCTCCTTGAACTGCACTGTTGGTTAAGGGCTTGTAAGTAAGCATTTCACGGTAAAGTCTACACTTGTTGTATTTGGCGCACGTGACAAATACAATTTGATATGATTTGATTTGACAGCAACAAACAAGGGAGCACCACCTCCCCAAGTGTCCCGTTATATCACCTCCTCAAGACTCTGAGAAAGGGAACATCTGACTAGCGAAGAAATGCACAGCACAGAATGTCACTGGCAAGACTTTGGACAATAGTTAAGAATTATGATCGCTGAATGTCTGAGCACAATGGCTATATTGATGTGTGCATTGGTGCATATTTGAGCCAGTACTTATCAAATCTCTAGATGGCTAAGAGTGAAGGGATAAAGATATTGTACAACAACATTTGTATTGAAAAAATCCTTCTCAGAAAGCCTTTTTTCATACATTTGTTTTCAGAGACTGCAAGTTCTCTGTTGCTCCGTAGGGGTGTTGAGGAGCCAATGCAACTGGGGAAGAGAGAGAGAGGCCAGCCAAGCCAAAACATTGGAGGTCCCTGACGCTGCAGGCAGATGTGATGGCGTCGTCCACAGGTGTCGTGCAATGGCCGGGCCAGTGGCTGTGCCAAAACAGGATGTCTGGAGCTCGCTAGGCTTGGGACTTCCTCCTGGAGCGCAGTGGTCCAAGGCTTCTGCACGCTCCCAGAGCGGAGGAACACATTACAGATCTGGCAACGTGAAACTGTATGCCGCTAAGTTCTTTTTCCCTCTCCCCCCGCCCCATTCCATCTTTACAATTTAAAACAACAGACATAGTCCCCTGGTGCTTTTCCAGAGGAAAGCGGCCTTATTTTCCCTTCTCGGTTTTGCGCCAGAGAGGGCATGGAGAGTGCACCCACCGTTAATGAAAACTGGGCCTCGGCAGCCAACAACCCAAAACAAATCCAACACTGCCGTTCCAAAAGTTGCAGCCTTGACATAAACTACAACGGTGATAAAATTCACAGCATGATGTGTATGTTTGGGGGTTTCAGATTGTACATGAAGTAACAGACTTTCACGATGACAGAAATGTCAACACGTTTGAAGGAGCATACACAAGATGGACAATCCAGTCTATGCAAGGTAGGCAGTATGTCTAAAGATAAAGCCTATCTTGCTTTGTTTGGGAGATTTAAGGATGCCCAATGATTAATGCTTGATTATTTCTGTCCTTCCCCTACCACTATGCAGGTGACTCCCCACCCCCCAAGCACTATTGCCACGCCCATGAAGAAATGGCCTTGAGTTGGTTTCAATTGGAAACATTACAACAACATCAGAAAAGTGGACCTTTCTGGTAGTACTTCTCCTCTCAACTGTTTAAGGGCTAGCAGCTGTACGGACCGTGTTCACGAGCTTTAGCAGTGATAACTACCATTAGCAAAGATAAATGAAAGATGAAGCTGTTTGGAGGGGGGGGGGTGGAATAAAAGTGGCCATATTAGAGCTGTGGAGTCTGGGGGAGGGCAGTGTGAAGGGTTTAGAGGGGTTACTGTCCGTTGGCCCTGCGGGGGCTGCTTTTCGCATTACCCACCTGGCCGGATCACAGTGACTTCGTTAGGATGGCGCGCTGTTGCCAATGTGGTTCTAATCGGGGTAAACTGTAAATAAACTCTGCAGGAAATGCAGCTGGGTGACAGACTGTTCAAAAATAAAGAAGGGGGGGTGGCAAGGAAAACAAAACACATGTGAGGCGATGCAAAATGGAAGGGGGGCCACTCATGATTAACGATGCCGACACTTTGAAGACAGGAAGACACCTGGCGACCATCTTGTCTCTGGGGTGGACGGACGATAATGCTTCAGCGTGTAGGAATTAGGGGCTACGCATCTCCAGGCTTTAGTACGGATCCACTGCCCAGATGGAGGCTAAGCCAAGGATTGTGGAGGACTCAAGGAATGAGCTTCGGCTGGAGCTAGTGAACAGCCTCAGTGTAGTCTCCTTGACTGCGTTGGCAGAGTGCTTTAGAGAGTGATAGAATACTACCCAAATACTTTCCTGATTCACTATGAATGTGTGTAATCCCACCCACACTGCCTGCTAGCCTTGGGAAGACCAGTGAGTTGGTGGTGTGTGTGTATTAAGCAAAGACAATAGAATGTGTGTCTTCTACCTTCACAGATCCAGAATTACTGTGTCGTGGTTTAACAGTTACAAAACTGTTATTTTCAGGTATTGAAAATGAGAGCCATCAACTATGCTGAACTGCTTTTAGTGGTAAACATCCTTATTTACGGAGGTAACTCCTATCGGTTAAGGAAAATGCATGATGGATGTTTAATTTAATAAACCATATCTGGTCTGTAAAAGTAAAAGCCTCGTCCAGACCTTGTACACCGTATGGGAAACATACAATGTTTTTATTCACAGTTGTTCACAAAAAAGAATCAATGTCAAACTTCCAAAAATAAACATTGTCAAAAATCCAGTTTCCCAACCCAATGATGGCTGGAATAGCCAAGACAGGAAGAGAGTTGTGGGAATCTGGATTTAGGGTTGGGAATAGCCCAGAGGCAACTGCTGCAGTGGATCAGGCTTTGGGGTTGGAGCCACTCCACACAAAGACTGGAAGCCCTGTTTGCGTGATGTCGGAGTCGAGTGTCTAGTCCCGGGATCGTCTTTCTCAGGCGTGGGCTGGTAGTTAAGTAGTTGTTAGCTGACAGCTGTCTCTAGTGACCATAAGGACGAGGGAGCAACAAGCTTAGTGCTGTCATTACAACACTGTCTTTGAAGCACTTAACTCCAGTCCCACTTTCCCCTTCCCACTTCTTTGTTATTGGTAAAGGCCAATCGATATACTATCGATATCTCTAGCTAGTTAGCGTGTCTGATCCAATTAGATCTGATCTGATCATAATCAAAACCAGTTCCTTAGATAAGTCGAAAACAATATCATTATTGCACAGCAAGACAGCATGTTGTGACTGTGTTTGATTCACACTGTCAAATATGTTTTATTGACTAGATGGACCCAGGAGCACATTCTTGCACAGAAGAAACATGTTGGTACTGAATGTAGTTTGATTTACTAATAGGACTCTAATGGTACAGTGGTAAGATGTGTACACAATACAACATCCCCAAAAGTACTGTGTTCAGACATTAAACATGTTATAGCGTGGTCTCTCCATTTCCTAACCCGAGAACAGCCAGTATCTGTGTAGTTTGTGCCTGGACTCTATATATACACACATTCAGTCCAATGGCCACAGAACATGCCACAAAAAGGAGTGGCCTTATAGAGGCCTTATAGAGGCCTTGTAAAGACAGGGCATGCAGCTCCACTCAGAGCAGGTTTCTAATCAGTGCTCCGGGAGAGTAAAACATACTGTATGTTAGCTGTGTTATGGTTAGAATTATCATCTCTGGTTTTTAACTGATGTGGGTTTGATTCCGTTAATTGTCATTTTTTTGTCAATGATCTACACAAAATACTATGTAATGTCAAAGTGGAAAATAAAACACAAATATATCTTGATTAGATAAGTATTCAACCCCGAGTCAATACATGTTAGGATCACCATTGGTACCGATTACAGCTGTGAGTCTTTATTTGTCCAAATATTTGTCCATTAATTCTTTAACAAATTCTTCAACAAGCATTGCTAGAAAGCCATTGTCATGTCTTGCCATAGATTTTCAAGCGGATTTAAGTCAAAACTGTAACTTGGCCGCTCAGGAACATTCAATGTTGCCTTGGAAGCAACTCCAGTGTATATTTGGCCTTGTGTTTTAGGTTATTGTCCTGCTGAAAGGTGAATTTGTCTCCCAGTCTCTGTTGGAAAGCAGAATTAACCAGGTGTTTCTCTAGAACTTTGCCTGTGCTTAGCTCTATTCCATTTTCTATCCCCCCAAAAAAACTCCCTAGTTCATGCCGATGACAAGCATACCCAGAACACCACCATGCTTGAAAATATGAAGAGTGGTACTCAGTAGTGTGTTGTATTGTATTTGCCCCAAACACTTTGTAAAAGTTAATTTCTTTGCCACATTCTTTGCAGTATTACTTCAGTGCCTTGTTGCAAACAGGATGCATGTTCAGGAATATTTTTATTCTCTACTCTCTCTCCTTTTTTTACTCTGTCATTTAGGTTAGTATTGTGGAGTAAATACAATGTTGTTAATCCATCCTCAGTTTTCTCATATCACAACCATTCAACTTTGTAACTGTTTTAAAAATCACCATGGGCTTCATGTTGAAATCTCTGAGCAGTTTCTTTCCTCTCCGGCAACTGAGTTAGGAAGGACGATTGTATCTTTGTAGTGACTACATGTATTGATACACCATCCAAAGTGAAATCATTCATTTCACCATGCTCAAAGGGATATTCAATGTCTGCTTTTTTACCCCTCTACCAATATGTGCCCTTCTTTGTGAGGCACTGAAAAACCTCCCTCTTCTTCGTGGTTGAAACTGTTCTTGAAATTCACTGCTCGACTGAGCATTACGTGTGGGGTAAAGAGATGGGGTAGTCATTTAAAAATCATGTTAAACACTATTCTTGCACATAGAGTGAGTCCATACAACTTATTAGGTGACTTTTAACATTCAATTTTTAATACATTTATAAACATTTATAAAAACATAAATCCACTTTGACATTATGGGGTATTGTGTGTAGATCAGTGACACAACATCTCAATTGAATCCATTTTATATTCAGGCTGTAACACAACATGTAGAAAGAATCAAGGGGTGTGAATACTTTCTGAAGGCACTGTACTTCGGCACTGCACTGTACTTCGTCGCCATAGAAACACTAAATGGGCTGTATTAAATGTGAAATGTAGTCTTCTCCTCACACATGACAAGTACAGTCCTGAATAGGCCACAATGTGCAAAAATTTACAAATAATATGCAGAAAATGTGATCTGCTCCTAACTGCTGGCCTTGGTTTTGCAAATGTATGATTTCCAAAAATGGGCTCTTTCAACCAGGGGAAAAAGAGAAGAAAACATCATTAAGACCAAGTCAAAAAAAGATATGCAAACCAAATTTGGCAGGATGGACAATGGAGAACATTGAACTCAGACTGATCAGAAGCTCAATAGGCGCCAGTGACTGAGACAGGAACAGAGTCACCTCAGTCTCCGGCTTCCATGGTTATCTTCCACAACAATGTGTCTGGCCTGCGAAGCAAACAAATCCTAGGCTAAAGTCGTGAGTGGGCTTTTTCTGCATGCACTTCACATCAAAAGGTGTCTAGTTAGTTATAGTATGTCTGCTTCTATTTTAAGTAACAGACTCATACATACAGTAACAAACAAATCAACAAGTGATCACACAGACATTTAAACAGAGAAGACGAGGGGAAATCACAATTCTTCACTAAACAGACAACTTCGCTGGATTATCGGAGCACCCTGGTCCCTCCAGGTGCTTCAAAAATTATGATATTTTCTTGGACAGGGAAAAAAAAAAAAAAAAGAACAGCCTCAAGAAATATGTCATGCTGTGCTATCCTGTTTTGTACATTTCCTGAAACCCAAGGTGTACGGTACAGGAAAAATCCAGCAGGAGTGGGATGGATGGCCTTCAGTTCTCCCAGTCTGGAAAAAACATTAGGTGAAATGATAGGGAAAAGTCAAAGTCAAGGTCAAAGTTATTTCCTCTCTTTTTCTTTTCTCTCCATCATTTGCAGGGTAAAAACATAATTTTTCTTCCTTGGAGCGTGGCTACTACCATTCCTGAAGCATTGACATGGGTTGAGGACACACTGGTGTGCCATGCAAGACCGCAAGGCTATGTGCAGCTGGCTCCAAGGCCAGAGAGCAGAGGTGGATGTGTGTCTGTGTGTGTTTTAGTTTTAAAGTTAAGAAAAATCATATTGTCACATACACAGGACATAGCAGGTGTAAAACATTACAGTGAAAAGCTTAACTTGTGAGCTCTTTCCTGAGAATGCAGAATAAAGTAATGATATAGAAAAGAGAAGAAGAAGACAAATAACAAGTAATAATATAGAGAAGAAAAGAGAAGAAGAAGACAAATAACAAATAATAATATAGAGAAGGAAAGAGAAGAAGAAGAAAAATAACAAGTAATCATATAGAGAAGAAAAGAGAAGAAGAAGACAAATAACAAGTAATCATATAGAGAAGAAAAGAGAAGAAGAAGAAAAATAACAAGTAATCATATAGAGAAGAAAAGAGAAGAAGAAGACAAATAACAAGTAATCATATAGAGAAGAAAAGAGAAGAAGAAAAAAGAAAAGAAAGGAAAAAGAAAAGTTAGGTCAGAGCAAGACTGCAGCCATTCAGTACGGCGCCATCTTGTGTGTGTGTATCTGTGTGTCTGTGTGTGTGTGTGTGTCCCATAACAAATCTTCAAAAAACTTGATTTCATTGCTTGAGCTTTGGAGTGAGTGATAACATACAAACAACACGATGTCGTCAAAACAGAACATCCTAAGCATTCATTGGAAATATGTAAATCCAAGAATAAATAAAACACACTAATCCACAACAGATGAGGTTTTAGTTCACAGGCAACCTTTCAGTGACGGCAGGAATCAGACCCCTTGAGGGGTGCTTTGACTTGCATTACGACAAAACAAAAAATGACAATGTCAGTCACACATTACTGGATGATGACATTCATCCTCCACTTGACTGTTTTGGCTGGTGACCCAGAGTCTGACTGTATGACAGCTTGACGCAAAAGGTTATTTGTGTGTTGTCAAGAGGTTAGGTAACCACTTGTGAGGCAAAGAACAACAAGCTTGATCCGGAAATTGGACCATAAAAAAGGACCTGATCCTCAAGTTGGCCCGGCAACCTGTGGCTCAGCATACCCTGTGAGCTCTCCGAAGCAACTGTTTTGGTTAACCACCTAACCACTTGAGCATAATGCAATCTCCTATTAATCACACTCCCAACCTATTGGCAGCTGTCCACAACACATATCCAAGTCGGAGAACGAAATACTTCTGTACAACAGGAATGTGGATATATGGTCTCTAGTCGATTCAAAATGCTGCATGTTCTCTGAGATTCATAAAATTGTTGATTCTGTATGAGGAGAGACTTTTTTAAGTAGTTCTGGTACGCTGTTAGAGACTTTTTCAGTAGCGCTGGTCTGCTGTTAGAGACCTTCCAAACACAGAGGCAGTAGCTGTCTTGGAATGTCCATTGGTGTACAACCCAAGCTCTGAAATTATGGCCCTTGCCGTCTCGAAATAAATAAAACTGATGCAGTCTGTAGACCATGAAGCTTTTAATTAGTGGCTTCCGCCTCCTAATTGGTTTCTCTCCATTTCCCCCGCCCTAATTCAGGATCCGACCAATTGGCCGTGTCGTACTTAGTGGGCTTTGTTTGTCTGAAGAGAAACCGTACACCGTAATCAAGGCCCGAAATTAAAGTTTTAAGGGCAACAAAAGCAATCTGTGGAAGCACAGACAACTTCAGTCAAAGTTATTTTTATTTTTTTTCGCCAAGAGGAAAACGAAGCTAAATTTGTAAGGGATACAAATGTGGGGTTGCTCAGAGAAATAGCCTTGTGGTGCGCGGATTTATTGTTGTTTGCTGCCGTTTGGTTGTTCGATGTGCCTAAGAATGCCAATGATTTAACCCAGACTGTGCAGCCTGATGGAGAACAGTTTGGCTACAGCACCTCTGTTTTAAAATCCACTTTTATGCTGTAGAAAATGTAACGGATAAAATACACTTCATTCAAAGCTGATGTATTTAGTGTTTACAGTCCACCTCACAACTCAGCCATGTTCTTTGCATACAACAGCCTTAACAAACAAATGAAAACACAGGATGGCATTAGGCTAAAGCTCACTACTGCATGTTTACAACTGCATGTACAACGTCTTTAGTGGTTTTTCTCATCGGAAACTCGGCAAGTAAACACTCCCATGTTCCTGTTCTGTTGGCACTGCTGTTTCTCAATTACACAGGATGTGAGCAAACTAATGGTATACTTCTCCAGCTCTTTCCCACCACTATTATTTGTGATCCCTTGCTGAGGAAATAAAAACCGACCCAGAACTCATCTCCCCCCGCCTTATTGATGCTGACAAGGGGAGATACACTATTGGTTGTGGACATGGCCAGTTAATAACTCCAATCAAATCTGTTTCTAAATAAGGTCCGGAGAGCCCAAAGCTCTTATGGGAGAGACAGAAACAGATACGGAGGAGGAAAGCTGAGCAGAGAGGGAGGAAGAGGGCATGTGAAGGTTGAATAAATACATTAAGTGGCAGATATATACAGTGCATTTGGAAATTATTCAGACCCCTTGACTTTTTCCACATTTTGTTATGTTACTAAAAGGGATTAAGTTCATTTGTCCCCTCATCAATCTACACACAATACCCCTTAATGACAGAGCGAAAACAGGTTTTTAGACATTTTTACAAATAAAACAAAAACAAAAAAACAGGTATATTACATTTACATAAGTACTCAGACCCTTTGCTACGAGATTCGACATTGAGCTCAGGTACATCCTGTTTCCATTGATCATCCTTGAGATGTTTCTACACCTTGATTGGAGTGCACCTGTGGTAAATTCAATTGATTGGACATGATTTGGACACCTGTCTATATAAGGTCCCACAGTTGACAGCGCATGTCAGAGAAAAAACCAAGCCATGAGGTCGAAGGTATTGTCTGTAGAGTTCCGAGACAGGATTGTGTCAATGCACAGATCTGTGGAAGGATACCAAAACATTTCTGCATCATTGAAGGTCCCCAAGAACACAGTGGCCTCCATCATTCTTAAATGGAAGTATTTTGGAACCACCAAGACTGTTCCTAGAGCTGGCCACCCCTGGACAAACTGAGCAATCGGGGAAGGGCCTTGGTCAGGGAGGTGACCAGGAACCCGATGGTCACTCTTACAGAGCTCCAGAGTTCCTATGTGGAGATGGGAGAACCTTCCAGAAGGACAACCATTTCTGCAGCACTCCACCAATCAGTCCTTTATGGTAGAGTGGTGAGATGGAAGCCACTCCTCAGTAAAAGGCACATGACAGCCTGCTTGGAATTTGCCAAAAGGCACCTAAAGACTCTCAGACCATGAGAAACCAGATTCTCTGGTCTGAAACCAAGATTGAACTCATTGTCCTGAATGCCAAGCGTCATATCTGAGGGAAACCTGACACCATCCCATTCCTAAGAAGCATGGTGGTGGCAGCATCATGCTGTGGGGAGGTTTTCAGCATCAGGGACTGGGAGACTAGTCAGGATCGAGGGAAAGATGAACGGTGCAATGCACAGAGAGATCCTTGATGAATGCCTGCTCCAGAGTGCTCAGGACAACAACCCCAAGCACACAGTCTAGAGAATGCAGGAGTAGCTTTTGGAACAAGTCTCTGAATGTCCTTGAGTGGCCAAGCCAGAGCCCGGACTTGAACCTGATCGAACATCTCTGGAGAGACCTGAAAATAGCTGTGTAGCGACGCTTCCCATCGAACCTGACAGAGTTTGAGAGGATCTGCAGAGAAGAATGTGAGAAACTCCCGAAATACAGGTGTGCCAAGCTTGTAGCGTCATATCCAAGAAGACTCAAGGCTGTAATCGCTGCTAAAGTTACTTTAACAAAGTACTGAGTAAAGGGTCTGAATACTTATGTAAATGTGATATTTCATATATATTTTATATATATACATATATATATACATTTGCAAAAATGTCTAAAATTCTGTTTTTGCTTTGACATGTGTAGATTGATGATAATTTATTTTTAATTTTTTGATATCTTGGGCCTTTTTTTACCCCCTTCTTTCTCCCCAATTTCTATCTTGCGCCCTCCGAAACATGACCTACCAAACCGCGCCTCTTAACACTGGAAGCCAGCCGCACCAATGTGTCGGAGGAAACACCATTCACCTGATGTCCGAGGTCAACCTGCAGGCGCCCATCCCACAACAAGGAGTCGCTAGAGTGCGATGAGTCAAGTAAAGCCCCCCCCCAGCCAAACCCTCTGCCAACCCGGAAGTCGCCCTATGGTTCTCCCGATCACGGCCGGTTGTGATACAGCCCGGGAATGAACCAGTGCCATAGACCGCTGTGCCACTCGGGAGCCCGGAAAATAAATATTTCATCCATTTTGGATAATAAATACTACATTTGGTCACTTTGAGTATTTGAAGAGATAGCATCTATTTTGACAACAGGGTGGTGTCAAACTGTCACGAGAGAGGAGGAAAGAGAGAGGATCTCAAGGAAGCGAGCTAGCATGCCTTTGTAGTGAGGGTTTGTTTTGACTGCAGCCTGGTTTGTGACCATCATAAAAGGCACAATCCTTTGAGGTCAGAGACATGTCTGGTTGCCCAGTGCTGCTGGGTAACACTGCAACGTGACACCCCCACCTCCCCTCTCCCTTGTCTCCCCTCTGCTATCCCTCCCCGCCAACCATATTTGCTATAACTCTTAATCAACGACACATTTTCCAGTTGCCAGGGTAACTTTCGATAAATGTGCGCAAAGACAGATCAAAAAGAAAAAAACAAACCTTTAAATTCTATTAACCACCAATACGTGTCATCTGTTGCTTGACATTGAACGCAACGGTGATTGTTCAATTTAAGCAATCTAAGCATATTGTACAAGTTCATTAAATTCATTTGAGGATACATTCAACAAAGTGATATGCTACTCCTATGCAAATGTACACAGAGCTAACAGCAAATCTAAGAGCGCACAAGCGCATCTGTGGCATTGTACCATTTCAGGAAAGTAAAACTTATGATGCATACGTGTGTGTACCAAAGCAAAGCTGCAGCAAATACTGTGGGGAAGGCTCAAACAGAATCCGACCTAATTAGCATGCCTATAATGATATGTCTAGCTTTAGCCATTAGCCTCAAGGTACATCCGAGGGCTCTCCACTGCGGTAAGGGTCCTGTGATGTCAGCACTGGCTTAGTAACTCTAGAGGGAGTGTCTTTTGTCCACCATTGAAGCTCTGGATTCCATTAATGTGTGTGTGATCCCTGCAGCTACAAAGAAGGGTGGGGGGGCATATAGGGTTTTTTGTTTAGTTTTTTACTTTCCTAAGAAAGAGAGCAACTTTACACAGGCAATTTGAAACCTTTACCTAAAAATTCAGTAACATAACCATATAGCAGAACTGAATTAAATATTTGACCGCATAGCGTAATTTACATTTATCAATAAAACATGACAGAAATCGTCATAAGAGAGGGATGAATTATTAAGCCAGAAAATAAGAGGGGGTAAAAGAAAATAAGGGAAGAGCGAGAGAGGGAGAAATACAGAAAGAGAGAGGGAGGAAAGATAGAGGCTCTCTGTATTCCTCCTTGCGCCTGCTGTCTGCGACCACTTTGCCCTGGGCGTGAACGCCAACGTGAGCGTGCCTCTCCTCTTAGTCTGTTTACAATTACTGCTCCACGAATGAATCTTCCACGAATGACCGCTTAACTGGCAGCCCTGACTCCTCAGGAACAAGGGAGCTATTAGTGGAGGAATTGAGGAAGGAAGGAAAAGGGGAAAGCCAAAGGGAAGGCAGCCCAGCTCAGAGGCCCAGGGAGGGAGGGAAATGGAGGGTAAGAGGGAGGAGGGCTCGCTCAGCTGCATCCCCCCGAGGTGATCTCTTTAACAGAGGAGAGATCCTGGAGGAGGGGAGTGCGCTCTCCACTTTCTCCCCTCCAGCAACCGGAGATGAACGAGATTAGTTCTGGGTCTGGCCCGGAGGACAGTGGACTGGGGAACATCTGAAATGCGTCCATTTCTCAGGCAACAGGATTTAGGATGGGACCCTGTGCCCTTTAAAGCCGATAAATACATGAGAATATTTTGCAGGGCGCAGTCCAAGTCAGAGGTTTAGTGCATGAGAGCGCTTCTGGTGGTTCCTGTCAAGAGTAAATTACTTTGACTCAGAGGTGACATGTGTTTTGGAAAGAACTCTATCCTCACCCAGTCGACATGAACACTTGTGCACACGCCGTCGTTGCAGATTTGTACGAAGATGTGTGAAAAAATGGATTAACATTTCAGTACTGACTGAAGGAGCTTCTCAAACTAAACTGTTAGCCATCTTGTCCCGAAGTCTGACACAGCCTGTTTGTGACAGCTAGGCAAAACCTGCAACAGTTTAGATTAAACCTCTTTGAGAAAAAGCTGTTGGGGCCAAACTAAACCAACTACTTAAGATCCAGGCATATTTCACAGGATCATTTATCAAGTTAAGAGAGGAAATGCGTTGACATGTCGTTGTCCTCTTTCCAGTGTGGCTGCCAAGTCCCAGCAACAGGATTTGGGAAAAGATGTTTGTTCCGTGGTTTATCCCAGGCTTTCCACTACCGGCCCTTGCCTTGCCTGACCCCAGGGTTCCCAGTTTTAAGGATGATTCCAATTTCGCAAGCCACTGCCAGATAAGAATAGCACCGAACTGAGACATTTCATGGAAAGAAATGTTTCTTTCAAGGAAAGTGGTTACTTAACTGAAGTGTCACACCCTAGGATAGTCTGTTGTTTTAACATTCAAGGAAATTAGCTTCATAAGCACCTTGCATTTAATTGTAATAAAGTAATTCAAGGAATGTGTTTCTTTCTTGACTTGCAGAGCCTTAACCAGAATATTAAAACTACCAGTAAACAATCTATGACCACAGCCCACAATCTCAAATTGATGTTAAATTGCAACCCCCCTGAAAAAGTCACAAGCCATGTCAGAACATGGATTTAGCCTCACTTTCAGTTCAGAAAACCCTGACAACTGTCCCCATTTCCTCTCAATCAAGTTAAAACACATAGAACCCCAATAGAAGTTGCTTAAACACAAAAATAACCAGCAGTTTGATATACACTCAGTGGCCAGTTGATTAGGTACACCCACCCATCTCGTACCAGGTCGGACCCCCCTTTTTCTTACAGAACAGCCTGAATTCTCCTAGGCATTGAAACGTTGCTCAATTGGTATCATGGGACCTAAACTGTGCCAGGAAAACATTCCCCACATCATTGCACCACCAGCCTGTACTGTTGACAGCAGGCAGGATGGGGCCATGGACTCATGCTGCTTATGCCAAATCCTGACTCTGCCATCAGCATGATGCAACAGGAACAGGGATTCGTCGGACCAGGCAATGTTTTTCCTCTCCTCAATTGTCCAGTGTTGGTAATCGCGTGCCCACTGAAGCTGCTTCTTCTTGTTGTTTTTAGCTGATAGGAGTGGAACCAGGTGTGGTCGTCTGCTGTGATAGTGAAGAACAAGAACGCCTGCACACTGTTAATAAAGCTCCCAATTCACCTCTTTATTGACAACGTTTCAATCTGAAATGGATCCTCGTCAGGTCAAACAAACAAACTGAGTGCTCACATCCCAAAATATACACATTTCACCTCACATGACCATTGTGGACATGATGCATGGTGGATGCAAAAACTATTTGTGTATCTCTAATAATTTTATAACAATGAGATGGGTACATGCAGTAGTTCCTGAAAATAATATATTTACAAAATGACCAAGTAGTAGCCCTGTCCGTGACAAGGACCAACGAGTTGTGCGTTCGGAGATGGCGTTATGCGCACCGTTATACTGCGTCGTTATTTGCAGTACAGTATTTCCATGTCCTTACATTTGAGTCATTTAGCGGACACTCTTATCCAGAGAGACTTACAGTAGTGTCTGTCTATTTCCTTGTTGAGGAACTGTGCTTAATGCAATGCAATTTAAATTCATGAGTACTTCGTCAACTGCACTAAATAGTGATGAGACGATCGTGGTGACACCGATCTACTGTTTTTCAGGAGGCGACTGAAGACTCATGTCCCCATGCTTCAGGTTTGGACGGCAGAGAAGCCACACCCACAAGAAGAGGTAAGTGGTTTTTATTTGTCTGGCCAAGTATTGATTCAGTGTTTGTTTTTTAAGACCCTATTCTGGATTTTCTATTTCTTACCTTTGAACACTGCATTGTTGAGGACGAGCTTGTAAGTAAAAGCATTTTACTGTACCACTTACACCTGTTCTATCCTGTGCAAGCAGACAAATACACTTTGATATACGAGATACCAGTGTTGATAAGTGTTATATTCCTGTGTCATAACCATTATAACCACAACCCTCAGAACCATCACCACCACCTCAGTGTATACAGGTCTAGAACATGGAAACGTTACTCCTGCTCTGACAGCCAAATGGGCCCCACTGAAGGTGCTAGGATTGATTGCATTTCACTTACAATGGGTAACTTAAATCTTGATGAAGATGACTGGGCTGATTGAGGATATACATTGGGATACCATTACCGTCTGTCCGGCAGCGCCTCCGAATCATCGCTCAGATAATCGCTCATTTGTTAGCCGCCCAAACAGCACTGGTCCTTGTTGAATGAAAAACCCCTGACCCGTTTATGACTGGACAGCCATACACTCTGTCGCATGTTACCATACCCTTCTCCCATTTAAATCCCCCCAAATGTACACATAATCCACTTGTAAGATCATGTTAATGTGGTGTCAGGATCCCCCGGTCAGGGTGCTCTTCTCAGGGGGGCTTTGGGAACAACACAAAGGGGGTATTATTAGGTGACCCCTCCCAGATCCCCTGTTTGGCTCCTGTGGGCCTGGCTGTATGCTGCAGGTGAGGACTGATGACTCATCCAGGTCCCTGGCTGTTATTGTGTGGTGAACACTGAAGTAGGGAAGAGTGGGTCATGTAGGTGTTTTGTCTGAGCACATCTTGTCAAATGTGCAGTCAAATAGGGTCCCGGACCTCTTGAAAATATCAAGCCCCCCTCTGAAAGGCCAAACTTCCACTGCAATACTGAGGCTTAAGCTGAAGTGAATTAATGGGACAACAAACCGATTTTTTTCTCGTCTATGCACAAATATAGCAAATGCAAGAAAAGGTTAGCTCCATGTTACCACAGTCCTATAGCACTAAATACTACACCATCCTACCGTGCTCTCCACTCCTCATATTTTACCGTTACATTGACCACATTTAGCAGGCGCTCTGACCCAGAGCGACTTACAGTAAAGTGACTGCATACATTTTGATATTTTCCTTTGCACTACCAACTGAGCTACACGGGACTACTCAAGACATTACGCCAAAAGAAGTACATCTACACATCAACATGTACAGTGGTACATGCGCTTGAGACATAAAAACACACATCAACGTGTACAATGATTTATACATTTGCCATTAGACCTGTTAATGTTACCAAGAATGCCATTCCTAGGTCTTGAGGCACAACTAAGCCCCAATGAGAGAGAGGGGAAGAGAAGAGCAGCTCTCCAGTGGGATTGTGGAGGGGTTTAGGCACAGCAGTTATGAGAATAAATGAGATTTCCTGAACTGAAAGCATTCCAAGGCCCTGGTGGTCTCTGCTCGCCAAGAGGCAAGACGACACACGCTGGAGAGGTCTGCCAGGTATCAGTGCACAAAGAGCCCTCATTTCCTGCCTCTTTTCTCGCTCTTTCTCTCACCCTCCCTCCCTCCCTCCCTCCCCTCTCTCTCTCTTGCTCACCAAAACAGAGGAGCAGCCGGTGGAAGTGGATTGTGTGTATTGTTTCACCTTCGTTTTTTGGCTTTTGTATTATCTACGTCTGCTCTGCTAATCCCAATGTGGAGCACATTGTCAACGTCCTTTCAAGTTGAAAGGAAGCATGCCACAACCAGGACTATGTCTAATTAAAAACAAATATTTTAAGTGAGAAGTAGGCATTGGTCTGAAGCTGAAAAATGAAAGGAAATTCACGAGCACAATGCCTATTCCACCCATGCTCTACCAAGGTTTTCCAGCACACAGCTTTGACCTACTACAGTAGCTATGTCTATTGTACTTCAAACAATGTGTATGCAGGTTACTTAGGATATAACCCTTCTCAAACAGCCTAATCCATACTCTTAGAGGAGCTCCCACAGTAATGTGATTTATACAGCATACAAGTTAAAGTATTGGATTCTTCACACACTACACTAATCCCATTCCACTACCAATCCAAGCTATATTTTTGTTATATGAAAATAAGCTTTGCTGTTATATTTACAAGACATTCATGCTTGATATAGCTAGCTGTTTTGTCTTGTAGTAATGTGTTGCCTGCCTGAACTTCCTTAAACCTTTTCATTTAGAAATACACTTCATAAAATATTTTCTTGGTCAGAAGGTGCCAATCACACTGTGTTGGACACAGTCACTGATATATAGAGGTCTATAGAGCCTGTCTGCATTCTTGATTTCTGTAATCATTAGTTTACCTGTGTAATATTGACATGAGTTCATCAACACTTGTTTCGCAAACATGGTCCTGTTCTATCAATTGCTGTGCTGATCAATGGGCAGTTTATTACCGCTGTCAAATGAATATGTAGCTTAAAGTTGTCTATTTGTATATATTCTTGCAATAAAAATGACCCTACAATAATACACATTTACAATAGGCCTACATCTAAAAAAAAATACATACAGCCTAATGATATACACTAAGTGTACAAAACAAGGTGCTGGAAAACCTTGGTACAGCATGGGGGGGCGTAGGCATTGTGGGGCTCATGTGAATTTCCTTTCTTTTTCAGCTTCAGACCAATGCCTACTTCTCACTGAAAACATAGTTTTGTGTTTTTAATTTCCATGGTTTTTACACCAGAAGGTGGAGGGGTTTAGGCACAGCAGTTATGAGGTTAGCAACATTATTATACAACATTATAATACAGCATGACATAGCCATTCAAGTCAAGTACAAATACACAATAATGACAAATGGCAACAGAAATTATGTAGTTATTAGTATTTATTTAATATTAACTGATTTTCCAGAGGAAAGCAAAAAAAACAGAAAGCTTTTTAAGCCAATATGGAACAAAATAGAACAAATTTCCGTGATATCTTTTAACAAGACAATTGAGCAAGCTCCTGTATAATACACAAATAATAAACATGTAGCCTACCCATTAACACTTTACAAATATTATTGACTGTCACATTAAGTGGCTTGGAGAGCAAGGCATGAACATAATAAAAATCCCCATCAAAAGATGGAAGATAGTTATCAGTTTTTTTTTTCATCGGCTGTGTCTCAATCCACTACATCCGCCTGTGGGCTGCGTCTCAATGCACCGCATCCGCCTGTGGGCTGCGTCTCAATGCACCGCATCTGCCTGTGGGCTGCGTCTCAATCCACCTCATCCGCCTATGGGCTGCGTCTCAATCCAAACATCCACCTATGGGCTGCGTCTCAATGCACCACATCCGCCTGTGGGCTGCGTCTCAATGCACCACATCCGCCTGTGGGCTGCGTCTCAATGCACCACATCCGCCTGTGGGCTGCGTCTCAATGCACCACATCCGCCTGTGGGCTGCGTCTCAATGCACCACATCCGCCTGTGGGCTGCGTCTCAATGCACCACATCCGCCTGTGGGCTGCGTCTCAATGCACCACATCCGCCTGTGGGCTGCGTCTCAATGCACCACATCCGCCTGTGGGCTGCGTCTCAATGCACCACATCCGCCTGTGGGCTGCGTCTCAATGCACCACATCCGCCTGTGGCAGCCCTCCACATCTGCAGTGGAAAGTGGCGGAGCTACATCGGTCAGACCATGAGACATCCTGAAAATCGGCCTTTCTCATAAAAACATCTGTAGCATCCAAACAGTTTGGCCTACAAACTATTATGATCACTCTTTGGTAAGGGACTCTCATGAACACGATGGTGTTCTCCGTTTTAATCTACAACCCCAACAAGTGTTACGGGACTCATCTGAAGTCAGTAACGCTGATGTGCCAACTTCAGTCTGTAGCGTCCGAACCGTTTGAGCTATGAACTCTCCATTTTGTTATACAACCCGCACAAGTAACCCATACAAACGAATGGAGGTAGTTTTGTGCCAACAAAAAAAAGGGGATATATATGTCAACAACAACAAAAAATCCATAGCTTTTTTTTTTTTTTACATAAAAAAAATATATATATACTACCCCTCCACCACCCCCCTTCTTCGAAGGACAAATATCTTTGTTTTTTTTACAGCTTTTTTGCTACATATACATGCATTTTACATATACACGTTGCATACATGGTACTTTTATATTAAACAGCTGCATAATAATACATGAACAAATATAAACTCTTTAATCCCACCCCTCAGCTACTCTCAGCCCATCCCACCTATCACCCATAGACCTCAGCTCTTTAATCCCACCCCTCAGCTACTCTCAGCCCATCCCACCTATCACCCATAGACCTCAGCTCTTTAATCCCACCCCTCAGCTACTCTCAGCCCATCCCACCTATCACACATAGACCTCAGCTCTTTAATCCCACCCCTCAGCTACTCTCAGCCCATCCCACCTATCACCCATAGACCTCAGCTCTTTAATCCCACCCCTCAGCTAGTCTCAGCCCATCCCACCTATCACCCATAGACCTCAGCTCTTTAATCCCACCCCTCAGCTACTCTCAGCCCATCCCACCTATCACCCATAGACCTCAGCTCTTTAATCCCACCCCTCAGCTACTCTCAGCCCATCCCACCTATCACCCATAGACCTCAGCTCTTTAATCCCACCCCTCAGCTACTCTCAGCCCATCCCACCTATCACCCATAGACCTCAGCTCTTTAATCCCACCCCTCAGCTACTCTCAGCCCATCCCACCTATTACCATAGACCTCAGCTCTTTAATCCCACCCCTCAGCCACTCTCAGCCCATCCCACCTATCACCCATAGACCTCAGCTCTTTAATCCCACCCCTCAACTACTCTCAGCCCATCCCACCTATCACCCATAGACCTCAGCTCTTTAATCCCACCCCTCAGCTACTCTCAGCCCATCCCACCTATCACCATAGACCTCAGCTCTTTAATCCAACCCCTCAGCTACTCTCAGCCCATCCCACCTATCACCATAGACCTCAGCTCTTTAATCCCACCCCTCAGCTACTCTCAGCCCATCCCACCTATCACCATAGACCTCAGCTCTTTAATCCCACCCCTCAGCTACTCTCAGCCCATCCCACCTATCACCCATAGACCTCAGCTCTTTAATCCCACCCCTCAGCTACTCTCAACCCATCCCACCTATCACCATAGACCTCAGCTCTTTAATCCCACCCCTCAGCTACTCTCAGCCCATCCCACCTATCACCCATAGACCTCAGCTCTTTAATCCCACCCCTCAGCTACTCTCAGCCCATCCCACCTATCACCCATAGACCTCAGCTCTTTAATCCCACCCCTCACCTACTCTCAGCCCATCCCACCTATCACCCATAGACCTCAGGTCTTTAATCCTACCCCGCAGCTACTCTCATCCCATCCCACCTATCACCCATAGACCTCAGCTCTTTAATCCCACCCCTCAGCTACTCTCAGCCCATCCCACCTATCACCCATAGACCTCAACTCTTTAATCCCACCTCTCAGCTACTCTCAGCCCATCCCACCTATCACCCATAGACCTCAGCTCTTTAATCCCACCCCTCAGCTACTCTCAGCCCATCCCACCTATCACACATAGACCTCAGCTCTTTAATCCCACCCCTCAGCTACTCTCAGCCCATCCCACCTATCACCCATAGACCTCAGCTCTTTAATCCCACCCCTCAGCTAGTCTCAGCCCATCCCACCTATCACCCATAGACCTCAGCTCTTTAATCCCACCCCTCAGCTACTCTCAGCCCATCCCACCTATCACCCATAGACCTCAGCTCTTTAATCCCACCCCTCAGCTACTCTCAGCCCATCCCACCTATCACCCATAGACCTCAGCTCTTTAATCCCACCCCTCAGCTACTCTCAGCCCATCCCACCTATCACCCATAGACCTCAGCTCTTTAATCCCACCCCTCAGCTACTCTCAGCCCATCCCACCTATCACCCATAGACCTCAGCTCTTTAATCCCACCCCTCAGCCAATCTCAGCCCATCCCACCTATCACCCATAGACCTCAGCTCTTTAATCCCACCCCTCAGCTACTCTCAGCCCATCCCACCTATCACCCATAGACCTCAGCTCTTTAACCCCACCCCTCAGCTACTCTCAGCCCATCCCACCTATCACCCATAGACCTCAGCTCTTTAATCCCACCCCTCAGCTACTCTCAGCCCATCCCACCTATCACCCATAGACCTCAGCTCTTTAATCCCACCCCTCAGCCACTCTCAGCCCATCCCACCTATCACCATAGACCTCAGCTCTTTAATCCCACCCTTCAGCCACTCTCAGCCCATCCCACCTATCACCATAGACCTCAGCTCTTTAATCCCACCCCTCAGATACTCTCAGCCCATCCCACCTATCACCATAGACCTCAGCTCTTTAATCTCACCCCTCAGCCCATCCCACCCCTCAGATACTTTCAGCCCATCCCACCTATCACCATAGACCTCAGCTCTTTAATCCCACCCCTCAGCCCAACCCACCCCTCAGCCACTCTCAGCCCAACCCACCCATCAGCTACTCTCATCCCATCCCATCTATCAACATAGACCTCAACTCTTTAATCCCACGCCTCAGCCCATCCCAACCCTCAGCCACTCTCAGCCATCAGCTACTCTCATCCCATCCCATCTATCACCATAGACCTCAGCTCTTTAATCCCACGCCTCAGCCCATCCCAACCCTCAGCCACTCTCAGCCTATCCCACCTATCACCATAGACCTCAGCTCTTTAATCCCACCCCTCAGCCACTCTCAGCCCATCCCACCTATCACCATTGACCACCCTCATTTGGTTTCCATGTGCCATATATTTTTCAATTGTGCTGTGATGTTTTACATAATTTTTTAACCTTTCGAATCGTATAGTATCCACAGTTTGTTTGTGAGCTAAAGATGAAAACCTTTCCCACGAGTATGATTATATTATTTATTGACAGACTTTCCAAATCGCCCAACACTGCTATTTGCAAGGTTAATTTTAAGTGCATGTTTTGATTTTTTAACCATTCCTGAACCTGTGACCAGAAACTACATGGGGCAATACCAGAATAAATTATCTTTGCAGCAAAATCTACAGAGCTGAGATTGTTGTATGACCCCTATATATAGCATTCTGTTGATGGTAAGAATTTTATATAATAATTTAAATTGAAAAACTCTGTGTTGAATCAAGTGTAGTTTTTTGTACCAGTAAACCATTGGCCATGGAATTGGTACATCGAAAATCTCTTCCCATTTATTTTGCAACCTGTATGGCACAGCTGTCAACATTTTTGTTATATTTTTCTATTTATGCCAGTTCCTTTAGCCAATTTGTATCTTTAAAATATGTCAGGAAAACAAGTTCCCGACCTTCTCCCTTTTCCACTTGCCTCCTCCATTTTTGTGGTAGTTGCAATCAGTTGGTTGTAAATTTGGATTGCGCAGATATTCCCATTTATTTTCGATAACTGCATATGTGACATAACTCCTCCTCCTCTAAAATACAATATTTAAATATTTTTTCCATTAATTTTTTTAATTAAATCAGTATATTTGAATTTAACCATGACATTTGTTATAATATTTGTTCCATCTTTTCTGGAGGATAAAACTGAAATTGTAACCAGCTTTGTATTGCTAGTTTAAGAAAGGGCGATACTTTAAAAAACATTTCATTTTCAATTAGTCAGAAATGACAAGTTGTAATCTGTATCAAGGCAAAAATGCAATTTTTGAACAAAGGATGAGCCTTTCTTAACAATCTACAGGAAAACCTTTTGGGTTTAAGTATAACTTATGAGTGAAGCTTTTAGTGAGAGGTTTAAAGCTTTAATATTGAATTAATTATATAAATAGGCAGGTTTAATTTTGTCTGGCTTAGCATTCCAAATCAAATGAAATATTGTTTTCTCATCCGATTTAAAGAGTTAATCATTTAAGAGTTAATCAATGGGATTTTTCCATAAATAGACAAGTACTTACCTCTCCATTGTTGCAGACTCAACTATTTTTGCAAACTTTCTATTGAAATTAATTGTGGTAAGTACATGTATATATTTTTTAGAGATGTGAATACCAAGTATGTCTACTTCACCATCCGCCCATTTTATTGATAAACTACAAGGTAGTGTAAACACTATTTTTTAACGATCCAATATGTAATATGGTACACTCAAGATCTTCAATGAGACTGTGCAGGGAACCAGATTGCGGACTGAAGAAAAAACTGGAGTCATCGGCATACATTGACACTTGATTTTATGCCTAGGTTTTCTAACCCCTTAATGTTCTTGATGGATCTCATTTTAATTGCTAGCATTTCAAATGGCCATAATAAATAGATACAGTTGAAGTCAGAAGTTTACATACACTAGGTTGGAGTCATTTAAAGTCGTTTTCAACCACTCCATACATTTCTTGGTAACAAACTATAGTTTTGGGAAGTCGATGCATGACACAAGTAATTTCTCCAGCAATTGTTTACAGACAGATTATTTGACTTGTAATTCACTGTATCACAATTCCAGTGGGTCAGAAGTTTACATACAATAAGTTGACTGTGCCTTTAAACAGTTTGGAAAATTCCAGAAAATTATGTCATGGCTTTAGAAGTTTCTGATGGGCCAATTGACATCATTTTAGTCAATTGGAGGTGTACCTGTGGATGTATTTCAATGCCTACCTTCAAACGCAATGACTCTTTGCTTGACATCATGGGAAAATCAAAAGAAATCAGTCAAGACCTCAGAAAGAAATTGTAGACCTCCACAAGTCTGGTTCATCCTTGGGAGCAATTTCCAAACACCTGAAGGTACCACATTCATCTGTACAAACAGTAGTACGCAAGTATAAACATAATGGGACCATGCAGCCGTCATACTGCTCAGGAAGGAGATGCGTTCTGTCTCCTAGAGATGAATGTACTTTGGTGCGAAAAGTGCAAATCAATCCCAGAACAGCAGCAAAAGGACCTTGTGAAGATGCTGGAGGAAACAGGTACAAAATATCTATATCCACAGTAAAACGAGTCCTATATCGACATAACCTGAAAGGTCGCTCAGCAAGGAAGAAGCCACGGCTCCAAAACTGCCATAAAAAAGCCAGACTACGGTTTGCAACTCCACATGGGGACAAAGATCGTACTTTTTGTCCTCTGGTCTGATGATACAAAATAGAACTGTTAGCCCATAACGACCATCGTTATGTTTGGAGGAAAAAGGGGGATCCTTGCAAGCCGAAGAACACCATCCCAACCGTGAAGCACGGGGGTGGCAGCATCATGTTGTGGGGGTGCTTTGCTGCAGGAGGGACTGGTGCACTTCACAAAATAGATGGCATCACCAAGAAGACAAATTATGTGGATATATTGAAGCAACATCTCAAGACATCAGTCAGGAAGTTAAAGCTTTGTCACAAATGGGTCTTCCAAATGGAAAATGACCCCAACCACACTTCCAAAGTTGTGGCAAAATGGCTTAAGGACAACAAAGTCAAGGTATTCGAGTGGCCATCACAAAGCCCTGACCTCAATCCCATAGAAAATATGTGGGAAGAACTGAAAAAGCGTGTGCGAGCAAGGAGGCCTACAAACCTGACTCAGTTACACCAGCTCTGTCAGAAGGAATGGGCCAAAATTCACCCAACTTATTGTGGGAAGCTTGTGGAAGGCTACCTGAAATGTTTGACCCACGTTAAACAATTTAAAGGCAATGCTACCAAATACTAATTGGGTGTATGTAAACTTCTGACCCACTGGGAATGTGATGAAAGAAATAGCTGAAATAAATCACCCTCTACTAATTATTCTGACATTTCACATTCCTAAAATAAAGTGGTGATGCTAACGGACCTAAGACAGGGAATTTATACTTAGATTAAATGTCAGGAATTGTGAAAAACTGAGTTTAAATGTATTTGGCTAAGGTGTATGTAAACTTCTGACTTCATCTGTATGGAGACAAATAACTCCTCTTAAAAGCTCTATACTTTCTGAGAAGTAACCATCATTTACTATTTTACCTCTAGGGTTGCTTTAACCATTGTATAAGAGATTCACCAAAATTACAGTAATCCAGGCATTTAAATATAAATTGTAGCTGTACTTTATCAAATGCCTTTTCAAAATCTGCTATGAAGACCAGGCCTGGTATCTTTGATGTTTCATAATGTTCAATTGTTTCAAGTAATTGTTGTATATTATCTCCAATATATCGTCCATGTAAAAAACCTGTCTGATCAGAATGACCAATATCTGGTAAAACCTTTTTTATTCTATGTGCGATGTTAGAGGCCTCCATTTTTTATTTACATGGACTGGATCTTTATACTTACCACTTGGGTCCTGTTTTAGTAGTAATGAAATCAGACCTTCTTGTTGAGTACCTTAAAGTCTACCATTCGTATAAGAGTAATTAAAACATGCTAATAATGGATCTTTGAGCACATAAAAAAAGGTCTGATAGACCTCTACTGTCAAGGCATGGTGTTTTTCCAGACTGAAAAGATTTTATAGCCTCAAAAATTTCCTCTTTCGTAAGTTGGCTTCACACAGGCCTTTCTGTAAATTTGTTAATTTTACATTATTATTAGGAAAGGAATCCTTAGTTAACATGTGGAAATTGAGGAGCCTGAAAAGAAAACATATGCTTAAAAAGGTCTACAGCAATCGTGAGGGCGAACAGAGAAACACACGTTGTTCAGTCCATCCTGAGGGAAAGAGAGAGAAATTTCCCAGCTCCCATTGGTGAAACTTTTTTTTTGCGTCACCGGGACGTTTGGGCACGCTGAACGTCTCGTGAGCGCGCGATTCTCACAGTTACACGCCTCATCGAAAGCAGGCTTCACGCTGAAGTCGTAGAAACTGTTTCCATGGTTATAACTGCTTGGGAAGTGTGTATACGATGACGTTGAAGTGGTGGCAACTTTTTTCATTACAAGAGAGACTTTGGGAGAATGCATGCCCTGAGACTTCTGCTTTACATAGAGACAAAATTTAAACGGTTTTATAAGCTTTAGAGTGTTTCCTATTCGATAATAATTTTTATATGCATATATTAGCAACTTTTGACAAAAATTTATCATGGTTTATATGGGTGCCGAATTCCTCCAGAAGGGGCAGTATTCAGGGCTAGCCCTAACAGGTTAAAATAATTTAGCTTCCTCTTTCAAAATTGTATTTAGTCAATCATGGATAACTCCATCATTTGTAACAAATTGCTGTAAATTCTTTTTGGTAGAATTTCCATGTTGAAGATGCAAGAAACATTGTGCATTTTTCACAATTTTCCCTCCAATTCTCTTTATTTTTGTAATACATTACACTTGATGGTTCTTGAATAAGTACCTCCATTTATTCAAAATTCAAATCAAATCAAATCAAATGTATTTATATAGCCCTTCGTACATCAGCTGATATCTCAAAGTGCTGTACAGAAACCCAGCCTAAAACCCCAAACAGCAAGCAATGCAGGTGTAGAAGTTTTTCCTCTAACCTATTTGTTCCTCTATAGTACAGTTTCCGTTACCATCTACCTGCTCTGGTACTTCCTCTATTTCCTTTATTAGCCTAATCTCTTCTGACCTAAACTGCTTTTGTTTTAATGATGAGTATTGTATTGAATGGCCTCTAAAAGTACATTTGAAAGTGTCCCATACAATAATGTTGTGCAAAAAAAAAGTAAATTATGAATTATTTTTGTCTTAGTTAAGACCTTTCTTAGACGTCTTAGATATGTTATTTATGAATGTGTAATTACAATGCATTACTATGGGCTATAATAGTAGAGGCCAAACTCTATATTTTACCAAAACCTTTTCTAAAGGGGTCCTAAAATTGTAAATCAAATAACTAAATGATCCATGGTATGGCCATCTTAAAACAATTCCATATGTTAGTTTAGTACCATGTTACATTGGCAGCCTGGCAGTTTCCCAAAGTTTGGTGTTGACTATTAACTTTTCTTAGCTAGATAGCTGTGCTTTGTGGAAGAATGTGGGAGATATTGTCAACATTGAGTTGTGCGGGTGCATTGTGATCTGTCCATACAGTTAATGTTACAGCCTTGTAGCTAGCTAGCTAACATGACTACCTTACGTTAGTTGGCTAACTAATTGGCAATAGCAGCCAAGGACGTTTGCAATTTTATTTGTGCTTGTTTGTTTGTGCTCTGATTACACGCAAGTGTCAAGGCCAAGTATACACAGATGACTTCAGCCATGAGAAAAACCATCCTTAGCTAGCTTCGTTTGTTTGTAGCTTGCCTCTCATCCGACTTGTGTTAGCATCCGACTGGTGCTTTGGTCCGCTACCTGTTAGAACGCTGAGATTTGGCTGAAAAGATGTTAGCATTGTCAGAAATTCTACAAAAAAGTAGCACATGGTTCATTCTTAACGGACAGAAATGATAAATTATAAATGTAATCAAAACTGTTGCCCCTACAAACATATTCAGTCCGAAATGTGCAAAGTTGAATAATGACTTCATGGACCTGTAGCCTCGTTCTTATCTGATGCCTAGATATTGAGCTAGGTCGGGGCAATAATTATTTTTCTTTTCCTAATGCTAATCCAATAAGTGGTTCTCGGTAACGGCCAGACGACTCATAACGAGAGGCGGGGAGTGTGTTGTGTACCTTCAATCAAGTTGATTTGCTAATTTTCATCGACATTGGTGTCATATTGGCTTAGATATGATTTATTTTTAATTTTTTTTAATTTTACCTTTATTTTACTAGGCAAGTCAGTTAAGAACAAATTCTTATTTTCAATGACGGCCTAGGAACAGTGGGTTAACTGCCTGTTCAGGGGCAGAACGACAGATTTGTACCTTGTCAGCTCGGGGATTCGAACTTGCAACCTTTCGGTTACTAGTCCAACGCTCTAACCACTAGGCTACCCTGCCGCCCCGAATGATGGTAGGGAGATTTAAATTTAACATTGAGCTTTAATAAATGCATAAACTCTACTATACTTGTGGGGGCGATAATACAAAGCCACTGTTTGAAAAGCAACAAAAATATGACATTTCAAGAATAAACTGTCATCTTAAGTGTTTATTTAAAACCAGTATATTTGTGTGCATGGTGTGATCAGAGTTTTTGATATCCTGATCAATTGGGGGGGGGCACTCGTGTTATTTGACACTAATACAGCCCTTGAAGTTTGATACCAGTCTGGGGATCCTAACCCCCTGCCCCCACCCTCGAACACACACACACCCACCCCTCCCAGAGCTCATCCATCCCCTGCTGGTATCCCATTACCTGGGCACACAAACACACACAAAGTCTTGGGAGTTAAATCCACCATTTGTTTTCGTTTGCCACTGTGGTTTTTCTAATCCACAAAGCCAAATCATCTTGGTTTCTAGGAGTACAACTGTACAAAACTACTTCAGACACATACTGCATGAATGCACGAATACTTAGAGCTTAGTGTCTTTTTACGTAACTGATTTCGACGGGCGAAACGAGGCGAAGAAGTGAGAACTGGGGTAAACTGCTGTATCATTTACCAGTAAACAGAGATACTAATACCTTGAGATAACACTGCCAGCCAAGCTTTCAGAGAGACATCCTGTGCTGTGCACCACCACCCTGTTGAGAAGTGTAGAGTCAGGAAAACAGTGAATGAACTCTAATCCTTCAAAAACAGCCCAAAGAGACAGAGAGAGATATAGAACAAGACAGATAATGAAAAAGAGAAACAGAGAGAAAAGCTGGGATATGATAACCAGCACAACAAATATGACCTGTTTTGACTGGTGGGCTTATTACCACACTCTTTTAGCGAAGATTAAGTTCCTGCCAGGTCAAGGTTAGGCCCAAGTAGCCTTCTGTTGGATGAGTGGGAACACAGGAGGTGTGTGTCATTCAAACTGTGAGAGTCACCCATGACCAGTGTCTGCTAGGTGGATAGTTGATAGTTCCCCATGCTGGGGTGAAGAGCCAAAGGAGATTTATAAAACATGACAATGTTTACGTCTGGCTAAAGGTCAATGGAGAGTTGAAGACACCTTTTAAAACAGACTAAATGCACTGCTGTCACCAAAAACAATGGCACTTAAAAGCAAAGTCTATAATGGATGCCTGGGAATGCCATCTAGATGAATGGTGATTGGCTAAGGTCAGGTCTACTAGGCAAAACAACATTGACATCATCAGGCAACGCTGTGATACAATACATTTCACAAATACACCAAAGACTACACCGAACTTTACAAAAGGTCAAGGCAAATTCTTTGTAACCTGAAGCTATAAGGCTACAGTAGACTGGTATTCATATATTTACAAACTGGCCCACAAATTATAGTCTAGGACAAATACACTTTGATTACAATTAGAAATGTCCAACGTTAACCATTGGCTTGAAAGATACTGACAGATGTTCAGTGACCTATGTTTGTTTGCATATACAGCTAAAGTCCAGTTTATGTACAGCGTATGCAAACACAAGGCATGACTAACGTTGTGATCCGGTGGTGGAGTTTTAAACTTAGTTAAACCTTTGCTTTTACTTGGATGTTTTTTCCTTCCCCCTTAAAGGTACTAGGAGGTATGCAATAAGTTAGATTCCGCAACTTTGCAATCATGTTTGGAAATGAAGAAATTACTGGGGGAGGTATTTTGGTAAATTTTGGAGGTTTAAAACGGCTCTTTGGGAAGGTGAAATTATTAGGCTGATGATTAAAACGCTGAAAAGGACCATTGATTTGGTCAAGATACGCAATGGAGGCATACCAATTACCAATGGTGACATGTAGACTGTGTAAAATTACATAATTTTCAGAGATAACTAAATGGCAGTAGGTGCTAGGGTTCCAACTCTAGAATAACTTTGACATCTCCTGTATGTGTGCCTTTATTTGTGCACACTTAGCCTACACTCTTGCCATCATAGAATGCTACATGTCATTGTGTAGAACAACCTAATAGCCAATGGAGCCAGCAAAACATTAACATGTTTAGAATAAAGTATGTAAAGCAAAAGTCTACAAGAGTAATACCCACACAATTGTTTACGGCAGAACAGTATCCGATGTGGCGCCATCTCCTGTTCAGAAGAGAAACTACACAAGCCAAATTTAGAGTATTGGGAGGGGATTCTTTTTTTTTCTTCTTTAAAAAAAAAAAGTGCATGCCACACCACACATCTGTTTTCCACAGATCTGATAAGAGCCCATTTTGTAACTTCTGGTTCCAAAAAAACTCCATCTGGCAGTAATCACATATACTGTAACTTTCTCCTGACAGAACGGAGGGAGCTCAACACATATTAGGGTAAACAAACAGGCTATTCAGTAGAATAACAAACCAACATTATCCTTCCTCAATGCTCCAGAGTGCCGCAGCGGTCTAAGGCACCGCATCTCAGTGCAAGAGGCATCCCTACAGTCCCTGGTTCGAATCCAGGCTGTATCACATCCGGCCGTGATTGGGAGTCCCATAGGGCGGCGCACAATTTAGCCGGGGTAGGCCGTCATTGTAAATAAGAATTTGTTCTTAACTGACTTGCCTAGTTAAATAAATAAAATTTAAAAAATGAACAAGTGACCTATGGATATGCTATGTAAACATTTTGCATACAACTTCAATTAGGGTGGGTGCCCGAAATCTTAATGAAGTGACTTTCTTCACAATGTTGAGGTGAAACATGAGGTGTGTTTGTGTGTGTGTGTCTGTGTGTGAGACAAGGCTAGGGGGGTCTTCCCCAAATCAGGCTGGGTAAATATCCTGGTGCCACTAATCAATCATCACAGGAGACTCAAAATGGGTCAAAGGTGGAACAGGATGATTGGTGCAATACAAAGGCCTGTTGAACTGTGGACATTTTGGGAGCAAAAAGCACCAGACAAAGGGGAATGAATGAAGTAACTTGTCTGATTAAATTCCGGTACGAAAGTAACAGTAGTTTAATACAAACAGGTTGTGTAAATAGTCTAAGCTGTATGCATTATTTGAGGGAGAAACTTCATGCATGTTATTGGTGAAAATAAAAATCAAGCGTTGATGTCAATAATTCCATGCTATCACAAGAGATTTGCAGTAATTTAATTAATATCCTAACAAATGCCACATAGACCAAATGGAGCGCTTCCTCTGCACAGCAGAGCCCGTTCTAAAAGCTGGCTAAAGGAGGTAGATAAGTAGGAAGTAGACACTTGACACAGCTAGTGGCTGAGAGATCAACAGCAGACCCACCCAAACTATGCCATAAGTACACGCAGACTCCCCGTCTCTCCATGTCATTCCCTCCCTCCCTTTCTCCTTCCCTCTACCACTATGTCCATCAAACCAACAAGTACCCAGAAGTCCCTGTGCTACATCAGTCTGCCGACAATGTGCCTCATTGACACCCAAACATCCCATTAATCTTCATTTGTCTCATCATTATCATGCCATTCTCATGGAAAGGGCCGCCTTCTCCTGTGTGTTGACAGTTTGTGGGTAGTGGTGGAGGGTTGCAACAGTGGATGGTTCAGGAGTGGAAGCGGGGTGCCAGCCCAAGGGAGGGGGGTCCCTAAAAATTGCAACTACATTTGGCAGCTTCTATTTCCCATCACGGCTAATGTGATTCACATTCAAATAGCGCCACCCCACTGATTTCTCAGCTGCCTAGGACCTCTGCTTCCTGACAGCAGCAGCAGGGTTAGCTTGGTGGGGCTGCTGGAGATGCCTGGGGTTTCTCATGCCCCCCCACCAACCCCAGGGGCTCGACCCCCCACTGCTAACAGAGCTTGGAGTGGCAGGCCAGGCAGTAGCAGGGGAGGAGGAAGGAAGGAAATGGTCTTCAGTTGCTAGGAAGGCCAGGGAAGTGTCAATTCTCCAACAGTGGCCCTGGAGGGGACCTCCAGCTGTTCAACTGTCCATAAGGGAGCAGTGTGAGGGTCTTTCCCACCATGGGAGCTCTGTAGCCATCTGTCAGATATTGGAGGAGTCAAAATGTCTACTATAACAGCAGTTTTACGTTTTCCCCCTCCTAATCACTCCACGTTACGATAAGAGCAGACATAATATTATGTTTCAGAAAGCAGAGTATGTTCACATAGAGTTAGTACATAGATGGGGAGAGAGAAAGACAGAAAAGAGGGAGATGAGGGAAGGACACAGAGAATTAAGAGGGAAGGATACAAAGAGAGAATGAAAAGAGGGAAGGATACAGACAGAATGAAATGAGGGAAGAATACAGAGAGAACATTTAAAGGAAGGATACAGAGAATGAAAACCCTTAAATTAAAGTGCCAGGCCATTTCTTCCTGGGTGTGTTTTGCCAAGGTCCAGGCCCAGGCTCTGTCTTTGATCAGCACTCAGGAAGTTTCTTTTGGAGATAGAGGGAGGATAAGGAAGAGAAGGATGGGAAGCAGAAAGATAGAGAGAGAAAGGGAGAGCAGGGACTCTCTGCGCGTTCTATCTTATCTCTCATGTCAGTCCGGTTGGATGTGGCCAGGACGGCGACGTCCCCCAGCTTTCTGTCAGGAGCTGGGCCAGGACCCGGTCCCCAACACCAGCAGACCCCAACAAACTGAGAGAGCCAAGAGAAGAGGGCAAGAGGAAGGGGAGAGAGTACAGAATGGGGGGGGGGTGATAGGGGAGGAGTTTTAACCAAAAATGTATCTGTTCAAGTTGTCAGATCCCAGCACCCTGCACTCAGAAATAGTAAGGGGTTTATTTTCCATAGCACAGCGCAGTGTCTCTCCCTCCCTCTCGTGCTCCCCATCGCTGTCAGACACACACATTTGGTTTATACTTGTGAGGACCAAACAATTGATTCCCATTCAAAATCCTGTTTCTTAACCCTAACCTAAGCCTAATCTAACCCTAAACCCAAACCCCTAACCCTAAACCCTTTTCCTTGTGGGGACCAGTGAAATGTCCCCACTTGCCAGAATTGTCCTTGTTTTATTATTCTTGTAAGGACTTCTGGACATCCACAAGGACAGTAAAACCAAAAACACACACACACACTCTTACTGTCTCTGTTCACAGAGCCAGCGTAAGTGCCACACGTCATTACCACAGAGAAGGCCACAGAGGAACACAAAAGAGGCCTGTCAGTGAGTTATGGTCCTGGGAGGAATAAGGGAAATGCCTCATGACAAAGGGAGAAATCTGCCATGGCTGCTTCTGCCTCTCATCCAAGGCTTGGTTTCTTTCTCTTGCCCTCTCGATCTTTCATTCTCTGGCTCTCGTGCTTTCTCTCTGGACCCGTCATCCCCATAATCTGTCTGTCTCTCTGTCTCAGACTCTCTACTGTCTCGCTCTCTGTCTTTCTCTCTGGACCCGTCATCCCCTTAATCTGTCTGTCTCTCCGTCTCAGACTCTCTACTGTCTCGCTCTCTGTCTTTCTCTCTGGACCCGTCATCCCCTTAATCTGTCTGTCTCTCCGTCTCAGACTCTCTACTGTCTCGCTCTCTGTCTTTCTCTCTCACTATCAGATAACTCATTCCAACAGATTTGGGCAGTTATGGCAGGTAGGCTTGAAAATTTACTGGTGCTTCACGTCAAGAAAAGAAAACACAAAATATCACTCTTCCATCTCTAGCCCAGGCCGTGTCAACAGTTAAATTCCAGCTCATGAGCAATGAAGCCACTTCATTGATTAAATGCGGGAAGTTAAGACCAATAAATAACCTTTATAGATCACTGCTAAGTGCATTTTTTAAATGGCCAGTGGCCTGGAGATATGAGCTCTGCTGCAGTGAACTGACTGACTCCCGTGCATCAAGTCCTTATGAAAGGCAACTGCAGAGTCGTGGCCAAATAACTTCTTCAAATCCAGTCAATTCAGTGATATCCATGGAATTCAGATGAGAAAATCGCCACTGGAAGTGGGGCATTTTGTCAGGTCGAACACTATATCCAGTCCATTCCTGAGTTGACTTAAGTTGACCCCCAACTCTGATATGTAGCCTCTCATGCTGTCTTGTCTGTCTGCAGCAGACATACAGTAAGCAATATGTTTGGAACATCAACTCAG
Organism: Oncorhynchus nerka; assembly: GCF_034236695.1. Taxonomy (NCBI): domain Eukaryota; kingdom Metazoa; phylum Chordata; class Actinopteri; order Salmoniformes; family Salmonidae; genus Oncorhynchus; species Oncorhynchus nerka. The sequence goes on from NC_088401.1 coordinate 59,235,902, forward strand.
AATAAAATCGCGGTCTCAAATCGCAATACATATAGAATCGTGAGAAACACAATACATATCGGCACCTAAGTATCGTGATAATCTCGCATCGTGAGGTCCCTGGCAATTCCCAGTCCTAGTAAACAGATACAAAATGTTACCCTACATGCACTAATGGCAAAATGGTTTTGTTAAGAATGGACATTGTGACCCATCCCAGGCTCTGGCCAATTAGCTTGAGGGAACGCCACGTTTGTACCATATCTGGAGGGGACTTTTGTCTGTTCCTTCACCATTGACTTTCATGGGGGTTTACCGGGAAGTACGCCTCATATTTGGTTTCCCCCATCTGCTGTGGCGTACACAATGAAGCGCTTGTTTGTCGCGGCCTGTGTCCTCTCTTTGGCCGTTGTGTCTTCTTCCTGAAGCCACAGATGTTCCCAGTGTCATCCCATTGAAGCGCCTCCGGACAGACTGGCTCGTCTGTGTGACAGTGTATGTGTGCGTGCGTTGATAGCAAAGCACTAGTGGACTGACTCCATGGGAACTCCACAGCCGGCTTTACACTGTACAATAATTACACTGATAATGTAACCATTGAGGTAATGTAGACGTTCAGTCATTCAACAAGTAACTGGGGATAATACATGCCATTCAGCGTATTGAACTAGGCTGATGATTAAAAATGGTGCCTATCTTTCCCATTCATTGAGGCTTGATACGTGCTTCCAGTTTTCAGAATAAGATGTGTGCTTGCAAGCAGTTGCCGTGTCGTGGTCATCAAGTCTGCAGTATTATGTTTATCAGGTAGAAAAAGTTTTGAACTTCATTTCTGAGACAAAATATCTACCTTCCTCGATCTCCAGTAAGAGCGACAACCTCATCAAAGAACACAATGGAGGGGGTGACAGCTCTGACCTGGTATCGACATATGCGAGGTATTAATATACAGTAATTGCATATACATTAGAGTGTAGCATATTAAAGCAATTTCCTCTCAGCAGAAGTAGTACTTATGTTCCTAGTGTAATGGGTATATGATAGACAATGAAAGTTGGCCTGGTACTCACCTCTCTGACAGCCCTCTCAGACTCCACTACATATTTACTCAGGGACTCTGGACCCTGAAAGACCGAGAGGGAAGTTGGTTCTCCTGTCCAGTGATTCATTATAGGACCAGGAGATTTCCGTACGAGGACCCTAGTTATACAGTAGGCTATAACTATTCATTCACATCAATATAACACTAGTAATACACGCTCAATAACATTTAACCTAGCTAACCACAAGCTAACTAGACCACTATTTAATATCGGACAGGAACACACCTCAATGAACAAACCACTGAGAACTTTTTGACAACCCGCCAAGAAATCTCTCAGAGATGAAAGGGATAGTTATTTAAGAGGAAGAGGGGAAGAGAGGGAAAAATGATCATTAAGAAGGAAGGCAGAGAGGACAAAGGAGGTAGGGTAAGTAAGGTTGATGGGGCCACTCTGCACTCTCCCTCCCTCCGAGGCGGATAAACATCCACTCAGCCCGTCAGGACGCACTTCCTCCCCTGCAATCCCCCCTCTTCAACACCTCTGGGCTGGCAGGGAGACGACACCTTTTGTCTCCTCAGAACACGACAACGTTGTGGAGACTGACTCATTCATCTGTTGATTTCTCTAGCCAGCTACTCACTGGGAGGGTTATATTCTATGTAGGTACATTTCTATTTGGCTAGAGTAGCAGTCATATTGGCGTGTGAAAATATTTTGATAGAGTGTTAGAGTTTTACTGTACACGACGCAAGTAGTATGCATCTAAAAGTATAGTGAAGCAAGGGTAATGTGTCGGAGGCAAAGCTAACATACTGGGGAAAAAATAATATGATTTTGTTATTGAAAAAATATTAGCCAACTTCTTACTACTTTATTTTGCTTAATACGAACAATTTGGGTTGGACCTTATTCACAAATAGCATCTATGAGAAAAACCTTTAAGATAATTTTACACTGTAAGCACTCTTTAAAAGGTAAGTCTTTCTTCGTTATATTACAGCCTATCCACTATCTTTTACCACTGCCCCAATCTAATCAGGCTGGCTGACAGTTTCTGCCCCATCTTACCCGGCAACCACTTCCAAAAGAATCGGCAATTAACAATCAGTGAAGTGATCAATCAATCTCCATCAAGGGGCCTGGACAGAGCAGGGCGAGGGGTGTAGGGGATAGTTGTGAATTGGGGTGGAGGGAGAGAAGGGAGAAGACGGGATGGGGTGATGAATGAAAAGGACACACATGGGGTCGGAGGGGTCAAGTGAGAAGGCCTGTGGGTCTGCCTCCAAGGAAGCCAAAGATTCCGAGGTCCTTGAGATAATCAGGGGCACATCCCTGTTTTTTAACTGGGGTGAAGCCAAGACAATGGCTGCTGGTGGTAAATCACTGGCCATAGCTAAGTACAGTATGTTTTGGAAAGAGGAAAGAAGCCGTACTAGTTTTACTATCTATAGTTGTAGAATCTCCCTAATTGTGGAAACGTCAAAGGTCCATGCCATGTCAGCCATAACAAAAGAAACTGTGCTTGAAGGCAATGCACACAATGCATCTGCAAAACTGATGCATTACAAAAGTATGCATTATAGGGGTGGGATTTAGGGAACCCTGTAGGTGTAGAAAAGACTAAAAAGGATTCTTCCCTGCCTGTAAATTGGCCACCTGGTGGAGATAACAGGCAACAATCAAACTTTGAATGATCATCACCTTAAAGGCAAGGAAGTTGTGGCCGTTCTCGTTGGCCAGAACTTTGGTGATCACGAAGCAGCCTGGAGTCCATAGAGGAGTACTCCTTTTGGGGGCTGCATGCCCATGCAGGTGAAGGCCTCGGGGTGCCTGAGAGGCCACTCCACCGCCTGCTTAAGTTTCGGCTTCACCTGCTCCATGCCTCCCACATCCGACCAGCGCACCTGCAAGGGAAACAGACAAACCATTCGGACACAGCTGGAAACAGAGAAGAATACAGAGGTTTCATACACTGTGTGAATGGAAAGAGAGACGTCCCCAATGGGCTGTATAGGGTGGCAGTTTTAACAGAGCATGATGTCCAGCAGTGTTATGAAAGCTTCTTTAGAAACCGATTCAAGAAAACTAACACCTTTTCCATGATCAACGTTTTTCAATTAAAAAATAACGTCCTTACCGTGGGCCAATCAAATAAATCACTGAAATACTGTTTGTATTTTTGCTCTGTGCGAATTATTTGGAATAATAGGCATACAGTACAAGAAAATGAAAATGTAGTATACGTCAGGAAAAGTATTGGGCCCGATCTGGGCTGAGGGTGAACCAGCAGACATTGAACAGAGCCAGCAGCTGTCCCCGTTGACAGATGACGGGCCGAGGCGTACGACTACAGGAGATAAAACAGATAAGGAAAGCAGGGGTTGGCTAGAGCAATAAGTCCCCCCACCCCTTCATCAGCATTACTTTTCCTCTGTCAACCTCCCCCCCTCCGTTCCTCCCTTCCTCTGTGGTAACACATCCCAGGCAACCGGCGCCGTCTCCCGGGAACGGAGCACCTAATGGAAACCTGGCATCCGGCCACATACTGTAAATACCACATGCTGAACAATTTATGGGGAGAGAGAGGAGAGAGAGATGATAAAGATGGTGAGAGGGAGATGGGAAGAGAGAGCATGGGCGAGAGCATGGAAGGAGAGAGAGAGAGCGAGAGAGACAGCCTCCTCCTGCCAGAGTCTATGGGGTGTAAATCAAATCAGGCAGCTTCAGGTGCCAGGCTAGCAGCAGATGTGCACAGTAAAGATTTATACATCTTTTCTCCCCCTCCGCCCTATTTTGTTTTGTTTCTGTTCAGGTTTTCTGCAGACAAAAGAACATAGCTCTGGCGTAACAAAAAGGCACCATTAATTCCAAGGTGCTTTTGTCACGAATATGGCGGATGTGGAATTAGAGGGCGCCGTTTGAGTCACACCTTGCTGTGTTGATTTCATTCCGCCTGCCTCTTTTTCTCTCTCCGAGACCCAGTTATTATCTTTTACTGTTGTTGTCTGAAGTTTACAAGGAGCTTCTCAGGGTCTGGGCTTTGATGGGGTTGCTGGGGAGGTGGGAGAGAAGGAGGGTGGGAGGAGGAGTTGCGGTGGGTACTTCTCCCGACAAGAACTTGGAGGAGAGAAAGATGAGGAAGAAGAACAACGGAACGTCTCTCTCGATCAGATCAAAATATTAAAAGGTCCGGTCGGCCTGAGAGAGAGGCGTGCTCTGCTCTTGCTTTCGCCTCACCCGGGATCCACTGGAAGTTTCTTATATAAATGGATTAGAAACAAATGTTTGCACTCATGTGGATATAATCAAGTCCAAGCTCTGTGGCAGACCCTTCAGCTGCAGTGCACTGGGGGAAGGAAAAAACTAAAGTCCCTATTTTGTTTCCAGGAACTGGCCGCAAGAACTGAACATCTCGGGGTGAGCTCAGTGCAGAGGAGCATTAGGAGGAAGGAGGAGAAGGGCCTTTTTTTCTCTCTCACTCTCTGGCAGGAACCGACATCGACCCGATCTGCTTTCAATTAGTACTGGAGATGATGATAGCCTCTTCCTGTCCGTTATGTCTTGCACATGCAAAGTCCAAAACATCATGGATGGCTGTCCCCCCACCTCCCCCGGGTGTGTGATTCATCTCCGTTTCAGGGAGGGCAGCAGTATGGCCTGTGGGTCATTTCCATCCGACGCTTCCTCGGTTTAAACCCCGCACGTCAACAAAAGTCATTGGGGATCTGAAAGCATCTTGTCTAATGCACAAATTACTTAATGCCTCACTGTACTATTGGTATAATACATTGACTGGTAGTCCAATGAGTAATTAAGCAATGTTCGCTGAGAGATGGTGCGGGGCGGCAGGGTATCCTAGTGGTTAGAGCGTTGGACTAGTAACCGAAAGGTTGCGAGATCGAATCCCTGAGCTGACAAGGTACAAATCTAACGTTCTGCCCCTGAACAAGGCAGTTAACCCACTGTTCATAGGACAGGTCATTGATAATAAGAATGTGTTCTTAAACTGACTTGCCTCGTTAAATAAAGGTTAAAAAATTATATCTTTCGATCCCTGAGGAAGTTTGTCGACGTTTCTGAACATGAGACGAGAAGACACTTTCCGTTGTGCCGGTGACATCAGCAGAGTTGTTGTTCCATATTTGTGTCACTCTGTAAATCGAACGGCGGTTAAAAGGACATTTTAATGTCGACCTTCAAAAGACTAAATGGGTTTCTAAACTAAAAAAGGAAACCAAAGGGCCATAATCCAGACATACCTTGGGGCCATTGATGGCGACCTGCCTCACGGCACCTGGTTTGACCTCCGACATGGCCCACTGAAGGTCCTGGAAAGTGACCGTCCCTGTCCCCATTAATTGTAGGTCCGATGGCTGGGAGCCACTGCCCGAGAGCACTCCTCAATGCATTCAGCCCTGTAAAAAGACCAGAATGATATCAACATATTTGTTGATGTACCAAGGTTTCCAAATCTCTAGGTTTGGGGTGGTATAAAGAGAATAGTGCATGGTGGGTAATAAGAGACAATTCTGATAAAGAACATGATTTTGTTAGAGATGGACATTTTGCAAGTCTAAGATGTTGTGATGATGTGTTATTCGGAGGAAAGATGCCCTAGCTGCAGTAAGTCATGTTTGAAACATTGATAGTTATGGCCTGAGGGGAACATCAAGACTGTTGTTCAGCATTGCCACCTTTCTCTATGTCAACAATAGGCTAAGCCTCCCTTTCCTCCTTTTTCCAACGACAAGCCTTTCATTGACGGACAGTTTCCCACATAAGTCCTTGGCAGCCGCTCCACGTCTCCAAACACACACTTACGTTCACACAGTAGAACTTTCAACTCACACGCTCCGACATGTCGTGATGACGAATCCCTGACGAACGCCTAATCTCTAAATGAACGCTATTCTCCTCCACTCTTTCAATTCAACAGGGCACATTGGACACGCATAGCCAAGAAGAAAAGCTGCAGAGGAACTTTAATTTACGCTTTATGTTTGAGATTAACTCTCTCTTGACTCGAGGCAACTCCGTTACCTGCCGAGTGGAAGAAAAGGACACAAAAGGACAACCGTACAAATAAATTCATCTGTGCATCAATATCAGCGCAGGATGTTGAGTTCGTGTTGGGCATTGCAAAGTAGGGTCACAAAACCATCAACCACAGATAGAGTTGGCCCTTGTACAGTCAGTCAGCATTCCAAGGGGCCAGGGTGATGATAGCTTATGAATAGGCCACATTGGCACTGGCGACGAAGATAGGGAGCAGGCTAGAAGGAGGAAGGGAGCGAGAATAGGGCTTGACAATCACCTAGGCTACATTAGTGTCATTGACAGGTCAGGATTAGAACAGGGAGAATGCCTGTGGGATTTGAATTCAGGATTGGCTTTTCTTTAAGATTTCAGGAAATCTCTAAGATCCTCACAGTGCGTGTTTAACACAAAGGAGAAAGGGTTCTTCCTGAGGGTTGTGGGTAATTTGTCTTAAACGGTCTATGTTTAAGACTAGACTAGATAAACATGTCACGAGTCCAGCCAATATGAGATAAGTGAAATGATGTGCAAGGATCAAGGGCAAAGCACATTCTGAATAAGGCTGGTGGAACTCTTTGTGCAATAGATCGTTTTTACAAATATGAATGTGAAAATGCCTAATGAAAAGCTGCTGCTAGGAGTAAATCAGCCTGACTTTTAAAGAACCCTACCCCATAACATTGCAGAAAAACCTGCACTCAACTAGAGTAGCCTCCACTCATAACCATTTGTTGTATAGATTCCGAGACATACAGGTAGGAAAGCAGGCATTTGATGAACAAATTACATGGTGGCTGAAGGCATGATTGCAACTGATGCACTGAACCCAAAAAGTTTTTTTCAGCACTCTACCCATCACCACCCTTCTCCTCCTTCCCGCCCGGTCCAAGCTCCGGTTAAGATGGCCCTAGCTCCAACTCAGCCTGGAGGCTGGGGCAAGGGACTGGGGTGTACTGGGGGCCAGGGCAGACGAGAGAGGACTTACGATCAGACAAGACTACATCCTGTTTATATGTTCCAGGATGCGAGGACTGAAAAAAGGGACGGAGGAAAAAAGAAATACACAATTAATGCGGAAAGAGACAGAGCGACAAAGAGAGGGGGTATGGGAGAGGAGCCAGCCAAGGTCAGTGTGTTCCAGGTCCCGGGCCCTGGCCTTGCTGCGTACAGTCTCCTCTCCCCTGAGTCCCCCCACATCACATCAACTTAGCCTGACCTGGCCCTGCCCGATGACATGGACGTCTCTTCTCTTCTCCGTTAAAAGCTCCAGGAATCTTCGACTAGCAGCACAAAAACATCTGCCTCAGCCTGGGACCATGCACAGGGTAGAAAGGAGGGGAGGAAAGCACATTTTCTGGGGAGAGGGGGGAATGTGGGCTACCACATCTGCTACCCAGCCGACTCTTCCCCCGTAACTCCCCTCATCGTCTTCTCCTCCACTGCTCAGCCTCCACATCAGGGATAGAGGGATGGTCAAAGGGTAATGGAGGTTAGGCCACATCTATTTGCCTTTGAAAAAGAAGCTCACTTCACAGTGGGGTGACCACGAAAGCATTCGCACCCTCTCACCTTACTGTTCACTGTCAGGTGTGTTCAAGTGTGTAGTACAAAATAAAAAATTGTCTGTGGTGCTTCAACACAAACCTGTCGACAGTATGAGATAGAAAGGTCTGCACACATAAGGCTCAATCTTCCTGGATTGACAAACGTTTCGCCCAGCTAATGATATTTCTCTCACCAAATCGCTGGACAAAACATGCTACAGTGGTTGAGGAATAACCTACTAAACAAATACACCTAAGGAAAGACAAACACATCCCTAGCAAATGCCTAGTTAGCAAGTATATTCATGAGCCTGATTAATGAGGTATCCAGCCTGGAATCTGGATGGCCAAAAGGCTAAATAAATGTAATTCAACAATGTGCCTCAAGCATTTTTCGCTTCAGGGATTCTATCCTCTGGCTAGGCTCGACCCCAGCACACATTTGGTTTAGTTAGGAAAACATACGATGCCCTGTTAGGAGTGAGAAAATAAGCAACACAACAGAGTTTAATTTGAACCTTGTGGACACTTTTTCCCCCACTTGTTCTTTGCTGAATGCTTCAAATTCACCAGCAATCTGTGGGGAAATGAGAATGGGGGCCCCTCCACTTCCAAGAATGTGCATTTGCAATAAATGCAACTGGACCCAAAATAGGTATGGGACGGCAATTACTTTTTATCATTGCTAATATTGGCTTGGGGAGGAAGAGCAGACAAGGTGAACATGAGGGCTGTGGCCTGGTAAGAAGAAGGGATGTTCGCAATTATCTGGCCCCAAAACACGCCCTCCCTGACTCAAGGCCTTTTATTAAGAGTCAACTCCAGCAGCCCTGGTCTCACCCTGGCCCTGAATATAAAAATAAAAACCTTGAGTAAAAACAACATTATCCTCCAATAGAATGTGAGCCAAGTCCACAAGGTAAATATATCGAAGACATTGGTGCATTCTAATACAACTAACACCATTCAAAAATAACTACCGTGGATGAATTTGGGCAGTTAAAGCCTACCATTTTCAGACAGGCAGAGGAAACTGACATAAGTCTAGTAGAGGTGAAGTTAGATTCCCCCTGCTGACCTCAAGGGCGTCTTATAGACCATATTTGTCTTGATAGGATAACAACAACAACAGTAAGTCATTTATGTAACAAGAGATGTAAGTGTCCATCTGCACTCCTACAACACGTTCCACACTTCCTTTAGACAGGAAAACACCCTCCAGAAGTAGCCTACTTAACACCACTCCCCCACCCCCAGGCACTTGTCGGCAGAGCTGTGTGTGTCTCAAGCGACATTGTCCTCAAATGAATTGTGAAATACTTTTGGCATTACACCATCAAAAAACAGGAACATTTTCATTACACCGAGGGGCTTCCGGAACACTCTTTGCACCTGTATTTACAATACCCGACATCTGTTCCAACTCTGAAAAACTGCAATAACATGTGCTCTTAAAACACAGAGACAGAGAGTTAGACAGACAAAGAGAGATAGACAGTGAGAGCAAGATAGACAGCGAGAACGAGAGACAGAGATGTTATATTGTTTATTTCATCTTTGTGTATTATCTACTTCACTTGCTATGGCAATGTTAACATATATTTCCCATGCCAATAAAGCCCTTAAATTGGAGAGAGTGTGAGAGATCGACAGAGAGAGAAAGACAGAGAGACAGACAGAGATATTGTCTCTCTCTCCCTGACAGACATGGACAGAGAGAGAGAGAGAGAGAGAGAGAGAGAGAGATAAAAACAGAGAGAGAGATGGAGAAAAAGATAGAGAAATAGAGAGACAAAGAAATAGACAGAGAGGGAAAGCTAGACAGAGAGAAAGACAGAAAGAGAGAGAGAGCGAGAGAGAAAGATGAACAGAGAGAGAGAAAGATGGACAGAGAGAGAGAGAAAGATGGACAGAGAGAGAGAGAGAAAGATGGACAGAGAGAGAAAGATGGACAGAGAAACAGAGAGAGAGCGAGACGGACAGAGAGAGAGAGAGAAAGACGGACAGAGAAACAGAGAGAGAGAGAGAAAGATGAACAGAGAGAGCGAGAGAAAGAAGGACAGAGAGAGAGAGAGAAAGAAGGACAGAGAGAGAGAGAGAGAGAGAGAGAGAGAGAGAGAGAGAAAGACGGACAGAGAAAGAGAGAGAGAAAGATGGACAGAGAAAGAGAGAGAGAAAGATGGACAGAGAAAGAGAGAGAGAAAGTTGGACAGAGAAAGAGAAAGATGGTCAGAGAGAGAGAAAGATGAACAGCGAGAAAGAGAAAGCTAGACAGAGAGAGAAAGAGGGACAGAGAGAGAGGGACAGAGAGAGAGGGACAGAGAGAAAGCTAGAGAGAGAGAGATGGACAGAGAGAGAGAGATGGACAGAGAAAGCGAGAGATGGACAGAGAGAGCGAGAGGGACAGAGAGAGTGAGAGGGAAAGAGAGAGCGAGAGGGACAGAGAGAGAGACAGAAAGATGGACAGAGAGAGAGAAAGAGAAAGATGAACAGAGAAAGCTAGAGAGAAGGAGAGATGAACAGAGAAAGCTAGAGAGAGAGAGATGGACACAGAGAGATGGACAGAGAGAAAGACTGACTGCGAGAGAGAGAGAGAGAGAGAGAGAGAGACGGACAGCGAGAGAGAGAGAGAGATGGACAGAGAGAGTGAGAGATGGACAGAGAGAGAAAGATGGACAGAGAGCGAGAGGGACAGAGAGCGAGAGGGACAGAGAGCGCGAGAGGGACAGAGAGAGCGAGAGGGACAGAGAGAGAGAGAAAGATGAACAGAGAAAGCTAGAGAGAGAGAGATGGACAAAGAGAGAGATGGACAGAGAGACGGACAGAGTTAAAGACTGACTGCGAGAGAGAGAGAGATGGACAGAGAGAGAGAGAAAGATGGACAGAGAGAGAGAGAGAAAGATGGACAGAAAGAGAGACGGACAGAGAGAGAGAGACAGACGGACAGAGAAAGCTAGAGAGAGTAAGAGATGGACACAGAGAAAGAAAGCTAGAAAGAGAGAGAGATGGACAGAGAGAGAGAGGGACAGAGAGAAGATGGAGAGAGAGAGAGAAAGATGGACAGGAGAGAGAGAGAAAGATGGACAGGGAGAGAGAGAGAGAAAGATGGACAGAGAGAGAGAGAAAGATGGACAGAGAGAGAGAGAGAGACGGACAGAGAGAGAGAGAGACGGACAGAGAGAGAGAGAGAGAGAGATGGACAGAGAGAAAGCTAGAGAGAGAGATGGACAGAGAGACTGACAGAAAGACTGACTGCGAGAGAGAGAGAAAGACGGACAGCGAGAGAGAGAGAGAGAGAAAGACGGACAGCGCGCGAGAGAGAGAGACAGACGGTCGGACAGCGAGAGAGAGCGAGAGAGAGAGAGATGAGAGAGAGAAAGACGGACAGCGAGAGAGAGAGAAAGATGAGCGAGAGAGAGAGAAAGAGAAAGACGGACAGCGAGAGAAAGACAGACAGCGAGAGAGAGAGAGAGAGAGAGAGGGGGACAGAGAGAGAGACAGAGAGAGAGGGACAGAGAGAGCGAGAGGGACAGAGAGAGCAAGAGGACAGAGAGAGAGAGAGAAAGATGGACAGAGAGAGAGAGAAAGATGGAGAGAGAGAGAGAGAAAGATGGACAGAGAGAGAGAAAGATGGAGAGAGAGAGAGAGAGAGAAGAGAACGGAGACGAGAGAGAGAGAAAGACGGACAGCGAGAGAGAGAGAAAGATGGAGAGCGAGAGAGAGAGAAAGAGAAAGACGGACAGCGAGAGAAAGACAGACAGCGAGAGAGAGAGAGAGAGAGAGAGAGGGGGACAGAGAGAGAGACAGAGAGAGAGGGACAGAGAGAGCGAGAGGGACAGAGAGAGCAAGAGGGACAGAGAGAGAGAGAGAAAGATGGACAGAGAGAGAGAGAAAGATGGACACAGAGAGAGAGAGAGAAAGATGGACAGAGAGAGAGAAAGATGGACAGAGAGAGAGAGAGAGAGAGAGAGAGACGGAGAGCGCGAGAGAGAGTGAGAGAAACACGGACAGCGAGAGAGAGAGAGAGATGGAGAGAGAGAGAGAGAGAAAAAGATGGACAGAGAGAGAGAGAGAAAAAGATGGACAGAAAGAGAGAGAGAGTGACGGACAGAGAGAGAGAGAGAGACAGACGGACAGAAAGAGGGAGAAGGACAGAGAGAGCGAGAGGGACAGAGAGAGAGAGAAAGATGGACAGAGAGAGAAAGATGGACAGAGAGAGCGAGAGGGACAGAGAGAGAGAGAAAGATGGACAGAGAGAGAAAGATGGACAGAGAGAGCGAGAGGGACAGAGAGAGCGAGAGAAAGATGGACAGAGAGAAAGAGACAGAGAGACAGAGAGAGCGAGAGAAAGATGCACAGAGAGAGCGAGAGAAAGATGGACAGAGAGAGATGGACAGAGAGAGACAGAGAGAGCGAAAGACGGAGAGCGAGAGAGTAAGATGGACAGCGCTAGAGAGAGACAGAGAGAGAGAGACAGAGGGACAGAGAGAGGGAGAAGGACAGAGAGAGTGCGAGGGACAGAGAGAGAGAAAGATGGACAGAGAGAGCGAGAGGGACAGAGAGAGCGAGAGAAAGATGGACAGAGAGAGAGAGAAAGATGGACAGAGAGAGAGAGAGAAAAAGATGGACACAGAGAGAGAGAGAAAAAGATGGACAGAAAGAGAGAGAGAGAGACGGATAGAGAGAGAGAGACAGACGGACAGAGAGAGACAGAGGGACAGAGACAGAGAGAGACAGAGAGAGCGAAAGACGGAGAGCGAGAGAGTAAGATGGACAGAGAGAGAGAGAGAAAAAGTTGGACAGAAAGAGAGAGAGAGAGAGACGGACAGAGAGAGAGAGAGACGGATAGAGAGAGAGAGACAGACGGACAGAGAGAGGGAGAAGGACAGAGAGAGCGAGAGGGACAGAGAGAGAGAGAAAGATGGACAGAGAGAGCGAGAGGGACAGAGAGAGCGAGAGAAAGATGGACAGAGAGAGAGAAAGAGAGAGAGCGAGAGAGAGAGAGAGAGAGAGAGAGAGAGATGGACAGAGAGAGAGAGAGAGAGAGAGAGAGAGAGAGAGAGAGAAAGATGGACAGAGAGAGAGAGAAAGATGGACATAGAGAGGGAAAGATGGACAGAGAGAGAGAGAGAAAAAGATGGACAGAGAGACTGACAGAAAGACTGACTGCGAGAGAGAGAGAAAGACGGACAGCGAGAGAGAGAGAGAGAGAGAGAGAAAGACGGACAGCGAGAGAGAGAGAAAGATGGAGAGCGAGAGAGAGAGAGTGAGAGAAAGACGGACAGCGAGAGAAAGAGAGAGAGAGAGAGGGACAGAGAGAGAGACAGAGAGAGAGGGAGAGAGAGAGCGAGAGGGACAGAGAGAGCAAGAGGGACAGAGAGAGAGAGAAAGATGGACAGAGAGAGAGAGAAAGATGGACAGAGAGAGAGAGAAAGATGGACAGAGAGAGAGAGAAAGACAGACAGCGCGAGAGAGAGAGAGAGAGAAAGACGGAGAGCGCGAGAGAGAGAGAGAGAGAGAGAGATGGAGAGAGAGAGAGAGAGAAAAAGATGGACAGAAAGAGAGAGAGAGTGACAGACAGAGAGAGAGAGACGGACAGAGAGAGAGAGAGACGGATAGAGAGAGAGAGACAGACGGACAGAGAGAGGGAGAAGGACAGAGAGAGCGAGAGGGACAGAGAGAGAGAGAAAGATGGACAGAGAGAGAAAGATGGACAGAGAGAGCGAGAGGGACAGAGAGAGAGAAAGATGGACAGAGAGAGAAAGATGGACAGAGAGAGTGAGAGGGACAGAGAGAGCGAGAGAAAGATGGACAGAGAGAAAGAGAGAGAGAGACAGAGAGAGCGAGAGAAAGATGCACAGAGAGAGCGAGAGAAAGATGGACAGACAGAGATGGACAGAGAGAGACAGAGAGAGCGAAAGACGGAGAGCGAGAGAGTAAGATGGACAGCGCTAGAGAGAGACAGAGAGAGAGGGACAGAGAGAGAGAGACAGAGGGACAGAGAGAGGGAGAAGGACAGAGAGAGCGCGAGGGACAGAGAGAGCGCGAGGGACAGAGAGAGAGAGAAAGATGGACAGAGAGAGCGAGAGGGACAGAGAGAGCGAGAGAAAGATGGACAGAGAGAGAGAGAGAAAGATGGACAGAGAGAGAGAGAGAAAGATGGACGGAGAGAGAGAGACGGACAGAGAAAGCTAGAGAAAGAGAGAGAGAGAGAGAGAGAGAGAGAGAGAGAGAGAGAGATGGACAGAGAGACGGACAGAGAGAGAGAGATGGACAGAGAGAGAGAGAGAGAGAGAGAAAGATGGACTGAGAGAGAGAGAGAAAGATGGACAGAGAGAGAGAGAGTGACGGACAGAGAGAGAGAGAGTGACGGACAGAGAGAGAGAGAGACGGACAGAGAGAGAGAGAGAAACGGATAGAGAGAGAGAGACAGACGGACAGAGAAAGCTAGAGAGAGAGAGACAGACGGACAGAGAAAGCTAGAGAAAGAGAGAGAGAGAGAGAGAGAGAGAGAGAGATGGACAGAGAGACGGACAGAGAGAGAGAGATGGACAGAGAGAGAGAGAGAGAGATGGACAGAGAGAGAGAGAGAGTGACGGACAGAGAGAGAGAGAGAGTGACGGACAGAGAGAGAGAGAAAGACGGACAGAGAGAGAGAGAAAGAGAGACGGACAGAGAGAGAGAGAGAGGGATAGAGAGAGAGAGAGACGGACAGAGAAAGACTGAGAGCGAGAGAAAGGCGTACAGCGAGAGAGAGAAAGATGGAGAGCGAGAGAGAGAGAGTGAGAGAAAGACGGACAGCGAGAGAAAGACAGACAGCGAGAGAGAGAGAGAGAGAGAGAGAGGGACAGAGAGAGAGACAGAGAGAGAGGGACAGAGAGAGCGAGAGGGACAGAGAGAGCAAGAGGGACAGAGAGAGAGAGAAAGATGGACAGAGAGAGAGAGAAAGATGGACAGAGAGAGAGAGAGAGAGAGAGAGAAAGATGGACAGAGAGAGAGAGAGAAATACGGACAGCGAGAGAGAGAGAGAGAGAGAAAGACGGAGAGCGCGAGAGAGAGAGAGTGAGAGAAAGACGGACAGCGAGAGAAAGACAGACAGCGAGAGAGAGAGAGAGAGGGACAGAGAGAGCGAGAGGGACAGAGAGAGAGAGAAAGATGGACAGAGAGAGAGAGAAAGATGGACAGAGAGAGGGACAGAGAGAGAGAGAAAGATGGACAGAGAGAGAGAGAAAGATGGACAGAGAGCGAGAGGGACAGAGAGAGCGAGAGAGAGGGACAGAGAGAGCGAGAGAGAGGGACAGAGAGAGCGAGAGAAAGATGGACAGAGAGAGAGAGAAAGATGGACAGAAAGAGAGAGAAAGATGGACAGAAAGAGAGAGAAAGATGGACAGAAAGAGAGAGAGAGAAAGATGGACAGAGAGAGAGAGAGAGACGGACAGAAAGAGAGAGAGAGAAAGATGGACAGAAAGAGAGAGAGAGACGGACAGCAAGAGAGAGAGAGAGAGAGAGAGAGAGAGAGAAAGACAGACAGCGGGAAAGAGAGAGAGAGAGAGAAAGCTAGAGAGAGAGAAAGATGGACAGAGAGAGAGAAAGAGAAAGATGGGCACAGAGAGAGAGATAGAGAAAGATGGACAGAGAGAGAGAGGGAGAGAGAGAAAGATGGACAGAGAGAGAGAGGGAGAGAGAGAAAGATGGACAGAGAGAGAGAGAGAAATAGGGAAAGAAAGAAAGAGAGACGGACAGAGAGAGAGAGAGAGACGGACAGAGAGAGAGAGAGAGACGAACAGAGAGAGAGAGAAACGGACAGAGAGAGAGAGAGAAAGATGGACAGAGAGAGAGAGAGAGAGAGAGATGGACAAAGAGAGAGAAAGCTAGAGAGAGAGATGGAAACAGAGAAAGAAAGCTAGAGAGAGAGAGATGGACAGAGAGAGAGATGGAAAGAGAGACGGACAGAGAGAAAGACAGACAGCGAGAGAGAGAGAGAGAGAAAGACGGACAGCGAGAGAAAGACAGACAGCGAGAGAGAGAGAGAGAGAGAGAGAGAGAGAGAGAGAGAGAGGGACAGAGAGAGAGACAGAGAGAGAGGGACAGAGAGAGCGAGAGGGACAGAGAGAGCAAGATGGACAGAGAGAGAGAGAAAGATGGACAGAGAGAGAGAGAAAGATGGACAGAGAGAGAGAGAGAGAGAGAGAGAGAGAGAGAAAGATGGACAGAGAGAGAGAGAGAAATACGGACAGCGAGAGAGAGAGAGAGAGAAAGACGGAGAGCGCGAGAGAGAGAGAGTGAGAGAAAGACGGACAGCGAGAGAAAGACAGACAGCGAGAGAGAGAGAGAGAGAGGGACAGAGAGAGCGAGAGGGACAGAGAGAGAGAGAAAGATGGACAGAGAGAGAGAGAAAGATGGACAGAGAGAGGGACAGAGAGAGAGAGAAAGATGGACAGAGAGAGAGAGAGAAAGATGGACAGAGAGCGAGAGGGACAGAGAGAGCGAGAGAGAGGGACAGAGAGAGCGAGAGAGAGGGACAGAGAGAGCGAGAGAAAGATGGACAGAGAGAGAGAGAAAGATGGACAAAAGAGAGAGAAAGATGGACAGAAAGAGAGAGAAAGATGGACAGAAAGAGAGAGAGAGAAAGATGGACAGAGACAGAGAGAGAGACGGACAGAAAGAGAGAAAGAGAAAGATGGACAGAAAGAGAGAGAGAGACGGACAGCAAGAGAGAGAGAGAGAGAGAGAGAAAGACGGACAGCGAGAAAGAGAGAGAGAGAGAGAGAAAGCTAGAGAGAGAGAAAGATGGACAGAGAGAGAGAGAAAGATGGACAGAGAGAGAGAGAGAGAGAGAGAAAGATGGACAGAGAGAGAGAGGGAGAGAGAGATGGACAAAGAGAGAGAAAGCTAGAGAGAGAGATGGACACAGAGAAAGAAAGCTAGAGAGAGAGAGATGGACAGAGAGAGAGATGGACAGAGAGACGGACAGAGAGAAAGACAGACAGCGAGAGAGAGAGAGAGAGGGAGAGAGAGAGAGAAAGACGGACAGCGAGAGAGAGAGAGTGAGAGAGAGAGAGAGATGGACAGAGAGACGGACAGAGAGAGAGATGGACAGAGACGGACAGAGAGAGCAAGAGGGACAGAGAGAAAGAGAAAGATGGACAGAGAGAGAGAAAGATGGACAGAGAGAGAGAGAGAGAGAGAGAGAGAGAGAGAGAGAAAGATGGACAGAGAGAGAGAGAGAAATACGGACAACGAGAGAGAGAGAGAGAGAGAGAAAGACGGAGAGCGCGAGAGAGAGAGAGTGAGAGAAAGACGGACAGTGAGAGAAAGACAGACAGCGAGAGAGAGAGAGAGAGGGACAGAGAGAGAGAGAAAGATGGACAGAGAGAGAGAAAGAGAAAGATGGACACAGAGAGAGAGATAGAGAAAGATGGACAGAAAGAGAGAGAGAGAAAGATGGACAGAGAGAGAGAGAGAGAGAGAGACGGACAGAAAGAGAGAGAGAGAAAGATGGACAGAAAGAGAGAGAGAGACGGACAGCAAGAGAGAGAGAGAGAGAGAGAAAGACGGACAGCGAGAAAGAGAGAGAGAGAGAGAGAAAGCTAGAGAGAGAGAAAGATGGACAGAGAGAGAGAAAGATGGACAGAGAGAGAGAGAGAAAGATGGACACAGAGAGAGAGATAGAGAAAGATGGACAGAGAGAGAGAGGGAGAGAGAGAAAGATGGACAGAGAGAGAGAGGGAGAGAGAGAAAGATGGACAGAGAGAGAGAGAGAGAAATAGGGAAAGAGAGAAAGAGAGACGGACAGAGAGAGAGAGAGAGACGGACAGAGAGAGAGAGAGAGACGAACAGAGAGAGAGAGAAACGGACAGAGAGAGAGAGAGAAAGATGGACAGAGAGAGAGAGAGAGAGAGATGGACAAAGAGAGAGAAAGCTAGAGAGAGAGATGGACACAGAGAAAGAAAGCTAGAGAGAGAGAGATGGACAGAGAGAGAGATGGACAGAGAGACGGACAGAGAGAAAGACAGACAGCGAGAGAGAGAGAGAGAGGGAGAGAGAGAGAGAAAGACGGACAGCGAGAGAGAGAGAGAGAGAGAGAGAGAGAGAGAGATGGACAGAGAGACGGACAGGGAGAGAGATGGACAGAGACGGACAGAGAGAGCAAGAGGGACAGAGAGAGAGAGAAAGATGGACAGAGAGAGAGAGAGAGAGAGAGAGAGAGAGAGAGAGAGAAAGATGGACAGAGAGAGAGAGAGAAATACGGACAGCGAGAGAGAGAGAGAGAGAGAGAAAGACGGAGAGCGAGAGAGAGAGAGTGAGAGAAAGACGGACAGCGAGAGAAAGACAGACAGCGAGAGAGAGAGAGAGAGGGACAGAGAGAGAGAGAAAGATGGACAGAGAGAGAGAGAAAGATGGACAGAGAGAGAGATAGAGAGAGAGAAAGATGGACAGAAAGAGAGAGAGAGAAAGATGGACAGAGAGAGAGAGAGAGAGAGAGAGACGGACAGAAAGAGAGAGAGAGAAAGATGGACAGAAAGAGAGAGAGACGGACAGCAAGAGAGAGAGAGAGAGAGAGAGAAAGACGGACAGCGAGAAAGAGAGAGAGAGAGAGAGAGAGAAAGCTAGAGAGAGAGAAAGATGGACAGAGAGAGAGAAAGATGGACAGAGAGAGAGAGAGAGAGAGAGAGAAAGATGGACAGAGAGAGAGAGGGAGAGAGAGAAAGATGGACAGAGAGAGAGAGAGAGAAATAGGGAAAGAGAGAAAGAGAGACGGACAGAGAGAGAGAGAGAGAGACGGACAGAGAGAGAGAGAGAGACGAACAGAGAGAGAGAGAAACGGACAGAGAGAGAGAGAGAAAGATGGACAGAGAGAGAGAGAGAGAGAGAGAGATGGACAAAGAGAGAGAAAGCTAGAGAGAGAGATGGACACAGAGAAAGAAAGCTAGAGAGAGAGAGAGATGGACAGAGAGAGAGATGGACAGAGAGACGGACAGAGAGAAAGACAGACAGCGAGAGAGAGAGAGAGAGAGGGAGAGAGAGAGAGAAAGACAGACAGAGAGAGAGAGAGAGAGAGAGAGAGAGAGAGAGAGATGGACAGAGAGACGGACAGGGAGAGAGATGGACAGAGACGGACAGAGAGAGCAAGAGGGACAGAGAGAGAGAGAAAGATGGACAGAGAGAGAGAGAAAGATGGACAGAGAGAGAGAGAGAGAGAGAGAGAGAGAAAGATGGACAGAGAGAGAGAGAGAAATACGGACAGCGAGAGAGAGAGAGAGAGAGAGAAAGACGGAGAGCGGAGAGAGAGAGTGAGAGAAAGACGGACAGCGAGAGAAAGACAGACAGCGAGAGAGAGAGAGAGAGGGACAGAGAGAGATAGAAAGATGGACAGAGAGAGAGAGAAAGATGGACAGAGAGAGAGATAGAGAGAGAGAAAGATGGACAGAGAGCGAGAGGGACAGAGAGAGCGAGAGAGAGGGACAGAGAGCGAGAGAGAGGGACAGAGAGAGCGAGAGAAAGATGGACAGAAAGAGAGAGAAAGATGGACAGAAAGAGAGAGAAAGATGGACAGAAAGAGAGAGAGAGAAAGATGGACAGAGAGAGAGAGACGGACAGCAAGAGAGAAAGAGAAAGACGGACAGCGAGAAAGAGAGAGAAAGCTAGAGAGAGAGAAAGATGGACAGAGAGAGAGAAAGATGGACAGAGAGAGAGAGAGAAAGATGGACACAGAGAGAGAGATAGAGAAAGATGGACAGAGAGAGAGAGGGAGAGAGAGAAAGATGGACAGAGAGAGAGAGAGAAATAGGGAAAGAGAGAAAGAGAGACGGACAGAGAGAGAGAGAGAGACGGACAGAGAGAGAGAGAGAGACGAACAGAGAGAGAGAGAAACGGACAGAGAGAGAGAGAGAGAAAGATGGACAGAGAGAGAGAGAGAGAGAGAGATGGACAAAGAGAGAGAAAGCTAGAGAGAGAGATGGACACAGAGAAAGAAAGCTAGAGAGAGAGAGATGGACAGAGAGAGAGATGGACAGAGAGACGGACAGAGAGAAAGACAGACAGCGAGAGAGAGAGAGAGAGGGAGAGAGAGAGAGAAAGACGGACAGCGCGAGAGAGAGAGAGATGGACAGAGAGACGGACAGAGAGAGAGATGGACAGAGACGGTCAGAGAGAAAGACTGACTGTGAGAGAGAGAGAGAGAGAGAGAGAGAGAGAGAGAGAGAGAAAGAAAGACGGAAAGCGAGAGAGCGAGATAAAGACGGACAGCGATAGAGAGAGCGAGAGAGAGAGAGAGAGAGAGAAAGACGGACAGCGAGAGACAGAGAGAGCGAAAGACGGAGAGCAAGAGAGTAAGATGGACATAGACATAGAGAGAGAAAGCTGAACAGAGAAAGAGAGAAAGATGGACAGAGAGAGAGAGATGGACAGAGAGAGAGAGTGAGAGATGGACAGAGAGAGAGAGATCACACCACAGCTCTACTAGACCAGGCCCATCACACCACAGCTCTATTAGACCAGGCCCATCACACCACAGCTCTACTAGACCTGGCCCATCACACCACAGCTCTACTAGACCTGGCCCATCACAACACAGCTCTACTAGACCAGGCCCATCACAACACAGCTCTGACCACTACTCCAGGGTCAGACAGAACACTGTCCTTCAGAGAAGTACACCACATGATGCAGTCCACACCATGTATCAGTCAGATCATCAGCCTACATATGCTGAGGTAACCTCTGGCAGAAGACACCTAGAACCATCAGAGATAGGAGAGGTGCGCCAACTAATGCATCTAATATGCAGACTTCTGAGCTAGATAGACCCTTTAATTCACTCACACACACACACACACACACACACTCACACAGGGCTGTAGATTGCAAAAACAATAAGTACAATGCAATCTTATTCTATTCTTATTCATTTGTTTACAACTATTCTTAATTGTATTTAATAATTATATGTAATGGTGTATGTATGTATATATATATTTTTTTTTCAATGTACATTACTCAAACCAGTGAATATCACTTATTATAAATGAGATCATTAACTATCAGCTCTTGGAATATCCAGGGCCTATTACTCTTCACATTTTGGTTATTAAATGACAAATCCAGAATTGGTTAAAAACATCAAGGGACAGGACATCCTAATCCTACTGGAAACATGGTGTCGTGGAGACATAGATACTCAGTGTCCCTCAGGCTATAGAGAAAGTTTACTACCATCAATCAAACATAAAAATGCTAAACGGGGCTGAGACTCACGTGGAATCATCATTTGGCATAAGCAGGACTTATGAAATGGGGAAAAAAAAGGTACTAAGCACATTTGGCTAAAACTTAACAAAGGTACAATCTATTGTGACAATGATGTATACATATGTGCAGCTTATGCTCCTCCTCCAGATTCATCATATTATGATGTTCAGTGTTTTGACAATCTCCATATAGAAATCATTACATTTCAGGCAGAGGGTTAAGGGCTTCTTTGTGGAGATTTCAATGCAAGAACAGGTTCTGAGCCTGACTACACTGATGCGGGAGGTAACCACCAAATATTTGGACACCCCTCCTTGTACCGTAGCCCTATTATAAATAATAGAAACAGTCCTGACCAAATCCTGAACAAAAATAGTGCATCTCTGTCGAGCCTTAGTCCTGTGCATGCTTAGTGGTAGAATCAGAGGGGACTCTTTAGGTCAGTTTACTTACTGCTCAGCTCTTGGGACAAGTGTAGTTGATTATGCCATCACTGACATTGACCCCTCCTCCATTAGTGCATTCACTGTCAGACCACAGACACCATTGTCAGATCACAGTCAGATCAACATGTTTCTGAAGAAATTAACTGGCAATATTCATTCGAAAAAACAGCCCAATGAACTCTACAACATAAACCAACTGTACAGATGGGCTCCAAACAGGCAGAGATTCATTCACACATTGATCTCAAATGAAATGATATACAGTTTTTCATATTCCAAAAAGCAGCATCAAAAGCAAATTTGAGAAAAGTAAAGAAATGCAACATCAGAAACAAAAAACAAAATGTTTCTGAAAAATGGTTTGATAATGAATGTAAAACAATTAGAAAACAGCTAATGACAAATGTCAAATGAAAAACATAAGCAGCAAAACAACCCAGAGCTACGATATGAATACTTTGAAACTCTGAAACAGTATAAACATACACTAAAATGCAAGAAGTTGAATTATACACTGCTCAAAAAATAAAGGGAACACTTAAACAACACAATGTAACAACATGCTGTTGTGCAAATGGAATAGACAACAGGTGGAAATTATAGGCATTTAGCAAGACACCCCCAATAAAGGAGTGGTTCTGCAGGTGGGGACCACAGACCACTTCTCAGTTCCTATGCTTCCTGGCTGATGTTTTGGTCACTTTTGAATGCTGGCGGTGCTTTCTCTCTAGTGGTAGCATGAGACGGAGTCTACAACCCACACAAGTGGCTCAGGGAGTGCAGCTCATCCAGGATGGAATATCAATGCGAGATGTGGCAAGGTTTGCTGTGTCTGTCAGCGTAATGTCCACAGCATGGAGGCGCTACCAGGAGACAGGCCAGTACATCAGGAGACGTGGAGGAGGCCGTAGGAGGGCAACAACCCAGCAGCAGGACCGCTACCTACGCATTTCTTTGGGGGGCCGCACAGCCCTCCATGTGCTCGCCAGAGGTAGCCTGACTGCCATTAGGTACCGAGATGAGATCCTCAGACCCCTTGTGAGACCCTATGCTGGTGCGGTTGGCCCTGGGTTCCTCCTAATGCAAGACAATGCTAGACCTCATGTGGCTGGAGTGTGTCAGCAGTTCCTGCAAGAGGAAGGCATTGATGCTATGGGCTGGCCCACCCATTCCCCAGACCTGAATCCAATTGAGCACGTCTGGGACATCATGTCTCGCTCCATCCACCAACAGACTGTCCAGGAGTTGGCGAATGCTTTAGTCCAGGTCTGGGAGGAGATCCCTCAGACCATCCGCCACCTCATCAGGAGCATGCCCAGGCGTTGTAGGGAGGTCATACAGGCACGTGGAGGCCACACACACTACCGAGCCTCATTTTGACTTGTTTTAAGGACATTACATCAATGTTGGATCAGCCTGTAGTGTGGTTTTCCACTTTAATTTTGAGTGTGACTCCAAATCCAGACCTCCATGGGTTGATAAATTTGCATTGATAATTTTTGTGTTATTTTGTTGTCAGCACATTCAACTATGTAAAGAAAAAAGTATTTAATAAGAATATTTCATTCATTCAGATCTAGGATGTGTTATTTTAGTGTTCCCTTTATTTTTTGAGCAGTGTACTAACAAGACACTTGGTGAAATTGAAAACGCAATTGACCAAAATCAGTTCTGTGGAACTATTTAAGCACGACAAAGCCACAAGAATTAGCCATACAAGATGAAGGAATTTGGAAAACTTATTTTGATAATCTAAACAAAAACATTCCACAAAAAGACTTACAACAGAACCAATAACAAATTAAAGAAAATTTGAACATCCTTGAACCAGTCATTAAAAACAACCAAAATCCATTAGATTACCCAATAACCCAACAAGAACTAAATGAAAAACTCAAATCTATAAAATCAAAGAAGGCTTGTGGTCTAGATAACATCAGAAATGAAATGCTGATAAACAGCATACCTGAGTTGCAAAATGCTGCGCTTAAATTGTTCAACATGGTTTTAACTTCTGGCTGCTTCCCCGATGTCTGGAACCAGGGGCTCATCTCCCCGATCCACAAAAGTGGAGACAAATCAGACCCTAATAATTACAGGGGAACTTGAGTTAAACAGCAACTTGGGAAAGGTTTTCTGTAGCATTTTTAATTCAAGAATTCAAACCTTTCTTCAAGAAAACCAATGTAATAAGTATATGTCAAATTTGCTTTCTCCTTAACCATTCCACTACTGACCATACACCTTACACAAACTAATTAATAAACACGTCCACCAAAAGAAAAGAGGGCAAAATATTTGCTTGCTTTATTGACTTTGAAAAAGCATTTGATTCTATTTGGCACGAAAGGCTATTCTACAAAATTCTCCATAGTGGGCTTGGTGGTAAGGTGTATGACTTAATAAAATGTATGTACACAGAAAACAAGTCGGCAATAAAATCAAAAACCAAAAGAACAGAATTCTTTTCACAACGTCGAGGTGTGAGACAAGGCTGCAGGTTTTCAACATTTATATCAATGAATTAGCAGACATGTTGGACCATTCTCCAGCGCCAGGACTCATACTATTTGACACAGAGGTGAAATACCTGCTACATGCTGATGACTTGGTACTTCTGTCACCAACCAAAGAAGGTCTTCAACAGAACATTAATATTCTAGAGCAGTATTGCCATAATTTGGCCCTGGCAGTAAATTTCCAAAAAACGAAAATCATGATTTTCCTAAAAAAAAAAAAACATGTCAGAAGCACAAATATGAATTCACCCTGAATAACACCATAATTGAACACACAGAAAATTAGACCTTGGTCTGTCCATATCTGCATCAGGAAACTTTAATATGGCAGTGAATGCACTCAAAGAAAAAGCCCGCAGAGCATTGTATGCAATAAAAATGAAATTATTCAAAATCAACATCCCAATTAGAATTTGGACCAAAATATTTGAGTGTACCAATAGCTCTTTACGGAAGTGAGGTTTGGGGGCCACTCAATAAACTGGACTTTAAAATGTGGGGAAAACACATTCTACAAGTCCAGAGAAATATACCAACTAATGAATGTAGGGCAGAATTGGGCTGCTTTCCAGTAGTAATGAAAATGCAGAAAAAATCATTAAACTTTTGGCTACATCTAAATTCAAGTCTGCAATTTAAAGCACTTCAAACCCAAGAGCTGAGCCCAGAAACGAGCCCTCTCAGTCAGCTGGTGTTGGACATAACCAACCAAGCTGACACCAGCTCTGCTTCAAAAGAAAGAATTCCAATAAACAAAATCATGAACCAATCAAAGGACTCATATTTACAACATTGGAAAAAGTAAACAAAATCCCAAAGCCGACTAAATTGCTGTCTGACCCTAAACAGAGAATATGAATTGGCTGATTATCTCTACTGTCAGAGATACGAAGCAGAGACAGATTCTTACCAAGTACAGGCTGAGTGACCACCAATTGGCAATAGAAACCGGCAGACATAAAAAGACATGGCTACCCAAAGAGGAGCGTATGTGGTTACTGCATGACAGAGGAGGTAGAGACAGAGATGCACTTTCTCATTTACAGTGAAAAATATTCCTCACAAAGAGATTCATTATTCACAGAAATGGCTACATTTATTCCAAATTTTCACTTAGTAAACCCAGAGGAAAAATAAAAAATACTCATGGGCTCTCTTGCAGGAGCAATGGCTCTTCTTGATGCCAAATATGTATTTGCCTGCCATAGCCTGAGGGACACTGAATAATAACATCTGCATAGTAAGCAGTAACTTACTTATTATAAATATTATTATTGTTGTTGTTTATCATTGCAAATAGTAGTGGTATGGGTGGTAATGGTAATCATAGCAGTTTAGTGATGGTGGTGGTAGTAGTAATGATGATGGTAGTTGTAGTACTGATGTAATGGTGAAGATGACTGTTATTTAGCTATAAGTTAGTTAAAGTTTCATTTTCCATATTTATTACATTTCTACTACTGAGAGAAAGAGAAAGACAGACACACAAAGACTGTCTCTCTTTCTCCATCTCTCTCGCTGTCTCTGTCTGAGAAAGATATAGAAAAATGAGAGAGAGAGAGAAGACAAATTTGAACCAAATAACTACCGCGGGATATGCGTCAACAGCAACCTTGGGAAAATCTTCTGTATTATCATTAACAGCAGACTCGTACATTTCATCAGTGAAAACAATGTACTGAGCAAATGTCAAATTGGCTTTTTACCAAATTACCGTACAACAGACCACATATTCAACCTGCACACCCTAATTGACAAACAAACAAACCAAAACAAAGGCAAAGGCAAAGTCTTCTCATGCTTTGTTGATTTCAAAAAAGCCTTCGACTCAATTCGGCATGAGGGTCTGCTATACAAATTGATGGAAAGTGGTGTTGGGGGAAAAACATATGACATTATAAAATCCATGTACACAAACAAGTGTGGAGTTAAAACAGGAAAAAAACACACAGATGACTTCTTCCCACAGGGCCGTGGGGTGAGACAGGGATGCAGCTTAAGCCCCACCCTCTTCAACATATACATCAACGAATTGGCGAGGGCACTAGAAAAGACTGCAGCACTCGGCCTCACCCTACTAGAATCTGAAGTCAAATGTCTACTGTTTGCTGGTGATCTGGTGCTTCTGTCACCAACCAAGGAGGGCCTACAGCAGCACCTAGATATTCTGCACAGATTCTGCCAGACATGGGTCCTGATGGTAAATCTCAGTAAGACCAAAATAATGTTCCAGAAAAGGTCCAGTCGCCAGGACCACAAATACAAATTCCATCTTGACACTGTTGCCCTAGAGCACACAAAAAACTATACATACCTTGGCCTAAACATCAGCGCCACAGGTAACTTCCACAAAGCTGTGAACAATCTGAGAGACAAGGCAAGAAGGGCATTCTATGCCATCAAAGGGAACATAAAATTCAACGTGGCAATTAGGATCTGGCTAAAAATACTTGAATCTGTTATAGAACCCATTGGTTGTGAGGTCTGGGGTCCGCTCACCAACCAAGAATTCACAAAATGTGACAAACACCAAATTGAGACTACATGCAGAATTCTGAAAAGAATATACGTGTACAACGTAGAACACCAAATAATGCATGCAGAGCAGAATTAGGCCAATACCCGGCTAATTATCAAAATCCAGAAAAGAGCCGTTAAATTCTACAACCACCAAAAAGGAGGTGAATCCCAAACCTTCCATAATAAAGCCATGACCTACAAAGAGAAGAACCCGGAGAAGAGTCCCCTAAGCAAGCTGGTACTGGGGCTCTGTTCACAAACACAACCCACAGTGCCCCAGGACAGCAACATAATTAGACCCAACCAAATTATGAGAAAACAAAAAGATAATTATTTCCAACGTGTCAAGTAATTAACAAAAAACAGAGCAAACTAGAATGCTATTTGGCCCTAAACAGAGAGTACACAGTGGCAGAATACCTGACCACTGTGACTGACCCAAACTTAAGGAAAGCTTTGACTAAGTACAGACTCAGTGAGCATAGCCTTACTATTGAGAAAGGCCACTGTAGGCAGACATGGCTCTCAAGAGAAGACAGGCTATGTGCACACTGCCCACAAAATGAGGTGGAAGCTGAGCTGCACTTCCTAACCACCTGCCCAATGTATGACCATATTAGAGACATATTTCCCTCAGATTACACAGATCCACAAAAAATTTGAAAAACAAACCCGATTTTGATAAACTCCCATATCTGCTGGGTGAAATACCAGTGTACCATCACATCAGCAATATTTGTGACCTTTTGCCACAAGAAAAGGGCAACCAGTGAAGAACAAAAACCATTGTAAATACAACCCATATTTATTTATTTTCCCTTTTGTACTTTAACCATTTGCACATCGTTACAACACTGTATATATACACACACACACATAATGAGATTTGTAATGTCTTTATTATTTTGGAACTTCTGTGAGTAATGTTTACTGTTCATTTTTGTTATTTATTTCACTTTTGTATATTATCTACTTCACTTGTTTTGGCAATGTTAACATATGTTTCCCATGCCAATAAAGCCCCCTTAAAAAAAGAGCGAGCGAGAATGCTGCCATTAGGTGAAGGTAAGGACCGAGGTTAAAGAGTACACAGCGAACATTTCCGGATTTTATAAACAGAGCCCCAAAATAAACTTCACATACTGACCCGGCAATATTTATGTAGCCTGTCCTGAAATTCCAAAAGTGTCTTTAAAAGGACAGGGGAGTCAGGAAAAGTGCTTTATATGGAAGGCTGCCTCTGTAAACACACATCTAGCATTTAGCACGGTTTGTCTCATTCATGTCTTTGCCGCAAAAGTTATGTCAAACAGAATACTCACCTCATTTCTCTCTGCCATTTCCCCCCCTCATACCTACGCAATAAAGTAATCGCCATTCCAAAAACAGATTTCCAGAACTCCTCAGCAAGGTCACTGTCTGGTTACAATTAATAATCTTCAAATAATAAATTCCAACGTTTCAATCTGAAGGCCTCGAGTTAAAAAACAATACTTGTAGCACAACACATCTATATATCAACTAAGCTAGCTAGGCAGACATGAACCCTAACGCAAAACGTAACTCAAGTACTTTTTGGACAAAC
Organism: Oncorhynchus nerka; assembly: GCF_034236695.1. Taxonomy (NCBI): domain Eukaryota; kingdom Metazoa; phylum Chordata; class Actinopteri; order Salmoniformes; family Salmonidae; genus Oncorhynchus; species Oncorhynchus nerka. The sequence goes on from NC_088401.1 coordinate 59,263,829, forward strand.
AAAAGCATAATAGTTTAAACATGGCAATGTGTTTTTTTAATAAATAAGTTCTACTTAACAACCAATAGTCTAAGCACAGTACATTGCTCCTATTCTCCTACCAAAGGGGTTCCCTGCTTTGTAGTGGGTCCACATGTGGCACACAACAACCGACACGGTTAATACTGAAGAAATGAATCATCTGCCACAACCTGGATCAGTTCACCAACACGACGACAACAAAGACCCCAAACTCCTGGGAGAGACGGCATGACAGAAAAGCGGACTGATCTCCATTCAAAAAGGTGGAAATCATGGATGGCTACAATAGAGATTGATTTACCAAAACGTCTGTCCAAATCAATAGGCCTACAATAGGCCACCTTTCAATTGTTCTTCATGAGGTTTATCTGACTAACTCTTCACCATCATTGATTTCTCCATTTATATGTTATTCATTGTGAAATGTAATTATGGCCCAAGACAGAGAGCGGGAAAAAGACTACTGTAGGATTTTAGATATATATTGTAACTACTCCCTAAGACACATCGCCCATCAACTAGATTCAGCCGTGGGCTGACGCTTTCTTGAGGGGATGTTCAGGGGGACAGAACAGAATTAGAAATCATTTTATGACTGAAAAATTGACTGCCAGAAACCAGACAGACATAATACTTGACTGAAACAATCATTTTGAACCTTGCTTACATTTGTACACGATCGCGTCTCTCTCTACTGCGTTTGAATTCTTTGGCGCAGATTTCCAAAACTAAAATCACATGGAGCTGATTTGCTGGTGTTTTTAGTCTTTCATGTCTGACAATTCAACTGCGGGCAAAATTTGGCCCTTGGGCCGCCATTTGAGGCACACTGCACTAAGACTTCCTAGCAGTTCAACTAAGTATTATGTTCTAATGTTCTCCACTAGAGGTTTCTATTTCTATTTCACCAGAGGTTTCTATTGAGTAAGTCAGAATATACTTGGTCTAATGAATTCTACTCATAGGCTGCAAATGAAGGCTGACCTATCCTGCAATCTAGCATAGCCTCACAGTGAATATGGTGCATAACAGCTTGTGTTGACTTCAAATACCACTTCTATTCTACGATATCACTGCACTGAGATATTACATAGCCTAAGACACTTCAGGAAAGCAGACAAGTGTGGTAGCAAGGCAGAGGTCCTGGGTGAGTGAGTTGAGAGAGCGTGACAGAGAGGGAGCTGAAGAGGAGAAGCTACAAATAGCCTTATGCAGCCGGGTCTGGCAGAGCACCATTGTATTGGATGTGTGTGTGTGTGTGTGGGGGGGGTCCGGTCGTGTGTGTGACACCCTCGCTGCTCCCCCCATCTTTACAGGAAGAGGGGCTGCAGCGAGGCACGTTCCCCCTTGCAGGTCATTGTTACCAGAAGAGGACAGGGAATTGGGGGAAACAACTGGGGTTCCTTGAGATGTTTTCATGACGGCAGCAGAGGAAAAAACACATCAACATGGTGATGGATGGACAGGGTCTGCTAGGGGTCTGTCCCTCAACTCAACAAAGACCACAAGGTTGTGTATGGCCATCTCCATGATGTTGTTATTACATTGTACGTGCGGAAACACACAAACATCCTACAGTTGTCCCCCTTAGTACAATACAGTAGTGTTAAACCTTTTTATAGGACAGAAGAATGGGTTCATTTGACCAATTGTATGAAATAGCATTACTGGTAAGTATAGAGCTATTAACTGAGCCATGACATGGTCAGACACGGCAAAGAGCTCCAATCTTCTCGTTTTTTCCTGTGGCGCACGTGAGGTTCTGTGTTTGTCTTGAGCTTTGTGTTTCGGGATTGGACAGAGGGGGGGGGGGGAATCTCTTTCCTCCAGGGGTTTTCTCTGAAAACACTGCCAGTCACGTCTGGCCTCTACGGACGGTAAATCACGCTCTTTGCCAGAGCAATTCTGCGAGCCGAGGTAGTAGCCTCCTCTGGAAATGCAATATGCCACATCCCCGGGACCACCCAGGAGGCTCTCAGCGTCTTGCACACACACACACACAACTGACCACCACAGAAACACCCCAACATCCTGGTTTCCTGACACTATTTCCCGGTTAGGGGGATTGAGTTGCAGGGTTAAGGCTGTATGGGCCATGAGGAATTTCACAACAAGTAAATGGTTTGGGTTTTACTTTAAAGAAGGTTTTTCTCAATGGGACCCACAAGCCAAAGTACAAGACCACTTCCTTAGGTCAGGAGTCTCAGCGGGTTGGTGAGGTGAGCCACTCTGTCTCGTAGGCCTCGCAGTAATCCAGCTCTAAATAAACCACAACATGGAGTGGGGTAGGCAACAACACATCTGCCACGCTGATCCTCAACACTGAGGCCCCTCAGAAGCGCGTGCTTAGTCCCCTCCTGTACTCCCTGCTCACCCACGACTGCGTGGCCAAACAAGACTCCAACACCATCATTACGTTTTCTGACGACACAACAGTGGTAGTAGGCGTGATCACCGACAACGATCAGACCTGGCAGTGTGGTGCCAGGACAGCAACCTCTATATCAATGTGAGCAAGACAAATGAGCTGGTCGTGGACTACAGGAAAAGGAGGGCTGAACAGGCCCCCATTAACATTGTCGGGGCTGAAGTGGATCGGGTCGAGAGTTTCAAGTTCCTTGGTGTCCACATCACCTACAAACTATCATGGTCCAAACACACCAAGACAGTTGTGAAGAGGGCACAACGCCTTTTCCCCCTCAAGAGACTGAAAAGATTTGGCATGGGTCCCCAAATCCTCAAAAAGTTCTACAGCTGCACCATCGAGAGCATCCTGACCGGTTGCATCACCGCCTGGCATGGAAACTGCTCGGCATCTGACCGTAAGGCGCTATAGAGGGTAGTGCGTACGGCCCAGTACATCACTGGGGCCAAGCTTCTGCCATCCAGGACCTTTATACTAGGCGGTGTTAGAGGAAGGTCAGCAATCGATACCAGAGCGGCAAGCGGTACTGGAGCGCCAAGTCTAGGACCAAAAGGCTCCTTGACAGCTTCTACCCCGAAGCCATGAGACTGCTGAACAAGTAATCAACAGCCTACCTGAACTAAATGTCCACCCAAACTATTTACATTGACCCTCCCCCTTCCATTTGTTTTTTCAATGCTGCTACGCGCTGCCTATTATCTATGCATAGTCACTTTACTCATACCTACATGTACAAATTACCTCGACTAACCTGTACCCCCGCACATTGACTTGGCACCGGTACCCCCTGGATATAGCCTCATTATTGTTATTTTATTGTGAAACTTTTTAATAATGTTTTATTTTCTTAACTCTTTCTTGAACTGCATTGTTGGTTAAGGGCTTGTAAGTAAGCATTTCACGTTAAGGTTGTATTCGGCGCATGTGACAAATACATTTTGATTTAGAAAGCTGGGTCCAGGGCGTGGGGCCGGTTGGTGGCCCCTAGGATCAGCAGCTGGCCTGAGTGGCCCTCCTGGAGGAAGAGACAAACCAGGACAGTTAGGAATGTTACAGTGGTATGAGAATGTGCGCTCAACTTTCAGTCAACTTCCCTGGTAAAACAAGTGTTCAATCACTAAATGAGGGGTGTTAATGTAAGAGAGCAATTGGAACAGTAGGATGAAGCAAGTATGCTTTTATGGTAGTATGACTGTGCTTGAATTTGAGCATGTAGGTGTAATAAATTATTAATCAATAATCTTAGTCCTAACCAATGACCCCAACACCAAAAGCTCAAACATAAAGGACATTTCCACACAATAAATGTGTCTGAAGGCTTAATAAATTACTGGTTTACATCTTCTGAAACTATAAGGCATTATCTGGCAATACAATTTTAATACTCTAACAGAGCTCCTTGTACTATGTTCTAAAATGGGTGGTCCGGCTGAGAAATAAAGCTATTTCCACCTCCCCCTATACCACAGGGCCAGCAGATGGACCAAAACACAAATAAACTACAGTGAGAGTGGAGAGACAAGAATTCTGGGAGCAGGAAGTGCTTTCGCCACATTCCACAGCAGCAGGCCCTTGGTGGTTGGTGACCTTGGATTATACAACAAGACTTAGCATCGGTATGGAAAACAGACAGCAGGAGGGAGAGCAGCTGCTTCAGTGCACCATCTGCACCAAGGAGCTGGGCTGGGGAGATGAAGATATACTTGGCCATAACGTGATGCCAATTTGGCACGTCATGGCGACCATCGGTGATGGGTTTCCCAGGCTCCCTGTGTTCTCTAAAGGGGCGGAGGGCGGCTGTCGAGCCATCTCTGATCGTGGGCCTGCGGTCTCTTTTTCTCATTAGACTGATTCGCTGACAGAACAAAAACCAAGATTCAGCAGACACTCAGCAGACAGAGGGAGAATGTCTGAAGGATGTCCAGGAGAGAGGGGGATATTTTGGATGTCAGTCTGCATTTCTAAGGTTGATATGTATTTTTTCTCTCAATATATACCTTTGAGGGGCTCCTGTGAATATCTGCCTCAATCTGACCTCTGTTTCACCATAAAATCTGTAAAGACAGGTCGAACATGAGAACAAAATAAACAAAGGTCACTTGATATGGATGTACAAGCACCACTAACCCTCAATACATGATCTTGTACTTGGTAACCAACCACATTTCATTAGGTAGCAATAATATGACCATACTTGCTAATGATTTATGGACGGTTGATTACAGTCATATGTGCCCCGACCTCATTGGCTATGGCTCATCCAATCATAGTCTTTCCTGTTCCCGGGGGGCCATAAAGGAGAACCCCGCTAGGAGGTGTGATTCCTGTATGCAAAAATAACATAATCAACATCACATAAGCACAAAAATGGAATCAAATGCATAAAATCAGAGTTCAGTTTTCGTGAATTTGAGATATAGCATATCGTTTTTGATGAAGAATTTTCCAATTCAAAGGAAAGTAATTTGTGTACCGTAGTTGGAGAAGTCTCTCTCGGGATCATACTGTATATGACTTTAGACCTCAGGGCTGCCGTATCCTCCTCCTCTTGAGCCTCTTTGTGCCTGTCTCTGAACTTCACCTTATTCTCCACCTCTAGACTGAGAATGCCCTGCTCAGACTCAGTGGGAGTCTGGGGGTTGCAGGGACACAGGGCATACAGGCGGGCCTGCATGGGGTACTGGATGCGGGACCAGGCTGCGCCGGATCCCTGGAGGTGGAGCCCAGGGCTGAGCTCGTCAGAGGCCTCCTCTGTATCAGGCTCCAGTCCCGGGGTAGGTAGGGGTCTCTCCAGGGAGTGGCCGTCGACCCCCGTCACCCGCAGACTTCACGCTCCGCCGAAATACATCAGGGAGAGTAAGTTTCCAGAGAGTGGGATCTTTCCATCTGAAATATGAGTGTATGTAATGTAATGCAAAGTGTTACATTGAAAAGTGTTACATTACATATTTGGCGCGGGTGGTAGCCTAGTGGTTAGATCGTTGGGCCAGTAACCGAAAGGTTGCTGGATCAAATCCCAGAGCTGACAAGGTAAAAATATGTCGTTCTGCTCCTAAACAAGGCAGTTAACCCATTGTTCCCCGGTAGGACGTCATTGTAAATAAGAATTTGTTCTTAACTTACTTGCCTAGTTAAATTGAAAAAATAATAACATATATCCCCTGTTATGTAGTCCCATGAAAAATAAACTGTCTAACCCGAAGATCGGAGAAAGAAGTTACAGAATTCTTCCAAATGGAGCGCATCATCCTTCTGTCTGCATTTAGAAATAAAAAGCAAGAGTGCATTTAACATTCATCATGCAATTAACCAAACTGTGATGGCATTTCTGAGTCATCACTCAATTGACTGTCAAACTGTTGTTGCAGGTGTATGACCAGCAGATGGCGACATTTATCTATAAGTATAAAACATTTTATGGTGTATGGCTGTACAAGTAAAGTGAGGTTAGTCTTATGGCTTCCAATGCTTCAGTTCGGCGTGCACCTAGCCAAACTCGGCTAAACTCCAAAAGAGTGTTCCTCATATACTCCCTTAAAATACCTTCACTTGAAAAATCAGCAATAGTACTGTTTGTCCATCTTAAGATGCCGTAGCCTGTGTACTTCCTAGTCAGACTAGTCAGACTGTATCTAAGACAGCTCAAGGAATGTCAATTTTGCCAAGAAGACCATAATTGCACAATTGTACATCTAACTAAGATATTTGGTGCAGTATTTCTCAAGTGAAAAAAATGTACATGAAAGTGAGTCGTCTTTTGTTGAATGACAACAAACACTTCATTGAAGAATCTGTACTGTTGACCTACGACCAAGGAAGGGGCATAATCTTTGGGTACAGAAATTCAGCTTGCCTCAAGTAAAAAATAATGTGCACAACACGTGAAAAAAAACCTTGCCGAAGACCAAAACGAACAAAAACGTCATCATTATATATGCACAAACTGTTCTGAATTGTTTTGGATGGGAAGCATGCAGACGCCTTTAAACCTACTACTTTACCTGGTGGAGAGATGCACATCTTCTGCCTGTAACACAGGCCCTTTCAGGGAGTGAAGAGTCACTCCATCCCCAGGCTTCACTTTCAGGCTGTTCGGAGTACTTTTCTGTAGGCCCACTTAACTCCCGGGGAAAGATGATGCCGGGCAGGCCAGACACATATCAACTGTGTCTGTGTCAATTGTTGATATTGTCTTCCCACAGCACAATTCATTGTCAATAAGCACATGCACATATACAATACTCCATTATGTTGATAAACATTGTTGACATACCTCCTGTTGCCCAGTATGGCTCGACAATAGGACTGGTCATCCTGCTTTTACACTCAGCCCTGCTGATGTCCTGAATATTTTGGGAAGTTTATAATCTGCTGTACACAAAATGTTTAAATAGAATGTTAGGACTTTCTAAACTGCAAAAGAGAACGTTTTGTCAAGAGTGAAATCACTGGCATACCACACATCCCTGCAGGGGGGGCTTTCTTGTGGAGTTGGGGGCCTGCTGGAGGTTACATGCAAGGCAATGTGTGTACTCATTGCAACTTCCATCCATCATCAGCAAGTAAGTGCATGCCTCCATGTTAATTGGTATGTATATTTATTTGACCTTTATTTAATTAGACAAGTCAGTTAAGAACAATTTCTTATTTTCAATGACGGCCTAGGAGCTTGTTCAGGGGCAGAATGAAAGAGTTGTACCTTGTCAGCTGGGGGATTTGATTTTGCAACCTACTGGCCCAATGCTCTAACCACTAGGCTACCTGCCACCCCACGTTATCTTTGTTGCCTATCTGATTAATGTCCTCCTTGCCTAGTCCGTCAGTTTTGGTGGGTGGCCCTCTCTTGGTAGGTTTGTGACATCTTTTTCGGGCGGCACATAGCCTAGCGGTTAAAAGAGCGTTGGCCCAGTAACCGGAATCACCGAGCAGATTAAACATCTTTTGATGTGCCCTTGAGCATGGCACTTACCCCGATTTACTCCTGTTAGTCGCTCTGGATAACTGCTTCTACTAAATGACGAAAATATATGGTACATGAATTGTACATTGTATTCAGCCATATTATTTAAGAGCAACATAACTAGCTAACTAGCGTTAACTAGCTACTTTTCTCAACTGAGTCAATACCTGTAAATTAGTTGTTGTTGTTGCGATCGCTGCCTCGTGCCCGAGCTTTGCAGGCTATTTAAATCACTAGAGCCATCTCTCAGTTCCTTTGAGTTGTCACCATCATTGACTCTCCTAACTTTGCTTTTGTTTTTCTTTCTTTGTCTTTAATTTATCAACAGTGTGCATGTGAAGCAGAAGTTTTAACACCAGCATGGGTGAATCAACTGAGATAAACGTCCTGATTGAAGTTCAGTCCCGCTTCTTTTACCGTAAATGCCGTAGTAATTCTGCTTTGAAACTCTATTTTTCTATTTTGGTTCGAAAACGGATGATGCGTCAGAATATATATATATATTTAACATAATATAGCTTTGTATGATATCATTTTACTTGCTAGCAACTTACAAAAACGCAAAAGAAATGTAGCAAAGATGGCCACATAAATGTGAAGTATATAACGGTATTTATGCAACTTCAGCGTTTACTTAATGTATTTATGTAACCCGCGAGTAAGTAACATTTCAGGGACGCTTTTCCATGAAAATATATGTAAAGGCTTTTATAACATGTTAACTCTAACTCTTACTTGCAAACTACAACATATAGTAAGAAATGCGCTTTCAATTAAAACGCTTCGCTTTACGGATACTATAGTATAGGGTCATCGAGGGCTGGTCGAGAATTCACATGCTCAGCACAACTACAGAACGAGCAGGGGATGAATGTAAATGTTTTGTCTGGGAAGGTGCACAGATTCGGCAGATATCAGCGAATGAGTATTTATTAATTTACTACGAGGTATGTAGACCTGGGTGTCAAACACACACTGAGTGTACAGAACATTAAGAACACCTGGTCAGTTTGTCATGGAAAGAGTTCTTAATGTTTCAATGCTCAGCACACGCACTGTCCTGGATGTAAGGTCCGATCACTTCTGACAAGAATGTAATGAAACAGCAGGGAGCAGGTCTCGAACCCTCGACCTTTGAGCCCGAGGTCCGGCGCGTTACACTATATATTTGCTTTTATTCAAACCATCCGCTATATATTGGGTGACATGAAAATATAGATATTTGGCCACGCTCACCAGTGGTGGAAAAAGAATATATACTGAACAAAAATATAAATGCAACGATTTTACCGAGTTACAGTTCATATCATGAAATCAGTCAATTGAAACAAATGTATTAGGCCCTAATCTACGGATTCCACCTGACTGGGCATGGGTGGCGTTTTTTACATATGCACCAAAATCGTATTTCTCAGAAATTTTGTGCACAAATTTGTTGACATCCCTGTTAGTGAGCCTTTCTCCTTTGCCAAAATAATCAGCAAAGGACTAAATCTGTTGCTAGATAATGTAATGCTAATTTCTCCACCATAAACCGCATCCAACGTCGTTTTAGAGAATTTGGCATACGTCCAACTGGCCTCAACTTGTTGCTGATGTCAACGTTGTGAACGGATTGCCCAATGGTGCTGGTGGAGTTATGGTATGAGAAGGCATAAGCGACGGACGTTGAACATAATTGATGGCATTTGGAATGAACAGAGATACATTGACAAGATACTGAGGCCCATTGTGTGGCCTATTATTTTTAAGGTATCTGTGACCAACGGATACTTTAAGAATATCTGTATTCCCAGTCATGTGAAATCTATAGATTGGGGTCTAATGAATTTATTTAAATTGATGATACATATATAATTTCCTTATATGATCTGTAACTCATTAAAATCTTTGAAATTGTTGCATGTTGCGTTTATATTTTTGTTCAGTATACATCTACTCAGATACTGAATGATGAATCTACTCAGACATGTTCCTTTGACTGTGTGATGTTTTGTTTGTTTTTCAGACTCTTTGGCTCAGTGGAGGACAGAGGGCCGGGTGGCAGTATGGCTTCATGTGCCTATCTCTTTTAGCCGTTGTGCCGCAGCTGCCTCTGCTCATGGCTTCACCTACCATCACGCCAAACAGGACCAAGCCATTCTGTCTCTGTGGCTGGGGGATGGGCAGAGCAGGCTGCCCTGGTTTGCTACTCATCACATTGGAGTGGCAGGTAGTATAGTCCTTGTGTAACCTGACCTATATCATCATAGGTTTATACTGCTCGGGATCAGGTCTGCTTCAGGTATCGTAAAGCCTTTACACACACGCTTGTGCAGAAATATTCATGGGGCAAATATCAGTTATTTCAAATGTAGTTTGTGTTTGACATGCAAACAAATAGACTTGGGCTGTGTGGGAGTGGAAAACAATGCTCAGGGCAGGGAACAGCACGTTGGATGGCAGTTTTTTATTTTTTTTATAAACACCAACACAATTATCCACCAGGTGGCGTGCTGTTTCCTTTATACCTCCCCCAAAGTGGATGCAAGCATGTCAGAACATGTCTATGGAAAGAGGATAGCCAAAACCTGGTCCACATGGTCTGATGGCATGTTGCCAACAGTAACTTGCGGGACCCCACCATCGTGACTGTAAGTGTTTTTAGGACTGATATGTGTTAGAGTACACACCAACACAACACACTGGGTAATTTGTGTTATTAAATCATTTCATTTACATCATATCATCATCCAAGGAGTTTGTGTCAAACCGAGCAACCAGCTCCTTTCCCTGAAGATATTTTGGGGTCAAACATGAATTGGTGAGTGTACAAATAACCTTGCCACTTAGCGTTAGGTCCAAAATTATTGCCACTGTTGATAAAGATGACCAAAAAATACTCAAATAAATGACAAATAATTAGCTATATTGTATGTGTAAAAAAATGTGTGACGAATATATGATGTTATACAAATACATTTGCTCAGAGAAAGAGATTTTGTTTAATAAGTAATATACTTTTTTTTTAAGATAGGGGTCAAAATGATTTCCACGTCTGTTTTTAATACCTTTCAAAATCTCACCTTGCTAGGGTTAATGGCCTTTTTCTAAAACCTTTTATGAGAATGGAGAACACACTGGGAGGTTTCTTAGACCACTCCTCCATACAGAATCTTTTCAGAACCTTGATATCCTTTGTCTGCGCTAATGGACTGCCCTCTTCAATTCAAGCCACAGGTTTTCAATGGGGTTTAAGTACAGACTTGATTTTGTGATTTTGTGTTGTGAATGACAGGTACATCGATCTGCAGGTTAAACATGGTGAAATTAAAGACTCCTAAATTGATAGTGCAGTTTGTTTAGGCGATTGTACAGCTAACTAGCTGCTTTACATGCTAATATTGTCTTTGGTATTATTGTAACCAGCTACTTTGCTAGCTAGCCAGCCAATAAAGAGTTGCAACAGATTCCCACATTTTTTTTCCCCATGTTGCTGCCAACCTTATTATAATACCAAAATGAAACATTTGTTCACAAAAAAATATTATTCTCAGTGTTATTTAACACTATACATTTAAAAGAATGAGTGGTTTTGGGAGAATCTTTCCTTGATTCAGGACCCAAGCTGTCAGCCACAGCAGCCAACAGTTTTAAATGAAGGGAAGTCCCTTCGTTGATTACCTGGTTTGGTGCGTCACTCCCAAGTTTACGAACAGACGCCAGTCACTGCCTTTTGGAGGAAAATGTTTTCCCCCTCCACAGCTAACCTAATGATAGCTTCTCAGTCCGGTACCCGGGCAATCTCCTGTGATGTGCCCGGTGCCGGCCGGGAATGACATCAATTTCCACACAGAAGGCCAAGTCGGGGATTAGATGACCCATCCCTCGTCACACATCTGGGGGATTCATTCAAGGTCTTGAGTGTGTCCTGGTGAGACACCGGACCGGAAAAACAAGGGCCCATTTCCTTCTCCCTGGAGCTGTCAACAGAGGCACATAGCTGGCCCTCTTAGTCACAACCCACTGGGTACAAACTTTTGTTCAAAATCTAGTTTTGATTTACATTTGGTTGAGTTGTCAACTAAACGTGAATTTAACGTGAAATCAACAAAAAGGTTCAAAGTTGGGTGAAAAAATATGAAATTCCCTTACATTGATTACTTTTTTCAAATCCAATCAGTTTTCCACCTTCATTCAATGTCATCACATTGCATTTTGGGTTGAAATAATGTGGAAACAATATTGATTTACCCAGTTTTTGCCCGATGGGAACCTGCTGAAAAAGGGGTTTAGTTATCTCACTAGGCCAAAAGGGATGGCAAATGTTTCACAACTGTTACCGAGTCACCCTCTCTGTTTCACTACAGACTATGTCAACACAGACTGTACAATGTAGGAAGGACCTTGACATGTGTCACTACCTTTACTCACTTAGGATGAGTTATTGATAATAAATTACAGTATTACCTTGTTTTCTAGTCTGGCCTGGCCATGGTGGTATATATAGTCCAGCATTTGTTGACACAACTAAGTATACCTCACTGTAAGAGAATAGCGTCTGAATATCGGTCAAGTCCCTGATGTTTTTCGAGTTGTTGTGATGGCCCCTCTCTCTGGCAGGCTGAATAAAGCCCGGCCCCAGGGCACTTAGTGCTCACTCCACGTGGGTCAGTTAAATGAAATGTTTTCATGTTCTCTCAAACACAATAATAATTACCTGGTCTGAAGTCAGTTGTCTGGAAGCTGTCGTCAAGGTTCTTTGGAGTATGGACCAGCACGTAGACACTTTTTCTATCCATCAAGGTGCAGTCATTGATTAGTCAAATGTTAAGGTTGTCATTGTTCAAGATAAAAACAAGGTACTGGACTGTTTCTCTGCCTGTCATGTTTTATGTATTACGTAAGGCTCAACTTGAAACTTGTTTTCTTTTATGAGATATGTCGACTTCTATTAGGGACCAATCCTTAAGAGTCTATTGGACACACTGTCACATCTGCTCCTGCTACGCCCTCTGGTGTTAATCCGGTGTCTACTTTACCTGCAGTTACTCCTTTAGTACACACTCTCTCCCTCTTTGTGTGATTGTGTGGTTGGAGACAGGTGTGCTGGAGTCAGAGCAAATCCCTTCCAGCTGCAACTCGTTCCATAATCGAGACCTCTACAAATACTCAGTCCTGCCACTTCCACTCTGCCAGATTGTAATCTCTGCTCAGTCAGCTATTATTCTAGCCATTTATTATTACGCAAGATCCCGTTGTGCCTGTTTCCCTGCCTGACACCTTTTATCCTCTCATTGCAGTTACTGCTCTGTCTCTTGCTCCTGTCTCCTGTTCCACATCTCACCACCCAACTACCTTGTTCTCGATTTTACTCACCATCACTACATTGGATTCCCCTCAGGATCTGTTTACCAAGTTCTACTCAGCCAACTCCAACCTCTGTCTCCACATCTGGTTTTTCTGCAACTCATCCTAGCTTCCCCGGATCTGCACTCCATATCTCTCTGTGTAACAATAAATATTTTGGTTCATTCATCCCTGTTTCCTCATCTGAGTCTGCTCTTGGGTTCCACGGTGTCGCTCCGCTTAACACACACCCGTGTGTCAATCTAATGAACAAAATCGGGGAAAAATCCCCCTTAATCAGTTTGAAGTGGAGATACCTTTCAGCATGGGCTACGTCTCAATCTACTGCCTCCGCCTATGTTGGCCTCCCACATCTGTGGTGGAAGGTGGCTGAGCTACAGTGCCTTGCAAAAGTATTCATCCCCATTGGTGTTTTTCCTATTTTGTTGCGTTACAACCTGTAATGTAAATTGATTTTTATTTGGATTTCATGTAATGGACATACACAAAATAGTCCAAATTGGTGAAGTGAAATGTAAAACATAACATGTTTCAAAAAATTATATATAAAAAAAAAAAGTAAAAACAAAGTGGTGCGTGCATATGTATTCACCCCCTTTGCTAAGAAGCCCCTAAATAAGATCTGGTGCAACCAATTACCTTCAGAAGTCACATAATTAGTTAAATTAATTCCTTCTGTGTGCAATCTAAGTGTCACATGATCTGTTACATAATCTTAGTATATATACTCTTCTGAAAGGCCCCAGAGTCTGCACCCCCCACTAAGCAAGGGGTAACACCACACAAGGGGCACCATGAAGACAAAGTAGCCCTCCAAACAGGTCAGGGACAAAGTTGTGGAGAAGTACAGATCAGGGTTATGTTATAAAAACATATCCAAAACTTTGAACATCCCACGGAGCAGCTTTAAATGCCTTATTAAAAAATGGAAAGAATATGGCAACAAATCAAATCACATTTATTTATATAGCCCTTCGTACATCAGCTGATATCTCAAAGTGCTGTACAGAAACCCAGCCTAAAACCCCAAACAGCAAGCAATGCAGGTGTAGAAGCACGGTGGCTAGGAAAAACTCCCTAGAAAGGCCAAAACCTAGGAAGAAACCTAGAGAGGAACCAGGCTATGTGGGGTGGCCAGTCCTCTTCTGGCTGTGCCGGGTAGAGATTATAACAGAACATGGCCAAGATGTTCAAATGTTCATAAATGACCAGCGTGGTCGAATAATAATAAGGCAGAACAGTTGAAACTGGAGCAGCAGCACGGTCAGGTGGACTGGGGACAGCAAGGAGTCATCATGGCAGGTAGTCCTGGGGCATGGTCCTAGGGCTCAGGTCCTCCGAGAGAGAGAAAGAAAGAGAGAATTAGAGAGAGCATATGTGGGGTGGCCAGTCCTCTTCTGGCTGTGCCGGGTGGAGATTATAACAGAACATGGCCAAGATGTTCAAATGTTCATAAATGACCAGCATGGTCGAATAATAATAAGGCAGAACAGTTGAAACTGGAGCAGCAGCACGGCCAGGTGGACTGGGGACAGCAAGGAGTCATCATGTCAGGTAGTCCTGGGGCATGGTCCTAGGGCTCAGGTCCTCCGAGAGAGAGAAAGAAAGAGAGGAGAGAATTAGAGAACGCACACTTAGATTCACACAGGACACTGAATAGGACAGGAGAAGTACTCCAGATATAACAAACTGACCCTACCCCCCCCGACACATAAACTACTGCAGCATAAATACTGGAGGCTGAGACAGGAGGGGTCAGGAGACACTGTGGCCCCATCCGAGGACACCCCCGGACAGGGCCAAACAGGAAGGATATAACCCCACCCACTAGAGGGATATCTTCAACCACCAACTTACCATCCTGAGACAAGGCTGAGTATACCCCACAAAGATCTCTGCCATGGTACAACCCAAGGGGGGGCGCCAACCCAGACAGGATGACCACATCAGTGAATCAACCCACTCAGGTGACGCACCCCTTCCAGGGACGGCATGAGAGAGCCCCAGTAAGCCAGTGACTCAGCCCCTGTAATAGGGTTAGAGGCAGAGAATCCCAGTGGAAAGAGGGGAACCGGCCAGGCAGAGACAGCAAGGGCGGTTCGTTGCTCCAGAGCCTTTCCGTTCACCTTCCCACTCCTGGGCCAGACTACACTCAATCATATGACCCACTGAAGAGATGAGTCTTCAGTAAAGACTTAAAGGTTGAGACCGAGTTTGCGTCTCTGACATGGGTAGGCAGACCGTTCCATAAAAATTGAGCTCTATAGGAGAAAGCCCTGCCTCCAGCTGTTTGCTTAGAAATTCTAGGGACAATTGGGAGGCCTGCGTCTTGTGACCGTAGCGTACGTGTAGGTATGTACGGCAGGACCAAATCAGAGAGATAGGTAGGAGCAAGCCCATGTAATGCTTTGTAGGTTAGCAGTAAAACCTTGAAATCAGCCCTTGCTTTGACAGGAAGCAAGTGTAGAGAGGCTAGCACTGGAGTAATATGATCACATTTTTTGGTTCTAGTCAGGATTCTAGCAGCCGTATTTAGCACTAACTGAAGTTTATTTAGTGCTTTATCCGGGTAGCCGGAAAGTAGAGCATTGCCGTAGTCTAACCTAGAAGTGACAAAAGCATGGATGAATTTTTCTGCATCATTTTTGGACAGAAAGTTTCTGATTTTTGCAATGTTACGTAGATGGAAAAAAGCTGTCCTTGAAATGGTCTTGATATGTTCTTCAAAAGAGAGATCAGGGTCCAGAGTAACGCCGAGGTCCTTCACAGTTTTATTTGAGACGACTGTACAACCATTAAGATTAATTGTCAGATTCAACAGAAGATCTCTTTGTTTCTTGGGACCTAGAACAAGCATCTCTGTTTTGTCCGAGTTTAAAAGTAGAAAGTTTGCAGCCATCCACTTCCTTATGTCTGAAACACATGCTTCTAGCAAGGGCAATTTTGGGGCTTCACCATGTTTCATTGAAATGTACAGCTGTGTGTCATCCGCATAGCAGTGAACAAACCTGCCAAGAGAGGGCTGCCCACCAAAACTGAAGGACTAGGCAAGGAGGGCATTAATCAGATAGGCAACAAAGAGACCAAAGATATTGGGGTGGCAGGTAGCCTAGTGGTTTGAGCGTTGGGCCAGTAACCAGAAAGGTTGCAAGATCGAATCCCCCAGCTGACAAGGTAACAATCTGTCGTTCTGCACCTGAACAAGGCAGTTACTGTTCCTAGGCCATCATTGTAAATACGAATTTGGTCTTACCTGATGTCTAATTAAAATTTTAAAAATAACCCTGAAGGAGCTGCAAAACTCCATAGCCGTACACTCCACAGAGCTGGGCTTTATGGAAGAGTGGCCAGAAAAAAAGCCATTACTTAAAGAAAAAAAATAAGCAAACGTGTTTGGTGTTAGCCAAAAGACATGTAGGAGACTCCTGAAAATCGGTCTTCTCCCTCTGTAGTGTCCTAAAGGTTTGGCCTACTAACTAATATACAAGACGGTAATCCATACAAATGAATGGAGGTAGTTGTTTTGGCAACAAAAACAAGGGGTTAAATATGTGTCCAAAAAAACTAAAATATTTCCCGAGCTTTCTTATATCTCCTAAATATAGGACAGACACTTCAAAACCTTATTCCTTGTGATATATTTGTTGACTGTCGTTTTTGCCATTAATTAACGTGTTATTCAGTGTTTCTATTGGTTATAGTAGTAAAGGCAAAATTCTATATTTTATCAAATCATTTTGTATGATCCATGTAACCATCTTTAAACAATTCTATATGTTTGCTTAGTAGACCCTCCCCTCCCTCATCCACATCGGTTGCAGAATTCCATTACTTTAATTGAGAGGCAAATCGCGCTGCTGCGACTCACGAAGAAGGTTCTAATGTGTAGTGTGACAGTTTTTGTTGTGATGCGGCACATGGATTGTGAAGACTGTAACCTGCGGCAATGACCTGTGTGCACGCAGTGTTAGACTTTCAGAGGTTAAAAGTGTCAGTGTAGGGAAGTACAACTAAATCATTGTGAGATTTGTTACTGAAACTAAAGCTTTTCAGCCACAGTGATACTGTCTGAACTCTGGAACTCAATGTGCCTCTTCAATCGACACTGAGCGGTACATGGCAGTAGTTGTTTTCCTTCCTTTCCACTGTTATAAATGGCTATCATTATCTGTGTTTATTTAGGCAGTTTTCCTGGCATGTGCTGGCCCTCATCCTGTCTCTCTCCATGGGGAGAATTCATCTCCTCTCACAGACTTTACCTTGACTTCTGCTGCAGCGCCGTCTCACTTAGCATAGCACCCCACAGCATTACGCAACCTCAAGCAAACATCCTTAACTCCTGCTTGTGTATGCTGAGTACACCAAACATTTCATACATTGCCATCATCTGTTCTTTTAAAGACTTCACTGGAATTTCTGAAGCAATTTGCAGTGTGGAGGTATCATAACAGGACTCAATGGCAACTCTTTGGTTGAATATTTCTCAGTGTACCCAATCACTGCAATCAATGCCAGGCGTAGTGCTTAAGTTCACTGTAATATTTGATTTATTTGATTTATTTCACCTTTATTTAACCAGGTAGGCCAGTTGAGATCAAGTTCTCATTTACAACTGCGACCAGCAAAGCAGTGAGACAAAAACAACAACACAGAGTGACACATAAACAAACGTACAGTCAATAACACAATAGAAAAAAACAGAAAAATATATGTACAGTGTGTGCAAATGTAGAAGAGTAGGGAGGTAGGCAATAAATAGGCCATAGAGGCAAAATAATTACAATTTAGCATTAACACTGGAGTGATAGATGGGAAGATGATGATGTGCAAGTAGAGATACTAGGGTGCAAAAGAGCAAGAAGATCAATAACAATATGGGGATGAGGTAGTTGGGTGTGCTATGTACAGGTACAGTGATCTGTAAGCTGCTCTGACAGCTGATGCTTAAAGTTAGAGGGAGATAGAAGACTCCAGCTTAAGTGATTTTAGCAATTCGTTCCAGTCATTGGCAGCAGAGAACTGGAAGGAAAGGCAGCCAAAGGAAGTGTTGGCTTTGGGGATGACCAGTGAAATATACCTCCTGGAGCGTGTGCTACGGGTGGGTGTTGCTATGGGGACCAGTGAGCTGAGATAAGGCGGGGCTTTATCTAGCAAAATCTCATAGATGACCTGGAGCCAGTGAGTCTGGCGAGGAATATCTAGTGAGGGCCAGCCAAGGAGAGCATACATGTCGCAGTGGGGGGTAGTATATGGTGCTTTGGTGACAAAACGGATGGCACTGTGATAGACTACATCCACTACATTGCTGAGTAGAGTGTTGGGGGCTATTTTGTAAATTACATCGCTGAAGTAGAGGATCGGTAGGGTAGTCAGTTTTGATGGGGGTATGTTTGGCAGCATGAGTGAAGGAGGCTTTGTTGCAAAATAGGAAGCCGATTCTAGATTTAATTTTGGATTGGAGATGCTTAATATAAGTCTGGAAGGAGAGTTTACAGTCTAACCAGTTGAAGCGTTGAAGCTTGTTTGGAGGTTTGTTAGTACAGTGTCCAAAGATGGGCCAGATGTATACAGAAGGGTGTCGCGTGCGTAGAGGTGGATTAGAGAATCACCAGCAGCAATAGCGACATCATTGATATATACAGAGAAAAGAGTCGGCCCGAGAATTGAACCCTGCGGCACCCCCATAGAGACTGCCAGAGGTCCGGACAACAGGCCCTCCGATTTGACACACTGAGCTCTATCTGAGAACTAGTTGGTGAACCAGGTGAGGCAGTCATTTGAGAAGCCAAGGCTATTGAGTCTGCCGCAAGGAATGCAGTAATTGACAGAGTCGAGAGCCTTGGCCAGGTCAATGAAGACGGCTGCACAGTACTGTTTTTTATCGATGGCGGTTATATTGTTTAGGACCTTGTGCGTGGCTGAGGTGCACCCATGACAAGCTCGGAAACTGGATTGCATAGTGGAGAAGGTACGTTGGGATTCGAAATGGTCGGTGATCTGTTTGTTAACTCATCGTTCAAAATTTTTAGAAAGGCAGGGCAGGATGGATATAGGTCTATAACAGTTTGGGTCTAGAGTGTCTCCCCCTTTGAAGAGGGGGATGACCGCGACAGCTTTCCAATCTTTGGGGATCTCAGACGATCCAAAAGAGAGGTTGAAAAGGCTAGTAATAGGGGTTGCAACAATTTTGGTGGATAATTTTAGAAAGAGAGGGTCCAGATTGTCTAGCTCAACTGATTTGTAGGGATCCAGATTTTGCAGCTCTTTCAGAACATCAGCTGTCTGAATTTGGGTGAAGGATAAGCGGGGCGGGGGGGGCATGGGAAAAAAATGCTTATTGAAATGATCGATTATCGTAGATTTATTGGTGGTGACAGTGTTTCCTATCCTCAGTGCAGTAGGCAGATGGGAGGAGGTGCTCTTATTCTCCATGGACGTTACAGTGTCCAAAACATTTTGGAATTAGTGCTACAGGAAGCAAATTTCTACTTGAAAAAGCTCGTCTTAGCTTTCCTAACTGACTGAGTATATTGGTTTTACATTGTGGGGGCTATTCGATGCTCATGCAGAACGCCACTAGATGTTTTTGTGCTGGTCAAGTCAAGTCTGGGGTGAACCAAGGGCTATAACTGTTCTTAGTTCTACATTTTTTGAATGGGGCATGCTTATTTAAGATGGTGAGGAAAGCACTTTTGAAGAGCAACCAGGCATCCTCTACTGACGGGATGAGGTCAATATCCTTCCAGGATACCAGGGCCAGGTAGATTAGAAAGGCCTGCTCGCTGAAGTGTTTTAGGGAGTGTTTGACAGTGATGAGGGGTGGTTGTTTGACCGCAGACCCATTGCGCACGCAGGTAATGAGGCAGTGATCGCAGAGATCCTGGTTGAAGACAGCAGAGGTGTATTTAGAGGGCAAGTTGGCCAGGATGATATCTAAGAGGGTACCCATTGTTACGGATTTAGGGTTGTACCTGGTAGGTTCCTTGATAATTTGTGTGAGATTGGGGCCATCTAGTTTAGATTGTAGGACGGCCGGGTGTTAAGCATGTCCCAGTTTAGGTCATCTAACAGTACGAACTCTGAAGATAGATGGGGGGGGCGATCAATTCACATATGGTGTCCTGGGCACAGCTGGGGGCTTAAGGGGGTCTACAACATCGGCAACGGTGAGAGACTAGTTTCTGGAAAGGTGGATTTTTAAAAGTAGAAGCTCGAATTGTTTGGGCACAGACCTGGATAGTATGACAGAACTCTGCAGGCCATCTCTGAAGTAGATTGCAAATCCGCCCTCTTTTGCAGTTCTATCTTGTCGGAAAATGTTATAGTTAGGGATGGAAAATAAAGGATTTTTGGTGGCCTTCCTAAGCCAGGATTCAGACACTGCTAGGACATCCGGGTTGGCAGAGTGTGCTAAAGCAGTGAATAAAACAAACTTAGGGAGGAGGTTTCTAATGTTAACATGCATGAAACCAAGGCTTTTACGGATACAGAAGTCAACAAATGAAAGCGCCTGGGGAGTGGGAGTGATGCTTGGGGCTGCAGGGCCTGGGTTAACCTCTACATCACCAGAGGAACAGAAGAGGAGTAGGATAAGTGTACGGCTAAAGGCTATAAGAACTGGTCGTCTAGTACGTTCGCAACAGAGAGTAAAAGGAGCAGATTTCTGGGAGCGGAAGAATAGATTCAAGGCATAATGAACAGACAAAGGTATGGTAGGATGTGAGTACAGTGGAGGTAACCTAGGCATTGAGTGACGATGAGAGAGGTTTTGTCTCTAGAGGCACCATTTAAGCCAGGTGCGGTCACCGCATGTGTGGGGGATGGAACATTAGGGAGAGGCATGTGTAGGTGAGTGATCATAGGGTCCAGTGAGTAGCTAGGCGAGCAGGAGACAAGGCGATTCAGACAGCTAGCAGGCCGGGGCTAGCAGATGGGCGTCAGAGGGACGTCACAATGGAAGAGCCTGTTGAAACCCCCTCGGGCGGTTACGTCAGCAGACCAGTCGTGATGGATCGACGGGGTTCCGTGTCAGCAGCAAAGGGTCCAGGCCAATTGGCAAAGAGGTATTGAAGCCCAGGAATTGAGTGGTTTAATATGAGTGGTTTAACCCTTTTATCCATCAGTCAATTTATTCAGACAATGACAGCATCGTGGCGTGCCATTTATGATACAACAGCACTTTTGCCTAATGACATCACGTCAGCAAGTCTGTCCTGAGTTAGTAAACATCACTTGTAGGAATTCTTACAGAAGAATACGTTTCAGGGATACATTACTTCTGCAATGCTAGTTATTGTAGGAAACAGAGGTGAGCGGTCAGTGTTTGGGAAGTAAGAGGAGTGTCATCATTTACTGGAAGAGGGCCTCATACACTCAGTCTGGCCCTTGGCCATTGGCAGAGTTTGGCAGGGTAAGCCCATCCAGAGCTTCTCTAGGGTTGTGTTTCCTGAAAGTGAACCTCTCTGGGCCATTCTCACTGACAGTCTGCACCAAACGGCATACAGAAAAGAATGTCTGGTAATTGCGCTGTAGCTAGGTGATTTGTGGCAGAGACAAAGGATTTGTCATTTGCTGTGTTGAAATCTGATTAAATAATGTGCAATGGGTTGAAGTAGGTTTTAGAACAACATGGGTCATTGGCTGTTGATTTGGGATAAGAATTACGATCATGATTCTTAATTGCTATTCGGTCCGTTTGTACTTTTCTGACTTGTGATGCGCTCATAACCATTAGGCCAACCTGTATCTAGAACCACAGCCACTTTACCAGAACACAATTTAGTAAACCACACAAAACTTGATGTATATTGTTAAGATATGTTTATTCTTGAATTTTCCTACCTTGTTGCAGATATAAGTAGCTTCAACAAATACAGCACTTTGTAGGTATGTATGTTTACAAAGAGGAATCAAATGATGAAAGTGTAGTGCTTTACAGTTCATCAAAACTTTGAACAAGATCAAGGAAATCGAATATAGAAAAATATTGTTTTATAATTGCAAACAAAAAGTAGAATTTGAATTAATCAAGAGCTACAATAAATGTATACAACTACTTCATCATTTAAACAGCAGCGATCTGTCTTTAAATATAGTTTAAGAGTGGTGAAACTAAACCCCAAACTTAGTTGCTTAGATTTTCTCAAGAATAACAATATACAATGACATCAAAATGAATATTTAACGCATCAGGCAGAATCCTATCTTTAGATCTGAGTACAAGGCATCACTTTTAACATTAAAGCATACATTTGACAAGTGTGAATTAGGTGCATATAAGTTAGGATTTGTCCCTATGCACATACAATTGTAACATACTTATCAATGCTGAAGGACCCTGGAGGACACTTTCACAAATAAAAGACTTGGATGCAGTCCATTCAATTTGCATCCTAATTCAAAGTATATTATTGTGACTTAATTTCAGACAGTAAATGCATGGTAGTTCCCTGGAGGGCTCTCGAGTCCAGGAGAAAACATTGGTCAGTGATGCAACCACATAACGTATACCATACATAGACAATATCTAAATGCACACACACATGCCTATTCATAGGAATATTTACTTTTTGAAACGGCCTCCTCAGACATTCATATGAACTACACTCAAGCATATATCTAAACAATTTTAAGACTTAAACAGACTTCAAATAAACGTTTTACTAGTTACAAGTTCAACTTGGTTTTTTTAAGCAGCTTTTGATACAAAGCCCCACCTACTGAAGCAGCGTTGTATGTGACTAAAGTACAATCGAATTCCCTTTTTCAGAACCAAATTGAATTTTCATGAATTACAATGTAAAATGTTGTTAAGGGCGCTCACATTGTATCACACAATTTTTATTTGTGTCCAGTGAGCATTATCATGCAGTCAGATAAGATGTACAGTAATAAGGTTTTCAAAACAAAGACATTTAAAGAACAGTACAAACATATAAAATCTCCTTTTGTTACTTTCTTTTTCCAAGCCTTCACTGCGGTCCGTGAGGTCTTTGAGGAGACGGGAGTCCGCTCAGAGTTCAAGTCCCTCCTGAGCATCCGGCAGCAGCACAACCTCCCAGGTGCTTTTGGTATGTCCGACATGTACATCATCAGCACCCTCACATACGACATCAACTTCTGCACCCAGGAGTGCCTGCGCTGTGAGTGGCTGGAGCTAACCAAGACTAGCTCCACTACTCCTATCACTAGCCGCCTAGCCAGGCTTCTGCTTCACGGCCTGAACCAGGGCTTCGACAAGATTGACCTGGCTATGGAGGAGCTGCCAGCTGTCTACTCAGGGAGGTTCTACCAGCTGTACCACAGGGTGCTGCCTCCAGGACCTGCCTAGCCTAGTGCATCGATGCTAATAGCACGAACACGTCAATGCTAGTCATATGAGCATGTGGATGGTCTTTCACCATAATACTTGGAGTGTATATTTATGACAGACTGGAATAGGTTTTTCTGAACTGTTACACGGGAAAGAGGGTGTAGCCAATGGTACCGATGATGATCACTGTAAAGGACATTTTTCACAAATCACAAGACCTCTTGTCTGTAAAGATAAAAAATATACACAATTTGAAGAAATAGGC
Source organism: Oncorhynchus nerka (assembly GCF_034236695.1). Classification (NCBI taxonomy): domain Eukaryota; kingdom Metazoa; phylum Chordata; class Actinopteri; order Salmoniformes; family Salmonidae; genus Oncorhynchus; species Oncorhynchus nerka. Next base: position 59,287,161 of record NC_088401.1, read on the forward strand.
TACTCTGTTTGGGAAGAACTCAGGGCCTCTAAGTTCTAAAATTAAATGAATCATTCATATGTTAAGATTGAGAGGTGCAATATCATATACTGTAGTATTGTACTAGGTATACTGTTTGTTTTGCAATGCTCGATTTATCTTTGCCAACCCAATGTTCTATTTAAAAGTTGTATCAAGTAGAGTTCTGGGCATGACCAAGCTAACCTGTGCTGCAGTGCAGTAAAAAGTACATTTTTTAAGCCCAGGGCTACTCAGTGGAATCTTGTGTGTTATCACTTTCTCTTTCATCTTAAATAATGTACCTTCAAAATTGTTAAACCAAGAAAAATAAGCAGAGTATCAAAGTACACTAGAATATTTGAAGCAGCTCTAGTCAAACTCACATTATATAGTTGAATTGAATTGCCGTTAAAGTACCTAACTACAGGATGACTATGTCGTCACAGTCATTTAATACGCTCCATTGTATTTCTTCATGTCCTGTCTGTTTGTGTGCAGCCAGGCTGATTTTAAGATTGGTACGACAAGATGAGCTCAGCGTCTGGCTGACATGGGGAGAAAGAGAATGGCTTTTTGGCCGGGTCCAGTTTTGGATCCTGACTTGTACTGGCCAGTCCTTTTCAGTGCCACATACATTTCAGGGTACTTTCGAGAGCGGTAGGTGTTGTAGTTGTTACTCTCCAGCCTCTCCATGAAGTAGCATTCATCTGTTGTCCGTCTCTGAAGAGAGAGAGAATGTTCGAAAGATATGAGATAGCAAATCAGAGATCAATTTACAACATTTGTTAATCCAGTTCTATTATTCTTTGATACTCTTTCATATTGTAAACCGAACCAATGATAAATGTCAATGAAACTCTTTTGAAATCTTGTCTTTTGTCTTATGAAATAAAACGTAATGGGCAGGTTTCTCAAACCAAGATGAATAAACCTACTCTTGAACTAAAAGCCATGTTCAATGGGGAATGTCCACCAGTGACAAGCTTTGGGCAATGATGGTTATTTATATTATAAAAAAAGGATCCACATTTCATGTACATAACTGGAGTTTAGCCTAGGTCTTACATTGAAATAAATGTAGTTGGAATGTCAACACAAATGTTTAGTCATTGTGATATCCTCTAAATAAGCCATTTCATTTAGACATAATTAAATATAGTTGATTTTTACATGCTCTGTGGAGAAAAGGGAAAAGCTTGCAAACTGACAAAAAATACATAATAATTGTATTAATCCAGTAAAACACATCAGACCTCAATACCTCCATTGTTTCAGTGGACATTCCAGAACAGTCTAAACTCCTGTTTAATGTCACACACTAATGAAGATATTTTTCAAGTTTTACTAGATGTTTTGCCAAGCCAAAGATGTGTGAATAATCATCCATTCTTAAATTAGTAAAACAAATTGTCAGTTCAGTTCTAGTGGCCGTGTGCAAGAAATAGATTTGCTCATGTCCAATAGAAATGAAGTAACTCCCAGTTTTCTACCCTCTGACAGGTTTTTGTTATTACATTTTTGTTATTACATGAAATAATGGAAAATATAAATGATTATTCCTGTCCACACTGTGATTTTGTGTTCATGTGGAAGATCTGATGACATCAATCACATCTGGCTCAAATATCTCTTGATAGCAGGGCCAACAGAATTCCCTGCCCTATCCAACAACAGGGGGCCTGTTGTCCATTCAACCATGGCTACCTAGTATAGAGGATAACTTTTATGGCCCTACCTAACCCTACATGGAAGCAATCCCTGGCACTTATAACAGGCACACAGAACAAAAACAGTTGGAAGATAAATTCAGAGGGTAGCAACACTGGGAAAGATAAAAAGTGTATTTATTTACATTGACTACAAAGTTCAATCCCTACCACCTAATATCTGAATATATATAGACTATCCATGCCGACATGGAAGGCAGTGCTAAAATGGAAACGTAAAGTGAGAAGTAATGAGTGTATTAGAAAGTAAGCTCGATCTATACAGATGATCATGTGCATAAAGCTGGTGAGTGGGGCTGAATAAGGACAAGTACAGAACAACATACAATACCTCCAGCTTCCAATTTCAACCTGAACACAACAGTCTATTTACAAAATGCTAACACCACACTGTAACTTTCCCCCACCCTGCGAGAATGTGTGAGAACAGATCCTGGATGATTGACCACATCAGTGAAGGTGCCATGTCTGGAATGTGTCTGCCAGTGTGCGTCCATTGCCTAGTCTGGTTACTCATTAAGGAGAGACAGGAAACACACCAGTCAGTTATCTGCTCGGACTTCTGCAGTATCCCAGAAGTACCTCCATTCACTGCTACCACACTAAGTGTAATACGAAAGCAAAATCTGTTGTCAGTGTATGACAAGATAATATTTGCTTTCAGCATGAACTTAATGAAAACCCTTCATCTTAGGCATGGGACTGTCCCTGTTAGAGTAAAGCATGAGTTGTAGACCATGACAATACCAAAACAGATGGAATGGAGTTGCTTTGGTAACTGCTTTGGTAGCTATAAGGAAGAAGTTTGCTTACTCACCGCTCCAAACAGTCTTCCATCTGCATTCATGGCCAGATAGCGGTTGGCTGAGACCCCTTTGATTACTACTTCCCCCACTGAGGTCGCCTGGAGTTGAAGCTTATCTGAGGAGGAAAAATGACTTTAGTCTCAAGAGTGAATTGATAGCAACTCCATTGATGCTAGTTGTTAGTGGCGTTGAACAAGGATGGATAGAGCAGAGTATTATACTGAACAAAAATATAAACAAAACAGGTTAAGTGTTGGTACCATGTTTCATGAGCTGAAATAAAAGATCCCAGAAAAGGTCCCATATGCACAAAAAGCTTATTTCTCTCAAATGTTGTGTACAAGTTTGTTTACATCCCTGTTAGTGAGCATTTCTCCTTTGTAAAGATAATCCATCCACCGGACAGGTGTTGCATACCAAGAAGCTAATTAAACAGCATGATTATTACAAAGGTGCACCTTATGTTGGGAACAATAAAAGGTCTCTCTAAAATGTGCAGTTTTCACACAACGCAATACCACAGATGTCTCAAGTTGAGGAAAAGTGCACTTTGCATGCTGACTGCAGGAATGTCCACCAGAGCTGTTGCCAGAGCATTGAATGTTCATTTCTCTACCATAAGTCGCCTCCAAAGTCGTTTTACAGAATTTGGCAATACGTCACAACTGCAGACCGTGTGTAACCACGCCAGCCCATGACCTCCACATCTGGCTTCTTCACCTGCGGGATTGTCTGAGACCAGCCACCCAGGCAGTTGATGAAACCCTAATAAAACCCTTTTGTGGGAAAATGCTGATTCTGATTGACTGGGCCTGGCTTCCCAGTGGGTGGGCCTAAACTATCCCAGGCCCACCCATAGCTGTGCCCCTGCCTAGTCATGTGAAATCCATAGTTTAGGGTGTAATTTATTTATTTTAATTGACTGATTTCCTTATATGAACTGTAACGCAGTAAAATTGTTGCATGTTGCGTTTATATTTTTGTTCAGTATATAGCAGAGGCAAACAATATTTGATACAATATTTTTCATTAAACTTCAGATAAGCAAGATAACCATTCGAAGTTGTGGTTCACCATCGTTCTTCACAATTTTCACATTTTGAGAAACAATATTAATAATGCCGTAATAGTTATTGAAAGCTTGTATTTGGTTGAAGTGATCATCTTGTAAATACTCCAAACGTTTTGTGGAGTCAGATAAGCCTACGTGTGCTGCGCCAATGGAGCATATTTGAATAGCATATTTATAGCATTGTTAAAAAATATATATATATAATAAAAGAGTTCTTATCACAGGCCTCATAAGGCAAGATAGTACATGATGATACATTGTAAACTTCTATATAAGAGGCATCTGTGTGCACTTAGGGTTTGTTTAATGACTCATGTCATGAAGATCCATTCCTCTCTGAAGGAATACATCATTAGAAGTTGTTGCATGCAAGGGAGCATCTAGTGTTTACTGAACATCTGTACAGCAGGTCTAGTGATCACATCCCTAAGTGAAACGTTCGGCAATGGTTTATTTCATCATCGCTTGCTTTAATCATATTGAGGAAGCACATGTGCGTATCAACAGTCCTTTTCATTGGTTCTATTTGAATGAATGATCATGACAGAAAGTATAGTTTAGTGTATAGGTTTAGTGTGGTGTATCCAGTTTGGTGTATGGGTTAATACTACGCTTATAGAATATTGTATATGCCTTGTTGATTGAAGATAAATGTCGCTGTAAAGTAAATGAGATGCTAATTGTTTTTCAATAATTGAAATGGCCAATGGCCTTTTCATTCAAACTAGTCAGTCTCGTCTCCATTCTTACCATAGCAGTTCATTGCTTGTGATGATTTTTGGACAGCTGTTTGATAGCACCTGTTCTGTTCACAAGTCCCATCCCCTATCTGTCACTCAAGGATCTACTGAGCAGTGCTTCCTGTGACGAAAACCCCCTCTTCTACATGGGCCCCTTCTCCTCCTCCCAATTACTGATGCAATCTGAGAGACACACACTGAAGAAAAAACAACTAGATAGTGAGTTATGAGGTGGTTTCAATGTGTGAGGTGGTTTCAATGTGTTGTTGCATGTTAAATTTAAAGCTAATCAATGATACTTTAATATTATACTGAATTGATAAGAACACAAACCTAGTGCTTCAATCTCTATCAATGGCCTTTATGTGGACTCGAGTTGGTCTATCTATGTGTTAATGCACATTTCACACAAAAGCTACATCATATTTGAATTATGGACATTTGAATTACATGTGACGTAATAGCAGTGACATTTAAAGAATGTCCGTGTTACACACATCAAGATGACTTGAATGAGATCAAAACCCACCACATTCATGAAAGCACTTGCAAAGGCGAATGTAAAAGAACTACACGAACGACTGTCGTTTGAATGCTGTAGAAGCCATAAATAAACACACTCATTTGTAAAATTGCCTTGAGTCCTCCATGATTCCCCTCACGGTTACGTCCCTGTTACCCTTTAAACGCATAAAGAAGCTTTGTCTGCCATGCAAGGGACTGGAACTACTTACTGTGGGGGTCGTTCTTATCTCTGATCCCGTCCACGCTTCCGTTAGAGTTTATCCTCAAGAAGTAGCCTCCGTTTTTACAGTACAACCTCTTGGGCTCCTTAAAGTTTCCTGGAAGGAAGCCGCCACTGCCTCCATCTTCAGGTGTGGCGGGTAGAGTGGTGATTTCTCCTGTGGCCATCTCCTCTTCCCTCTATCCTCTACCCTGCTGCTGCTGTGTGCTACCAGTGCAGCAGCACCACAGTAGCCTTATGCTAACTGCTGTCCCCTCCCTTCCCCAGCGAGCCTAACAGAGCCTGATTTTAGTTAACCCCCAGGGTCAGATAGTTTGTTTGAGAACACCCCTCTGGTGCAGCATGCCCTCTACTATCAAGCAGAGAGGAATCTAAGCGCTAGCAGCACTTGGAAAGGAGCTTGTTAGCCTCGACAGCAAGGTCCACCCCTCACTGGCCTCTTCTCGTTCCTTTAAGAAAGTGCTAAGAGTTGATATTCGAGTGTAGTTTGTATGGGGATTCGTGTGTTCCACCTTCCATCGTCTTCTTCCTCCACTCTTAAGCGCTGAAATGTTTACAGCAGGGCAGCTGGCTGAAATCTGGGGAGACTTTCCCTATGGGCCTCAGTTCGCATGCGCCCTCCGAGGCAAGCACACACACACTTTCACTTTCTAACTGAACCAGACAACCCTACACAGCACAAGCAGAGAAAGGAGGGTAAGACTGGGGCTTACTGATTGAACTGCGTCCTAAGAGACCCTTGGCTTGTGCAACCTGAGTGGTGGCTTCAGCTTAGCTTCTTAGAACTTCTGGGTAGAATCAGTGATTCTGTGCCACATTATTGAAGAACAAATGAAATATGCAGCAGAAAGTACAACAGAGTACATTACAATAGCTTGTCTAATTGAATTCAAGGAAATGTGTAAATATTGAAGATTTTAAAGGACCCTTCACATAGAAACTCTATTTTGAGTTGTGAACTGTATGAAGCAGCTCATTTCAATTATGCCATTTCGATATGTTTTACTTTTAATCAACTTTAAACAGAGTCAAAACTATGAATGTCTGTTTTCAAAGTGTGCACTGGACACAACAGAACGCAGATTACTGTATGCAGGGTTGATCATATCATTTTGATTAGATGCATGCATATCAATGAAACATTAAACCACAGGCCGACCACAATGGCTCAGCACAAAATAATACTTTCTATTCACTTGGCTATCCTCAGATGGACTGATAATCGTTTCAGAATCATTCCGTGTTGAAACTGAAGGTCTTTGTGTGGGAATTGTGTGCCAAGGGAATAATTTTCAGACACTACTTCACATAGAAACGCATTCATCTCCAGGTACTGTCTCACTCTCTGTTTGCCATGATGAAGCATCAGGCTTTGGTTTGCTTCCGACTCTCCAATGCAGGTTGGGTTGTGAGCAGACACATAAAAAAAAAACTGGCTCTAGTTTGAACTTACAAATTTGCCACCAGTTTGGTCTGACCCATTTCCTTCTCAGATGTCATGTTTTCATTGGTCATCACACCCCCACTCATTCACAGCAACACCACCATTGAGTGATGCTCGAGTTAAAATTCCTCTTGATCCCAAAGTAAAGCCCTCACCGTCTCTGTTACGATCCCTATGGAGCACCTTTGTTAGACTATGGCCAATGGAAATATGGCCAGCCAAAACAAGGTGAATAGCTCATAATTAAAGTTTACCGTTACATAAAAACAAGGCAGCTCCTGGGACCTAATAAGAAATGTGGACATTGTTGTCCTTTTCACATTTACAGGGTTGTGGATTATACAGATCTGACAGACACATTTACTTTGTCTAGAAATGTTTATTTTTCTGGAAACTATTCTATGTTATGACAAACAGGACCAAGCAAGTCATGAAACCATGTCCTGTTGGCTGGGACTTAGACCTATGCAGTGTTCGAAGTGCAGACACATAGGCAAATAACACAAAGGAAGCAAATACAGACTCATGCAAACACTGACAGAAAAAAATGTATTTCCCTCAGCCATATCAGTGACACTTGGAACAGTGCATTTATTGTTCATTTGGTTATAGAAGACGAGCTATGATCTTCCATTTTGAATGCAATACTGTGAACATCACCTCAATAGCCTATAATGCTCACTTTGTAGTCAGTGATAAGAGGTTAACAAAATATGACACGTCACATGCTATGCTTCTGGGCTCCCAAGTGGCGCAGCGGTTTAAGGCACTGCATCTCAGTGCTAGAGGCGTCACTACAGACCCTGGTTTAATTCCAGGCCGTATCACAACCGGCCGTGATTAGAAGTCCCATAGGGCAGCGCACAATTGACCCAGCGTTGTCTGGGTTAGGGTTCGGCTGGGGTAGGCCATCATTATAAATAAGAATTTGTTCTTAACTGGCTTGCCTAGTTAAATAAAGGTTTTAAAAAACTTTGGCTCTGGGTGGAACGTATAATATAACTTGTGCACGAGGTGGGATGTAAGATGATTTAGATGTAATTCTAGGATGGGGATAAGCATGAAAACATTTACTGAGATCTGAACACACAAGCACCTCAGTGACTGGATTTTGACATGTTTATTGATATAGCCAGAGTTGGAAACCATGTGAAATGGATTAACGTTCATATCCTTTGTCTCCCCCATGTGGTAAAATGTTGCTGGGCCAGTGCAATTTACTAATGGCCGACAAGCTCTAATAACTTAAATTATACCTCTGAAATTACAACAGTTTATTCATTTTTCAGCATATTTGGATTCAAAGAATAAAACACATTTAGACATGTTATGCATTTCATGATAATATACAAAAATGAGTGCGCAGCAATGTGTTAAAACCATCAAAGCACCATAACATTTGATTGTCCCTCCACTTGTTTAGGATCTATGCCAGTAATGATCTCAGTGTCTGTCTGTAACACAAGGAAAACAAGATCCAGGGCTTTCCTCCATGCTTCCAACTTCACTGTCATATTGTCATAGACCTTCCCTGCACTGCGCTTCATATCTGGGGACATCATACCATCCTCGGTGTCATCTCTTAATAGCAGTCTTGAGAAATTAGCATCTAGAGATAATCCCCCATTCAAATCTATCAGCTGCTGATTGATTGTGGTCCAAGCGTCCACTTTTGAACAAGTTCCACTGTTCAACATCAGAGTGGAAATGTAGTCCATCCAACCATCTGCCATGAGTTGAAACACATCAGCCCTGTGTGGGTTTCCTGCTCTTCCTTGTTTAGCTTGTGGGGCAGAGGTTCCATCTTTGCCTCTTGTTTGCTCACCATTATCTTTAATGTGGTTTTGAAGGATTTGAACACAAAGCAATTCAGTCTTTCCAGCACCGGGGAGTAGTTTCCTGTCTTTCAGTGTGTGGTGTAGACGATAGGCACAGCCCCAGAAACAGTCCTCCAAGGTCTGCAGCTTGCTGTGCACAGAGGTGGTGAGGACCACTGTGACCAGCGCAGTGCGATCAGCGACAATGTTCACAGCCATTGATGCTCTCCTTCTGTTGCCACTGCAGTCTCTCCATATGGAGATTTCTACCCCGGTGCCGACACAGTGCTTACTCAGTTGTGTGGCATAGGTGACAGGGACAGCTCCTGTTGTTTCCGCAAAGTCCTTCAAAATGTCAGGCTTCATCCTTTCAACCACAAGTATACGGTGACTCATGCAGTGCTGGGTGAGTCTTTCACTTGCCTCTCCATTGACTAAAACTAGATTCACATTGTTTTTCAACAGAGTTGTTAAAACATTGTCTTCCCAATCATCTTCTTTGCTGAGGCCTTTCAAGTCCAACTTGTCGGTCACTTGGCTGATGTCATTCTTGCTATTGAAACCAAGATGGCGATATTTTTCACTGAGATCTCCATTAATGAGAACAACTTGCCACTTCTGTTCTTTCATGTGATGTACAAGGGAAGCCTGCTCTGCAGAGAGCATAATAACACAACCTGGTAAAACACATGAATGGTCCTCTGACAAGCCTGGCAGAGTGCACGTTACCAGCTTGTTGACATCAAATGTTCTACACCTGTCACCACTTCCATTGTTCTTTGACTGCATCTTGCTCACCTCAACCACTAAGCGCATTGCATCCACACATCCATGGCTCACAGCTTCAGCGAGGTGAGGAATATCAACTCCTTTAGAACTCACTGCATGGGAAAATAACCCTGGTGTGGTGTTCTCATCAGCTTCATCATTTGCACAAAAATGTCTGCTGTGAGTGAGTTTTATTCTGCTTTGTTTCTTGTTGTTGAGGGCCCCATGGCTAGGGTTCATCCCTGTGACAGGGTTACGTAACACTGTGTGTGGAGAGCCCTGGAGTACTGATGTGCCACTATCAGAAGCAACCGGTCGAACGTCTTCAATCGACACACTGTTTGACCTGCAGACTTTGCAACATATATCCAGCCCTTCAGACATGGCTGACACAATATGTGGGATTGAAATGTCTCTGTGGAGACATTCGAGGGCAGCCCTGCTCCAGACCCCAGCCATAAATAGCAGGCACCCCGCACCAGAGTGGAAGACCTTCTGGTGAGCTTGGATTGTCTCATTGGCCAGCTGACCTACAGAGCAGGTCAGGTCTAAGTGCTCCAAGACGCGGAAACATGTGCACACCAAGGACGACTCCCCGGTAGACTCGTCTTGAATAAACTTGTGGTTTTTATTGGGGCCCAAAAAGGAATGTGTGACAGCCGCCAAAGCTGTGAGCTGCTGCAGTCCAACATGAAGTCTTTGACTAATAATTGTACTTCCCATTTTCTGTGACGCCTGTAAGATTGAGATGTTAGGAATTTTATATTAGGGTCATTTTCTATTGGTGTAAAAAAAAAAATGTATATTTGGGTCATTCACTGTTAGTGTGAAAATAGAACACATTTCCAAACTATTTACCAGAAGGATCATTAATACACAGTCAGAGATATAGCAATAAATACTTTGGTGTAGTTCTGCAGTGTAGCTGGCTAGCTAGCTGTGATAGCTAACATCAACCTGGTCCTGCCCTAAAACATCAGATAAGTACATTGAAAGGCTTAGCTTGTTAGGAAGATAATATGAATTTAGCAAATTTATAGCACAACACAACGATGAACTTACTTTTTCCTAAGAACTTCGTGTGGCGTGCTACAGTTCCAGGTTATCTGTGAGCTTCAGCCTGGCTCAAGCTCATCCAGTTGTAATCCGTGTGTGCGCGTGCGCAAACAAGCGCCCACTTGTTGCTAAGAGACACGAAAAGAACAAAACAAACGGTCGCAGTCGCTTATGTCCCACCCACTTACTTCACTATTGGTCAAAGCAAGCCCTCGTCGTCATTTCCTGAAGGTTTACTCATTTTCTGATGGACTGTTCCCTTGTCATTTAAAATAACGCATACTACAGTAGTTTCAGGCAAGCTTTGTTTACATGTTGCCTGATACACTTCGTTGAGTTCAAATACATCTATTTTGTTCGTCGTAGTGCTAATATTTGGAGATGGTATGTAGCTCTAATTTAGTTACATATCTATAGTTTCCTAGCTAGTCAGCTAGCAGTTTCTATTTGTCCGTTGAGCCAGGTACACAGATGGGTTTCAAGTTAGTGAGCTTCTGTAACGTAACTCAACTCTTTGCAGCAGCAATTCTGCAACGTTGTGGCTAGTAAAGTTAGCTAGCTGGTGGCAAAAATAACGTTAGCTTTTTAAGATCACTTTCACAGGGTTTAGCCACTACAGCACTTCAGTTTGCTAAACGTTTGCATGTTAGATAGCTAAGTTGGCTTATTGCGTTAGCATCATTGACTTGGGGCTCAAGTGCCATTTCCTTGATAGTTTCTCCAAGTAACTTCCTCCCCCATGCAGAACATATTTTCAGTTTTAATGTGTACCATCTCACTGAGCAGCAGTGCCAAAAACGGACCCTTTACCAGCCACATGGTGTTTAAGCTAAATAGGGAACAACATACCTTTTAATTCATATCCAATTTATCAATGCACTTCAGAACTGCAGTATACAGAGTGCAATCAAAATCTGCTATTCTGAATAATGTTAAATGTGACCTGTTATCAGCATTTGGCTGGTAGGGGAGATTTTAGGACCTGCACCGCATCAACTCAAGCTACATAGGGTAACATTAGCTAGCCATCTACAATAAGGCTTATTTTGATACTATCAATGTTTCCCTTATGATCAGCTTTACAGGTAAACTCTGACAGTTTGTTGTTATGTTACAGGCTTCAGGCTACCGAAAACCCAACACCAATTCCAACCAGAGGAAAAAGGCATGTCCTAAACCAGACTTGACAGAGGAACAAAAGCAGGAGATCAGAGAGGCCTTTGACTTGTTTGATACAGATGGCTCAGGAACAATTGACGTGAAGGAACTCAAGGTAGGTTATACCATAGAATATAAATGGTTCATTCAGCTAGTCACCATAATGCCATCCACTGTTTTAGCGTATGCTTAGTTTCCCCCCCCCAAAAAACACATTTCTTTTGTTTCTTGAATATAAACAATTCATTTATTTCTGCTGCTCCAGGTTGCCATTCGTGCCCTTGGCTTTGAACCAAAGAAAGAAGAAATCAAGAAGATGATAGCAGACATCAACAAGGAGGGCACTGGGACCATTGATTTTAATGACTTTCTCTGTATGATGACACAGAAAATGGTATGTATTTTCTTAGTCAAGAAGCGATTAAAGGATTGGTTCACAATTGGTCACTGAACAAAAATATAAACACAACATGTGTTGGTCCCATGTTTCATGAGCTGAAAAAAGATCCTAGAAATGTTTCATACACACAAAAAGCTTATTTCTCAAAAATGTTGACATCCCTGTTAGTGAGCATTTTTTTTACATTGCCAAGATAATCCATCCACCTGACAGGTGTGGCATATCAAGAAGCTGATTAAACAGCATGATCATTACACAGGTGCAACTTGTGCTGGGGACAATAATAAGGCCACTCTAAAATGTGCAGTTTTGTCACACAATACAATGCCATGCCACGCCACAGATCTCTCAAGATTTGAGGGAGTGTGCAATTGTCATGCTGACTGCAGGAATGTCTACCAGAGCTGTTGCCAGAGAATTTGATGTTCAAGCAGCCTCCAATGTCGTTTTCGAGAATTTGGTAGTACGTCCAACTGGCCTCACAACCGCAGACTGCGTTGAACCTGCTGGATTGTATGAGACCAGCCACCCGGACAGCTGATGACAGCTGGTGGGTTTGTACAACCGAAGAATTTCAACACAAACTGTCTGTGGGAAGCTCATCTGTGTTCTCATCATCCTCACCAGGGTCTTGACCTGACTGCAGTTTGGCTTCGTAACTGACTTCGGGGCTGACTTCAATCCCGGTTTCAACTGTACTGGGCAGATGGCGGACATCGCGTATGGTGTCGTGTGGGTGAGCGGTTTGCTGATGTCAGCATTGTGAATAGAGTGCCTGATGGTGCTGTTATGGTAAAATGAACACAAGTGTATTTTATCGATGGCAATTAAATTCCCAGAGATACCGTGATGAGATCCTGAGGCCCACTGTCATGCCATTCATCCGCCGCCATTACCTCAGCATAATAATGCACAGGCCCCATGTCGCAAGGATCTGTACACAATTCCTGGAAGCTGAAAATATCCCAGATCTTCCATGGCCGGCATACCCACCTGTCCCATTGAGCATGTTTGGGATGCTTGTACGTGTACAATGGCATTTTACAGTTCCCGCCAATAGCCAGCAACTTCGCACAGCCATTGGAGAGGAGTGGAACAACATTCCACAGGCCACTATAAACAGCCTGATCAACTGCATGATGCAAATGGTGGTCACACCCAATACGGACTGGTTTTCTGATCCACGCCAAAAAAATGTTTTTTTTTTAAGGTATCTGTAACCAACAGATGCACATCTGTATTCCCAGTCATGTGAAATCCATAGATTAGGGCCTAATTTATTTATTTCTTTTATATACTGTGCATTTCGGAAAGTATTTCAGACCCCTTGACTTTTTCCACATTCTTTTTACGTTACAGCCTTATTCTAAAATGTATTCATTTTTTTTCTCTCATCAATCTACACATAATACCCCATAATAACAAAGTGAAAACAGGTTTTTAGAAGTTTTAACAAATTTATTAAAATAAGAAACATCATATTTACATAAGACCATTTGCTATGAGACTTGAAATTGAGCTCAGGTGCATCCTGTTTCCATTGATCATCTTTGAGTTGTTTCTACAACTTGGAGGCCACCTGTAGTAAATTCAATTGATTGGACAAGATTTCAAAAGGCACACACCTGTCTGTATAATGTCCCACAGTTGACAGTGCATGTCAGAGCAAAAACCAAGCCATGAAGTTGAAGAAATTGTCTGTAGTGCTCCAAAACAGGATTGTGTCGAGGCACAGATCTGGGGAAGGGCACCAAGAACACAGTGGCCTCCATCATTCTTAAATGGAAAATGTTTGGAACCACCAAGGCTCTTCCTAGAGCTGGCCGCCTGGCCAAACTGAGCAATCGGGGGAGAAGGGCCTTGGTCAGGAAGGTGACCAAGAACTCAATGGTTACTCTGACATCTCTGCAGCACTCAACCAATCAGGCCTTTATGGTAGGGTGGCCAGATGGAAGCCACTCCTCAGTAAAAGGCACATGACAACCCGCTTGGAGTTTGCCAGAAGGCACCTAAAGGACTCTGACCATGAGAAACTAGATTATCTGGTCTGATGTATAACTCTTTGACCCAGCTTCGTGTCTGAGAAACTAGATTATCTGGCATCTGATGTATAATCAAGATTGCAGCACTCAACCAATCAGGCCTTTTGACCTGAATGACCATGAGAAACTAGATTATCTGGTCTGATGTATAATCAAGATTGAATTCTTTGACCTGAATGTCAAGCTTCGTGTCTGGAGAAACCCTGGTACCATCCCTATGGTGAAGCATGGTGGTGGGGATGTTTTTCAGTGGCATGGACTGGTAGAATAGTCAGGATCGAGGGAAAGATGAACGGATTAAACTACAGAGATCCTTAATGAAAATCTGCTCCAGAGCTACACACAATACCCCAATGATGACCAAGCAAAAACAGGTTTTTAGAAAATGTTGCAAATGTGTTAAAAATAAAACATGGATATATCACATTTTACATAAGTATTCAGACCCTTTACTCTGTACTTTTTTTGAAGCACCTTTGGCAGAGATTACATTCTTGAGTCTTCTTGGATATGACGCTGCAAGCTTGTAACGTCTGTATTTGGGGAGTTTCTACAATTCTTCGCTGCAGATCCTCTCAAGCTCTGGCCAGGCGGTGTAAGGGCTATTTGACCAAGAAGGAGAGTGATGGAGTGCTGCATCAGATGACCTGGCCTTTTTTTTATTTTCACCTTTATTTAACCAGGTAGGCTAGTTGAGAACAAGTTCTCATTTGCAACTGCGACCTGGCCAAGATAAAGCATAGCAGTGTGAACAGACAACACAGAGTTACACATGGAGTAAACAATTAACAAGTCAATAACACAGTAGAAAAAAGGGGGCAGTCTATATACAATGTGTGCAAAAGGCATGAGGAGGTAGGCGAATAATTACAATTTTGCAGATTAACACTGGAGTGATAAATGATCAGATGGTCATGTACAGGTAGAGATATTGGTGTGCAAAAGAGCAGAAAAGTAAATAAATAAAAACAGTATAAAAACAGTATGGGAATGAGGTAGATGAAAATGGGTGGGCTATTTACCAATAGACTATGTACAGCTGCAGCGATCGGTTAGCTGCTCAGATAGCTGATGTTTGAAGTTGGTGAGGGAGATAAAAGTCTCCAACTTCAGCGATTTTTGCAGTTCGTTCCAGTCACAGGCAGCAGAGTACTGGAACAAAACGCGGCCAAATAAGGTTTCTCGGCTTTAGGGATGACCAGTGAGATACACCTGCTGGAGCGCGTGCTACGGATGGGTGTTGCCATCGTGACCAGTGAACTGAGATAAGGCGGAGCTTTACCTAGCATGGACTTGTAGATGACCTGGAGCCAGTGGGTCTGGCGACGAATATGTAGCGAGGGCCAGCCGACTAGAGCATACAAGTCGCAGTGGTGGGTGGTATAAGGTGCTTTAGTGACAAAACGGATGGCACTGTGATAGACTGCATCCAGTTTGCTGAGTAGAGTGTTGGAAGCCATTTTGTAGATGACATCGCCGAAGTCGAGGATCGGTAGGATAGTCAGTTTTACTAGGGTAAGCTTGGCGGCGTGAGTGAAGGAGGCTTTGTTGCGGAATAGAAAGCCGACTCTTGATTTGATTTTCAATTGGAGATGTTTGATATGAGTCTGGAAGGAGAGTTTGCAGTCTAGCCAGACACCTAGGTACTTATAGATGTCCACATATTCAAGGTCGGAACCATCCAGGGTGGTGATGCTAGTCGGGCATGCGGGTGCAGGCAGCCATCGGTTGAAAAGCATGCATTTGGTTTTACTAGCGTTTAAGAGCAGTTGGAGGCCACGGAAGGAGTGCTGTATGGCATTGAAGCTCGTTTGGAGGTTAGATAGCACAGTGTCCAATGACGGGCCGAAAGTATATAGAATGGTGTCGTCTGCGTAGAGGTGGATCAGGGAATCGCCCGCAGCAAGAGCAACATCATTGATATATACAGAGAAAAGAGTCAGCCCGAGAATTGGACCCTGTGGCACCCCCATAGAGACTGCCAGAGGACCGGACAGCATGCCCTCCGATTTGACACACTGAACTCTGTCTGCAAAGTAATTGGTGAACCAGGCAAGGCAGTCATCCGAAAAACCGAGTCTGCCGATAAGAATATGGTGATTGACAGAGTCGAAAGCCTTGGCAAGGTCGATGAAGACGACTGCACAGTACTGTCTTTTATCGATGGCGGTTATGATATCGTTTAGTACCTTGAGTGTGGCTGAGGTGCATCCGTGACCGGCTCGGAAACCAGATTGCACAGCGGAGAAGGTACGGTGGGATTCGAGATGGTCAGTGACCTGTTTGTTGACTTGGCTTTCGAAGACCTTAGATATGCAGGGCAGGATGGATATAGGTCTATAACAGTTTGGGTCCAGGGTGTCTCCCCCTTTGAAGAGGGGGATGACTGCGGCAGCTTTCCAATCCTTGGGGATCTCAGACGATATGAAAGAGAGGTTGAACAGACTGGTAATAGGGGTTGCGACAATGGCGGCGGATAGTTTCAGAAATAGAGGGTCCAGATTGTCAAGCCCAGCTGATTTGCACGGGTCCAGGTTTTGCAGCTCTTTCAGAACATCTGCTATCTGGATTTGGGTAAAGGAGAACCTGGAGAGGCTTGGGCGAGGAGCTGCGGGGGGGGCGGAGCTGTTGGCCGAGGTTGGAGTAGCCAGGCGGAAGGCATGGCCAGCCGTTGAGAAATGCATATTGAAGTTTTCGATAATCATGGATTTATCGGTGGAGATCGTGTTACCTAGCCTCAGTGCAGTGGGCAGCTGGGAGGGGGTGCTCTTGTTCTCCATGGACTTCACAGTGTCCCAGAACTTTTGGAGGTACAGGATGCAAACTTCTGCCTGAAGAAGCTGGCCTTAGCTTTCCTGACTGACTGTGTGTATTGGTTCCTGACTTCCCTGAACAGTTGCATATCACGGGGACTATTCGATGCTATTGCTGTCCGGCACAGGATGTTTTTGTGCTGGTCGAGGGCAGTCAGGTCTGGAGTGAACCAAGGGCTGTATCTGTTCTTGGTTCTGCATTTTTTGAACGGAGCATGCTTATCTAAAATGGTGAGGAAGTTACTTTTAAAGAATGACCAGGCATCCTCAACTGACGGGATGAGGTCAATGTCCTTCCAGGATACCCGGGCCAGGTCGATTAGAAAGGCCTGCTCACAGAAGTGTTTTAGGGAGCGTTTGACAGTGATGAGGGGTGGTCGTTTGACTGCGGCTCCGTGGCGGATACAGGCAATGAGGCAGTGATCGCTGAGATCCTGGTTGAAGACAGCGGAGGTGTATTTGGAGGGCCAGTTGGTCAGGATGACGTCTATGAGGGTGCCCTTGTTTACAGAGTTAGGGTTGTACCTGGTGGGTTCCTTGATGATTTGAGTGAGATTGAGGGCATCTAGCTTAGATTGTAGGACTGCATATCCCAGTTTAGGTCACCTAACAGAACAAACTCTGAAGCTAGATGGGGGGCGATCAATTCACAAATGGTGTCCAGGGCACCGCTGGGAGCTGAGGGTGGTCGGTAGCAGGCGGCAACAGTGAGAGACTTATTTCTGGAGAGAGTAATTTTCAAAATTAGTAGTTCGAACTGTTTGGGTATGGACCTGGAAAGTATGACATTACTTTGCAGGCTATCTCTGCAGTAGACTGCAACTCCTCCCCCTTTGGCAGTTCTATCTTGACGGAAGATGTTATAGTTGGGTATGGAAATCTCAGAATTTTTGGTGGCCTTCCTGAGCCAGGATTCAGACACGGCAAGGACATCAGGGTTAGCAGAGTGTGCTAAAGCAGTGAGTAAAACAAACTTAGGGAGAAGGCTTCTGATGTTGACATGCATAAAACCAAGGCTTTTTCGATCACAGAAGTCAACAAATGAGGGTGCCTGGGGACATGCAGGGCCTGGGTTTACCTCCACATCACCCGCGGAACAGAGAAGGAGTAGTATGAGGGTGCGGCTATCAAAACTGGTCGCCTAGAGCGTTGGGGGCAGAGAATAAGAGGAGCAGGTTTCTGGGCATGGTAGAATATATTCAGGGCATAATGCGCAGACAGGGGTATGGTGGGGTGCGGGTACAGCGGAGGTAGGCCCAGGCACTGGGTGATGATGAGAGAGGTTGTATCTCTGGACATGCTGGTTGTAATGGGTGAGGTCACCGCATGTGTGGGAGGTGGGACAAAGGAGGTAACAGGGGTATGAAGAGTGGAACTAGGGGCTCCATTGTGAACTAAAACAATGATAACTAACCTGAACAACAGTATACAAGGCATATTGACATTTGAGAGAGACATACAGCGAGGCATACAGTAATCACAGGTGTTGAATTGGGAAAGCTAGCTAAAACAGTAGGCGAGGCTAATCAGCTAGCACAACAAACAGCAGGTAAAATGGCGTGGGGCCGGCAGATAAAACAAACAAGCAGAATGGAGTACCGTGATTAATGGACAGTCCAGCGTGCGTCAGCTATGTAGCCAAGAGATCAGTGTCCAGGGGGCAGCGGTGGATGGGCAGGGAAGCTGGACTGGCGAGTGTTATCCAGGTTAAAAAAACTAACAATGACTAAATAGCTTGTAGCTAGTTAGCTGGTTAGCGTCTGGAGGTTCTTGAGTGTGTTCTAAAAATTTTTAAATAATAGCGATTCCGTGTCACATTGGGTGAGGCAGGTTTCCGGAAGGTATAAACAAATTAAAAATCAAAAAGAGATAGAAAGTAAATGGGTCCAGAGAGTGTTTGGGACGCGGTGATTCAGACGGTTAGCAGGTCTGTGCTAACAAGCTAACAGTTCGTAGGCCTGGGCTAGTTAGCGGACCGGAGCTAGACAAGCTAGCAGTTAGCAGGCCGAGTTAGCAAGCAGGGAGATGGCGAGGGCTAGAGAGTTAGCCTTTGGGGGACATCGCGATGGGGTGAGTCTGTTTATTCCTCTTCATGCGGTGACATCGACAGACCGGTCGTGGGCCCGGGTATTGTAGCCCAGGAGTATGCTACAGGTGCTCTGGCCGGGCTAGCTTCAGGCTAAGTGGGTGGAAACGCTAGCCAGGGGTAATCATCCGGGGTTGCAGTTTAGCTAGATAGCTAGTTGTGAAGATCCAGCTGAAAAATGTTCCGTTTGCGGTGGGAATCCGGGGATGAAAAATAAATAGGTCCGTTGTGCTCTGGTTAGGGTCGCGTTGTTCGAACTGGCGAGAGCTTTCCGGGCTAAAGGTTAGCTGATGACCGGTTAGCTGAAGACCGCTAGCATAGCTGGTGGATTAGCTGGCTAGCTTCAGTTGAGGGGTTCCGGTTCCGAAGTAAATATAAATACTTTAGGAATAATAGCTACATTGGATGAGGCGGGTTGCAGGAGAGTATTTGGAAGCTTAGGTTTAGCTAAATGTTTTTAAAGAGGTATGCGAAGAAAAATATGTTAAAAAAAATGAAAAAGATGCGATATATACAGGGACGGGATGACTTACTGCTACGCCATCTTGGATTGCCAAGATAGCCACAATAACCCAACCTCAACCAAATTGAGATGGTTCGGTATGTGTTGGACTGCAGAGTGAAAGCAGCCAACAAGTGCTCAACATATGTAGGAACTCCTTCAAGACTGTTGGAAAAGCATTCCAGGTGAAGCTGGTTGAGAGAATGCCAAGAGTGTGCAAAGCTGTCATCAAGGGAAAGGGTGGCTACTTTGAAGAATCTAAAATATGTTTTTATTTGTTTTACTACGTGATTCCATATGTGTTATTTCATATTTTTGATGTCTTCGCTATTATTCTACAATGTAGAATAATAGTAAAAATAAAGAATGAGTATGTGTGTCAACTTCTGACTGGTTGTGTGTGTGTGTGTGTGTGTGTGTGTGTGTGTATATATACACTGCTCTTAAAAATAAAGGGAACACTAAAATAACACATCCTAGATCTGAATGAATGAAATATTCTTATTAAATACTTTTTTCTTCACATAGTTGAATGTGCTGACAACAAAATCACACACAAATGATCAATGGAAATCAAATTTATCAACCCATGGAGGTCTGGATTTGGAGTCACACTCAAAATTAAAGTGGAAAACCACACTACAGGCTGATCCAACTTTGATGTAATGTCCTTAAAACAAGTCCAAATGAGGCTCAGTAGTGTGTGTGGCCTCCACGTGCCTGTATGACCTCACTACAACGCCTGGGCATGCTCCTGATGAGGTGGCGGATGGTCTCCTGAGGGATCTCCTCCCAGGCCTGGACTAAAGAATCTGCCAACTCCTGGACAGTCTGTGGTGCAACGTGGCGTTGGTGGATGGAGCGAGACATGATGTCCCAGATGTGCTCAATTGGATTCGGGTCTGGGGAACGGGCGGGCCAGCCCTTAGCATCAACGCCTTCTTCTTGCAGGAACTGCTGACACACTCTAGCCACATGAGGAGTAACATTGTCTTGCATTAGGAGGAATCCAGGGCCAACCGCACCAGCATATGGTCTCACAAGGGGTCTGAGGATCTCATCTCGGTACCTAATGGCAGTCAGGCTACCTCTGGCGAGCACATGGAGGGCTGTGCGGCCCCCCAAAGAAATGCCACCCCACACCATGACTGACCCACCGCCAAACCGGTCATGCTGGAGGATGTTGCAGGCAGCAGAACGTTCTCCACGGCGTCTCCAGACTGTCACGTCTGTCACATGTGCTCAGTGTGAACATTCTTTCATCTGTGAAGAGCACAGGGCGCCAGTGGCGAATTTGCCAATCTTGGTGTTCTCTGGCAAATGCCAAACGTCCTGCACGGTGTTGGGCTGTAAGCACAACCCCCACCTGTGGACGTCGGGCCCTCATACCACCCTCATGGAGTCTGTTTCTGACCGTTTGAGCAGACACATGCACATTTGTGGCCTGCTGGAGGTCATTTTCCAGGGCTCTGGCAGTGCTCCTCCTTGCACAAAGGCGGAGGTAGCTGTCCTGCTGCTGGGTTGTTGCCCTCCTACGGCCTCCTCCATGTCTCCTGATGTACTGGTCTGTCTCCTGGTAGCGCCTCCATGTTATGGACACTACGCTGACAGACACAGCAAACCTTCTTGCCACAGCTCACATTGATGTGCCATCCTGGATGAGCTGCACTACCTGAGCCACTTGTGTGGGTTGTAGACTCCCTCTCATGCTACCACTAGAGTGAACGCACCGCCAGCATTCAAAAGTGACCAAAACATCATTGGAACTGAGACGTGGTCTGCAGTCACCACCTGCAAAACCACTCCTTTATTGGGGGTGTCTTGCTAATTGCCTATAATTTCAACCTGCTGTCTATTCCATTTGCACAACCGCATGTGAAATTGATTGTCAATCAGTGTTGCTTCCTAAGTGGGCAGTTTGATTTCACAGAAGTGTGATTGACTTGGAGTTACATTGTGTTGTTTAAGTGTTCCCTTTATTTTTTTGAGCAGTGTATATACACACAGAGAGAGAGAGAGAGAGAGCGACTACGATTCGAAAGTTTGGGGTCATTTAGAAATGTCCTTGTTTTTTTTTTTAAAGCACAAAAAAATGTGTCCACTCAAATAACATCAAATTGATCAGAAATACAGTGTAGACATTGTTCATGTTGTAAATGATTGTAGCTGGAATAGTCCCATTTTTTTAATGGAATATTTAGGCCCATTATCAGCAACCATCACTCCTGTGTTCCAGTGGCACGTTGTGTTAGCTAATCCAAGGTTATCATTTTAAAAGGCTAATTGTTCATTAGAAAACCCTTTGGAAGTTATGATAGCACAGCTGAAAACTGTTGCGCTGGTTAAAGAAGCAATAAAACTGGCCTTCTTTAGGCTAGTTGAGTATCTGGAGCATCAAATCAAATTGTATTTGTCACATACACATGGTTAGCAGCTGTTAATGCGAGTGTGGCGAAATGCTTGTGCTTCTAGTTCCGATAATGCAATAATAACCAACGAGTAATCGAACCTCGCAAACTGGCTCTAACCAGAATAGAAAGGGGAGTGGGAGGCCCCGGTGCACAACTGAGCAAGAGGACAAGTACATTAGTGTCTAGTTTGAGAAACCGATGCCTTGCAAGACCTCAACTTGCAGCTTCATTAAATAGTACCCGCAAAACACCAGTCTCAACGTCAACAGTACAGAGGCGACAACATGATGCTGGCCTTCTAGGCTGAGTTCCTCTGTCCAGTGTCTGTGTTCTTTTGCCCATCTTAATCTTTTCATTTTATTGGCCAGTCTGAGAGATGGCTTTTTCTTCGCAACTCTGCCTAGAAGGCCAGCATCCCGGAGTCACATATTCACTGTTGATGTTGAGACTGGTGTTTTGCGGGTACTATTTAATGAAGCTGCAAGTTGAGGACTTGTGAGGCGTCTGTTTCTCAAACTAGACACTAGTGTACTTGTCCTCTTGCTCAGTTGTGTGCTGGGGCCTACCACTCCTCTTTCTATTGTGGTTAGGGTCAGTTTGCGCGGTTCTGTGAAGGGAGTAGTACACAGCATTGTACGAGATCTTCAGTTTCTTGGCAATTTCTCACATGGAATACCCTTCATTTCTCAGAACAAGAATAGACTGACGAGTTTCAGAAGAAAGGTATTTGTTTCTGGCCATTTTGAGCCTGCAATCGAACCCACAAATGCTGATGCTCCAGATACTCAACTAGTCTAAAGAAGGCCATTTTTTTGCTTCTTTAATCAGGACAACAATTTTCAGCTGTGCTAACATAATTGCAAAAGGGTTTTCTAATGATCAATTAGCCTTATAAAATTATAAACTTGGATTAACTAACACAAAGTGCCATTGGAACAGAGTGATGGTTGCTGATAATGGGCCTCTGTACGCCTATGTAAATATTCCATTAAAAATAAGTTGTTTCCAGCTACAACAGTCATTTACAACATTAACAATGTCTAAACTATTTCTGATCAATGTGATGTTATTTTAATAGACAAAAAATAGCTTTGCTTTCAAAAACAAGGACATTTCTAAATGACCCGAAACCTTTGAACGGTAGTGTATATTAGTACCAGTCAAAATATATATTACTGTTGTCACTAGAAAACACAAGCATTTCCCTGCACCTGCAATAGCAAATCTGTGTACATGACCAATCATTTTTTATTTTAAATCTTTAGGCAGGTCTTTGGTTGGAATTTTGTCTCCTCTACATAATCTTGATATATTGTTTTTTTGTTGTTAATCAGAGTGAAAAAGACTCAAAAGAAGAAATCCTGAAGGCTTTCCGCTTATTTGATGATGACGGCACAGGAAAAATTTCCTTCAAAAATCTCAAGAGAGTTGCCAAGGAGCTAGGTGAAAACCTGACAGATGAGGAATTGCAGGTATGTTCGGATGTAACTTGTTGGCGTTCTGCTCACATCTAAACATACTCAATGCAGAAATCCTGACTGTTAAAACAATGCATCTTTCAAAGGAAATGATTGACGAAGCAGACCGAGATGGAGATGGAGAGATCAACGAGCAGGAATTTCTAAGGATAATGAAGAAGACAAGTCTATATTGAATGTCTTATGTTTCCCAACGTTTATCTTCCACTGCTGGAACAGTCTCACTTAGATGCCTTCTGATTGTTTTAAGGGTACTTTATGAAATAGCGTTTAAGTGGCTTTTTTTTATATGGCTTGTAAATTTAACAGATCTATACACAGATTTTTGAATATTTTAGATGTTTTTGTTTATATTTAATATTTTACTTATGTTGACTATTTTAATTAAATCATACTTCAAGTCTAAGTTATGGTCTCCTCTTTACCATGGAAGTGAAATGATATTGTTTATTCGAAGGACCCTTGTACCTATTACTGTATGGCTCCTATGGCTATTTGGTTCCCTCTTGTGACATATGAAATGAAGTGCAGCTATAATTGTCTTAACTTAGACATATGATTTAGCCCTTTTTCTCAAGTTCAGTGAAACAGTTTGCTTATTGATATAGCTTTTGATTATGCACTTCACATTATCGAGACAAACGTACAGCTCTGAATCAAAGAAATCAAATAAGCGTTGGGTCAGTAACTGAAAGTTTGCTAGATTGAATCCCTGAGCTGACAAGGTAAAAATCTGTCGTTCTGGCACTGAACAAGGCAGTTAACCCACTGTTCCTAGGCCGTCATTGTAAATAAGAATTTGTTCTTAACTGACTAAGCCTAGTTAAATATAAAAATATGGCTGGCTGGATGTTATGACTAAGTCACTCTCGGATAACTCCATGCATGGTATAAGAAATGACTGGGTTGAATGTAAGATGAGTAACTGTCAGTAAAAGTGATCACTGGGTGAGTCAGTAACCATAACTCATTTGGTCTGGCTTATGCAGACAATGGCAGACTGCCATCCTGCTCCCACAAATGCTGGGTCATTATATTGTAATTACATGGATCATTACATTGATTTGAACATTTTACAGGGTCTTGGCCGTTTGACTTACAGGTCTTTCTTTAAGCAAGTCATCTTAGAACCAGCATGCCTGGCTAACAGGCCAAAGCACAGCAATACAATAAAAGAAACATGGACGACATACATGATTTGATTTTAATGACATGACTACAAGCATAGCAATACAGAAATGTGAGATGATCAGGCATGCAGATAAACCATGACACGTAGAGGTGTAAGAAAATGAACCATTCCGCTCTGCCTAAATAAACAGGATATAATGCTTACGTATTTTTCCAAGCCTCATAGAACTGTATTATTTTGAGAATGCTTGTTATTGTAAAAGTTCTGATAACCTGATTCAGAGATTGAGTCAGATGGAAAATATTCATCAAAGACATTTATCTCAAATGTGTCTCAAATCTCTAAGATGGAATTGCATTAGTGCACATTACAAACACAATATATCTGGGGAAATGTACCTTGCATCTGATGCACAAATGTTTATTAATCAAGTAACCAAAATGTATAACAAACCAGCAGAGAATATTGCATGAGTCAAATCAGTCAGTCCACTTTCTCAACGTGACCAAAGTGAGATTGAGAAAGGAACCCCCTCTGTCTAGTGTTTAGTGAACAGTCACTATGCCCTCAGAAATATATTGTTATCCCATAAAAATGTCTAGTTAGTGGATAGCTGGAGCTACTTTTGTATATATATTTGTATATTGAAGGACACCCCTTCAAATTAGTGGATTCAGCTATTTCAGCCATACCAATTCCTAACAGTTATAAAATCAGGCACACAGCCATGCAATCTTCATAGACAAACATTGGCAGTCAATGGCCTTACTGAAGAGCTCAGTGACTTTCAACGTGGCACCGTCACAGGATGCTACCTTTCCAACAAGTCAGTTCGTCAAATTTCAGCCCTGCTAGAGCTGCCCGGTCAACTGTAAGTGCTGTTATTGTGAAGTGGAAACATCTAGGAGCAACGACGGCTCAGCTGCGAAGTGGTAGGCCACACAAGCTCACAGAACGGGACTGCTGAAGCACGTAAAAATCGTCTGTCCTCGGTTGCAACATTCATTACAGAGTTTTAAACTGCCTCTGGAAGTAACATCAGCACAATAACTGTTTGTTGGGAGCTTCATCAAATGGGTTTCCGTGGCAGAGCAGCCACACACAAGCCTAAGATCACCATGCGCAATACCAAGCGTCGGCTTAAGTGGTGTAAAGCTCGCCCCCATTGGACTCTGAAGCAGTGGAAACACATTCTCTGGAGTGATGAACCACGCTTCACCATCTGGCAGTCCAACGGACTAATCTGGGTTTGGCGGATGCCAGGAGAACGCTACCTGCCCCAATACATTGTGCCAATTGTAAAGTTTGGTGGAGGAGAAATAATGGTCTGGGGCTGTTTTCATGGTTCGAGCTAGGCCCCCTTAGTTACAGTGAAGGGAAATCAATGCTACAGCATACAATGACATTCTAGACCAGGTATTCCCAAACTGGGGTACGCGCAATGCCCTCGGGGGTACGCCAAATTATAATGTGATTCACATTTGGGTGATGTTTTTTCCTCCCTGAGTAGCCTCGTTTCACTGCCAAAAATAAAATGAAACCATCTAGTGTTCAGCGAAATAACAAAATGTCAAATACAGGTAACCTAGTCAAATAATTAACATCCAATGACATTAACCGTTACTGTATGTAGCCAAACGTAGCTGCTGCTCATGTTGGTATCTGTACTGATGGCGCAAAAGCCATGACAGGGAGACATAGTAAAGCGCGTGCAAGCAGTTGCTCCTGACGCCACGTGGGTACACTGCAGCATCCCCCGAGAGGCTCTTGCTGCCAAAGGAATGCCTGACAGCTTGAAATAAGTTTTGGACACTACAGTGAAAATGGTTAACTTTGTTAAAGCAAGGCCTCTGAACTCGTATTTTCTGCACTATGCAATTATATGGGCCCGACCAAGTAACGCTTTTACAACATACAGAAAGAAGTGTGCTAGTTGTCAAGGGGCAAAGTATTGACATTTTTTTTAAATTGAGAGACAAGCTTAAAGTTTCATTTACTGACCATAATTTTCACTTGCATGATGACAAGTTTCTCACACGACTGGCCTATCTGGGTGATGTTTTTTCTCGCCTGAATGATCTGAATCTAGGATTACAGGGACTCTCTGCAAGTATATTCAATGTGTGGGACAAAATTGAGGCTATGATTAAGAAGTTGGAGCTCTTCTCTGTCTGCATTAACAAGGACAACACACAGGTCTTTCCATTGTATGATTTTTTTGTGTGCAAATTAACTCAAGCTTACGGACAATGTCAAATGTGGTATAGCGAAGCACCTGAGTGAGTTACGCAGGTACATTCCCAAAACGGATGACACAAACAACTGGATTCGTTATCCCTTTCATGCCATGCCTCCAGTCCACTTACTGATATCTAAACAAGAGAGCCTCATCGAAATTGCAACAAGTGGTTCTTTGAAAATTGAATTTAACAGAAGCCACTGCCAGATTTCTGGATAGGGCTGCGCTCAGAGTATCCTGCCTTGGCAAATTGCGCTGTTAAGACACTGATGCCCTTTGCAGCCACATACCTATGTGAGAGTGGATTCTCGGCCCTCACTAGCATGAAAACTAAATACAGGCACAGACTGTGTGTGGAAAATGACTCTCTCCAATACAACCCAACATTGCAGAGTTATGTGCATCTTTTCAAGCACACCCTTCTCACCTGTGGTGAGTTATTCACAATGTTCGATGAACAAATAAGGTTTTATATGTAAGATGGTTAAATAAAGAGCAAAATTATTGATTATTATTATATTATTTCTGCCCTGGTCCTATATGAGCTCTTTGTCACTTCCCACAAGCCGGATTGTGACAAAAACTCACACTCATTCTTATGTTTAATACATGTATCGTATAGTGTGTGTGTGTGTGGCTTACAGCGATGGCAAAAAACAACATTTGAGAGTGTGCTGTCCCTGGTGCTAGAGGGGGTACGCAGCTGGAGGTTGAATGTTTGAAGGGGTACGGGACTGTAAAAAGTTTGGGAACCACTGTTCTAGATGATTCTGTGCTTCCAACATTGTGGCAACAGTTTGGAGAAGGCCCTTTCCTGTTTCAACATGACAACGGCCCTGTGCACAAAGCTAGGTCTATACAGATATGGTTTGTTGAGATCTGTGTGGAAAAATTTGACTTGCTTGCACAGAGCCCTGACCTCAACCCCATCGAACACCTTTCGGATGAATTGGAACGCTGACTGCGAGCCAGGCCTAATCTCCCAACATCAGTGCCCGACCTCACTAATGCACTTGTACCTGAATGGAAGCAAGTCCGTTCCGTGCAGCAATGTTCCAACATCTAGTGGAAAGCCTTCTCAAAAGAGTGGAGGCTGTTATAACAGCAATCGGGGGACCAACTCCATATTAATGCCCATGATTTTGGAATGAGATGTTTGACAATTGTCCACATACTTCTGGTCATGCAGTGTATATTCACAAAGGTGATGACCCTTGTGACCTAAATAATTATCTCCCTATTTCTAAACTTTATTGCCTAGCTAAAATACTAGAATTCTTCATTAATTCTCAGCTAAGATCTTATCTTTGAAATGTATTCTAAATGTACATTGGTCATAGCACTATCTCTGCTGCATCCCTAGTTATTATGTGGTTAACTGTATGGATAAAAGGCAGCATTAGGGTGCCCTCTTCATTGACCTGTCAAAGGCTTTCGATACTGTTGATCACTCACTGTTAATTCGGAGGCTTTCCTCAATTGGCCTAGTCCAGGCTGCATGTAACTGGTTTAAAAATTACTTGACAGATAGAACTCAATGTGTATCTACTGATGGTGTTAAATCAGGTTTCCTGGATATCACGAAAGGTGTCCCGCAGGGGTCGATTCTGGGTCCTGTACTGTTTACATTAGGCATATCGACTTGTAACCTGCACTTGTATGCCAATGATACTGTTGCTTATGCGATTGCCCCCACGGTTGACCAGGCTCTATCTGAACAACAGTCTTTGACCAGAAATCAGTATTGAATGCAGGTAAAACTAAGTATATGTTGTTGTCTATAGCGCATAAAAATATATATGAATGGTGTCCATATTTAGCGTGTCCCTGTATAGAAATATCTGGGCATCTGGATGGATGAAAAACTCATTTAAAGCACATTGATGAGTTAGTTCAGAAGCTGAGAATAAAAATGTGTTTCTTCTAGAAATAGATTTGGCCTCTTGCTAAATAGTATTAAGCAGATTATTCAGTCAATGGTCGTAGACTATGGTGACATAATCTATATGAACATAGCTGCCACTTCATTAAAGCTGTTAGAGGCAGTTTATCATAGTGCACTGCGCTTTAGTAGAGGCAACAATTTTAGTACTCATCACAACATTCTCCACCAGAAAGTTGGTTGGCCCTCTTTGATGTCACATAGGTTGATACATTGTTATTTTTCCATTCATAAAGCACTTTTACAAAAAGTCCCACTGTACCGAACATCTTTACTAAACATTAGACATAAAAGTTACCACACCCGGTCTCAGCGATGGATAATTCTGGAAACTCCTTTGGTCTCTACTGAGTTAGGCACATCAGCTTTTAGTTTTCTTGCACCTTATGTGGAACAATTTTTTAAATGTTCTTAAATTTGACATTCCGGTGCCTCTGGGGAAATTCAGAAAGCTGATTGTGGACCTAATTACTGATGAATGTGCTGGTTTGTTATGACCGTGGGTTTTTTCTGCTTGCATTCTGAATTTTCTGTAATTCAGGGCTCATCTGTAGAGACCTTGGTCTCACTATGACTAAAATCAAATTGTATTTGTCACATGTGCTGAATACAACAGGTATAGACCTTACCGTGAACTGCTTACTTACAAGCCCTTAATCAACAATGCAGTTAAGAAAATATTTACTAAATAAACTAAAGTACATTTAAAAAAAAAGTTTTTATAACAATAACGAGGCTATATACAAGGGGTACCGGTACCGTATCAATGTGCGGGGGTACAGATTAGTCGAGGTCATTTGTACATGTAGGTAGGGGTAAAGTGACTTTGCATATATAATAAACAGCAATTAGCAGCAGTGTAAAAACAAAATTCCCTAATAAATTTAGTGTTATTCCCCTATTCTTGTGGTTGAAAATCTTGAGTTCGCCATGTTGTTGAAGGACTCCCACACCTAGGCTGCTGTTTCTCTATTCCCATAAATCAAGCCATTTCCCAAGCACCAAAGTGCTACTGCCCTTTCATCGTTGCTTGTAAAAGATGGTAGCCGTTAACTCCAAAGGTCAAGTATGTGTCATTGTTATGACTATTTAGAAGGAACCATTATTTAAACAGTGATATAAACTAAAGTAGAAGTGGCACATTGGTCTTGGTAGAGGTTTACAAAGGCTGATTTCCTTACTGGTATGTATGTACGTCTTTATTATGGAACTCTCCCATTCTGTTGAACCTTCTAGTGTAGCTTGAATACAAAGTACTGTATGTGACATTCTTGAAGCTCACCAGATCATTTTAATGGTCACTTTCAAGCTCTGTATTAGAAATTGGAGAGGTGTCGTTATTGGAAAATATTACATTTGCTGAATTGAAGTATTTAGAAACAGACCAGATTTGAAATTGTAAATCGGTATAATTCAGTGGAGTTTGAGGTGTTTATTAAACCACTTTTGCAAGAGGATGTACAATTATAAAGCATGGGACAAATATCCATCTTTAATCAATAAACGTGTATTTATCAGAGTAACATGTTTAATGATGGCTGTTGTTGCATGATGGTTATTCATCACTGTGTATGCGGTTGTTTAAACTGTGAATGTCACCCTTTCCTTTCACAATAAAACGTAAGGAATATCAGATAGAAAAACGAATAAAAAACATTTTGGGGGGGGACAAATCAAACAAACAGAACGAGATTTGTATGTAATTTATGAATGTTCAATTTAGGAGTATAAGAAGTTGATACTATGATGCATACAGGCAAACAAAAAGGAATGAAAAACAAAGCAGCAGACTGTAGTAGATTGTGTGATTACTTATTCACAGTAGGAAAATGGTTTCAGTTCAATTAAAGAGATATGTTGACATGTTTGTGTTTTAGATTTGATCTAAGTGAAGCAAGCCTTCACCTTGATAACCTTTTGGAGCCACACATAGGTACCTATTATGTGATCAAATGTATGTTCCTGAGTAGGTTGAACCAATGGTTCCCTTTTAATGCAGAAGACCAACAGAGGCGATCCCCCACCCACGGAATTTGTTCTTCCGCTATACTTACCGTAATATTGGCCATTTGTTGTTCTGTTTTCTCATTTGGAATCATTCTGAAAGCAGGCACACCTGACCAAATTTAACCAACACAGTTCCAGATTGCATAGTCCTATTTGATTTCACCATTTTGGGGGGAAAAATGTTTTTAGAATATTCATAACAAATAAACAATCACAAGCCGTCATCTTGGCTTAACGCCCAGTATGTTGAGTGTTATCGTCAGCCTCTCCGGAAATGCTCACTAACACTTTACAGTGAGGAGACCGCAGTGTAGGAAATATCTGTAGGTGGGAGTACAAAGTATATCTGTCACAATCAAGAGTGTTTGTATTTCAAGATTAATTGTTATATTTTAACAAAATGAAAAATCCTGTCCTTGTTCAATAATGACATGATTAGCCAATGCAACAGAGATACACTCACCTACGTATTTATTTCCAGTGTGGCCGAGTTACAGTTTCGACTTAAATCTACTTGAATATCTTTGGCAAAACCTGAAAATAGTTGGTTAGAAAAGATCAACAACCAATTTTGACAGAGCTTGAAGAATTTTGAAAAATGTACAATCCAGGTGTGGAAAGCTCTTAGAGTCTTACCCAGAAACACTCACAGCTGTAATCGCTGCAAAAGGTGTTTCTAACATGTATTGATTCAGGGGGTTGACTACTTATCTAATTTGATCGTTTTTTTCCCTCAAAATGTTAGAATTTTTCATCCACTTTGATATTACAGAGTATTTTGTGTAGATCGTTGCCAAGAAAATTACAATTAAATCTATTTTAATCCCACTTTGTAATACAACAAAATGTGGAAAAAGGGGTGTGAAAGCAATTTATGTATCTAGTCCCCCCATTTGAAGGTGTCATAAGTATTTGGACAAATTCACTTATATGTGTATTAAAGTAGTCAAAGGTTTAGTATTTAGGCCCATATTCCTATAACACAATTACTACAACAAGCTTGCCAGGACAGCGGAGTCAATCACCACCTTCCGGAGACACCTGAAACCCCACCTCTTTAAGGAATACCTAGGATAGGATAAAGTAATCCTTCTCCCCCCTTTAAAAGACCTAGATGCACTATTGTAAAGTGGCTGTTCCACTGGATGTCATAAGGTGAAAGCACCAATTTGTAAGTCGCTCTGGATAAGAGCGTCTGCTAAATGACTTAAATGTAAATGTAAATGTTGTGACGACAAACTTGTTGGATCCATTTGCAGTTTATTTTGGTTGTGTTTCAGATTATGATGTGCCCAATAGAAATGAATGGTAAATAATGTATTGTGTTTAAATAGAAATATAATATGTTTCTGAACACTTCTACATTAATGTGGATGCTACCATGATTACAGATCATCCTGAATGAATCCTGAATAATGATGAGTGACAGACGAACAAAGATCCTAACCCCAAGACACACTAACCTCTCACCATTACCAATAACAGGAGGTTTGTGTTTTTTTGGGGAGGGTATGATCGTTATGCCTCTGCAACTTTCTCACTCATCAATATTTAAGATGAATTCACGATGATCCGTAATCATGGTAGCATCCACATTAATGGAGGAAGTGTTCAGAAGCATATTCTACTCTTATTTACAATGAAGGTAACTCCAAAATGACAATGCCTTATTTACAATCATTTCTACGGGTCACAGCATAATCTGAAACACAACCAAAACAGAAACAGTAAAACAGATATGTATGAAAATCCCCTCAAATAAAAGGTGGCATTATGTATTGTCGCCTTATATGAAACATTTGATCTCAAACCCAAAATGCTGGAGTGTAGGGCCAAATTCAAAGTTTAAGCCTCACTGTCCAAATAAATATGTAGGGGAGTGTACACAAAAAACTGCAGTAAAATCCATAGATTTAAACTTCAAATTTGAAGTTAGATTTTAGCTCTTAGATTTGTCATTGTAATTCTTTATTTTACTCTGTTTGGGGTTGTTTAGTATGACCACAAACTCGTTTACTTAGAGATTTATATAAACTAAAGACTAACAATATAAATGATTTTACCATCAAAAGGATTGATTGTCAAGAAAGGGGTGAGTAAATATTTCTCAGGAGTCTCACTTATTTTATCCCCTCCCTTCAAGGACTTATATAATATGTTTATCAGAAAACAGAGAAATTGTGCGTTGCACCAGATTTATATATATATAACCGTTCATTTCCATCTGTAGTCTCTGGGCAGATTACTTCCAAGCACCTGATAATAACAGATTACAAAACATGTGATCCCTTGAGCAAGAGCCATACAGTTGTATTTTGAAGCCATGTGTTAATGCACATACACGATCCACGCGCATCAACATTTTGATTCTCTCTCTATTCTTTTGAATCAAACATTTTATACGACCACCCTAAGTTTGATTGTACATTAACTATCACAAAATACGTGTACATCAACTGTGTACATTAACTATCACAAATGTTCTGAAAGTAATGAAGAGTAGTTCAGTATCTAGTTCCTTATTACGGTTAATGAAAATTGTCTGCACACCTGTAATGAAGCCACATGTCTTGCACTGCGTTTAACACTGGTTGACCACAGAAAACAACTCTCACTCTGATTTCACAGTGACAGAGTTCTCTAAGACAGCTACCTTCCCTCAATGCAAAACTGCTCACACTAGCATATAGCACACTATCACACCAGGTCGTATTGGTAGATTCACATGACTGGACGAGGAAAGTTGTGATTCATCTCGTGTCTACCTGAGGACAGAAATCCCTTCCATGAGTGATAACCAACTCTCAGATAACTAAATGGACTCCCTAGGAATGAAATAACAGTCCTACAGAGATACACCTTCCAACAGGACGATACGGGGTGCTCGCCATTGCCTTTCCCCTATATAATGACACTATGAGCACTGCTAGTGTTACTTGCTTCACAGCTCATAGGCCCAGTCCCCACCCACTATTTCCTTTATGCTGAAACAAAGACCAGAGCGACAGGGAAGGAGGGGTTTTCTCTTGAATCTGTCACAAGCTCACTTCCTCCTCTCAGATAGAAGCCAGTAGTACAGCATCCTCTCCGTAATAGGATGGAACCCCTTAGGTAACCTCAGACCGCTGACGCTGCAGAAACCGGCTTACGCACACTTGGACACTGCACAGCTTCCTGTCTGACTAACACTGGAGGTTATCTCACATGAAATCATGGTGATGCTTGTTCAGAATCAAACAACAACAAAAAAATGACAAGAGGTAAAAAAAATAACAGCTGAAGTGTTAAAGTACTGCTATAATGACAAATAGTTCATTAATGATGCGTTCCCCAAGTAAAAAACACTAGCATTTTTCTCCAAGATTGATTATCAAATTAATAACATTGGGTAAATTATAAAAGTATGATTTGTATATTTTATTTGACATTTGTTCAATTTAAAACGTATGAATTAAGTGCCAGAGATAATGAAATTGGGAAGTGTTTTGAAATACACTCAGCCACCACAGATGATGTAAGACTGAACTCATTACATTCTTATTGACTAGTGAATCTATGATTCAGCGACCTCCACACCAACCTAAAGATGCAATCATAACAGGTGACAATACACAGAAAGTACAGTGCTGATGAACTTCACCCAGGGTCCTAAACACTCTTGTAACATCACCCCCTAGCTCGTATGTCTGTTTGAAATCAACAGCCCTCTCTCCAGCTTTCACTGGTTTCTATGGAGTTGTTTGAGATTTCACCACTGTGGGATTGATGCGGAATTCTACCATAATATTCAAAACTATACATTTCCCAAAATGAGCAATACTACAAGGACAGACACTGATAATATAACATAAGCTGAATTTGAATTAGGTTTCAGGAGTAATAAACAGCAGGCCTCAGTCTTGGGGGTAGCTTTCAGGTGAGAGTCTGGTTTCAAGGGTTCCTTTCTGTTGCTACAAACGTATATCCTCCCAGAAGAGGGAAATATGGTGGAGTGCCCTTAGCCATTGTCATGTCGTTGTTGTAGTCCTTCAAAGAATTTCCTGTTGTTCCTACAAGTTATGCTTGTGTAGGAGGCCAACCACACACAAACAGCTATTTGATGTGTCTGCAGATACATTTAGGCTATTGTTACCTATAAAACCTATTAGATGTATCGGTCCTCTGATTCAGAGTGAATCTGCTCTGTAGTTTCCTGCCTTGTGTGCAGAAAGTATGCTTTCGTTGTCACTCTCGCTTCCGTACGCCCCACGCACCCACCACTTGATGCAACTCCGAGCTCACGTTGTGGTAATGGCCAGTGGAAAAGAAAATGTGTTTACTCATTCAATCACTTTCCACAGTTTTCCAATATCTCAAACGTGGTTTTCCTGTGTCCTGATGGACAAATATATAGGTAAGTTAGACACCTGTCCACATTACCAGTCAACGTTTTGAACAGCATCCTTTGGGTAATTTGTGCCATCGTTAAAGAAAGTTAAGAGAAGATGAAGCTGCTTGTTTGTTGTCTCCTAGCCATCACCTGTGTTTTGGTGGATGCAGACAAGGGTGAGAGAATCCTGAAGCTGACTGAAGTAATAAAGGAATTAAAAGCGCTAAACAAAAGTGTGACGGTAGGTCAAGCTGCAATTTATTTAGCACTTTCTCAAAGCTTATGCGTTATAAGCACTTAATGTATTCCATGGACTCTTGGAAGAAAGCATGAGCTTGGATGAATGATTATAGCATGTTTTATTATGCATTATACTGTGTACCGCAATGCATCTATTGCCTTTATACATTTATAAAGGCTGTGAGTGGCTCAGAAAGAATTACCATAACGGTAATGCTACATCTCTGGGGCTGATATGTATGAAATGCAATCTCAGTACCAAAATGTTTTTGTTGTCGTCTTGCAGCACAACAGTGTGATGTCGAACGCTCCTTCAATGGATACGGAAGTAAGTGATTTTTAAAGGGAAATCTACTATAGCTCATTTACAAACATATGGAGCTCATGCTGACATCAGTCAGATAACTCACAAACAATGAATGACCGCTGTTATTGGGGTTGCTGTCATTTATGCTCTCCCACCTACTGTCTATGGCACAATGTAGGACGCTAGTACTAGGGCAGGCAAATGTGGTCTTGTGAGGTCAGGAAATACTGGTGTGATACATTATGGTAAAAAATGACACAATCAACAATACTATAAAGCAATAAAGAGTGCAATTACATGTGTAATAGATTTGCATAAATGATGTGTATAGTTAATTAGCTATATCACCAATAATGAGTAAATACTTTGTTTATTATAATAGTCTAATTTGAAGTAATTCATTTAGTAATCCTTTAGTCATTATAACAGGATGTGGAGACAGTAGAAAGGTACACAGTACTACATCTTTTCATGGAAAACTTTTTTTTTTTTACTAAAAACTTTTCAGCTAAATTACTAGCATGGGTCAATTGGTTTTACGATATGTGAATACCTAAATCAAATAAACTAACTGAAAGTATTAATGGACAATCTACAATAAAAAAAGACATGTGTTGGTTTTATCTTAGCAGGTGTAACACATTTACAGTGTTAACATATGATTAGAGTAGAGGCCCACACACTCAGAATCACAAACTCTTTCATCATAAAAAAAAAACACACTTGATAAGAGAATGATTTTTCTTTCAGCTATTTATCAGTTGCCCTGACAGTCAATCCAGTTTGGCATGTGTTATTGTCAGAGTTCTGTGCATGAAGGAGTCAATGTGAAAGTGAGCTCCAAGTCATGAACGAGTCAATTTGAAAGTGAGCTCCATGTCTCTTGTGCACATTTAGGAGAACTGTAATGAGTAATAACACTACCATGTCTCTGTGGCTTATCCCCAAGAGACAAACTGTGCTACTGTGCTGTTAAAGATTCCTTATTAATAAGAATTCCTTGTGGTTTTACTAAATGTTTGACTATATCTTAAAAGTTAGTTGAACATAGTTGTCCTAAACTTAACCAAATATTTCATTAGTATCCCATGGAACCAGTCTGTCACCAATGTTAAATAGGTAAACGTTCCATCAAAAGGTTTCCATGTTATCGTTTTGACACTAAATATAAAATTGTGTCTGTACACTCTTAGAAAAATAAGGTGCTTTCTAGAACCTTTAAAGGTTCTCCGGCTGTCCACGTAGGAAAAACCTTTGAAGAAACCTTTTTGGCTGCAGGTAGAACCCTTTTGGGTTCCATGTAGAACCATTTCCACAGAGGGTTCTACATGTAACCCAAAAGTATTATACCTGGAACCAAAAATGTTTCTCCTACGGGGACAGCCGAAGAACCCTTTTAGAACCTTTTTTTCTAAGAGTGTAGCCGTCTAACAGTTATTGTTTGAGACTCAAAAGGTTTCCCCGCATGGGGAAAATATCATTGCCTAATGGTAGAGACAAATGAAAGCCTCCACATGGAACATGTGTTGTCATGTCAGCAAAGAGAGTTATTTTCTATTCTGTGAAACACCCAGTCAAAGTGGAGAAACTGGAAACAGGCAGCAAGTAACAACAGTGACAACATCTCTCTACTTAATCTCAGTGAAGCGGGGGAACATATTATTCTGTATGGGATACATTGGTAGAAACATTACTGTTTCTTTGTCGGGGTGTGGATGTGATGTGCCAGGGTAGACGGGAAAGTCTCACCTCGATAAGCAGAATATGACCTTTGTGTGTCAAGGTTTTGTAGCAAATGATAACACAATCAATATAA
Organism: Oncorhynchus nerka; assembly: GCF_034236695.1. Classification (NCBI taxonomy): domain Eukaryota; kingdom Metazoa; phylum Chordata; class Actinopteri; order Salmoniformes; family Salmonidae; genus Oncorhynchus; species Oncorhynchus nerka. Next base: position 59,324,278 of record NC_088401.1, read on the forward strand.
ATTGTAAGAAAAGGTATGACTTATTACAACTTAACTATGTCTATGAGAGGACCAACATATTTGAGAGCGGGTTATGTTATGAAGTATAGGCATTGTGGGCATTAGGTGTATGTGGCTCAATAGAATACATTTGGCTGGCATGAACTGGAAATGTTGCATGTATTCGGGTAGAAGTTCAGGTTAATGAAATGTAGCAGTGTGATAAATGGCTAATTTATCTTGAAGATTGTATGTTGCTTAATTAAGTAATAATGCCCGAGGAGGTGTGGTATATGGGCAATATACCACGGCTAAGAGCTGGCACGAAGTAAACGTGATTGGGTCGAATCCATGGATTTCGAAAGAAAAGACAACGACTTGGTCTTGTCTCTGGCAACTGAACCGATAGAACGTATGACCAGTCGGCTTGGGTAGCAACCCTTGATTTGTGTCGGGGCTACATATCGTGGAAGGATAACATAGTATGAATAAATTGCAAAAAAATAGCCCTAATGAAAATATTTCAATCATTATTTGAATATGTTGGTAACCCATTGTATAACAATGATAATGCCCTCGAATCCGGAGTTTGGAGGATATATTCGCACGGTTTGCCAAGCCCAAAACGAAACACCAGTGCCAATATATCCTATAAACACCGGATTCGTGCGTATTATCACTTAAATACAGCAGCGCCCTCATGTGGTTCCTATTCCACATTACAAAGTTTACATGCGAGTGTAACAGAGTATCAAAATACAATCAATTTGATTTGCCTCAACTAGTTTAATTAGTGGAGAATAACCAGTCTTGTTCCATTCCATAATTTAGTGTCTCTTTTTGCTTTTTACAGGAGTGCTGTTCCCAGTCTGCCTTGGAGTGCTTCCGGGCGATGGTACCTCATCTCAAGGCCAAAAATAAGATCCTTCAGCGTAAAGTTATCAAAAACCTCAACAACCGAATGATTGTGAGTCACTTAAGAAAATGTGAAAAATGTATATCTATATAAAAATGTACATAGCAAGACTGTGTGGAAAAATATTAACATGTTGCTTTGTTCGGTTTTTAGTTGGGAAGTCTGGACTCCTGCAGTCAGGAGGAGAGAGAGGTGAGCCTTGCCATTATTTTCCTAATTACACTATTAGCGTCATCATGATCATCATCATTGAACGTAATCATTTGAGGGAACGTGGAAAGTATGTTAAGGGTAATAGTTACTTCACTAGGCCTATTTTCAGTCCAAATCCAAGAGTAACTTCAAATGAGCATTTTATCCAGAAAACAAATTAAATTGTGAGAGCCAACTAACATTTTCTGTGTTCCTTTATTCCCTCAGAAAACAGTCTGCCAAGGATGTGATTCATATCCAAAGAACAGCCAGAAATGTGTACAACAGTTGGAATCTCTGCTTCAAAAGGTATCCGTTTTTTATAAATAAGTCAAACTTTTAACAACAATGTCATCTACACTTCGACGACAGCAAATGATTGTAGTGTGCAGGGTGCTAACTACCAAAATATGTTTTTCAGGCCATCAGTAGACTGGCGTGAGGAAAAGATTGGGGGGGGGGGGGGGGGGGAGACATGGGAATGTGTAGAAGACACTACTCTGTGAACACATCAGAGGCATGGCCATTACCGTCACCTTACTATTCTATTTATGTCATATTTATTTATGAAATGGTGTTATCCTACTCAAGCTAAAGAATGTTTTTAATTTTTTTTTATTACCACAAGACAGCCTTTTTGGTGCCCTATAGTGCAAGAAGATGTCCATGCAGTTTATCATTTGATTGTTCATATTTCTTTATTTATTCACATGAACATGTTTGTATGTTTGTATACTATTCACATTGTTAGTTGTGAATATGTCTCACCCATTACTCCATACTATGCATCTTATTAAATCAAAAATAAGTATCTCACAATGAGATTAAATCGATTGAAAAGGTGAAGAAATTATGAAATTGGAGAAAAAGTATTTGTTCATCATTTTTGATGATCCTATACTGTTGTTTTTTGTATTAATCAAAAACATGTCATTTAATGTAAGAATATTAAATAACTGATATTGTATATGTGTTCTGATTATTTAAATTGCAATTACAAATCAAATTGAGGCCATTCATTCACAGCAACAGATAAGGGGGAGGGGGTACTATTTTCAAAAGTATGTGGTGAATTTTCAAAACACTTAGTACAAAACGTTAAACTGGTCACTCTTGTAACACAGCCAGTCTTACATTCAAAACCTTTCATTTTGTTTGTAGATATCTTTCACCACACAACCCTTGATCAAAATATAAGTTTACTGTGAAATATAATGAGTACATTGGTTTAAATCACCAAAACACAACATAATAATATCAATTTAACCGTTTTAACAACCAGTTACACCAATAGCAAAAAATGCAACATACATGTTTGAAATTTGCCCTTTGAAGTGCTGAAAGTAATATAGTACATTACACTATTTTCACTTTAGGATATACACTTGTACTACCCATAAAAATGCACTGAAAATCTTATTTCAAAAATGTCCAATTTGTGATCGTCATTTTGATTTTCAGATATAATTACAACATAGGAGTAGGTCTACTGTAGTCAAATGTCGGCTAACAGTCAAAATTACAGTAAACAAAGGAAAAGAGTGAAAAGAAAGAAACTAGTTTGCATCAAGCCCGTCTTGAACATTTGGCCAACGGTTCTCATCCACATCTCAGTAAATATTCTCATTGTTCATGCACCTGGGGAAAAAGCTTTTGTCAAGGCGAATCTAAGCCTGGATTGAAATCATTGCCTGCCTCATCCATGGCCTGAGGGAGAGTGGGACGCTCATGGGGATGACAATCATACATTTTGCACCTGTATTGTAATCATGCATTGTATTTTACAATATCGTATTTATGTATTGTAGTGATCCTGTACGTGACTCAGTTCGTAAGAGCGTGGCACTAGGAACACCAGAGTTGTGGGTTCGATTCCCACTGGAGTCACATACAAATGTGTAGAGTCACTGTTATCACTTTGTATAACAGTGTCTTCTACATAAATTGCATATATTATAGTATTACAGTACTGTATTGGTCAATACAATTTTAGTAAAGCAGTGTGAACCCCACCTCAGGAACTTAATTTGGAATACATGTTTACATACAGTACATAACTGATCTAGTCAATATCAGATCTTTTGACAGTAAAACTTACTGTGAAGTAAAGTCATGATAGTCACATTACGGTATACAGTGCATTTGGAAAGATTCAGACCACTTTACTTTTTCCAAATGTTTTACGTGACAGCCTTATTTTACAATGGATTAAATAATCAATCTACACACAATATCAAATCAAAGTTTATTTGTCACGTGCGCCGAATACAACAGGTGTAGTAGCTAGACCTTACAGTGAAATGCTTACTTACAGGCTCTAACCAACAGTGTGAAAAAAAAGGTATGTGTGTGTGTGTAAGTAAAGAAATAAAACAACAGTAAAAAGAAATTTGAAAATAAGAGTAGCAAGGCTATATACAGACACCGGTTAGTCAGGCTTTTGAGGTAGTATGTACATGTAGGTATGGTTAAAGTGACTATGCATATATGATGAACAGAAAGTAGCAGTAAAAAGAGGTGTTGGCGGATGGTGGGACATAATGCAGATAGCCCGGTTAGCCAATGTGCGGGAGCACTGGTTGGTCGGGCCAACTGAGGTATTATGTACATGAATGCATAGTTAAAGTGACTCTGCATATATGACAGAGAGTAGCAGCAGCTTAAAAGAGGGGTTGGGGGGGGGGGGGACACACAATGCAAATAGTCCGGGTAACCATTTGGTTACCTGTTCAGGAGTCTTATGGCTTGGGGGTAAAAACTGTTGAGAAGCATTTTTGTCCTAGACTTGGCACTCTGGTACCGCTTGCCATGCGGTAGTAGAGATAACAGTCTATAACTGAGGTGGCTGGGGTCTTCAACAATTTTTAGGGCCTTCCTCTGACACTGCCTGGTGTAGAGGTCCTGGATGGCAGGCAGTTTTGCCAAAGTGATGTACTGGGCCGTACGCACTAACCTCTGAAGTGCCTTGCGGTCGGAGGCTGAGCAATTGCCGTACCAGGCAGCGATGCAACCGGTCAGGATGCTCTCGATGTTGCAGCTGTAGAACCTTTTGAGGATCTCAGGACCCATGCCAAATCTTTTTAGTTTCCTGAGGGGGAATAGGCTTTGTCATGCCCTCTTCACGACTGTCTTGGTGTGTTTGGACCAATCTAGTTTGTTGTTGATGTGAACACCAAGGAACTTGAAGCTCTCAACCTGCTCCACTACAGCCCCGTTGATGAAAACGGGGGCGTGCTCGGTGCTCCTTTTCCTGTAGTCCACAATCTCCTTAGTTTTGGTTACGTTGAGGGATAGGTTGTTATTCTAGCACCACCCGGCCAGGTCTCTGACCTGCTCCCTATAGGCTGTCTCGTTGTTGTCGGTAATCAGGCCTACCACTGTTGTGTCGTCTGCAAACTTAAAGATGGTGTTGGAGTCGTGCCTGGCCATACAGTCGTGGGTGAACAGGGAGTACAGGAGGGGACTGAGCACGCACCCCTGGGGAGCTCCAGTGTTGAGGATCAGCGTGGCAGATGTGTTGCTAACTACCCTCACTACCTGGGGGCGGCCTGTCAGGAAGTCCAGGATCCAGTTGCAGAGGGAGGTGTTTAGTCCCAGGGTCCTTAGCTTAGTGATGAGCTTTGAGGGCACTATGGTGTTGAACACTGAGCTGTAGTCAATAAATAGCATTCTCACATAGGTGTTCCTTTTGTCCAGGTGGGAAAGGGCAGTGTGGAGTGCAATAGAGATTGCATCATCTGTGGATCTGTTTGGGTGGTATGCAAATTGGAGTGGGTCTAGGGTTTCTGGGATAATGTTGTTGATGTGAGCCATTACCAGCCTTTCAATACCACATAATGATGAAGCAAAAACATTATTATAATGATTTTTTTTGCAAATGTAAAAAAAATAAAAAAATATGAAATTACACATTTACGTATTCAAACCCTTTACTCAGTACTTTTTTGAAGCCCCATTGGCAGCGATTACAGCCTTGAGTCTTCTTGGGTATGACGCTATAAGCTTGGCACACCTGTATTTGTGGAGTTTCTCCCATTCTTCTCTGCAGATCCTCTCAAGCTCTGCCAGGTTGGATGGGGAGCGTCGCTGCACAGCTGTTTTCAGGTCTCTCCAGAGATGTTTGATCAGATTCGATCTGGCTGGGCCACTCAAGGACATTTAGAGACTTGTGCCGAAGCCACTCCTGCATTGTCTTGGCTGTGTGCTTACGGTCATTGTCCTGTGTGAAGGGAAACCGTTGCCCCAGTCTGAGGTCCTGAGCACTCTGGAGCAGGTTTTGGGGAAAAAACAGCATGACGCTGCCACCAACATTATACACCGTAGAATTTGTGCCAGGTTTCTTCCAAATGTGATGCTTGACTTTCAGGCCAAAGTGTTCAATCTTGGTTTCATCAGACCAGAGAATCTTGTTTCTTATGGTCCGAGTCCTTTATGTGCCTTTTGGCAAAATCCAAGCGGGCTTTCATGGGCCTTTTACTGAGGACTGGCTTCCGTCTGGCCACTCTACCATAAAGGCCTGATTGGTGGAGTGCTGCTGAGATAGTTGTCCCTTTTGGAAGGTTCTCCAATCTCGACTGAGGAACTCTGGAGCTCTGTCAGAGTGACCATTGGGTCAAGGCCCTTCTACCCAGATTGCTCAGTTTGGTTGGGCGGCCAGCTCTAGGAAGAGTCTTCGTGGTTCCAAACCTCCTCCATTTAAGAATTATTGAGGCCACTGTACCCTTCTCCAGATCTGTGCCTCGACACAATCCTGTCTCAAAACTCTATGGACAATTCTTTCAACCTCATGGCTTGGTTTTTGCTCTGACATGCACTGTCAACTGTGGGACCTTATATAGACAGGTGTGTGCCTTTCCAAATCATATCTAATCAATTGAATTTACCACAGGTGGACTCCAATCAAGTTGTAGAAACAGCTCAAGGATGATCAATGGAAACAGGATGCACCGGAGCTCAGTTTATTTTGAGTCTCATAGCAAAGGGTCTGAACAGTTATTTACACAAGGTATCTGTTTTTTTTATTTGAATATATTTGCAAAAAATGCTAAATAACTTTTCGCTTTGTCATCATTTGTATTGTGTGTAGATTAAATCAAATCCTCATCAATCAACTTTAGAATAAGCTGTAATGTAACTAAATGTGGAAAAAGTGAAGGGGTCAATACTTTCCAAATGCACTGTATATCATACTATACGTTCCTACTTTGGAGACATAGGCCAACATTTTCATTATGTGGCTCTCAAAATCTGTAGTGGACAAACCAGTTTAAAATCTATAGGTTTACCAAATGGTTTAGTATTTATCAATTAAGACCAGACAGATTAAGTAATAGTAACATTTATTTTAAAAATGAGAATAGAATCATATTGTCACGTCCTGATCTTAGTTCCCTTTGTATGTTTCTATTTTAGGTTGGTCAGGGCGTGAGTTGGGGTGGGCATTCAATGTTTTTGTTCTATGTTTGGCCTGGTATGGTTCCCAACAAGAGGCAGTTGTCAATCGTTGTCTCTGATTGAGAACCATACTTAGGTAGCCTGTTTTCCCACTCTGGTTTGTGGGTGGTTGTTTTCTGTTGTGTGTCTGCACCAGCCAAAACTGTTTCGGTCGTTCGCCTTTTTGTTCTAGTGTTCAGTTTCTTCATTAAATTTACCATGAACACGTACCACTCTGCACCTTGGTCCTCTTCACCTTCTACCACCTACGAATATCGTTACACATATCAATATTAATGTGAGCATTGCATTTGGAAAGGCAATTACTTTATGTGAACATGTAATGCTATGTCAAACATGTGTATCTAGATGAAACACTGATTACGTTATGTGTTGTACTTAGAGTTTTGGGTTTCAGGTCTGGGTTTCACGCGCTGAGTGAAACATCCTATTACAGCTTCCGGTGTATTAATGAGGAGGGGATGGGGGGGGCTCTATGTTATACTGACTGCACTATACATTTTCTTCTTGTAGATATCGTTGTCCTTTTTTGATAGAGCCATTGGACCTCTTTCAGCAATGTTCCTATTGGCAGATCCATTGCTAAATATACAAGCTGACACATTGTTCCAGTCTCTGAAGGATTACAACTAGGGTTGAGCGGTGCTTCGAGGTCTGGCTTGTCCCTCCCCAAGGCGGGCTTTTTTGAAAGGGTAGCGAACACTAACACAATCCTTTGGGCAGAACTGAAAGAACTGACCAGACAATTACAATTACAATCTTGTCTAAAAATCAGCTTCTTGATATGCCGCACCTGTCAGGTGGATGGATTATCCTGGCAAATGAGAAATGCTCACTAACAGGGATGTAAACACATTTGTTCACAACATTTTAGAGAAATAAGCTTTTTGTGCATATGGAACATTTCTGAGATCTTTAATTTCAGCTCATGAAACATGGGACTAACACTTTACATGTTGTGTTCATATTTTTGTTCCGTATAGTTAGCACAGCCAGACAAACAGAACACCACACGGGCATGATAAACATTAGTGAAAAACAAACGTTTTCAAAAACATCTTGCGTAGAGAAATTCTGAGATTACTGCGTGTTGGTCAATCGACAATTCTGCAAGTTTGTGGGTATCTAGTGGGGCGGTATCTGCATTCGCTATGAATGCTGGACTTTGTGGTTCACTATGAACAGCAGAATATACAGGAAGTCAAAACTTTTATAGGCTGAGTTCCTCTGTCCAGTGTCTGTGTTCTTTTGCCCATCTTAATCTTTTATTTTTATTGGCCAGTCTGAGATATAGCTTTTTCTTTGCATCTCTGCCTAGAAGGCCAGCAACCCGGAGTTGCCTCTTCACTGTTGACGTTGAGACTGGTGGGTACTATTTAATGAAGCTGCCAGTTGAGGACTTGTAAGGTGTCTGGTTCTCAAACTAGACACTCTAATGTACTTGTCCACTTGCTCAGTTGTGCACCGGGGCCTCCCACTCCACTTTCTATTCTGGTTAGAGACCGTTTTGCGCTGTTCTGTGAAGGGAGTAATACACAGCGTTGTACGAGATCTTCAGTTTCTTGGCAATTTATCGCATGGAATAGCCTTCATTTCTCAGAACAAGAATAGACTGATGAGTTTCAGAAGAAAGGTCTTTGTTTCTGGCCATTTTGAGCCTGTAATTGAACCCACAAATGCTATTGTTCCAGATACTCAACTAGTCTAAAGAAGGCCAGTTTTATTGCTTCTTTAATCAGAACAACAGTTTTCAGCTGTGCTAACATAATTGCAGAAGGGTTTTCTAATGATCAATTAGCCTTTTAGAATGATAAACTTGGATTAGCTAACACAAAGTGCCATTGGAACACAGGAGTGATGGTTGCTGATAATGGGCCTCTGTACACCTATGCAGATATTCCATTTAAAAAATCAGCCGTTACCAGCTACAATAGTCATTTACAACATTAACAATGTCTACACTGTATTTCTGATCAATTTGATGTTATTTTAATGGACAAAAACATTTGCTTTTCTTTCAAAACAAGGACATTTGTAAGTGACCCCAAACTTTTGAACGGTGGTGTATATTTAAAAACATGTATAGGCAGTTTAAGGACACTGACTGTGGATCATTTGGCCAATAACACTAGCTTATTGATGGCGCTGGCAGTGCATGGTAGGTGTCTTTCGCTCTCTCTTTCTACTCTTTGATCGGAACGGGTCTTTCACATCCGAACTGGCAAGAGTCTTTTTCTACGGGCCTTTTCAGAACGGGTCTGACTGTTCTCGATTCCATTCAGAACAGGTCTGTCTTTTACAAATTCATTTATTGAAATGGGGTAGGGTAGCAAAGCCACAGATCCATTTTGGGACAGATCCTTTTTGGACCTATGAATAACTTTAGTAGACAGACCCTGCACCTCTCTAACAGGACGAGACCCAAAAGGCAAGGGCCATATGAGCTCGTTCTGTAATTTAGGATTTTAAAAAAGCCACGAAAAGAAGAAAAATAAAATGCCCCTATAAATTTGACAGAATAATGCACTGTGTGCAGAGATTTTTTGATGAGTGGAATCTTTAACACCAGTGACATCTGAGGGGTATAGCTGCTCCTCATTTAGCCTGTACACCGTAAACCCATTGACTGTGTCAAATGTTTTACAACGTGCTACTAAGGTTTCCAATGTATGCATATAAAGTAAACATGAACTTCACCTCATGCAACACGGGTAACCAATATTTGCCTCTCAGTTCTCACACTAACAGGTGCAGCATGTTTTTGAGCTACCTTGCCAACACAGGAATTCCCAGCCTTGGGGGGGGGGGGGGGGGGGTTTCAAGAGAGCCAAAACATTGTCAACCTCTCTCTATCAAGTGTGCTCCATGTCTGCTAGCACAAACACTTGAAACCAAGGTGGGTTTACTACTGTAATCACACTAGGGGTCAATAGAAGGGGATATTTAGTGTTAACACCTGTGGTGAGCAGAAGTAAGTCAACTTGCACAACCATCATCTCTGGCCTCGTTTCCCTGTCTCATAACAGTACACCTGAAAGAACAAATAGTTTCCTTTTGCAGCAATGAAAAACATTCTCGACTCAACCACAGAAGTATGTCTAACATGCCACAACATTTTGGAAGGCTGACAAGCAGGTGTCAGTGGTTTTGGTAAACCCCTAGTGGTCTCTCCAGTGGGACAGGTTGTGGTGGTTGGAGATGGTGGGTTTTTCCTCGTTGGTTAGTGCAGAATTCCCATTGTAGTCAGATATCGCTACACACATCACAATGTGAAAGATACAACTTTTTTTTTACTAAAACTGACATTCTGCAAAAGCTGCGGTATTGAACCTTCTTTAAAGAGGCAGTGCAGTCAAAATGTGATTTTACTGGGTTATCAAATGTTATTTGACACATGCGCTAAATTTAACGGTTGTAGACTTTACCGTGAAATGCTTGCTTACGAGCCCTTCCCAACAATTCAGAGTTCAATTATTATACAAATATTAACACAAGGAATAAAATACACAAGAATGGAGCTATATACAGGGGAACCAGATCACGGTGCAGGTTTACAAGGTATTTGAGGTAGATACAGTGCCTTCAGAAGTATTCCTACCCCTTGACAGCAGCCTGAATTCAAAATATATTAAATAAAAACATTCACCTTTCTACACATAATACCCCATAATAACAAAGTGAAAACATGTTTTATACATTTTTGCAAATGTATTGAAAATGTCATAGAGAAATATCTCATTTACATAAGTATTCACACCCCTGAGTGAACACATGTTAGGAAGTAATTACAGCTGTGAGTCTTTCTAGGTAAGTCTAAGAGCTTTGCACACTGGGATTGTACAATATATGCACATAATTTGTTCTAATTCTTCAAGCTCTTTCAAGTGGCTGTTGATCATGGCTAGACAGCCATTTTCAAGTCTTGCCAGTTTTTACTTTAATCGGCTTGAAAATCTAACTAGGCCACCCAGGAACATTCAATGTCATCTTGGTAAGCAACCCCAGTGTATTTTTGATTTATTTATTTTTGAACCTTTATTTAACTAGGCAAGTCAGTTAAGGTCACTAGACAAGTCATTTAAGTCAATGAGGAACAGTGGGTTAACTGCCTTGTTTAGGGGCAGAATGACAGATTTTTACCTTGTCAGCTCGGGGATTCAACCTTGCAACCTTTTGGTTACTAGTCCAACACTCGAACCAATAGGCGACCTGCTGCCCCCTGTATATTTGGCCTTGTTTTTTTAGGTTATTGTACTGCTGAAAGGTGAATGTCTCCCAGTGTCTGTTGGAAAGCAGACTGAACCAGGTTTTTCTCTCAGATTTGGACTGTGCTTAGTCTTCTTAGTCCTTGCCAATGACCAGCATACCCATAACCTGATGCAGCCACCACTATGCTGGAAAATATGAAGAGTGGTACTCAGTGATGTGTTTTGTTGGATTTGCCCCAAACATAACCATTTGTATTCAAGACATTTATTTTTTATTTGTTTTATTTTAGTGGCTTATTTAGGTCATTTAGGTTACTATTGTGGCGTAACAACAATGTTTCTGATCCATCTTCAGTTTTCACCTACCACAAACATTAAACTCTGTAACTGTTTCAAAATCAGCATTGGCCTCATGGTGAAATCCTTGAGCGGTATCCTTCCTCTCCGGCAATGGAGTTAAGAAGAACACCTGCATATTTTTAGTGACTGGGTGTATTGATACAACATCCAAAATGTAATTAATAACTTCACCATGCTCAAAGGGATATTTAATGTTAGATGGGTAAAAAAAAGAAGCTAACAATAGGTGCCCTTCTTTGTGAGGCATTGGATAACCTCCCTGGTCTTTAAAATAAAATGTTATTTGTCACATGCGCCAAATAAAACAGGTGTAGATCTTACCGTGAAATGTTTACTTACAAGACCTTGACTCTGTTCTTAAAACTGCATTGTTGGTTTAGAAAATGTACTAAAAACTAAAGTAAAATAAATAAATATGTAACAACAAAATAACAATAATGAGGCTATATACAGGGGGCACAGGTAAGTTGAGGTAATTTGTACACATAGGTAGGGGTATAGTGACTTTGTGGTTGAATATGTGTTTGAAATTCACTGCTCGAATTAGGGATCTTACAAATAATTGTGTTGGGTACAGAGATGTGATAGTCATTCAAAATTCATGTTAAACACTATTATTGCACACACATGCAACTTATGTGACTTGTTAAGCACATTTTTACTCCTGAATTTATTTAAACTTGCCATAAGGGGTTGAATACTTATTGACTCAAGACATTTCAGCTTTTCATTTTTTATTAATTTGTAAAAATGTAATTCCACTTCGACATAATGGGGTATTGAGTGTAGGCAACTGACACAATCTCAATTTAAGCCATTTTAAATTCATTCAGGCTGTGACAACAAAATGTGGAAAAAGTCAAGCGGTGTGAATACTTTCTCAAGAGCTATTTGAAAAGACCACCTGAAAGTTCAGTTTGGCTGGGTGGGATTTGGACCTATAAGTTAATATACCAATAACAAAGACAGTTTTCCATCCTCTCTGAAAATAACAGTTCATTTTCAGGTTACACATCCCTCGCAGGGTTCTCCCCAGAATTGATCAAGGTATACCCCATGGATGGTGGTCACAAGCCACATAGCTATGTCACAATGGGACGTTGAACTATCGCATCTTTGGACTATAATTTATGCTTCAGGTGGCGGCGGGGGGGGCAGCCTGGAGATTTTTGCTTTTTTGAACACCCATAACTGACATGTAGTGCAAATCTAGAGGATTAAATTACAACAAATAACAGTGGCGCAGCCAGTCCACAAGGTGGTGCATTGTCCCGCTTACATTATTTGGTGAGAACCCTGCCTCCAATTAGGACCCTCTCTCAGACCACTCCCAAGCAGTACAAGCAACATTATTGCTGGAGAAATGCCATTTGGCTAAGAAGATATGTTAATGTTTGACTATTTTAATTTAATACAATCACAGTAAGGTGCCTAATTGTTACCCAGACATTATTTAATATTCATATAACATGGCTGAATTGGATCTTTAATTTGCAAGGCTAGAAAGAATGAGTTAGTCCCTTCGGGTTGTCAAAATCCTTACTACCCATACCAAGGCATGAAGTTAAGGCTTTCGCAAAGGTCAAGGCTTTGATTGTAGGTCTTGCCAGAGATGTGTTCAAGGCTTTCCTTTGCTGCGAACGTGTCCTCTAGTAACAATTTCAGGATGATTTGAATGAACATTTCAAACTGTTACGGTGAAAGGTCAAATTGCACATTTTTGTGGGGATTAATAGAAAGTCTACATGGCCACAATTACTTGTAGCGGCAAATTCGAACCAAAACAGATACTTATGTTCGACGCACAGATTTTTAGCTAACGTTCGCAAACTATTCCCCTTGTTGAAAGAGACTCAGTTCTTTGGAAAACAGACGGTAGCTCTCCAGGAACAGGGTTAGAGAGCCCTGGCCTACAGCCACATCGCTTCCAGTTTCTCCATTGAAATTGAATTAATTCTAAGCATTTTGTTACTGTAACGTTCGTCATCCTCGTCTGAGGAGGAGTAGGAGAGATCGGACCAATGTGCAGCGCGGTACGTGTCCATGTTCATTTATTCAACAGAACACTAAACAAAATAACAACGGAGAATGAAACTAAACAGTTCTGAAAGGTGACATACACTAAACAGAAAACATTCACCCAAAAGGCTACCTAAGTATGATTCTGTCAGAGACAACGAACGACACCTGCCTCTGATTGAGAACCATACCAGGCCATACACATAAACACAACCTAGAAAAACTAACATAGACTGCCCACCCCAACTCACGCCCTGACCATACTAACACAAAGACAAAATAAAGGAACTATGGTCAGAACGTGACAGTTACCTTCCTTTGCTTCAAGTCATGGCCCAAAGGGTTAAATCTCACAACTTTCTAATGCCTTAAAATGTGCTAACGCTTTCAAAAAGGGACAGGACAGCTGAACTACACACCAAGTTTCAGGTACAACTGAGTGACGGAAATGAGTGGGCACCTGGAATAAAATTGTGGATCGTGGAGAGAAGCATCCACCCAACAGCCCACACTTCAGATCATGATGTGGTGTTCCTAAATGACACATACATAGTAGCTGCAACCAAAGCCACCCCCTGAGTATTTGACTACAGTGGTCTGTGGTTTCAAGCTTCCTTTTAAAAACATCTTCCATAAAGACCCAGTTTTCTTAAGGTTTGTTTGCTGAATGCAAAGCACAACTTTAGAAACTGTTCATACTTATTCTTATTATTTGTTAGAGCTGAGAATTGTTTGGACCTCACAATACTACACTGAGCAAAAATATAAAACGCAACATGTAAAGTGTTAGTCCAATGTTTTATGAGCTGAAATAATAACGCACAAAAAGCTTCTCTCTAAAATGTTGTGCACAATTTTGTTTACATCCCTGTTAGTGAGCATTTCTCATTTGCCAAGATAATCCATCCACCTGACAGGTGTGGCATATTAAGAAGCTGATTAAACAGCATTATCATTACACAGGTTCACCTTGTGCTGGAGACGATAAAAGGCCACTAAAATGTGTAATTTTGTCACACAACACAATGCCACAGATGTCGGTCTCAAGTTGAGGGAGTGTGCAATTGGCATGCTGACTGCAAGAATGTCCACCAGAGCTGTTGCCAGAGAATTTAATGTTCATTTCTCTACCATAAGCTGAATTTGGCAGTACATCCAAGAGGCCTCACAACCGCAGACCACATGTAACCACGCCAGCCCAGGATCTCCACATCCGGATTCCTCACCTGCGGGTTTGTCTGAGACTAGCCACCCAGACAGCTGATGAAACTGAGTATTTCTGTCTGTAATAAAGCTCTTTTGCGGTAAAAACTCCTTCTGATTGGCTGGGATGGCTCCCCAGTGCGTGGGCCCATGGCCTCCCAGGCCCACCCATGGTTGCACCCCTGCCCAGTCAAGTGAAATCCATAGATTAGGGCCTAATGAATTTACTTCAATTGACTGATTTCCTCATATGAACTGTAACTCAGTAAAATCGTTGAAATTGTCACGTGGTGTATATATTTTTGTTCAGCATTTTTGTACATTGTTACAACACTGTACATAGCCATAATATGTCATTTGAAATCTCTATTCCTTTGGAACTTTTGTGAGGGTAATGTTTAGTGTTCAGGTTAATCTATTTCACTTGCTTTGGCAATGTAAACCTGTTTGGAAAACAGAAAGAAAAACACTGCACACTGCTGCTCAAGCTCCCAGGTGATATTTATTTATAACGTTTCGACCCTTGAGAGGAAACTTCTTCAAAGGAAATCTTTCTGGATCGACAGGCTCAACACACTGTCTCCTCTTGACCTTAAAGAGGAGTTTGACTTGAAACCGTTTTTATAGTTTCAATATGCCCCTCACGTAACCAATCTCTTCCTCTCTCGAGCTCTCACTCTCTGGCTTTCTCTCCTCTCGCATCTCTCTCTCTGGCTCTGATTTCAATTCAAAGGGCTTTATTGGCACAGGAGACATGTTTACATATGTGAAGCAAGTACAATAGATAAACAAAAGTGAAATAAACAATCAGAAATTAAACGTAAACATTACTCAGAAAAGTTTGACTTCTCCCTCTCTGATTGCTCTCTCTTATCTCTCGTGTGTTCCTTTCCCTTATTCTCTGTTAATTTAGTCTTTGTTTGAAATCCACAGGCATTCTTTTGAGTCAATTGTGAATTATATTTGCTTTGATACTGAGCTGAAAGGCAATAATTTTGAATGTATGTCCAATAACTCATACACAGACAAAAAATGAATGGTTAGAGTCAGGGGAATAATTCCATACATCGGTGATAAGTACAATAAGCCTACTGACAGATTTTCTGGAAAAGTGGAAATGGTTCCGTTTTGAATTTGGGGCAGCAGGTAGCCTAGTGGTTAGAGCGTTGGGTCAGTAACCAAAAGGTTGCTGGGATCGAATCCTCGTTCTGACAAGGTACAGATCTGTCGTTCTGCTCCTAAACAAGGCAGTTAACCCACTGTTCCCCGGTAGGCTGTAAATGAGAACAAATTAACTGACTTGCCTAGTTAAGTAAATGAGAACAAATTATTAACTGACTTGCCTAGTTAAATAAAAGGTAAATAAAAAAAATAAAAAATGAAGACGAAAGGCCATTTTCAGAGAAATGTCCCTGCAGTGTTTAGGTGTGTGGGAGGTGGGAGGTGAAGCATCATCAAGATGTGGTTTCATTCAGGAGGTCTTGATTAGCAGAAATGCATTTCACACTTTCCATGGATTTCCCGATCTTTAATTAGACAATATGTCATACATTTAGTCACTGCTGATCATTTAGGTCATAATTGATGCCTTTTTGTTGAAGCTCTAAAATATTCCATAGAGAATGATGAGAATAAATGTTTATTTGAAAGGGTCCTTTGACAATATTCCAAAAGCATGTTAATATTACCAAACTGCAATTTTGCAGACAAGATCAATACATAAACTAGTGTATGTTCCAAAACTTCAGCATTCATATAGTTGAATAAGCTAAGATTTCTGAAATCATAATTGTAGAAAATACATTGATCTCTTAAGTTGACCATGAATGTAGTTTCCCTGAAGGCAATGTTGAGTCAGTGGTACTATATTTTCAGCTTTGTCATAGCGAAATAATCTTCCTGCAGTTACCATGTTTGACCTTCCATGTGCGTAGGTGTGTTCATTTGGATTATGCTTGAACACAAATTCTATTGAGGATAATAAAAACAGCACTAACTAGAAAAGGACATGGTGGTGTTAGTACTAGTAGGTAGTGGTGGTGTTAGTACTAGTAGTAGTAGTAGTACTAGTTGTAGTAGTACTAGTAGTAATAATAGTAGTAGTAGTAGTCTTTCTCAGCGACCCAGACAGGCCTTTCCCCTCTGATGCCACTGTGAGGGCGTTGGTGGTGGAGGTGATGCTGGTGCTTTGTGGTTATTCCCTGACTTGTGTAGCTACCAGCTTCAGCGCCCCCTGGACACAGCTGTCAGTGTCAACTTTTACAGCTTCAGGCTTATCTAAAAAGCTCCTTTTGAAGTCGGGGTCAATGAAACAAGCCATGTGGATGACTCTCTTTGCCTTCTCTGTGTATCTGTTGTTAAGGTCTTCTCTCATTATCCTTTTCATCTCCTTGGTCAGGAATGGCTCCGTATCCTTTTCCACCAGAACATCACAGGTGATGTGGTCCAGGACAGGCTTGATGGCTGACAATGTCACTCATGTCTCTGAGGCAAGTGCATCTGTAAACTTTCTCAGAGGTTCAAGGAGCTGGCACAGTTGCTCCATGACACTTATGTCAGCATCTTTGGGCATCAGATGCCATGTTCCTCTTTCCCCAGCCAGTGTCACACAGACCGGCTGCTGTTGGCTGAGGAAACGCTCAAGCATCTTGTGTGTAGATCCCCATCCGGTCACCACATCATGGATCAGAGCCTTCTGTGGCACGTTGAGGGCATCTTGCTTTTCTCACAGTTCTTGCCTTCTCTTCCAGCTCCTTGAGAAGCCGCGGACCAGATGACGGCAGGCCTTGACTGCTGTGTCAACTCTCTGAATTTTCAGAGCCTTTGAGATGGCCAAGTTCAAATTATGGTCAAAACACCCAAGCCACAGATCTGGGAACTCTTCAAAAGCCTTGGTCATGTTTGTTGCGTTTTCTGTGGTTATGCAGACCAGGTCTTTCTTGCTTATCCCCCACTCTTCCAGCATATTCTCAAAGAACTCTCTGATCTTCTGAGCCGAGTGATCTTCTGGGAAGAAATGCGTTTCCAGGCAGTTTGATTCCAGTTGCCAGTCTGGGGTGTGGTAATGGATTGTGTTGACCACCCCCGCTTTCACTGGTCCAGAGGTCAGGGTTTGCTGCACGCCCACTCTGTAAACAAGGGAATAGCAAGTGTATTATTATTATTATTATTATTATTATTATGTGTTGTTACATTATAATTACTCACAGTCCGTCTTGCATTTGAGTATATGCAATGACCCCATGCACAATTTACATAAATACAAATGAGTCTTAAGAAGACAGTGATAGTAATTGCAATGAGCCCAACAATTGACAAATATAGGAGTCTTGTATAGGAGTTTATAGTGTTTCTCCCGTTGGAACACTTTTTCAACCAAGTCGACGACTGCCCGATTTTAAAGGAACAAAATCTGTTGTTTGGGTGACTAAACTACATAACGTGTTATCGTGTGCAATGGGAGAATAGTCTGCAGACACGACACATACAGCAGCAGAACAACGTGCAGTGTTTTAACAAGAGTAGGTAACACTGAAAGCTTCAGTTTACATTATGGACAAGCTATTAGCAAATTAGACAAACCATTCCAAAGTCCCCACATTCATGCATTGAGCTAAAAGTGAACTTACCTTGCATTCGCTGTAAAGTAGAAGGTGGTGGTCACGAAGATGACTCAAGAGATTTGAAGTGTTGCCCCCGTTCGAAGCGTTTTTCTTTCTGTTCTGGAGACAGGGTGACCATCTTCAATTACGTTTCACTCTTGTAAAACCCAAAATACGACCACACTTCAGATTTGGTCCTCTTTAGAAGGCTGAAAAATCTCCAGAGCGCCGTCACCGCCTTCCGCCATGTTCACACACAAAACAAAACCCAGGTTGCATGCTGCGCCTGTATCAGACTGTTGCTAACTTTGGTTGGTGCTGGACAGTATTTACCGTGAGTTTTTCAAACACGGTTTTAATGATAATAAAAATTTGAAAACGGTAATACTAGCCGTCGGGAATTTTACCTAGTTTACAGCTACATTAAAGTAAACCAACGTTTTGGAAATACATAACCAAGTCTAACCAGTTATCAAAGAATGTTATATGCAGTTACATATAACTGTTTGTACTTAAAGGTAACCAGATAGTGACTTCACCCAAGTTGGTCTTTGACCACACTGTGTTGTTACTTCTGTGAGTAAAAATGTATGGTTCTTACCCTTGAACAAAAACAACTACAGCACTTGAAACAAACCAACCTACTTTGCATAAACAAAGAATATAAATCACAAGTTCAAACATCTCTCTCTCATACTTGCAAACGTAAGCAACCATTTAGTGAAATTAGCTCTCCAGCTCAAAATGCATAGCTTTTGCAGCTTGTAACATCAGATGACATGGCTAAAGCCAGACGGTTTGTATTTCTATCTTTATCAAGCAGGGGAAAAATCATTGGAAACACTCTTTAATTTATGCAAGCTGTCTCTAATCAACCATTCAATGTCTGGTTGTGTGTGAGTGTTTGGTGGTGGGGTGGGGGTCACCTAAACCAGCGTAGGGGTAGCATATGAATCTTAATAGCACAAAGCATAATATTTGCCAGGTTATACAATTTGTTGATCAGTGATTCTACACCTGACTTTGCTCAAGCTGATCCTCTCCAACAACCTCGATCCCTGATTATTGGACGTCGTAACAAGGGGGCAATTAAGACAGTTAAAGGGGAGAGACTATTAATACAAGCAGAAAAGAGCACGCCAATACACTGCTGGGACGCTCTGTGCAGACAATATATTCTGCAACTTAGCATCAGATTATAAAACAGGAAGATGGGATAAACAGCCATCTGAAAAGAAAAGAAGAACTATTCTACTTTAGAAGGTTGTGGAAGATGTAGCGATGCAGTCTCACCCTTAACATAACAAGACAACATCAATCAACAACAATATTTCACTACATATTCGTTGTCTGTTCTTAACATATGGGTATGATAGGCAGTTTTATATCAGAAAATGTAGAGGGGAGAAATGTAAACCATTTTCAGAACATAAACGGCTAGCCTGTTTATATAAAAACAAAAAATACCCAACAACTCTGTTAAAGCGCGGTATTTGGAGAGATACTACCTGCTTTGTGGAGGCGGAGCAGTGTGGGAATGACAGTCTGACACCTGAGCAGTTCACTGCCAGTAAATACACTTTATTAGCCAGAATCACTTTAACGTGATCTCCCAGCTCTCCTACAGAATATGTTCCAGTGGATTTCTTTAATATGGAGATCCATTGTACATGTATTCCCCCCAACTGTGCTTCTCCTCTTTACATGTTTGTGAATGCACTCATTTTGGTATCGTAAACTTTTGAGGGGGGTGTTGGCACTGGCAAAATCTCTATCCTCAGCATTTACGTGGATTTCTATAGCTAATGAAAATAGCTACTCTGTTCAAAAATACATGTTCATAGATCAAATGCCTATTATTCCCATATGTTGATAACAGACAACAAATAAGTTCAATAATGTCCTTAAAAATCGTCTAATAATTTGGTGCATTGGGCTAAGCAGGGGTAGGCAACCCTAGATGGTTGCTTATGTTCACAAGTATGGCCCCATTGTCTTTTTCATGGATTGGTAAGTGGGGCTACTCATGTGTGTAAGGGATAGGCTACTATCATGGCTGCCCAATTCCGGTCCTGGAGGTCCGAAACACTTCTGGGTTTTGTTTCTACCTGGTAGTTAATTGCACTCACCTGGTGTCCCAGGTCTGAATTAGGGTCATTTAGGTGGCGGCAATGCACCAATAGGTGCAGTCTGCCATAAAACCTTGAAGATGAACCCTGACAAGTTCTACAGTTACTCTTCTTAAAAATGTGATTTAAAACCTAACCTATGTCCAAAAAGCTAATTGTAGCATCCAATTTTGACTGTGGCATCTGACTATGAAAGCTAGAGGAAACCCAGTACTCAGGGCTCTAAAAAGTGTGTCCGTTTTGGTCCCATACACCAAAATATTTTGCTGTGCAACCTGACATTGTGGGAGCACCATGTGCCTAGAAACATAATCAGCCAGATCAGTTGTAATGATTGGGCTTCGCTGTACTATTGTCTTAGCGTGCCCTACAGATAAAAGCGAGCCTTACTGTCATGGTTGCACCATTACTACAGCAAAAACACATTGTATCTAGCACAAACAGAAGACATGACCCATAATACTGGGGCAATGTTTTTTTCTTCCTATCGTGAATTGGCCATACAGTCATAAACCATTTCGTAGGCTGTTCTAAAACCACATGTTCATTTGTTGACACCTTGTTCAGCCTATGTAGCATCATTAGATGGCTAACAACTTGGTTACTTAATTACCAGTACATCCAAACATGGGGGCATAGAAAGAAAGAAAACATGATATTGATTTCCTGAAGAATCGATCCCATCAGACCATATCAGAGCAATAAACTTGACAGTCTACAATTTCCAATGTAATGCATAGGCAGTGCTGTTAGTCTATGTCGAAACCTGATATTCAACCAATTACAGGTTTTTGTATCAACATTTGAGCTTTTATGATAAACTAAATGTTTTTTAGACTGTTAGATTTAGTTTTTAATGGCACAAAAGTAACTAGAAATTCAAAGACCCAAAATGGCGATATCAATCCATTAAAAAGTATATATTTTTTGATGCTCCTAAAAAAATAAAACTGTGCTCCTACCCATTTTAAGTTGGTAGCGCCAGTGATTTTTTTTATTACATTTAAAGCCCTGCCTGTACTAGACACGGCCAGTCTGCAGGTTATCACAGTTGTCCTGGATGACAATTTCAGACAATATTTAAACAAAATATCTATATATATATATATATCATCTGTTAGGGACTACAAAGGGGTTTTGAGGCTCCCAGTCAGGTCGAGAATGGAAAACATCAGAGGAAGTTCCAGAGGGTGAACGTTTTCATATTGTGGTGGGTGTCTGTCAAATATGACTCGGTGTAGGAGCTCCTTAAGTTTCAAAATGGCATAATATCTGACCAGAGAGCTGTTCGTTCTAAAAAAGATATCTTTCAAATCAAACATTTCTGAAAAAGGCAGTGTTAAAAATGTCGTTTTCCCTTCACCCAGTCTAGCTAACGTTACAGCGAGAGAAAGTGGAATCGGTGACTAGAACCCTTTTTCCTACTCCACTTAGTGGCTGTGTGAAGTGGCCAGTTAAGAAATGTTCCGCATTAGGGTGATTCAAAAAAGGTAATACCAACAGTCTAAATCAATCTGCAATTTGGCTAAATCATTCCTGTTACTCTGAGAAAGCCACATCCACCAAATCAAATGATAAATACCTAACACAAATGTAAAGGGTTTTTACAGGGGAGTATGAATGCGCTCATGGAAACAGGAGCGATACTTCCGAATTTGATGTATTCATGATATTTCCCCACCTTCATCCCTCCTGATACAAATCTAACCATAGCCATCGTGTGTTGGAATGAGGACATGCACAGGGACAGTTATGTGATGATACAGACCAACAAGTGTCAGGTATGAATAGCAAAAGATCACTGAATCTGTACGGGTTTCCCAACTGACTAGGTTTGATAGGGGAAACACCTTTTCCACAGAGCTCATTGTAGGTGTGAAGATGAGTTATGCCATCTGCCATCCTTTCAATTCCTCCCCTATAAGACAACTGGGGAGATTAGAATAGTGGTAATCCATTTGCTCTAAAAATGGAAGGTGAAACTCTACTGAATACATTTTTTTATGCAACATGTAGTGTTCATCCCATGTTCATGAGCTGAAATAAAAAGATCCCAGAAATGTTCCATACGCACAAAAATCATATTTCTTTCCAATTTTGTTTACATCCCTGTTAGTGAGCATTTCTCCTTTGCCAAGATAATCCATCCACCTGACAGGTGTGGCATATCAAGAGACTGTTACAACAGAAGCATCACACAGGTGCACCATGTGCTGGGGACAGTAAAATGTGGGTTTGAGGGAGCGTGCAATAGGCATGCTGACTGCAGGAATGTCCACCAAAGCGGTTGCCAGAGAATTTAATGTTCATTTTTCTACCAGTACATCCAACCGGCCTTACAACCGTAGACCACGTGTAACCACGCCAGCCCAGGATTTCTACATCTGGCTTCACCTGCTGGATCGTCAGACCAGCCACCTGGACAGCCGATGAAACTGAGGAGTATTTCTGTCTAATAATGCCCTTTTGTGGGGAAAAACTCATTCTGATTGGCTGGGCCTGGCAACCCCGTTGGTGGGGCTGCTGCCCAGTCATTTGAAATCCATAGATTAGGGCCTAATGAATTTATTTTAATTTACTGATTTCCTTGTATGAACTGTTATATTTTGTTTGGGATATATTTCATCAATATCTTGACCACATACATAGAATATCAGATTGTCCCAGACCAGGACATTTGATGAGGGTACTGTATTCATCCCAGCGGACATAAAATGTTCTGTTTTGGTGCAAAGACCAAGAACAGATCTTACGGCAGGATATGGGAATATACTGCAGCTCGATATCAGAATACTTTTTTCTCGTCCCAGACCATTTTTCACAATCGTAGTAAAATGTGGAGGTCGGGGTGAGGAACAGGACTTTCTGAACCCTACAATGTGACGGGAGCAGCGACGTCCACATCAATGCCCCTACGGTTCTGCAGACAACACCAAGACAATAATACTTTGACAGGGTTTGTGCAGTGCACTAGCCCAATAGAAACACATTGTGAACAGACATAAAAAATGCTGAGCAGTTTCTCTCAACCAGTAGGGAGGGAATATACATTTTCTAAAATGTCAACCTAAAAACTATTCCGTAGTTTTCACTACTCAAAGTTTCCTTTCTCATATTGCACTCAATTGATAAAATGCTTGTTTTCTGCTAGTCATTCCTACCTGTGTCAATATTCACAATGGTTTTCCCCTCATTCAAATTGCATAAGTCAATTGAAAATACAATTATGAAGTGTAAGGGCTTCTATCGAGTTTAAAACAGGGCTTTATGAAATACATTTGATTGAATCACCCAGCATCACATGAATATTTAAATCACTTTTATATTATCAGTGTTACCCATCTAAAGATGTTAGGATTTGTATTATCTTGCAGTCCATTGCCGCCAATAATTGGGCAGAGGCCCAGACCGCATAGACCATCCATGTGGTTGTAAGGTCAAGACCTAGAAATCATCTCAGCGACACACAGTGAGAAAGAGCGAGACACACACACACACGAGAGAGAGAGAGAGAGAGTGAGACACACAGCAAGAGAGAGAGAGTGAGACACACACACAGCGAGAGAGACACACAGAGAGAGAGAGAGAAAAGCAAGACATACACACAGCGAGAGAGAGCGAGAGAGACACACAGAGAGAGAGAGAGAAAGCGAGACACACACACACAGCGAGAGACACACACACACACAGCGAGAGAGCGCGAGACACACACACACAGCAAGAGAGAGAAGAGAGCGAGAGCGCGAGACACACACACAGCAAGAGAGAGAGCGAGACACACACATCGAGAGAGCGCGAGACACACACAGCGAGAGAGAGAGAACGCGAGACACACAGAGCGCGAGGCACACACAGCGCGAGAGAGAGAGAGCGCGAGACACACACAGCGCGAGAGAGAGAGAGCGAGACACACATAGCAAGAGAGAGAGAGAGCGAAACACACACAGCGAGAGAGAGAGAGACACACAGCGAGAGAGAGAGAGACACACACAGTGAGAGAGAGAGACACACACAGTGAGAGAGAGAGACACACACGGAGAGAGAGACACACACAGCGAGAGAGAGAGACACACACAGTGAGAGAGAGAGAGACACACACAGCGAGAGAGAGAGAGACACACAGCGAGAGAGAGAGACACACAGCGAGAGAGAGAGAGAGACACACACAGCGAGAGAGAGAGAGCGGCACACACAGCGAGAGAGAGAGAGCGGCACACACAGCGAGAGAGAGACACACACAGTGAGAGAGAGAGACACACACAGCGAGAGAGAGAGAGAGAGACACACACAGCGAGAGAGAGAGAGACACACACAGCGAGAGAGAGAGAGACACACACAGCGAGAGAGAGAGAGAGACACACACAGCGAGAGAGAGAGAGCGGCACACACAGCGAGAGAGAGAGAGAGACACAGCGAGAGAGAGAGACACACACAGAGAGAGAGAGAGAGCGAAACACACACAGCGAGAGAGAGAGAGTGGCACACACAGCGAGAGAGAGAGAGACACAGCGAGAGAGAGAGAGAGAGAGACACACACAGTGAGAGAGAGAGACACACACAGTGAGAGAGAGAGAGACACACACAGTGAGAGAGAGAGAGAGCGAAACACACACAGCGAGAGAGAGAGAGACACAGCGAGAGAGACACACACAGTGAGAGAGACACAGTGAGACACACACAGTGAGAGAGAGCGAAACACACACAGCGAGAGAGAGAGAGAGCGAGACACACATAGCAAGAGAGAGAGAGAGCGAAACACACACAGCGAGAGAGAGAGAGACACACACAGCGAGAGAGAGAGAGACACACACAGTGAGAGAGAGAGACACACACAGCAGAGAGAGAGAGAGACACACACAGCGAGAGAG
Organism: Oncorhynchus nerka; assembly: GCF_034236695.1. Lineage (NCBI taxonomy): Eukaryota > Metazoa > Chordata > Actinopteri > Salmoniformes > Salmonidae > Oncorhynchus > Oncorhynchus nerka. Next base: position 59,349,208 of record NC_088401.1, read on the forward strand.
AGAGACACACACAGTGAGAGAGAGAGAGACACACACAGTGAGAGAGAGAGAGACACACACAGTGAGAGAGAGAGAGACACACACAGCGAGAGAGAGAGAGCGGCACACACAGCGAGAGAGCGGCACACACAGCGAGAGAGAGAGAGAGACACAGCGAGAGAGAGAGAGACACACACAGTGAGAGAGAGAGAGACACACACAGCGAGAGAGAGAGAGAGACACACACAGCGAGAGAGAGAGAGGGCACACACAGCGAGAGAGAGAGCGGCACACACAGCGAGAGAGAGACACACACAGTGAGAGAGAGACACACACAGCGAGAGAGAGAGAGACACACACAGCGAGAGAGAGAGAGACACACACAGCGAGAGAGAGAGAGACACACACAGTGAGAGAGAGAGAGACACACACAGCGAGAGAGAGAGAGCGGCACACACAGCGAGAGAGAGAGAGAGACACAGCGAGAGAGAGACACACACAGAGAGAGAGAGAGAGCGAAACACATACAGCGAGAGAGAGAGAGTGGCACACACAGCGAGAGAGAGAGAGACACAGCGAGAGAGAGAGAGAGAGAGACACACACAGTGAGAGAGAGACACACACAGTGAGAGAGAGAGAGACACACACAGTGAGAGAGAGAGAGAGAGCGAAACACACACAGCGAGAGAGAGAGAGACACAGCGAGAGAGACACACACAGTGAGAGAGACACAGTGAGACACACACAGTGAGAGAGAGAGAGAACACACACAGCGAGAGAGAGAGAGAGCGAAACACACACAGCGAGAGAGAGAGAGAGAGCGAAACACACAGCGAGAGAGAGAGCGAAACACACACAGCGAGAGAGAGAGAGCGAAACACACACAGTGAGAGAGAGAGAGAGCGGCACACACAGCGAGAGAGAGAGAGACACAGCAAGAGAGAGAGACACAGCGAGAGAGAGAGAGTGGCACACACAGCGAGAGAGAGAGACACACACAGTGAGAGAGAGAGAGAGACACAGCGAGAGAGAGAGAGAGAGCGAAACACACACAGCGAGAGAGAGAGACACACACAGTGAGAGAGAGAGACACACACAGTGAGAGAGAGAGAGAGCGAAACACACACAGCGAGAGAGAGAGAGAGAGACACAGCGAGAGAGACACACACAGTGAGAGAGAGAGAGAGCGAAACACACAGCGAGAGAGAGAGAGCGGCACACACAGCGAGAGAGAGAGAGACACAGCGAGAGAGACACACACAGTGAGAGAGAGAGAGCGAAACACACACAGCGAGAGAGAGAGAGAGACACACACAGCGAGAGAGAGAGACACACACAGCGAGAGAGAGAGAGCGGCACACACAGAGAGAGAGAGAGAGAGAGACACACACAGCGAGAGAGAGAGAGACACAGCGAGAGAGAGAGACACACACAGTGAGAGAGAGAGAGACACAGCGAGAGAGAGAGAGACACACACAGCGAGAGAGAGAGAGCGGCACACACAGCGAGAGAGAGAGACACAGCGAGAGAGAGAGACACACACAGTGAGAGAGAGAGAGAGCGAGACACACACCCACGGCGAGAGAGAGAGCGCGAAACTCACACAGCGAGAGAAAGAGAGCGAGACACACACACACACACACAGCAAGAGAGAGAGCGCGAGAGACACACACACAGCAAGAGAGAGAGCGCGAGAGACACACACACAGCGAGAGAGAGCGCGAGAGACACACACACAGCGAGAGAGAGAGAGAGAGAGAGAGACACACACACAGCGAGAGAGAGAGAGAGAGAGACACACACACAGCGAGAGAGAGAGAGTGCGAGACACACACACAGCGAGAGAGAGAGTGCGACACACACACACAGCAAGAGAGAGAGAGTGCGAGACACACACACACACAGCAAGAGAGAGAGCGCGAGACACACACACACACAGCAAGAGAGAGAGCGCGAGAGACACACACACAGCAAGAGAGAGAGCGCGAGAGACACACACACAGCAAGAGAGAGAGAGAGCACGAGAGACACACACACACAGCGAGAGAGAGAGAGAGAGAGACACACACACAGCGAGAGAGAGAGAGAGAGACACACACACAGCGAGAGAGAGAGAGTGAGACACACACACAGCGAGAGAGAGAGAGAGAGAGACACACACACAGCGAGAGAGAGTGCGAGACACACACACAGCGAGAGAGTGTGAGACACACACACAGCAAGAGAGAGAGAGCGAGACACACAGCAAGAGAGAGAGAGAGCGAGAGACACACACACAGCGAGAGAGAGAGAGCGAGACACACAGCGAGAGAGAGAGAGAGAGACACACACACACAGCGAGAGAGCGAGACACACAGCGAGAGAGAGCGAGAGACACACACACACACACAGCGAGAGAGAGAGACACACACAGCGAGAGAGAGTGCGAGACACACACACAGCAAGAGAGAGAGAGAGACACACACACAGCGAGAGAGAGCGAGACACACACAGAGCGAGAGAGAGAGCGAGACACACAGCAAGGGTGAGAGCGAGACACACACACACACACAGCGAGAGATAGACACACACACACACATCCTTGCCAAGACTCTCAAGGGCGTTGCTTTAAACCGCAGCCCAACCTCTCCACCCAGGAACAGCGGAGCAATCTCCCCCACCCTCCGAAATCACTGAGACAACACCCCGGACCAGCACCAATGGACCCCCCCAGCCACGGCCACAGCACCACCAACCTCAATGCCCACCACAGCCAGAGCAGCATAGACCACCCCAGCTTCAGACAAGGCCTACCACCCCCAACGCAGACCCACACTTGGAGGAGCCACAGCCCGGCAGGCAGAGCTACGCACAGGCTGTGAGAGGAGCAACTGGCCCAGCCCCCACCAACCAAATGAGTGACATTAAACACAGGCTGAGTCTGCTATGCTCACGTGATAGGCCGAGGGTCATGGTAAGATGAGCACAAGAACTCCACCCTCACACTACATCCACCCAAGTAGCATAACACAAATGACATCTTAAATTATAAACAAATTATATTTGCACAATAAAGAGTTTACGTTTATTGAAAAATCCTATTTCATTAGTTCTTGTTGGATTGTGGGTGTTTGTCCCATTTTGAAGGTAAAGAAAAAACAGTTATGAAATCTTTTAACGTTGCATGTTGGAATTTCGAAGGATTGAAGTCCTCTGCTTTTGGGCTAAAGAGCAGAAACTCTAGACTTCCTGAAAGAAATTGCTGATGTTGATGTTGTGGTACTACAGGAAACATGGTGCAGAGGTGATGTTTCCACTGGCTGTCCACTAGGTTATAGGGAGATAATCATACCATCCACTGGCTGTCCACTAGGTTATAGGGAGATAATCATACCATCCACTGGCTGTCCACTAGGTTATAGGGAGATAATCATACCATCCACTGGCTGTCCACTAGGTTATAGGGAGATAATCATACCATCCACTGGCTGTCCACTAGGTTATAGGGAGATAATCATACCATCCACTGGCTGTCCACTAGGTTATAGGGAGATAATCATACCATCCACTAAATGAAAAGGAATCACACAGGGCAGAGACTCGGGGGAAATGCTAATATGGTATAAATCTGACCTAACTCATTCAATCGAATTGATCAGAACAGGAAAACTATTTATCTGGTAAAAATCAACAAGGAGGCTATCTTATCAGATAAAAACGTCTTCCTCTGCGCCTCATACATTCCCCCCTCAGAGTCACCCTACTTCAATGAAGAGAGTTTCTCCATTCTAGAGGGAGAGAGGAGTCACTTTCAGGCCCAAGGCAACGTACTGGTCTGTGGAGACCTGAATGCTAGAACAGCAAAATAACCAGACACTATTAACAGTCATGGAGATAAACACCTACCAGGAAGCAAACAACCTTTCCCCCCCCCCCCAGAAACAACTATGACAAAGTGAAAAACTAAAATGGAGCACAGCTCCTGAAGCTCTGTTGAACACTGGGTCTGTACATAGTCAATGGTAGGCTGAGAGGGGACTCTTTTGGTAGGTACACCTACAGCTCATCCCTTGGCAGCAGCACTGTAGACAACTTCCTCACCGACCTAGACCCTGAGTCTCTCAGAGCCTTCACAGTCAGCCCACTGACACCCCTATCAGACCACAGTATATCTGAGAAGAGCGGAACCCAGCCATGAAGCATCACGGCCCGATAAATGACATGGTACTAAACAGGCCTATAGATGGAGTGCAAACAGTACAGACATCTACCAAAAAGCAATTAGTAGCCAAAAAATACAATCTCTCCTGGACAACGGTTTAGCCTTAACATTCTCCTACAGCAATGAAGGTGTAAACTTGGCCGTTTGGAACAAACTTTATATTTGACAAATTAGCCTCCTAATCTAAAGAAACATAAGAGAAAACCAAAAAGAACAGATCAAGAAAAATGGTTTGATAATGATTGCAAAAATCTAAGAAAATCATTGAGAAATATATCTAATCAAAAACACAGAGAACCAGACAACAAAAATAAACTCCTTCAATATGGGGAAACAATACAAACACACCCTAAGAACAACACAGGAACAGCACATTAGAAATCAACTGGATGGAATTGAGGAATCCATAGAATCAAACCACTTCTTGGAGAATTGGAATAAATTAAACAAACCATTTTGGATAGGAATTGGCTATCCAAAATGGGGATATGTGGAGAAATCACTTTGCAAACCTCTATAGCAGTGGTTCTTAACCTTGTTGGAGGTACTGAACCCCACCAGTTTCATATGCGCATTCACCGAACCCTGATTTTTTTCAAATTCAAATCTATTTTACTGGTGCACAAAATTAACCGTGCATCAACATCACTGTGTTCAAAGAACAAAATCATCAAAACATGATTTTCACACAAAAACAAAAACATAATAATGAATATTTACTGCGAATCAGTTTGACTTCTGCTGTTGCCTTTCAGAGACCAGTTCAGAAATGTGCGGCTTCACCTTGGCAAGTGCCACTCTCATGTCATTTTCGCAACAAAGTCTGTTCCTTTTCTTCATTTTTATGTCCATCCTCAAAGGATTGCTCGCAAAGATATGTTGTTACAAACGGTATGAAAATCTCCAGAGCTTTCTTAGCAATAACAGGGTACGTTACCATTTGTTGATACCAAAACGTTGAAATCGTTGTTGTTCTGAAGAGTTGCTGTTGAACCTGGCTCTGCTGAATTTCAATGATTTCATCGAAGTATTCATCATTGACATCTGTTGTCTCAACACTAAACGTGAACGGCTGTCTCACCCATGCTGGATATGACTCTCTTGTAGGGAAGTATCCGTGGAGAGACTTTGCAAGCTCATCTAAGTGCGTGGCAATTGCTTGCTTCAGTTCCGCGGGTACAGAAATGTCTCCGATTCCAGATACATCTTCAATCTTACTTACACAGTCGTCCAGCAGGGGAAAGTTTGCGAAGTTATCGTTCTCTGTTCGTCGTTTCCATAACGGTAGCTTTTTTTGAAAAGCCTTCAGGTTTTTCTCCACTTCGATGATGTTGACTCCACCGCCCTGCATCTTTTGATTGAGATGATTGAGAGCTGTGAAGATATCAGCCATATACGCTAATATGAGAATGAACTCAGAATGTTTGAAACAATCTGCATGACAATGTTGGTGCTCTTGCAAAAACAGGGCTAATTCCACACGCACAGCAAAAACACGATTCAGCACCTGTCCCCGGGATAACCACCGAACGTTAGAATGGTACAGAAGTACCTCGAATTCAGAGCCCATTTCTTTACACAGCTCACTGAAGATGTGGTGCCTCAGAGCACTAGTTGGCACATAGTTCACGCATTCCACTACAATTTTTAATACTTCTGCCAGTTTTGGAAGCAAGGTTTTTGTTGCCAACGCATGCCTGTGCAGAATATAATGTGTAACAATGATGTGTGGTGCATCGGCTTTCACTAGCGCACCAAAACCAGACTTTCTTCCCAGCATGACTGGAGCTCCGTCCGAACAAACTGCAGAAACCATATCCCACGAAAGATTGTTGTCTTTGAAGAAGTCATCCACAAGTTTCTGTACATCGGCTGCCTTAGTTGTTGTTGTAAGAGGCTTACAAAATAAAAAATCTTCCTTTATCACGTCGTCTTTCACATAGCGCACGAATACAGCAAGCTGGCTTAGATTGGAAACGTCTGTGGTCTCGTCGAGTTGAAGGCTGAATTTTGCCGGGCTTGAAATCAGATCTGCAACTACTTGAGCCAAGATGTCTTTGCTCATGTCCTCTATTCTGTCGCTGATGGTGTCATTTGAAAGAGGAATTTGGGATAACTTAACTTCAGCCTCTTTTCCCAGCATGATATTCGCCATCTTCAACACAGCTGGTTTTATGAGTGTTTCACCAATGGTGTGTGGTTTGCCCTGCTTTGCGATCGGGTAAGCAACTTCGTACGATGCTGTGAGGATCGGTTTGTTGATGGGTAAAAAGCCGAGAACAGGCAGAGTAGCCTTTTCATCGAATCTGGCTCTCTTCACCTTGAATTCAGCGAGCGTTGTGTTCTTGTATTTTCCATCTCCATGCAGCTTAAGGAAGTGTTCTCTTAGTTTTGCCGGTGCTAGACTAGAATTGCTCAACTTGGCATTGCAAATCATGCAGTTAGGACGCTGACTCCCATCACGTTCCGTTATACATGTGAATCCATATTGTACATATTCGTCCAACCACTTTCTTTTTTTGCTCGACATAGTAAGTATGAAGGGATTAAAATATTAAGAAAGAAATCACAAGACGTACCATCACGACAGTCACAAGTCGACTACTGAGCGCACCAAATTCCCTGCAGCACAGATAGGCCAAGCGATGTAGCGTGATCACCTGCAGCCAATGATGGCCAAGCGGGGCGTGTCATCACGAATCATATGAGTCGGATGTGTGTCTTGACCTCCGCCGAACCCTTGAGACTGACTCACCGAACCCCTGGGGTTCGATCGAACCCAGGTTAAGAACCACTGCTCTATAGCAATATAACAAAGAGCCCAGAACAAAAATGACAAATCCTTGAATCAGCAGTCAAAGACTATCAGAAGAATTATTGGTAAAACTATGCTCTCTCCAACCCAAAAAGGCCTGTGGTGTTGATGGTATTTTAAATGAAATGATCAAATATACAGACCACAAATTCAAATTGGCTATACTCAAACTCTTCAACATTATCCTCACTGCAGGCATTTTCCTCAGTATTTGGAACCAAAGATTGATCACACCAATCTATAAAAATGGAGACAAATTTGACCCAAATAATTACAGAGGAATTTGCATTAACAGCAACTTGGGGAAAATGTCCTGCAGTATCATAAATAGCAGACTACATCATTTCCTTGATGTACACAACGACCTGAGCAGAAGCCAGATTGGATTTCTAAAAAATTATCGTAAAACAGACCACATTTACACCCTCCAATTGACAAACAAGTAAAACAAAACAAAGGCTAAATCTACTCATGTTTTGTAGATTTCAAGAAAGCATTTGATACAATTTGTCATTAAGGTATTTTTATAAACAAACAGAAAGTTGTATTGGAGGGAAAACATATGATGTTATTATTACTAGGCTACTCTGGGGCGGCAGAGTAGCCTAGTGGTTAGAGTGTTGGACTAGTAACCGGAAGGTTGCAAGTTCAAACCCCCGAGCTGACAAGGTACAAATCTGTCGTTCTGCCCCTGAACAGGCAGTTAACCCGCTGTTCCTAGACCGTCATTGAAAATAAGAATTTGTTCTTAACTGACTTGCCTGGTTAAATAAAGGTAAAAAAAAAAAAAAAAAAAAATTAAATCAATGTACACTAAAAACAAATGTGCGGTTAAAATTGGCAACAAGCAACGTGGAGAGACGTGGAGTGAAACAGGGCTGCCCAATAAGTCCAACACTATTTAACATCTACATTAACGAATTGGGAAAAACATTAGAAGAAATCGGCAGCACCTGGCATCAGCCTACACAACACTGAAATCAAGGGTCTGCTGTACGCAGATGACCTGGTGCTGCTGTCTCCCACTAAGGAGGGTCTGCTGTACGCAGATGACCTGGTGCTGCTGTCTCCCACTAAGAAGGGTCTGCTGTACGCAGATGACCTGGTGCTGATGCCTCCCACTAAGGAGGGTCTGCTGTACGCAGATGACCTGGTGCTGATGCCTCCCACTAAGGAGAGTATGCTGTACGCAGATGACCTGGTGCTGCTGTCTCCCACTAAGGAGGGTCTGCTGTACGCAGATGACCTGGTGCTGCTGTCTCCCACTAAGGAGGGTCTGCTGTACATAGATGACCTGGTGCTGATGCCTCCCACTAAGGAGGGTCTGCTGTACATAGATGACCTGGTGCTGCCATCTCCCACTAAGGAGGGTCTGCTGTACGCAGATGACCTGGTGCTGATGCCTCCCACTAAGGAGGGTCTGCTGTACGCAGGATGACCTGGTGCTGCCGTCTCCCACTAAGGAGGGTCTGCTGTACACAGATGACCTGGTGCTGATGCCTCCCACTAAGGAGGGTCTTCTGTACGCAGATGACCTGGTGCTGATGCCTCCCACTAAGGAGGGTCTGCTGTACACAGATGACATGGTGCTGCTGTCTCCCACTAAGGAGGGTCTGCTGTACGCAGATGACCTGGTGCTGCTGTCTCCCACTAAGGAGGGTCTGCTGTACACAGATGACCTGGTGCTGCTGTCTCCCATTAAGGAGGGTCTGCTGTACACAGATGACCTGGTGCTGGTGCTGATGTCCTCCCACTACGCAGATGACCTGGTGCTGATGCCTCCCACTAAGGAGGGTCTGCTGTACACAGATGACCTGGTGCTGCTGTCTCCCACTAAGGAGGGTCTGCTGTACGCAGATGACCTGGTGCTGATGCCTCCCACTAAGGAGGGTCTGCTGTACATAGATGACATGGTGCTGCTGTCTCCCACTAAGGAGGGTCTGCTGTACACAGATGACATGGTGCTGCTGTCTCCCATTAAGGAGGGTCTGCTGTACACAGATGACCACAGATTCTGTCAGACCTTGGCTCTGACCGTTAACCACAGATTCTGTCAGAACTGGGCTCTGACCGTTAACCACAGATTCTGTCAGAACTGGGCTCTGACCGTTAACCACAGATTCTGTCAGAACTGGGCTCTGACCGTTAACCACAGATTCTGTCAGAACTGGGCTCTGACCGTTAACCACAGATTCTGTCAGAACTGGGCTCTGACCGTTAACCACAGATTCTGTCAGACCTGGGCTCTGACCGTTAACCACAGATTCTGTCAGACCTGGGCTCTGACCGTTAACCACAGATTCTGTCAGACCTGGGCTCTGACCGTTAACCACAGATTCTGTCAGACCTGGGCTCTGACCGTTAACCACAGATTCTGTCAGACCTGGGCTCTGACCGTTAACCACAGATTCTGTCAGACCTGGGCTCTGACCGTTAACCACAGATTCTGTCAGACCTGGGCTCTGACCGTTAACCACAGATTCTGTCAGACCTGTTAACCACAGATTCTGCTCTGACCGTTAACCACAGATTCTGTCAGACCTGGGCTCTGACCGTTAACCACAGATTCTGTCAGACCTGGGCTCTGACCATTAACCACAGATTCTGTCAGACCTGGGCTCTGACCGTTAACCACAGATTCTGTCAGACCTGGGCTCTGACCGTTAACCACAGATTCTGTCAGACCTGGGCTCTGACCGTTAAATCTAAAAAACAAATACAATGACATTCCAAAAAAGGTCCGGAAATCAGGATGCCAAATATAAATTCTATTTGGACATAATTCTATTAGAACACACCAAAAACTACACGCATCTTGGAATTACTTAAAAATCATACAATGTGATTTTCTGGATTTTTGTTTTAGATTCAGTCTCTCACAGTTGAAGTGTACCTATGATAAAAATGACAGACCTCTACATGCTTTGTAAGTAGGAAAACCTGCAAAATCGGCAGTGTATCAAATACTTGTTCTCCCCACTGTATGTATGTATGTATGTATATAAATAAAATAATTTTTTCTTTATATGTATACTTTGACAATGTAAGTAATTTAACTTGCCATGTCAATAAAGTCAATTGAATTTAATCACACAGCGAGCGAGCGAGAGAGAGACACACACAATGAGAGAGAGACGCACAGCAAGAGAGAGACACAGCAAGACCGAGACAACGAGACACACACACAGCGAGACCGAGAGACACAGCGAGACACACACAACGAAAGCGACACACAGCGAGAGCGAGACACAGACACAGCGAGAGCAAGAGAGACACACAGTGAGAGCGAGACACAGACACAGCATGAGCGAGACACAGACACAGTGAGAGCGAGAGAGAGAGAGAGAGAGACACAGCGAGAGAGAGAGACACAGCGAGAGAGAGAGACTCACAGCGAGAGAGAGACACAGCGAGAGACACAGCGAGAGCGAGAGAGAGAGAGACACAGCGAGAGAGAGAGACACAGCGAGAGAGAGAGAGAGACACAGCGAGAGAGAGAGAGACACAGCGAGAGAGAGAGAGAGACACAGCGAGAGACACAGCGAGAGAGAGAGACACAGCGAGAGAGAGAGACAGCGAGAGAGAGAGACACAGCGAGAGAGAGACACAGCGAGAGAGAGAGAGACACAGCGAGAGAGAGAGACACAGCGAGAGAGAGAGACACAGCGAGAGAGAGACAGCGAGAGAGAGAGAGAGAGAGACACAGACACAGCATGAGCGAGTCACAGACACAGTGAGAGCGAGAGAGAGAGAGACACAGCGAGAGAGAGAGACTCACAGCGAGAGACACAGCGAGAGACACAGCGAGAGAGAGACACAGCGAGAGAGAGAGAGACACAGCGAGAGAGAGAGAGACACAGCGAGAGAGAGAGAGACACAGCGAGAGAGAGACACAGCGAGAGAGAGAGAGCGAGAGAGACACAGAGAGAGAGAGAGAGAGAGACACAGACACAGCATGAGCGAGACACAGACACAGTGAGAGCGAGAGAGAGAGACACAGCGAGAGAGAGACACAGCGAGAGAGAGACTCACAGCGAGAGACACAGTGAGAGCGAGAGAGAGAGAGAGAGAGACACAGCGAGAGAGAGAGAGACACAGCGAGAGAGAGAGAGACACAGCGAGAGAGAGAGAGACACAGCGAGAGAGAGAGACACAGCGAGAGAGAGAGAGAGAGACAGTGAGAGAGAGAGAGAGAGACAGCGAGAGAGAGAGAGAGACACAGCGAGAGAGAGAGACACAGCGAGAGAGAGAGACACAGCGAGAGAGAGAGCGAGAGAGACACAGCGAGAGAGAGACACAGCGAGAGAGAGAGACACAGCGAGAGAGACACAGCGAGAGAGAGAGATCAACAAGTGATCACACGTTGGCAGCAACATAATTAACTGATCACATGTTGAGGGAAAATAATAACTGATCCTGAAGCAACTTTGCAGAAAAATGTGGCTCTCTGCATGCACAATTGTGTTGTAGTTTCTTTGTTGTAATGGCTTTTCAACTGGCACATCTTAACCAGAGATGGGAATATTTTAAAGGAGCTATGGACAAAGCAACACATTTGATATTTAGAGGTATCTCCCTTTCCTTGGAGAGAAAATCTTTTGTAAGTGATGCTCAGAACTGACCAACGACCACAAACTCCAGATGACACGTTAGTAAACCCACAAGTCAGCTCAAGAATCACCCCTCACCACCACAAATTGAAAAGTCTATCTACTGTGTACTGTCTAATGCTGTGCCACTATATGTCACCAAGGGGATTTTACCACCTTGTAACAACTATGCAAAGCAAAAAATCCCAACAGTCATCAAGAGGAAAAATATAGCTGCTTGCATGTGGTAATATCTAGAGCAATAAATTCAACCCACCCTTTGATTTTCCACACAGCAGGGTATATAAAAGACTGCTAACAATCTAAGATGACAAACATTTACAGACTCCAGACCTCCCTTCGTATACACCTCACAGGACTCTGCCTACAAGACCTTCAGTTTATCATGGAAAACATATTCAGGATTGCCTTTTTGATGCTTTTTCTCTCAGTTGGTCTTCAAGGAAGCCCGGCTACCAATTTCTTGAAAATTGCAAAAGGAATCGAACGACTACAAATAAATATTACATGTGTAAGTCCCTTCATGACATAAGAGGTGTTCAAATAATTGTAATGTATTTCTGTGATCAACTAACATTTCTCTTTTTCCATATTGTTCTGTAGCCAGAAGAAGATACATTCTTCTATGCTCCGTCTCCAGCGGATGTAGAGGTAAGGCTAACTAAACATGTTCAACAACTGATATCTGCAAATGTACAACACAGTAGCCCTTAACCTTTCCACTCACATGTAGCCTCTAGCCCTAGCTGGGTTTCTGACTTGCTAAAGCATTATTTTGGCTTCGACGGTTCATAGAAGACCACTAGTACAGGAAACACAGCAAGGTTGCAGACGGTGGTTCAACTCATTTCAAATAGCACTTTGAACAACTAAAACCCACTCCCGTCTTGGCAGTGCAATTCACCACAACTAATCCACAGCCTCTTTTTCCATGTCACAAAATCAAAGAGCCCCAGGGCAAACAGTTACGTCTCTTTCTCTCGGTTGCAGAAAAGCATTGCTGGAGCACTGGCCTGTTCTATTCAACAACTGAACCACCTCAATGACAACAGAAATCTGCAGCATCATATCAACAGGATTTTGACGGTCCTACAAAAGACATCTGATGATATCGTAAGTCTTATTACTTTCCCTAAACGTCTTGCCACAAATATATAGATATATGTTCTTAGTAAACAGGTCGGCTCATATAAGTTGGTGTACCACTTTACATGGCGTTAGACTAAATCATACCTTATCTCCTCAGAGAACGGACTCGTCAGAATGCAGCCGTGAGAACCCGCTGTCCAAAAAGTCTTGCAAGGAGTTCATGGAGAATATGATCAGTTTAGCTAAAGCTCTATCTGCCCAACGGTCCCCATGATAAAATAGGTTCTAGCTCCCAGTTGCATGGGGGGAGGATGGGGTCACAGGAAGTAGATTGTCATTGCACTGATACTATATATATTATCTCTAACAATTTGTGTAACACCAGCTTTTAAAATATATATATATATTTATATGTCTAACTGGATGTCCTTAACCTGGTATGAAAGCCCTACATAATGAAGGAAGGGGCTACTGTAGGTTCTGTTTAATGATGTGATATCCATATACTGTGCCTGAACTGCTCTGAATGCAAGTGTTTGAGTTCTCAATGTCTGTTAACTATAATGTATTTAAGCTTCTAAAAAGCTCTAATTAAGTTATTTATTTATGTATTTATTACATATTTATTATATTTTGATTTCTACACATGGACTGTTCCTATAACCTTGATAATAAATTTGCAATTAAAAGTATTTGAAATTAATTTACTTGTTTTTTTTAGGGTTAAACATTGCTAACACTAATGTAGCAAATAAGATGCATTTAAATTTATTCGTTTTATCGTTAATTATATGTGAATTAGAGTTCGGCGCAGTAAGACCAAGAGTCGAATGCCCTTTTGCCCGAATCTGGAATCCTCGTTGCCTAGACTTAGGTGGGCTCCTACGTTCGCAGCTCGTGGGACCACTTCATTGTACAAGTATAAATTGCTTATCGGCCCATGTGGGGATAGTTCGGAGGTGTGGGGCTCTCAGCTGCATCTAATTTCATCTCTACTGAGCTTCCTTCCGTCTCCTACTGTATGTTTCAATGGAATATCACAATATCTGACTGCGTACTATGGTAAGTCATACTGTGGTTTGAACAAATTGTTGCCGGGTCTATGCTAAAATCGAGAGTGAAAGGCAGGCCAACTTAGGAGGTGGGTTCCTATAGGTGACCTCTGTAGGAGGGGGAATTCCCTTCTCAGTTATAGGGCAATAAACAATTAAAGTCCATGGATGGAAAATGAGCTCGTCCTCATCCACATAATGGTAGTAAATGTAAATGACATTCTAACCTCAAGCTCGGGTAATGTAGTGATTCATGTTTACGGTGGGCTGGTCTCCTGCACCTGGCCTAAAAAAAAAACATTGACATCACCAGTAGTATGAATATGATGTAGCTAATGCAATGTGTTGAAGCTCCTTAAACACATTGGAATCTTAGAAGGGCTTAAACAGTCATTTTGCTGTTCTAAAACATAGCCCAAGTAGCTGCCTTCCAGTAATGTGTAAACCACTCAAAAGGCTACAAGCACACAAACGCATCTGCGGGTTGACTTTATTCTACTGCCAATCCTTCCCTTCGTATGCGTCGGGCCACCCACCCATCTTATGTGAACAGGAAACGTTTTCCAGGATCAAGTTCTTAACATTGTGCCTCAAACATGACTATTCTAAACACGGGCTGTATGACCTAAATCTAGCTTACCCAAATGAGAGGTAGGCCTAAAAAGCAGTGTGCGACCACATCAAGAGAACTGGATATCCTGTTTATCTCTGCATCTACTATTTCAACGGGGCTGCTGTGCCAAGCACTTTAATCACAGAGATCCTATTCATTACTATTACAAATATATGATTCACACACCTTCTGATAACAAGGATCTGGATCAGTTATTTGGGAGTCGGTGATTTAAGAATCAGATAATGACCCTCTCTGGCCAACCCCTTGTGTACCAGCAGAATTTTCGGCCATCCCCGTTTGGACAACCGCCTTGACTTGAATACGTCAATAACCAAATGCCTCATACACCACAGTATCTTCTATATACTAGCTCAACATGAAAGGACAATTCCATGCATCCAAACCAAGCCTTGACAGTAGTCACTCGTCAATGAATGTTTAACATGTAATTCAGATAAACAATGACAATGTACGTCTGAGCGGACATCAGCGTCCAAGGCTCGTATCAAGACAGTTTCAATATCAATGTGTTCCATTCATATCACTACAGTGACACCTTCACTATGAACAATTTTGCATCCAGCCTTGCAGCATATTTGCATAAATACCAGGCTTTACATGATAACCCATCCAGGCATGCCACAAACAGCAGATCTAGAGTGGTTCATACATACTATTCAGGTGTTTGATCCTGGAGCGTCGGGTCCCTTAATGCATGGGAGACTTCCTGTATACAAGGAAGTAAAAAAGAAGCCAGGTTAATACAACAAAATAGGGCTGTGTAAACATTAAAACGAGTGGTATGATATGCTGCGTCGCCTGCACAGGAAACCATAGCATTTCCTGTGTGTGTGTGTGTTTATAGTAAAGACCGTGCTCGTTCTTAGATGGTGGGATCAGCTTGTGAAACCACTGGCGGTATCAATGCAAGGCTAAATCACAACTACGGACCTCTGACACACAACATGACTTCCTACAAACTGATAATACATTTGTATGCAATTGACTTGTTCTCGTGTGCAATGTCAAGGTGCATGCAAACTCCTGATGAGAGCACGTTGGATGATTGATTTAAATGCATTGCAGACCCTTAGCCTAAATTCAATCATGTTTTGAATTGCTCTGGTTGCATGCATAATGAAGATCATTGCATGAATTCCCGTCAGCCACAAGAGTTGACTGGACTAGTTCATACAATATCTTGGCTGTATTACAGAGAAAGTCTTACCTTCAACTTTGAATGGCATAGTTCTTTGTCAAAAAGCACACAATCAATTAAATCTACTGATATTATTGCCAAACATCATTTGAGAGGTTTATTTATATTCAATTTCTTATCTCAAAGCATAATGCACAATGTGACCACAGAACTAAATAGAACATTAAAAATCTATGAGAAAAACTTTTTCAGAAACGTGTTTTTTGTGCCTTCTAACAAATTGTGACACATCTATAAAAAAACAAACACATTAAACAAATAAAAACCTCATTAACCATTTTTCATAATAATCTTAACTTTACAGGCTATGGAAGATTAACTTGCAGTTTAAGGGCATCATGTCAACCTATTATTTTATGCTCCCATTTGTCCTGCTGAGGTATGCTTTTTGATGTCGTTTTCTGTTCAAGTGTAGGTGGAGAAGTTTCACAAATGTATTTTTTAGTGAAGAGTCACGCTGGGGTCCTCTCAGATGCTGAAGTGATCGCTCACTGGAGGCTTGGCCACCCAGGAGCCGTAGCCTTGCTGCGCTAAGTAGGACCTCAGCACACTCTTGGCCTCCTGGTAGGGCTTGGCCATCATCTAGAAAACCCATTAATGGGACATGGGTTATTAATGCTAAACAATGGGACAGGAGACATCACACGTTTGTGAAAGGTAACATCTGAGAGGGTTTGTAATTGATCCTGTCCCACACCCACTCATGGTTTCCTAGTGGAGCTAGTGGGCAGGGCATGAATTCAAATTGAATGGAGCCCAACCGTGGTGGGGGGAGACGAGAGGAGCGTTTTTATTACCTTGGCCTCTCTGTAGGAGACTGTAGCTAGCAGGTCCCGTCTTGAAGCCTCCTGGGCCACCAGGTTGAAGCGACTCAGCATGGCTGCTTTACACAGGCGACTGGCCAGGGCAGGGCCGCTCTTAAATGGAGACCTGACACACAAATCAACATGGCCGTCGTGAAGAATCAGCTAACAGATCACCTGTAGATTCCCTGGGTTTTCAAGCCAGAATGGGGCCTAATTCATGTCATGAAGTGCATTTTATTTCAGAACATTTGGGGAAAGTCTGACTATGAAATATTCTTACGCCTCCACCGTCTTGCCCTCCAGGCCGTCCACCACCTCCAGGGAGACGTCCCCCTGGCTCCAGTTGATGCCATGGCTCCACTGGGCGTTGGTGTTTGCGCCACCCTCAGGGCACGCCGTGGGCACCAGGCTGATGTGGGGCCGGTACACGCAGTAGTACATGGGTAGGCGGGGGGTGATGCCGTCCACACGCTGGTTCACCGCAATCTCCATGCCCCGCACGTCACAGCAGCTCACGTCGCCTGCATTTGAGGATGAGGACGATGGCAGAAGCACTCGCCTTCATTCTACACCATTTGAAAGAAATCTATTCTTTGGAATCAGCCCAGAAGGAAAGACTAGGAGAGAATGAGCATTTTTGTTCCAATCCAGCACTACATCACCTGATACAACTTACGTGCTCGATGACCTGATCAGTTGATGCGTTAAATCAGGTGTGTTAGTGCAGAGATAGAACACAAACGTGGTGTCCACTGGGCTACATACGACTGGAGTTGACAAACATTGCTTTTCAGACTATTGAGGTGTAACCTATGATTGAGGGACTTGCCTACGAGGATGCTGCTGACGTAGATGGGCTCAATGAAGTGACTGAGCAGGGCTCCCTGGAAACCCAGCACCTGCCACTGGGTGATCTTGTCACTGGCCGACATGCTAACCACCCTGGAGGCGGCCTGGTCGAAGGTGGGGGAGAAGACTGAGAACACCTTGCCCTCCACCGTCACGTGCAGGCTGATCTGGTTGTTCACCTCCCAGGCTGAGATGGAGAGGGGGTTCAGGCGCCTGAGGGGAGAAAAAGATCAAGGCTGAAGGGACAGACAGCCAAGTCGATATTTTCCAGCCTATTAGCTGAGTACTGGTGGGGCATAAGGAGTTTTAGAGTTGCCAGTCACTAACAGATTGGATGGGATCTGGGCGGCTCCTTTGGGCATCTGGTTCATGTACAGGTGGAGCGTGATGTTGCTCTTCAGACTGAGCAGCTTGGTGTTCTTGTCCTGCTGGAACATGGACTTCTCCTCAAGGCTGCGATTCTTACTAAAGAACAGCAACAGGTGCCTGTACAGATAACTGCAAATAAAACATGATTATACAGGTAACTACTACAAACTAATGCATATTTGGTACCCTGAAAGTAATGTGAAATAAGGGAATGTTTGTATGGAATCTTGGTGCTCTAAAGTTTATAGGGAGAACATTGTAGGAGGCAGTGAATGAATGAATGAACTGTTATTGAATATCGCTGGGTTGTAGTGAGAGGGGTTGGAAAACATATAACCAGCTTTGTCAGGTTCATTTGTAATTGCCCTTGACTGACTTACGATGTTGTAAATTACATGATCTAAGCAGTGTTCTCAGAGCATGAAAAAGTTCCAGGAAATACAACAGGAACCACATAAGAACAATTTAAACTTTCTCACAACCATCTTTGCTTCCGTGGATAGAAAGAAAAAAGGGTGTTTTGAAGGGATGTTTTTTCACATTCATGAATACACTGATTGAGATAAATGTACCGCATCAGTGATCTCCTTGCTGTTACAACTGCATGGGAGTCGTGAAGAACCCGTCCATTTGGTGTAGCGCTCTCCTTAGTGTTGTAATTCCCTGTTCCAATGGCCACCACTTCACATCCACTGGCTAGATGGATGTTCATGAGCCACGCACAGAGAACACATTTACCGGTAACATTCATAATAGCAACTTAAAATGTATCTAATATAATTCAAACGTGCCTTCAGAAAGTATTCGGACCCCTTGACTTCTCCCACATTTTGTTACGTTAGAGCCTTGTTCAAAATTGGATTAAATAAAATAAAAATCCTCAGAAATCTACACACACAATATCCTATAATAAAAAAGCAAAAAAAAAATGTTTTTTCTTAAAACTTCTTCAGGGTCGGTGGGTCCCCTGCGGGACGGTTGAGCTAACGTAGGCTAATGCGATTAGCATGAGGTTGTAAGTAACAAGAACATTTCCCAGGACATAGACATGTCTGATGTTGGCAGAAAACTTCAATTCTTCATCTAACTATACTATCTACTACAGTAGATATTACAGTGAAAAAACGCCATGCTATTATTTGAGGAGACTGCAAAGTTTTGAACATGAAAAGTTATTACTAAACAAATTAGGCACATTTAGGCAGTCTTGATAGAAAATCTCACAGAAATGCAATGGTTCATTAGATCAGTCTACAACTTTGCATATACTCCCAGAGCGCTAAGAACCTTGGCGTGATCCTGGACAACACCCTGTCGTTCTCAACTAACATCAAGGCGGTGGCCCGTTCCTGTAGGTTCATGCTCTACAACATCCGCAGAGTACGACCCTGCCTCACACAGGAAGCGGTGCAGGTCCTAATCCAGGCACTTGTCATCTCCCGTCTGGATTACTGCAACTCGCTGTTGGCTGGGCTCCCTGCCTGTGCCATTAAACCCCTACAACTCATCCAGAACGCCGCAGCCCGTCTGGTGTTCAACCTTCCCAAGTTCTCTCACGTCACCCCGCTCCTCCGCTCCCTCCACTGGCTTCCAGTTGAAGCTCGCATCCGCTACAAGACCATGGTGCTTGCCTACGGAGCTGTGAGGGGAACGGCACCTCAGTACCTCCAGGCTCTGATCAGGCCCTACACCCAAACAAGGGCACTGCGTTCATCCACCTCTGGCCTGCTCGCCTCCCTACCACTGAGGAAGTACAGTTCCCGCTCAGCCCAGTCAAAACTGTTCGCTGCTCTGGCCCCCCAATGGTGGAACAAACTCCCTCATGACGCCAGGCCAGCGGAGTCAATCACCACCTTCCGGAGACACCTGAAACCCCACCTCTTTAAGGAGTAGGATAAAGTAATCCTTCTCACCCCCCCCCCCCCCCCCTTAAAATATTTAGATGCACTATTGTAAAGTGGCTGTTCCACTGGATGTCATAAGGTGAACGGACCAATTTGTAAGTCGCTCTGGATAAGAGCGTCTGCTAAATGACTTAAATGTAATGTAAATGTAAATGTACACTGCTGCCACCTAGTGGCCCAAAATCAAAATTGTGCCTGGGCTGGAATAATACATTATAGCCTTTCTCTTGCATTTCAAGGATGGTACAAAAAAAACGTTGGCTTTTACTTTGTATTATCTTTTACCAGATCTATTTTGTTATATTCTCCTACATTCCTTTCACATTTCCACAAACTTCAAAGTGTTTCCTTTCAAATGGTACCAAGAATATGCATATCCTTGCTTCAGGCAGGAAGATTTGGGTATTTTATTTTCGGCTAAAATTGGGGAAAAAAATCCATGAAATAAAAAATAAAATAAAAAATAAATTGTGCATAAGCATCTAGACCCTTATTTACATAAGTATTCGAAATTGTGCTCAGTCGAATCCTGTTTCCATTTATCATCCTTGAGATGTTAATACAACTTTATTGGAGGCACCTGTGGTAAATTCATTTGATTGGACATGATTTGGAAAGACACACAACTGTCTATATAAGATCCCAATGTTGACAGTGCATGTCAGAGCAAAAACTAAGCCATGAGGTCGAAGAAATTGTCTGTAGAGCGCCGAGACAGGATTGTGTCGAGGAAAAGGGTACCAAAAAATGTCTGCAGCATTGAAAGTACCCAATAACAGTGGCCTCCATCACTCTTAAATGGAAGATGTGTTAACCTGTTAGTACTCTAGGGGCAGTATTTCATTTTTGGATAAAAAGACGTGCCCGTTTTAAGCGCAATATTTTGTCACGAAAAGATGCTCGAATATGCTTGGAATTGATAGTTTTGGAAAGAAGAGAATCTTACGTTTCCAGAACTGCAAATATTTTCACTGTGAGTCCCTTAGAACAAATGCTTCGGGCAAAACCAAGATGTATGACCGACCAGGAAATGAACATGATTTTTGAGGCTACGTTTTCCATGATCGCCTTTATATGGCTGTGAATGCGACAGGAATCAACGGACACTTTATCTTGTTTCCCCAAGGTCTCTGCAGCATTGTGACGTATTTGTAGGCATATCATTGGAAGATTGACCATAAGAGACTACAATTGCCAAGTGTCCCGCTTGGTGTCTGCGTGGCATTTGGTGCGCAAAAGTCAGCTCCCAGTATTTTTCCATTCGAATCAGACAACAAAGCAGGCTTCAAGGACGGTGCTTTCAATGGAGAGATATATGACAAACCACCTTCAGGATTGATTCAAACAACGTTTTCCATGTTTCAGTCGATATTATGGAGTTAATTCGGAAAAAAGTTTGACGTGTAGGTGACTGAATTTTCGGTTAGTTTCGGTAGCCAAATGCATAGTAACAAAAGGGAACGATGTGTCCTACACAAGAATCTTTCAGGAAAAACTGAGAGTCTCCTCATTGAAACAACTGAAGTTCTTCAAAGGTAAATTATTTTATTTGATTCCTTGGCTGGTTTTTGTGAATATGTTGCGTGCTAAATGCTAACGCTAAATGCTAAGCTAGCTATCACCACTCTTACACAAATTATTGATTTTCTCTGGTTCTAAAGCATATTTTGAAAATCTGAGACGACAGAATTGTTAAGAAAATGATAAGCTTGAGAGCAGCCATATTTATTTCATTTCATTTGCGATTTTTAGAAATCGCTAACGTTGCGTTATGGTAATGAGCTTGAGGCTGTAGTAACGATACCGCATGCGGGATGGGGCGGACTATGAGGTTAAACCACCAACAATCTTCCTAGAGCTGGCCGTCCAGACAAACTGAGCAATCGGGGGAGAAGGGCCTTGGTCAGGGAAGTGACCAAGAACCCGATGGTCACTCTTACAGAGCTCCAGAGTTCCTCTGTGGAGATGGGAAAACCTTCCAGAAGGACAACCATCTCTGCAGCACTCCACCAATTAGGCCTTTATGGTAGAGTGGCCAGACGAAAGGCACTCCTCAGTAAAAGGCACGACAGCCCGCTAGAGTCTTCCAAAAGGCACCAAAAGACTTTCAGACCATGAGAAACAAGATTCTCTGGTCTGATGAAACCAAGATTGAACTCTTTGGTCTGATGCCAAGCGTCATGTCTGGAAGAAACCTGGCATCATCCCTACGGTGAAGCACTGTGGTGGCAGGATCATGCTGTGGGGATGTTTGACAGTGGCAGGGACCAGGAGACCAGTCAGAATTGAGGGAAAGATGAACGAAGCAAAGTACAGAGAGAGGTCCTTAGACTGTGGCGAAGGTTCACCTTCCAACAGGACAACAACCCTAAGCACACAGGCAAGACAACGCAGGAGTGGCTTTGGGACAAGTCTCTGAATGTCCGTGAGTAGCCCAGCCAGAGGCTGGACTTGAACCCGATCGAACATCTCTGGAGAGACCTGACAAGAACTGTGCAGCGACGCTCCCCATCCAACATGACAGAGCTTGAGTGAGAGGATCTGCAGAGAAGAAGGGGAGAAACTCCCCAAATGCAAGTGTACTAAGCTTGCAGCGTCATAACCAAGAAGACTCTAGGCTGTAATCGCTGCCAAAGGTGCTTCAACAAAGTACTGAGTAAAGGGTCTGAATACTTTTTTTTTTTGAAAAGTTGTATACATTTCTAAAAACCTGTTTTTGCTTTGTCATTATGGGGTATTGTGTGATGGTGGGGGAACTAATCAATTTTAGAATAAGTAACGTAACAAAATGTAGAAAAGTCAAGGGGTCTGAATACTTTCCAAATACACTGTGTGTGTACAGTACTGTGCAAAAGTTTAAGGTAGGTGTGAAAAAAGGCTGTAAAGTAAGAATGCTTTCAAAAATAGACATGGTAGTAGTTTAGATTTATCAATTAACAAAATGGAAAGTGAGTGAACATAAGAAAAATCTACATAAATCAATATTTGGTGTGACCACCCTTTGCCTTCAAAAACACATCCATTATTCTAGATACACTTGCACAAAGTTTTTGAAGTAACTCGGCAGGTAGGTTGGCCCAAACATCTTGGTGAACTAACCACGGTTCTTCTGTGGATTTAGGCAGCCTCGGGTGCTTCTCTCTCTTCATGTAATCCCAGAGACTCAATGATGTTGAGATCAGGGGTCTGTGGGTGCCATACCATCATTTCCAGGTCGTTGTCATGCTGCAGAAAAAAATGTGGGGCCAATCAGATGCCTCCCTGATGGTATTGCATGATGCATAAGTATCTGCCTGTGCTTCTCAGCATTGAGGCCATTCATTCTGACCAAATCCCTAACTCCATTTGCAGAAATGCAGCCCCAAACTTGCAATGAACCTCCACCATGCTTCACTGTTGCCCGCAGACACTCATTTGTGTATCGCTCTCCAGCCCTTCGGTGAACAAACTGCCTTCTGCTACAGCCAAATATTTCAAATGTTGACTCATCAGTTCAGAGCACCTGCTGCCATTCTTCTGCACCCCAGTTCGTGTGTTTCCATGCATAGTTGAGTCGCTTGGCCTTGTTTCCACGTCGGAGGTATGGCTTTTTGGCCGCAAGTCTTCCATGAAGGCCACTTCTGACCAGACTTCTCCACGCAGTAGATGGGTGTACCAGGGTCCCACTGCTGAACATCTTCGGGCTGTGAAGAGAAGTAAGCATGATGTGTTTTTCATCTGCTGCAGTAAGTGTCCTTGGCCGACCACTGCGTCTATGGTCCTCAACGTTGCCCGTTTCTTTGTGCTTCTTCAAAAGAGCTTGGACATCTGGAAACCCCAGTCAGCCTTGACATTTCTGCCTGGGAGAGACCTTGCTGATGCCGTATAAAGACCTTATGTCTTGTTGCAGTGCTCAGTCTTGCCATGGTATGTATGACTTTTGACAAACTGACTTGAGCAACCTCACCTTGTTAGCTGAGTTTGGCTGTTCCTCACCCAGTTGTATTCCTCCTACACAACTGTTTGTGTTTCAGTTACTGATTGTGTTTCAACCTACATATTGAATTGATGATCATTAGCACCTGTTTGGTATAATTGTTTAATCATACACGTGACTATATGCCTACAAATCTGTGACTTTGTGCAAGTGTACCTAGAAGAATTGATGCTGTTTTGAAGGCAAAGGGTGGTCACACCAAATATGGATTTCATTTCGATTTTCCTTGTTCACTCACTTTGCATTTAGTTGATTGCTAAATATAATCTATTAACATGTCTATTTTTTCACACCTGCCTAAAACTTTTGCACAGTACTGCATATAACATTTAAATGTAGCCAATAAATAACCAGACATGGAAAAAGAGTGTCTCCCAAGTGCCTCCTTAATTACGTGACTGAGTGATAAATGCTGCCACTGTGCTCCTGCAGGCAGAGACCTCGGGGTAGCTGTCCATCAGCTTACTCAGCAGCTCTCTCACTGCCTGGGGAACATGCTCGTTGATGGGGTTCTGACGCTCTGCGGTACAGTAGGGGGGAAAAACACCATCACTGCTTAATGTCCAGAAACAACCCCTAACATGTCATCGTTTGCAGATCAAAATCTAATAGTTTTAAGCAACTTTGACAAACAATGTGCTTTCCAACAACTACAAAACATAAATAAAATAACTGAATAATTAAAAAATAAATGACTTGCCATAAACGGTTCTTCTAGGATGGATCTCTGAGCCTGTAGACTGACTCTCTTTCACTGGCAAGGGAGGAGGGCCATCTGAAACCACACACTATCTTATATTGACAGTCCATTTACAAACCATTCCCTAAAACATTGAATTTAAATTGAAAATCGATTTCCAATTACAGACATTTCATCAAACTAGTTGGTACAGCTATTCACCCAACGCCTCTGGAAGCAGAGAATCACCATCCAAGGTGGGCAGCAGGTCCTCAAGGGCCAGCTGAGCTGCACTGGCCCTGGCCTCCTTCTTATTGATCCCCATCCCAGTCTTGTACTTCACCCCGTCAATCACGACACAGAAGGCAAAGTAGAAGCCTGGGATGTTACCTGGACAGTCATCACATCATATTACTGAACATGTATATACACTGCCATGAATAAGAGCCTATGGATGGAGGATCAATGGAGGACATGGTTTGAGACGTACCTGTGGTTACCGTTTCCTTTAACTCAACCTGGAACTGTAGAACCTGAGAGAGCTGGTAAAGAGCTGACACTGCGTGGGTCTCACCCCGCTTGTATCGGTCAATCAACTCTTGGGGAATGCTTTTCGATCTGATGCCACCACCTGTGGCAGAACAACAAGACAACCAAACATCAGTTTCTGGTGCTAGTGCCAAAGTGGGATGGGTGGCCATTTTCACCTTCACAAAGCACAGAAACCAACAGGACCCATCCCTTTCACACCAACAGGACCCATCCCCCGTAAGAACAGAAACCAACAGGACCCATCCACCGTAAGCACAGAAACCAACCGGACCCATCCCTTTCACACCAACAGGACCCATCCCCCGTAAGCACAGAAACCAACAGGACCCATCCCTTTCACACCAACAGGACCCATCCACCGTAAGCACAGAAACCAACCGGACCCATCCCTTTCACACCAACAGGACCCATCCACCGTAAGCACAGAAACCAACCGGACCCATCCCTTTCACACCAACAGGACCCATCCCCCGTAAGCACAGAAACCAACAGGACCCATCCCTTTCACACCAACAGGACCCATCCCCCGTAAGCACAGAAACCAACAGGACCCATCCCTTTCATACCAACAGGACCCATCCCCCGTAAGAACAGAAACCAACAGGACCCATCCACCGTAAGCACAGAAACCAACAGGACCCATCCCTTTCACACCAACAGGACCCATCCACCGTAAGAACAAACCAACCGGACCCATCCCTTTCACACCAACAGGACCCATCCACCGTAAGAACAGAAACCAACAGGACCCATCCCTTTCACACCAACAGGACCCATCCCCCGTAAGAACAAACCAACCGGACCCATCCACCGTAAGAACAAACCAACCGGACCCATCCCCCGTAAGAACAAACCAACCGGACCCATCCCTTTCACACCAACAGGACCCATCCACCGTAAGAACAAACCAACCGGACCCATCCCTATCACACCAACAGGACCCATCCACCGTAAGAACAAACCAACCGGACCCATCCACCGTAAGCACAGAAACCAACAGGACCCATCCCTTTCACACCAACAGGACCCATCCACCGTAAGAACAGAAACCAACAGGACCCATCCCTTTCACACCAACAGGACCCATCCCCCGTAAGAACAGAAACCAACAGGACCCATCCCCCGTAAGAACAGAAACCAACAGGACCCATCCCTTTCACACCAACAGGACCCATCCACCGTAAGAACAAACCAACCGGACCCATCCCTTTCACACCAACAGGACCCATCCACCGTAAGAACAGAAACCAACAGGACCCATCCCCCGTAAGAACAAACCAACCGGACCCATCCCTTTCACACCAACAGGACCCATCCACCGTAAGAACAAACCAACCGGACCCATCCCTTTCACACCAACAGGACCCATCCCCCGTAAGCACAGAAACCAACAGGACCCATCCCTTTCACACCAACAGGACCCATCCACCGTAAGAACAAACCAACCGGACCCATCCCTTTCACACCAACAGGACCCATCCACCGTAAGCACAGAAACCAACAGGACCCATCCACCGTAAGAACAAACCAACAGGACCCATCCACCGTAAGCACAGAAACCAACAGGACCCATCCCTTTCACACCAACAGGACCCATCCACCGTAAGCACAGAAACCAACAGGACCCATCCCGTTCACACCAACAGGACCCATCCACCGTAAGAACAAACCAACCGGACCCATCCCTTTCACAACATTTACTTAAGCTTACAATTGGTGTTGCATGCCGGGTCAAATAGGTTTTTGTTCATTTCTGAGACAGCCGGAGACACATATGCCACTGCCAATCCAGGTGGGGCACAAATATTTTTCTTGAGGATTTGGGCAAAGCTGGCACCCCTAGAACCACGAAATGATCCACCTCGAGTCCAAGCCATCTTGGAAACTGTAGAAAAAGAGTAACATGTTATTCATACATAGCAGCCGTGTGTTATTTTCCCAAAGTTGGTCATAGGGTTTTGCACTGGACTGCAAACAGGCCTCGCCCAACTTCCAGTAGCCTGGATACCAGTCTCTGCTCTTTTGCTCGTTATTGAATTGTGATGGCAACTGACACTAGAGGGCAGTATTTACACATTTTTGAAGTTGTTGGTAAGAGAGAATAGCTATCTAGTTGGAATGCATTGCTTGACTGCCATGCGGGCGATAAGCAAAAATATATTTTGCAAACTGCAGCACCCCAAATGATTCGTTCTCAAGTTTGTTTGTTGAGCAGACTGTAGGTTTAAGGTCTACAAAGCTGTCTCCATTAGAGGTCCAAATAAAGTTTTTTTTTTACAGGTCAACCGATTATAATATTTCAACGCCGATACAGATTATTGGAGGACCAGAAAAAGCAGATACCGATTAATCGGACGATTTACACATATATATATATATATATATATATATATACACTGCTCAAAAGAATAAAGGGAACACTTAAACAACACAATGTAACTCCAAGTCAATCACACTTCTGTGAAATCAAACTGTCCACTTAGGAAGCAACACTGATTGACAATAAATTTCACATGCTGTTGTACAAATGGAATAGACAACAGGTGGAAATTATAGGCATTTAGCAAGACACCCCCAATAAAGGATTGGTTCTGCAGGTGGGGACCACAGACCACTTCTCAGTTCCTATGCTTCTTGGCTGATGTTTTGGTCCCTTTTGAATGCTGGCGGTGCTTTCACTCTAGTAGTAGCATGAGACGGAGTCTTACAACCCACACAAGTGGCTCAGGTAGTGCAGCTCATCCAGGATGGTACATCAATGCTGTGGCAAGAAGATTTGCTGTGTCTGTCAGCGTAGTGTCCAGAGCATGGAGGCGCTACATCAGGAGACGTGGAGGAGGCCGTAGGAGGGCAACAACCCAGCAGCAGGACTGCTACCGCCACCTTTGTGCAAGGAGGAGCAGGAGGAGCACTGCCAGAGCCCTGCAAAATGACCTCCAGCAGGCACAAATGTGCATGTGTCTGCTCAAACGGTCAGAAACAGACTCCATGAGGGTGGTATGAGGGCCCGACGTCCACAGGTGGGGGTTGTGCTTATAGCCCAGCACCGTGCAGGACGTTTGGCATTTGCCAGAGAACACCAAGATTGGCAAATTCGCCACAGGCGCCCTGTGCTCTTCACAGATGAAAGCAGGTTCACACTGAGCACATGTGACAGACGTGACAGAATCTGGAGACGCCGTGGAGAACGTTCTGCTGCCTGCAACATCCTCCAGCATGACCGGTTTGGCGGTGGGTCAGTCATGGTGTGTGGTGGCATTTCTTTGGGGGGCCGCACAGCCCTCCATGTGCTCGCCAGAGGTAGCCTGACTGCCATTAGGTACCGAGATGAAATCCTCAGACCCCTTGTGAGATCATATGCTGGTGCGGTTGGCCCTGGGTTCCTCCTAATGCAAGACAATGCTAGACCTCATGTGGCTGGAGTGTGTCAGCAGTTCCTGCAAGAGGAAGGCATTGAAGCTATGGGCTGGCCTGCCCGTTCTCCAGACCTGAATCCAATTGAGCACATCTGGGACATCATGTCTCACTCCATCCACCAACGCCACATTACACCACAGACTGTCCAGGAGTTGGCGGATGCTTTAGTCCAGGTCTGGGAGGAGATCCCTCAGACCATCCGCCACCTCATCAGGAGCATGCCCAGGCGTTGTAGGGAGGTCATACAGGCACGTGGAGGCCACAGACACTACTAAGCCTCAGTTTGACTTGTTTTAAGGACATTACATCAAAGTTGGATCAGCCTGTAGTGTGGTTTTCCACTTTCATTTTGAGTGTGATTCCAAATCCAGACCTCCATGGGTTGATAAATTTGATTTCCATTGATAATTTGTGTGATTTTGTTGTCAGCACATTCAACTATGTAAAGAAAAAAGTATTTAATAAGAATATTTCATTCATTCAGATCTAGGATGTGTTATTTTAGTGTTCCCTTTATTTTTTTGAGCAGTATATATATATATATTTGTAATAATGACAATTACAACAGTACTGAATGAACAATGAACACTTATTTTAACTTAATATAACACATCAATAAAAATCAACTTAGTCTCAAATAAATAAATAAACATTCAATTTGGTTTAAATAAGGATAAAATAAAGTGTTGGGGAAGAAAGCAAAAGTGCAATATGTGCCATGTAAAAAAATCGAACGTTTAAGTTTCTTGCTCAGAACATATGAAAGCTGGTGGGTCCTTTTAACATGAGTCTTCAACATTCCCAGGTAAGAAGTTTCAGGTTGTAGTTATTATAGGACTATTTCTCTATACCATTTGTATTTCATATACCTTTGACTATTGGATGTTCTAATAGGTACTTTAGTATTGCCAGCCTAATCTCGTGAGTTGATCGGCTTGAAGTCATAAACAGCGCAATGCTTGAAGTACAACGAAGAGCTGCTGGCAAATGCAGGAAAGTGCTGTTTGAACGGATGCTTACGAGCCTGCTGCTGCCTACCACCGATCAGTCAGACTGCGCTATTAAATCATAGACTTATTTATAACATAATAACACACAGAAATACGAGCCTTAGGTCATTAATATGGTCAAATCCGGAAACTATCATTTCGAAAACAAAACGTTTATTCTTTCAGTGAAATACAGAACCGTTCCGTATTTTATCTAACGGGTGGCATCCATAAGTCTAAATATTCCTGTTACATTGCACAACCTTCAATGTTATGTCATAATTACGTAAAATTCTGGCAAATTAATTCGCAACGAGCCAGGCGCCCCAAACTGTTGCATATACCCTGACTCTGCGTGCAATGAACACAAGAGAAATGACACAATTTCCATAGTTTAATATTGCCTGCTAACATGAATATCTTTTAACTAAATATGCAGGTTTCAAAAAATATACTTCTGTGTTTTGATTTTTAGAAAGGCATTGATGTTTATGGTTAGGTACAGTCGTGCAACGATTGTGCTTTTTTCGCAAATGCGCTTTTGTTAAATCATCCCCCGTTTGGCGAAGTTGGCTGTCTTTGTTAGGATGAAATGGTCTTCACACAGTTCACAACGAGCCGGACGGCCCAAACTGCTGCAGAAACCCTGACTCTGTTGCAAGAGAAGTGACACAATTTACCTAGTTAAAAGAAATTCATGTTAGCAGGCAATATTAACTAAATATGCAGGTTTAAAAATATATACTTGTGTATTGATTTTAAGAAAGGCGATGTTTATGGTTAGGTACACATTGGTGCAACGACCAAGCTTTTTTTGCAAACGCGCTTGTTAAATTACCCGTTTGGTGAAGTAGGCTGTGATTCAATGATAAATTAACAGGCACCACATCGATTATATGCAACGCAGGACAAGCTAGATAAACTAGTAATATCATCAATCATGTGTAGTTAACTAGTGATTATGTTAAGATAGTTTATAAGATATGTTTAGTGCTATCTAGCATCTTACCTTGGCTCCTTGCTGCACTCGCATAACAGGTAGTCAGCCTGCCATGCAGTCTCCCCGTGGAGTGCAATGTAATCGGCCATGATCGGTGTCCAACAATGCAGATTACCGATTGCTATGAAAACTTGAAATCGGCCCTAATTAAAATTGGCCATTTCGATTAATTGGTCGACCTCTAGTCTCAATCACACCATTCAATAATGAATTCATTACATTTCATCGTGCAAATATGTATTTTTCCTTCTCCATGCTGTTATTGCTGCCTGCAGAATGATCAATTACACACCGGTAGTGTCCATCGCCCCAGCCTGTCTGGCACTGTTTCCCTGCAGTTCTGTTAATAACGGTGAGGGCAGATGTTCAGCAGGTGCGAGCGGAGAACAGTGTGTGCCAGCTAGTCCTAAGGAGGCCTCCAGTACACAGCAGGTGGGAGCCACACCGTGTGCTAGCTATCTAGCTATCTAGCTAGCACACAGCAATGGCCCCCCGCCTTCCACCTACTGTGTGCCTGAGTAGTTAGCGGTGGGGGCAACACCAGTAGACAGTGTCCTTTGCCGCTGCCTGTCGGGCATGGTTTTCTCCAGTACACAGCAGGCGGAGGCGACACGGTGTGCTAGCTAGCTAACTAGCAAACTATCGCACAGTGGAGCTAGCTAGCACACGGTGTCGCTCCAGCCTCCCGCCTGCTGTACTAGTGGGAGGCGGCCGGTAGACAGTGTCCTTTGGATCTGTTAATGATGGTGAGCGCAGGTGTTCGGCAGTCGGGAGTGAAATTACTCAAAATACTTTTATTTCCCTTTTGACTCAAAGGGGCAATGGGATGCTTGAGAGGGGAGGTGTTCATGAAGGAACCAATGACGTACAATAATACCTTTCAGAGTTTTGGCAGTTCCATCTCACCAACAAAACAAAAACAAAAACGTACACCATACGGCAAGTGAGGAGTGATGGGTCGTTCGCGAACGAGTCGGCTCTAAGAGCCGGCTCTTGTAGGTGAACGTTGGGAGCCGGCTCGCATATCAGAAGAGACAAATCTATTTATAAAAAAATTAAGATTTAAATTAATAGAATTAACTAATTCAAAGAACGAAAAAATTAAATATAGGCCTAAATGCTCAAGCGCACACACATTCGTTCTGACTGTCTGCTCAGACTAAGTCTCACCTGTTGTTCCTGTCAATCAGACACGCAGTGTCAACCAATGAACCAAAGATGCGTGAGGGAGGGCCGAGCCAACTCACTCACTGTCACACACTTAGCAGCCGAGGAGAGCTAGGAAGGACAGCTGTGAAAACAACAGCTGGAAAATGAGTCGGAAGCACAGTAGCATTTGGATGCATTTTAATAATGTAGTCAATGTTAGAGCAGTTTAGAATTTGCCAAAACAAAATCTCATATAAAGCCTGTTCTACGCACAACCTACACCAGCATATGCGAACTGTGCACCCAACTGTAAAGCTAGCTGTAGCGGAGGGTCGAGAAACTAGCGGGCCTGCTAGTGATAGAGCCACCACCTCCACACGTGTAGATGTATCCACTCAGTCAAGTAGGCCTACTCCGCAACCCACAGCAACGCAGGCTTCTATGGACCAGTTTATGCCAAAGTCTATGTCTGTAGCAAAACAAGGCCAAATTGATATTGAATTGGCTAAAATGATTGCAACCGATTTCCAGCCATTTTCCATCGTGGAGGACGGAGGTTTTAGAAATTATAGCAATAGTCTAAATCCAATGTACACAATTCCACTTTCAAAATCACTTATTCCACAACTGTACGAGAGCACACAGGCTTCAGTGCGGGAAAGAGTCCCAAAAGCTACTGCAGTTTGCCTTACCACTGACTGCTGGACATCAAGGGTAACCACTTCTTACATGTCGGTTACATGTCACTTCATTGAAGACTTTTCGATGTCTAGCTGGACAAATTGAAAGCAGCTGTGAAAGCAGCTGTGGAATAGTTCCACAGGAGCACAGTAGGTGCTGAAAAACTCAAGTCTACACAATGCCAGATGGGCCTAAACAAGACTGTAATATAAGATGGAATTCAACATTTTATATGTTGAGGCTGTTTCTTGAGTCAAAGGATGCCATCATCTCTACCCTGGCCATTGTCAATGCACCTATTGATGCTCTGACCCAAGAGGAATGGGAGGTGGATGAGGTGTACAGAGGCCTGGAACCCTTTGAGCAGGTCACTGTGGAAATCAGTGGAGAGAGGTACGGTAAGCAGTTATTACTACATCATTATTTAATCCTGTATTATATATGTAAATGAGCAGTAGATGAGAATGTACTATCAGTAGACAAAACATGAACCTGAACTAATAAGTTACTGGTCTCTCTTTTCAGCTATATGACAGCCTCAAAAATGATACTCCTGTGTAAGGGTCTGCAGCGAATCACAGCCAACCGCCAGAGAGAAGCAAAGTAACCACAGGACATGTGACAGAGTTGATGGACACCCTATGTTCATCAATGTACAGAAAGTTCCACAGAATGGAATATAATCACGTGCTATCAGAAACCACTGCACTTGACCCCAGGTTTAAGAATGTAGCCTTCAGTGATGCCAGAACGATTGATGAGGCTCTTCAAAGAATAACCTCAGCAGCAGGGAGGGACAGCCCCAGCAGTCAGCTGGCTCAGGCACCAGGGCAACAGGAAGAAGAGGGATCAGATGGAGCAGAAGCACCAGCAGTAGTGCCACAAACGTCTGCTGTTTGACGAGAGAGCAACCCGGGATGCAGCACGAAGGAATCGCTCAGCAGATGCCATAATGGAGGTCCGATCCTAATAGAAGGAGCCCCTCCTCCATAGATCTGCAGATCCTCTGAGCTGGTGGAAGAACAAGGCCTCTGTCTACCCACGGCTATCTAAAGTCATGACAGGGAGACTCTGCATAGTGGCCACATCCGTTCCCTCTGAGAGGGCCTTATCGAAAACGGGACAAATAATTACTGAGAGAAGACACCACATCAGGCCCTCGAAAGTGAGGCAGCTTGCATTTCTGAATGCAAATCTCTTATAAAAGCAAAACATGGTCAGCATTGCTGTGTGCTGCTGGTTATAACATGGCAATAAAGAAGAGAGAGAAAAAAAAAGAAAAAAAAAAAGAAAAAAAAGAGGGACCAGTTTAATGTTTTAAGTGGGATGCTGCAGTTTTGCTAATTGTTATTTATTTTTCTTTGATATGGTGCAATATTATATTATGCTGTTCAGATTGTGTTCGTTTTGAATTGTTACATTTATATGCACTTTGTTGATATACAGTAAAAAAGTTATACTTTAAATGCAAATGTTTAATAGCATTCTTTTTCATAACAAACCAATGCATTTTCAAATACATTGTGGTTAAGGTAGAGTATGATTTAATTTAATAAGAATTGTTTTAACACCAATCATAGTCAAACTATCACAAACTGTTTGACTTGAAAAAATACAACCTTTTTTTTTTTTTAAAGAGCCGTTTGGGAGCAAAAGGAGCCGGCTCACTGAAAAGAGCCGGAATGCCCATCACTAAAGCATAACACAGTATAAAAAAAAACTGAAGTCAGGGAAAGAGGTATCCTGCACATTTTCAAGTTAAAAGTCTACATTCTCTATTAATCCTCAGTTGAGTTTACTTCACATTTAGGTAGCGAATGCAATGGATTTGTTTGCCAGCGCAAGTCTGGACAGCATTAGCTGTATTATGCCTAAAACAGTGAAGTTTCAGTCTGCTAGGTGTATCTCCACAGCATGGGCATATCTCTGGGTGACGTGGACATCCCCATGCATCCACCTTATCAAAATATGACTAATTCAATATTGCACCATCACATTCGCTGGGCTCCATCTGCAATCAAAACCAGTAGTATCTACCAGGAATAATGAATCATAACCAGTAGTATCTGCCAGGAATAATGAAACATAGAAGAATAATTGATGACTATATGAATTACGTATGACCACTGTAGTCTTTGACACTCAAAATATATTTTTTTAATCGACTATTTTGATATATATTTCATCGCTAAAAATCTTGCCAAAGCATATTGTGTAAGAGGGGTTCATATGAATTTAAAACAATTTTACATGATTTATATGAAAATCAGTCATGGACATATGGACATTGAAATGAACAAGGGAGAGGTTAAACGTAGACTAAATCTGGCATAAGCTTATTTCCACACTTTACAATAACTATGTTGTAGTGGTCTTAGGTAGTCTCCAAATAGGTTATTCCCTCCCATCGCGACAGAGCTTGTGATCTCCATACAGCACCACGCGCCTTCGGAAAAGCACCCCTCAGCCTCAGAAGATGCCCTTCTGGAGGCCTGCAGCCATAGTCATTATACCCCAATGTAGGCCTATTTGCCTACTAGACAAATAAAGTGCAGAGCATTCATGATGCCTGAAACTCATCATTCCAACATATTTGATTTAATTCATCCTTCATTCAGTTCAGTCAGTATGTCATCTATTCAGTCATATGTCCGAGTTGCAAAATAAACTAAATCAAAGAGAATAGAACAGTCTTATCCATTTGTTTATTATAATCCATGTGTGTATTCAAAATTATCTAAATTCTACAAAGTTCTTCAGCCTATCACTTTAATAATTAAATGTTTAATTAGGCCTATCCAGAAAAAGGAAGGTCTAGCCAGGTGCCGGTGGCGCGCGTGCAGCCCCGGTAAAAAATAGTCGCGAACTGCACATCACTAGAAATTACGCGTGACGGATCTCAGTCGTCATTAGGTAAACGCGGCCTATGCAGTAGCTAGTCATGTAGTTAACGCTAGTTACATTACTGCGTCTCTGCGTTTACAAACGGTATCTACCTAGCTAGCACGTCGTCAAAATCAAATTCAATTTGCTGATAGCTAAAACGTGTGTTGACTATGTAGCGAGTTAGCCAACATCTTGTAGAACTGTGTGAAGCTAGTTATTGCACGTGGGGATATAGTTAACGTTACTGTAGCTAAATAGTTACTTGGCTAGGTACCTATTGACAAACATTTCCAAAATAGTCATTTTATACTAGCTGATAACCAGCTAGCTAATTCAAAAACAGCACCTAACGTTACCTGCTGTCTTGAATGTCAAGTGCGGCTAGCGGGTCAGTCACTCAGCAGATTCTGCATGAATGCAGTTGAAATTTTAAAGGATGCAGGTCACTGATAGGTTATTTCTTGAGTGTCGTGTCAAAACATTCCGAAACCAAGGTGAATGCAAATTAGGGCACTTAACGTTTTTGCCAGGCGTTACATATTTTTGGGCCATATTCCCAAATATCTCACTTGGGATTTGCGTTAGAATTTAAGTAGTATCAACATGAGAAAAAAATAAATATATATATATATATATATATATATATATATAGTAGCATGGAAAAATGTTTGACCCAGGAAACACTGATGTTCATCTCCATTCATAGATTCCAGCTGAGGGCTAATTGAATGGGTGGCCAATGTGGGGATTGTGTTTGCCGGGGTGCCAAGTCTGTTTGTACTCTCTTGGCAACTCCTTATGGATTTTTTATTCCAAACATGTTTAGTTTGACTATGACAATTGAGTATGCAAAAACACAAACCTGTCTGGGATCAGGCTATGATTGTGTGTCTGCCAATATGATTTTATCATTTGCCATTCATTACAGAAAGGGACCATTTATTTTGCCATAGTAAGTCATTGATTTTCTTCTGATACTGAATGCATTATTGGACCTTTGTGCTTGTTTTGTGTGAAGAGCTTCAAGCCTACTATTTGCAACTCTGAGACTAGAGGGCAGTATTTACACATAAATACATGACTACATTTGAACCCTTCTGTTTCAATACCCGTCTACAGTTTATAACAAATATCTATCTACCTTTTAGAAAATCTAACAATTTACTGTGTTCAATATGTAATGCAACTGATGTGACAGAAAGTCATTGACACCCTATAATTTTACATTTGGTGAATGTGAACTGTAATTCTGCATTTGGTGTCTGAGTCACATCATTAGATGGCCCTAGAAGCCAATCCCTCAATGTATTAAATGACATGTGTGATTTTGGCAGAAAACTATCCCTAGTTTATGAAATTTGTTAGCAAATTCATAATCTTTCATTTGTTTTGATGGATGACCATAGATTAGGGAGTGACACATTTCTATCAGAGAAATACAGAAATATGCCATTAGCCTCTGCAATGCCCCTACCATAGAGTGCCCTCTCCCCAGCTCATGTTTGCCCTGACAGCACCCCCTTGTTGATAAATAACAGCACTGGCTCTCCAGCCTGGAGCAATCGCCTCCAGCTGCAGCTCCCCAATGCTCCGTCTCCACAGCAGAGATTGAATCTTCCCCATTCATTAGACTAAGTGGATGAGGTTCTCTAATAGGAGCTCCCTTCCCCTCAATAATTGTCGTTGATTGGCATAAATTAGACCCTAGTTGCCAGACGAGTGATTCTCGACGACGATAATCCGATTCCCAACTCAAACTAATAGGATTTTAACTTGGGCTTGGCCTAATGTCCGTCTGCAGACCCTGGCTGTGGCCCTGTGCCCTAGCCAACCAGTGCCCTCTGGATCATATCTGTCTGTGTGTGTGTGTGTGTGCTGCTGTGTCGTCCTTCCATGTGCACAGATTGCCAGTCGTACTCTGCCCTTATGACTCATTCCCAGAAAGACATACAAAGACATTAAATTGATAGGAAATGTATACAGGTTATAGTCAGAGACAGAACATGGGAAAAGCCTGAGGTCTTTCCACATCTGACTCAGTGAGGGATGGGATACTCACTTTGATTGAATTCCAGGAACCCATCATTTAACTCAAATTTCCATAAAAAGTCATATATTTTTTACACATGAACCTAATATGCTCCCTTGGTATCCCTGGAATGTCCAGGACAACATACCTGCTGCTGACCTTGTATACTGTAACTAGTGAACAATTTACTGTGTAGTAAATACTGTTGAGTGGCCAATGTCAATTATTCTTGAATTCTCCCTCAGGTGATGGGCAGTGATGTCAGTTAGGCCTAGTTATAAGCAGTCCATGACTCCAGTTGAGATTGTTCACTGGTCATGCCAAGGTTGCAACACTTGATAAGTGATGAATGATGAGTACTTTGAATTTGAATGTAGTAAAGCCTTCACAATGCCTCTATACAAATCCTGTATAAGCAAGCAAATTATATTCCGTTTAAAAGGGTGAGAAAACAGGTTGTTAGGGTGATTTGACAAATGTGGCATCTATGCTAAAGTGACTTAATGCATGCTAAGTATGATGCAATGATCATCATACTTATGTCACATGACATCAGGTAAGCCACTTGAAGTGCTTTAAGCTTCTGCAGAATATCAGTTGGTACTGTTGCCACATTCAACAAATCCCCCCCAAAAGTGTTTAATATCACATCTAGGTGAATTGACTATGATTCTAGCTCATGTATACTATATTATCCTTCCAACATGGCACTTATGAGTGGGACCCGTTTGATGTCGAAAATCTTGTCATTTGGTTGATAAGGGGACATCGGTGTTACTACTAAGGCCTGGTGTCTAATGAAACTCCACTCCATTAAGGCTGAATCAGACAGATTGCTCTCCTGGAGAAATGAATTGAGTTTTTTGTATTTGAGAGATCATTCTCCCTCCATTAACTGCTCTTTATCCCCTCTCTTCATCACAGGGAAATCAGGTTAGGCGGCCATGATTAGCTGGGGTGGCCTCCCTTTTTAAGCAGTAATTGGGTTTGGCGGCTCAGCTGATAGTGCCATTAGGACCAATAAAGGCTGGGCTTGGCTCATCGAGTGAAACAGATTCTTCACGAGCAGATGGTAGACGGAGTGGAGAAGGCTCGGGGCTCTGATGTATTGAGGCTGTAAACAAAGTTTGTGTAACCAAAGTAGATTGGAGTGCCTTGTTGCTTCACCAGGGCACCTCCCTCTACTTCTTAGGTTTTCCAGGAGCAGGGTTGATGGGGGACATTTTTGTTACTTTGTATTGATGGTATCATTATACAACTTCCTCAAGTATTGGTTGGTCATTGATGCATAAAAAACAAGTTTTGTTCTTTATTAATATCTTTGACAGTTGTTCATGCTGTAATTTTCACCCATTTCTATACTGTAGATCGACAGGTGGATGGGTGATTTCTCAACAGACGACTGGGGCGTGATGGTGTTATATCTCACAAGCTGAACCATTGTCCCAATTCAATCATTGTCAGATTAAGGAAAAACGCACTGCGGGTTCACTAAGAATGTTTATACTGTAGCAGTGGTGTTAAACGAGTTAAAACTGACTCCACATCAGGGAAGTTACAGTTTGAATGCCTTGAACAAGAGTACATAACCATTAAGGCACAAGCCCACCTTCTGGTAATAATGATGACTTAGATGATTCCTTGGGCCTTCTAAGACATGCAGTAGGGGTAAACTAGAGGCCATCTGAGAAGGTGTTTCACTCTCACTGATAAGAACAAATGTTCTCAATTATGCTTTCACTACTACAGTCCTCTGAAGCCTATAGCAATTCAATCCAATAAGAATCACTCTTTAGGTGGAGCCCAGTGAATGAGCTCAACACCATCAGTTGATAACCATGATGCATTATTTACTATTAGCAATGGAACCTTAATAACACCAAATTGTTTATTTTTGGTTGAACAATGTGAGGTTATGTGTGTATGCAATTAAATCCAAGGAAATAGTGGACATTTCTTGAAGGATAAATCTGCTACCAAGCAATGTTGATCAGATCATGGTGCAAACCCAATAAACCGCATTACCCAGAAAACAACATAAGAGTGGACATTACTATTTCGCCTGTTTCATGAGTTTTTTTACAGCACAGTCGGTTTGAATTTACTGTGGTTGAATATGTCGGACCAAGACATACATTATACATATCAACAATAATCGGCAATCGATCCCTCTGACTATCGCTTCCTATCATCTGAACACAGGGAAAGGTGAACTTGCCAATTCCGAGAAATTCGCAGCAGATAACCTTACGGCGTCTTGGACTTTGTCCTAAAGGAAAAGGTGCATTAGTGGTGACTTGCAGGCTGAAGGGGACGGGGCTTATGGGAGATTTAGACGTGGGCTTGTGTATTATGTGGCGAGTCAAAGCTGTGACCGCCTCCCTCTTACAGTATTTCTCTTAAACACTATTCTACAGGACAGACTGAGTTCTAGACTGAGTGAATAAATACTATACTATAAGACAGTCTGAGTTCTAGACTGAGTTAAATACTATACTATAAGACAGACTGAGTTCTAGACTGAGTTAAATACTATACTATAGGACAGACTGAGTTCTAGACTGAGTTAAATACTATACTATAGGACAAACTGAGTTCTAGACTGAGTTAAATACTATACTATAGGACAGACTGAGTTCTAGACTGAGTTAAATACTATACTATAGGACAGACTGAGTTCTAGACTGAGTTAAATACTATACTATAGGACAGACTGAGTTCTAGACTGAGTTAAATACTATACTATAGGACAGACTGAGTTCTAGACTGAGTTAAATACTATACTATAGGACAGACTGAGTTCTAGACTGAGTTAAATACTATACTATAGGACAGACTGAGTTCTAGACTGAGTTAAATACTATACTATAGGACAGACTGAGTTCTAGACTGAGTTAAATACTATACTATAGGACAGACTGAGTTCTAGACTGAGTTAAATACTATACTATAGGACAGACTGAGTTCTAGACTGAGTTAAATACTATACTATAGGACAGACTGAGTTCTCCCACAGATTCTTTCCCAGAATCCTCCCCACGTAGTAAACTATGGCAGTGCCTGGTAATATGAAAGGTGACTGTTGTAGAATAATATTTTTTGGCTTCATATGTCCTCCGTTTAGAATGATCATTTTAAAATTTTGTATTAAAGCTGTTATCGCAAAACATGGTAATACAAAGATATAAATACAATCATATGCTAACAACAATTACGAAATGTATTGTTTTTTCACTGTGACCATTATGTGGAATCGACAAAGGTCACACAAAATTGTGTAGGCTAAAAACAAATGGCTGCACATGCTCTCAAAGCAAAAATAAGAAATAGACCTAGTTGTGACCCTTACCGAGAACCACCCTTACCGGTGGTCAGGTTTCCATCAAATAGGGCTTCTTCTTTCATCATACGCATGTTATATTTATTCCTAACAGTTTGAGTTATGACTCAAGCACAGGGCATTTTCACCCCCAACACATACTGTAGACCCAGCCTGCTAAATAAAACACACTGTCGCCAGGCACCTGGAAATGTGTTCAAAGTGCTGAGGGAGCAGAAGAGAGAAAGCGTCCAGGTTAAGTTGTTTGAAAGGCCCGGTATTAAGAGGAGTTTTACACTTAAGAAGTTGGTTTCGCTGGGTTTTTGGTTCCACTTATTGATTGATGCTCAACTATCAATGCATAATAGAAAAGCACTCAGAGCAAATGCAGGGTTATGGCCTTGGGAGGGAGTCAGCAGACGAGACTGCAGCCCAATGCCATTATTGCCCTATAAAGGATCCCCTGGGAAGGCCATGGTGTTCAGATCAGCTCACACCAAATACCCAATTAAAAAAGCCTTTAAATTCCCTCCTCTTTCCTGGGCAGAAATCAATCCGAATTCAATCTATTCGGCTGGGATTCCGACAGATCAGGTAATTGCCCATAATCGGTCAGCTAGGTGACAACAGCTTAAAGGGAGACACTAATACAATCAGGTATTTGCTTTCAACACTCGTCCTAGCTAAGCTCTGGCTGTCTAAAACGGGCAGAGTGCAGTTTGTTGAAGACATCTATGGCTTATATAAAGTTACAGAATTATTTTTTCTGTTTGGTACTTTTATGGTGGATGAAGTTGTTCTCTGAAGCGCTGGAAAAATGATACCTAAATTACTTAATGCAAAATTAAAGGCCCAGTGCAGTCAGAAATGTAATTTTCCTGTGTTTCATATATATTCCCACACTGCGGTTGGAATAAATCAAATCACATTTTATTTGTCACATACACATGGTTAGCAGATGTTAATGCGAGTGTAGCGAAATGCTTGTGCTTCTAGTTCCAACAATGCAGTAATAACCAACGAGTAATCTAACCTATCAATTCCACAACTACTACCTTATACACACAAGTGTAAAGGGATAAAGAATATGTACGTAAAGATATATGAATGAGTGATGGTACAGACGGGCATAGGCAAGACGCAGTAGATGGTATAGAGTACAGTATATACATATGAGATGAGTAGTGTAGGGTATATAAACATAAAGTGGCATAGTTTAAAGTGGCTAGTGATACATGTATTACATAAGATGGCAAGATGCAGTAGATGATATAGAGTACAGTATATACTGTGAAATTGTGAAAATGATCATTTGTGTAAGAGCTTTTTGAAAAGACCGCCTGACAATTCAGCCTGTTTTGGTGGGATGGAGTTTTGGCCTGCATGGTGACATCACCAGGCGGTAAATTAGAAAGTAGACCAATAACGAGATATGCCGATAACAGATATTTTTCAGTATACCCCTTCCTACTCTGACCACTTTAGACAGTCCTAGTAAAATTCTTGCTTGAGAAATGACTCTTTGCTAAGAAGTCATTATTATTAACAATCACAGTAAGGTACTTAACTGTTACCCAGAAATGATTTGATATCGAGATAAAAACGAGCTCATTGGACCCTTTTAAAATAAATATGTCTAGTGAACACCTATGAAAAAGCTAGTAACAACCGAATAAGCATATTTTGTATTATTTGGATAGTTATTCCTATCATAATTTTAGACAATTATTATTACCATAACTGCAAAAAAGAAAAAAGGATTGCATATACATCCTGATAAATGTTCGCTCCAGTGAAACACTACCCATGGTTATTAGCAGGGAAGCTGCATATTACGGCAGTGTTTGATTGCATAAAGTTCTCCCCTGGTCCTATTTTCATTGCCGTCTAATGATTTAGCTACAAAGGGAACTGCTGCCACTCATGAGAACCAAGGGGGCTGGTACAGAAGTTATCTGTGCCAGACAGTAACACGATGTTAAAGGGTCAGTCTGGGAGGTCAGGGGTCACAGGCAGAAGGCTACGATTAATGGATCTCTCAATAAAGTGGGAGCTAATATTACCGGCACTCCAGCCAGACTTGAGCCAAATAGAGGGAGTCTCATATTAGACAGTAGGGCGAGGCAGTCTGGCTCTTCAAATTGCTTTTTTTTTTGGGATGGGCACAGACTCGTAACTGAAAACAATCAAACAGTTTCGTCTCATGTCAAATCCATCACGGTTAAAGAATGCCGTTTGTTACGTGTCACTGTTCAGATATGAAAACAACAAATGGCACGTAGCTTTTACAGGGCTGTTTACTTTCCTCACACTAACTACCGTACACAGCAATAAAATGCTTTTA
This sequence comes from Oncorhynchus nerka, assembly GCF_034236695.1. Classification (NCBI taxonomy): domain Eukaryota; kingdom Metazoa; phylum Chordata; class Actinopteri; order Salmoniformes; family Salmonidae; genus Oncorhynchus; species Oncorhynchus nerka. The sequence goes on from NC_088401.1 coordinate 59,391,738, forward strand.
CATAAGACAGTGGTTTTTATTTACTTTTGTAGATAAGTTACTTTGGGCTTCTGTATTTAAATTGTGTGTCCAATCAGTTTTTATGATGTTGTTGACGAGAAACAAGCACACAGAATTTTAAAAAATATTTTATTTTAAATAAAAGGGGGGAAATGCTGTACCTGCCTGTAAATGTAAAAAAAACAAATAATGTGCCATTTATTTTCTTGAAACAAAGCCAGTGAGAACACCTACCATGCATTGGCTTGGATAATACTAATACAATATGTGTCCATAAGGTGGCGTATAGCACTCTAATTTCCCATGTTTAGCCCACTGCTAGGTGACGTAGACTCTCCTTCCTACATTATCTTGGCATTTACATGATGGATTCCAAGTACCCTAATCATGACAACAATGACTGATATATGCCTTGCCTGCCTCTGTGGGAAAGTGGTAAAGAAACCTAATTTGCAAAAGTTGCTTTACTTTGTTCTTTTTCATTGAGAAATGGAAAAAATGAAAAGTCATACCCTGTCAAATCAAACCTTTCTATTAATGATTTCTTGTAGCGGATGCGTCTTCTCCTGTGCATGCATGGTAATGACTTAGTGGCTCTTTAAATACTCATTTCTGTCAAATTACATTTTAACCACCCATTGGTACGCCTCTCGGATCTACGCATCAGCTTAGCCTAATTAGCTAGCTAATATATTAAAAGTCATTAACACACAATTTGATAATTACCCAGCAATAATATCGTCAATAATCCAAGCAAATTGTGTTTTCATATTGTGACTGATGGCTTTTCAGCTCGTTAGAAATGATTGCCCTACTGTTTATTGCTGCGAATAGGCCATTGAGCTTTCCACCATGTTGTCAGATGTTGATCGTTTCTTTTCTTTTTTAAGTCATTAAGGTCTGTTTTTATATCTCATATTCTTTCTGGACTATGGAAAGGTTTCTCAAGCAGCAATAGCTGTGGATGATCTCTGATATAGATGTTGCTTATGGTTTGGATGGATGAATTGATTTTTTTTCTCCAATAATATTTGGTAATACATTTACTGTAGTTTATGCTGGGTTTTCATAATGGCCTGACCTCCTGGCAGCTTGTAGTATTTGATTTCAGATGGAGGTAGTAAACATGCTGGTCCTTTCCACATCGTTGTTGCTCATCTGTGTTTCTCTTACACGCTCAGCTGAGATATGGCAACTCTGTGTGGAAGCTTTAGGATGTTGGCACTGCAGGTCAGCTTTCAAAGACATAAAAGGGAAAGGGAGATACCTAGTCAGTTGTCCAACTGAATGTATTCAACTGAAATGTGTCTTCAGCATTTAACCCAACCCCTCTGAATCAGAGAGGCCTTAATCGACATCCACATCTTCAGTGCCCGGGGAACAGTGGGTTAACTGCCTTGCTCAGGGGCAGACTGACAGATTTTTTTCCTTGTCAGCTCGGAGATTCGATCCAGCAACAAACTTACCGCCCTCCTGCCATAGGGGTGAATGATAGTTTTCTCCACCCTTAAAGTTAGCTATTTAAGACTAGAATGAATATAAGATTGAGATTTAAATGGAAAAAGTTGTCAATTTTGACCGTTTACATCGTTGCAGCATTTAGAAATATTGAACATTTTGATGTCATATTATTTGATTTCTTAACCCAGATGATTAAATATATCAATATCAAATATACAACCATTAGACAGATGAATCACTAGAGAGTTTCTTTATTAAGTTAATCCTCTATTGACAGCCATGCACTGGTCTGGCTCTCCAGCATGTGACAGTCAGACACGTGAGCATTCTGTCCCCTCACTGGGACTAGAGAAAAGGCCTGAGGACATGAACGGGACAAGCAGCACGCCCCCCTTCTATATAAATCCATGTCAGGCCCTGAAGGCGGAAAGCCACCCTTGTCACGCAGCAAATCAAAGCCCCGCCCCCCGTCCACTATCCCATCGCCTCCGCCTCATAGCACATCTTCTTGTCCTCCTGTTTATTCTCCCTCCACCCGTTTGTTTTATTTTAATGAATCAGGATCGCTGCACCTGTCTGTCACTGTCGGGGTGTCTTCTACTCCGCCATTCAGCACCACAGAAAGTAATTAAAGTGCCTCGTTGCAAGGCATGCTGGGGTTTCGTTAGGGGCAGAGACGGCGGCGGGATGCTGACGGATGATTAATCGGATCCAGATGCAAGGGCTTTCATTAAACGAGCTCCGCCCCTCTCTCCAACACCTGGAGCACCATCTCTGTTCAACCAGAGTCGCCTAGGTAGGGAAGGGTTAATAGTGAGAACTCGAGATGGTTGCAGGATGTCAAACCGGTTGGCAGCCAAACACAAAAATGAATGTGTGAATGGGAGCAGACTGCCAGCATGCCCCCTTCCGTTTATGACCTTCATCCTTATTTTGAAGTCATTGCCCACAATTTGATCGCAATCATCCATCAAAATGTGATTGCACCCAATGCAATCACATTTTGAGCCATATTTTGACAACTTAATAGATCTGCGTTACGATAATGGCAGGCACATAAGCACTTTCAGGTTAATGCATTAAGGTAAAACATATTAGGCCTGCACATACAGTGAGCTCCAACAGTATTGGGACAGTGACACGTTTGGTTGTTTTGGCTCTGTACTCCAGCATTTTGAATTTGAAATGATACCATGCCTTTGAGCTTAAAGAGCAGACTGTCAGCTTTAATTTGAAGGTATTTTCATTCATAATGGGTGAACCGTTTAGGAATTACAGCCCTTTTTGTACATAGTCCCCCCATTTTAGGAGACCAACAGTATTGGGACAAATTCACTTATGTGTATGCATCGAACTATTTTTCAGAGTCAAAAGCTTGATGTAGTCACTGTATGTTAGAAATATGGGATCAAATACTAAACCTTTAACTACTTCAATACACATATACAGTACCAGTCCAAGTTCAGACACACCTACTCATTCAAAGGTTTTTCTTTTGTATAATAATCGTGAAGACATCAAAACTATGAAATAACACATATGGAATCATGTAGTAACCAAAAGAGTGTTAAACAAATCAAAATATATTTTATATTGTTCAAAGTAGCCACCCTTTGCCTTGATGACAGCTTTGCACACTCTTGGCATTCACTCTGCTGTCCAACTCATCGCAAACCATCTCAATTGGGTTGAGGTCGGGTGATTGTGGAGGTCAGGTCATCTGATACAGCACTCCATCACTCTCCTTCCTGGTCAAATAGCCCTTACACAGCCTGGAGGTGTGTTGGGTCATTGTCATGTTGAAAAACAAAATGATAGTCCCCTAAGCACAAACTAGATGGGATGGCGTATCACTGCAGGATGCTGTGGTAGCCATGCTGGCTAAGTGTGCCTTGAATTCTAAATAAATCACAGACAGTGTCACCAGCACGGTGGGAACCACACATGCGGTGATCATCTGTTCACCTACTCTGCTTCTCACAAAAACACGGCAGTTGGAACCAAAAATCTCACATTTGGACTCATCAGACCAAAGGACAGATTTCCACCGGTCTAATGTCCATTGCTCGTGTTTCTTGGCCCAAGCAAGTCTCTTCTTATTGATGTCCTTAGTAGTAGTGGTTTCTTTGAAGCAATTCAACCATGAAGGCCGGATTCACGCAGTCTCCTCTGAACAGTGGATGTTGAGATGTGTCTGTTACGTGAACTCTGTGAAACATTTATTTGGGCTGCAATCTGAGGTGCAGTTAACTCTAATGAACGTATCCTCTGCAGCAGAGGTAACTCTAGGTCTTCATTTCGCGTGGTGGTCCTCATTAGAGCCAGTTTCATCATAGCTCTTGATGGTTTTTGCGACTACCACCCCTACCTTGTCACAACACAACTGATTGGCTCAAACGCATTAAGAAGGAAATACATTCCACAAATTAACTTTTAAAAAGGCACACCTGTTAATTGAAATGCACTCCAGGTGACTACCTCATGAAGCTGGTTGAGAGAATGCCAAGAGTGTTCAAAGCTTTCATCAAGGCAAGGGGTGACTACTTTGAAGAATCTCAAATATAAAACATATTTTGATTTGTTTAACACTTTTTTGGTTACTACCTGAATCCATATGTGTTATTTCATAGTGTTGATGTCTTCACTATTATTCTACAAACCCTTGAATGAGTAGGTGTATCCAAACTTTTGACTGGTACTCTAAGTGAATTTGCCCCAATACTTTGGGTCCCCCAAAAAGTGCTGTAAGGTTCATCCAATGTGGATGAAAATACCTTCCGATTAAAGCTGACAGTCTGCACTTTAACCTCATAGTCATTGTATCATTTTAAATCCAAAGTGCTGAAGTACAGAGCCAAAACAGAAGAATGTGTGAAATTTTGTGTGAAACTTTGAACATCTCACGGAGCACCATTAAATCCATTATTAAAAAATGGAAAGAATGGCCTCCCGGGTGGCGCAGTGGTTAAGGGTGCTGTACTACAGTGCCAGCTGTGCCATCAGAGACTCTGGGTTCGCGCCCAGGCTCTGTCGTAACCGGGGGGTCCGTGGGGCGACGCACAATTGGCCTAGCGTTGTCCGGGTTAGGGAGGGCTTGGCTGGTAGGGATATCCTTGTCTCATCGCGCACCAGCGACTCCTGTGGCGGGCCGGGCGCAGTGCGCGCTAACCAAGGTTGCCAGGTGCACGGTGTTTCCTCCCGACACATTGGTGCGGCTGGCTTCCGGGTTGGATGCGTGCTGTGTTAAGAATCAGTACGGCTTGGTTGGGTTGAGGACGCATGACTTTCAACCTTCGTCTCTCCTGAGCCCGTGCGGGAGTTGTAGTGATGAGACAAGATAGTAGCTACTAAAAACAATTGGATACCACGAAATTGGGGAGAAAAAGGGGTAAAAATTCAACAACAAAATGGAAAAAATATGGAAACAAGACAAACCTGCCAAGGCAAGGAGGGCAAGGAGGGCATCAATCAGAGAGGCAACAAAGAGACTAAAGTTAACCCTGAAGGAGCTGCAAAGCTCCACAGCGGAGATTGGAGTATCTGTCCATAGGACCACTTTAAGCCATGCACTCCACAGAGCTGGTCTTTACGGAAGAGTGGCCAGGAAAAAGACATTGCTTAATGAAAGAATGTGGGAGACTCCCCAAACATATGGAAGAAGGTACTCTGGTCAGATGAGACTAAAATGTAGCTTTTTGTCTGGCGCAAACCCATCACCTCTCATCACCCCGAGAACCCTATCCCCACAGTGAAGATGGAGAATTGGAGATGTTTTTCATCGGCAGGGACTGGGAAACTGGTCAGAATTGAAGAAATGATGGATGTGCTAAATACAGGGAAGTTCTTGAGGGAACCCTGTTTCAGTCTTTCAAATATTTGAGACTGGGACGGAGGTACACCTTCCAGCAGGACAATGACACAAAGCATACTGCTAAAGCAACACGAGTGGTTTAAGGGGAAACATTTCAATGTCTTGGAATGGCCTCGTCAAAGCCCAGACCTCAATCCAATTGAGAATCTGTGGTATGACTTAAAGATTGCTGTACACCAGCGGAACCCATCCAACATGAAGGAGCTGGAGCAGTGTTGCCTTGAAGAATGGGCAAAAATCCCAGGGGCTAGATGTGCCAAGCTTATAGAGACATACCCCACGAGACTTGCAGCTGTAATTGCTGCAAAAGATCGGCCTACAAAGTATTGACTTTGGGGGGGTGAATAGTTATGTATGTTCAAGTTTTATTTTTATTGGTCTTATTTCTTGTTTCACAATAAAACATATTTTGCATCTTCAAAGTGGTAGGCATGTTGTGTAAATCAAATGATACAACCCCCCCAAAAATCTATTTTAATTCCAGGTTGTAAGGCAACAAAATAGGAAAAATGCCAACTGGGTGAATACTTTCACAAGCCACTGTACATCACACTGTGAGGACTCTGGGAGTACCACGTCTAAGTGGGGGCCTGGGGTCTCCAGCGGCATTATGGGTAATGATCAGCATTATCAAGTCCCCAGGAGGTCGGGTCCTCTCTCTAGCGCAGCCAAATCAACACTTGACGCCATCCGGAAGAGAGGGGGCCCCAGCCGAAGCTTTCCATTTGTAACAGTTATACCCCAAGCCCTAGTGTCTTCTTCACCGAAACAGACCAAAGTGCTTTAAAGGGAGATAGGAATAGACGGGAGGGAAGGTTAGAGGAAAATGTGATTATGATGAGAAAAATGCAATGAGGCCATAAGCGTTTAATGCACAAATGCACAAAAAGTGATATTTTATTACAGTTTGAAGGCTTTCAAAAATTACTGGAAAAGGCAGGAAAATGTGACTGAAATGGAGACACTAAAATCCCTGTTTAACAGGCTGTAATTGGCTTAACCCTGATGTGTCCTGTCATTTTCATGCGAAAATATGTTTCTCTGACCCCTGATTCGATCAAGCAAAACTTCATTTGGGGGGAAAAACCACTTTGTTGCTATTACTGGCACATTTTGAAGATGGATGTATGTGGGGAAAAAAAGGTTGTTCTTTGAAATGTCATTTTTGGATGTCCCTTTCAATTGATCCATTTCTGCTGAGGAGAACTAGCATGTTGCTTTTCAAGGGAAGAGTCTCCTGTTCCCAATAATGCTGCATTATAAGATGACAGAGCTTATGAAGAAGAGGATTAATGCTGAACATTAGAGCTACAGGAACATTTCCCATTTTCATTTTACTCTCGAAATGTCTCGGAAATATCCACATTCAACATTACTGTGGATTTCCTGTAATAGGTGTGTTCATAAATAAAGTGAAAAATTCATCAACTTAGATGATTTATAGCTTGCTCATAAAACCACACAGAATGTCATCAATCAAGTCTGCACCTTCATTTGTTTTTTTCCAGTCAACCATCACCCTGTTGGCAAATATGTCACAAGTAAATAAACGTGGAAAGATTAACATGTTGTGCCAACTATAACAAGAATGACTTATTGATAAACCTGTTATCAGTTTTGTTTTGTTTATCTATTTCTACTCCATAATTTTGTTTTGTAGTTAATAGATCCACTGAGGCATTGTTACAGCAATGTCAACCCAAAACCTGCAGAGCAGAAAACCACCCTTACCATTGATCAGCATGTATTATTATCGACCAAAAACATTTAGAACTTTTGACAACAGATCAGACTTTCAATCGTGCCTTGCAAAACAATAATTTGCCTATTTTGAGTTATCAGTACTGCTACTCCCATTCAAGTCCTTCAATTTGATCAACTACTCTCGCCTGCCTAATTGTCCACCACACTCCGATAGCTAATGGGTAACATTATACTATATTAATGTACTGGTGGCTAAAACACAACTAGCCAACAATGGGTGACTACAGATCACTGGGGTGATGCAGGCAGATCATTAACCATAATTACCCCTGCTAATCCACTTCCAGGCAGTACAAAATAAACAGCCAGGCCCATTAGTGGAGATGACTGTCAGCCGGCAAGTGGCCTGTAGCTCCTTTGGCAATGATCTGTGCCCACGGGGAATAAGGGGGCCTGTGAGTGAGTGATGGCCGGCCTACACCCTCCACCTGATGTTGGACGGAGGGAGTATAGGGGGGTTGGGGGGCGTGCTGGCTACATGCTGGCACCACTGGTGCTTTTGTTTGTTTCACTCCCCCCCTTTCATGTACCCAGATGGTGTTCATTTTGACCTCTCACTGCTGCACTCCCCCCATCCATTCATCTTCAGCCCGAAGGCTCCAATTTTCTCTCTCGTTCTCTCTCGCTCTCTCTCTTTCTCTCTCTCCTCTCTGGCATATTTGTGCACACATCCAAAGATGCTTCAAAAACACCCCCCACTGGTTCTTGGCACTATGTTCTTGAGATAATTTGCTATTGCTGCTGCAGGAGGCTTAGACTTGGCTGCTGCTGGATATTTGTCCTGATTTTGATAATATACTGAACAAAAATATAAATGCAACATATCCCATGTTTCATGAGCTGAAATAAAATGTCCTAGAAAATTTCCAAATGCACAAAAAGCTTATTTCTCTCAAATGTTATGCACAAATTTGTTTCAATGCCTGTTATTGAACATTTCTCCTTTGCCAAGATAATCCATCCAGCTGACAGGTGTGGCATATCAAGAAGCTGATTAAACAGCATGATCATTACAAAGGTGCATCGTGTGTAGGGGACAATAAAAGATTACTCTAAAATGTGCAGTTTTGTCACACAACAAAATGCAACAGATGTCTGTAGTTTTGAGGAGGCTTGCAATTGGCATGCTGACTGCAGGAATGTCCACCAGAGATGTTGCCAGAGAATTTAATGTTTTTTCTCTACCATAAGCCGCCTCCAACGTAATTTTTGAGAATTTAGCAGTATGTCCAAGCAGCCTCACAACCGCAACCACGTGTAACTACGCCAGCCCAGGACCTCCACATCCAACTTCTTCACGTGCAGGATCGTCTGAGACCAGCCACCCGGACAGCTGATGAAACTGTAGGTTTGCACAACCAAATAATTTTTGCACAAACTGTCAGAAACCATCTCAGGGAAGCTCATCTGTGTCCTCGTCGTCCTCACCAGGGTTTTGACCTGACTGCAGTTCAGCATCGTAACCGACTTCAGTGGCCAAATGCTCACCTTCGATGGCCACTGGCACGCTGGAGAAGAGAGCACTTCACAGATGAATCCCAGTTTCAACTGTACCGACCAGATGGCAGACAGTGTGTATGGCATCATGTCGGCGGGCTTTTTGCTGATGTCAACTTTGTGAACAGAGTATAAGCTACAGACAACTTTGTGACAGGCATAAGCTACGGACAACGAATCCAATTGCATTTCATTGATGGCAATTTGAATGCACAGAGATACCATGACGAGATCCTTAGATCCATTGTTGTGCCATTCATCCGCAGCCATTAACTCATGTTTTAGCATGATAATGCACGGCACCATATCGCAAGGATCTGTACACTGTTCCTGGAAGCTGAAAATGTCCCAGTTCTTCCATGGCCTTCATACTCACCAGACATGTCACCCATTGAGCATGTTTGGAATGCTCTCTAACAACATGCATGACAGCGTGTTCCAGTTCCCGCCAATATCCAGCAACTTCGCACAGCCATTGAAGAAGAGTGGGACAACATTCCACAGGCCACAATCAACAGCCTGATCAACTCTATGTGAAGGAGATATGTGGTGTGCTGCATGAGGCAAATGGTGATCTCACCAGATACTGACTGGTTTTCTGATCCATGCCCCTATCTTTTTTTAAGGTATCTGTGACCAACAGTTGCATATCTGTATTCCCAGTCATGTGAAATCCATATATCAGCGCCTATTGAATTCATTTCAATTGACGGATTTCCTTATATGAACTGTAACTCAGTCAAATCTTTGAAATGGTTGTGTTTTACATTTTTGTTCATGGTATATGATAGGGGTTCCAGTGCATGTCATAGCCTATGGCCTAAGTATTGTTCAATAGTCTAGTGCTTTGATGTGCAGCCCTGCAAACAGCCATTTGGAAACCAGACCAACAGTATGTACAGTATCTATGGCATCCATTGGTAGATAAAAGGTAGATAACACTGAGAGGCTTAGACCCTTAATAACATGCATTCATTTCCATATGAATCCATGTATACATTTAGTCAGTCTGCACCATATCTAAACTGTATGACTGCAACCTGGATGATGCATATGGTTCCTCTCCATTTTGAGGATCAGATGATGACAGAGCTAATGGGAGGGATAGAGGGCTAACAGGCGCCAGCCATGTTCAACCGCTCTCTCTCTCTCTGTTCTCTCTCTCTTTCTCAATCAACCTCTCTCTCTCTATCAACCTCTCTCTACTACAATATCTCTCTCTCTAGAACCCCATCTCTGTCTATGAACCTCTCTCTCTATCACCCTCTCTCTCTCACCCTCTCTCGCATTCTCTATTGCCTATTGTCTGTAGATAACTGAACATCAGGACGCTCCCTTAGTGGTTGACACAACTTTTCTGAAAGATCTGCCATAAATCAAACAGCCCTTTGTATATCCCTTGACTTCATTCTCCTCCATCTCCTCAATCTCTTCAAGCACCACTCACATCACCCAGCCCATGTCCATGTCCATGCACCTCTCACATCACACAACCATGTCCATGTCCATGTACCACTCACATCACCCAGCCCATGTCCATGTCCATGTCAATGCACCTCTCACATCATCCAGCCCACGTCCATGTCCATGTCCATGCAGCTCTCACATCACCCAGCCCATGTCCATGTCAATATCGCATAACCCGTCCATGTCCATGCATCACTCACATCACCCAACCATGTCAATATCCATGAACCTCTCACAAAACTAAACACATGTCCATATCCATGCACCACTCACATCATCCACCCATGTCCATGTCCATGCACCTCTCACATCACCCAACCATGTCCATTCACTTCTCACATCACCAAACCCATGTCCATGCAACTCTCACATAACACGTCCATGTCCATGCACCTCTCAAATCACCCAATCCAAGAACTTGTCCATGCACCACTCACATCACCCAGCCTATGTCCATTTCCATGCACCTCTCACATCACCCAACCCATGTTCATGTCCATGCACTTCTCTCATCACCCAGCCAATGTCCTTGTCCATGCATCTCTAACATCACACAACCATGTTCATGTCCATGCACTTCTCTCATCACCCAGCCAATGTCCTTGTCCATGCATCTCTCACATCACCCAGTCCATGTCCATGTCCATTCACCTCTCACATTACCCAGCCAATGTCAATGCACCTCTCACATCACCCATGTCCACGTCCATGCACCTCCCAAATCACCCATGTCCATGTCCATGCTACTCTCACATAACACGTCCATGTTCATGTCCATGCACTTCTCTCATCACCCAGCCAATGTCCTTGTCCATGCACCTCTCACATCACCCAGCCAATGTCCATGCACCTCTCACATCATCCAACCCATGTCCATGTCCATTCACCTCTCACATTACCCAGCCAATGTCAATGCACCTCTCACATCACCCATGTCCACGTCCATGCACCTCCCAAATCACCCATGTCCATGTCCATAATACTCTCACATAACACGTCCATGTCCATGCACCACTCACATCACCCAGCCTATGCCCATATTCATGCACCTCTCACATCACCAAGCCCATTTCCAAGCACATTTTACATTACCCAACCATTTCCATGCACCTCTCACATCACCCAACCCATGTTCATGTCCACGCACTTCTCTCATCACCCAGCCAATGTCCTTGTCCATGCATCTCTCACATCACACAACTATGCCCATGTCCATGCACCTCTCACATCACCCAACCATGTCCTTGCACCTCTCACATCACCCAACCATGTCCTTGCACCTCTCACATCACCCAGCCCATGTCCATGTCCATGCACCTCTCACATCAGCCAACCATGTCAATGTCCATGCACCTCTCACATCACCCGTCCTTGTCCATGCACCTCTCACATCACCCAACCCATGTCCATGCACCTCTCACATCACCCGTCAATGGCCCTCTCACATCACCCAGCACATGTCCATGTCCATGCACCTCTATAGGTCCACAGACGACGCAATCGCAACCACACTGCACACTGCCCTAACCCAACTGGACAAGAGGAATACCTATGTGAGAATGATGTTCATCGACTACAGCTCAGCATTTAACAGCATAGTACCCTCCAAACTCGTCAACAAGCTCGAGACCCTGGGTCTCAACCTCGCCCTGTGCCAAACAATGTCCATGTACCTCTCACATCACCCAGCCCAGGTCCATGAAACTCTCACATCACTCAACCCAAGTCCATGTCCATGCACCTCTCACATCACACAACCATGTCCATGCACCTCTCACATTAACAAACCATGTCAATGCACATCTAACCATGTCCATGCACCTCCATGCACCTGTCTCATAACCCAAAAAAAGTCCATATCCGTGCAACTCTAACACCCAACCCATGTCTATATGCATGCACATCGCTCTGTTCTTGTCCATGCACCTCTCACATCACCCAGCCCATGTCCATGTCCATGCACCTCCCACATCACCCATCCCGTGTCCATGTCCGTGCACCTCTCACGTCACCCAGTCCATGTCCATGTCAATATACCTCTCACATCACCCAACCCATGTCCATGTCCATGCACCTCTCAGATCAACCATTCCATTTCCATGTCCATGCACCTCTCACATCAACCAATCATGTAAATGTCCATTCACTTCTGACATCAACCAAACCATGTTAGTGTCTGTGCACCACTGACATCACCCAACCATGTCCATGTCCATGAACCTCTCACATCACCCAACCCATGTCCATGTCAATATACCTCTCACATCACCCAACCCATGTCCATGCACCACTCACATCACCCAGCCCATGTCCATGCACCACTCACATCACCCAGCCCATGTCCATGTCCATGCACCTCTCACATAACCCAACCCATGTCCGTGTCCATGTCCATCTCCCCACTCACATCACCCAGACATGTCCACCCACATAACTCTATTATCACCCAGCCCATGTTCATGCTCCTCCCACATCACCAAACCCATGTCTATGTCCATGCACCTCTCACATAGCCCAACCATGTCCACGTTCATGCACCACTCACATCACCCAACCATGTCTATGCATGTCTCCCATCTCCCAGCCCATGTCCATGTACCCCTCACATTACCAAACCATGTCCATGCACCTCTAACATCACCAAAGCGCATTGTCATGTCCATGTCCTTGTACCTCTCACATCACCCAGCCCATGTCCATGTCCATGCACCTCCCACATCACCCATCCCGTGTCCATATCCATGCACCACTCATTTCACCCAGCCCATGTCCATGTCTATTCACCTCTCACATTACCCAACCTATGTCCACGTCATTCCACCTCTCACATCACCCAACCCATGTCCATGTCAATATACCTCTCACATCACCCAACCCATGTCCATACACCACTCACATCACCCAGCCCATGTCCATGCACCACTCACATCACCCAGCCCATGTCCATGTCCATGCACCTCTCACATAACCCAACCCATGTCCGTGTCCATGCTCCACTCACATCACCCAGACAATGTCCATGCCCACATAACTCTATTATCACCCAGCCCATGTTCATGCTCCTTCCACATCACCAAACCCATGTCTATGTCCATGCACCTCTCACATCACCCAACCATGTCCACGTTCATGCACCACTCACATCACCCAACCATGTCTATGCATGTCTCCCATCTCCCAGCCCATGTCCATGTACCACTCACATTACCAAACCATGTCCATGCACCTCTAACATCACCAAAGCGCATTGTCATGTCCATGTCCTTGTACCTCTCACATCTTCCAACCCATGTCCATGTCCATGCACATCGCACATCATCCAGCCAATGTCCATGAATCTCTCACACCACCAAACCCATGTTCATGCACCTCTCACATCAGCCAACCATGTCCATGTCCATACACCTCTCACATCACCGGTCGTTTTCCATGCACCTCTTACATCACCCAACCATGTCCATTCACATCTCACATCCCCCAGCCAATGTCCATGAATCTCTCACACCACCAAACCCATGTTCGTGCACCTCTCACATCGTCCAACCTATGTCCATGTCCATGCACCTCTCACATCACCCTCTTCATGTCCATGCACCTCTCACATCACCCAACCATGTCCATGTACGTGCACCTCTCACATCACCCAATCCATGTCCTTGTCCATACACCCCTCACATCACCCAACCATGTCCATGTCCATGCCCATGCACCTCTCACATCACCGAACCCATGTCGATGTCCATGAATCTCTCACATCATCCAGCCCATGTCCATGTCCATGCCCATGCACCTCTTACATCACTGAACCCATGTCTATGTCCATGCACCTCTCACATCACCCAACCATGTCCACATTCATGCACCACTCACATCACCCAAACATGTCTATGCATGTCTCCCATCTCCCAGCCCATGTCCATGTACCACTCACATTACCAAACCATGTCCATGCACCTCTAACATCACCAAAGCACATTGTCATGTACATGTCCTTGTACCTCTCACATCTTCCAACCCATGTCCATGTCCATGCACCACTCACATCACCCAAACATGTCCATGCACCTCTCACATCGCCCTGTTCTTGTCCATGCACCTCTCACATCACCCAGCCCATGTCCATGTCCATGCACCTCCCACATCACCCATCCCGTGTCTATATCCATGCACCACTCATTTCACCCAGCCCATGTCCATGTCTACTCACCTCTCACATCACCCAGTCCATGTCCATGTCCATGCACCTCTCACATCACCCAACCATGTCCATGTCCATGCACCTGTCACATCATCCAACAATGTCCATGCACGTCTCACATCATCCAACCCATGTCCATGTCCATGCACCTCTCACATCACCCAGCCCATGTCCATGCACCTCTCACATCATCCAACCATGTCCATGCCCTTGTACCTCTCACATCTTCCAACCCATGTCCATGTCCATGCACCACTCACATCACCCAAACATGTCCATGCACCTCTCACATCGCCCTGTTCTTGTCCATGCACCTCCCACATCACCCAACCCATGTCCACTCACCTCTCACATTACCCAACCCATGTCCACGTCATTCCACCTCTCACATTACCCAACCCATGTCCACGTCATTCCACCTCTCACATCACCCAACCCATGTCCACTCACCTCTCACATTACCCAACCCATGTCCATGTCAATATACCTCTCACATCACCCAACCCATGTCCATGTCCATGCACCTCTCAGATCAACCATTCCATTTCCATGTCCATGCACCTCTCACATCAACCAACCATGTAAATGTTCATTCACTTCTGACATCAACCAAACCATGTTAGTGTCTGTGCACCACTGACATCACCCAACCATGTCCATGTCCATGAACCTCTCACAACACATAGCCCATGTCCATGACCATGCACCTCTCACATCACTCAACCATGTCCATGCACCTCTCACATCACCCAACCCATGTTCATGTCCATGCATTTCTCTCATCACCCAGCCAATGTCTTTGTCCACGCACCTCTCGCATCACCCAACCATGTTCTTGCACCTCTCACATCACCCAGTCCATGTCCATGTCCATGCACCTCTCACATCACCCAACCATGTCCATGCCCATGCACCTGTCACATCATCCAACCATGTCCATGCACGTCTCACATCTTCCAACCCATGTCCATGTCCATGCACCTCTCACATCACCCAGCCCATGTCCATGCACCTCTCACATCATCCAACCATGTCCATGTCCTTGTACCTCTCACATCTTCCAACCCATGTCCATGTCCATGCACCACTCACATCACCCAAACATGTCCATGCACCTCTCACATCGCCCTGTTCTTGTCCATGCACCTCCCACATCACCCAACCCAGGTCCACTCACCTCTCACATTACCCAACCCATGTCCACGTCATTCCACCTCTCACATCACCCAACCCATGTCCACTCACCTTTCACATTACCCAACCCATGTCCATGTCAATATACCTCTCACATCACCCAACCCATGTCCATGTCCATGCACCTCTCAGATCAACCATTCTATTTCCATGTCCATGCACCTCTCACATCAACCAACCATGTAAATGTCCATTCACTTCTGACATCAACCATACCATGTTAGTGTCTGTGCACCACTGACATCACCCAACCATGTCCATGTCCATGAACCTCTCACATCACCCAACCCATGTCCATGTCAATATACCTCTCACATCACCCAACCCATGTCCATGTCCATGCACCTCTCAGATCAACCATTCCATTTCCATGTCCATGCACCTCTCACATCAACCAATCATGTAAATGTCCATTCACTTCTGACATCAACCAAACCATGTTAGTGTCTGTGCACCACTGACATCACCCAACCATGTCCATGTCCATGAACCTCTCACAACACATAGCCCATGTCCATGTCCGTGCATCTCTCACGTCACCCAACCCATGTCCACGCACCTCTCACATCACCCAGCCCATGTCAGCATCCATGCACCTCTCAAATCACCCAACCATGTCCATGCACCTCTCATATCGCCCAACCATGTCCATGTACATGCACCTCTCACATCACCCAGCACATGTCCTTGTCCATGTCAATGCACCTCTCACATCACTCAACCCATGTCCATGAAACTCTTACATCACTCATCCATGTCCATGTCCATGCACCTCTCATTTCACATACCCCAATTCCATGTCTGTGCACCACTCACGTCACCATTCCCATGTCCATGCACCTCTCACATCACCCAGCCCATGTCCATGCACCTCTCATATCTCCCAGCCCATGTCCATGCACACTCACATCACCCAACCCATGTCCATGAACCTCTCACATCACCTAACAATGTACATGTCTATGCACCTCTCACATGACCCAGCCCATGTCAAAGCACCTCTCACATCACCCAACCATGTCCAAGTCCATTCACCTATCACATCACCCAACCATGTCCATGTCCATGCACCCAGCCCATGTCCATGAACCACTCACATCACCCAACCGTGTCCATGCACCTCTCACATCAACCAGCCCATGTCCATGCACCTCTCACATCACCCAACAATTTCCTTATCTGTGCACCTCTCACATCACCCAACCCAACCCATGTCCATGTCCATGCACCTCTCAGATCAACCATTCCATGTCCATGTCCATGCACCTCTCACATCAACAAACCATGTCAATGTCAATTCACTTCTCACATCACCCAAACCATTTTAGTGTCTGTGCATCACACACATCACCCAACCATGTCCATATCCATGCACCTCTCATAACACCAAACCCATGTCCATGTCCGTGCACCATTCACATCACCCAACCATGTACATGTAACAGCACCACTCAAATAAACCCACCCATGTCCATGTTCATGTCCATGAACCTCTCACAACACCTTGCCCATGTCCATGTCCGTGCACCTCTCACGTCACCCAACCCATGTCAGTGTCCATGCACCTCTCACATCAACAAACCCATGTCCATACACCTCTCACATCACCCAACCATGTCCAAGCACCTCTCACACCACCCAACCCATGTTCATGTCTATACATCTCTCACATCACAAAGCCAATGTCCTTGTCCATGCACCTCTCATATCACCCAACAGTGTCCATGTACATTCACCTCTCACATCACTCAACCCATGTCCATGTCTATGCACCTCTCACATGACCCAGCCCATGTCAAAGCACCTCTCACATCACCCAACCATGTCCAAGTCCATTCACCTATCACATCACCCAACCATGTCCATGGCCATGCACCCAGCCCATGTCCATGAACCACTCACATCACCCAACCGTGTCCATGAACCTCTCACATCACCCAACCCATGTCCATGTCAATATACCTCTCACATCACCCAACCCATGTCCATGTCCATGCACCTCTCAGATCAACCAATCATGTAAATGTCCATTCACTTCTGACATCAACCAAACCATGTTAGTGTCTGTGCACCACTGACATCACCCAACCATGTCCATGTCCATGAACCTCTCACAACACATAGCCCATGTCCATGTCCGTGCATCTCTCACGTCACCCAACCCATGTCCACGCACCTCTCACATCACCCAGCCCATGTCAGCATCCATGCACCTCTCAAATCACCCAACCATGTCCATGCACCTCTCATATCGCCCAACCATGTCCATGTACATGCACCTCTCACATCACCCAGCCCATGTCCATGTCCATGTCCGTGCACCTCTCACGTCACCCAACCCATGCCCATGTCCATGCACCTCTCACATCACCCACCCATGTCCATGCACCTCTCACAACACCCAACCATGTCCATGCACCTCTCACATCACCCAGCCCATGTCCATGTCCATGTCCATGCACCTCTCACATCACCCACCCATGTCCATGCACCTCTCACAACACCCAACCATGTCCATGTCCATGTCCATGCACCTCTCACATCACCCAGCCCATGTCCATGTCCATGTCCATGCACCTCTCACATCACCCACCCATGTCCATGCACCTCTCACAACACCCAACCATGTCCATGCACCTCTCACATCACCCAGCCCATGTCCATGTCCATGTCCGTGCACCTCTCACGTCACCCAACCCATGCCCATGTCCATGCACCTCTCACATCACCCAGCCCATGTCCATGTCCATGTCCGTGCACCTCTCACGTCACCCAACCCATGCCCAAGTCCATGCACCTCTCACATCACCCACCCACCCATGTCCATGCACCTCTCACAACACCCAACCATGTCCATGCACCTCTCACATCACCCAGCCCATGTCCATGTCCATGTCCATGCACCTCTCACATCACCCACCCATGTCCATACACCTCTCACAACACCCAACCATGTCCATGCACCTCTCACATCACCCAGCCCATGTCCATGTCCATGTCCGTGCACCTCTCACGTCACCCAACCCATGCCCATGTCCATGCACCTCTCACATCACCCACCCATGTCCATGCACCTCTCACAACACCCAACCATGTCCATGCACCTCTCACATCACCCAGCCCATGTCCATGTCCATGCACCTCACATCACCCAACCCATGTCCATGCACCTCTCACAACACCCAACCATGTCCATGCACCTCTCACATCACCCAGCCCATGTCCATGTCCATGCGCCTGTCATATCACCCACCCGTGTCCATGCACCTCTCACAGCACCCAACCATGTCCATGCACCTCTCACATCACCCAGCCCATGTCCATGTCCATGTCCATGCGCCTGTCATATCACCCAGCAATTGTCCATGTCCATGCAAGTCACACAACCCATGTCCATGCCCATGCATTTCTCACATCACCCAAACCAAGTCCATTCACCTCTCACATCACCCAACCATGTCCGTGCACCTCTCACATCACCCAGCCCATGTCCATGCACCTCTCACGTCACCCAACCATGTCCATGTCCATGCACCTCTCACAACACCCAGCCCATGTCCATGAACCACTCACATCACCCAACCCTGTCCATGCACCTCTCACATCAACCAGCCCATGTCCATGCACCTCTCACATAACCCAGCCCATGTCCATGTCCGTGCACCTCTCACGTCACCCAACCCATGCCCATGTCCATGCACCTCTCACATCACCCACCCATGTCCATGCACCTCTCACAACACCCAACCATGTCCGTGCACCTCTCACATCACCCAGCCCATGTCCATGTCCATGCACCTCTCACATCACCCACCCATGTCCATGCACCTCTCACAACACTCAACCATGTCCATGCACCTCTCACATCACCCAGCCCATGTCCATGTCCATGCGCCTGTCATATCACCCACCCGTGTCCATGCACCTCTCACAACACCCAACCATGTCCATGCACCTCTCACATCACCCAGCCCATGTCCATGTCCATGTCCATGCGCCTGTCATATCACCCAGCAATTGTCCATGTCCATGCAAGTCACACAACCCATGTCCATGCCCATGCATTTCTCACATCACCCAAACCAAGTCCATTCACCTCTCACATCACCCAACCATGTCCGTGCACCTCTCACATCACCCAGCCCATGTCCATGCACCTCTCACGTCACCCAACCATGTCCATGCACCTCTCACAACACCCAGCCCATGTCCATGAACCACTCACATCACCCAACCCTGTCCATGCACCTCTCACATCAACCAGCCCATGTCCATGCACCTCTCACATCACCCAACAATTTCCTTGTCTGTGCACCTCTCACATCACCCAACCCAACCCATGTCCATGTCCATGCACCTCTCAGATCAACCATTCCATGACCATGTCCATGCACCTCTCACAACACCCAACCATGTCCGTGCACCTCTCACATCACCCAACCCAACCCATGTCCATGTCCATGCACCTCTCAGATCAACCATTCCATGTCCATGTCCATGCACCTCTCACAACACCCAACCATGTCCGTGCACCTCTCACATCACCCAGCCCATGTCCATGTCCATGTCCATGCACCTCTCACATCACCCACCCATGTCCATGCACCTCTCACAACACCCAACCATGTCCGTGCACCTCTCACATCACCCAGCCCATGTCCATGTCCATGCACCTCTCACATCACCCACCCATGTCCATGCACCTCTCACAACACCCAACCATGTCCATGCACCTCTCACATCACCCAGCCCATGTCCCCATGTCCGTGCATCACGTGCCCATGTCCATGCACCTCTCACATCACCCACCCATGTCCATGCACCTCTCACAACACCCAACCATGTCCATGCACCTCTCACATCACCCAGCCCATGTCCATGTCCATGTCCATGCACCTCTCACATCACCAACCCATGTCCATGCACCTCTCACAACACCCAACCATGTCCATGCACCTCTCACATCACCCAGCCCATGTCCATGTCCATGTCCGTGCACCTCTCACGTCACCCAACCCATGCCCATGTCCATGCACCTCTCACATCACCCACCCATGTCCATGCACCTCTCACAACACCCAACCATGTCCGTGCACCTCTCACATCACCCAGCCCATGTCCATGTCCATGCACCTCTCACATCACCCACCCATGTCCATGCACTCTCTCACAACACCCAACCATGTCCATGCACCTCTCACATCACCCAGCCCATGTCCATGTCCATGCTCATGCTGTCATATCACCCACCCGTGTCCATGCACCTCTCACAACACCCAACCATGTCCATGCACCTCTCACATCACCCAGCCCATGTCCATGTCCATGTCCATGCGCCTGTCATATCACCCAGCAATTGTCCATGTCCATGCAAGTCACACAACCCATGTCCATGCCCATGCATTTCTCACATCACCCAAACCAAGTCCATTCACCTCTCACATCACCCAACCATGTCCGTGCACCTCTCACATCACCCAGCCCATGTCCATGCACCTCTCACGTCACCCAACCATGTCCATGTCCATGCACCTCTCACAACACCCAGCCCATGTCCATGAACCACTCACATCACCCAACCCTGTCCATGCACCTCTCACATCAACCAGCCCATGTCCATGCACCTCTCACATCACCCAACAATTTCCTTGTCTGTGCACCTCTCACATCACCCAACCCAACCCATGTCCATGTCCATGCACCTCTCAGATCAACCATTCCATGTCCATGTCCATGCACCTCTCACAACACCCAACCATGTCCGTGCACCTCTCACATCACCCAGCCCATGTCCATGTCCATGTCCATGCACCTCTCAGATCAACCATTCCATGTCCATGTCCATGCACCTCTCACAACACCCAACCATGTCCGTGCACCTCTCACATCACCCAGCCCATGTCCATGTCCATGTCCATGCACCTCTCACATCACCCAACCATGTCCATGCACCTCTCACATCACCCAGCCCATGTCCATGTCCATGTCCATCACCCATGTCCACCATGTCCATGCACCTCTCACATCACCCACCCATGTCCATGCACCTCTCCATGTCCATGCACCTCTCACATCACCCAGCCCATGTCCATGTCCATGTCCATGCACCTCAGTCACCCACCCATGCCCATGTCCATGCACTCTCACATCACCCAACCATGTCCATGCACCTCTCATCACAGCCCACCCATGTCCATGTCCATGCACCTCTCACATCACCCACCCATGTCCATGCACCTCTCACAACACCCAACCATGTCCATGCACCTCTCACATCACCCAGCCCATGTCCATGTCCATGTCCATGCACCTCTCACATCACCCACCCATGTCCATGCACCTCTCACATCACCCAGCCCATGTCCATGTCCATGTCCGTGCACCTCTCACATCACCCAACCCATGTCCATGTCCATGCACCTCTCACATCACCCACCATGTCCATGCACCTCTCACAACACCCAACCATGTCCATGCACCTCTCACATCATCCACATGTCCATGTCCATGTCCATGCACCTCTCACATCACCCAACCCATGTCCATGCACCCTCACAACACCCAACCATGTCCATGCACCTCTCACATCACCCAGCCCATGTCCATGTCCATGTCCATGCACCTCTCACATCACCCAGCCCATGTCCATGTCCATGTCCATGCACCTCTCACATCACCAACCCATGTCCATGCACCTCTCACAACACCCAACCATGTCCATGCACCTCTCACATCAGCCCATGTCCATGTCCATGTCCATGCATGTCCATGCCCATGTCCATGCACCTCTCACATCACCCACCCATGTCCATGCACCTCTCACAACACCCAACCATGTCCATGCACCTCACATCACCCAGCCCATGTCCATGTCCATGCACCTCTCACATCACCCACCCATGTCCATGCACCTCTCACAACACCCAACCATGTCCATGCACCTCTCACATCACCCAGCCCATGTCCATGTCCATGTCCATGCGCCTGTCATATCACCCAGCAATTGTCCATGTCCATGCAAGTCACACACCCAACCATGTCCATGTCCATGAACATCTCATCAACACCCATGTCCATGTCCATGTCCACCTCTCACATCACCCAACCATGTCCATGCACCTGCACCTCACATCACCCACCCATGTCCATGCACCCTCACACAACACCCAACCATGTCCATGCACCTCTCACATCACCCAGCCCATGTCCATGTCCATGTCCACATGCTCTCACATCACCCAGCCCATGTCCATGCACCTCTCACATCACCCATGCCCATGTCCATGCACCTCTCATCATCCCAGCCCAGCATGTCCATGTCCATGCACCTCTCACATCACCCAACATGCCCATGTCCATGCACCTCTCACATCACCCAACCCAACCCATGTCCATGTCCATGCACCTCTCAGATCAACCATTCCATGTCCATGTCCATGCACCTCTCACAACACCCAACCATGTCCATGTCCATGCACCTCTCACATCACCCAACCCAACCCATGTCCATGTCCATGCACCTCTCAGATCAACCATTCCATGTCCATGTCCATGCACCTCACAACACCCAACCATGTCCATCACCCATGTCCATGTCCATGTCCATGTCACATCACCCAACCATGTCCATGCACCTCTCACATCACCCAGCCCATGTCCATGTCCATGTCCATGCACCTCTCACATCACCCAGCCCATGTCCATGTCCATGTCCATGCACCTCTCACATCACCCACCCATGTCCATGCACCTCTCACAACACCCAACCATGTCCATGCACCTCTCACATCACCCAGCCCATGTCCATGTCCATGTCCGTGCACCTCTCACATCACCCAATGTCCATGCCCATGTCCATGCACCTCTCACATCACCCAGCCCATGTCCATGTCCATGTCCGTGCACCTCTCACATCACCCAACCCATGCCCATGTCCATGCACCCTCATCACCCACCCATGTCCATGCACCTCTCACAACACCCAACCATGTCCATGCACCTCTCACATCACCCAGCCCATGTCCATGTCCATGCGCCTGTCATATCACCCACCCATGTCCATGCACTCTCACAACACCCAACCATGTCCATGCACCTCTCACATCACCCAGCCCATGTCCATGTCCATGTCCATGCGCCTGTCATATCACCCAGCAATTGTCCATGTCCATGCAAGTCACACAACCCATGTCCATGTCCATGCACTTCTCACATCACCCAAACCATGTCCATTCACCTCTCACATCACCCAACCCATGTCCATGTCCATGCACCTCTCACATCACCCACCCATGTCCATGCACCTCTCACAACACCCAACCATGTCCATGCACTCTCACATCACCCAGCCCATGTCCATGTCCATGTCCATGCACCTCTCACATCACCCACCCATGTCCATGCACCTCTCACAACACCCAACCATGTCCATGCACCTCTCACATCACCCAGCCCATGTCCATGTCCATGTCATGCACCTCTCACGTCACCCGCCCATGTCCATGTCCATGCACCTCTCACATCACCCACCCATGTCCATGCACCTCTCACAACACCCAACCTATGTCCATGCACCTCTCACATCACCCAGCCCATGTCCATGTCCATGTCCATGCACCTCTCACATCACCCAACCCATGTCCATGCAATTCACATCCATGTCCATGCACCTCCACACAACCCATGTCCATGTCCATGTCCGTGCACCTCTCACATCACCCAACCCATGTCCATGTCCATGCACCTCTCACATCACCCACCCATGTCCATGCACCTCTCACAACACCCAACCATGTCCATGCACCTCTCACATCACCCAGCCCATGTCCATGTCCATGCACCTCTCATCATCACCCACCCATGTCCATGCACCCTCACAACACCCAACCATGTCCATGCACCTCTCACATCACCCAGCCCATGTCCATGTCCATGTCCATGCACCCTCACATCACCCAGCCCATGTCCATGTCCATGTCCATGCACCTCTCACATCACCCACCCATGTCCATGCACCTCTCACAACACCCAACCATGTCCATGCACCTCTCACATCACCCAGCCCATGTCCATGTCCATGTCCGTGCACCTCTCACATCACCCAACCCATGCCCATGTCCATGCTCTCACATCACCCATGTCCATGTCCATGTCCATGCACCTCTCACATCACCCAGCCCATGTCCATGTCCATGTCCATGCACCTCTCACATCACCAACCCATGTCCATGCACCTCTCCAACACCCAACCATGTCCATGCACCTCTCACATCATCACCCATGTCCATGTCCATGCACCTCTCACGTCACCCAACCCATGCCCATGTCCATGCACCTCTCACATCACCCACCCATGTCCATGCACCTCTCACAACACCCAACCATGTCCGTGCACCTCTCACATCACCCAGCCCATGTCCATGTCCATGCACCTCTCACATCACCCACCCATGTCCATGCACCTCTCACAACACCCAACCATGTCCATGCACCTCTCACATCACCCAGCCCATGTCCATGTCCATGCGCCTGTCATATCACCCACCCGTGTCCATGCACCTCTCACAACACCCAACCATGTCCATGCACCTCTCACATCACCCAGCCCAGGTCCATGTCCATGTCCATGCGCCTGTCATATCACCCAGCAATTGTCCATGTCCATGCAAGTCACACAACCCATGTCCATGCCCATGCATTTCTCACATCACCCAAACCAAGTCCATTCACCTCTCACATCACCCAACCCATGTCCATGTCCATTCACCTCTCACATCACCCACCCATGTCCATGCACCTCTCACAACACCCAACCATGTCCATGCACCTCTCACATCACCCAGCCCATGTCCATGTCCATGTCCATGCACCTCTCACATCACCCACCCATGTCCATGCACCTCTCACAACACCCAACCATGTCCATGCACCTCTCACATCACCCAGCCCATGTCCATGTCCATGTCCGTGCACCTCTCACGTCACCCAACCCATGCCCATGTCCATGCACCTCTCACATCACCCACCCATGTCCATGCACCTCTCACAACACCCAACTATGTCCATGCACCTCTCACATCACCCAGCCCATGTCCATGTCCATGTCCATGCACCTCTCACATCACCCACCCATGTCCATGCACCTCTCACATCACCCAGCCCATGTCCATGTCCATGTCCGTGCACCTCTCACGTCACCCAACCCATGCCCATGTCCATGCACCTCTCACATCACCCACCCATGTCCATACACCTCTCACAACACCCAACCATGTCCGTGCACCTCTCCATCACCCAGCCCATGTCCATGTCCATGCACCTCTCACATCACCCACCCATGTCCATGCACCTCTCACAACACCCAACCATGTCCATGCACCTCTCACATCACCCAGCCCATGTCCATGTCCATGTCCATGCCCTCTCACATCACCCAGCCCATGTCCATGTCCATGTCCATGCACCTCACATCACCCACCCATGTCCATGCACCTCTCACAACACCCAACCATGTCCATGCACCTCTCACATCACCCAGCCCATGTCCATGTCCATGTCCGTGCACCTCACATCACCCAACCCATGCCCATGTCCATGCACCTCTCACATCACCCAGCCCATGTCCATGTCCATGTCCATGCACCTCTCACATCACCCAGCCCATGTCCATGTCCATGTCCATGCACCTCTCACATCACCAACCCATGTCCATGCACCTCTCACAACACCCAACCATGTCCATGCACCTCTCACATCACCCAGCCCATGTCCATGTCCATGTCCGTGCACCTCTCACGTCACCCAACCCATGCCCATGTCCATGCACCTCTCACATCACCCACCCATGTCCATGCACCTCTCACAACACCCAACCATGTCCGTGCACCTCTCACATCACCCAGCCCATGTCCATGTCCATGCACCTCTCACATCACCCACCCATGTCCATGCACTCTCTCACAACACCCAACCATGTCCATGCACCTCTCACATCACCCAGCCCATGTCCATGTCCATGCGCCTGTCATATCACCCACCCGTGTCCATGCACTCTCACAACACCCAACCATGTCCATGCACCTCTCACATCACCCAGCCCAGGTCCATGTCCATGTCCATGCGCCTGTCATATCACCCAGCAATTGTCCATGTCCATGCAAGTCACACAACCCATGTCCATGCCCATGCATTTCTCACATCACCCAAACCAAGTCCATTCACCTCTCACATCACCCAACCATGTCCGTGCACCTCTCACATCACCCAGCCCATGTCCATGCACCTCTCACGTCACCCAACCATGTCCATGTCCATGCACCTCTCACAACACCCAGCCCATGTCCATGAACCACTCACATCACCCAACCCTGTCCATGCACCTCTCACATCAACCAGCCCATGTCCATGCACCTCTCACATCACCCAACAATTTCCTTGTCTGTGCACCTCTCACATCACCCAACCCAACCCATGTCCATGTCCATGCACCTCTCAGATCAACCATTCCATGTCCATGTCCATGCACCTCTTACAACACCCAACCATGTCCGTGCACCTCTCACATCACCCAACCCAACCCATGTCCATGTCCATGCACCTCTCAGATCAACCATTCCATGTCCATGTCCATGCACCTCTCACAACACCCACCCATGTCCATGCACCTCTCACATCACCCAGCCCATGTCCATGTCCATGTCCCACCTCGTCACGTCACCCAACCCATGCCCATGTCCATGCACCTCACATCACCCACCCATGTCCATACACCTCTCACAACACCCAACCATGTCCATGCACCTCTCACATCACCCAGCCCATGTCCATGTCATGCACTCTCCATCACCCACCCCATGTCCATGCACTCTCACAACACCCAACCATGTCCATGCACTCACATCACCCAGCCCATGTCGTGTGTCCATGTCCATGCACCTCTCACATCATCCCACTCCATGCCCATGTCCATGTCCATGCACCTCTCATCACCCACCCACCCACAACACCCAATGTCCATGCACCTCTCACATCCAGCCCATGTCCATGTCCATGTCCATGCACCCATCACCCAACCCATGCCCATGTCCATGCACCTCTCACATCACACCAGCCCATGTCCATGTCCATGTCCATGCACCTCACATCACCCAGCCCATGTCCATGTCCATGTCCATGCACCTCTCACATCACCAACCCATGTCCATGCACCTCACAACACCCAACCATGTCCATGCACCTCTCACATCACCCAGCCCATGTCCATGTGCACGTGCACCTCTCACATCACCCAACCCATGCCCATGTCCATGCACCCTCACATCACCCACCCATGTCCATGCACCTCTCAACACCCAACCATGTCCGTGCACCTCACATCACCCAGCCCATGTCCATGTCCATGCACCTCTCACATCACCCACCCATGTCCATGCACCTCTCACAACACCCAACCATGTCCATGCACCTCTCACATCACCCAGCCCATGTCCATGTCCATGCGCCTGTCATATCACCCACCCGTGTCCATGCACCTCTCACAACACCCAACCATGTCCATGCACCTCTCACATCACCCAGCCCAGGTCCATGTCCATGTCCATGCGCCTGTCATATCACCCAGCAATTGTCCATGTCCATGCAAGTCACACAACCCATGTCCATGCCCATGCATTTCTCACATCACCCAAACCAAGTCCATTCACCTCTCACATCACCCAACCATGTCCGTGCACCTCTCACATCACCCAGCCCATGTCCATGCACCTCTCCGTCACCCAACCATGTCCATGTCCATGCACCTCTCACAACACCCAGCCCATGTCCATGAACCACTCACATCACCCAACCCTGTCCATGCACCTCTCACATCAACCAGCCCATGTCCATGCACCTCTCACATCACCCAACAATTTCCTTGTCTGTGCACCTCTCACATCACCCAACCCCCATGTCCATGTCCATGCACCTCTCAGATCAACCATTCCATGTCCATGTCCATGCACCTCTTACAACACCCAACCATGTCCGTGCACCTCTCACATCACCCAGCCCACCCATGTCCATGTCCATGCACCTCTCACATCACCCACCATTCCATGTCCATGTCCATGCACCTCTCACATCACCCACCCATGTCCATGCCTCACAACACCCAACCATGTCCATGCACCTC
Source organism: Oncorhynchus nerka (assembly GCF_034236695.1). Taxonomy (NCBI): domain Eukaryota; kingdom Metazoa; phylum Chordata; class Actinopteri; order Salmoniformes; family Salmonidae; genus Oncorhynchus; species Oncorhynchus nerka. The sequence continues at coordinate 59,420,361 of NC_088401.1, forward strand.
TGCACCTCTCATCACCCATGCCCATGTCCATGTCACATCACCCAGCCCATGTCCATGTCCATGTCCGTGCACCTCTCACGTCACCCAACCCATGCCCATGTCCATGCACTCTCACATCACCCACCCATGTCCATGCACCTCTCACAACACCCAACCATGTCCATGCACCTCTCACATCACCCAGCCCATGTCCATGTCCATGCGCCTGTCATATCACCCACCCATGTCCATGCACCTCTCACAACACCCAACCATGTCCATGCACCTCTCACATCACCCAGCCCATGTCCATGTCCATGTCCATGCATCACCTCACATTGTCCATGTCCATGTCCATGTCCATGCCCATGCATTTCTCACATCACCCAAACCAAGTCCATTCACCTCTCACATCACCCAACCATGTCCATGCACCTCTCACATCACCCAGCCCATGTCCATGCCATGTCCATGTCCATGCACCTCTCACATCACCCAGCCCATGCCCATGTCCATGCACCTCTCACATCACCCACCCATGTCCATGCACCTCTCACAACACCCAACCATGTCCATGCACCTCTCACATCACCCAGTCCATGTCCATGTCCATGTCCGTGCACCCTCTCATGTCCATGCACCCAACCCATGCCCATGTCCATGCACCTCTCACATCACCAACCCATGTCCATGTCCATGTCCATGCACCTCTCACATCACCCAGCCCATGTCCATGTCCATGTCCATGCACCTCTCACATCACCACCCATGTCCATGCACCTCTCACAACACCCAACCATGTCCATGCACCTCTCACATCACCCAGCCCATGTCCATGTCCATGTGCACCTCTCACATCACCAACCCATGTCCATGTCCATGCACCTCTCACATCACCCACCCATGTCCATGCACCTCTCACAACACCCAACCATGTCCATGCACCTCTCACATCACCCAGCCCATGTCCATGTCCATGCACCTCTCACATCACCCACCCATGTCCATGCACCTCTCACAACACCCAACCATGTCCATGCACCTCTCACATCACCCAGCCCATGTCCATGTCCATGCGCCTGTCATATCACCCACCCGTGTCCATGCACCTCTCACAACACCCAACCATGTCCATGCACCTCTCACATCACCCAGCCCAGGTCCATGTCCATGTCCATGCGCCTGTCATATCACCCAGCAATTGTCCATGTCCATGCAAGTCACACAACCCATGTCCATGTCCATGCATTCTCACATCACCCAAATCAAGTCCATTCACCTCTCACATCACCCAACCATGTCCGTGCACCTCTCACATCACCCAGCCCATGTCCATGCACCTCCACGTCACCCAACCATGTCCATGTCCATGCACCTCTCACATCACCCAGCCCATGTCCATGAACCACTCACATCACCCACCCTGTCCATGCAACTCTCACATCAACCAGCCCATGGCCAAGCACCTCTCACATCACCCAACCATGTCCATGATTGTGCACCTCTCACATCACTCACCCAACCCATGTCCATGTCCATGCACCTCTCAGATCAACCATTCCATGTCCATGTCCATGCACCTCTTACAACACCCAACCATGTCCATGCACCTCTCACATCACCCAGCCCATGTCCATGTCCATGTCCATGCACCTCTCACATCACCCAGCCCATGTCCATGTCCATGTCCATGCACCTCTCACATCACCCATCCCATGTCCATGCACCTCTCACATCACCCAACCATGTCCATGCACCTCTCACATCACCCAGCCCATGTCCATGTCCATGTCCGTGCACCTCTCACATCACCCCATGCCCATGTCCATGCACCTCTCACATCACCCAGCCCATGTCCATGTCCATGTCCATGCACCTCTCACGTCACCCAACCCATGCCCATGTCCATGCACCTCTCACATCACCCACCCATGTCCATGCACCTCTCACAACACCCAACCATGTCCATGCACTCTCACATCACCCAGCCCATGTCCATGTCCATGCGCCTGTCATATCACCCACCCATGTCCATGCACCTCTCACAACACCCAACCATGTCCATGCACCTCTCACATCACCCAGCCCATGTCCATGTCCATGTCCATGCCTGTCATATCACCCCATGTCCATGCCATGCAAGTCACACAACCCATGTCCATGCCCATGCACTTCTCACATCACCCAAACCAAGTCCATTCACCTCTCACATCACCCAACCCATGTCCATGTCCATTCACCTCTCACATCACCCACCCATGTCCATGCACCTCTCACAACACCCAACCATGTCCATGCACCTCTCACATCACCCAGCCCATGTCCATGTCCATGTCCATGCACCTCTCACATCACCCACCCATGTCCATGCACTCTCACAACACCCAACCATGTCCATGCACCTCTCACATCACCCAGCCCATGTCCATGTCCATGTCCGTGCACCTCTCATATCACCCAACCCATGCCCATGTCCATGCACCTCTCACATCACCCACCCATGTCCATGCACCTCTCACAACACCCAACCATGTCCATGCACCTCTCACATCACCCAGCCCATGTCCATGTCCATGCACCTCTCACATCACCCACCCATGTCCATGCACCTCTCACAACACCCAACCATGTCCATGCACCTCTCACATCACCCAGCCCATGTCCATGTCCATGTCCATGCACTCTCACATCACCCACCCATGTCCATGCACCTCTCACAACACCCAACCATGTCCATGCACCTCTCACATCACCCAGCCCATGTCCATGTCCATGCACCTCCATCACCCACCCATGTCCATGCACCTCTCACAACACCCAACCATGTCCATGCACCTCTCACATCACCCAGCCCATGTCCATGTCCATGTCCATGCACCTCTCACATCACCCAGCCCATGTCCATGTCCAACCATCTCACATGTCCATGTCCATGCACCTCTCACAACACCCAACCATCACATCACCCATGTCCCCATGTCCATGCACCTCTCACAATCACCCACCCCATGTGTCCATGTCCATGCACACATCAGCCCATGTCACATGTCCCACCTCCCACCCATGTCCATGTCCATGCACCTCTCACATCACCCACCCCCATGTCCATGCACCCTCTCACACATCACCCAGCCCATGTCCATGCATGTCCATGTCCATGCACTTGTCTCACATCACCCAGCCCATGTCCATGTCCATGTCCATGCACCTCTCACGATCACCCAACCCATGTCCATGTCCATCTCACATCACCCAGCCCATGTCCATGTCCATGTCCATGCACCTCTCACATCACCCATGTCCATGCACCTCTCACAACACCCAACCATGTCCATGTCCATGTGTCCATGTTCATGCACTCTCACATCACCAACCCATGTCCATGTCCATGCACCTCTCACAACACCCAACCATGTCCATGCACCTCTCACATCACCCAGCCCATGTCCATGTCCATGTCCATGCACCTCTCACGTCACCCAACCCATGCCCATGTCCATGCACTCTCACATCACCCACCCATGTCCATGCACCTCTCACAACACCCAACCATGTCCGTGCACCTCTCACATCACCCAGCCCATGTCCATGTCCATGCACCTCTCACATCACCCACCCATGTCCATGCACCTCTCACAACACCCAACCATGTCCATGCACCTCTCATCATCAGCCCATGTCCATGTCCATGTCCATGCACCTCTCACATCCATGTCCATGCACCCTCACAACACCCAACCATGTCCATCACCCATCACCCGCCCATGTCCATGTCCATGCACCTGTCAACACCCAACCATGTCCATGCACCTCTCACATCACCCAGCCCAGGTCCATGTCCATGTCCATGCGCCTGTCATATCACCCAGCAATTGTCCATGTCCATGCAAGTCACACAACCCATGTCCATGCCCATGCATTTCTCACATCACCCAAATCAAGTCCATTCACCTCTCACATCACCCAACCATGTCCGTGCACCTCTCACATCACCCAGCCCATGTCCATGCACCTCTCACGTCACCCAACCATGTCCATGTCCATGCACCTCTCACAACACCCAGCCCATGTCCATGAACCACTCACATCACCCAACCCTGTCCATGCACCTCTCACATCAACCAGCCCATGTCCATGCACCTCTCACATCACCCAACAATTTCCTTGTCTGTGCACCTCTCACATCACTCAACCCAACCCATGTCCATGTCCATGCACCTCTCAGATCAACCATTCCATGTCCATGTCCATGCACCTCTTACAACACCCAACCATGTCCGTGCACCTCTCACATCACCCAGCCCATGTCCATGTCCATGTCCATGCACCTCTCACATCACCCAGCCCATGTCCATGTCCATGTCCATGCACCTCTCACATCACCCACCCATGTCCATGCACACAACACCCAACCATGTCCATGCACCTCTCACATCACCCAGCCCATGTCCATGTCCATGTCCGTGCACCTCTCACGTCACCCAATCCATGCCCATGTCCATGCACCTCTCACATCACCCAGCCCATGTCCATGTCCATGTCCGTGCACCTCTCACGTCACCCAACCCATGCCCATGTCCATGCACCTCTCACATCACCCACCCATGTCCATGCACCTCTCACAACACCCAACCATGTCCATGCACCTCTCACATCACCCAGCCCATGTCCATGTCCATGCGCCTGTCATATCACCCACCCGTGTCCATGCACCTCTCACAACACCCAACCATGTCCATGCACCTCTCACATCACCCAGCCCATGTCCATGTCCATGTCCATGCGCCTGTCATATCACCCAGCAATTGTCCATGGCCATGCAAGTCACACAACCCATGTCCATGCCCATGCACTTCTCACATCACCCAAACCAAGTCCATTCACCTCTCACATCACCCAACCCATGTCCATGTCCATTCACCTCTCACATCACCCACCCATGTCCATGCACCTCTCACAACACCCAACCATGTCCATGCACCTCTCACATCACCCAGCCCATGTCCATGTCCATGTCCATGCACCTCTCACATCACCCACCCATGTCCATGCACCTCTCACAACACCCAACCATGTCCATGCACCTCTCACATCACCCAGCCCATGTCCATGTCCATGTCCGTGCACCTCTCACGTCACCCAACCCATGCCCATGTCCATGCACCTCTCACATCACCCACCCATGTCCATGCACCTCTCACAACACCCAACTATGTCCATGCACCTCTCACATCACCCAGCCCATGTCCATGTCCATGTCCATGCACCTCTCACATCACCCACCCATGTCCATGCACCTCTCACATCACCCAGCCCATGTCCATGTCCATGTCCGTGCACCTCTCACGTCACCCAACCCATGCCCATGTCCATGCACCTCTCACATCACCCACCCATGTCCATACACCTCTCACAACACCCAACCATGTCCGTGCACCTCTCACATCACCCAGCCCATGTCCATGTCCATGCACCTCTCACATCACCCACCCATGTCCATGCACCTCTCACAACACCCAACCATGTCCATGCACCTCTCACATCACCCAGCCCATGTCCATGTCCATGTCCATGCACCTCTCACATCACCCAGCCCATGTCCATGTCCATGTCCATGCACCTCTCACATCACCCACCCATGTCCATGCACCTCTCACAACACCCAACCATGTCCATGCACCTCTCACATCACCCAGCCCATGTCCATGTCCATGTCCGTGCACCTCTCACGTCACCCAACCCATGCCCATGTCCATGCACCTCTCACATCACCCAGCCCATGTCCATGTCCATGTCCATGCACCTCTCACATCACCCAGCCCATGTCCATGTCCATGTCCATGCACCTCTCACATCACCAACCCATGTCCATGCACCTCTCACAACACCCAACCATGTCCATGCACCTCTCACATCACCCAGCCCATGTCCATGTCCATGTCCGTGCACCTCTCACGTCACCCAACCCATGCCCATGTCCATGCACCTCTCACATCACCCACCCATGTCCATGCACCTCTCACAACACCCAACCATGTCCGTGCACCTCTCACATCACCCAGCCCATGTCCATGTCCATGCACCTCTCACATCACCCACCCATGTCCATGCACCTCTCACAACACCCAACCATGTCCATGCACCTCTCACATCACCCAGCCCATGTCCATGTCCATGCGCCTGTCATATCACCCACCCGTGTCCATGCACCTCTCACAACACCCAACCATGTCCATGCACCTCTCACATCACCCAGCCCAGGTCCATGTCCATGTCCATGCGCCTGTCATATCACCCAGCAATTGTCCATGTCCATGCAAGTCACACAACCCATGTCCATGCCCATGCATTTCTCACATCACCCAAACCAAGTCCATTCACCTCTCACATCACCCAACCATGTCCGTGCACCTCTCACATCACCCAGCCCATGTCCATGCACCTCTCACGTCACCCAACCATGTCCATGTCCATGCACCTCTCACAACACCCAGCCCATGTCCATGAACCACTCACATCACCCAACCCTGTCCATGCACCTCTCACATCAACCAGCCCATGTCCATGCACCTCTCACATCACCCAACAATTTCCTTGTCTGTGCACCTCTCACATCACCCAACCCAACCCATGTCCATGTCCATGCACCTCTCAGATCAACCATTCCATGTCCATGTCCATGTCCGTGCACCTCTCACGTCACCCAACCCATGCCCATGTCCATGCACCTCTCACATCACCCAACCCATGCCCATGTCCATGTCCATGCACCTCTCAGATCAACCATTCCATGTCCATGTCCATGCACCTCTCACAACACCCACCATGTCCATGCACCTCTCACATCACCCAGCCCATGTCCATGTCCATGTCCATGCACCTCTCACATCACCCAACCCATGCCCATGTCCATGCACCTCTCACATCACCCACCCATGTCCACAACACCCAACCATGTCCATGCACCTCTCACATCACCCAGCCCATGTCCATGTCCATGCACCTCTCATCACCCACCCATGTCCATGCACCATGTCCATGCACCAACCATGTCCATGCACCTCTCACATCACCCAGCCCATGTCCATGTCCATGTCCATGCACCTCTCACATCACCCACCCATGTCCATGTCCATGTCCATGCACCTCTCACATCACCCACCCATGTCCATGCACCTCTCACAACACCCAACCATGTCCGTGCACCTCTCACATCACCCAGCCCATGTCCATGTCCATGTCCATGCACCTCTCACATCACCCAACCATGTCCATGCACCTCTCACATCACCCAGCCCATGTCCATGTCCATGTCCATGCACCTCTCACATCACCCAGCCCATGTCCATGTCCATGTCCATGCACCTCTCACATCACCAACCCATGTCCATGCACCTCTCACAACACCCAACCATGTCCATGCACCTCTCACATCACCCAGCCCATGTCCATGTCCATGTCCGTGCACCTCTCACGTCACCCAACCCATGCCCATGTCCATGCACCTCTCACATCACCCACCCATGTCCATGCACCTCTCACAACACCCAACCATGTCCGTGCACCTCTCACATCACCCAGCCCATGTCCATGTCCATGCACCTCTCACATCACCCACCCATGTCCATGCACCTCTCACAACACCCAACCATGTCCATGCACCTCTCACATCACCCAGCCCATGTCCATGTCCATGCACCTCTCACATCACCCACCCATGTCCATGCACCTCTCACAACACCCAACCATGTCCATGCACCTCTCACATCACCCAGCCCAGGTCCATGTCCATGTCCATGCGCCTGTCATATCACCCAGCAATTGTCCATGTCCATGCAAGTCACACAACCCATGTCCATGCCCATGCATTTCTCACATCACCCAAACCAAGTCCATTCACCTCTCACATCACCCAACCATGTCCGTGCACCTCTCACATCACCCAGCCCATGTCCATGCACCTCTCACGTCACCCAACCATGTCCATGTCCATGCACCTCTCACAACACCCAGCCCATGTCCATGAACCACCCATCACCCAACCCTGTCCATGCACCTCTCACATCAACCAGCCCATGTCCATGCACCTCTCACATCACCCAACAATTTCCTTGTCTGTGCACCTCTCACATCACTCAACCCAACCCATGTCCATGTCCATGTACCTCTCAGATCAACCATTCCATGTCCATGTCCATGCACCTCTTACAACACCCAACCATGTCCGTGCACCTCTCACATCACCCAGCCCATGTCCATGTCCATGTCCATGCACCTCTCACATCACCCAGCCCATGTCCATGTCCATGTCCATGCACCTCTCACATCACCCACCCATGTCCATGCACCTCTCACAACACCCAACCATGTCCATGCACCTCTCACATCACCCAGCCCATGTCCATGCATGTCCGTGCACCTCTCACTCACATCATGCCCATGTCCATGCACCTCTCACATCACCCAGCCCATGTCCATGTCCATGTCCGTGCACCTCTCACATCACCCAACCCATGCCCATGTCCATGCACCTCTCACATCACCCACCCATGTCACTCCACACCCAACCATGTCCATGCACCTCTCACATCACCCAGCCCATGTCCATGTCCACCTGTCATCACCCACCCGTGTCCATGCACCTCTCACAACACCCAACCATGTCCATGCACCTCTCACATCACCCAGCCCATGTCCATGTCCATGTCCATGCGCCTGTCATATCACCCAGCAATTGTCCATGTCCCAAGTCACACAACCCATGTCCATGCCCATGCATTTCTCACATCACCCAAACCAAGTCCATTCACCTCTCACATCACCCAACCCATGTCCATGTCCATGCACCTCTCACATCACCCAGCCCATGTCCATGCACCCAACCATGTCCATGTCCATGCACCTCTCACATCACCCAGCCCATGTCCATGTCCATGTCCATGCACCTCACATCATGTCCATCACCCACCCATGTCCATGCACATGTCCATGTCCATGCACCTCTCACATCACCCAACCCATGTCCATGTCCATGCACCTCTCACATCACCCACCCATGTCCATGCACCTCCATGTCCATGCACCTCTCACATCACCCAGCCCATGTCCATGTCCATGTCCACCTCTCACATCACCCACCCATGTCCATGTCCAACCCATGTCCATGTCCATGTCCGTGCACCTCTCACATCACCCAACCCATGTCCATGTCCATGCACCTCTCACATCACCCACCCATGTCCCATCACAACACCCAACCATGTCCATGCACCTCTCACATCACCCAGCCCATGTCCATGTCCATGTCACATCACCCACCCATGTCCATGCACCTCTCACAACACCCAACCATGTCCATGCACCTCTCACATCACCCAGCCCATGTCCATGTCCATGTCCATGCACCTCTCACATCACCCAGCCCATGTCCATGTCCATGTCCATGCACCTCTCACATCAACCCATGTCCATGCACCTCTCACAACACCCAACCATGTCCATGCACTCTCACATCACCCAGCCCATGTCCATGTCCATGTCCGTGCACCTCTCACGTCACCCAACCCATGCCCATGTCCATGCACCTCTCACATCACCCAGCCCATGTCCATGTCCATGTCCATGCACCTCTCACATCACCCAGCCCATGTCCATGTCCATGTCCATGCACCCTCATCACCAACCCATGTCCATGCACCTCTCACAACACCCAACCATGTCCATGCACCTCTCACATCACCCAGCCCATGTCCATGTCCATGTCCGTGCACCTCTCACGTCACCCAACCCATGCCCATGTCCATGCACCTCTCACATCCATGTCCATGCACCTCTCAACACCCAACCATGTCCGTGCACCTCTCACATCACCCAGCCCATGTCCATGTCCATGCACCTCTCACATCACCCACCCATGTCCATGCACCTCTCACAACACCCAACCATGTCCATGCACCTCTCACATCACCCAGCCCATGTCCATGTCCATGCGCCTGTCATATCACCCACCCGTGTCCATGCACCTCTCACAACACCCAACCATGTCCATGCACCTCTCACATCACCCAGCCCAGGTCCATGTCCATGTCCATGCGCCTGTCATATCACCCAGCAATTGTCCATGTCCATGCAAGTCACACAACCCATGTCCATGCCCATGCATTTCTCACATCACCCAAACCAAGTCCATTCACCTCTCACATCACCCAACCATGTCCGTGCACCTCTCACATCACCCAGCCCATGTCCATGCACCTCTCACGTCACCCAACCATGTCCATGTCCATGCACCTCTCACAACACCCAGCCCATGTCCATGAACCACTCACATCACCCAACCCTGTCCATGCACCTCTCACATCAACCAGCCCATGTCCATGCACCTCTCACATCACCCAACAATTTCCTTGTCTGTGCACCTCTCACATCACCCAACCCAACCCATGTCCATGTCCATGCACCTCTCAGATCAACCATTCCATGTCCATGTCCATGCACCTCTTACAACACCCAACCATGTCCATGCACCTCTCATCATCACCCATGTCCCACCCATGTCCATGTCCATGCACCTCTCAGATCAACCATTCCATGTCCATGTCCATGCACCTCTCACAACACCCACCCATGTCCATGCACCTCTCACATCACCCAGCCCATGTCCATGTCCATGTCCGTGCACCTCTCACGTCACCCAACCCATGCCCATGTCCATGCACCTCTCACATCACCCACCCATGTCCATACACCTCTCACAACACCCAACCATGTCCGTGCACCTCTCACATCACCCAGCCCATGTCCATGTCCATGCACCTCTCACATCACCCAGCCCATGTCCATGTCCATGTCCATGCACCTCTCACATCACCCAGCCCATGTCCATGTCCATGTCCATGCACCTCTCACATCACCCAGCCCATGTCCATGTCCATGTCCATGCACCTCTCACATCACCCACCCATGTCCATGCACCTCTCACAACACCCAACCATGTCCATGCACCTCTCACATCACCCAGCCCATGTCCATGTCCATGTCCGTGCACCTCTCACGTCACCCAACCCATGCCCATGTCCATGCACCTCTCACATCACCCAGCCCATGTCCATGTCCATGTCCATGCACCTCTCACATCACCCAGCCCATGTCCATGTCCATGTCCATGCACCTCTCACATCACCAACCCATGTCCATGCACCTCTCACAACACCCAACCATGTCCATGCACCTCTCACATCACCCAGCCCATGTCCATGTCCATGTCCGTGCACCCCTCACGTCACCCAACCCATGCCCATGTCCATGCACCTCTCACATCACCCACCCATGTCCATGCACCTCTCACAACACCCAACCATGTCCGTGCACCTCTCACATCACCCAGCCCATGTCCATGTCCATGCACCTCTCACATCACCCACCCATGTCCATGCACCTCTCACAACACCCAACCATGTCCATGCACCTCTCACATCACCCAGCCCATGTCCATGTCCATGCGCCTGTCATATCACCCACCCGTGTCCATGCACCTCTCACAACACCCAACCATGTCCATGCACCTCTCACATCACCCAGCCCAGGTCCATGTCCATGTCCATGCGCCTGTCATATCACCCAGCAATTGTCCATGTCCATGCAAGTCACACACCCATGTCCATGCCCATGCATTTCTCACATCACCCAAACCAAGTCCATTCACCTCTCACATCACCCAACCATGTCCGTGCACCTCTCACATCACCCAGCCCATGTCCATGCACCTCTCACGTCACCCAACCATGTCCATGTCCATGCACCTCTCACAACACCCAGCCCATGTCCATGAACCACTCACATCACCCAACCCTGTCCATGCACTCTCACATCAACCAGCCCATGTCCATGCACCTCTCACATCACCCAACAATTTCCTTGTCTGTGCACCTCTCACATCACCCAACCCAACCCATGTCCATGTCCATGCACCTCTCAGATCAACCATTCCATGTCCATGTCCATGCACCTCTTACAACACCCAACCATGTCCGTGCACCTCTCACATCACCCAACCCAACCCATGTCCATGTCCATGCACCTCTCAGATCAACCATTCCATGTCCATGTCCATGCACCTCTCACAACACCCACCCATGTCCATGCACCTCTCACATCCCAGCCCATGTCCATGTCCATGTCCGTGCACCTCTCACGTCACCCAACCCATGCCCATGTCCATGCACCTCTCACATCACCCACCCATGTCCATACACCTCTCACAACACCCAACCATGTCCGTGCACCTCTCACATCACCCAGCCCATGTCCATGTCCATGCACCTCACATCACCCACCCATGTCCATGCACCTCACAACACCCAACCATGTCCATGCACCTGTCCATCACCCACCCATGTCCATGTCCATGTCCAGCCATCATGTCCATGTCCATGTCCATGCACCTCTCACATCACCCACCCATGTCCATGCACTCTCACAACACCCAACCATGTCCATGCACCTCTCACATCACCCAGCCCATGTCCATGTCCATGCACCTCTCACGTCACCCAACCCATGCCCATGTCCATGCACCTCTCACATCACCCAGCCCATGTCCATGTCCATGTCCATGCACCTCTCACATCACCCAGCCCATGTCCATGTCCATGTCCATGCACCTCTCACATCACCAACCCATGTCCATGCACCTCTCACAACACCCAACCATGTCCATGCACCTCTCACATCACCCAGCCCATGTCCATGTCCATGTCCCATGCACCTCTCACGTCACCCAACCCATGCCCATGTCCATGCACCTCTCACATCACCCACCCATGTCCATGCACCTCTCACAACACCCAACCATGTCCGTGCACCTCTCACATCACCCAGCCCATGTCCATGTCCATGCACCTCTCACATCACCCACCCATGTCCATGCACCTCTCACAACACCCAACCATGTCCATGCACCTCTCACATCACCCAGCCCATGTCCATGTCCATGCGCCTGTCATATCACCCACCCGTGTCCATGCACCTCTCACAACACCCAACCATGTCCATGCACCTCTCACATCACCCAGCCCAGGTCCATGTCCATGTCCATGCGCCTGTCATATCACCCAGCAATTGTCCATGTCCATGCAAGTCACACAACCCATGTCCATGCCCATGCATTTCTCACATCACCCAAACCAAGTCCATTCACCTCTCACATCACCCAACCATGTCCGTGCACCTCTCACATCACCCAGCCCATGTCCATGCACCTCTCACATCACCCAACCATGTCCATGTCCATGCACCTCTCACAACACCCAGCCCATGTCCATGAACCACTCACATCACCCAACCCTGTCCATGCACCTCTCACATCAACCAGCCCATGTCCATGCACCTCTCTCACATCACCCAACAATTTCCTTGTCTGTGCACCTCTCACATCACCCAACCCAACCCATGTCCATGTCCATGCACCTCTCAGATCAACCATTCCATGTCCATGTCCATGCACCTCTTACAACACCCAACCATGTCCGTGCACCTCTCACATCACCCAGCCCATGTCCATGTCCATGTCCATGCACCTCTCACATCACCCACCATTCCATGTCCATGTCCATGTCCTCTCACAACACCCACCCATGTCCATGCACCTCTCACATCACCCAGCCCATGTCCATGTCCATGTCACGTCACCCAACCCATGCCCATGTCCATGCACCTCTCACATGTCCATGCCCATGTCCATGTCCATGCACATCACATCACCCATGTCCATGCATCACAACACCCAACCATGTCCATGCACCTTCACATCACCCAGCCCATGTCCATGTCCATGTCCATGCACCTCACATCACCCACATGTCCATGTCACCCATGCCCATGTCCATGCACTCTCACATCACCCAGCCCATGTCCATGCACCTTCACATCAACCCATGCCCATGTCCATGTCCATGCACCTCTCACATCACCCAGCCCATGTCCATGTCCATGCACCTCTCACATCACCCACCCATGTCCATGCACCTCTCACAACACCCAACCATGTCCATGCACCTCTCACATCACCCAGCCCATGTCCATGTCCATGCGCCTGTCATATCACCAACCCGTGTCCATGCACCTCTCACAACACCCAACCATGTCCATGCACCTCTCACATCACCCAGCCCATGTCCATGAACCACTCACATCACCCAACCCTGTCCATGCACCTCTCACATCAACCAGCCCATGTCCATGCACCTCTCACATCACCCAACAATTTCCTTGTCTGTGCACCTCTCACATCACTCAACCCAACCCATGTCCATGTCCATGTACCTCTCAGATCAACCATTCCATGTCCATGTCCATGCACCTCTTACAACACCCAACCATGTCCGTGCACCTCTCACATCACCCAGCCCATGTCCATGTCCATGTCCATGCACCTCTCACATCACCCAGCCCATGTCCATGTCCATGTCCATGCACCTCACATCACCCACCCATGTCCATGCACCTCTCACAACACCCAACCATGTCCATGCACCTCTCACATCACCCACCCATGTCCATGTCCATGTCCGTGCAACACGTCCCATTCCATGCCCATGTCCATGCACCTCTCACATCACCCAGCCCATGTCCATGTCCATGTCCGTGCACCTCTCACGTCACCCAACCCATGCCCATGTCCATGCTCACATCACCCACCCATGTCCATGCACCTCTCACAACACCCAACCATGTCCATGCACCTCTCACATCACCCAGCCCATGTCCATGTCCATGTCCGTGCACCTGTCCATGCCCATGTCCATGCACCTCTCACATCACCCAGCCCATGTCCATGTCCACCTGCACCTCTCACATCACCCACCCATGTCCATGCACCTCTCACAACACCCAACCATGTCCATGCACCTCTCACAACACCCAACCATGTCCATGCACCTCTCACATCACCCAGCCCATGTCCATGTCCATGCGCCTGTCATATCACCCACCCGTGTCCATGCACCTCTCACAACACCCAACCATGTCCATGCACCTCTCACATCACCCAGCCCATGTCCATGTCCATGTCCATGCGCCTGTCATATCACCCAGCAATTGTCCATGGCCATGCAAGTCACACAACCCATGTCCATGCCCATGCACTTCTCACATCACCCAAACCAAGTCCATTCACCTCTCACATCACCCAACCCATGTCCATGTCCATTCACCTCTCACATCACCCACCCATGTCCATGCACCTCTCACAACACCCAACCATGTCCATGCACCTCTCACATCACCCAGCCCATGTCCATGTCCATGTCCATGCACCTCTCACATCACCCACCCATGTCCATGCACCTCTCACAACACCCAACCATGTCCATGCACCTCTCACATCACCCAGCCCATGTCCATGTCCATGTCCGTGCACCTCTCACGTCACCCAACCCATGCCCATGTCCATGCACCTCTCACATCACCCACCCATGTCCATGCACCTCTCACAACACCCAACTATGTCCATGCACCTCTCACATCACCCAGCCCATGTCCATGTCCATGTCCATGCACCTCTCACATCACCCACCCATGTCCATGCACCTCTCACATCACCCAGCCCATGTCCATGTCCATGTCCGTGCACCTCTCACATCACCCAACCCATGCCCATGTCCATGCACCTCTCACATCACCCACCCATGTCCATACACACCTCACAACACCCAACCATGTCCGTGCACCTCTCACATCACCCAGCCCATGTCCATGTCCATGCACCTCTCACATCACCCACCCATGTCCATGCACCTCTCACAACACCCAACCATGTCCATGCACCTCTCACATCACCCAGCCCATGTCCATGTCCATGCACCTCTCACATCACCCACCCATGTCCATGCACCTCTCACAACACCCAACCATGTCCATGCACCTCTCACATCACCCAGCCCATGTCCATGTCCATGCACCTCTCGTCACCCAACCCATGTCCATGTCCATGCACCTCTCACATCACCCAGCCCATGTCCATGTCCATGTCCATGCACCTCTCACATCACCCAGCCCATGTCCATGTCCATGTCCATGCACCTCTCACATCACCCAGCCCATGTCCATGCACCTCTCACAACACCCAACCATGTCCATGCACCTCTCACATCACCCAGCCCATGTCCATGTCCATGTCCGTGCACCTCTCACGTCACCCAACCCATGCCCATGTCCATGCACCTCTCACATCACCCAGCCCATGTCCATGTCCATGTCCATGCACCTCTCACATCACCCAGCCCATGTCCATGTCCATGTCCATGCACCTCTCACATCACCAACCCATGTCCATGCACCTCTCACAACACCCAACCATGTCCATGCACCTCTCACATCACCCAGCCCATGTCCATGTCCATGTCCGTGCACCTCTCACGTCACCCAACCCATGCCCATGTCCATGCACCTCTCACATCACCCACCCATGTCCATGCACCTCTCACAACACCCAACCATGTCCGTGCACCTCTCACATCACCCAGCCCATGTCCATGTCCATGCACCTCTCACATCACCCACCCATGTCCATGCACCTCTCACAACACCCAACCATGTCCATGCACCTCTCACATCACCCAGCCCATGTCCATGTCCATGCGCCTGTCATATCACCCACCCGTGTCCATGCACCTCTCACAACACCCAACCATGTCCATGCACCTCTCACATCACCCAGCCCAGGTCCATGTCCATGTCCATGCGCCTGTCATATCACCCAGCAATTGTCCATGTCCATGCAAGTCACACAACCCATGTCCATGCCCATGCATTTCTCACATCACCCAAACCAAGTCCATTCACCTCTCACATCACCCAACCATGTCCGTGCACCTCTCACATCACCCAGCCCATGTCCATGCACCTCTCACGTCACCCAACCATGTCCATGTCCATGCACCTCTCACAACACCCAGCCCATGTCCATGAACCACTCACATCACCCAACCCTGTCCATGCACCTCTCACATCAACCAGCCCATGTCCATGCACCTCTCACATCACCCAACAATTTCCTTGTCTGTGCACCTCTCACATCACCCAACCCAACCCATGTCCATGTCCATGCACCTCTCAGATCAACCATTCCATGTCCATGTCCATGCACCTCTTACAACACCCAACCATGTCCGTGCACCTCTCACATCACCCAACCCAACCCATGTCCATGTCCATGCACCTCTCAGATCAACCATTCCATGTCCATGTCCATGCACCTCTCACAACACCCACCCATGTCCATGCACCTCTCACATCACCCAGCCCATGTCCATGTCCATGTCCGTGCACCTCTCACGTCACCCAACCCATGCCCATGTCCATGCACCTCTCACATCACCCACCCATGTCCATACACCTCTCACAACACCCAACCATGTCCGTGCACCTCTCACATCACCCAGCCCATGTCCATGTCCATGCACCTCTCACATCACCCACCCATGTCCATGCACCTCTCACAACACCCAACCATGTCCATGCACCTCTCACATCACCCAGCCCATGTCCATGTCCATGTCCATGCACCTCTCACATCACCCAGCCCATGTCCATGTCCATGCACCTCTCACATCACCCACCCATGTCCATGCACCTCTCACAACACCCAACCATGTCCATGCACCTCTCACATCACCCAGCCCATGTCCATGTCCATGTCCGTGCACCTCTCACGTCACCCAACCCATGCCCATGTCCATGCACCTCTCACATCACCCAGCCCATGTCCATGTCCATGTCCATGCACCTCTCACATCACCCAGCCCATGTCCATGTCCATGTCCATGCACCTCTCACATCACCAACCCATGTCCATGCACCTCTCACAACACCCAACCATGTCCATGCACCTCTCACATCACCCAGCCCATGTCCATGTCCATGTCCGTGCACCTCTCACGTCACCCAACCCATGCCCATGTCCATGCACCTCTCACATCACCCACCCATGTCCATGCACCTCTCACAACACCCAACCATGTCCGTGCACCTCTCACATCACCCAGCCCATGTCCATGTCCATGCACCTCTCACATCACCCACCCATGTCCATGCACCTCTCACAAAACCCAACCATGTCCATGCACCTCTCACATCACCCAGCCCATGTCCATGTCCATGCGCCTGTCATATCACCCACCCGTGTCCATGCACCTCTCACAACACCCAACCATGTCCATGCACCTCTCACATCACCCAGCCCAGGTCCATGTCCATGTCCATGCGCCTGTCATATCACCCAGCAATTGTCCATGTCCATGCAAGTCACACAACCCATGTCCATGCCCATGCATTTCTCACATCACCCAAACCAAGTCCATTCACCTCTCACATCACCCAACCATGTCCGTGCACCTCTCACATCACCCAGCCCATGTCCATGCACCTCTCACGTCACCCAACCATGTCCATGTCCATGCACCTCTCACAACACCCAACCCATGTCCATGAACCACTCACATCACCCAACCCTGTCCATGCACCTCTCACATCAACCAGCCCATGTCCATGCACCTCTCACATCACCCAACAATTCCTTGTCTGTGCACCTCTCACATCACTCAACCCAACCCATGTCCATGTCCATGCACCTCTCAGATCAACCATTCCATGTCCATGTCCATGCACCTCTTACAACACCCAACCATGTCCGTGCACCTCTCACATCACCCAGCCCATGTCCATGTCCATGTCCATGCACCTCTCACATCACCCAGCCCATGTCCATGTCCATGTCCATGCACCTCTCACATCACCCACCCATGTCCATGCACCTCTCACAACACCCAACCATGTCCATGCACCTCTCACATCACCCAGCCCATGTCCATGTCCATGTCCGTGCACCTCTCACGTCACCCAATCCATGCCCATGTCCATGCACCTCTCACATCACCCAGCCCATGTCCATGTCCATGTCCGTGCACCTCTCACGTCACCCAACCCATGCCCATGTCCATGCACCTCTCACATCACCCACCCATGTCCATGCACCTCTCACAACACCCAACCATGTCCATGCACCTCTCACATCACCCAGCCCATGTCCATGTCCATGCGCCTGTCATATCACCCACCCGTGTCCATGCACCTCTCACAACACCCAACCATGTCCATGCACCTCTCACATCACCCAGCCCATGTCCATGTCCATGTCCATGCACCTGTCATATCACCCAGCAATTGTCCATGGCCATGCAAGTCACACAACCCATGTCCATGCCCATGCACTTCTCACATCACCCAAACCAAGTCCATTCACCTCTCACATCACCCAACCCATGTCCATGTCCATTCACCTCTCACATCACCCACCCATGTCCATGCACCTCTCACAACACCCAACCATGTCCATGCACCTCTCACATCACCCAGCCCATGTCCATGTCCATGTCCATGCACCTCTCACATCACCCACCCATGTCCATGCACCTCTCACAACACCCAACCATGTCCATGCACCTCTCACATCACCCAGCCCATGTCCATGTCCATGTCCGTGCACCTCTCACGTCACCCAACCCATGCCCATGTCCATGCACCTCTCACATCAACCACCCATGTCCATGCACCTCTCACAACACCCAACTATGTCCATGCACCTCTCACATCACCCAGCCCATGTCCATGTCCATGTCCATACACCTCTCACATCACCCACCCATGTCCATGCACCTCTCACATCACCCAGCCCATGTCCATGTCCATGTCCGTGCACCTCTCACGTCACCCAACCCATGCCCATGTCCATGCACCTCTCACATCACCCACCCATGTCCATGCACCTCTCACAACACCCAACCATGTCCGTGCACCTCTCACATCACCCAGCCCATGTCCATGTCCATGTCCATGCACTTCTCACATCACCCAAACCAAGTCCATTCACCTCTCACATCACCCAACCCATGTCCATTCACCTCTCACATCACCCACCCATGTCCATGCACCTCTCACAACACCCAACCATGTCCATGCACCTCTCACATCACCCAGCCCATGTCCATGTCCATGTCCATGCACCTCTCACATCACCCACCCATGTCCATGCACCTCTCACAACACCCAACCATGTCCATGCACCTCTCACATCACCCAGCCCATGTCCATGTCCATGTCCGTGCACCTCTCACGTCACCCAACCCATGCCCATGTCCATGCACCTCTCACATCACCCACCCATGTCCATGCACCTCTCACAACACCCAACTATGTCCATGCACCTCTCACATCACCCAGCCCATGTCCATGTCCATGTCCATGCACCTCTCACATCACCCACCCATGTCCATGCACCTCTCACATCACCCAGCCCATGTCCATGTCCATGTCCGTGCACCTCTCACGTCACCCAACCCATGCCCATGTCCATGCACCTCTCACATCACCCACCCATGTCCATGCACCTCTCACAACACCCAACCATGTCCGTGCACCTCTCACATCACCCAGCCCATGTCCATGTCCATGTCCATGCACCTCTCACATCACCAACCCATGTCCATGCACCTCTCACAACACCCAACCATGTCCATGCACCTCTCACATCACCCAGCCCATGTCCATGTCCGTGCACCTCTCACGTCACCCAACCCATGCCCATGTCCATGCACCTCTCACATCACCCACCCATGTCCATGCACCTCTCACAACACCCAACCATGTCCGTGCACCTCTCACATCACCCAGCCCATGTCCATGTCCATGCACCTCTCACATCACCCACCCATGTCCATGCACCTCTCACAACACCCAACCATGTCCATGCACCTCTCACATCACCCAGCCCATGTCCATGTCCATGCACCTCTCACATCACCCACCCATGTCCATGCACCTCTCACAACACCAACCATGTCCATGCACCTCTCACATCATCCAGCCCATGTCCATGTCCATGTCCATGCGGCTGTCATATCACCCAGCAATTGTCCATGGCCATGCAAGTCACACAACCCATGTCCATGTCCATGTCCATGAACATCTCACAACACCTTGCTCATGTCCATGTCCGTGCTCCTCTCACGTCACCCAACCAATGCCCATGTCCATGCACCTCTCACATCACCCACCCATGTCCATGCACCTCTCACAACACCCAACCATGTCCATGCACCTCTCACATCACCCAGCCCATGTCCATGTCCATGCACCTCTCACATCACCCACCCATGTCCATGCACCTCTCACAACACCCAACCATGTCCATGCACCTCTCACATCACCCAGCCCATGTCCATGTCCATGTCCGTGCACCTCTCACGTCACCCAACCATGTCCATGCACCTCTCACATCACCCACCCATGTCCATGCACCTCTCACAACACCCAACCATGTCCATGCACCTCTCACATCACCCAGCCCATGTCCATGTACATGTCCATGCACCTCTCACATCACCCACCCATGTCCATGCACCTCTCACAACACCCAACCATGTCCATGCTGCTCTCACATCACCCAGCCCATGTCCATGTCCATGTCCATGCGCCTGTCATATCACCCACCCGTGTCCATGCACCTCTCACAACACCCAACCATGTCCATGCACCTCTCACATCACCCAGCCCATGTCCATGTCCATGTCCATGCGCCTGCCATATCACCCAGCAATTGTTCATGGCCATGCAAGTCACACAACCCATGTCCATGCCCATGCACTTCTCACATCACCCAAACCAAGTCCATTCACCTCTCACATCACCCAACCCATGTCCATGTCCATTCACCTCTCACATCACCCACCCATGTCCATGCACCTCTCACAACACCAACCATGTCCATGCACCTCTCACATCATCCAGCCCATGTCCATGTCCATGTCCATGCGGCTGTCATATCACCCAGCAATTGTCCATGGCCATGCAAGTCACACAACCCATGTCCATGTCCATGTCCATGAACATCTCACAACACCTTGCCCATGTCCATGTCCGTGCACCTCTCACGTCACCCAACCCATGGCCATGTCCATGCACCTCTCACATCACCCACCCATGTCCATGCACCTCTCACAACACCCAACCATGTCCATGCACCTCTCACATCACCCAGCCTATGTCCATGTCCATGTCCATGCGCCTGTCATATCACCCACCCGTGTCCATGCACCTCTCACAACACCCAACCATGTCCATGCACCTCTCACATCACCCAGCCCATGTCCATGTCCATGTCCATGCGCCTGTCATATCACCCAGCAATTGTCCATGGCCATGCAAGTCACACAACCCATGTCCATGCCCATGCACTTCTCACATCACCCAAACCAAGTCCATTCACCTCTCACATCACCCAACCCATGTCCATGTCCATGTCCATGCACCTCTCACATCACCCACCCATGTCCATGCACCTCTCACAACACCCAACCATGTCCATGCACCTCTCACATCACCCAGCCCATGTCCATGTCCATGTCCATGTGCCTGTCATATCACCCACCCATGTCCATGCACCTCTCACAACACCCAACCATGTCCATGCACCTCTCACATCACCCAGCCCATGTCCATGTCCATGTCCATGCGCCTGTCATATCACCCAGCAATTGTCCATGTCCATGCAAGTCACACAACCCATGTCCATGCCCATGCATTTCTCACATCACCCAAACCAAGTCCATTCACCTCTCACATCACCCAACCATGTCCGTGCACCTCTCACATCACCCAGCCCATGTCCATGCACCTCTCACGTCACCCAACCATGTCCATGTCCATGCACCTCTCACAACACCCAGCCCATGTCCATGAACCACTCACATCACCCAACCGTGTCCATGCACCTCTCACATCAACCAGCCCATGTCCATGCACCTCTCACATCACCCAACAATTTCCTTGTCTGTGCACCTCTCACATCACCCAACCCAACCCATGTCCATGTCCATGCACCTCTCAGATCAACCATTCCATGTCCATGTCCATGCACCTCTCACATCAACAAACCATGTCCATGTCAATTCACTTCTCACATCACCCAAACCATTTTAGTGTCTGTGCACCACACACATCACCCAACCATGTCCATATCCATGCACCTCTCATAACACCAAACCCATGTCCATGTCCGTGCACCATTCACATCACCCAACCATGTACATGTAACAGCACCACTCAAATCACCCACCCATGTCCATGTTCATGTCCATGCACCTCTCACATCATCCAACCCATGTCCTTGTCCATGCACCTCTCACATCACCCAGCCCATGTTCATGCACCACTCATGTCACCCAACCATGCCCATGCACCTCTTAAATCACCCAGCCCATGTCCTTCTCCATGCACCTCTCACATCACCCAGCCCGTTTCCTTGCACCACTCACATCACCCAAACATGTCCATTCACCTCTCACATTGCCCTGTTCATGTCCATGCACCTCTCACATCACCCAACCATGTCCATGTCCATGCACCTCTCACATCATCCAACCCATGTCCTTGTTCATACACCACTCACGTCATCCAACCCATGTCCTTGTCCATACACCACTCACATCACCCAACCCATGTCCTTGTCCATGCACCACTCACATCACCCAATCCATGTCCATGCTGATGGCATTTCCTCATTTCTTCTTCTTTCCTCCCTCTATTTCTTTCGACCTGACAGAGGAGTGCAAATTATGATCATGCAAGCAAATGGCGTGCTGGCATGTTTTCTCTGGAAGCGACCCAAGGCTAATCGTCTTTAGTTTGGCTCGCCGCCAGCAGGTTATTAGTTTTCCTTTTCCTCTCATGTCTGTGCATCTGATGAAATTGGAGCGTTCATCCAGGCAGGTCTTCACGAGGAGGGGAGAGACATCTGAGGGCAGCGAGTGGTGCTTTGTTAAATCATGCTGAGAGTTATAGGCTACTACCTCCACCCTCTATCTTCACCTACTGTGAGGTATAGGCTACTACCTCCACCCTCTATCTTCACCTACTGAGAGGTATAGGCTACTACCTCCACCCTCTATCTTCACCTACTGAAACGTATAGGCTACTACATGCACCCTCTATCTTCACCTACTGAAACGTATAGGCTATTACATGCACCCTCTATCTTCACCTACTGAAACGTATAGGCTATTACATGCACCCTCTATCTTCCCCCATTGAGTGGATTGAGGGAGCAGTAAAAGCCTTGCCTCTCCTATCTCATGACACGTGTTCAGGTTGTTTCAATGGAGTGAAGACATATTAGCTATGCTAGCCTATCAGAATGGAGGTTGTACTTAAGGATGTTGATACGCTAGAAGGTTGTGTGTTTAGTAATCCTGATACAGGCCAAGCCATTTTCTCCCCAAAGTACACTAGGTAATCAGTGTCGTTGCTCCAGAACTCATATTGAAGTGGAAGAATTTCATTTCCTCACAATTAAAGGCCATGTTTCATAATGAAATCTTCAGGCACATGAAATCTTCAGGCACTGTTCATTATTTTTCATTCAAATGTGAGCCTTTTGGCAAAGGAAATTCAATTCATCACACACTGCACATTTGGAATCATCTGGAAGAAAAAGAGCTTTGCCAAAGGCCTCTTTTTCTTCACAGAGCAGCCTCAGCTGCTTTTCTAAAACAATTCCAAATGTTAACCGTTTATCCTGCAGGTAATACACACGCGACACGTGAATGTTAGAATGTACACCCCGACGATTGTGAATGCTTGTTGTTAGTTATACACACGTTTGTTAGCAGATGTTGACATGTTTGAGAGGGTTCATGGGTTCTCGTTGTGGAATCTGATGTAGATGTTGTACTGTAACTGTGATCAATGATCAAATCACCCAATATCACCCCACTGGGCACAGATGTCAACTCAACATCTATACCACATTGGTTCAATGTAATTTCATTGAAATGACGTGAACACAACATTGATTCAACAAGTGTGTGCCCAGTGGGACCACACAGCTAACCACACAATTCCATTTCCCCAAAATGTTTGGTTGATTTCACGCATCTAATTCTTTCCGTGTTCCTTTCCTATTCCTCACCATTCTTACCTAACCACCACCAACTTTTTCATATCAAGAAGTTTGTTCCCACAAGCTCCAGAGGCAGCTACGCTAAAAGCCACCCAACCCAGGTACGACCGGGAAACATTAGCCGGTCGCTCGGCTGCCCACTAATGGATGGCACTCATTTCATCAGCAATCTGATATTTAATGAATATATATTTTATATTTTATCAGAATGTACGCCCTGTTCCGAGAAATGGTCACCCTGGGACTCTTTGGATGGACCTTTTCCTTCCGACTGGCACCTGAACACCAATCTTCCCTCATTCAGCCGGCCCACAAGCCCTTTCACCCCGCCGCTTTCTCCGCCTTCAATATCGTATGTAGATTAATAATGCATGGGCAGTTATTAGGGCTGGTTCAATAGGAGATTTGCTGATGGAGGTGGGCGTGCAGCGAGTGAGTGTGCCCGGAGGGAGCCTGTGTGTTGTTGTCAGCCCCCATCTGCCAGAATGCAATAAGGGGAACAATGGAGGCCTTGATTTCCACCAGCAGGCCCATAATCTTTAAATGGCTATTAGCAGAGGAGTGCAACCAGTCAATAACCGACAAAATCCTTTTAAAACCTACTCTCTCTCCCTCTCTCTCTCTCTCTCTCTCTCTCTCAATATCTCTCCTTCTCTTTTTTATATATCGCCAACATCCTTCTCTCCCCTATCGACTCCTCCTTGCAGGTTGTTCCTAGAGTCACAAGAGTTACTTTGGCCATTTGTCATTTATGACACCATCATCATTACAATATGTCCTGTAAAGTCCCAATACTATAAATCCTCAGTTAAAAATTACTTAAGTGGATGCATCAGTAAACAAATCAAATATTTACAGCTTAATATCCTATCCACCCTTACAGTATAATATGCTATATGTCAAACTGTATGTACCTGATTAGTAGGTTTGCAAAATTCCAGTAACTTTCCATAAATTGCCTGGTTCTCCAGAAATCCTGGTTGGAGGATGCAGGATTTCCTGCTTATTACTTCCTGGTTCTGGGATTCGTGCAAAAGAGGATTTCGGGTAAACAAGGGAATTTATTGAAAGTTCCCGGAATTTTACAACCCTACTGATTAGATTCTGAGTTAGGATGAAAGTGATTCCTTCCAGGAGGAACCACTAAGAAATAAGCTCCTCTTATATCATAGCAACAATAAGCATGTAATGCCTTATTGCAGGAGAGGAGAGAGTGTAACCACATTGCAGTGACTGCTTAGATTTGCGCTCACAATTTGAGTGAAGTCATGACATGTTGTTCATTTCTCTCTGTCTACCGTGCTCATTAACAGTCAAATCCAATCTCTCCAACTTCACAAACATCCACCAAACCATAATGATCTGGAAATGAAAGAGATGGGTTTAAAGAGATACCTAACTTTAAAATAATTCACCATGGCTTGAAAGGTCTGAACGTTTGTACTCTAGGCAT
Organism: Oncorhynchus nerka; assembly: GCF_034236695.1. Taxonomy (NCBI): domain Eukaryota; kingdom Metazoa; phylum Chordata; class Actinopteri; order Salmoniformes; family Salmonidae; genus Oncorhynchus; species Oncorhynchus nerka. The sequence continues at coordinate 59,446,805 of NC_088401.1, forward strand.
AATTTCACAAAGCTGTTGATTAATGTGCAGATCTTGTATCACAAAAAAAGCAGCTTCTTGTGATGATGGGCTTTTTGCTGAAAACAATTGGCAGATTGAATTACAGTCAAAGCTGAAATTGAAGTGTTTGAAATATTAAATTCAATGAAAGCAATAACCTTTGCGATGACCACAATTATATCCAAATAAAACTGATATTTATTGACGTCACTAAATATTACCTGCAACTCCGACGTCTCATTGGATCGAGTTGCAGGATTCATTGGAGCTATCAGGTGTTTATGAATTCTGGTCCTATACAGGACTTTGGGCTAATAGCGCTCAGAGAGAATATTTCGTTAGAGCATTTAACAATTAACTCTATTGAATTGTTGGATTTACGCATCACCTTTCCCTTTTCTTATAGAAAAACGGGTTGATCAAGAGACATACACGTTACTCTCTTCAGCTAGATCGCATAACTGAATTAAGGCCACCTTTTTTTTAGATAACAAGGAATCTGTGCCCTCTAATCAAAACAATAAACAGATCTTTTAAACTACCATGGGGTTATCCCAGTTTCACTCATCAACACTTCTGACTTGACCGTGCTTGTCTGACCTCTATGTTCCACTATCACATGATCACAACAGGTCGGGTCAAAGGTCATCACTAATGGATGGCGTTCCGAGGAAAGAGAGCTTAAGGCAGGACCGGCATCCCACCCATAGCGTAGACAGAGCACATCTCTGTTTTGGTGTTTGGAATGTTTGGACACTGTAGTCCAAGGTTAGCTAAGCATTAGATATACGTTGTAAAAGCCCTGACAGGAAAGACTGTGCACAGAGGAAACGCTTCCCTATGTGCCTTGTCCCCCTCTCTGTCTGTTTCCCTCAGTGTCTGCACACACAGCAGCAACATAGTCATCCATCTTCATTATATAGACACGTATTCGGTTTTGACAGTAGAGGCTCTGCTAGACTGGAGGAATGAAAGCACAGACAGACTATCAGCTAAAAACACACCATCAACTAGGCCCAAAGCTCAACAAACCTCTTCATATGTTACATAGGGTTATTAAAAGGAAAGAGAGCATTTTCACTGCCGTTTAAAAAGATTCAATCAAACCTGGTTGCAGGGTTTCCGGGTTAAGTCACAGACAGCGTACTTCCTCTCCAGTGAAAAGTACCTCTTATGCAGTTGAGTTTCCTTTTTGTTGCGCACCACAAACATTGTTATTGTAGTGTTTGATTGTGTGTGATCAAGGCACTGTCATGACAGTTCACTTTGCTGTCTCCCCATCTGGAGTGTCACTGTATCGCCAGTACAGACCGATCCGTGCAATCACATCCCTCTCTCTCTGGAAAACAGAAGGTGACAGGGATGTTCATGTAGGTAGTATTGGTGGCATTAATGACTTATCTGTCGGTCAGCCTATTGCCGATTTTATTTGATTTATTTCAGTTTCATAAGTAGTGTTAAAGGGAAACGTCACAACTCTTCAGTCATTTCTCAGATTCATTTAACTGAAATTGAACCACTGGATTTAAAAGATTCTTTCAAACCTGGCAATTGGTCAAAATACACAGCTCTCCCTAAAGTCCAGAACGACACTGAACAAAAATATCAACACAACATGTAAAGTGTTTTTCCCGTGTTTCATGAGCTGAAATAAAAGATCCCAGAAATGTTCCATACGTACAAAAATATTATTTCTCTCAAACTGTGTGCATAAATGTGTTTGTGTCCCTGTTAGTGACCATTTCTCCTTTGCCAAGATGATCCATTCACTTGACTGTTCACCTGTGGCATATCTTGAAGCTGATTAAATATGTGCATTTTTTTCACACAACACAATGCTGCAGATGCAGAGCGATTGGCATGCTGACTGCAGGAATGTCCACCAGAGCTGTTGCCAGAGAATTTCATGTTCAACATTGTTTTAAAGAATTTGGCAGTGCGTCCAACCGGCCTCACAACTGCAGACCACGTGTAACCACGCCAGCCCAGGACTTCCACATCCGGCTTCTTCACCTGCAGGATTGTCTGAGACCAGTCACCCAGGCAGCTGATGAAACTGTGGGTTTGCACAACCGAAGAATGGAAGCTCATCTGTGTGCTCATTGTCCTCGCCGGGGTCTTGACCTGACTACAGTTTGGCATTGTGACTGACTTCAGTGGGCAAATTCTCACCTTCGATGGCCACTGGCACAGTGGAGAAGTGTGCTCTTCACGGATGAATCCTGGTTTCAACTGTACAGATGGCAGATGGCGTTGTGTGGGCGAGCGCTTTGCAGATGTCAACTTTGTGAACAGACAGCACCATGGTGGAGGTGGGGTTATGGTATTGGCAGGTATAAGCTACAGACAACGAAAACAATAGCATTTTATCGATAGCAATTTGAATGCACAGAGATATCGTGAGGAGATCATGAGGCCCATTCATCTGCCACCATCACCTCATTTTTCAGCATGATAATGCACGGCCCCGTGTTGCAATGATCTGTACACAATTCCTAGAAGCTGAAAATGTCCCAGTTATTTGATGGCCTGTCCCAGTTATTTGATGGCCTTATTTAATGACCTTATATACTTATCAGACATTTCATCCATTGAGCATGTTTGGGATGCTCTGTTCCAGTTTCTGACAATATCCAGAAACTTTGCAAAGCAATTGAAGATGGCTTTATATGCAGCTCAGTAAAATCTTTGAAATTGTTGTGTGTTGCATTTATATTTTTGTTCAGTGTAGTAATTCCAATGTATTTGCATAGTAATGGAGATGATCAGTTTTTTGTGATCACACAAGTGCAATAGGGACTGCTCACTGGCACATCCCACGCATAAACACACCCCTAGACTCACATAGACACACTGAAACATAGACTTAAACCGGAGGCGGTCATCCACGTTGCCAGTCACTCAGCGCTTCCTCTTGTCGACCCTCCGAGGTATATTTGCTGTCAGTGTGAACAGGTTTTCTTCCCCCTACTCTGATGCGCTGCTCATCTTATTCGGCTAAACTTATGTAGTTGCCGTTCAGTCAAGATTGATGGGAGCCAGGTATCATGCCTGATGCCTGTGACTTGGCCTGAGAAGAGGCATGTTCCACTGCAGAGAGAGCTTGTCTCTGGTTCCATCCCTCACCCCCTATCTGTAATCACCCAGTGATGGAGGATGTGCAGGGTACACTTGGTGAGATATAGTTTAGGATGAGAAAAAAGGGCCTTTTGCAAACAAAACAAAAACAATTCACTTTCTAGACACTGCATGTAGAGAATTAGTCAAGTATAAATCAGTCTTACATTGACATGTTAATGCAATGATGTGTGAAAGTATTTTTGCCTTGTTACGGTATCAATATCACAGATGCTAGCTAACTTAGCTTTCTAGCTAACATTAACCACAGCTTTCTAACCGCAGTTGCTACATTTCTAGCCAGCGACAGTTACTGTTCCTGGCAGAGTAGTATTTGTTTATCAACCTACAGATAGCCCCTTTAACTACTGTACTACTGCTAATCTGATCCTAGATCTGTGCTCAGGAGCAACGTCTACCATGAAGACACTATGGTACTACAGGCACAGGTTACAGTATACCATGTTCTGTTCAGATTCGCTGACCTAGAAGCTCCTTCTAGACAGGAGAAAATTGGGTGCATTTCAACAAATGAATACCGCTTTGTCTCTGAGGCAAATGAAAACTCCTCACTCCGAGTGGATTTGAGGCCTACTCCAGCAAACCCAGAATCATGGTTGGCTATCCCTAGTGTCACCTCTAGCCTATTAGTCTCTGTAAAGGATGATGAATTAGAGGTGGAGGCGGAGACCCGCCTCAGCACTGTTGTCGAAGATAAGGTCATAAGAATGATAAAGTGTGTAGCGTGAGTGCTTTAATAGTCCACACCAGTGGGGCAGGCGGAAGAGTCGAAACACAGAAAAATAAAAAAGGGGATTTCCATGTTCCTTTTTTCTGTTTGTTCTTATGTAGTCTGTCCACACGTTTCAAGACCACATTAGCCTGCGGAGATAAAGCCGAGGCAATAACTCAGGGAGCTAGTGGGTCTTCAGGTCTCAGGCAATGTTTTTGATCACATGAGCATTGCTCACTGAACCATCTCCTTTAAACGCTCATATTTACTCATTTGCAAAAAGATATATTCAAGAATGCAATATAAAACAATTAAGTGAGTTATCAAAGGATATTGTTTTATGAAGATGAACATAATAAAGATTGTAACTGATAGGGATGCCTTCTCAACAACGCCCAGTTGTCGTGGTGACTTGCGCCTTACCTCTGGAGCATCGATCAAATCCATGTCTCCTGCAAAACACGTCCAACTTTTATTTTGTTATTTGTCACCGAAATGATTAATAGTCACTTAACATATTACTGCCCGGCAAGCTGCTGCAGCTCCTGTAATTACACATTACTTTCCTCCTCTGCTGGTGTGGGTTCCTGCCTGGAGGTGGCTGTGCTCACAGGGCACAAAACACTAAACGTAAATAAATATTCTACAACTCTTCTGTTTGCCGATTAAACATGGATGCCACTCATTTTTGACTGCCAACGTGAAGAGGGCGGGGTTATGGTGTGCTTTAATATGAAACTAAAAAGACAACAGGCCTGTGTGAGCTCATTCTATCGAGCCATTTGCTTTGAAGTACTGTAATGCATTTGCTATTATCCCGGCACGAGGCCTCATTTGTCAATGTCAGATGTGAGGTTTTGTTGCCAAAGCCCCAATAAGACTTCCGATGAAATGTTTTAGAGATTTGTTGCACATTTTCTCTCATTGTCTGATCAAGCATGACAGTGAAACTTCTTCAGTTAAAAGCTTGACAGGGAAGACGAGGGAAGTGCTCACGTAGAGACAAATGAGTGTTTAGCCTAGGGTCAACGAAGCCAGAGCTCAGGGTTTGCAGCTTACATGCAACATTATAAATGTGTTTTCTGCTGTCTTTTGGCAGTAGTTCCGTGAATCAATTCCTCTCTCCTTTATTTCCGAGGTGACTGACTACGAAACACGGGGTAATAGGCGCATACTGTAGCTTGCGGTTCACAACAAAGCCACAGGTAGGCTATACCTCTCTGGAACTGGAGAGCACATAACACGATCTTCAATGAAGTAGGAACTATCCTTTCTAATTAAGGAGGCTATACTAACATAATTACACATCCCAACGTCAGACTATGTGGGAAGATAGTTCATTATGGCACTTCATACTTCCTTTGGGGACAATAGAGTCTGATCTGGTTTGGGGTGAAGTAACATAGCCTATAGTTATTTTGAACTTTGACTGAAGAAAAAGGATTTAGGATAGATTTATGGTGAGAAAAAGTCAAGAAGAGCCACTTACTGTCCACTTGGAGGTATGAAAAACCCATTACTGTATCTTGCGCGTACGTTCCATAAATGTATCAACGCAGTGAACAGATGTACCACATTAACCATCACTTGAGAATCCAAATTGCCATTTGAAGGAATGGGTTTGAATAATACATGTACTGTAATGTAGTATTATTAATAAGTTCTGTAACTGGATCTGCTGGTCACATCCATTAGTGGGGAAACATTTGACTCTGCCACTGAAATACTTCTGTCCCTCTCCTATGGATTCTAGCCATTGTTGACATGTTCCTAATCATACCAATCAAACTCAGTAAACATGATCACCTTCCCATCCACATTTTATGGCAATGTTCTATTTAGAAATGCTCATGCAACTGGCCAGTGTTACCGAAAGAGTATCTGCTGTGTCAAACCAAGAACTATCATAACAGATGATTGACTGGTAGAGACTCCACCATCTGCTGCCTTACATCCTTCGAGTAAACCACTTCCTGTCTCCCCCATCGCTGTACCATCAAACTGAAAACAACTTTGCCCCACCCCTCCCCCATCTTCAAAGTTCCGAGCATTGATTGGTAACGTTGACGCCTGGACATTGGCTGGGAGCCCAAAATGATAAGCGTTCATATGGGACGGTGGGGCTAAGTGCTAAATCAATGCAGCAGTGTCTCTGATGTGGATACCATTACGGAGAAGACCAATGGCGGCGAGGTGGAGATGATGTTTCCCCAGGGTGGCCTTTGGGAGAAGCACCCGATGCCTCATTATTCTGGTTTAGCCATTCACATGATCAGTTACACCCTCTTAGCATTCATATGTATCTTCCCTTTACAATGCTTTGGTCAGATCCACATTTGTCTTAATATTTCTCTTACTGACTTAAGTAACAAATATCTATCACAAGCATCACTATTGATTCATGAGGTTTGTTCCCAGTTCTGAGAGACCCTCTTTGTGGTGTTACAAAATCGCCCTGGATTTACACAAAATACACTGTAGTTGCACTGTCACTGGAGAACAGCTTTTTATGTACAGTATATTTCCCTATTTTTGTTTTCAATTTTAAATATGCATTAATTTAGCTTCAGTAAGTTAAATGGACCCTTATCGAGCTGCTGGTCTCTTGTGAATAAGACCGTGATAGACAGTTTCTACTGAGAGAGGCCCGGTCAGAGGATCGGTGTTGTGTTGTGCTGCTGCCCCCACAGCTGCAAGGTGTCTCATTAATGTCAGGACGCCTCACCATCCACATATTTCCTGTCAGCCTGACGTGCCACAACAGGGAAGGTCATTTTTCAAACCTCAGCTTTGGTTTCAAATTAACCCAGCTCTCTCGTGCTGAAGCTGTGACTAGAGAGCGTTTGATTGTGATAGGGGGAGACTTTGATGGCTTAGTGATCATTATGGCTGAGCGGGTATATGCCCGATGCAGTAAATTAGCTGGCTGTCCCAAATGGACATTACACACCACTGCAGCCGTCGTCGGGGAGGAGGACTGGGTAATGTTGCCGACGCATTAAGCCGTTTCCATCATTAGGCTCGTTGGAGCTTATTTCCCACGCGAGTCGTGTGTTTTTGTTGCCATTCAGGTGTTGAGTAATATTTCTATGACTGCTTGAAGGGTAGATATGATAAGGAGATGCTCTACTGCGTTCAATGATAACTTGTTCAATTTCCAATGCCGTTGAATTAACTAATACAATTAAATGTATTCGCTTCAAATAAAAGTACTTAAGATACACTTACAGATGTGATTCAGTTGTATTCAGTAACGTGTGTGGCATAGTAAGCATTGGCGTCATTTTGACTCGTGGTCTTTATGTCCTCATTTTTCCCTTATTCTATATAAAGTGTCTTCTATGAGTCAAAAATGTTGTAAATGTTTCCCCTATTTTCCTCTTCTGTCCGTTAGAGTCCTGGGTCAACCTATCCCCCAACCCCGCTCCCTTTAGAGACCCATAATGTCGGAGGTTTCTATGGATGGGGTAGGCAACAGACCGAGTAGTTGTGCATGGAAACTCGAGCACACTTCAGCAAACTTAAAATACCAGCACAGATCAATAGCTGCAGCATGTATCAATTGACCAGACCAGTGAAGCGGAGCCCTAGGACCCAGTCAAACAGACACCCCACTCACATACGTCACATCACCCGGTGGCAGACAGAGGCCAAACAAACAAAGCCATCTTATCCTTCTTCATTTGCCTCTTTGGCCTTGTGCTGGAGATGGCTCATCTGATAAGGGTAATCAAGTTTTAACATCACCAGTTCTATAATAAAACATGCACACAGCCAGGCACACGCACACACTTGTCACGTGCACACCAACACACACACAGACATTATTTTCTTCCTCAAAGGGACAACGAAAAGGGACAACGATATGAGAAAACATCTATACCACTTAAGTTGATGTGTTCTGCCATAACACTAACATGACACATGAAGCAGAAAATGGTATTTGGACATCATAATCACATGTTGTCTCAGAAGTTCTCAAAACACTTCCAAGTGAAGCCTTCGGTTATCTTCTGCGGTTTTGGAATGTAATGGTGCAAGTACATAATACATCATTACACTACTTTTATGGATATTGATGTGGGCAATGGGGCAGAGAGGATCGCACCATCAGAGCTGAGTCAAGGTCAGGCCTTACACTGAGCTGCTTGAAGCTGGGATGGTAGCTACAGGTTCCAATACCACTGAGGTGCTGCCCTCTGGGGGAGGGGAGTTAGAGGAGTCTGGCCTGTTGAAAGTGTAACACATTTGGAAGTGCTTTGCTTCATGCTTTTTGAGGTGGAAGGTTCACCTTTCCAGTTGGTGATAAGCTCTAATGACGTATTCATTCATTCGTTTTTGTTTATAACCGTTCTTGCAGGGTCTACGGCAGTCCTCATTGATAATCTTTCATGCACCATCTCATTACCGAATTAGCACTTTTGTAGCAATTATTTACCCATGAAAACGGCACTGTAAAGGAAATTTGTCTGAAGTCACATTATAACCAAAACAGGCATTTTACATGAAAATTCTGCCCTAGGGTGTCCCAGTGGATTATGCAAATAAATGAAAACGTAATGATTATCTGTATTGTTTGCCTTTTCTAAAACAATATCAAAATGACAAAAATAACATAATTAAATGCTAGTCTGCTGCCTCTGGGCATCTCAGACACCATCTTAATAATGGTGGAAAAAGATTAAAAACAGAGCCAGGGAAAACGACAGCACTTTTCCCGAGCTGGTGAAAGTGCACCTTACTCTGCTGCTCTGGAATGCATCCTGGGTAATGTGTTGTCTAGTTGTCTAGTCTTCATGTCCGTCATGTTAAATACTGCCAAAGACAGAAGACAAGTGGACCTTCTCTAGATTTATGGCCATTTAATGCTGTCTCCTATTTTCCTTTCAGTCTCATCCTGTTGTAGTTGTTTTGAAACTAGTGTGTTCAGGTAATAATAGCGAAGTCTCCAGACTCGGGATTAATCCCACAGATGTCGAGGTGATTTATATTGAAGCCTTTACTCTTTTTAACGACTCCACGTTCCACAGGTCACGGCGCAATCCTAGAGGTCAAAACCCAGAGCGACAGGGTCAAGTTTAGGAAGACTTGTAACAGATGGTGTCCCAGTCCGGTCTGTCATTCTAAACGCATGAAGGAGGAGATAAAACACTTTCCACTTTTAGTAGACCAGTGTGCTTCTTTTTTGACCACCAGCCCCCCTCATATCACAATCCTCTTCAAAATGAGACGCCACGATCAAAACGACTGCAAAATGGTCTCCAAATACCACTTATTTAAATCAAATCAAATGCACCAAATACAACAGGTGTAGACTTTACCGTAAAAGATCCTTATGCTACAATCAAATAACTCTGCATGCTACGTTATGTTTTACAAGTTTACCATCCTACTCTCATAACAGCCTGTTAATAACAGACATATTTTAATGTTGATTAAACCACTTGAGTCATTTGGTATCGAACCATTTTAGATTGGGACTCCAATAATATATGAATTGAAGGAAAAACAACAGTCAACTGCAATGAACTATAACACAAACATCAAACTATTTGAAATAATAAAGGTGGCTGAATATGAGATCCACAAGTTTGAAATGGTCAGCTGACTCTTGATGAAGAATTCCCTGATAGTGTACTTGGTTGCTTTCTGAAAACATGCTGGTGTAAACAGTCAGGGAGCAGCGACGCATCTCCACTTTACCAAGTGTTTACTCAAGTTACCGCATATGGATATCCCACCACATGGTCCCTTGACCCACGACAACAACATCTCTCTGCAATGACAACTTCTCTCTGCCCTTGAGAGGGGGGACACCATTCATCCTCCTTGGACAGGAATGAGGGATTGACACCCCTGACAACTGGATGCCATGCCAGCTTAAGTGCTGCACTCATACTTGGCTCACTGAAACCCCAGGCCCCAACCACTGGAGCGCTGCATTATTGATGCTGGAGACATGCTTAGCACTCACAGGCAACCAAAACACTAGCCCTCTGCCAATGGTGGTGATGTCACAGAAGAGAGGTGATCCGGGGCCCGGCACCAGTTAGTCACCGCTCCGTTCTTAAAAAGGGGTTCGAGGGGGAACCTTCGAGGGGGTGCAGCGGGGGTGGTGGTGGTGGTGGGGGGGGGTATGATGAGGATGAGAGGGGAACGATGAGCTGTAGCACTCATCCATCACAACCACTTACGCGCCATAGGATCTGTTCTTTAGCTGCGGAGAAATTACGTTAGGCCCAGCTGCAGATACCTGCTGGCTCATTACAGAACTCCTCCTGCTTAGGCAGCACCGCATAGTGGGGCAAGAGTGTTTTATCCCCAAAACAGGCACTGAGTGAGTGACCACGAACAGTGTGATGCCGTCACACCCGCAGCGAATTAGGCTGATTGGTCGGGATTGGTTTAGACTAAAAACGGTTCATTTGTTGCTCGTTTTCATTTTTAGAGATTTGAGGGTTGATGGAGGCTATACACGTGGTTAAAATACCTTGTGGAATTAATATAATCACTTTTGAATAGTTGTATGATGTGTCTAGATAATCAAAGAATACTCAATCACCTTATTCAGCTGTCATTCTTTATTTCATTTATGACGATTGAATCAGAGTCACCAAGGCTTGAAATGTATTAATGATGGTAGCTAGCGAGGAACTTGTGACTACACTTCATTAACTGCCATCACTCATGGATTTGGAGCTGAAGAGATACACCAAAAAGTCAGGCAAACTTTCCAGCATGATAGTTATTGTTTTGAAAGGTAGACTGAAAGTAACCAGGTTTTTTTTCGACAGACATGCATGCTTTTACAGCGGAATCTGGGTATTAGACTGCATGCCTGATTTTTCACCCTTTGTAGAAAGGATGATAGGTGCTAAACACAAATAATAAGAAATCGAATCACATTTTATTGGCCGCATACACGTTTTTAGCAGATGCCATTGTGGGTGTAACGAAGTGCTTGTAAAATACAACGGTTGTCCTGTGTCCCCAAAGATGAAATATCTCATCAACATGGTCTTTTTTTCACTGTTTTAGCCATTAACACGATCTCTTTTACATCAGACAAGGTTAAGGTAATACAAGTCAAGCATAAGATGGCTGTGAGATACAGTCAGAAGGACTGGGGGCCAGCTTATTGAAATAGAGCCATGATGGTACTATTTCTGTTTCCCCAAACACCCTCAGCTTTGTCACAGGATTATTATGGACTGACTTCAATGGCGCAGCCTCATAGATCATCCAGCCCATCATGGTGGCTGAGGGCTTTGTCACATCCTGGAAGGAATAAGTGGTGTCTTGATCTGCAGATCCATATCAAGCCCTCACCCAAGTAACAAGTGAGATAACTACACAGGGTTCATCGGTTATTGGAGCTCGTGCGAAATGATCGCTAAATCTGTGTGGGAATACTGGAGTTGTCTCATTCTTGATTTTCAGACAAAATAAGAGTGTTGTGTTTGTTGTTTGCTTGTTAGACCAAACGTGTTTTGATCAGTAAACTTGTGACTAGAAAAATCCCAAAGTCCCCGATACACCTCCCCTTGGCGGTTTATGTATCCCCTCACGTTCGGCAGCTGTCATCAGGTCACCCAGAGGGGGCTTGTGGGATGGATGACAGGTGGAACAGAGGATCAGGAGGAATGGAACAGCCTGGACTGCATGGCGACAAAATGTTTCAAGAGCCTTGATAGCTCCGAGGGGCCAGATAAGCCTGAGAGAAGAGACGCTGTCCAGACTCTTTCCCTGTTTTCTTCCACAAGTCACTGGGTGGAGGAGCGTGGTAAGGAGCCGAGTAGCTGTTGATCTGCAGACTGCCCTGTCTATGATCTCGCTCCGCTTCGCCGACACAATGGCAGATGGGAATGCATCAATATTAGCGGGAAGCCCCGACGTGTAAGGACACGCCGTGCAAAGTTCAACTGTCAAGCTCCTCTTTGACTCGGTTGTCTTGCCGTTTTAAGGTAGCTTGCTTCTGCCCCTTTGAAGAATGTTTCGATGTTGATGATTCCCCATGTCAACTTATTGTTGTGGTGGTTTAAATGTTTAGAAACCATCAGCTAAGACTCCTGAATGGACAGCACAACCCAGTTAGAGACCACAAGACTCAGAGACAAAAAGATACATGTATTGGCAATAAAGGTAAAAAATACAACATAAAAGCCCATCCAAAGAACAGGTCATTATAGGTCATTTAATATAGACAGTGGCTACAGGTGCCTGTAACAAGAGTGTTGAACAGTTTATAGCCCCAGCCAATGCTAGGACTTAACTCGAAGAACACCTGCAAGGCATACAAAGCTGTTATCATGGAATAGCATGAAACAGAAATAACACGAGACTTAGTCAACCAACATTTTAATCCCTGGCATAAATTTACTTGCGTCCTACTCAAGGAAGTGACATATCTAGTTTCTTTGGGGGTTCTTTTTTTATTACTAATTTCTATTGGCTAATGCATTTTCCTCCTGGAAAAAGGCTAAGTTCATCCAACAGAGAAATTTCAAACAGCATGTTGAAAATAGTGGCTACTTTACTCTCTTAATCCAGATATTTCAATCTTGACACTTTTATGGAAGTACAAGGAAAAGAGCGTTGAAGTTGCATTACAGTGGAACAAAAACAATCCCTTGGCTACAGTAGCTAGGGATTTAGCCATGGTGGAAAGACGCAGATGTGAAAGATCAAGTTTCAGATGTGTGCTGATACACCAGTAGCCAACAAGCCTCTGCAACAGCTCACTGGGGAGTTATGCACCACACTTTCTATAGGCTACGAAGCTACAGGAGGTGACACAGTGTCACATTTTGCTGTGATATACAGTATCAGTCAAACGTTTGGACACACCTACTCATTCAAGGGTTTTTCTTTATTTTAACTATTTTCTACATTGTAGAATAATGGTGAAGACATCAACACCATGAAATAACACATATGGAATTATCTAGTAACCAAAAAGTGTTAAACAAAACAAATTAGATTTTTGATTTTAGATTATTCAAAGTAGCCACCCTTGGCCTTCATGACATCTTTGCACACGCTTGGTATTCTCTCAACCATCTTCACCTGGAATGCTTTTCCAACAGTCTTGAAGGAGTTCCCACATATGCTGAGCATTTGTTGGCGCTGCTTTTCCTTCACTCTGTGGTCCAACTCATCCCAAACCATCTCAATTGGGTTGAGGTCAGGTGATTGTGGAGGCCAGGTCATCCCATGCAGCACTCCATCACTCTCCTTCTTGTTCAAATAGCCCCTACACAGGCTGGAGGTGTGTTGGGTCATTGTCCTGTTGAAAAAAATTGATAGTCCCACTAAGCGCAAACCAGATGGGATGGCGTATCGCTGCAGAATGCTGTGGTAGCCATGTTGGTTACGTGTGCCTTGAATTCTAAATAAATCACAGACAGTGTCACCAGCAAAGCACCCCCACACCATCACACCCCTTCCTCCATGCTTCACGGTGGGAACCACACATGTGGAGATCATCCCTTCACCTACTCTGCGTCTCATAAAGACACAGCGGTTGGAACCAAAAAGTCTCAAATTTGGACTCATCATAACAAAGGACAGAGTTCCACCGGTCTGATGTCCATTGCTCATGTTTCTTGGCCCAAGCAAGTCTCTTATTGTTATTGGTGTCCTTTAGTGGTGGTTTCTTTGCAGCAATTCGACCATGAAGGCCTGATTCACCCAGTCTCATTTGAACAGCTGATGTTGAGATGTGTCTCTTACTTTACTCTGTGAAGTATTTATTTGGGCTGCAATTTCTGAGGCTGACAACTCTACTGAACTTATCCTCTGAAGCAGAGGTAACTCTGGGGCTTTCTTTCCTGTGGCGGTCCTCATGAGAGCCAGTTTCATCATAGCTCTTAATGGTTTTTGCGACTGCATTTGAAGAAATGTTCAAAGTTCTTGAAATGTCTAACATTCATCTCTGAAAGTAATGATGGACTGTCGGTTCTCTTGCTTATTTGAGCTGTTCTTGCCGTAATATGGACTTGGTCTTTTACCAAACAGGGCAATCTTCTGTATACCACCCATACCTTGTCACAACACAACTGATTGGCTCAAACGCATTAAGAAGGAAGGAAATTCCACAAATTAACTTTTAACAAGACACACCTGTTAACTTCTTGGTGACATGGGGGCAGTATTGAGTAGCTTGGATGAATAAGGTGCCCAGAGTAAACGACCTGTTACTCTGTCCCAGATGCTAATATATGCATATTATTAGTAGTATTGGATAGAAAACACTGAAGTTTCTAAAACTGTTTGAATGATGTCTGTGAGTACAACAGAACTCATATGGTAGGCGAAAACCTGAGAAAAATCCAACCAGGAAGTGGGAAATCTGGGGCTTGTAGTTTTTTAACTCAGCCCCTATTGTGGATACAGTGGGATATTGGTTATGTTGCACTTCCTAAGGCTTCCACTAGACATCAACCGTCTTTAGAAACTGGTTTGAGAATTCTATTATAAAGGAGGGGCTCATGAGAGCTGTTTGAGTAAGTGGTCTGGCAGAGTGTCTCAGGCTCGTGACGTGCGGTCCCGACAGACTCAGCTCTCGTTCCAGTGCTTTTCTACAGAAAAAGGAATTCTCCGGTTGGAACAACCCCTTTGGGTTGTGCCGTGGCGGAGATCTTTGTGGGCTATACTCAGCCTTGTCTCAGGATGGTAAGTTGGTGGTTGAAGATATCCCTCTAGTGGTGTGGGGGCTGTGCCTTGGCAAAGTGGGTGGGGTTATATCCTTCCTGTTTGGCCCTGTCCGGGGGTGTCCTCGGATGGGGCCACAGTGTCTCCTGACCCCTCCTGTCTCAGCCTCCAGTATTTATGCTGCAGTAGTTTATGTGTCGGGGGGCTGGGGTCAGTTTGTTATATCTGGAGTACTTCTCCTGTCCTATTCGGTGTCCTGTGTGAATCTAAGTGTGCGTTCTCTAATTCTCTCCTTCTCTCTTTCTTTCTCTCTCTCGGAGGACCTGAGCCATAGGACCATGCCCCAGGACTACCTGACATGATGACTCCTTGCTGTCCCCAGTCCACCTGGCCATGCTGCTGTTCCAGTTTCAACTGACCTGAGCCCTAGGACCATGCCCCAGGACTACCTGACATGATGACTCCTTGCTGTCCCCAGTCCACCTGGCCATGCTGCTGCTCCAGTTTCAACTGTTCTGCCTTACTATTATTCGACCATGCTGGTCATTTATGAACATTTGAACATCTTGGCCATGTTCTGTTATAATCTCCACCGGCACAGCCAGAAGAGGACTGGCCACCCCACATATGCTCTCTCTAATTCTCTCTTTCTTTCTCTCTCTCGGAGGACCTGAGCCCTAGGACCGTGCCCCAGGACTACCTGACATGATGACTCCTTGCTGTCCCCAGTCCACCTGACTGTGCTGCTGCTCCAGTTTCAACTGTTCTGCCTTATTATTATTTGACCATGCTGGTCATTTATGAACATTTGAACATCTTGGCCATGTTCTGTTATAATCTCCACCCGGCACAGCCAGAAGAGGACTGGCCACCCCACATAGCCTGGTTCCTCTCTAGGTTTCTTCCTAGGTTTTGGCCTTTCTAGGGAGTTTTTCCTAGCCACCGTGCTTCTACACCTGCATTGCTTGCTGTTTGGGGTTTTAGGCTGGGTTTCTGTACAGCACTTTGAGATATCAGCTGATGTACGAAGGGCTATATAAATACATTTGATTTGATTTGATTATTGAACATTTATGGTAAAAACATCCTAAAGGTTGATTCTATACTAAGTTTGACAAGTTTCTACGGGCTGTAGCGGAATTTTTTGAACTTTTCGTCCGACGTTCGGCGCAACCTGAACGCGCTTTTGAATTTGTTTACCAAACGCTATAACAAAAGAAGATATTTGGACATAACTGATGGACATTATCGAACAAATCAAACATTTATGGTGGAACTGGGATTCCTGGGAGTGCATTCTGATGAAGATCATCAATGGTAAGGGAATATTTATAACACTAATTCTGACTAATGTTGACTACCCAATATGGCGGATATCTTTTTGGCTGCTTTGTTGTCTGAACGCTGTACTCAGATTATTGCATGGTTTGCTTTTTCCGTAAAGTGTTTTGAAATCTGACACAGCGGTTGCATTGAGGAGAAGTATATCTCTAATTCCATGTTTAACACTTGTATTCTAATCAACATTTATGATGAGTATTTCTGTAACTTGATGTGGCTCTCTGCAAAATCAGTGCAAGTTTTAGAACTACTGAACGTAACGCGCCAATGTAAAATGAGATTTTTAAAATATAAATATGCACTTTAGCGAACAAAACATACATGTATTGTGTAACATGAAGTCCTATGAGTGTCATCTGATGAAGATCATCAAAGCTAAGTGATTAAGTTTATCTCTATTTGTGCTTTTTGTGACTCCTCTCTTTGGCTGGAAAAATGGCTGGATTTTTCTGAGACTTGTTGGTGAGCTAACATAATCGTTTGTGGTGCTTTTGCTGTAAAGCATTTTTGAAATCAGCCACTGTGGCTGGATTAATGATAATTTTATCTTTAAAATGGTGTAAGATACTTGTATGCTTGAGGAATTTTAATTATGAGATTTTTGTTGTTTTGAATTTGGCGCCCTGCACTTTCACTGGCTGTTGGCAAGGTGGGACGACATATTTCAGAGAGGATAATTGAAATGTATTCCAGGTGACTACCTCATGAAGCTGGTTGAGAGAATGCCAAGAGTGTGCAAAGCTGTCAGCAGGATCTCAAAATAAAATATATTTTGATTTGTTTAACACTTTTTTGGTTACTACATGATTCCATATGTGTTATGTCATAGTTTTGATTTCTTCACTATTATTCTACAATGTAGAAAATTGTAAACAATAAATGAGTAGATGTGTCCATACTTTTGACTGGTACTGTACATATGACATTTACACATTTAAGATGAATGTTTGACCATTAAAAAAGAAACATAACATGACAGCTGAACATGAAAACCTGAAATAGCTGACGGACATCGCTTTGGCACTATGACCATGTATTGGTCCCTGCCACTAGAATGCAGACACTGCAAGTGGATTGGCCCCCTTTGTAATCAGAGACTCAGTTGTAGTGTGGAATTCACAAACTTTCATCTCTGTAGTCAAAACCTTTCATCGCATATGGCTCAAAGGGTTGATCTGCCATCAGTTATCTTGCCTAAAAAGTAAACACTCGAAAAAATGCATACACTTTGGAGAAACAGAAAACGTGTTTGGGATTATGTGAACTATGAGACACATTTTAATTGTGAGAAAGTTACACTAACTATAACTTAAGTACCACGAAGTAGCCTTCACAAGACCACGACAGCTTGGCAAAAAAATATCATGCAGGTAATAGGTTAACTTCAAGGTTTCACCAATGATTTGATTCATTCTATATCTTAAAAACAAGGTATTATCAAAAATGTCTGAGGAGATCCGAGAGAAGACACCCATTATGAATTTGACTACAAAAGGCACTATAGGTTAAGCAAGGAGTAATGAAGCATACTCTCTCTATTAATACAGATTTCATCTTGTTATAATTAACAGCCGTTGATCTCAAATCTGCTGTAGATACTCGCCTGTAGAATGAATGAGTGTACCTCTCAGGTCAGGATGTACGCATGCCACAAATTAGCTGTTGTGTCCTTCTTCAATCTGTTTGTAAAGGCAAGTCATGAAAATGTATGTGTGTGGTCTGTACCTCAAGCTCTTAACACACTGATACTCAACAATGACATTCTGCACGTGTTTTCAAAGCCTCATATGACGTGAAATGCTTACCGTATGTTGAGATTTGTTAATCACCCACAGATGATTTGAATCAATGAGAAAAACAGTGATGTGCTTACGCGTTCTACTGCCTTAAGATTCATTTCTTCCCTATACTGAAAGTGCAATCATTTCTTCATTAGTCCTTTATTTGTTTCCAAGTGTTCGTCTTCAGGGCTAACATCTAGTTTATTTGGATACTCTTAATTACACATGGGAGAATGGGTTCCCTTCTTAGAAAATGAATCTCTATCACCAACTCCTAAAGGGCGAAGATAACTTAGGGGTGGACAGTGTGCGATTGTATTTCCAAGATTGATGAAGTTAGTAAAAGACTGACCAGATCAATTTGACCCTATTTCGTCATCTTGTAATGAAGTCATTATATTGGGTCTTTTTGTTGAACCACAGAAAGGAAAGATGATGAGGAGAAATGTTCTTCACCTGTTTGTTAGTTTGGGGATTTATTAAAGGAAGCCTGAGGTGATAGACTGAACCACAATAAATTACATCTATGGCAGTGTCTCTCCGGATAACAACATTTGGTAGCACGGTTTCCTTCAGGATCTTTTCATTTTTCTCTGTGTTATTAAACACAAAGATGAAACTCACAGAGGTCTACCATCAGGGACGGTTCTAGCCTTTTGGGGGCCCTAAGCGAGATTTGGTTGGAGGGCCCCCCACCTCACGGCAAAACATTTTTGTGGCCCCCCTCTTAATAGCAGAGAGAAACATTTACATTTTAAAGTGAATTCTCTGCAATCCTGCACATTTCGCCACAGTGCGTAGAGAACATATTGCAGTTTTAAAGCAAGTTTTCTGCAATTCTACCTATTCTGTCATGGAGTCAACATAGATTTTGACCATTTTAAAGCTAATTTCTTGCAATTCTACACATTTTGTAATGACTTATGTCATGATATCGAAGTGAGAATGACTATCAAAATGAATGGGGGCCCACTGGAAGTCAGGGCCCCTCATGTGCCTTGTGTGATTAGATAGCTGGATCGGCTAAATACCAATCTAAAAATTGTTAGCTGACATGGCTAATTGAGTGACTGTCAGTGACTGACATAACAAGAGAAAAAACGCTGATGCACAACCAAATGTTAAAATTCCACCTGGTTAATTCTACTATTCTTACTCTCAATAGTAAGTTGTAGTGCTATTTTGAGCCTGTAGCTCAGGACCTGAAGCAAGGATATGCATATTCTTGATACCATTTGAAAGGAAACACTTTAAAGTTTGTGGAAATGTCAAAGGAATGTAGGAGAATATAGCACATTAGATCTGGTAAAAGATAATAAAAATACATTTTAAAAATTTTTAAAAATTGTACCATCACCTTTGAAATGCAAGAGAAAGGCCATAATGTATTATTCCAGTGCAGGCGAAATTTTGATTTGGGCCACAAGGTGGCAGCAGTGTATGTGCAAAGTTTTAGACAGATCCAATGAACCATTATATTTCTGTTAAAAATGTTGTATCAAGACTGCCCAAATGTGCCTAATTTGTTTATGAATAACTTTTCAAGTTCATAACTGTGTACTCTCCTCAAACAATAGCATGGTATTATTTCACTGTAATAGCTACTGTAAATTGGACAGTGCAGTTGATTAACAAGAATTTAAGCTTTCTGACAATATCAGACATGCCTATGTCTTGGGAAATGTTCTTGTTACTTACAACCTCATGCTAATCGCATTAGCCTACGTTAGCTCAACCGTCCCGCATGGGACCCACCGCTCCTGTAGAGGCAAATGTATTTTTAAAGCCCTTTTTACGTCAGCAGTTGTCACAAAGTGTTTATACAGAAACCAAGCCTAAAACCCCAAACAGCAAGCAATGCAGATGTAGAAACTTTTCTCTGGTCGGTCACTCAAGGCTCTGTAGAGAGGCCAGACCGGATGACACAAGCTATAGCTGGCCATCAACACCTCGAGACAAGGCTTGTCTCAAGTCACAACATAGTCACAACATCAAATCACAGAACATGTCTCTATACTCTTCCAATGAACTACCACCAGAGGTCATGTCATGATTCATGTGTTTTATTTGTCAAAGAGACTTGTGGTCGATTTTTAGACCAATATTGCATAGCATGTGCCTGTTTCTGGTATGAAAAACACCTCATGTACATTAGCATTCTCTCAATATTTTGACAGTTAAAGGTTACACACAGTATTCCCGTTAAAGCTTGACTCCTTAGTTGCTATATACATTTTAGGACTTAAATTAATAATATACACCCATTGATTATTGAAGTGGATAACTTATGTCTCACGAGCTAAGTTCAACAGTCATACCCCATCAGAACCCACATACAAGCTGGTTTTACTCCAATGGTTGTAAATAATGTAAGCAAACACTTTAGCCTCAAAACATGGTTAAAACTATCATTTTTGGTATCATGGACGGTCAGTCTTTGCATCCATAGCTCTGTCTATGAAATTGAGAGTGATTACATTTCTGCAGGCCGTTCCCTCAGCTTTTTACCTTAAACACATTGGTAACACTTTGTTATTTTTTTAAATTATGGACTTGCTTTAAAGGGACACCTGACAAAATCGCTCTGAAAAAACGTAAAGGTGGATGTTGCTAAAAGGGTCAACTCATCCATACATGATTATCGCCATGGAGCAGTGAGAATACGGAGTACGTTAATTTGGTTTAAACTAAAGCCATTAAAATACAAAAAATAATACTGGTGCTTGCAAATGGCAAACTATCGGACTGACAGAGGCATGATGCATGGTGGTTATTGCATTGGCTTCATTATGATTAATAACATCGGAAGGATCCTCAGCTCTTCTTGTCGAGATGGAAAACGTAATTAGCCGGACTGGTTGGCGCTAAGGGCCTCGGTTTGGCTGAGCTCTCATGTTAAAACAGCCAGGCAGCTATAACAGAGATCAACGAGCCAGCATCCACCGTATGAAGTGTACGGGTAATGCATTCTGTTTCTTGACAGCAAAATCCGACTTATTTCAGATTTCCTCTCCCGCCTTGAGCTTTTATTAAAAGCTCTATTGAGCAAATAAATATTGTTGTGCAACAGAGGTCCTTTCGCTTTTTATGAACGACGGCGGCGGAAACGGCCCTGATGTGACAGAGGGCATTGAGGTTGGGAGGGAGAAAGAGACTGAGAGAGAAATGGAGGCAGAGTGCGTTTTCATCTGTCTGTTGGTGCACCTGCGTCAGGCACCTGTGAAATTGATATTATTAATGATAAATGTAGTCAGGGCAATATCCCCACGGCAGCAATGGTCACACTCACACTGACTCACAGGACCCTGCTCCTTTATGCCTTTTATTTTCCCCTCCTTTTTCCAGCCAAACATACTGTTATCATCGATCCAGCCTCAGAATGTTCTTTATGAAAAATGACTGCACCCTGTTGTATGATCCAGCTGAACTTTAAAAGGTGAGGGGGGGTAGGCATGCCTACCCTGTTTGAATTGGCTACACCATGTTATATAGCACAGTACCTCAATGTTTTGGCTTCATTTGGTCTACCTGGCATTCCACCTTTTAGTGACACATTTTAGGAAAAATGTTGTGCTTGGAAGGCTACATGTTATTTTTTATAATGATTTTATAATACTAATGAGTATTTGAGATCACTGGGTGGCAAAATACAAAACACCACATGAACAACATGATTACTTATCATTAGAAGTGCACAACTAATTACCACTACTGTTTTGGTTAACAACTCCAGCTATTAACTGATGGGGAAGACTTTGAGCAGTCATCAATCACTCTCCACGCTCATCATCATAGACATAGTAAGGAAAACATAAGCAATCAATCAATTGTTTGACTCGGCTTAAGTCTGGGTAATATAGCACATTTATTTAAACTCGATGCTGAGCATACGCCTGCCCCGTCACTATGATGTCTATCACTCTGCTCCATCCCACCCACTTTCCTTCTCTCTCTGAATGGAGAAACACACTGTACATTTAAGGTTCTAAAGGTTCTAACCAAATCGTCCATTGAATTTTCCAAACCACTAGCCTACACACGTTGATGACTCAAACCGTTTTGATTTTACTCAGCTTGAATGGTCATTGTTGCATTCAGCCACCCCTCGTCCTAAAGCGCTATTCTACTTGGTTGAAATCCTATTATGTATTGCATGTTAATTACATTTATGTAATTTAGCAGCTCGGGATTTCCACCTTTCGGTGACAGTCCCAACGCTCTTAACCACTAGGCTACCTGCCGCCCTTCATCAGATCTGTATAGGCCTAAACCTCGGTCCGCTATGTTCTCCAGACATGGTCCCTCGTTTAATGGGTTTTCATAGGGTTTGGGGTATTGAGTATTATAGCTACCAGTTGCTAACACAAGGTCCCTCTCTCCAGCAAGCCTCCAGGCCACACTGCTTCAACAGAGCCTGGGGTGGCGAGCTGACAGCCGGCCGGCCGGTGGCTCCTCATTGCGGCGGAGGGAATTAAATTACTGCTCATGCAGCTCAGTTTGTAAACAACACAAAGCCAATGATACGCCCAATTACACTTCAATGCAACGCATGTGTACAACCATGGACTGCCCTGAACCCAACAGGCAGCATAGCAGCCACAGCTCAACAAACACAAAAAGTTTGGGATACAATTAATGAAAAAGGGATATGTCAACGTGCTCTAAAAACTAAAACACTCACTTTTCTGGCAAATGATACCTGTAGTCTGTGTGTAATTATGTTTCTGCTACACAAAATGTTTTTTTTTCTCTCACAAAAATATGAATAACAGCCCACTGTTATTTAGGTTCTTGAGCCACAACATACATTCTCATCAAGTCCTTGTTGTAGTGTTTGTTATAGAATAAACCCCCAAAACGATCTGCAATTCATTTCTGACCTGTATTGCATCATTATTACAATGCCTATTTGGCTACAGTAAAGCTGATCATTCATTGCTAATACTTTTCTGACGTTTTCTTTGTTTCTGTATATCTGACCAGAAATGTGCAAATATCTTTTTGTTCATTAAAGGCCCAGTTCAGCCAAAAACATGATTTCCTGTGTTTTATATACAGTATATTTCCACACCATGAGGTTGGAATAATACTGTGAAATTGTGAAAATTATGATAATGCCGTTTTAGTGTAAGAACTGTTTGAAAAGACTGCCTGGAATTTCAGCCTGTTTTGGTGGGATGGAGTTATGGTCTGCCTGGTGACATCACCATGTGGTAAATGTGTTAATAGACCAATAAGAAAGAGAGTTCCAAACCTTTCTGCCAATAACAGCTAGTTTTCAGTTTTTCCCTCCCCACTCAGTCCACTCCCACACAGTCCTAGCAATATTCTTGCTTGAGAAATGGCACTTTGCTAAGAAGCTATTTTTTGTTGTTGTAATTATTCTTATTTTTATTGAAAACCAATTACAGTAAGGTACTTAATTGTTACCCAAATTATTTGATATTGATATAAAAACGGCTACATTGGACCTTTAAGATTTTACAATGAATCATCGCATTCTTCATTGAGGTAATATTATTTTAGTTGAAATCATAACCTTTTTTATATACAAAATAATAATTTGATCAAGTCTAAATGAGGTGAATTGCTTACCACCACTCAGAGAGTAAGTAAGTAGGATGGAGAATATGTATCATGTATCTGCACACTTATGAGTCAATCACCCAGCTCCAACTTCTTTGTCAATAATCTATTTGACAAACTGCAAGTAAGTTAAAATTGATTGATTATATCATGGGTAAATTATATGTATCTAAATATCGTGGACTCCAGAGTGGCACAGCGGTCTAAGGCTCTCCATCGCAGCGCAAAAGGCGTCACTGTAGTAGCTTGTTCGAATCCAGGCTGCATCACATCCGGCTGTGATTGGGAGTTCAATTGGGCGGTGCACATTTGGCCCAGCGTCGTCCGGGTTTGCCCAGGGTAGGCTGTCATTGTAAGTAATAATTTGTTCTTAATTGACTTGCCTACTTAAATAAAGCTTAAATAAAAAAATAACCAAAAGTTGCCCAGTCTCTAGAATTCACTTTGAAACGAAAAAGTTGAGGTTGGGAGTGAAACTGTTATCTAATCGATACTAGAGGTCAATATTTCAGAAACAATGCTGAAATGCTAACATTTTGACAAATGTAATAAATGGTTCCAGGTTTCAGAACAAAACCCTTAAATGACCAGCATCTGCAATTCAATTTATAACATCTTTATTTACTTTTAATGAAAGATGCAAAAGTGGGAAATGATTTACATTACAATGATGAACTGTTCTGATGAGGAAAACAATGTTGGTAGCTGTATTAGAAAACATCAGTAGCAATAATAATAGGCTATTTATTATTCATATCAATGATAGCTTAATAATACAAATATGCCTAGTAATAATATGAATACATATATTTTATATAATAATAGTAATAATAATAATAATTGAATACTTTTTAAATTAAAGCATGAAATGTTAAAACAATATAACCACTACAGATCCTACAGCAGTCTTCATGCAATTTGACGAGTGAAAATAATTTGCACCAAAAAAATCCTACATCCCAATATTGCTGTGGAGACAGTAACAATAGGCCATAATTATCCTCTTCTAATTAGTGAAGCAAAAGTCACCTTTTCCAGGGCCTTGTCAATTTACGTTATTCAAGATTCTTGAGCCATGCTGCTTCTTGTAGCCTACGGTCTCTCAATACTCCTGAAGAGCCTGCATCTCAGCGTTTTTCTTTTTTTCCCAGAGTGGTCCGTCGACTAAGTCCGGTTACAGTTGTCTGATCTGGGCAGGAGGCGCCAGGTTATCCCCGGGGAGCTGGGAGTCAAGGACTGTAGCTCGAAATGCAGAATAATGTAATTCTATCTGGTCTGAATTCAACCTAATTACAGCAGAAAGCAAAACAGGCAGAGAGCCTAGCGAATGCAAATGGTTCGGGATGACATGCAGGCTCATCAGCGTAATGCACGACATCCTCGAGTGGAGAGCTTTGGAACAGACGCACCAAATAGAGCGAGCCTGCCTGAGTGACAGGAGTCAATGCAGGCGCTTTTCTTCCATTTTCCTTCGCCATAACAAAGCTAAACAACATCA
This sequence comes from Oncorhynchus nerka, assembly GCF_034236695.1. Classification (NCBI taxonomy): domain Eukaryota; kingdom Metazoa; phylum Chordata; class Actinopteri; order Salmoniformes; family Salmonidae; genus Oncorhynchus; species Oncorhynchus nerka. Next base: position 59,471,514 of record NC_088401.1, read on the forward strand.
TATTCTCTATTTTCTTGTGATTATCGAAAATAAAGGCTATAAGAATAGACGTAACAGCAAAGTGATAATAATTACTATATAACAACATAATTATTGAGTGATAGGCTATATACATTATTATTATTAGGCTATTATTATTGTACAGTCTGTGCAGGCTGTTATTGGCCTATTATTATGTTAATAGAACCTAAAGATAAACCTTTGTACTAATTATGAATATGTTGTCTGCTTTATGATGATTATTACAAATGCAATGAGTCAAGGTATGAATAACCACTATCATAGAATATAGACTTCATATACGGCATCAGCAGCCATCAGTGACTGGTGCACAGCACAGAATTATATACCTTTAGCTTAAAACGAGCAGACAAGTAAGTGCCTGTGCCCTTAAAATGATCACAAAAACTGTTTTTGTTCCAATTTGACGATTTTTTATTCACAATATTGTTTTATTGCCCTTTCACTGCAGCATTTACATCATAATTTGACATTTTCTTAGAGGACTCACTTTCTATTATGGCTCCTTTTTGTGCAAACTATCGCAGTTGTTTGCAAATCTCTTGAAGCCTTTTTCAGAAACGTTGCACACGCCAGAGGTTGGGGGGTCACTATAATATATCGGGGAACCAACTGTGACAAATTCCTTTTGTTTGTGCTTTGCTGGTACTTTATTACCCAGACGAGCAACACTGCCTGGAGATAACGATTCATCACCGGCTGTATGGAAGCCGCCATAGACATCGCCTCTGGGCAACCAGCTAAGGGCCTTCATATTGCCATTTGAGAAGGGGATTGCACGCAGAGAGCAGCTTGCGAAGGAGGAGGGCGGGGACACACACACATTTGAGGGAGAGGTTGATTAAATTGGTTTAAATCTTAATATGATGCAATCCTTGTCCAAGTTTAACAGAAATATCAGTGATTTTTTTCTGAAGGCAAATGCTTCATCCACAGTTTCACGTTTTATGAATGTACCTTAATTCACTTACGGTTTATTGTTTATATATCTTGATCAAAAATGTTGTCTTTGAGTTTTATTCGATTTTTTCGAAACTGTCATTGTTTGGTCTTATTTGTGGATTATTCGATTGTGTTAGAAAATACAGGTTTAACTATGTTTTGCCTGCCTGATTAGTTTAATTTCAGTATGAGCTGGTAATGAACGTAATGAAATGAAACACCAGTTAGGTAGGCTCACGTTGTCAGGTTCAATAACGAGAGAGCTTCTTAGGTTCAAAATAATTAGAACATATGATAAACTAGACATAATTAAAGGCTATATTATGTTGCATCATTCGAATTTGTTTTGTATTTAACAGGGCTGTGTTTACACAAGTAGCCTTATTCAGCGTTTCCCAAACTCGGTCCCCGAGACCCCAAGGTGTGCACGTCCCCCCCCCCCCCCCCCCCCCCCGTGGGACTACAGAGCTGATTCAAATAATCACCTTATCATCAAGCTTTGATTATTTGAATCAGCTGTGTAGTGCTAGGACAAAAACCAAAACGTGCACCCGTTGAGGTCCCGAGGACTGAGTTTAGAAAACGCTGCCCTATTCTGATATGTTCGCCAATTATTGACAAAAGAGCTGATCCGATTGGTCAAAAGACAAACGAGTGTGAAAAGATCAGAATTAGGCTGCCTGTGTAAACGCAGCCTTCATTAGTGACTATAACTCGCTGGCCTATAGATAAGAAACTGGACCGTCAATGAACACCGTTAGGCTCTTTGAAAGATAATTTAATTGAAGTCAATAACAGGGCAAAGAAATGATGCAGTTATGAATGCTTTTCACATACTCTTCTCAATGAGTCCCTCCTCGATAATAAACGCGTCCAAGGAGGGTAGAATGTAACAGATGAATCTATAATTGAGATAAGTCAATCAGACTACAGTGTTCTGTTACAATACATATGAGCCAAGGCTACATCAATTATTGGCATGATCAATTAGCCTATAAGGCAATGACGTGTCCCATTCCCATACAATTAGCCTATTTTAGTCAATCAAAATCGTTGTCAAGGTTTATCATAGACCTGCATTACGCTCATTCCACTAATTCACACTATGCTGCATGTGGGTAGATTTAACTGTCGCGGGGTAAAATGCCACCTTACTATGACCTTAGGGCTCGCGCAGATACAGCGAGACATCCTCCTTTTGCTCTCGAGGTTTCATTGTGAAGAACGAAAGAGAGAGCCTCTCCAATAACCATTATGTCACCAATTGGATATGTTGTGTGATACATCATGGACGTTTTACACATTCATTTAGCCATAATGACGCATCCATCGCCCACATGTCCAATGGCATAGCCTGTCGTCGCCAAGGTGATATCAACAGTTAGGCAGTTTAACAGCAATATCGTTCAATTTTACGCGCTTCCAATGATGGCTCCAAAATATTCGTCCCCTCTTTATTTTATTCGATCACATTTAAAAACAAACAAAGGTTTACACTACCCCCATTATTGTCGTTTCACGTGTCATCGTCCATTATTAATATAGTTTTAAATTCATAGAATTGATTTGTATGATTCCCTTTAGCCAGTTTGAGCAGTTGAGAAATATCTTCATTCGCACGGAAGCTGAAATAAGTCCGTAATAAAACGATCATATAATACATTCGTTTTCCCGGTGTTGCAGTTTTATTATGAGTCATTTTTCATGTTTATTACATTTAGACTGAGCAATCCGTCCTCTTGCTTCAGGCAGAGAAAGGTTCAATCATTTGTGCCAATCAACACTGTGTTTTGCATTATCAAAGGCAAGCCAGTATTCTATAATGGATATTATTGGCATAATGTTGGCCTAATATCCATGCACTAGTCTATCTTCATTTATTTTATGAAAAGTTCCATTGAATAGGCCTTATTGCGGGACCATGTTTATGTCTTTCTGAGTTGTTCATGCACAAGTGGACAAGTGCAAGATTCCCAGTTTTCTGCCCGAGATATGTTTTTCTACTGGCATGACGCTGATGGAAGAAGACAATCTTGTCATAATCATGATTAAACAGCCTGCCCTATACTCCAACTTCCCACCTCACTAACGGTTGTCTTCTTGATGTACAGTGTTAATGGTGTGTAATAAGGCGATTTCCATCGGCCTAATGGTAAATTAGTTGAAATTCTGAGTTAGACTATTTGACTGCTATCAGACATACAATGAAAGGGCAATAGACAGGGATGTAAAACCCATAGTTACATAGCAATTAAACATAGTTCCATCATGCATGACAGTCCATATCTATTAGGCAGTTGTTCATGTCATCTTTTTATAGTGGGATTAAGGTTGGTGATAGCCTACGCAGCCTAATTAAACACATTTATACATTTGATAGACTGTAATCTATATGTCATACAGCACAGCACAGACTGCTACTGGAAATTGGCTGCGGGTTCTTTAAGAGAAGGGAGCAGGCTACAAAACATTGTCTAACTGGAAATGCGGGGGCCAATGGATGACCGAATGGCACGATTTAGGCAGAAGGGGTGTCTCAGCTGTTGAAATCACTTCAAGACGCACTGTAACAGAGCAATCTTTTCCAATTAATACTCATGTTTAGCACAGTTAACACTTCATTTTGCTGCATCTTTTGATACGAAGAGGTTGAGTCGCAAATGCCCTCTGCTTTTGGACATGTCGTAATAATAATGCCAGAACAGGGCACCAGTATCCTCTTCAAAGGAATTTGGGAATTTCTCAAATTGCGGATTTGGCTGTAAGTAGTCTGGCTAACTATTTTACATGACCAATAGGCTATTAATCTATATCGATTACTGTGATATGTGCAAACAAATATGTTAAAGGACATACTACAATGTGATGGATATGCATTTTAAGACTCCCAATCTATCCCGATGGATTATTAACATTGCATTTTAGCCTACTCCGTATCTATGTCTTCGGGACAGATAATGGCAACGCTTCGGTTGGTGTGGGTCGCGCACTGCTCAAGGAAGTATCTTTAGGCTAAAACAACCTGAACACAGACGTGGGTATCATTTATGCGCCTGATACTGCGACAACACGGAAAACAAATATAGAGCATACTTTAAAAAAAATCAACATATGAGTCGTTTTGAGACGCTAACATCAATACAGCAATGGAGAACACTGGGATTGAAGAGGTTAACCAGACACACCAGCAACACGAGCCCATCAGCTTTGGAATAGACCAGATACTGAACAGCACTGACCCGTCCAGCAGCTGCATGCTGCCCAACCGAACCAGCGACACGGATTACACGAACGTTTACACCAATGGCTATAACAGCGTCTATAACCCGGCCTGCTCCATGGCGGCTGGGCTCGCTGGTTCCTATAACGTGAATATGAACATGAATGTGAGCATGAACATGAACGTTAACGTAAACGGAGGGAACGCCGGTGGTGTTATCAGGGTACCAGCTCACAGACCCATGCCACCGAATCCGCCACCTCCTAGCCATCCGCCTTGCCTCGCGGCTTGCATCCCCTCAGTGACTTCAATGACAAGTATGGGAAATGCGGCCAACTTCACCTTCCCGTGGATGGAGAGCAGTAGAAGATTCGCAAAAGACAGACTCACTGGTAAGATTCACCTACATTTCTGAGCATTTATGTTTATTTAGACTACAATTCTGTCACAAAATGGGACTATTGCTTCATGGATTTCTCCATAGACATATTACATATTTTCCAGTGGAAAGGAGGTCCAAACTTAAATGGAATTCATTAAAAGGTCACCTTTAACTGTTGTTTGACAGTTTAACCCACATCCTTAAAAGTATGGCATATGCCTAGGATTTTGTTTTTAGCATCTTGACTTTTAAGAAGGCATGGTAGCCAATTTTGTGACAGACTCATTTATCAAACCATATGTGCGACTGGGCATATGGCGTGAGGAATTCGATTCTACATCAAGTCCTGTCTATATCATATTAGTTCATTTAAAAGGCAAGTGAATACTTGCAGGTATTGTTAATAGTTTATGTTATGTACATTTGTATAATTATATGGGTATAATGTCAACTGTTAAGATTGCGGCTTTCAATCCATATGCATGGAGGGGATAACGTTGATAAATCCCCTCGTCATCCTAATCAAATTAATAGCTCACCATACAAAATGGATGACATGATTTGAAGAAATGACTGTTTTTCCAAATGCAGAACACCTGATTTATTTCTGAATATAAAATGTACCATTCAACACCATCCAAATGTGGTTTAATAATAGCAACATCAGTGTCAATAGGCTATAATAAAACATAATAGATTAACTGTTATGTCTGTGAGTATTGCTGTTGTTTATAGGCTATTATTATTGCTTATTGTAACAGTCTAATAACAATATAACAATTTACTATAATAAAAACAATTAAAACCAACCATTTTCTAGCGTAGTGTTATCATTATTACGTTTACTTTTTGAGGCATAGTAGCTCTGTCTTAGTCATTGCGGCCAATAGGCCTATAGCCTCGTCCAATAATAGGATCTAAATGTAACGATTTATTCTACGGCAAGTCTTTGAGGATGCAGTCCTGCAGGTGGGCTACCTAAATAATTTTGTCTGGACTCTACTGGGCTATTTATAGGCCTATAGTTGTGTATACACCCAACTAAATAGAGAGAAGATAGCCGTCACTATCAACACCTGACAAGCATGCTATTTTTTTGTGTTTAGCATACACGGGGTTATTTGATATTTCCCTTTCCGCGTTGAATATCATGCCAATAAATGCAAAGCATCAACGCAATTCGTGTCCTAGGTCTATTGAATAACCGCTGTCTTATTTTAATAGAACTATCTTCAACACAGTGTAAAACAATTATCCTCTCTTACGTCCAGCCTAACTGAAAGAAAACAAAAAAAGGGAAAAGAATTGTGACAAATTCTTCACAAACTTTGAAGTATGACATCTAAACATTTAGCGTACGGTCGGACAGTTTATTTCACCCATAAACCATTGAATTGACTTGTCAAGGTAAATTGGATAATATTTCAAATGCTTCACGTCAATTTGTAAACGCTTCTATATCTCTATGACATTGGCAGGTGTACTTAATTATCTATATATTTTACAAAAAGAAGAAGAAGTAATCCAAGTATGGTGGCTGTGATTGTGAATATAGGACCTACTGTATAGGTCTGCAGGTCCGGAATCATTTGACCAACGTTTTTCTCGCGTTTTAGGATATTGGAAAAGTCAATTTCTCAAATATTAGGCCTAGCAAAAGCACGACAGATCAAAATATGTTATGCTTATGTCATAATCCTTTTTTCACATAGACTCTGGTGTTTTCGATTAGCCATTAGAAAAAGGCACAACACTAAGGGTTGCATGGGCCATGATAGGCCTATTACAGCATAGGCCTACTGTTTCACATTTTATTTCATTTTAGTATTATAGAAAGGGCTAGTAGTAACTTAACTGCCGTGCAAATGAAAACTTAATTCGACGGGCTGGCAGTTCGATGGCCTGTATATTTTAGGCTACGATGACCATAATCTCACCCCCACGCGGCCGAGAAATTAGTTTTCCTGGCTTGACGTCACCACCATGAAGATGGAAATGAAGACCATTATGTATTGGCTCGCATTAAATATTAACAATGATGTTCTTTCCTAATTAATTATTTAAACCAGAGAACGATATGTCAACTGTAAAATATCTTATGTAAATATGCTTATCAATTGTATTCATAGTCACAACGGGCCACTTGTTTCATTTGGTTTATCTTTGGTGTTGGTTATAGCCTCATCGTCAACCATCCACCAAGACATTCCTTTTAAGCGATCACTTTTTGTTATCATTGGTGATCACCATTTGAGACAAATGCCTATGTTTTGAGATTTATTGAAAGTGCTTAAAGTAGGATATTACAGTGTAGCCATTTGTCAACATTGTTTGAGACATTTATTTTTTAAATCCCACTCCCATCGATTTTCATTTGAGTTAATACTTTTTTATTGTAGCATAAGGGGCAAATTGTATTTCCACGTTTAAAAATAATAAACATTGTAATAAATATGGTATAAAATGTAACTCTTAGTTGCTGGATGGACTTAGCTCAGCAGTCAGCACTTGTCTGTTCAGTTGGCTTAACCTAAATTCATATCTGAAACCGTAAAGCGTTTCTTTGGATGCTTGAAATAGACCTCTCCTTTTTTAAATAATTCCCTCTCATATTGGATTGCAGCGCTGAATTTCACGCAAGTGTCAAAGCAAGTGAAACAGCGAACAGGCCTACGATTGGAGATGTGATATTCACAACAGACCGGACATACTGTATCTGAACATATTGGAAGGCGCTGAAAGGGAATAACACATGTTTCTATGTTGATTGACTTCTTGGCAGTTTTCAGGTTAATGAAGCAGAGAAGTGCATAAACTGATTTTTCCCCTCAAGTCAATAAACAAAGTTGCTCTAAGTTCTGGAGAAATGGGCATCTAGGATACTTCAAATCGAAATGTAGGCCCAGAGGTATTTTCATTTTTACAATATCTGCATGTATTGCCATAAAACCTGGTAAAATATTGTAAAATACACACTATAATCTTAAAGTAAGGTAACTGTAATTTAATGAATGGCATCCATACCGGCAATAATCAATGTATTTTGAGAATTTAGCATTAGGACGCTGATTAGTGTCTATAGTAAAAACATTATATAGCCTACCATAAAATACATTAATGCCATGTAATTACACAACCACAGATACAGTAACAGATACTACTACCGTTGTATGTACAATGTATAATACGAAGTGATTACATTGTACCTGCTTGCTGTACCTTTGTAAGGTCCCATAATAGACATTGAGGTAAGACTATGCCTATACATCTCATTGCATTATTATAACAGTGCTTTATCTTTGTCAGAAATAATGATCTTCCCCGCAAATACATTTATTTAAAGATGGCGGCAGTAATGGTGGTGTTGATGGGGAAAGCTGGACAGTTTTCTCGGGAAGTTGCTTCTATTCTCAGCCAGTATTGCGTGGGCAAGTGGCTCTGTTTTGCCTCAAAGTGTAATAAATAGCAATATGTTCATGTTATATTTCAATATCCCCGTTAGAATCCTTTATATATATTTATTAGATTGCTACACAGGTAATATCCGCAGTGGGGAGGAGAGGCGCTGTCACAGAAATGTGTTATTAGGTATAAGTGGTTTTATTATGGGCCCATATTCTCTAAGGTAGAATAATTTTTTTTATAGCTTATGCTAAATCATATTACCCAGGCATCAGATGTAGTATTCTCCACCATTTCCGTCGTCATCCCTTAGAGCAAAATACATCAGAACAATTCCTGCAATGTGTTCATGAAAATGTTCTATGCAACATTCAAGTGAAAATAAAATACAACTATTGAATGAAGTGAAATACATAACAAGATTTCTCTGGTTTGTGAAATTCAGTGACCTTGAGACTTTGAGGGAAATCTGGTCTACCACTCTCTCCATATTTGGTCTTGCCCAGTTATGGGAAATTACAGTATATCTTCAATGAATAACATTATTGTGGTAATTGTCTGTGCATGTATAAACATTCGGACAACAACTTATTGATGTCCTTTGTAATATGGGCTGATTATTAAACGCAATCACATCACATTATAATGATTATTACTGTAAAGAGGCTGAGGGCTAAATTGAACTAACTACCTTGTTCCATAAAGGGCTGCATGTTTTGATGACAGACAGGTGTGTTCTGGGCTCTTGGCACACTGCTGCATTTAGTGGGATACTACCACACACTCGGTTCTCTATTTGGAAGCTGGTCATAAATAGGGACATCACAGACAAACTCAAATAAAAACCTATGGCATGATGTATTTTGTTCTACTGTGAAATGAATCAGTCAATCATCATCCATAGGAATATTGTTACATTTCATATGGTTTAATTGTTTATTCAGACAATCTTGTGTCAGAATTCAAGTTAGGTTGAAGGTGCCCTTTAGCAAGTTTGACTGGGTGGCAGTCTGTTTGCGTGTTACTCTTGGGTTGCATGTGAACGTGCTTGTATGTGCCTGGTCCATTAGCTGGTCCACAGATGGCCTGAAATAGAAGTCTAATGTGGTATTATCTGTACCCAGACCTGCATGTTGAGCCTGGAGCAGACATGCTTACTCCAAATGTGTGACCTATTCATCTCTATCCTCAGGCAAAGAAGGGTTGGACCCTCTCTAGATTAAAAATACCTATTCAAAAGTACTTGCAGTCAGTGTTTACAATTCAATTACAAATGTACCCAATTTACATTTTGAAATATATATATTTTGGATCATGTGTGAATCATTTGTTGTTTGCCATTGATGTTTATAACCAATCAGAGAGGTTGAGAGTGATTTGAAATGATTGTTGAGTGCATTATGTGGCTTGTGTTTCATTAGTGTTTCATCTCATCTCCAAAGTGCCTCAGTGGAAAATTAATTTAGATTGTTCACACTGAATCCAGGTTACTACATTCTCAACACAGTAGCAATGGTCCCCCAGGGCACCTATGGAGATGTTTTATATGCAGTTTGGCTGCTGGTGAGCTCTCAGACAGAACTAGACCAATAAACATACTGTAAGACAACCAGGCAAACAGCTTGTGAGGAACAAGGAAGCCTGCTCCTGATTCCCTTCGACAGAAACGTCTGTTTTACATGTTATGGATGTAGATGGGTATAGGACTTGAAAAGGGCTCTATATCCAACATATTATATTACATTTGTGAATGTTCTGTTTACTCATGCCTGACACAATAGACAATATGGTATAAATATTTTACCATAAAATGCTTGAGATTGGTACTTTTCTTTTGTATTAAGTTTTAATGAGTAAAAAAGTAAACAAATGTAGCTTGTACAGATCACCTAAGTTACTATGTAGAACTGGATAGGTTAGATAGCCGACTGTAATGAACTGGCATCAAACCAAATGTGATACTTTTGGCCTAACCAATCAGCTGAAGGCACTTATTGTACTAAATGACAATCCCCATCTGAGATAAAAGCAATGAGAGGGTACTTCCTGAGTACCCCCACCTACCCCTCACAGCTCCACATGGGTCCCTGACTGTGTCTCCCTTTCTTTAGCGGAGCAGGCAGAGGACAGACAAGCAGGAGACCCCAGTGGGAGGCCAGGAGCCCCCCCGGCCCTGCCAGGCCTCTGCCCTCTCCCCAAGGGGGACATCGGCAGGGTCCCTACCTGGAGCTCTATGGAAACATTAGCCAAACACTATTACCCTGAACTCGCTCACCTGCGAGACACTGGCCCACTTGCAGACTATCCCTTTCGAAAGGGTACTTGTCCAGGTGAGTCACTTCCCTGGTCTTCTTTAAAATGTGCCTTTCATCTTGGCCTGGTTGGTTTTCTCCTGGTTTCCATAAGGGATGTTAAAATACCAAAATGCTTAGGTCCATAGGACAAAACTCTGTGTACCGTTTGTACTATATGCGTTAGATATGAGGAAAACATGAATATAGGACCTTTTAAAAAAAAAAACTTGTAATCATATTACAACGGGTAATAGCCAGTGATGAACCATTAACCAATGTTGGCTAATTCCTAGTAAAAAAAAAGAAGATACATGCTGGAATATTGAGTTGAATTAGGGAAGGACAACAAAATCCCCCATAAAATATACACAGGTGATCATGCATACTAAATCTATGGCAAAGGTATAATATGTCAGAGAAGGTTCTTGCTTGACCACGGTTTGTCTCTGAAAAATGAACATAGTCTCTCTCTCTCTCTCTCTCTCTCTCTCTCTCTCTCTCTCTCTCTCAGCAGCCCTTTCGCCCTTCTCCGTGACCCGGCGCATCGGCCACCCCTATCAGAACAGGACACCACCCAAGAGAAAAAAGCCCCGTACCTCGTTCAGCCGAGTGCAGATCTGCGAGCTGGAGAAACGCTTTCACCGGCAGAAATACCTGGCGTCAGCGGAGCGCGCCACCCTGGCCAAGGCCCTGAAGATGACGGACGCACAGGTCAAAACCTGGTTCCAGAACAGGAGGACAAAATGGAGGTAGGGGCCCATTACAGCAACACATTACAGCAACACATTACAGCAACCCATTACAGCAACAAACTTCTAGACGTTCTTCAACACTTTCAGTGGTAATGCATTTTTAATGGTTCCTTTTATGTCATTCATTATTTCAAGAAAGGAGATATTCTTTATCAAAACTGCTGTCCATTGTACTTGCTGCATTATGATTTAAGCATTATGATGCATTAGACTGAAGCATTATAATACATTAGACTGAAGCATTATGATACATTAGACTGAAGCATTATGATATATTAGACTGAAGCATTATGATATATTAGACTGAAGCATTATGATACATTAGACTGAAGCATTATGATATATTAGACTGAAGTATTATGATACATTAGACTGAAGCATTATGATATATTAGACTGAAGCATTATGATACATTAGACTGAAGCATTATGATATATTAGACTGAAGCATTATGATAAATTAGACTGAAGCATTATGATACATTAGACTGAAGCATTATGATGCATTAGACTGAAGCATGATGATACATTAGACTGAAGCATTATAATACATTAGACTGAAGCATTATGATACATTAGACTGAAGCATTATGATACATTAGACTGAAGCATTATAATACATTAGACTGAAGCATTATGATATATTAGACTGAAGCATTATGATACATTAGACTGAAGCATTATGATACATTAGACTGAAGCATTATGATAGATTAGACTGAAGCATTATAATACATTAGACTGAAGCATTATGATACATTAGACTGAAGCATTATAATACATTAGACTGAAGCATTATAATACATTAGACTGAAGCATTATGATACATTAGACTGAAGCATTATAATACATTAGACTGAAGCATTATGATACATTAGACTGAAGCATTATGATACATTAGACTGAATCATTATGATACATTAGACTGAAGCATTAGGATACATTAGACTGAAGCATTATGATACATTAGACTGATGTGGGAAGTGACACAAAATAACTGTGCATCCATTTAAATATGGTAGTGAATTGCTTTGCTTTTGTGGTGAGCCAGCTTTTGTGATGTGTTATATGAATATACTATATTCCTGTGGTTGATAATGTGCCTGGCCCATTTTTTTTGTTGTGACAGTGAAACACCTTTTTTTGCTTAGCTTAGCTCCTACTTGTTTTTAGAGGCCAATTCCCTTGACCAAGCACAATTAGCCCTGTTCTTAAAAGTCTTTCTGGAATGGTGCTGTCCAAAGATGGCAGCGTAGCCTAGTGGTTAGAGTGTTGGACTAGTAACTGAAAGGTTGCAACATTGAATCCCTGAGCTGAGAAGGTACAAATCTGTTGTTCTACCCCGGAACAAGGCAGTTAACCCACTGTCCCTAGGCTGTCATTGAAAATAGGAATTTGTTCTTTAACTGACTTACCTAGTTAAATAAAGGGGGAAAAAAGCAATACTGACCCACTAGTCTGAATAGTTGAGTGCATTGTCCATGGCAGAAACTCTTCCCCTAATTCACTTAAACTGTTTTTTTATGGTCATATGAAATAAATGAGCGGACTATCAAATGATAATACCTTGCCTTTATTTAACCTTGATGTCAAACAAGGACCTAAAGGGAATGAATGTAGAAGTAGTTCCTGTTTGTCTGAGTCATCTTGACTCATAGGCTCTGGCACACCTTGCATTAAAATGTGTCCTGTAATCCGATCTGGTGGACCTTCACCTGATATGGGAAAAGCTGGCACACGACACATTTTAATACCAGGTGTAAGAGTAAAGCCTGAGATCTTATTTCAATAGGTATTTGTATGCAAGGTGTCGACACAGGGCCATGTTTTCTATAGAAAACATCAAGATCTGTTTTGAAGGACAATTAAATGTAATGGTACAGTTTGTATTTTAGTGATCAGTTGCATCTCTGTTGAATTCTGAAATTCAAAACACAGATGAAAAACAGAACGTCTCGATGGCATATCATGAATAACCAGGGAATTGGCTAACTCACTTTCCTGATTTCTGAGCTAGTTTTGGTGTGATTTATGGTATTTCCCCATAGTGTGTAGATAGGATGTGCATGAAGGATGTATTTGTGGGACGGCTACGCTAGTAACAAGCATATGATCAAATGAACAGCAACGAAATCGGATTAGGATAATGTAGTTAGCAATAACGTGTGGCTAATGAAAGGAGGATGGTGTGTATGAAACAGCATTTTAGAGGTGTTTTTCTGACCCTGTTGCACATGCAGGCCTAACAATCACATGTAAACACATACAGTATAATATCCATGTGAGAATGACATACATCATTGTTTTCATGAAAATTAAATAACGGTAATCCAAAGGAAATAAGGGTCAAAAAGAAGTAAAATAATCAGGTTATCCATTTTTTTTATGTTGTTATTTTTAACAATACATTATCACTTTGTCGTGGACTGAATACTTGTATTTCAGGAAGCATTTGGCATTTGCATTTGAAAGTAGTATTTATGGTGACATACTGTATGAATATTTAGGCACTGTTTTGAAATGGCCCTTTTCCCCACTGTGGAACCAGGAGACAGACAGCCGAGGAGCGCGAGGCAGAGAGACAGCAGGCCAACCGTCTGATGCTGCAGCTCCAACAGGAGGCCTTTCAGAAGACCCTGAGCCAGCCCCTGCAGCAGGACCCTCTCTGTCTGCACAACTCCTCCTTGTACGCCTTACAGAACCTACAGCCCTGGGCGGAGGACAACAAGGTGACCTCCGTCACCTCCCTGGCATCTGTGGTCTGAATGATCGTGTGTGTGTGTTTGGGGGGGAGGTTGTTTGTGTGTGTGTGTGTGTGTGTGTGTGTGTGTGTGTGTGTGTGTGTGTGTGTGATTCATAATAAGAATATAATAGTAATATTGCTGATTTTTCAAAGGGAAAATGTGGGTGGGCCATTTGTTGGGGAGTGACCACTCATATCTAGATGGATGCATATGAGGAGCCTGAGGCCTTAGCATTCAAATGTATTTTATGTAAAGCCTGTTGCATTGTGGGATTGTACAGTAATATGTTTTGGATGATTAAAATTGACATTATATCCTTATTTAATCTGCATACCAACTGCCATTAAGGACAAGGACAAACCTATAGGATATGACGTTTTGTCTATGTATTTCTTTACAAACCACGTATTCTCTTTTATAGATCATATGTGGACTTCTTGGCATGGACAGATATACGTTTAGTTCCACTGAAATGGACTATGATCAATGAGTCTACTAAGTTTTTTTCAGACCTGATTCTCTCAAGTCATTTTCCTACCTTACACTAGATTTTCACTCTCCCTTCAGCTGTCTGTCTAAACAGAGGACGAAGCGAAATCCTCACTACCAGACCACTAACAGACACATCGGTAGATGCCTACCATCAAGACTGTCCTGTTGCCAACAGGGAGCACTGACTCTCAGCCATACGGCAACAAAACTGGATCCCATTCCTTTGCTTTTGACTGTACAATGTAGTAATGCATGTTTCAAATATTTCTGTGTGCACTTGGAATTGCCGTTGCAGTCACCAGCCTTCCAGGTGGATCCTTTCCCTGACTGCAGTTTGCAAGTGGTATCTGTTCGAGGATTACTCATAAGGTGTTTTACACCTTTTAAGGTGTTTTATATTAAATGATATCATGACTTTTTGAAAAGATGATCAACATTGGAAGCCTCTCTTTTGTTGTTGTTCTTTCACCAGAAAAGATAACTGCAACATTTCACGCAATCACACAGTTTCACACGTTTTCATACCTCCTAAGTGTCCTCTAATCTATCAACATGATGTTGTTGACTATGCCACACTTATTGGAATCTTTCAGTGTTTCTAATTCATTCCAATATTCCATCCTTATGACAACTTCATCTCCACAGCCAAACCAGCAGGCCATGTTTCACATAACACCAGAAAAGGTTAAACGTTTTGCATAGAGTGCTCTTATCAGTAAAGCGAGAGGTACAATATATACGTTTTATTACAACAATGTTTTTCTGTGAGACTGCTTGGATGCTAGTGATGCACATAAAGTCCGAATCCAACAATTAACCCAACGCAGCGAATTCTCTGGGAAACGAGGCCCAGGAGGGATGTCTTCTGAACAGTTTGTTCTAAAACCCTAGACCTTGGGGGTCTGTGATCCACAAATATCCATGTCTACCTAGAGACATTGGACAGTTGTCAACTTCCATTATCATCCATGTCAAGTCAAAACAAAAATGTCCTATCTGGAAGTACAACACACTGCTAATCTACATCGATCTCTAGGGTGGGGCATTTTATAACTGCAGTTTTCTTGTTTGTAAATGAGGCATCACTCTCTCTACTTCGCGTAGATCACAGATGGTTGCCTACACCAGGAAGTAGTACTATTCCATTGTGTAGTGTTCCCTTGTTGTACTGTTTACAAAAAGCCCAGAAAACACCCCCTGGAACTCAACGTTAGAATCCTGGCAAAATCTCACGTTCAACCACATCCATTTTCTGGTGATATCAACAGCATCAGTCTACCCAAGTAGTAGGATCTCCATAGTTCAAAACAACTGTCTGCCACCCTTTCTGCACGGAGACTGCGTGTTTTGTCGGTTTAGAGGGTGTCTCGCCTGGTTGAGATCCTGTCAATTGCAGGCAGTTGTCCAGGTGACGCCTACTCAACCCCCATTTCCTCTGCCCAGACCATGGGCCTCTTTCATCCTGCTGTCTCAGATACCATTAAGACGTGACTTGGCCCATTTTACAAAAATACCTCATCCTTACTGTTTTCAAAATCGTGCATTGTGTTTTGCTACAGGTGCTTAAAAACTTTTTTTTCTAAAGCTGAGTATGTTTTTTTACCCTTTCCACTAAAGCGCCTTACCCGTATCCAATAAAATGTCACCACACTAGAACAAGAGGTTCAAAGTACATCAGGATTCCTATCAGGTACTCTGTTTTCAATCAGGGCACCAAAACACTACTACACATCATATGTTAGAACTGCGACTACCCCTTTCTATTAATACAGATTCCCCTTTTCCAGTTTCTTAAAGCGTATCGAAAGCAAAAAAAACTATATGGTCAGTTGTGATTTTGGATCCATTTACAGTCAAAAAGCCTATATAAAATACTTCCTTTGGATACCATACCAGCATTCACCCAACCTCTTCAGCTGCCTTTGTGTGAATGAAACCTGTGACGAGTTAAATACATAAACAAGTGGTTCACACTCAAAGAGAAGTATCGAAGACCTCTACATTTTCCAATTGGTTCCAACACTCAATCTGTTGAGAGTGTGAGAAAAAAAAAGGTTTTTGTTTTTTTGCCCTCTTCCTCAACCCTCAGTGGGGTCTGGCATCTTTAGTAGCATGTGTACGACTTCAAAATACTTCTGAATGAATACTTCTGAATGAAAACTTCTGAATGAAGCACGGATGTTTTGTACTGAAGATTCGCTTTGGTGGGAAGAAGTCAACACACGTCAAAGATAAGCCAAAATGCTGCTGCTGATTAAATAAACCCAGTCCATAGGTCTCACAGGAGATTGGGATCTTTGTTGTTTTCCTGTTAAATAGATCTAATCGGCAAAATATATTTTATCTTGTCCTTAACTAAATTATTAAGAATAGCCACGCAATTTAGTTCTCTCACTGAATTAAAAATGTATTTTTATTAAACAAAATGGATTTAATATTACAAGTTGGGGTCGTCCTAAAGGTATATGTAGCTACTAAGGGCATGTGTACAGTAAGCGTGTTGTTGTCACCAAACCAGAGACATTCTGCTTGGAGAAATAAATAGCATTAACTTTCAGTGTTTTAACACACAAGCTAGTATAGTATGATATTTCACTTCAAGTGCAACCTGACCTGTGGAGTGGCGGAGTCGCCTTGTCGTAATGACAGTAGTCTTTGTGGCATCAGTCCAGAGCTACCTGATCGTGGTGACATGAGAGTGCTCCCTCTTATGATTCACAGGGTACCTGGAAGAAAAGTGTTGGTTGAGTGCATGGGGCCATGTATCACCTGCACAAAGGGCTCTTGAGACAAGCCAGAGCAGACTTCGCTACACAAAACAAGACTTCAAACCTTAGGCTCTTTCACACATGCATGAAACACCGCCATTCCTTCTGGATGTATGATAATACAGGCATCTCTTTGAGTTAAGCTATATGTGTGATATGGGTCAGTCACCTTTAATGTGTGCTCTGTTTCTATTGAGTCGTAGCATAAATGCTTTTCACCTTGAACCTGCATGAGGTTGCGACACTAAATCTCTTTTAAAACAGGACAGCTGACAAACCAACGATAAACACTTAATTGATCTAGAAGACACAAGCATTTCAAAATCCTTAATAGGAATGAAGATACATTAAAATAATGTGACCCCCCAAAATTGCTCCTGTTCTTTTGACCCATTGCAACACTTTAAGTTAGGTTGGTCTTGTACCTAGTAGAAACAGTTTTTTTTACACAACGCTGAATTAACATGTTGTAGATAGTATTTTTGTTTTTGCACAGCAAGTGGTTTATGTAATTGGAGAAATAGGGACAGCTCCTTATGTCAAACACTACTCCAATACTGTGCACTGACAAAAGTAGCAATATTATTGTAGTACATCAAATAAAATTGTGTTTGTCACATGCACCGAACACAACAGGTGTAGACCTTACAGTGAAATGCGTACTTACAAGCCCTTAACCAACAATGCAGTTCAAGAAAGAGTTAAGAAAATATTTGCTAAATAAATGAAGCAAAAAAAAGTTACACAATAAGATAACAATAATGAGGCTATATACGGGGGCTACCGGTACCGAGTCAATGTGCAGGGGTATGGGTTAGTCAAGGTAATTGAGGTCATATGTACATGTAGGTAGGGGTAAATTGACTATGCATAGATAATAAACAGCGAATAGCAGCAGCGTAAACTGTTCAGCACTCTTATGGCTTGGATTTTGAAGCTGTTAAGAAGCCTTTTGGACCTAGACGTGGCGCTCCGGTACCGCTTGCCGTGTGGTAGCAGAGAGAACCGTCTATGACTTGGGTGGCTGGAGTTTTTGATAATTTTTAGGGCTTTCCTCTGACACCACCTGGTTTAGAGGTCCTGGATGGCAGGAAGCTTGGCCCCAGTGATGTACTGGGCCGTACGCACTACCCCCTGTAGCACCTTGTGGTTGGATACCGAGCTGCTGCCATACCAGGCGGTGACGCAACCAGTACCTAGTAGCCTCTCGATGGTGCAGCTGTAACATCTTTGGAGGATCTGGGGACCCATGCCAAATCTTTTCAGTCTCCTGAGGGAGAATAGGCATTGTCGTGCCCTCTTCACAACTGTCTTGGTGTGTTTGGACCATGATAGTTTGTTTTTGATGGGGACACATAGGGACTTGAAGCTCTCGACCTGCTCCACTACAGCCCCGTCGATGTGATTCGGGGGCTCAGCCCTCCTTTTCCTGTAGTCTACGATCAGCTCATTTGTCGTGCTCAAGTTGAGGGACAGCTCCTCTCTATAGGCTCATCATTGTCGGTGATATCAGGCCTACCACTGTTGTGTCGTCTGCAAACATAATGATGGTGTTGGAGTCGTGCTAAATCACACAGTCGTGGGTGAACAGGGAGTGCAGGAGGGGACTAAGTCCCCCTGAGGGACCCCCATGTTGACGATCAGCATGGCAGATGTGTTTTTGCTTACCCTTACCACCTGGGGGCGTCCCGTCAGGAAGTCCAAGATCCAGTTGCAGAGGTAGGTGTTTAGTCCCAGGGTCCTTAGCTTAGTTATGAGCTTTGAGGGCACTATGGTGTTGAACGCTGAGCTGTAGTCAATCACTAGCATTATCATGTAGGTGTTCTTTTTGTCCAGGTAGGAAAGGGCAGTGTGGAGTGCAATAGCGATTGCGTCATATGTGGGGCGGTATGCGAATTGGAGTGTGTCTAGGGTTTCTGGGATGATGGTGTTGGTGTAAGCCATGACCAGCCTTTCAAAACACTTCAGGGCTACAGATGTACAGTGTTACTACACAGGTATAAAAGTATACCCAGTATACCCAATATTAATGGCAAGTGTTTCACCATTACAAAACAGCAATATCATATACTACAGTAGATTTTCAAATCTCAAGTATCACAGGATTATTTATAGTTCCTTTGCAATGTCTCCATCTGCTGGACATAAACCACAGTGGGGTTCCCCCTTTTTGTCCCACCCAGGCTTTGATTCGATTGGACGAATATGATTTCCACAACTCCCTTTTAGCTATCCCATTGGGTACCTGAGCTGTCACTTGCCTTTACGGAACAGAACAATAACATTCAGGGGGAAAATGGCGGAGGATAGCGTCCCAGATTTAACCAGACCTCAAATGTATTTATTTGGTGAGCACGTCTGTACTGCCACGATAAATTTCAGTGCACAGTTAGTAATAGCAGACATTTGTACTTTGTTACATAGCTATAACTCTCCCAAACACACCAAATATCTATATTAAGCTAGCAATGCATATGAGCTTCTCGCGCCAATTCAGCAATACCCTCTTTTGTTAGCTAGCAAGCTAGCAGGCTAGCTAGCTTAATTTGTTATCAATGATACTGTTATGTTTCTGTTTTCAATGTAGAATGTCTACAGCTATTTGCTTAGAGTTTGCTAACCTGTGTGTTGTGAACATCAGGTTGTGCACTCAAATCGGACAAAAAGGAGTTCAAAGTCGAGGTGGAGGACGATGATGCGGATCATCAGCTGTCACTCAAAGCAGTAAGATTTTGATGCCAGTTCTGAGATCGAGTTTCCATTACAGAATATCATAATATTGTAGCTAGCTAGCTACTTGGCCAACATTTCATCATGGCGTTTTAAAACAATAATAATGTATTAGGTCGTGACAACTGATGCATTTCACTATGCTACAACTAACGTTACTGTGAGGTAATTTAATTTTAATAATTCAGCTAGCTGTATGTTCTTAAATATTCTTCATCAAGTCTATTTATTTTGACACTTTCTGCAGTATATTTGTCTTTGCACCTGTGCAGACTGGCACCTGTTAATTTTTTTTGTGGGACAAATACAATGGAAACTTAATGGAATATCTAGTCTATTTCACCTGTTTTCCTTTTGTTTCATTACTTTTGGAAAATAACAGAAATCCCTTTGTACCAGTACACCACAATATCAAGTTCACCTTTGTCAACATAATGAGTAGAGATTTTTACTAGTCACAGTTCTTTGATGTGTATTTAAAGGAATAACATATTCGTCAACAGACAATGTTTTTCTTTGTTTTCTGCTCCTTTTCCTACCTTTGCAAATGACCCCGTTCCTCTCCTCTAAATAGATATCCTCATTGTAACATTCTTTCAGTCACTCTCCCTATTTGCCACCAAGCAAAGATGGTGATTGACAGACAAATGAGGGAGACTGGAGGGTGTTGGCGTGTTCCAACATGGAAAAACATACAATATCATATCTGTGAAACAGCTGTTGGTGTTGCAGGTGTGCCTGGGTGCGGAGGCCGAGGATAAGTTTCATACGGTGGAGATCGAGGGCGTCACATACGACGGAAAGACCACCAAAATTCCACTGGCTGTGCTGAAGCCGTCCGTGCTGCCCTCTGTGAGTGTTTTAGAATGATGAATCGCCCTAGTTCGTGCTCTTACTCACCTTAAGCTTTAGGAATGTTCTTTTAACCCTGTCCCTTATTCCACTTTTGTAATAGCGAAAAACACTCCACTCCATTACCATGCAATTACTCAAATAACGTGTTGTTACTGTAGTAATTACAGTGTTTCTACACAGATGCTACAGGTATTTTTGGCCATGACCCAAGTCACAACACTGGGCTGGATTCAATGAACCACACAACCTATTACTATCTTTCCTCACGCTACATTTGTGGCTATAGAGATGGCGACCTACGCTTCTTATTTAGTAAATATTTTCTTAACTCTATTTCTTGAACTGGATTGTTGGTTAAGGGCTTAATCATTTCACGGTAAGGTCTTCGGCGCATGTGACAAATACAATTTGATTGGATTATGACAAGGCCATGCCAGTGATGGGCTAATTCTCCATGATGTCAGCCTGGTTTCTCCTAAAGCAAAGATGGGCAACTTTGATGGGGGTGGGGGCCACAAAAAAATCTGAACTCATGTGGGGATGCAGTGGCTTGGGGGTCTATGCACCCACATCTATACCCACACATGCAGTCAGAGCCAGCCCTAGCCTTTTGGGGACCTAAGTGACATTTTTTGGGGGGGAGCCCACCAAAACAATTTATAATAATAAAATATTGCCGTTTTAAAGCAAGTTTTCTATAATTCTACACATTTTAACATAGGGCGGAGAAAAAGCTATTTTATAATTAATTTCATACAATTCTACAAATTTGTCCATGGAGTGGAGAGAAAAATGTGCAGTTTTACAGCTAATTTCCTGCAATTCTACACATTTTGCCATAGGGTGGAGAGAAATCTTTGCAGTTTATAAAATGATATCTGAGTGAGAGTAATGGGGGGCCCCCAGCTAGACTAACTTACCAATAAATAAAAAGTGCTCTGTGACTGACACAAGATAAAAAAGTGATGCATAACCACATTTCAAAATTGCAGCTTGTGTATTCTAATATTCTAACTCTCAGCAGTAAGTTGAGACCCTGACTGAATTCCCCCAAAACATTTTGTTTTTTGGGGGGGATTGATCCACGATCCTAAAAAAGGCCGCTAGTCGCCCATCCCTGTCCTAAAGTAATCCAGTTTCTGCATATTAAATGGAAAAAATCTGACTGCCGCCCTGATCCAGAGGTCCAGAGAACACTGTCGCCGTTTCTGACTTCTATTGTTGTAACATACTTGGCTTGTTGGCTGCTGCTGGGCTTGTGTGTGTTTTGGTTCTGATTCAGGCTTGAAAACACTAGCTGTGAGTGGATAATTGCGTCACTTTATGGAAGTTATCAGTACCTGAACACTTCAACAGTAGTTACTCTAATACCTACACCTGTGTTTTGTTTGGTTACCATCACCACCAGAACAATGGCCTGGCACTTAGGAATTCACATTCACAACCGGCTGCACCCACAACTTTTATATTTAAGTCGCTCTGGATAAGAGCGTCTGCTAAATGACTTAAATGTAATGTAAATGTAAACAAGCAGATACAAGTGAATAGATGTTTTGATTTTAATATGGTAATACATTAGAGCATTTGATAAGACCCTTTTGCTAGCAGATCCATGGGATTCCTTCCCCATGGGGAAAAGGCTAGTTTAATTTACATTCTCTGATGTCATTTGTGACATACTTCTACGTTTGATAGTTTCAGCTGCTCATAAATGTGAAACAATTCAAAATATTGATCCTTTTGTTCCACATTCTAATGCTCTCCCCTGTTTGGCAGGTGAGTTTAGGAGGGTTTGAGATCACCCCTCCAGTAACCTTCCGTCTCCAGTCTGGCTGTGGACCAGTGTACATCAGTGGACAGCATTTTGTCAGTGAGTGACTCTTTTATTTGCAGTCTGCTGGTTTAGTTGTTTGCATACTCTCTTCGGGCTTGATATAAGGTGACATTGTGACAGTACAAGATATCAGCGCTGAATGCGTAACCTAATCTCAACTTGTAGGTGTGAAGGACTCTGATGAGGAAGAGGAGGAAAACAACACATCACCTGTGAAGAGGCTGTCAAGCTTGACCTCAGGGAAGCGTCCTGCTCCGGTATGTTCCTCCTGCTGTGTTAACTCATGCAACAGGCACATAATGGGAGAAATATATTGTATTGTATTCAACTGCATACATCAGGCCTTGTTAACAACAGTTTTACATACATTGTGTTTATTTTCCTTTGCAGAAGAAACTGAAAATGGAGTCAGATGATGATGATGATAGCGATGAAGATGACGACGAGTATGAATGTTCGCATTTTGTATTTTTGGTTGTTTGGTGTGTCTTGCGTCATGTGCTTTTGATGGGCCACCATTAGATAGCCTGACAAATAGATGTTCTTGTTCTATTCATTGTAGTGATGATGACGACGATAGTGATGAAGATGAGAGTGAGGTGAAGGTACAGAAAGTTCCAGCCAAACCAACCATAAAGAAAGTAAGCCCTGTTATTCTCTGTTCACAAACGTAGCGACCACAAGACCTTGACTAATGACACTGGGTATAGATGATGTACCTGATATGTCCACTAGGTGTCATGTTAGACAAAGACTTGTCCATGTAGACTAGCGCCAATAGGAGATCCAACAAGTAGTATTATGTCATCTTAGATAGCTAGGATTGTGACACATAACACCAGACCTTGGAATAGACACAGGATAAGATGTTTCACAACATAATGTAAAATGTTTTAGGCATATTTTATTGTCTTACATCAAGTCTCATTTGTTGTATTGAGTATCAGTGTCAAAGACCATTTTGTCAAATTCTTGTTATTATTGCAAGTCTGGTAAACTAGACATGTTTTTAGTGCTCTGATTTGCACTCGCTGACCGGCGGCCATTTTGCTGGAGACGAAGCGGGGAAACTTTTTCATCTTGTTCCCTCTAGTACCCATCTGGTTTTTCGAGACTAAAACACAGGGTCTGCGGGTATAATGATCGGATTTCTCCTCTGTAATCTACCTGAACACTCACTGTTTCACCAGCACCGTGCAAAGCGAGACGCAGTAAAGACAACTTGATTAACACAGCCACACGTCTAGGCTTGGGAATTCCCATTTCCTTAACCCCCCGCCCCTGCCCCCTCTCCTTGATAACTTACCTAGGTCTACATGTCCTGTCCCTCTGTCCTCCTGCTGTCTATCTTTCGCTTTCATTCCTCACTTTATTCTCACACACCGCCCCCCTTCTCTTGTCCAACAGTTACTCATCGCACTTGGCCTTTGTCTTAGAACAGTGTGTGTGTTTGTGTGGCTGTGTATCGTTGTGTGTGTTTGTGATTTGAACTGTGCCAGGCCGAGAGAGATGAAAGCGAGGCAGATGCACATACCTGATGTGAGCACTGATTGTAGCCCCAGGGCCAGATGACAGCTGAGCCTTTCTGTCACCTGTTGATTTATTCTGCTATCCCCCCTACAGACACACATCTTTATTCTACTTCCTCTTCTTTTCTTTGCTCTCTTAACTCTTTGTCATGCTCATACTGCATTATAGTGATGAGCAGTGACAGCATGGGTATTAATACGCTTCCTGGGTTGAAACACTGAGAGGATGGCGAGCATACTAATTACTGTTCCCCCAATACACTATTTTACTAATTTCCCATTTCCCTCCTTTTGAAGATCTGACTGAAGTAGTTTATATAGACAGGCAGGCAGTCTATTTTGACAACGGCAACACGTTTTTGCTGTCAACATGTCGTCATCCCAAATTAAAAGATTAGTGGAAATTGGGTTTTCTATTTTGTATGGTGCTTCCTGCATGTCTCCTAACTAGTTCCGTTGTCTCTCAGAGCCCGGAGCCTTTGGGGAAGAAGCCGAAAAGTGTGACATGGGCGCAGAATGGCTCTCCAGGGAAACAATGGGGACCATCAGCTAAACCTCAAACCAAGGTAGGTCAACTCTTACACCTGTTTAGACCTCTTTAGACCAACATGAAACCAGAGTAATTACTCTCATCCAAATGAAGCACTGGTGTCTGCTCCCAAAAGTGGTATTTTCATTTGGCTGGTGAATCGTAGAGTTTTCAATCTATGGGTAGGCTGGACACCTGACATTTTAACAATGTTTTTTCTGATAAAAACTAGTTCATTGCATCCGCCGTGGAGCCCAGTTTCATAATATTACCATATGTCCCAGCTGCTTGCCGTAGTTTTGAAGTAATCACGGAATAAACAGGCCTTATTTTAGGGCATTTTTCACCCTGCCAGCTCCTATTAGTTCTATTGAGCACCAACTCGCTTTCCGAACGTTCTATTTCCAGCTTATTGATCTACGCCACAATGTCTGCTTTGCTATTGCAATGAGACCTGCCCACGTTGCTGGTAGTTCAAATGTAAACAACAACTAAAAATTACTCATGGAATTCTGAGGTCGTCCCATTGTTTTCTATGAGGGAAATATAGGTATGTCTACCTATTTCGCCAAATATCTCGCAGTGTGTATATTTTCCTTTTTTTAAATAAATGGGACACTATTTTAATCATGAGAATCTCCTCTTTCTAATTATGTAAGTCTGGGCAGTGTATTCCATTGTCATCAAACGCTACACCAAAAATAGTCAGAAGTTACAATTTGTTCCTACTTCCTTGTTATGCAGACATAAGCGCACTTGGCACCTTCGAGGTACGGATGTTTACTTTCTACACAGGTTGTTATTTTTCAGTTTCGTCCTACGAACAGATTGTAGTGGTAAAATAAAAAGGGATACATTTTTTGGTGCCATTTAGGCTAAATGGAATTCTAAGGTTCACTCCAGTCAAAACAGGCACTGCCAACGTTCCATTCCATTCATTTGCTATGGGCGCGCACTAGTGTTCCAGCTTAGCCAACGCTCTTTTGACATTTTTCAGCCTTGAGTGAATTTTGACTCGTTCTATTGTCCAGCCTACTATTGGATAAGATCATGTGATTCCAAAATAGGCCTGGAGCTGAGGAGGCAAGGAGAGATTCCAAAGAGTTGTTTGTGGTTAGGCAGTTCCAAAGCAGACAGTTTAAAGGGGCAGTCCAAAAGCAGACAGTTTAAAGGTGCATTTGTGGTCTAGGCTTCAAAATAAACTCATGGAAAACACATGTTATCTGCCAGCTAGTTTAGAGAGAAGAATCTTAATAACAGTGTTATGCTGTTGAACATGAAAAATGGAAGATATCTTTCAGCATATAGGAGTTGTGATGCGCATAGAGCATACACATCAGCTGTTTGTTCCATGAAATTGCTGTTCATGGGGGACAGTATAGAAAATCCTGCATGCCCTAGCCACATATATGTTAAGTTTGTCACAAGAGACTACATTTTCTGTAAATAAATCGTATTAATACCTATGTATTTCCGTAGTAGTTACACAGTCACATTTGAATGTTCACAATAAGACACATGCTTATTATGTAAGAGGTGTCTGCTCATAAGACCACTGTTCCAGAAGTACTTGCCAAACCTTCAACAAGCTGCATTTAATTAAAGAACTGCAAAAGAATGTGATTAATCCAAGTAGCAATTAGCTCAAGACTGGTGCTTAATTACTCAGGTGGAATTTCTTGGACAGCGGCCTTACAAACCCGAGGATTGAACTCTCTCTGTGTTAAACAAACACATCTGACCCCTGAACACGTTTCCCAGGATGGGGTTTAAGACCACGACCTCTCGGCCTGACCTACCGTTTTGAGTTGCAGACCACCTTTGAAGCCAAAACACCCCTCCCTCCCACCTTTGCAACCTTCTCGTTTTCCACCCCTCCTTAAGAATGCCCTAATCAGCCCCTCCACCCACCCACGTAGTCCCCCAAATGAGTCTAGCTTAACTTGAAACAGTAGCAGTGACCTTTTGTCGCAGTCATTTCTCTCTTGTGTTGACATAAAATAGACTATAGACTCGAACAGCTACAGGTTGTTTTTGCCTTAATCAAATTACAAATGTACTTACATTCATTTATGTGAACCTCTCATTTAGATATTAAAAACTTCATAGCAGTGTCTCAAAAATTCAATCTCATTTTCTCTCTAACAATATGTCAGGAAAGACGCCTTCAACACTTCCTGTCATGGCAAGAAATGATCAAAATCCTCACAGCACGTTGTTTCGGACTGAAAACTGTACCCTTTGTACGTGATGTCAGACACTAATGCGGTGAGATGAGGTGAGGTGAGACTTGCTATGCTAATCACCCGGGGTGGTGCGTAGCCCTCGAGGCAGCGTGCGGTATGGTAGAGCAAACGCTTGCTAATCTAGCTAATTCTGTAATGGTCGCTGTTCACCACGTCACGACAGCCGTTGTTAAAATGCTAGTGGGGATTAACCAACAGGCTAACCTCCGAAACCTCCGCAGTGTTTTCCCTAAGTACATGGAGTAACCAGACAAATAAAAAAAATTGCCAGCCAGGGAGTTCTGGGATGGGGGGGTTTAGTTTTCCTCCATTTCCGCTCAGCTGCCCGCAGCCCTGTTCAGTGAGCACGCAGAGTCACTCTGCTACAGAGCAGGAGGGGAGGGTCGAGGAAGGGGGACAGTGGGAGTTAGAGGCTGAAAGGGAGGAGAGTAGGGCCGAAGATGACGCATGGCCTCCTGTGTAGGGGCTGAGTGGGTATGGTTGAAGAGTTAGTATCAATAGCTTTTATAACCTTCAGTCTTTTTACTTTTATCATTTTTTGGAGAAGATTGAGGCTTTCTCCACTACCAATTGTTCCTGCAGTGATGATTCAACATCTTCATCACGTTTTTTCACAATTTATCTGCCGGGAAAAAAACAATGGTAGCGATTCAGTTCCCGGCGTTCACTTTGAAGACCTGTTCAAAAAGAGGCATTCTTCTGCAAACAACCCATCACTAGGCTACACTGACAAGTCACATTAGAGATCACTGACGAGTCACTTTAGAGATCACTGACGAGTCACTTTAGAGATCACTGACGAGTCACTTTAGAGATCACTGACGAGTCACTTTAGAGATCACTGACGAGTCACTTTAGAGATCACTGACGAGTCACTTTAGAGATCACTGACGAGTCACTTTAGAGATCACTGACGAGTCACTTTAGAGATCACTGGCGAGTCACTTTAGAGATCACTGACGAGTCACTTTAGAGATCACTGACGAGTCACTTTAGAGATCACTGACTAGTCACTTTAGAGATCACTGACGAGTCACTTTAGAGATCACTGACGAGTCATTGGCATGTCTTGACATGGGCTTTGAATCCTAGGAAAATAAAAAACAAGATCTT
Organism: Oncorhynchus nerka; assembly: GCF_034236695.1. Classification (NCBI taxonomy): domain Eukaryota; kingdom Metazoa; phylum Chordata; class Actinopteri; order Salmoniformes; family Salmonidae; genus Oncorhynchus; species Oncorhynchus nerka. The sequence continues at coordinate 59,499,366 of NC_088401.1, forward strand.
TGGTTTATTGTCCCGATGAGAAGCTATGGACATATAACTACGTTGTATGATTTATGAATATCAAAGAGACATAGGAGATTTCCTTTATTCAGTCAGATCGACACCTTTTATGAACTCATCGTACACATTTACATTACATGGGACGTGTAAATTCACTCACAGTAGACGATGAAGAAGCATCATGCTCTCCCTCTTCTGTAAAAATACATTTGACTGCAACCCCAGTGCACAAAATTAACCAGTACCGAGAGGCAGGACAGACAGCAGACTGACAAACCAGCAGTGTTCCCCTATCATCGCTCGCTTTGTGACTGACAGGCGCCTGTCCTGTCAGTAGCTCACTAGAACATGCATATCGTTCATTCTAGCGGGAACAGGCTATATAAACTTTTCTGACAAGCGAATTGAATATTTTAAATGAAAAGAAGCCTAGTTAGTTTATGGAAACTAACTAGGCTTAGGGAAAACCCTGGCCTCCTGCCAGTTTAACCCCCCAGTCCCACCCTACCTAACCCCGACCCCCTTCCCTCAGCCACCCCTCCACCCCTCTCCACAGCCTCCTCACACCCCTCGCTTCCTGGACACACCTTCTCCCAATTGCTCTCATTATGAGTGTTTGATGTCAGGGGCAGCAGGCAGGTTTCTCCCAGAGGAAGCAGGCGTTTTCTTAGTGCAGGTGACTGGTCATTAGGGTGGCTCGTCAGATCCTTTGCCAGTACCTTTCTCACCATATTTATTAACTCTTTGTCCCGTTGTCCACGCTTTTTGGTTCCAGGAAAATGGGTCGATATGACTGTCATTTGAGTTTGTTGGTCTAAAGTTGAGTCATCTATGGTGTGTTAGTGCTTTTGATTGATGGAAGTTGAAGCAGGCTGCCTGCTCTGTGATGATGCCTCCGAGCAGACGCCACAGTCATAAAACTGTAAGATGCTCTGCCTGGGATTCTCCTGAGAAGACCTACATCGTCAGTTTTGGCAACTGATGGACACCCAGTTCAATTTGCATCTGTGTCTTGCCAACCTGTTAACGATTATTTTAATCACATCTCAAATTTTCCAGATTTTTCAATTGTGCTGCTTGAATAAAGTTGAGAGGGAAAAACGTTTTTTTAGTCTTGGGAGTCGGAAGTTTCTCAGCGAACCATCTTTTGTCTCCTTACCCAGGCTCCAAAGCCCTCCTACAAGACACCAAAGGGACAATTACTACCTCACTCAGACTTAGCCGGCAGAAGTGTCATCATGACCATGTGTTTGAATCGGAGGCAAGCGATTACCTGAAATGCTAGCGTGCAAGTGATTAAGTCATATGTCCCATCTGTAATCAGTGTCTGGCGCAGATTAAACAGCATGCTCTGTCTATCTATCAGCTGTTTCAGGTCCACAGCTGTCCTTTGGAAGTGGAGAGCCGCCCCCAAATAATAAATACGCCGGACTTTTCTTGGCCGGGAGCCAGTGGCAATTGTTTTTTTTTAGAGTCGGAGGTGTGAGGGTGTGTGTGTGTATTTGTGCGTTTCTTTTGTCCTCTAATTTGATACCTTTGATCTGTGCGATGAATGCCGATTTCTGCGGAGGAAAGAGAAAATGATTGCATTCTCCAAAGGGAAGAAAAAAGAACCATGGTCTTGTTTTTTAACCTTTCGGTTCAATCTACTTATTAAACCCGTGTCTACTTTTGTAAAGAGGTTTCTTTATTCATCCCACAATCAAGATACTGTATCTAGTCTCTGTTATTATTTCAGGTAATGATCTGTGTTTACACATTACTTTCAATATGCTTCAAATACAATGGTTTGAATTAGCAACAAGCCTCTTGTCACTTTCCGGATCCACACACTTGTTGTGGACACACACAAACTGATGTTGCCGTGGTGATTCTGGGTGACATATAATTTGAACGTGTTAACTTTGAATATACTATCGTCATTGGCTCCCATCACCTCTTTAGCTGCTATCTTCACAAAATTCACAAAAATTCCCTGTCTTAGGTCAGTTAGTATCACCACTTTATTTTAAGAATGTGAAATGTCAGAATAATAGTAGAGAGAATGATTTATTTCAGATTTGATTTCTTTCATCACATTCCCAGTGGGTCAGAAGTTTAAAAACACTCAATTAGTATTTGGTAGTATTGCCTTTAAATAGTTTATCTTGGGTCAAACGTTTCGGGTAGCCTTCCACAAGCTTCCCACAATAAGTTGGGTGAATTTTGGCCCATTCCTCCTGACAGAGCTGGTGTAACTGAGTCAGGTTTGTAGGCCTCCTTGCTCGCACACGCTTTTTCAGTTCTGCCCACACATTTTCTATAGGATTGAGGTCAGGGCTTTGTGATGGCTACTCAATACCTTGACTTTGTTGTCCTTAAGCCATTTTGCCACAACTTTGGAAGTGTGCTTGGGGTCATTGTGCATTTGGAGATCCATTTGCGACCAAGCCTTAACTTCCTGACTGATGTCTTGAGATGTTGCTTCAATATATCCACATACTTTTCCTACCTCATAATGCCATCTATTTTGTGAAGTGCACCAGTCCCTCCTGCAGCAAAGAACCCCCACAACATGATGCTGCCACCCCTGTGTTTCACTGTTGGGATGGTGTTCTTCGGCTTGCAAGCCTCCCCTTTATCCTCCAAACATAACGATGGTCATTATGGCCAAAGAGTTCTATTTTTGTTTCATCAGACCAGAGGACATTTCTCCAAAAAGTACGATCTTTGTCCCCATGTGCAGTTGCAAACCGTAGTCTGGCTTTTTTATGGCGGTTTTGGAGCAGTGGCTTCTTCCTTGCTAAGCGGCCTTTCAGGTTATGTCGATATAGGACTCGTTTTACTGTGGACAGGTACTTTTGTACCTGTTTCCTCCAGCATCTTCACAAGGTCCTTTGCTGTTGTTCTGGGATTGATTTGCACTCTAGGAGACAGAACGTGTCACCTTCCTGAGCGGTATGACGGCTGCGTGTTTCCATGGTGTTTATACTTGCATACTAGTTTGTACAGATGAACGTGGTACCTTCAGGCGTTTGGAAATTGCTCCCAAGGATGAACCAGACTTGTGGAGGTCTACAATTTTCTGAGGTCTTGGCTGATTTCTTTTGATTATCCCATGATGTCAAGCAAAGAGGCACTGAGTTTGAAGGTAGGCCTTGAAATACATCCACAGGTACACCTCCAATTGACTCAAATTATGTCAATTAGCCTACAAAAGCCATGACATAATTTTCTTGAATTTTCCAAGCTGTTTAAAGGCACAGTCAACTTAGTGTCTTTTCAAAACCTTTTGACATCATGCACCATCATTTATTGATTTAAAAAAATATATATTTGACCTTTATTTAACTAGGCAAGTCAGTTAAGAACAAATTCTTATTTTCAATGACGGCCTTGAGCACGGTTACATGTACACAATGATATGATTATTGTGCGTAGCCGGATTGATTTAATAGTTTGTTTAAAACCTTTACATGCTTTGCATGAAGAAAGATTTCCATAAGAATCCTTTTCACACGAAAAATCTAAAATCAGGCTACTGATGGGACTTTTGATAAATGCAGAAAATCGCCAATTAAAATAAAACGTTCTACCGCAGTGGCCATGTTATTTTTGCGATACCGTTTTGATTCTCAGTTCTGACATATGTAGTTTGTATGTGAAAGCTCTTTCTAAGATGTGTGCTTTCAGTTTTTCCGAACTCACTTCACTCGTGCATCAGAGGGGGACGTTTGCGCTACTGGTGCTGGCATATGTGCTGATCAAATGCACCGCTGGGACATCGATTTAAGCTGTTTACATGTCCTAATAATTAGAGGGATTGCTCAGAACCAGGTGTTTTAATCGGTGTATGCTTACTTTGATTATGACCGATTTAAGATAAGCAGAGTAAGGTGTTTACTTGACTATTGCCATACTCGGCCTACTGCCATAATCAATTTTATATTGAATTATTAGTCTCCATGTAAATGTACTCATTAGCCTTTTACACTTGTTTGAATTGGCCTATATGGATAGGGCTAAGTTGAAATGTTTCTAACAGAGAAAATATGAAAAGCATATGCATGACCATCGTAGGAATTGAAAGAGAACAGCTTGGAGATCATGGGGAAATTATTAGACCAAAGTTGAGGACACAACAGTTCACCTGACAAGACTGAATCCAAACACACTGTTACACTGTTGATTTTATGTGAATTCTACATTGACTGTAATTTTCGTCTCATTTGTTGATAACAAATTCTGAAAGTATTCTGGATACATTCAGTAACATGATTAGAATATTCCTGGAAAATGTGGAGTAGATGCAACATAGACCAACACAGGTTCATTCTATTCAGAACAACCCAGGGCATGATGCCATGTAATCTTGTAACTGTACATCAAACATAGTGATCATGAACGTTGACACTGTACAGTGCCTTCGGAAAGTATTCAGACCTCTTGACTTTTTCCACATTTTGTTTTACGTTACAGACTTATTCCAAAATGTATTAAATAAATAAAAATCCTCAGCAATCTACACAGAATACCCCATAATAAGCGAAACAGGTTTTTAGACATTTTTGCTGATTTATTAAAATAAAAAACTGAAATACCTTATTCACCTAAGTATTCAGCCCCTTCGCTATGAGACTCGAAATTGAGCTCAGGTCCATCCTGTTTCCATTGATCATCCTTGAGATGTTTCTACAACTTGATTGTAGTCCACCTGTGGTAAATTCAATTGATTGAACATGGTTTCGAAAGGCACACACCTGTCTATATAAGGTCCCACAGTTGAAAGTGCATGTCAGAGAAAAAAGCAGGGAGGTGAGCAAGAACCTGTGGTCACTCTGACAGAGCTCTAGTGTTCCTCTGTGGAGATGGGAGAACCTTCCAGAAGGACAACACTCTCTAGCACTCCACCAATCAGGTCTTTATGGTAGAGTGGCCCGGCGGAAGCCACTCCTCAGTAAAAGGCACATGACAGCCCTATTTATTGGAGTTTGCCAAAAGGCACCTAAAGACTCAGACCATGAGAAACAAGATTCTCTAGTCTGATGAAACCAAGATTGTACTCTTTGGCCTGATTGCCAAGCATCACGTCTAGAGGAAATTTGGCAGCATCCCTATGGGGATGCATGGTGGTGTCAGCATCATGCTGTGGGGATGTTTTTCAGTGGCAGGTACTGGGAGACTAGTTAGGATCAAGGCAAAGATGAATGGAGCAAAGTACAGAGATATCCTTGATGATAACCTGCTCCAGAGCACTCAGGTCCTCAGACTGGGGTGAAGGTTCACCTTCCAACAGGACAATGACCCTAAGCACACAGCCAAGACATCGCAGGAGTGGCTTCAGGACAAGTCTCTGAATGTCCTTGAGTGGCCTAGCCAGAGCCTGGACTTGAACCCAATCGAACATCTCTGGAGAGACCTGAAAATAGCTGTGCAGCGATGCTCCCTATCCAACCTGACAGAGCTTGAGAGGATCTGCATAGAAGAATGTGAGAAACTCCCCAAATACAGGTGTGCCAAGCTTGTAGCGTCATACCCAAGAAGACTCAATGCAATCATTGCCAAAGGTGCTTCAAGAAAGTACTGAGTAAAGTGTCTGAATACTTATGTAAATGTTTTTTATTTTCTATAATTTACCCCAAAAAATTACAAACCTGTTTTTGTTTTGTCATTATGTAGTATTGTGTGTAGATTAATGAGTTGGGAAACAATTTAAACCATTTTAGAATAAGGCTGTAACGTAACAAAATGTGGCAAAAGTCAAGTGGTCTGAATACTTCCCGAAGTGACTGTATGTGACATGAGTTTTATGATATGGTAATGTAAGTGCACATTTGGACAAACGGGTGTTTGGCTTGCTTGTAAGACATCAAAACGTTATTTATTATAATCCTCTTAATTTACAGCATTTCCCTCACTCAGACAATAAAAATGTGCAAAAGTTGCCCAATTAGCAGGAGGGATGGGGGCAACTTTTTATCACTTGCGGAGTTGAAGTTCAGAACGGCTGTCAGTCAAAACCCATACAGCGCTGTGAAGCGCAGAGCCAGAGCTGTGATGTAATGTATAGCATTTTAATGTAGAGCCACTGCATTCCAATTTAGGCGTATGTGTAAATTAAAGGTGATTCTGATCAGTGCCCAAATCTGCCATTTTCAACCCGTACAAGTGTAAAGGGAAACCACTGTAACGTCAAGACGCTAATACGCACAACTGGAGAGGTAATATGATGCTCTTCACAAAACCCTGATAGGAGGGTTTGGGTCGGGTGCTGGTCATTATTTTCACTGTACTACGGTGCTGGTGCGGGTAAAAAGTTTTTTAAGGCAACCGTCAAGTGTTCACTAGGATCAAAAATGTTAGAAAATGGTCATAATAAAAAGCACTCTTTCTTTTAGTTATTTCTTCAGTCGTGTGACAGAAAGCCTCTCCAACAAGGTCCCTCTCCCCTAGTTTCAAACACAGCCCCAGCCGTCAATGAAACCCTGCAATCACAGTGGATTCCAGCCGGTCCGGCATGTAGGAACAGGCTCCCTGCTTGTGTAACATGCAGCCGCGGCGGCGTATGGCGTGTCAAAGTGTGTCACACTCACACACTCCTAATTGAGGACCTCTGGGGCCAAGTCCGCCCGGCTCTGGACACACCTGTAGCCCTGTTAATGCTATGTTGGTGGAGAGCTCTGTGAGGCTCACACACGCTGTATGCACACACACATACACACAAAAAAAGGAAACTAGTGACATTTATGACAATCAAATGTCAGCTTACATAATTGCTATGAGGGGATAAAGTCTCTCACCACTATATAGGGCCTCTGAGTTCGTAATATTACTCAATATTACTTCTCTTGCCGTACAAAAAAGTTCATGAGAAGTGTTCGTTGGTTGCTTTTCACACTAAGCCATAGCGCAAAAACATTTCGCGAAACGCGAACAAGCGGTCGCTGCTTTTCTCATGAGATAGTGACCCGTTTCACAGTGTCAGTCTGGGGGAGTTAACCTGCCACTGAAAAACAAATTTTTTTTCTGCTCCTCTTGGCAAACAACCCTCCCCAGAGCTCTGTTGCTCAACGCTAAAGTCTGGGCTTGCCCTCGACTGCTTGGAAGCAATAAAAGGATAATTTGTACCCACCATATTTGTCAAAAGGTGGTGTAATTAGGGTAGAATGTGGTGTGTGTTTGCTTTAATCCCCTTCCAGCTGGTTGCGCTCACCCCAATAGAGGAACCTTTCTCACTCACAGTAAATAGGTCAGGATAGGGGCTGGAACCAGTGCACTGAGCACAGCCTGGGCTGGCCAATTCATGAGCTACAACCAATGACTTGATGCCAGTTGGGAATAGGGATGGGCATTTTAAATTATTTCACTATTCAAATAATGATATTTTTCCTGATATCCGTTTTGTCGAAATTTTGTATTTAAAAAAAAAAAAACTTAATTGGAGACTTGCTTGCGTGACGAGAGAGCGAGAGCGAGCCAGCGCACTGCGCTCTGCTTGTTTCAGCAGAAGGCTGGGGGAAGGGCGAGAGAGGAGCAGTGGCCGGCGTGTGACAGTCTGTGTGGCACGGAGGAAGAGAGATAGTGAAAGCAGCCGAACTGACTTGCGCTAGGAGTTAGACAAACTTGTTGCTGCAATAGGTTATCCCATCTGTTAGTACCTGTCTTGACTGCATCAAATCATTGTAAAGAAACTAGCTAGCTACAGTAGCCAGTTAGTTAGCCAGCTAGCTAGCCTGTTAAACTCTGAGTGGTCGTTCTGGGCCCTGTACAGAGCCCGGTGAGAAAATGTTCAACAGATAATAGAAAGTGACATATCATTTGAAAGTTACAGGTCTTGTCTTTTTGGAAATCAAACTCAAATCTTACTGCCAGACAGGTGATATATTTACATCAATGGATAGGTAGAGACTTCAGCTTCCTCCTCATATATGTAAATCATTCCTTTATGACATTGCACAAGCCCTGCACCTCCATTAGGTAAAAGGTCAGACATTTTTTAAATGTATTTGTTAAAATCCTTTTGGAACAGACATTGTTGACATATTTTATCTCAAACCTAGACCTTCAAATTTCTTATTCCACGGGGACAATTGGGGGACCCCACCCCCATTCTTAATTAAACTACATTTCAGGGTTTTTTGGTCTGCTCTATCTCGGACTCTGTAGGAGTCACATTTGTTTCTGATACATTTATCTGAATCCCACAGTTCGTACCTCTCTAAGACCGAAGTGTACTTTATGAGGATAATATACAATATTATGCGTTGTCTATGAAATGCCACCAGTGGGAGTCAGAGTTTAACAGGATAGGTAAAGTAGCAAGGCTAATTGAGGCTACGTTGGTTGATAATTTTTGCCTACTCCTTCTCATTTAGCCAACTTAATTCCCTAATTTTAATTCCATTTTGCATTTATTAGAAATTTCCCACTTCACTTGCTACACATGCCCTCTGACTGTAGTGCCGCTGTGATTGGAGAGTAACAAAACGCTACACGTGTGAAATGTGTGTAGGCTACCGGTGGGTCTTCGTTATGGGGCGCACTCATACAAACTGTCATAAAACTGTTGTTTTATTTTTAAAAATTGAATGTAATGGTCTATCGTTGTAGGCTATGTAGCAATTTTTAAACAAAGCCTTTTCATTGTTAAAAATAGGCCCATATTTTTTTTTCAGCTAATAAATGAATACTCTCCCAAGTAATCGAATACTAACGTCCCCTTTAATTTTCAAATAACCATGTCCATCTCTCGTTGGGATCGTGCAAATGGCCTAGATGTCACTCATAGATACATTGACGGGATGTACTTGGAGGGTTTTGGCCAATGGACAGTGGTTTTCTTATAGGGCGGAGGAATACACTAAAAACCTATGTAGCCTACATTGAGATTAGTGCTTATTGACAGCCATCTAGACATAGCCTAAGTGTCAACCTTTCAGTTAGGCTGGTTAGTTACTGGAACAAGCACACCACTGAATGATACTGTGAATGATGTTGATCTTGTTTGACTTGCAGACACCAGTGGGAGGAAAAGAAAAAAGGCAGAAGGAAAAGTCTGGAGCTGGCCCATCCAATGTTCTCACCGTGCCCGAAATCAAGAGCAAGCTAGTGTCGGCAGCCAAAGAGGTAACACAGTTGTTTTCATGCTTCCAACATAGAGCTTTGAGAAAATGCTGCTCCATATCTTAAAGGCCCAATGCAACAGATTATCACGATATCAAATCATTTATGGGTAACAATTAAGTACCTTAGTGTAATTGTTTTTCAGTTCAAATGCAACAAAAACAAAAAAAAATCAACAAAAAACTATTCTTGAGCAATCATTTTGCTAGGACTGTCTGGGAGTGGTCTGAGTGAGCACTTATAAGAGGGGCCTAATGGGAGGGATATGTAACCTGAAAACCTATTGGTAGACATGTTTAGAACGCTCTTTGTTATTGGTCTATTAATTTATACCGCTTGGTGATGTCACCAGGCAAGCCAAAACCCCACTAATGTAAATGATGCCGATTAGAAAGTCCTGTGTAAATTGTATTTCCAACCAGCAACTATCCGGAAATAACTCTGATCACATATTTTCATCGTTTTACAGTGTTCATTTCATCAGCTGTTGTACTATATTATACAAAACACAGGATAAACAGAATTTTGACTGCACTGGGCCTATTAGCAAAAGTCCACGGGTTATCTTTAATAGTGGTTATTCCTCCCTTTGCATGGTTGCAGACATAACATGCCATAAACGCCGTAGTTGTCTTGGTAACAAAAGTATTCTCTGAAGACAATTCAGCAGTACCAATTTAGGGAAAACGGATGTCCTGTTTTTCCCCTCTGAGGCTGCAGCGAAGCTTTAGTGGAACACATGATACACCTCTTCCAGAGTGTGTGCGAATAACCTCTGACCTTGCTAATGGCCACCAGGTCTGTTGTGGGGTACTGACCACTGGCGCTCACACAGCCATGACGTCATACAGAGGGATTAGTTTATTGTCTTCTTCTCTTACAGCCACTTCAGACTGGATGGACCACACATGTCAGCTTTACACCGCCACCTCATATTTGCCTCGTGTGAATGATACAGAATTGTAGGCTATACATGTTATGTAATATTGGTAATAATGTTGTTTTCCCTCCAGTTTGATTTAATGTCTCACCCAAATTAAACATATTTACTGTCTCTTTTCCATCAGGGAAAACCTTTTCCAAAGACCGAGCAGAAGTTTGAAAACTATGCCAAAAGTGCTTTCAGGATGTCAGACAAAAAAGTAAGTATTTTTCTTGTCTTGGTAGTGAAATCGTTTTTTGTAGCAGCAGCAGCATTGCAGTAGTTTAGATAACGATTGCCATTAATTGCTGAATACATTTTAAAATATATAACACCTAGCTTAAAAACAAAATGTTTTTCCCAACATGTCCCAGTTATTTCAGATAGTTTTGTTGCAGTGAAATATGTTCATGTTGGGTCTGCGGTCTCTTAAGGGATAGAATGGGAGTAGACCTGCTGAGGCAAAGTCTTCCCCATTGATTTACTGCCGTAGTTCTCTACCAAGTGTCTTTTGTAGCCCTAATGAACGGACCGGAGGTATGCGAATGGTACCAGTCTCTCACATGTTCAAGGTCTTTGACTAAGTGAAGGAATATTTCTCTAGATGGATTTAGGGCTACTGGACTCTAGTACTACCTGTTCTTAGAAATGCTGACGTAACGCAGGGACTCTATGTACATTTAGGATTGTTTTTACTCACGTCATTGCAGCACCTAGTTGTAGTTTACTTGGAGTATTTAAGTAAAAGAGTCCTTTTATCTTCACCACATGGTGCCAAGATGGTATTCACTAATCACCATTATATCCCAGTTTAGTTTCTGGGAACAATTGGAATGTTTACGTCAAAAAAAAAAAAAACGTTTAAATGGGAATGCGTGTGTGCGTTTATTGTGTGTGTGTATGTGCAAGAGTGTGAATGTGTGTGCATTCAAGTGTGTGTGTGTGTGCGCTAGGAAGGGTCACAAACCAGGTTCTCTTTTTATTAATGAGGAAGCCTTTGAGATCCCACAGCCTGACATGTTAAGGCCTCCATTAAGATTGTGCTGTCAGCAGCAGCAGTTGTTTGTGCAGGTGAAAACTCTATAGACTGCAAGGTGCGGTCAGGGGAGGCTTGATCCCAGTGTGTAGAACACATCTGTGGAAGCGATTTGGTTCCAAAGCCAAAGACTTTGAGATGTGTCAGACTCCTAGTCATTCTTTCTGGTATGTACTATTGCCCCCACCCAACCCCTTGTACCCCTAAATGCCGTCTCAGTTCATTGTTCCCCAGGCAAGGCGCCCACTAAAGGCATTCTGTAGTAAAAGTGAGTCATGGACTCATAACTCTCTGCTATGCAGCACGTCATTTGGATGCATTATAATTAGTCTCTCTCTCTCTCATACAGGTGGTTAGAGACCTCTGGAACTTTGTACAAACATTGAAAACAGAGAAGAAATAAGTAATTGTATTTCTTACAGTTACATTAGATACGTTTTGCTTTCTCTATGCTTTTATTTCCCCAAGAACATTGAAGGTGCAATGTTTAAACCCCTTACTAAGAGCATCAGTGAATACGTGTAACAATGTCACCCCTGCTAAAAGAACTGGTTGTTAGCCTACTGTTGGTGCCCATCAGGATACCATAGGCCTTTGAACTATGGGGATGTTTTGCCAACTGTTTTATATGTTAAATATGACCCAGCCTATTAAAGGAATAGTTCATACATAATTTTCAAATTGCATAGGCTGTTGTCTGTCGACCCAGTTTTAGATGCATATGTGGGTTATTTAGTTAATTTCACCAGCATCTGGTTAGCTCAGTTAGCTAACCAGAGCTGGTTAGCATTCTTAGCATGTCCATTAGTATCATTTGTGGCAATGCTAGGATAAACATTACAAAGGAACCATATCACCCCAGAAGATGATCGGTAGTAATTAAGTGCATGATTTCATTACCGTTGCTTTGTGAAGTAACTGGGTTGATAGACGGAAGCCTAGGTAAGTTCGGAAATTATGTTTTTATCATGTATTTTTAGTTAACTGTTCCTTGAAGGATTGTGTTTGTATAAATCCTGATGACATTGTTGTTTGTAAATAGTCCGTACAATTAAATGTGCTATGATGGCAGCTTCAGAATAATGTAGATCTGTGTAATTATGGTTTTTCAATCTCCTCTGGTTCTGGCTTCTGTATTTTAGTATTTCGTGTTCATTTGAACATTTCTCTCTAGTTTAGCATTGTTTTTTTGTTTTTTTATCCTGTAAACACGTTATGTTTTGGTCTTGTTATGTTCTAGCGAAGTTAGTTGTTAATACTGTACTGGAAAATATACTGCTAGTCAAGAACCCTCTTAAATTTGATGTCTTGGTAAGTGTATTGACTGTGGAATGATAAGACACTGTTGTTAACCCAATTATGAGTAAAAAGTCAAGAGAATAGAAATAGTTTATTAAAGACATTTCATCACTCACTGAGAAAAACGATCAATGAACCACATGCTCCATTAACTGCAATTGGATCTTACATGTTTATTATATTTGGGCTGCATGGTGTGAAAGTCGACAGGAGGAAGAAAGGCATTGGACAATTTCATGAGAGTACTTGTAATTTGATTTGCTATTTGAAGGATTCTTGATACGTACGATGCATGTCAGTTCATAGTGGTTGTTTAGTTATGGCTTGTTAAGATCAACGTATCTGTCCATTTTTATCTGTCTGTTTTTTATACCTTTTACCAGAATAAACCAAATCTAACCCTGTGGCATTTGTAATACAGCTTCACTTTTAGTAGAGTAATCAGACAGATGTTGACATCTGGATTTCACACATAAATTCATACTGTAGTCTAAACTCAGTTTTTCACAATTCCTGACATTTAATTTGAGTAAATATTCCATATTTTAGGTCAGTTAGGATCACCACAGAATAATAGTAAAGAGAATGATTTATTTCAGCTTTTATTTTTTTCATCACATTCCCAGTGGGTCAGAAGTTTACATACACTCAATTAGTATTTGGTAGCATTGCCTTTAAATTGTTTAATTTGTGTCAAGCGTTTCGGGTAGCCTTCCCAATACCTTGACTTTCTTGTCTTAAGCCATTTTTCCACAACTTTGGAAGTATGCTTGGGGTCTAGGATCACCACAGAATAATAGTAATGAGAATGATTTATTTCAGCTTTTATTTTTTTCATCACATTCCCAGTGGGTCAGAAGTTTACATACACTCAATTAGTATTTGGTAGCGTTGCCTTTAATTTGTTTAATTTGTGTCAAACGTTTCGGGTAGCCTTCCCAATACCTTGACTTTCTTGTCTTAAGCCATTTTGCCACAACTTTGGAAGTATGCTTGGGGTCATTGTCCATTTTGAGAACCATTTGTGACCAAGCTTTAACTTCCTGACTGATGTCTTGAGATGTTGCTTCAATATATCCACATAATTTTCCTACCTCATGAAGCCATCTATTTTTTGTGCACCAGTCCCCCCTGCAGCAAAGAACCCTCACAACATGATGCTTCCACCCCGGTGCTTCACGGTTGGGATGGTGTTCTTCTGCCTGCAAGCCTCCCCCTTTTTCCTCCAAACATAACGATGGTCATTATGGCCAAACAGTTCTATTTTTGTTTCATCAGACCAGAGGACATTTCTCCAAAAAGTACAATCTTTGTCCCCATGTGCAGTTGCAAACTGCAGCAGTGGCTTCTTCCTTGCTTAGTGTCCTTTCAGGTTATGTCGATATAGGACTCGTTTTCCTGTGGATATAGATACTTTTGTACCTGTTTCCTCCAGCATCTTCACAAGGTCCTTTGCTGTTGTTTGGGATTGATTTGCACTTTTCGCATCAAAGTACGTTAACTTCTGCGTCGAGCAATCCCGTACCCGGGAGCGTAATCATAGCCTCAAGCTCATTAGCATAACGCAACGTTAACTATTCATGAAAATCGCAAATGAAATGAAATAAATATATTGGCTCACAAGCTTAGCCTTTTGTTAACCTCTTCAGTCGACCCTCTACTTTTTTGAACATTCTGTTAAAAATCGGGAATATAGTATATGCATTTGCTTAGTCTGTGTGGATAGAAAACACTCAGACGTTTAAAAAACTGGTTAAATCACTGCTGTGGCTTTACCAGAACGGCATTTACATCGAAAAGCACAGGAAAAACTGATCACTGAAAATGGGAAAATATATCCATGCGCTACTTGATCCCATTGATAAAGGTGAACCACAATTAATTGACTGAGGTTGCAGTACCTACAGCTTCCACACGGTGTCTAGAGTCTTGTCATTTCCCTTCGAGTTTTTTCTTGGTCAAACACATGCAGGACACCGTATCTAATCCGGTCTAGGACCGGATATTTTCGTTGAGTTTCTAGCCGGACATTTTTCCAGACGGACAGCTAATGATCTTTACATCGCCTCCTGATGAATTTTATCGCTTATTAACGTTTACTAATACCTAAAGTTGCATTACAAACGTATTTCGAAGTGTTTTGTGAAAGTTTATCGTCGACTTTTTGAATTTAAAAAAATGACGTTACGTTTTGAAACAATGTTTTTTTCGTTTATCACACAGTCTACATATAACGATATCTAGGCTTTATATGGACCGATTTAATCTAAATAAAGACCCAAATAGTGTTTATGGGACATCTAGGAGTGCCAACAAAGAAGATGGTGAAAGGTAATGAATGTTTTCTATTTTATTGTGCGGTTTGTGTAACGTCGAAATGCTAATTATTTTGTTTACGTCCCCTGTGGGTCTTTTGGGGTGTTGCATGCTATCAGATAATAGCTTCTCATGCTTTCGCCGAAAAGCATTTTAAAAATCTGACTTGTTGCCTGGATTCACAACGAGTGTAGCTTTAATTCGATACCCTGCATGTGTATTTTAATGAACTTTTGAGTTTTAACTAATACTATTAGCATTTAGCGTAGCGCATTTGCATTTCCAGAGCTCTAGTTGGGACGCAAGCGTCCCGAGTAGAAGCAACAGGTTAACAACACTGTCATCTCAGATTTTCAAAATATGCTTTTGAACCATAGCTAAACAAGCATTTGTGTAAGAGTATTGATAGCTAGCATAGCATTAAGCCTAGCATTCAGCAGGCAACATTTTTACAAAAACAAGAAAAGCATTCAAATAAAATAATTTACCTTTGAAGAACTTAGGATGTTTTCAATTAGGAGACTCTCAGTTAGATAGCAAATGTTCAGTTTTTCCAAAAATATTATTTGTGTAGGAGAAATCGCTCCGTTTTGTTCATCACGTTTGGCTAAGAAAAAACCCCGAAAATTCAGTCATTACAACGCCGAACTTTTTTCCAAATTAACTCCATAATATCGACAGAAACATGGCAAACGTTGTTTATAATCCATCCTCAAGGTGTTTTTCGCATATCTATTCGATGATAAGTCATTCGTGGCAGTTGGGTTTCTCCTCTGAAGCAAATGGAAAAATGCACGCAGCTGGAGAATACGCAATAATTGCAACGGAGGACACCAAGCGAGCACCTGGGAAATGTAGTCTCTTATGGTCAATCTTCCAATGATATGCCTACATATACGTCACAATGCTGCAGACACCTTGGGGAAACGACAGAAAGTGTAGGCTCATTCCTTGCGCATTCACAGCCATATAAGGAGACATTGGAACACAGCGCCTTCAAAATCTGGGGCATTTCCTGTTTGAAATTCCATCTTGGTTTCGCCTGTAGCATCAGTTCTGTGGCACTCACAGATAATATCTTTGCAGTTTTGGAAACGTCAGAGTGTTTTCTTTCCAAAGCTCAATTATATGCATAGTCGAGCATCTTTTCGTGACAAAATATCTTGTTTAAAACGGGAACGTTTTTTATCCAAAAATTAAAATATCGAAGAAGTTAATCTCTAGGAGACAGAACGCGTCTCCTTCCTGAGCAGTATGAAGCCTGCGTGGTCCCAAGGTGTTTACACTTGTGTGCTATTGTTTGTACAGATGAACGTGGTACCTTCAGGCATTTGGAAATTTCTCCCAAGGATGAACCACACTTGTGGAGGTCTACAATTATTTTGTGAGGTCTTGGCTGATTTCTTTTGATTTTCCCATGATGTCAAGCAAAGAGGCACTGAGTTTGAAGGTAGGTCTTGAAATACATCCACAGGTACACCTCCAATTGACTCAAATTATGTCAATTAGCCAATCAGAAGCTTCTAAATCCATGACATCATTTTCTGGAATTTTCCAAGCTGTTTAAAGGCACAGTCAACTTAGTGTATGTAAACTTCTGACCCACTGGAATTGTGATACAGTGAATTATAAGTGAAATAGTCTGTCTGTAAACAATTGTTGGAAAAATGACTTGTGTCATGCACAAAGTAGATGTCCTAACCGACTTGCCAAAACTGTAGTTTGGTAACAAGGAATTTGTTGCCAAAACTAGTTTGGTAACAAGAAATTTGTGGAGTGGTTGAAAAACACGTTTTAATGACTCCAACTTAAGTGTATGTAAAATTCCGACTTCAACTGTGCATTAAAAAAAAATATATATTTTACCTTTATTTAACTAGGCAAGTCAGTTAAGAACAAATTCTTATTTTAAATGACGGCCTAGAAACAGTGGGTTAACTGCCTTGTTCAGGGGCAGAACGACAGATTTTTATCTTGTCAGTTCGGGGTGTCACATGACAAAGAATATAGCATTGGTTATCTAGGACCAGTCAAAAGTTTGGACACACCTACTCATTTAAAAAAAAACATTTTTTATCTCCCCTTTATTTATCCAGGTAGGCTAGTTGAGAACAAGTTCTCATTTACAACTGCGACCTGGCCAAGATAAAGCAAAGCATTGCGACACAAAAAGCAACACAGTTACACATGGAATAAACAAACATACAGTCAATAACACAATAGGAAAAAGGTATGTATGCAGTGTGTGCAAATTAGGTAAGATAAGGGAGGTAAGGCAATACATAGGCCATAGTGGCAAAATAATTACAATTTAGCAATTAAACACTGGAGTGATAGATGTACAGAAGATGAATGTGAAAGTAGAGATACTGGGGTGCAAAGGAGCAAAAAAAAAATATATATATATATATATATATATAACCGTATGGGGATGAGGTAGTTGGATGGACTATTTACAGATGGGCTATGTGCAGGTGCAGTGATCTGCTCTGACAGCTGGTGCTTAAACTTAGTGAGGGAGACATGTCTCCAGCTTCAGTGATTTTTGCAATTCGTTCCAGTCTTTGGCAGCAGAGAACTGGAAGGAAAGGCGGCCAAATGAGGAATTTGGCTTTGGGGGTGACCAGTGAAATATACCTGTTGGAGCGCATGCTACGGGTGGGTGCTGCTATGGTGACCAGTGAGCTGAGACGGCGGGGCTTCACCAAGCAAAGACTTATAGATGACCTGGAGCCAGTGGGTTTGGCGACGAATATGATGCAAGGGCCAGCCAACGAGAGCGTACAGGTCGCAGTGGTGGGTAGTATATGGGGCTTTGG
Source organism: Oncorhynchus nerka (assembly GCF_034236695.1). Classification (NCBI taxonomy): domain Eukaryota; kingdom Metazoa; phylum Chordata; class Actinopteri; order Salmoniformes; family Salmonidae; genus Oncorhynchus; species Oncorhynchus nerka. Next base: position 59,516,860 of record NC_088401.1, read on the forward strand.
TGACAAAAAACGGATGGCACTGTGATAGGCTGCATCCAATTTGCTGAGTAGAGTGCTGGAGGCTATTTTGTAAATGACATCGCCAAAGTCAATGATCGGTAGGATAGTCAGTTTTACGAGGGTATGTTTGGCAGCATGAGTGAAGGATGCTTTGTTGCGAAATAGGAAGCCGATTCTAGATTTAATTTTGGATTGTAGATGCTTAATGTGAGTCTGGAAGGAGAGTTTACAATCTAACCAGACACCTAGGTATTTGTAGTTGTCCACATATTCTAAGTCAGAACCGTCCAGAGTAGTGATGCTGGACGGGCGGGCAGAGTTGAAGAGCATGCATTTAGTTTTACTTGCATTTAAGAGCAGATGGAGGCCACAGAAGTAGAGTTGTATGGCATTGAAGCTCTTCTGGAGGTTAGTTAACACAGTGTCCAAAGAAGGGCCAGAAGTATACAGAACGTTGAGAATCACCAGCAGCAAGAGCAACATCATTGATGTATGCAGAGAAAGGAGTCGGCCCGAGAATTGAACCCCGTGGCAGCCCCATAGAGACTGCCAGCGGTCCAGACAACAGGCCCTCCGATTTGACACACTGAACTTTGTCTGAGAAGTAGTTGGTGAACCAGGCAGGGCAGTCATTTGAGAAAGTCGAAAGCCTTGGCCAGGTTGATGAATACAGCTGCACAGTCTTGTCTCTTATCTATTGCGGTTAATATATCGTTTAGGACCTTAAGTGGGAGAATTTGCACAATTGGTGGCTGACTAAATGTTTTTTTGCCCCACTGTACCCTGACTCTGCGTGCAATGAACGCAAGAGAAGTGACACAACTTCACCTGGTTAATATTGCCTGCTAACCTGGATTTCTTTTAGCTAAATATGCAGGTTTAAAAATATATACTTCTGTGTATTGATTTTAAGAAAGGCATTGATGTTTATGGTTAGGTACACATTGAAGCAAGGACAGTCCTTTTTTCGCGAATATGCACCGCATCGATTATATGTAGCGCAGGACACGCTAGATAAACTAGTAATATCATCAACCATGTGTAGTTAACTAGTGATTATGATTGATTGATTGATTGTTTTTTATAAGATAAGTTTGATGCTAGCTAGCAACTTACCTTGGCTTACTGCATTCGCATAACAGGCAGGCTCCTCGTGGAGTGCAATGAGAGGCAGGTGGTTAGAGCGTTGGACTAGTTAACTGTAAGGTTGCAAGATTGAATGCCCGAGCGGACAAGGTAAAAATCTGTCGTTCTGCCCCTGAACAAGGCAGTTAACCCACCGTTCCTAGGCCGCCATTGAAAATAACAATGTGTTCTTAACTGACTTGCCTAGTTAAATAAAGATTAAGTGAAGATGTAAAAAAAATACCGATTTCCGATTGTTATGAAAACTTGAAATCGGCCCTAATTAATCGGCCATTCTGATTATTCGGTCGACCTCTACTAGGGACATGTCAGTCGTGAACACAAACTTTGAGGAATTGATAGGCCTGTTCCGTGTATTCAACAGCCGAGGTGGGAGCTATGGCTTTTTTTTCTCGTACTGTTCCTACCATCATCAGCTTCCTGTTGAGAAGCTCCTGTCCCAGCTTGTGCGAAATAAAAAAGTTAGCACATGTGATGTTTAAGCCATGGAGTCCCTGTGTCATGTCCAGGACAACCCACAATCTTTGGTTCTTCTCAGGAGCTCCTCCATCTGGCTTCTCCGTATACACTTTCAAGTTCCACGCATATGATGAAGCAGCATCACAGGCAGCCCAGATCTTGATTCCATATTTTGAGGGTTTAGACTGTATGTACTGCCTGAAAGGGCAGCGCCCCTAAATGACATAAACTGCTCATCAACAATAATGTTGGGCCCAGGGTTGTAAAAAAGGGGAAGGCGGTCCACCCACTTGTCCCACACTGACCTGATTGCAGCTAGCATGTTGAAAATAATGTGTACATTTTCCAGAGACATTGTTGCACGGAAAAGTTCTCTGCCACTTTCTGCATCCCACAGGGATTCTGAGGATTCCCCATTGGATCTAAAAAAAACAGCATGGATAAGAACCCCAAAGTATGCATGTAAATGAGTTTGGTCCATCTCCTTACATCTCTCTCCAAAAACACGCCTCTCCAAATTAGTGCAGTGCAGAATGATTTTCTGGATGGTGTCTAGGATGAACAGTTCAAAAGAACACTTTATGTCCTGCACATGAGTAACCGCCATCCGCATTGGCCCTGTCACATTGGCAGCCATGCGGCGCGGCTCATTCCTTGGGCATGAAGACCATTCAATTTCACACATTTTTGGCATCCATATTGCTCTTCCTGCAGGCTGCTGATGAGCTGGTTGCTGACGGGTTGGTCTTGGGGCTGGCTGCTGACGGGCTGGCTGCTGACGGGCTGGTCCTGGGGCTGGCTGAGGGTCAATCTCATCCTCTTCTTCCAACTCATTGTCAGACTCCGAATTGACAGAGACATGATCCTCATATTCTGAAAATTCTTAATCTTACTAGCTTCTCTCTCTGCAAAAGTGATTTCTAAGGTCCCCTGAGCAGAGATGATTTTTGCCATACTGATTGATTGTGGTACGGAGCCACACAAGCAAAGCTATTAATTTGTTGTGTCCCTCCCCCAATTTGAACCTGGATGGGGTAGAAAATACTGCATTTTTTACAATGTATCGAAATAATGTATTGTAATAACATTGTGCAGGTTCCCGCAAGACGTTGTGTAGTTTCACACACTACAAAGGGTAAAGAGTGCGAGAGAAGCGGGAGACAGGCAGACAGGCAGGGAGACAGACAAGTTCTTGGTGCTCTGTTGAAACAGCAGGCCCAGGGAGGAGGAAGACAGAGTGAAGGCAAACCTTTTTGTTTCATTTGACTTGTTTTCACCTACACTCACACACTTTTCCAAATGTTTATTACCCCCGGGTCCATATGTAATATAATATAAATGTGTAGGGGGGTGCACAGTGTGCACTCAATGAAAATATGTTATTTTACATGTTCTTCACAGAAAATGAGCCAAGGCCAATGAGTCTCAGGATGAAAAAATGTTTTATTTTAGTAAGCATTGAAAATGAGTCGCGCAGACCTGAACCCCACACAGTAGTTAAAGTAATGATGGACTTCCTTTCTCTTTGCTTATTTGAGCTGTTCTCGCCATACTTTGAACTTGGTATTTGACCAAATAGGGCTATCTTCTGTAAAGCACCCCTACCTTGTCACAACACAACTGATTGGCTCAAACACATTAAGAAGGAAAACAAATCCACAAATGAACTGTTAACAAGGCACACCTGTTAATTGAAATGACTACCTCATGAAGCTGGTTGAGAGAATTCCAAGAGTGTGCAAAGCTGTCATCAAGGCAAAGGGTGGCTACTTTGAAGAATCTGAAATATAAAATATATTTTGATTTGTTTAACACTTTTTTGGTTACTACATGATTCCATGTGTTTTTTTTTCAATTGTTTTGATGTCTTCACTATTATGTAGAAAATAGTAAAGATAAAGAAAAACCCTGGAATGAGTAGGTAGGTGTGTCCAAACTTTTAACTGGTACTGTATATAATGCTGGCTGGGATCACATCAACTCTGACAACAGTCCCCAACAGAGGGAAGTCCAGTCATTTCAAATGAAGAAGTCTGGCTCTGCAGGGACAAGGTTGCATAGCCATTGCGTTTGCTATGCAGCCATTTATTGGAAGGTGATTTAAAAATGATTTTTTTGGCATTGTTAACACAGAAATATAACATTTATGGACCACTCTTGTCTAGAATAGAGGACAATCTCAGAAAGTGAGCTCACCTGACCTGAGACACTGTCTTAACAATTATATATCTACAATTATGAACTGGGTGGTTCAAGCCCTGAATGCTGTTTGACATTCAGGGCTCGAATACCACAGGTATGATAAAACATATATTTTTACTGCTCTAATTACGTTGGTAACCAATTTATAATAGCAATAAAGCACCTTGGGTGTTTGTGGTACAGTATATTGCCAACATACCACGGCTTAGGGCTGAATAACATATAGCTGACGGGTTATACACTGTATCAACAGGATAGAACAGAAGCCTCTGGTAAGACAAGGGGTGACGGTCTATGTATATTTGTAAACAACAGCTGGTGCACAATATCTAAGGAAGTTTCAAGGTTTTTCTCGGCTGAGGTAGAGTATCTCATGATAAGCTGTAGACCACACTATCTACCTAGAGAGCTTTAATCTATATTCTTCGTAGCTGTCTATTTACCTCAACAAACCGATGCTTGCACTAAGACCGCACTCAATGAGCTGTATACGGCCATAAGCAAACAGGAAAACGCTCATCCAGAGGCAGCGCTCCCAGTGGCCAGGGACTTTAATGCAGGGAAACTTAAATCAGTTTTACCTCATTTCTACCAGCATGTTAAATCTGCAACCAGAGGGGGAAAAACTCTAGACCACCTTTACTCCACACAGAGAGACGCGTACAAAGCTCTCCCTCGCCCTCCATTTGGTAAATCTGACCATAATTCTATCCTCCTGATTCCTGCTTACAAGCAACAATTAAAGCAGGAAGCACCAGTGACTCGGCCTATAAAAAAGTGGTCAGATGAAGCAGATGCTAAGCTACAGGACTGTTTTGCTAGCACAGACTGGAATATGTTCCGGGATTCTTCCGATGGCATTGAGGAGTACACCACATCAGTCACTGGCTTCATCAATAAGTGCATCGATGATGTCGTCCCCACAGAGACTGTACGTACATACCCCAACCAGAAGCCATAAACTACAGGCAACATCCACACTGAGCTAAAGGGTAGAGCTGCCGCTTTCAAGGAGCAGGACTCTAACCCGGAAGCTTATAAGAAATCCCACTATGCCCTCCGACAAACAATCAAACAGGCAAAGCGTCAAGACAGGACTAAGATCGAATTGTACTACAACGGCTCCGATGCGCTTCCGATGTGGCAGGGCTTGCAAACTATTACAGACTACAAAGGGAAGCACAGCTGAGAGCTTCCCAGTGACACGAGACGAGCAAAATTACTGATGAGTTAAATTACTTCTACGCTCGCTTCAAGGCAAGTGTCATGACTGTCCTGATCAGGTCAGGTTACAGGAGACCACATCCCTACAGATTATCTCTCAACCCCAACAGAGGAGGAGAGATCTAGGGGTCTGAAGATGTGGGGGTTTTATGACCCCTCATGCCCCTGGTAAATCTCAGGCCACAGACAAATTCCTTTAGATGGAATATGAAAATGTATGTCATTTTTGTTTTGTTATTAAAGGTTAATAGATGACGTTATTACGAAAACATTGTAACGTGAAGAGTTTTCCTAGTATATGTTTGATGTTTATACATTGTACGTTGTGTGGAAAATGTCCAAATCAAAGGGAATGTTTTGGTAAAGATTAAATGTTAGGTTAGTTGTCTAAAATTGGATTTGAGTAAAATCTAGACCTTGCCTCATTAACTTGGTACGCCCAGAGAATTGCCCTAAAGGCGGTTACGCCCACTTCTGACCCAAGGGTATAAAACCTGTGAGTATAGAATTTACAGACAAGACTACGTGACCCAAGCTGCAGCCAAGGTCTAAAAAGTCAACAAACCCAAAACGCAACGCAAGTTTGAAGACAAATAAATATTTTTCTACCCAAGCTACGGATGAGTAGCTGTGTCTAAGCGGGTGAATTCAAGTCGAACCACCTAGCCTCCATCTCCCATCGAATCGTTGCATCTACACTGTTTCATTCCAACGCTGTGAGCTCTGAGCTACATAGTTGTCTGTCCTCAGAAGACCCCTTCTAGAGCAAGGGTGAGGGAACAGACTCCTAAGCCCAGAAGGACACTGACATCGGGAGGACGATCAGAGAGGTGCGCCGGAGTAGTGCGTCATCGAGCAGCCTGAACGGTCCACGCAGAGAATCTTCTGAGATCTTCCTCACTTAATTACATCATTATATTCTGACCCATAAGAGCGGCAGTTTGGGGCAAGACTAGGGTTAGAATAGCATATCTGACAAATTCACCCAAAAGTATATTTCTCTCGTGTACTTTATTTTTCCTCTCTCTCTTTGAAATCCCCATTTTGGGTAACACGTGCCATAGGGCGTGTTCTAATCAATAGCCTATAATGTGTTTTGTCTATGTGTATCTTTTATCATCATTTTAGCTTTCTCGTAAATAAATATTCAACTAAGATTGGTGTGGTACGAACTCATTGGTGTGACCCGGGTCCGTGCAGATTCACGGGCTATACACGACGTTCAGAACGAGATTGTAGAGGTAACTGGTTAATTAGCGGCTGTTGTAAAATTGATATTCTGATATTCTTTGAGTTAATTTGGGAAATAGAAACTCAATAAGAACTAGTTTTCCCATGGTGCCCCAGGTTAACCTCTTCAGTCGACCCTCTACTTTTTTGAACATTTTGTTAAAAATCGCGCAACATTTCAGCGCCCTGCTACTCATGCCAGGAATATAGTACGTTCATATGGTTAGAATGTGTGTATAGGAAACCCTCGGACGTTTTTAAAACTGGTTAAATCACGACTGTGGCTATTACATAACGTGCGTTACATCGGAAAGCGCAGGAAAACCTGATCACAGAAAATGGAAATAAATATCCTTGCGCCACTACCGCAATTGTTAACAGTGAGCCGAATTAGATAAGACCGAGCATTCAACTCCCACAGCATCCCCATGTTGTCGAGTATCTTGTGAATTTAATCCTCTTTGATTCTTGGTTGAACCGAAAGAGGGGCACGACGTACCTCCGGTCTCCGCCCAGATCATTCCGGAAGAGCTCTCTCCTGAAATTTTTTCCAAGACGACAGCTAATGATATGTACATCGCCTACGGATGATTTTTATCGCTTATTAACGTTTACTAATACCTAAAGTAGCATTACAAACGTATTTCGAAGTGTTTTGTGAAAGTTTATCGTCTACTTTTTGAATTTAAAAAAATGACGTTACGTTGTGAAATCGCTGTTTTTTTCGTTTATCACACAGTCTACATATAACGATATCTTGGCTTTATATGGCCCGATTTAATCTAAATAAAGACCCAATAGTGTTTATGGGACATCTAGGAGTGCCAACAAAGAAGATGGTGAAAGGTAATGACTGTTTTCTATTTTATTGTGCGGTTTGTGTAACGCCGAAATGCTAATTATTTTGTTTACGTCCCCTGCTGTGCTTTTCTGTTGTAGTGTATTGGTGCATGCTATCAGATAATAGCTTCTCATGCTGTCGCCGAAAAGCATTTTAAAAATCTGACTTGTTGCCTGGATTCACAACGAGTGTAGCTTTAATTTGATACCCTGCATGTGTATTTTAATGAACTTTTGAGTTTTAACTAATACTATTAGCATTTAGCGTAGCGCATTTGCATTTCCAGAGCTCTAGTTGGGACGCAAGCGTCCCACGTAGAGGTAAGAGGTTAATGAGTTAATAATTGCTTGATTCAGTTAATCACGCAATTAGAAACTTGTAATCATTCGATGAGCAACAGTCGTCACATTAACTAATACAACGTCACGACACAAGTAACACTGAAACCTACATGACCTACATGGGCGACCACGCTCTCCGCAGCCGATGTGAGTAAGACCTTTAAACAGGTCAACATTCACAAGGCCGCAGGGCCAGACGGATTACCAGGACGTGTACTCTGAGCATGGGCTGACCAACTGGTAAGTGTCTTCACTGACATTTTCAAACTCTCCTGTCCGAGTCTGTAATACCAACATGTTTCAAGCCAACCACCATAGTCCCTGTGCCCAAGAACACTAAGGTAACCTGTCTAAATGACTACCGGAGCGCCACGTCTAGGTCCAAGAGGCTTCTCAATAGCTTCTACCCCCAAGCCATATAACTCTTGAACATCTAATCAAATGGCTACCCAGACTATTTGCATTGCCCCCCCCCACCCTCTTTTACACTGGTGCTACTTTCTGTTTATTATCTATGCATTGTCACTTTAATAACTCTACCTACATGTACATATTTCAATTCCCTTGACTAACCGCTGCCCCTGCACATTGACTCTGTACCGGTACCCCCTGTATATAGCCTCGCTATTGTTATTTTACTGCTACTGTTGTTTTTTTTTCTTACTTTTATTTATAGTTTTTTTTTTAAGGTAGTTTAAAAAAAACTGCATTGTTGGCTTGTAAATGAGCATTTCACTGTAAAGTCTACACATGTTGTATTCGGTGAATGTGACAAATTTGATTTGATTTGATTTATCCAGTCACTCTATCCAGTTGCCTTGTGCATAAGAACAGCCCTTGGTATATTGTCCTTATTGCTTAAATATAACCCATATTATTTTAAATATGGGTCATAAATCAATTACGATTCCAATTCATCACTTTGGAACGGTCACCACTTGGTGGCAGTAATGTCCATGGCTTACTTCAAAGCATGCTTCACGTCACTATGAATTGATTGTCCTTTACCTGTACAGGAGCTACAACCTTCCATCCGTGAGCTATGAGGATCATTTCCCCAAGTCAGTGTGTCTGTCCTGTAGCTTGTAGGTAGTGAGAGACTAGAGGATGTAAGCAACATGATGATGTGTAACTTTATGGTCCGAGGAGAGACTTGGAGGCACGTGGAAATCCCCCTGCTGTGCTTGACTTGAATTCCAGGCCAGGGTTTGACTTCATTTCAGCCTGGAGATACAAAAGAAAACATGACATTATCCCGCACTCTTGTGTTATGGAACGTGACATTACTGGACACATTTGTGACAATCTGTGAGGGGACACCATGGGCATCTGACCAGCACTGACCATCACCGTTCATATCTGAGATCTATTCTTTGTGCTTTTCTGCACTACTGGAGAGACTGGGTGTGGGACAGTAGGGATGCAGAGGATGTGTCGTTTCTGTAAAACAGTAGAGCACTGAGTGGTCCTCAGCCATCTGTCCTTAGATCACTGTAGCCTAGTGGTTAGAGCATTCGGCCAGTAACCGAAAGGTTGCTAAATCAAATCCCTGAGCTGACAAGGTAAATGTCTATTGTCCTGCCCCTGAACAAGGCAGTTAACCCACTGTTCCTAGGCCGTCATTGTAAATAAGAATTTGTTCTGAACTGACATGCCTGGTTAAATAAAGGTAAAAAAATAAAATACAAAACATGTTCTTCCATCCTGCTCCTGTGGACCTGTAGCCTAGTCCCAGCCTTGTACTAACACACCTGATTCTGATTCAAGCTATCAAGGGCTTTTTTTAATGATTGGATTAGTTGAATTGTGTGTTAGTGCAAATGCTTACACCTGGTTAAACTAATTGAATTGGAATTGAATTGACCTCACCTTTGCAGCCACCTCTGGCAGACTCCAGAGCCACGTACGGCACCCGAGGGCCTTATGTCAGTAGCTCACGTACGGCACCCGAGGGCCTTATGTCAGTAGCTCACGTACGGCACCCGAGGGCCTTATGTCAGTAGCTCACGTACGGCACCCGATGGCCTTATGTCAGTAGCTCACGTACGGCACCCGAGGGAGGGCCTTATGTCAGTAGCTCACGTACGGCACCCGAGGGCCTTATGTCAGTAGCTGAGGTCAACTAGAGATTTCTTCTCTTAGAAGTATTGCTATTTCCGTACTTAGGAGACTACTGTACCCAGGCAGACTGACATAGCTTACATTTCACCTCTTACTGATTCGTATTGGCTGCATATTTCACTCAGGCTGACTTGCTCTCAGAGACATGTTCTCCTCTTCCAGCTCAGAGACATGCTATCAGTAGCCTTCTCCTCTCCCAGCTCAGAGACATGCTATCAGTAGCCTTCTCCTCTCCCAGCTCAGAGACATGCTATCAGTAGCCTTCTCCTCTCCCAGCTCAGAAACATGTTATAAGTAGCCTTCTCCTCTCCCAGCTCAGAGACATGCTATCAGTAGCCTTCTCCTCTACCAGCTCAGAGACATGCTATCAGTAGCCTTCTCCTCTCCCAGCTCAGAGACATGCTATCAGTAGCCTTCTCCTCTCCCAGCTCAGAGACATGCATGCCTTCTCCTCTCCCAGCTCAGAAACATGTTATAAGTAGCCTTCTCCTCTCCCAGCTCAGAGACATGCTATCAGTAGCCTTCTCCTCTCCCAGCTCAGAGACATGCTATCAGTAGCCTTCTCCTCTCCCAGCTCAGAGACATGCTATCAGTAGCCTTCTCCTCTCCCAGCTCAGAGACATGCTATCAGTAGCCTTCTCCTCTCCCAGCTCAGAGACATGCTATCAGTAGCCTTCTCCTCTCCCAGCTCAGAGACATGCTATCAGTAGCCTTCTCCTCTCCCAGCTCAGAGACATGCTATCAGTAGCCTTCTCCTCTACCAGCTCAGAGACATGCTATCAGTAGCCTTCTCCTTTCCCAGCCAGCTGGTTGGACATTAAAGTATGATAGGGACCCCCGACTATAATCACGATGCTCTGACAACAGTACTGCAGAATATATTTAGTGCTGCAACAATGTTAGTGGAGTGTTAGGGGTGCATAGAGGATTACAGCTCTCCTGTCATGCATACAGCCAAGGTGTTGAACTTTTTGTGACTGACAGATTTGAATGTGTGTACGTTGTTGACCATATATCTGTTTCCTCAAGTTAAGGGCACACCAATGGGCTGAGTGTGGGGTCCCTCCCCTCCCACCCTCATTTCAGACGTGACCTTTCTTTTGAGAAAACAAGGATCTATATTCCAGTAAGTGACAGGTTGGCACATCACCTAGATACAGCTAAATAAACAAACAAGAAAGAAAATCTATGGAACATTTCAAGCATTCATGGAGAGCTTTCAAAATGGAACTGGAACAATGAGTTAGCCTCAGGGGAAAAGTGATCATGTCGGTATGTTTATATTAGACAGAAAGGAAGCCCTCATTGTCATTGTCAGGGGTGTATTTTCACAGTAACCACTTTGACAGTACTGTCTCTTGACAATAATTCCTTGGGTATACTTGTTACCTCCACAGATATGAACGTCTTTATAGACCGAAAGCGGTCCAAATGATCTCTCAGTTCATCTTTTAGACTGCTAGATCTTGGCCAACACTACATACCCGGGAGTTCTTTGGGAGTAGGGGTTATCCAGTAGGGGTTATCCAACTTCTAAAAACAGACGTTTGGAAGAGATCGTCTGGTGGTGGTGGTGGTGGGGGGGTTCATTGTCTCTTCCTATAAGAGTCCCGGTCCAGTAAAATACAGTGTTGGGTACAGCAATAGGCCGTGGTTATTAATACGATGGGAGGCGCGCTTTGCTCGACAAGCGCCAACACGCGGACGCATTACCTCCACGGCTGGCTATGGCAAAGATGTGCGCTGCATTCCTCTGCCCACAAACCCAGGCTTTTCTCTAACCAACAGAGCAGAGGAAGTAGTTGGGAGATGTCTCACTTTAGAGCAAGATAGTGAGTTCATGTGTATTTGTTGTGGACTTGTTCAGTAGTGTCTGTGCTGACTTGTGTTTTTCTCCACCTTTGGAGCTTGGATAGGAGTGCATGTGATGGACACATTTACCTGTAGCATGTATCCCCTGTCGTTTCATCAGCTTTTGCTCCAGACCTGCTGCTCTCTCTAGTGCTGAGCGATTAGAGTTTTTTGAGGTCGGTTTGTTTTCGGTTTCAATTGTTTTTTTCAACATTAAATCTATTATGAAATGATGACATTAAAATGATTTCAGAGGTTTATAATGGAACTTCCAAAGCCAAAAATACTGAACATTAAATTGCCAAAACATTGAAAATATTCCATAGTCTCTGTCATGTACATATTGGGTAGACATCAATAGAAAAATAGGAAATTACTATGAAATAACACAATATTTCAGTTGTCCATATTACTAGTTTTTTGTTGATGACTATTCTTGTTGATTCCTTAAGCCATCATCTCATCTCTGCTTAGGCAGTAGCAGTCAGCCAGCCAGGCCATCTACCGTTATATCTCTGTGCTCCCCATACTGTACTGGCTTTCGTCATCCTATTTAGCTAGGCTAGCCTACCGAAGTACAATATGTTGAAGAGCTATCCGACCAAAACATTTTTACTAGTTTCACCGTTAGTGACACACCCCAACATGTCCACCTCTTTAGACTTTGGCTCTAGAATGAGTGACCCTTCTATTGGTCATGTTGTGAATTCATGCAAATTGTTAGAGTAAATTTTTTTTTTTTAAAGATATTAGCGAACCCATAATGAGTAATATCATGTTGTGAGTGTTTAGAAGTACCCTACAACAGTTCTTTTGAGGATATTATTTTGTTGTAACTGCAATCTGCATGTGGTTACATAGAGTGTCACTGTTTTCAAATGCTAATAACTCCAACTGGAGTGAACACAGGCAAAGGTGATATATGCTATGTAGAAAAGACTTCCAATTGAGAGCCCTCATTTTCCTCATAAAAGTCCCCTTTTGCTTCCCCCCATTTCAGTCCGACCCCAGCACAAGGCTTGGGCTGTAGATTATTTAAGCAGACATTTGGCTAACATGTCTCACTCACAGCAGTGGAGTTGAATAAAGCAATTTGTCAATCCCCAAACACTTCCAAAAATATGATTATATCTGTAATGATTGCAGCCCTCGAGGTGTGAGGCAGTTTAGCACTTCAGACGTTGTCTCACTTAGGAGGAACCTGTAGTCTTCAAAGAATGATGGGAGCTTTTTTCAGCTAAAGTGTATCTGCTGTGGAAGCTCTTATCAAGATGAATTGAACCCATTTACAGCTAAACGGTGTGTGACAAGTGCTATATTTTGCTGCCTCACTTTGTGCCAATGTGATTGCTTCTGCACATTGTCTAAGGTACATGTGTCTGTCAGCGCACAACCGCTGTAGTTTACATCACAAGGCAAAATATGAAAATACAGCCTATATCATACTAGCAGAATCATCTGAACATGTTCAGTTGATCATTTATGTAGAGTACCGTGTTTTGAATATTCTTCTTCTGATATCTTGTTTGGAAAACACTTTTATTTAAATGGCTACATATTCATAGTATTATGTATTGTTTTGCAATGTACTGTGTATGTTCAAATACATATTGTGTAATGTTATAGTCAAGCAGTTTACTCCTCTTGTCCAAGTGTCAACATCACCTCATTAGAACTGTTTGAAGTACAGCAGTTGCTTTAGCTCACAAAATCTAATCAAATCAAATGTGTCACATGCTTCGTAAACAACGGGTATAGACTAACAGTGAAATGCTTACTTACAATGCAGATTGAAAGGAAATTGAGAAAATATAGAAAAGTAATAATACATTCACAATGAGTAACGATAACACGTCTATACACACGGGGTGCCTGTACTGAGTCGTTGTGCAGGGGCACGCGGTAATTGAGGTAGATGTACATATAACTAGGAGTAAAGTGACTAGGCAACAGGAGAGATAATAAACAGTAGCAGCAGCATACTGTGCATTCTGAAAGTTTTGTAACCACCAAATCTCTTCCTAGAGCTGGCCACCTGGCTAAACTGAGCAATCGAGGGAGAAAGGCCTTGGTCAGGGAGGTGACTAAGAACCTGATGGTCCCTCTGACAGAGCTCCAGAGTTGCTCTGTGGAGATGGGAGAACCTTCCAGAAGGGCAACCATTTATGCAGCACTCCACCAATCAGTCCTTTATGGTAGAGTGGCCATATGGAAGCTACTCCTCAGTAAAAGGCACGTGACAGCCTGCTTGGAGTTTGCCAAAAGGCACCTAAACGACTCTCAGAGAAACACCCTGAGAAACAAGATTTTCTGGTCTGATGAAACCAAAATTGAACTCTTTGGCCTGAATGCCAAGCGTCACATCTGGAGGAAACCTGGCACTATCCCTACGGTGAAGCATGGGGGTGGCAGGATCATGCTGTGGGGATGTTTTAAGAGGGAAACTAGTCAGGATCGAGGGAAATATGATAGAAGCAAAATACAGAGAGATCCTTGATGAAAACTTGCTCCAGAGTACTCAGGACCTCTGACAGGGGCAAAGGTTCACCTTCCAACAGGACAACGACCCTAAGCACACTGCCAAGACAACGCAGGAGTGGCTTTGGGACAAGTCTTTGAATGTCTATGAGTGGCCCGGCGAGAGCCTAGACTTGAACCCAATCGAACATCCCTGGAGAGACCTGAAAGTAGCTGTGCAGCGACACTCCCCACCCAACCTGACAGAGCTTGAGAGGATCTGCAGAGAAGAATGGGAGAAACTCCCCAAATACAGGTGTGCCAAGATTGTAGTTTCATACCCAAGACGACTCGAGGCTGTAATTGCATCAACAAAGCACTGAGTAAAGGGTCTGAATACTTATGTAAATGTGATATTTACATTTTGGAGGGGATTGTGTGTAGATTGATGAGGGGAAAAAAACAATTTAATCCATTTTAGAATAAGCCTGTAACATAACAAAATGTGAATAAAGTCTGAATACTTTCTGAATACACTGCATGTTTATTTTATTTTTATTTATTTCACCTTTATTGAACCAGTTAGGCCAGTTGAGAACAAGTTCTCATTTACAACTGCGACCTGGCCAAGATAAAGCAAAGCAGTGTGACACAAACAACACAGAGTTACACATGGAATAAACAAACGATTAGTCAATAACACAATAGAAAAGTCAATGGACAGTGTGTGCAAAGGAAGTAAGATTAGGGAGATAAGGCAATAAATAGGCCATAGTGGCGAAATAATTACAATTTAGCAATTAAACACTTGAGTGATAGATGTGCAGAAGATGAATGTGCAAGTAGAGATACTGGGGTGCAAAGGAGCAAAAATAAATAAATAACAATATGGGGATGAGGTAGTTGGGTGGGCTATTTACAGATGGGCTATGTACAGGTTCAGTGATCTGTAAGCTGCTCTGACAGCTGATGCTTAAATTTAGTGAGGGAGATATGAGTCTCCAGCTTCAGTGATTTTTGCAATTTGTTCCAGTCATTGGCAGCAGAGAATTGGAACAGGAAAGGCTTTGGGGGTGACCAGTGAAATATACCTGCTTGAGCGTGTGCCACAGGTGGGTGCTGCTATGGTGACCAGTGAGCTGAGATAAGGCGGGGCTTTACCTAGCAAAGACTTATAGATGACCTCGAGTCAGTGGGTTTGGCGATGAATATGAAGCGAGGGCCAGCCAAAGAGAGCATACAGGTCACAGTGGTGGGTAGTATATGGGGCTTTGGTGACAAACCGGATGGCACTGTGATAGACTGTGATAGACTGGATCTAATTTGCTGAGTCAAGTGTTGGAGGCTATTTTGTAAATGACATTGCCGAAGTCAAGGATCGGTAGGGCATGTTTGGCAGCATGAGTGAAGGATGCTTTGTTGAAATATAGGAAGCCGATTCTAGATTTAATTTTGGAGTGGAGATGCTTAATGTGAGTCTGGAAGGACTAACAGTCTAACCAGACACCTAGGTATTTGTAGTTGTCCACATATTCTAAGTCAGAACCGTCCAGAGTAGTAATGCTGGACAGGCGGGCAGGTGTGGGCAGCGATCTGTTGAAGAGAATGCATTTAGTTTTACTTGCATTTAAGAGCAGTTGGAGGCCACGGAAGGAGAGTTGTATGACATTGAAGCTTGTCTGGGGGTGTGTTAACAGTGTTCAAAGAAGGGCCAGAAGTATACAGAATGGTGTCGTCTGCATAGAGGTGGATCAGAGACTCACTAGCAGCAAGAGCGAAATCATTGATGTATGCAGAGAAAAGAGTCGGCCCGAGAATTGAACCCTTTGGCACCCCTATAGAGACTGCCAGCGGTCCGGACAACAGGCCCTCAGATTTGACACACTGAACTCTGTCTGAGAAGTATTTGGTGAACCAGGCGAGGTAGTCATTTGGGAACCAAGGCTGTTGAGTCTGCCGATGAGAATGCGGTGATTGACAGAGTCGAAAGCCTTGACCAGGTCGATGCTGGTTATGATATCGTTTAGGACCTTGGGCGTGGCTGAGGTGCACCCATGACCACCAGCATGTGATTCATCAAAAAGTGCAAAAGGAGTCAATTAAGATTTGGTTAACTATAACTAACTATTTAGGAGTCTTATTGCTTGGGGGTAGAAGTTGTTCACATTTACATTTTACATTTAAGTCATTTAGCAGACGCTCTTATCCAGAGCGACTTACAAGGTGTTCAAGGTCCTGTTGGTTCCAGACTTTGTGCATCGGTACCGCTTGCCATGCGGTAGCAGAAAGAACAGTCTATGACTTGGGTGGCTGGAGTCTTTGACAATTTTCAGTGCCTTCCTCTGACACCGCCTGGTTTAGAGGTCCTGGATGGCAGGAAGCTTGGCCCCAGTGATGTACTGGGCTGTCCTCACTACCCTCTGTAGCGCTTTGTGGTCGAATGCCAAGCAGTTGCCATACCAAGTGGTGATGCAGCCAGTCAAGATGCTCTCAGTGGTACAGCTGTATAACTTTTTGAGGATCTGAGGGCCCATGCCAAATCCTTTCAGCCTCCTAAGGGGGAATAGGCGTTGTCGTGCCCTCGACCAGCTCCACTACAGCCGGGTTTCCCAAAGTTGGTCTTGCCCCCTCGGGTGGTTTTGTTTAATACCCTATCACTACACAGCTGATCCAAATAACCAACTCATCATCAAGCTTTGATTATTCTAATCAGCTGTGTAGTGCTAGGTCAAAAATGAAATATTCACCCAGGGGGGCTCCAGGACCGACTTTGGGAAACCCTACACTACAGCCCCTTCGATGTGAATTTGGGAGTGCCCGGCACGCACCTGGCTTCAAATGCAGTTTTTGGACAGAACATGAACTGATTGTAGCATACGTGTAGAACTTTCTTTGACCAAAGGAAAGACTGTCCTCTTTATGTGTTCAGAACACTCATTAAACAATGGTTCCCCAGACAACTCATCTAGCAGAGAGAACAATTGCTGTTTGGCCCCACTTAATATAACATCTGCACCTTCACATTTTGCTAAGGTAGGAGACAATACAGATCTTCTTGCAAAGAACATTTGCCATTATATTTATTTTTCAAAGGCTTGACTTATAACTGACAGCACCTAACACCCAGGTGTTCAACCTGGACTCAGGGGTAGACGTAACATAGTTAACATAAATCATTGACATGCCAATTAGTATGATATGTTATGTTTTGTATGTTATGTATTACTTTATGGATGTCCATCATCCATTTCATATGATATGTTACAATATGTTACGAAATTTGCTATATGTATGATATGTTACAATTTCCAATTTGTTGTGGCTAATGTTAGCTAGGTGACTAACGTTAGCTAGGCTAGGGGTTCGGGTTAAGATTAGGGTTAGGAGTTTGGTTAAAGGGTTAGGGTTAGCTAACATGCTAAGTAGTTCAAAAGTAGTACTAGTTGCAAAGTAGCTAATTAGCGAAAATGCTAAAGTTGTCCATGATGAGATTTGAACACGTAATCTCTGGGTTGCTAGACATTCATTCATGTTGTATGCCTACCCATGGCCTTAAGTAACCTTCTGTCTTATGAAACCATACCAAATGTAACATATCATGCTAATTTGTGTGTCCCGGATTTACATTTACTAAATTATGAATAGTCTATGAGACCAGCCTAAGGTGTTATTTTACTGCCTATTTAAGCAAAGTGAATTTATCTATTGTTGCAACACTGCTGTGCATACATCTTGACATGCATGCATCACTTTGCCCATCATCGCAGTTAATATCATGATGCACATTAGTCAATATAACTAGTGTTTAGTGAGCTATCATAAAGGAAATCCATTGATGCAGATTTCACAGCTAAAATGTAGGTTATAACAGTGTTTTCCCTCAAAACGAAGAAACTCAAGCAACAGCAACAGAAACTCCAGAGGTGTCGACTAATCCAGTATTTTACAGTGGGTGGAGGTATCAGTCTCGACGCCTTTTTTTCATCTTCAATTCTACATCTGGAACGGAACATGTTTTCCTTCTGCAAATAACCTCTGCAGCTAAAAACCCAGACATGTAGTTAGAGCTGATTGGTCATGGATGGATTTTTCCCTCTCTCCTTCTCTCTCTTTTCCTCTCTACAAAGCCCAGAGGCTAGTATTTCACTGATTACAGAGTCCCCCCATTTGAATGGCCGTTTGTGTATTGTCAGAACAAAGGGGTGAGGAGGCTCTAAAGAGGTGCTAGACAGGGGAATGGATTGGGCTCAACCATTAGGCTGAGTGGAGTTGCAGGTTGAGGCTAGCTGCAGGGGCACCCTCCTGCGCTGAGGGGGGGTGGGGGGTGGGGGGGGGGGACTCCTACCTACCGTGGCTCCTGCTATCCCTAAGTAAAGCTACATGGCTAACGGGCGGTCCATCAGAAGGGGCATCTTATTGAACCCTAGTCACACAGATGACCTCGAGGAGTGAAGCGAGACTACTTTCTCAGGACCCACCATTACCTGAGGAAGTATACTCGCCCACCCCACAGTTTAATATCAATTAGTTGGGTTGATCCATTTTGTTGACAGGTTTTGACCTTTAAACACTCACTAAATACTTTTCGCCCACTGACTTGAAGGTAAGGACTTCAAATCAAAGTGTTTACCGCCTGAGGTGGGTTGACTAGGTCATGAGGTTGGAGGGCTGTGGTGTGGCATCGACACAGGGGTACAATCTCATGGAAGATTATTTTGGGATGTGTTTTTAATTTGTTGTTTAAGTTCTTAAATTGTTTTAACATGCTTTCCAGTCTTCAAAACTGAAAGCTGGGAGTATGGTTTGAGTTAATGCACTCTGGCTCGGTTCTCCAAGATTTGCAGCATTGTTATCAGGGGTGCAACTTTGTTTTAAGAAGTGAGGGGGACATAATTGTATTATTAAAAAAAAAAAATCGAATCGGATAAACACTCCAAACAGCCTACCCGACGCTCGGAGGCGTTTGCATGGTCCTTAAGCACACCGTTGCCTCATTTTGTATCACATTCCAATGATAAAACTGTGGGGGTGGGGGACAAAAATGCCATTTCAGAATGTGGGGTGGACATGTCCCCCCCATCCCCAGTGAAAGTTGCACCCCTGAATGTTATGCCACATTACCAACAACCAGCTCCTTAATTTGGTAATTACAGCAACCCAACATACTATTAAGGGGTCATTTCGATGTAGAAAAACTTCAAGAGCTGTCTTCAAGTGCTTCTACACCTGCATTGGTTGCTGTTTGGGGTTTTAGGCTGGGTTTCTGTACAGCACTTTGAGATATCAGCTGATGTAAGAAGGGCTATATAAATACATTTGATTTGATTTAACAACAAATCAATCATATCACTCAGCATTGGTTTGAAAGCATAAATAAGCGCCCAACATTAGCCTCTGCTGTCCAAGTGACTCTTAATATTCTGCCAAAAATACAAAATGGGTCAGAAAACTAGAAGAATGTGGCTCAAGGACCCGTATTATGAAATTATTGTTTTTACTACATCATGACACTTTTTGGCAGTTGTGTTTTTCACCATCCATTAACCTGGAGCCTGAGAGTAATTGTTCAGAATCATTAAGAGGAGTTTAGTAAGGTGTGCAAATACATCATGAAAACTATAACATGTGTTAACAACTAGTGACGAGTGAGCCATACTGTGTGTTGGTGGTTTTGGACAATTTAAGAACTCTGTTGAACTGAGAGGGGGAAATATCATCATTAGTGTACTGAAGCTAATGAATATGTTAATATGTTCTGCATGTATCGCCTTGCTCTGAGATGATTTGTCGAGGAGCAACAGTTTAATTATCACCTCACACTCACATTACCTCTTTCTCTCTCTCACACACACACACTGTGGCCCCCAACTTCAAGGCACACACACCCACACACACTGTGGCCGCCAACTTCAAGGCAAAGCCTAGATGCAATAAATGACTCCAAGCAAACAACGTGTGATGGGGGACAAATTACAAAATGCTTCCCTTTTCTTCAAGGCGACGCTTCAAGGCTCTCTCTCCTTCTCTTTCAGCGACACTCTTCTGGGCACTGTCTCCATCACCCTATTGCACAGCGAGGTGTCGCGACCCCGTGGTGACCTGCTCCTGACTAGCCAACGTTACGCCGCGGGACTCCGGGGGCCCAGGGCCAAAGAGCCAAGCCAACAGTGTGAAAGGGGCCGCCAATATACTAATGGGGTGGGGTTGATTCCTGGGAGATGAGAGGAAGAGGCTGTCCCCGCCTCTTCACACGCTCGTTGGGCTGTGACTTGGAGTGAAAAGGGTCTGGACGGCTTATACGAGCCACTAGGCCCTCTTCGGCCGTCCCCTCACCTTGAAAATTCAATAGGATGCAGATGCCCCCCCAAAACCCCCACCCGATATGTTCGTGTCGGAGATGAAAGTGGGAAGCGAGGGGGAGAAAGGAGGTGGGGGGTTCTTGCACTAATGTAGTACATTGGGCTTCACTTACAGACACTGCCAAGTTCTTTTGTCAAGCTTAAAGGCCTGCTAGACCCTTTGAACCCCTGGCTCACCGCCCTCGGATAGCTTTTTCCACCCCACCTTTTTTTCCTAGCGTCAATGAGATATTCTCCACATTCCTGATGACCGTCTGGACACAGTCTCAGAAACATCTACTGGTAGTGGTGATGGTGGAAAGCCGCGATGCTTTTTGTAGCCAATTCTCATTCGCGGCTGTGGGGTTTAAACCAAGACCTTAAGCTTACCTGCTTGTTCTTTTCTTCACTCAGTCAGTTCAGTAGCTGTGGGTAACCTCATCCCAACTCTTGAGTTGCTGGCTTGACTACCCATCTCCCCCTCCTCAGAGGGATTGAGACAGCTCCCCATTCATAAAGCTCAACTCTAGTCATTGTCAACCAGCAGGCCCAACCTTCCAACCAATACAATTCTCGATGGTTAGTCACAATTCTGACCAAACTTCATAGCCCCTTTGTGTAAATGCTAAATGGACTTTCCAAGAATAAATCTGACATAAGTCGTAGTTTGTGTGGCTTAATGTGACTGATTAGAGTCAACGGTCAATGTATCCAACCTCCTAGAATAAACGACGGAATGGAAGAGTTATTCCATGTGCCATACATATCTGCTGCTGTAACATGGTTCCATCGTGACAATGTGCAGGTAAACAGTGTGCAGGAGCTTCTGTTGAAGCTTGCCACAAGTGTCACACAGGTGAGCACATCAAAGACACAGCTCTGTTCACCCTGTGCCATAGCTCTTCCTTTCTACTTTCAAGGCATTGTCACAAGCCCGTGCTTTAAAGGTGACGAGTGACTACTCAATGCTGGCTCCTTTGTGCAGTTTCATAATTATTGTTTATTATGCCTGTGGTTTTAGTCACTTTTCAAGCAGCTTCATTTTGGACTGCCAGCCAACGCTTCAAACATAGTCTTTTGTTGATTATAACTTACTTTGGATGTACACCAAATGGATGCCCCAGGTCAATCTAATCATCAGATGTGCACGCATTGTGTGTTTATTTCACGGTTCCTATAATAAAGTATTATATTTTGTGCAATTAGGGGTTTTTGAATTCCGTCATTGGAGGATTTCGTTTATTACTGGAGTTTGAAATCTGATAGTACACATGCATTGTACATAGGTACAGAATTGCATACCATTTGTTGTCATAGCCTATTTTGGAATTATACTGATTCACACAGTCACCCTTGTTCTTACAAGCTATTCAACGTGCAATCCACGATAGTTTCAATTGATAGCCCTAACTCTATGGGGAAATTTTAAACGCAATGAGGATGGAATGCTGTAGTTCCCGTTGTAATAGGACAATAAATGAGAATCACACAATGGTCCTAAGTGGCGGGAGGGATGTGGGGTCATTCCACTGCGAGTTCAGAGGGCCTCGTAAACACATTCACACCTCTCTTTCATTTAAATGCAGGATAAGTTATAGCACATTATTGAAAAATCGAGTTTCACAACAACCTGCATTTCAATGCTGTCTGGGAGAGCTAAACCCAATCCACAAACGACGTGGCCTCCAATATAACCACAAAACAAGGCAAGCCGAAAAGTGTAATTGTGTTCTGAAAATACGACTCAAACACTCTTTCTCATCTCTAGACAAAGGTAATACAACAAAACATCGGCAGATATATATTTAATATCAATCAATATAATGAACTAATTAGTGATGGTTACGCCATTAATCATATTGGAAAATAATATCGGGGGAAAAACGGATTTATGAATCATAAAAAATGTGATTAATTTTTTATATTTTTTAAAATCCAGTAGGTCTATTCTCCCAAGTAGGGGTGACAGGTAGGCTAGCGATTGAATTGGGCTAGTAACCAAAAGGTCGCTGGTTCGAATCACTGAACCGACTAGGTGAAAAATCTCTCGATGTGCCCATGAGCAAGGCACCTAAATCGCGCTGGATAAGAGCGTCTGCTAAATGACTAAAATGTAAAGTAGCCCAGGCTATTTTTTGTGAACTTGAAATAGGCCTAAACTTGCATTTAAGGAAATATCCATTATCGAATTGCTCCAAATGAAATGGATATACAGAACTTTCTAAAGGATTGAAAACAAGTCATCAATTTGTGAGTCCCTCCTTGTAGCCTACCAACTCCCTCCCAAGCACCATCATTTATGACTAGAGGAAAAGATTCTCCAAACTTATGGTCTCTCAAAAATTACCCTATCAGGTGCACACCGCTGACAAGTTTCCACCCACCAACAAAAAAACCTCACTGTGCCCAAATCCTTAGCCGCAGACCCTCTACTGACAGGCATTACACCATCGCCCCTGCTACGAAGGTCTTCCGCTGGGTTTGATTCAGATGTAATATTTATACTCTCTGGATATCACTGAAGTTTTATCACAACGTGAGGTATACCCCATAACTTTTTTTAATTTACATTTTCCTATTCAATTTTACGCACTTGTCCCCTTTTGCCAATGTGGAGTCGGAAGATTAACATGATCCATGCAATGTGTAGATATCCCCAGGTACGCACGGAATTGAAATACATCTGATCTTTGGAGCAGCACCTTTGGGAGCAAAGAGGGTGCGCGCAATGGATTTTTAAACAAGGGAAAATATACTAAGCAATGGTTGCAAATTGAATATTTCGGCGCCCAGCAAGATACCACTGTCTACACAGCCCGTGAGAGCGGGGCGAGGAGATTTGGAGGGGGACAGGAAACAATAGGCTATATTTTTCCCCTGGATCATTTTTTTTTACAAGGAAGCACCTAATGTTGCATTCAGTGACATTGTTGCACTCCAGTTGTTTATCATTACACTGGGATTCAAAGGCACCTCCGGAATTGTTCGCGTAGTTTAAGGACGCTGGCGGGTCTATCCTCTACTTCTCTCGGGGCTTTAAAACTGTGGAAACAGGTGTATTTCAGCAAGTCAATATGTCTCTTCTGCCTTCGAGGTTCATATACCTGTAAGGATTCCATCTTTCTATTCCTTTTGTTTCTCAAAACACGTACATTCTTACCAATAGAAGTCGCTAAAAGCTAGTTACGACCTTTATCATCCATTTAGGCTATAGTGTTTATATTTAATGTTATTGCTTGTGAGTAACCCCCTCCTCCCCTTCTCTCTCCAGGTGTTTACATTTTCTGGTCCTCTATTTCCAGCTCCAGGTAGGTTGATTCGATTGTTCAGTTTTTGGACAGTGTGTGTGTGTGTGTGTGATTTTGCGGCACCCATTCTGGATTTATTATGAACAAATCGTTATCATATAATTGGATACTTGCAAACTGGAAAATACTGTGGTTAGGCGCGCTGGTTATTTTCCGAGCTTTGTCTTATTACTTTTTAATATGACTTTAAATACATAAGATTAACACAATTCCCCAATTAAAGTTGTATTGTTCATTTCATAAAAATACAAGCATAGTAACTCTACCCTTGTTTAAACATGACATGTATGGTAGGGAAATAGGTTTGTAATGTAGAAGAAACGACACTACTGCGCACCTTACTCTAATGAACGAGGAGTCCTCGAGTGCATCAGATAAGCGCACAGCGCACCATTGAGCCAGGCAACCAGCGTTGAGGCATGGAAAAAACTGACATGTAGCCTGAAGAAATTTAAAGACATTTAGATCAGGATCATTTGCGATTTTGATCATTTTCAGTGTCGTGGATCTATTCGGTAATAATATAAACTCCACGAATCGCGCGCCTTTTTCGCATGCGATTGATTTGTTAAATTGGTTGTCTGTAGCCTACCTTTCATGCAATACTCAAGTCAAAATGAACATGATGTATTATTATGTAAAGTAACATTCTGCACGGTGTTAGATTCAATTTCTTAACTGTAGCTTAATATTAACAATTCATGTATTTCCGTTTTGGGCATGCTTGTAGGCTATTGGTTATTGTTTGTTCATGATATGTGACGTATGAACATGAATGTAAAACATCTAGACATTTGACATGATGTATTTGGGTTAAATTAATGTCAGATATAAAGGGTAGTTAGGAAACCACCATGTTATATTGCTGGATACAGTGAGAGGCAGTGGTTAACCCACATCCTGCTTCCATGCCTCTGTTGTTGGGGTAGTTTTATAGTCTAGTCAGTATCATATACCGAGGTGATGCCAATCAAACCTCTCCAGGATTACAGAGAACTACTAGAATTGTTTCACCTTTTTCACCCTGTCTCCAATTTAAAGCATATGTGAAAATTTAAAAAAAAATATTGCTTCTATTTATACAGGGCTAAGTAATTACATACAATGCACCCAATCCTTTCCCCTCTGATTGACGTGATAAGATGTCATGAAATCTAGCTTCCTAAAAAATACTTTGGATTTCAAAAAAACAGAACACTCATGCCAACCTAATTATTTATGGAGAGGGCCAATCCATCCAATGAGGCAGCAATAGATGAAGACAGAAAGTAGAATCCCCCCTTTTACCTCTTGGATTTCACATCTCTGTCAGAGATGTTCCTTAATAAATGTGTCAAGGGATCATGATTACAAAACCTGGCATTCCCATTTCATAATAAAAGGGGACATTTTACAAAGACACCAATAAAAAACGAGACACAACTGGGTAATGTGAGGGTTTGTGCTCTGATTGTTCCAAAGGAATTGGGACAAACAATGCTAGTGTTACTGTCTGATTTCGCCCCTGTCCTAGATAGTAATACAATACTAGTGTTTAAATTCTGATATAGTTCTTGCTTTGTATGACTAATTACTTCTGTAATTAAGATGTAGGCCAGAAGGAAGTCTCATAGAGGCTTTGCTAAAGACAAAACCCTCTAGATACAATTATGTAGCACAACCTTGATGGCAGGTAGACTGTGTTATGCAGATAGTAAAGCGTATCTGAGATGCAAGGGGGCTAAGCTTCCCAGTGAAGATGGTGCCAGACTTTTGAAGTTTCAACCATATCCATTTTCGGGCCGTCTTTGAAAAGGGAGACGGCTCGATAAAAAATGTTGTCGATTGCATTAACCTCAGCCCTCTGCAGAGGCTTGCCTTTTTTCCTCGATGTGAAATGCAACTGTCTACAAAACAAACCTTTATGTTTGTTTAGAGATGGAGAGATTTGGCACAAATCCCTCAGCAGTAGTTATCCCCCCCAAAAATGTTTTAGTACATGCTGGCTTGGTGGTTAGCTTTTGGAGTGTGTGTGTGTGGGGGGGGGGGGTAGTATGATGATGTCCTTCTAGGTTGTGGAGCGTTTTGGATGCTCTATTTAGATGCTCTATTGGTTTTGAATGTTCTTTTGGTGTTGTTTAGATGCTCTATTGGTTTTATTGAATGCTCTATTGGTTTTGAATGCTCTTTGAGTGTTGTAGAGGCTCTATCGGATGCTCTAATGTTCCTTCCCTCTAAACATTGACTCAATTCAAAGGAAGTTTGATAAAGATATTTAAATAAGATTTGCTTATTGATTAAGATGCATGTTTTCTTGAGGCAAATTACTTTCTTTTAGTTGAATATTAAAAAGTGATATACAATTGTTTCATATTTTGATTAATATACTTGCGATAGTATTTCCAAAACGAACTGTGTTATGTAGTACCTTTAATGTTTGCTGACACCAATTTTTTCTGAGAACAGCCATAACGTGGCTTCGAACAACTGGGATTTGTATCCAGATCAGTGGTTTGTTTTCCCCTTTTGTATTAAAGATTTGTTCTACCCTGAGCATATTTCCCCACTCATTCACTAAATGTCATTCATTTGCTGAGGTTAAAATAACAAGGAGTTGGAGAATGTAATGTGTATATAATTAGCCACCTGAGAGAAGCTACATAAAAGGCCATTACTATGTAATTACCACATGATACAGCTGGGGAACAGGATCTTGGCGTGAATTGAGATTTCAGGGGTTTTGAAAGTGCACATTTTCCTTCCCATCCACATATGGGGTTGGGTGACAGGGCGCTCAGGCTACATGTATTTGGATGTGTTGTCGAAGTCAGCTATTTAAATAAAAAAAGTAGGCCCTTAGGCAACTTGTAAGTGCAGAACAGACCTTTGCATTCATTCTAACGGCGTGAAGTATTTGAATAGGGGAGTTTATGTTACGAGATGCTCCTTCTTCGTGTGTTTTATGGTAAGAGCTGCCTCTCGCCATCGCATCCACGTCTCCACTGTGATTTATAGGCCTTACTGGGCCCTAGGGCAGATATATTTTTGATGGTAGTGTAACAGGTCTGGATGCTTCAGGTGTATAATTGCTAGTGGCTTGCTTGCTTGTGGAAATGGAATACTGGTTCTCAATATGGCCCCAGGCAAATAGTAAATAGCCGCCTCAATACAAAGACATGCAATAATAATGAAGCACGTACCATGTTGCACTTTTGTTCTCTTCTGCTTCTTTGAATGTGTTCTCAATGCCGCACAGTTAGATCAGCTTACAACATCCAAGCAGAGCTTCATGACAGAGTACCGAGTAAAAGCTGCTCCATGAACACCTGTGTCATGTCTTTCTCCTCCAGGAATCACAACAGAGCTCAGCTGATTTTAGGATCTATATCGAGAACCACACGCGGAACCCGGACGACCTGAGCCGGAAGCAGATCCGCATCTACCAATTGTACAGCCGCACCACGGGAAAGCACGTCCAGATCCTGGGCAAGAAGGTCAACGCCAACGGAGACGATGGGGGCAAGTACGGTACGGGAGAATTCCTGTGCACTTCACTTACAGACACTTGAGCCAGTTCCCCTCATCAATGGTCTTTACTGTGGGAATTATCCCATGTGAACCAGGATTCATTGGACCTATTTTGGACCGCTACTGGTCAGAGTTGGAGTTACATTTCTAACTTGTGAACTTTGACCCTAACTCTGCTACTTACTGATTGCTTGGTTAAGCCATTACGATGATGAATAGTGTGGGAATTTGAGGCTATAAGCATGTCTGCCACAGATAAAGCGTGGCTAGATGTATATATTGTCTTTAGTCATTGAATCTCAGCTGTGTTCCTTCCACTGTTCTGTTCAGTGACCATACTGAGGTGGGAATACAGCTGATTGTTGTCATGGGAAGTAATTCTGCGTGATGCCTGGCATAGTCGTTTCCAGGTCTACAGAGGGTCTATCAGTTTCTACATTCACTACAGTTTCTACAGTAACTGTGGGCATGGCACATATTCTATTCAAAGTTGGACGGTGGTCTAGGTGCGTTTGTATGGGAGTGCTTGCCTGTTTGCACTCACATGTATGATTTGCCAACAAACAGTCAGTCGGCGGTAATGTTGCCGGCCCGAGTCGACCTCACTGTTGTGTCGACTGTGTTCAGTCACAGATATGCTGAGGCGAGGTTTCCTCTCGTTGCTTGTTAGAGCTTGAGTGGAAGCAGATTCAATGTTTCCCATGAAGACTTGCCAACCCTGCCCCCTCAGCCCCAGTACCTGGCACCTGTGAACTCCCTGACACTGATTTAACAGGAGGCTTGAGAAGACACTCTTCTCTCATCTCTGCACTAATCCTCACTCAGTCATAACAGTAACCGCACAATGGAGGGTCAAAAAGCACGGCTGAGAAATGGAGCCGCAGCTACAGCAAGGTCAGCTACCCCACATATACACGCGGATAAGAGGGAGTTATAATTCTCCTCAGGCAGGAGTGCTTGCCTTCAAGAAATGTGGTATATATAACGTGTCACATGCAATCCCACATAATTGATGTCACCATTTGTCCTACTAGGATAGCATCTTATATCTATATCTAAATGCATAGGTATTTGTAAAAATGTGTAAAAATCCATGTCGGTGCTGGTAAATGTTTTTTAAAGGCAGTTGTTGCACCTGTAGTTTCCAGTTGCACTCGCACAAGTCCGCCCTCGGCACAGTCGTTTGAGAGCCAGCACTGAAAATGCTGTGGGGCTTCTATAGCTTGGCTACAGTGAGCAACACTACACTAAAACCACTTCAAGCCAGGCTATCACAGTACAGCTTGCGTTTTACCTTTGTAGTATGCAAGGGGTGGAAGAGGGGCAGCTAAGTGGGGACTTGTGGCACTCTCTGTCCCAGCTTCTCCAACTCCTCTCAGGAGCTCCATTGTATTTCTCAAACCAGGCCTTCTGTGATTTCAGAGAAGTCTCACCTCTGTCATTTTATCCTCTTTTCTCCCTGGTTGAGAGAGGGGGATGTCTTCTTCCCTCTCTCTCTCCACGTCAGTTCTCAGATGAGTTTCCCACTCCCCTTTCCATCCTAGATTGTTTAAAGGGACAATTTTGGAGATGCCCCTCCCCACACCTCCTGGCTCCCCCCTCATGCCTCCGTTCCCTTGAGTGCCACTGAATAGACCAGTGTGTTAAACAGATGGATCATCTTTAACTTTTTGATTGAGTGAGCACAGACTAAAGAGAACCTGAAACCTAATCCTGAGGGAGCGTAACCCCTCCAAAATGTTTGGCAGATCTCTTGCCCGCGAGGAGCGAACAGAAACAAAGCTGACCCCACAGGGGTTAAGGTTGTGACAGAGCAAAAGAAGCCACTGGTGTGCTTGTTTAGAATGGATCATTTCAAATGTAACCATTTTGTTGTGGCACATATGTTGTTGTGTAAACTTTATCACTGCAGGAAGATGATACTGATATTGGTGTCTACCTCTCTGTGGTTTATAGTAAATTACCAAACAAATGTTTTATCGGTTAAAACTGTTTATGGACTGTATCAACTCAATGCATGTAAGTGTTTGAAAATAATTATCACGTTTTGTTTCTCTTTCGCCGTCTAGCTCTTCTTATTGTCGAGACGGAAACCTTTGGGAGCCATATTCGAATAAAAGGGGAGGAGAGTGGGCATTACATCTGTATGAACAAGAATGGCAAAATAGTTGGAAAGGTAAGCACATCCTTGGTTGTCACTCTCTTGCCAGAGAACGAGGAAAATCTAACCCAATTGGGCCTTTTCTATTCTCTTGTGTTTTCTAGGTATAATAACAGAGAACACCTAAAGAGACACCCCAGTGTGAACATTACTTTGCCTACGCATAGAAACATGGTTTTATGTGTGCTTAAGTTACCTTTTTAGCAACACGCAGACATTCATAATAATACACATCAATGTATGAAGAATCTACAGATAACTGCCCAAATAATGGAAACACTTGAGTAAATGAGGGATATAAAGAATGTTTAAAGCAGGTGCTTCCTGAGTTAACGAAGCAATTAACATCCCATCATGTTTCGGGTCATGTATAAAAATGCTGGGCATGCCATTATTTTGGTTACCATGGCTATGCCCCCAAAGGATGACAATGCCCCAATCCACAGGGGACGAGTGGTCACTGAATGATTTGATGAGCATGATAATAATGTAAACCATGGCCGTGTCAGTCACCAGATCTCAACCCAATTGAACACTAACGGGAGATTCTGGAGCGGCGCCTGAGACAGCGTTGTCCACCACCATCAACAACACACCAAATGATGGAATTTATTGTGGAAGAATAGTGTCACATCCCTCCAATAGAGTTCCAGACACTATAATCTATGCCCAGGTGTACTGAAGCTGTTCTGGCTTGTGGTGGCCCAATGCTCTATTAAGACATTTTATGTTGGTGTTTCCTTTATTTTGGCAGTTACCTGTATGTTCACTTGCGTAACATACAAGTCATAACGGAGAGTGCTCACTCAGTGTACCCCTGAATAAAAACTCTTTGATAAGTAACCTGTGCTTTTCTTTTGACACTTCATCGGTCAATTAATAGACTGCAATCCTCACAATGATCACAGTGCTTTGGAAGTCTAATGCCCACACAGGAGGAAAGCCATTGCAATTATACCTCTTGTTCACCAGGTGGCGCCATGTAAAATAGCAGCATGTACACTCCCCTCTGTATTTGTTTGGACAGTGAAGCTAGAATTATACATTTGGCCCGACACTACAGCATTTTGGATTTGAGATCAAATGTGTTATATGAGGGGACATTACTGAATGTCACCTTTTATTTGAGGGTATTGTCATACTTTTCTGTTTTACCATTTAGAATTTAAATCACTTTATACATCGAGTCCCCCCGTTTGAAAAGGTTTTTGTTCATAAGTATTTGGACAAATTAACTTATAGTGTATTGAAGTAGTCACAAGTTTAGTATTTGGTCCCATATTCCTAGCACACAATGTTTACTTCAGGCTTGTGACTTTACAAACTCGTTGGATGCATTTGCAGTTTGTTTCAGTTTCGGATTATATTTTGCCCAATAGTACCTGAATGGTGAATAATGTTTTGTGTCATTTTGGAGTAATTTTATTGTCAATAAGAACAAAAGATGTTTCTGAAAAATTCTACATTAATGTGGATGCTACCATGATTATGGATAATCCTGAATGAATTCTGAATAATGATGAATGACAGAGGCATAAAGATCATACCCTCAAGACACACTAACCTCTCACCATTACCAACAACAGGAGGTTAGCATTTTTGGGGTGGTATGATCTTTGTTCATCTGTAACTTTCTCACTCATCATTATTCATGATTCATTCATGGTCATAATCATGGGAGCATCCATATTATTGTAGAAGTGTTCAGAAACACATTCTATTCTTATTCACAGTAAAAGCGACTCCAAAATGATACATTATTCACCATTCAGTTCCTATTGGGTAAAAGATCATCTGAAACACCAAAACAAGCTGCAAATGCATCCAACAAGTTTGTAGAGTCATAAGCATAATGTAGTCATTGAATATGGGACCAAATACTAAACTTTTGACTACATTAATACATTATAAGTGAATCTTGTCAAAATACTTAATACAAAATACATCTTAAAATGGGGGGTCTAGATATATAAAGTGCTTTTATTTCTAAATGGTAAATCAGATATGTATATAAATACCCTGATATAAAACCTAAAACTTTTAGGAATCTATTAAATCAGATCCGCTTTACCCAACATCTGCATCGTGCTGGTTTTGGCGGTGTCGGAGGTCGAACTGCTTTAGGACTGCCAAATCCACAAGTGGCTCCTGGCGTTATACCTTAAGCAGACATTGCCATTGGCTGCACGGAGTTGTATTAAAGGGATACGTCAGGATTTTGGAAATGAGGCCCTTTACTTCCCCAGAGTCAGATGAACTTGTGGATACCATTTTTATGTCTCTGTGTCCAATGTGAAGGAAGTTAGAGGTAGTTTCGCAAGCTGATGCTAACTAGCGTTAGAGCAATGGCCGGAAGTCTATGGACTACCATTCATTTCGCTAACGCTATTTAGCATTGGCTCGCGAAACTACCTCTAATTTCATAAAAATGGTATCCACGAGTTCATCTGACCAAAATCCCGAAGTATTTCGTTAAGAGAAATCTCATGCACAAGTTAGAACACAGGATTGTGACATGTGATCTACACCTCCATTAAGCTGATGGAAATCCTAATTATTTTGTTGAATGATTTTCAAATTGAGCGTCATTATTTCTATATAGCCTACACTTTCTCGTTCTGAACTTCTAACATGTGGGACTGGTGTGGCTCCATGACGATGATCAAGAGCAGCTGCTCCCAGATTTGACAGCTCCAAAACAGTTACACCTCAGACACAGCCAAAAGAGCTATGCGGGGTGTCGGTTAACGCCGGTTAATCCTTGATCTGATTGAGTCTTGCTTCCCTGTCTAAATACATACATAGGGGAGTGTACATCACAAAACAAGTATTATTCTTTTTAAACACTCACATAGCTTAAACTTACAAATTCAAGGTGTGAAATGTCTAGTAAAGTTTCTGTGTCCTTAAAAGAGCTATACCACAAATGCAACTGTAGTTGTTCCATCTCTTTCTGGCTTCTATGACATACAGCAATGTTCTTTGGCAGTAGGTAAAGTAGATTTGGCTTGATGTTTTGCCGCCGTGGAAGGCGGAAGTCATTGTTTCAGAGTGTTAGAAACCAGGTGCTAAGTGTCTTAACATGTTGTTTTCTTTGCAGCTCAATGGAAGGAACCAGGAGTGCGTCTTCGTGGAAGAATTCTTGGAGAACAACTACACAGCTCTCGTGTCAGCCAAGTACAAAGGCTGGTACCTGGGCTTCAACAGGAAGGGGAGGCCCAAAAAAGGATCGCGGACCACACAAACACAGCAGGAAGTGCATTTCATGAAACGCCACCCAAAGGGTAAGGTGGACCCACTGGAAGAGTTTCGTTTCACTACAGTAACTAAGCGGACACGAAGGGCACGTCGCCTAAAACACAACCCCAAAACAAACTGATTGTCCAATGGACAGCACACGCACTGTTGTTTCAAAGGCCATGTAAAGCTTGTTGCCTTAAAACCCCTTAAAGACGTATGTAAAAAGAACGGCGACAAAAAAGAAAAAAAATTCAGAGGTTTTATTTTTATATTTCAGGAACATTGAACATCTCCCAACTGTTGGATGTTTCTGGGTAATTGTTATAATGTGTCTGTTATTTTATTTATACTGGATAAACTAAGGACGACAAAGGACCCTTTTTGCCACCATCTTCTGCTCCTTTCCTTCTGACAGCATGAGTTTATAAATGTTATAGAAATCATGCACTAGATTTGATTGGAATACCTGTCAGTTTTGTTTGTGTTACCCCAGACAACATGGATCCCATATTTTCCACTGGAATCGGGACGCCATGGAGACGAAATGGAGAGAGGCGACAATGGCAGGTGAAACAGTTTACCTAGATAACTGCGTAGCTTTGAGTGCAACATCTGACAGTGCCCCCTCTCTCTCCCTCAACTCCCCCTCTGTTGATACCTTCTGACTCGTGGCCTACTCTGGATGGAATGCGCTGAACACGTTGTGCACTGTGCGATTTCTTTGACATGTTGGTGTGCAACCTATGATTCAGCTGAACACAACATGCTTTGACTAGCCAGACATCAGACAGACGGGGTTGTAAGTTTTGTTTAACCTGAGTTGATGTGGCTCAGAAGTGAACTGAGACAGAAACACTGACTCTGTTAAAATGGGAAATGTAATATCCCACCTCTTGCCTTACTTTCCTTAGTGTGGTAGAATGGTTGAAAAAGACTAATGAATACTGGACAGCTTCTCAAACATTGCCGTACAAGTATATGAGGTTATCTTATATACATATATTTTGACACAGAGCAAGCTATCTGGTATTATTACCATCTGCATCCACCAATTTACCCTGCTTTTCATAGGCCTACAACCAAAAGGTGGATTGTATCACTGGTTGTTCATGGTGCACCCAAGCACCCATGTTCAAAGAGACATCCCAAAAACTCTTCATCTCTAACATTGTGTTCAATCAAGCCAGTTATATTGTCGAGAGCACTGAATTGTTATAATGCGTACTAGGAAAGGTATATATTCATCCTACCCACCCACTATCTCGGTATTGTAAGACCTAACTCTTAAACCCTGAAAACCATATAACGAGAAATGTGCTTATTTTGGATTCGGGGAACAGGTTGCGGCCATCACTAGACCTGGCAACCAGAGGAGTTGTGATCCCTACAGAACAATGTTGACCATTTGCCAGTGACGACAAAGTTCAGCCTCTATTCCTGGGTACAGCTGTAGTAGCCTATATATTTGTCTACCACCTGACAGGTTTTGTATGAGATGCTACTAACAACATGACACATTTATGAATTTTTAAAATGTATGCAAAAATAATTTTATGACTATTATAAGATATTTATTGCCTTTCTTTGTAAATACAATGTGATGAATTTATTTGGCCTCTGTTAATAAAATGAGGACTATATTTAAAAAAGTTATTCTATGTGTTTATAGTTGTGGGGCAAATACTGTACATGTGCCTTTTCTCTCCTAGACATTGGGGTTATATAAATTCACTGGTAACTACTTTCCCATAGAACTTTAGACTAATGTTGTAGCTATCAATTGGTCAGACATTGAGTACATTCCCTTCTCTGCATACTGCCAAGGTATGCATTTTCATATACAAACCTTAAAGTGTGAAGGCTTCTTGTAACAGCAGTAGATGTCTATGTCGAGAAAGGTTGCATTGCGGAATCATTGGAAGAGCTAATCTAAGGATTGGAAATGTGTTTTAATGGCTGACAAGTTTACTATAACCTAACCGTGAACTTTGACGGTACATTAGCTGGTCCATGCTAAGACGTTCTCCAACAGATCTTAGGTGTTAGTAGTTACCTCTCATCACCTCTTTAATATTTGGATAGAATTGATGTTCTAGGAATACTGCATGTACTGACTGTAAGGCAATTTTATCTACAAGGAACAAAATTATTATTATTGTTTTTTGTTGGTCCACATGATACAAATATAGATTTTTGCTAATCTAACATCTGAGTTAAGATGTGGGTTGGCAGACAGTGCCCGCATAACCTTTCACATTACGCAAATTGCAATCATAACTGGGATGTCCTAAACTTATAAAATCAGAGATAAATTGCTTGGAATGTTATGTGGACATCAAAGTCAAGGCTGAAAACCAGGATAAAGGGAGTTTGGTATCATTGAAATTGTGGAAATATGGAGAGATATTTTAGCATTTTGGTGTAGCCAGTGCACTGATGGACTCCTTACTGGCACAACTAAATCTAGAAAGAGGACATTTTGCCATGAGTCCATAACAGTTGAAAGACAAGGAATGTTGAGAGAATAGCAGCGAGCTCTCTGCTGTGAACATTCTATGACTGAACATTGTGTTACTTTAATACAAATGATAATACTTTTATACAAAATGTTGTAAGCCTCTTTTTGGCACAAAGGTTTGAGACATTTTTCCTCCTTAAAAACAGGATGAAGGAATGTGGAAAAGCATGTCTTATAATGTTGTGCGCTGGAATGGTGTTTACAGTAACCGTCAGACTGAAAAATGGCAGTTTTGAACAAAAAAGGTATTTTGTTTAAGTTCCTACTGATGTTATCAGACACCCAGTAGGCTAGCCACCTAGCTACACCAGATGAAGACTCTATTCCTTCATTGGATTTAGATGTCTTATACATGTTTCATACTCTGTCTGCTTTGAAAAGTACTGTTTTGTATGTGACATGAAGATTCTCCAAACCAGAACTCAAAGAAACTAGTGTTCCATTCACGCGTGTATGTTTTTTAGGGATGCTCAGTCATGCTTTGCTGTGTCTCATAGCACCTTTTATTTCATGTATGGTACTCGTACCATACGGAATCCCTTAACAGGTTCATGACCAGGGCTGGTGATTTGTCAATTTAGTATATCAAAATACAAATATTGTGCCTGTGCAAATGACTTACAGGGTAGTAATAATAAAATAATGATATGCATATTAATAATGTCCCTCGACAATCTACATTGAACAAAAAATATAAATGCAACGATTTCAAAGATTTGACTGAATTACAGTTCATATAAGGAAATCAGTCAATAGAAACACATTCATTAGGCCCTAATCTATGGATTTCACATGACTGGAAATACAGATATGCATCTGTTGGTCACAGATACCTTTAAAACAATGGAGTGGCGTGGATCAGAAAACCAGTCCGTATCTGGTGTGACCACCATTTGCCTCATGCAGCGCAACATATCTCCTTCACATAGAGTTGATCAGGCTGTTGATTGTGGCCTGTGGAATGTTGTTCCACTCCTCTTCAATGGCTGTGCGAAATTGCTGGATATTAGCGGAAACTGGTACAGAGCATCCCAAACAAGCTCAATGGGTGACATGTCTGGTGAGTAGGCAGGCCAAGGAAGAACTGGAGTATTTTCAGTTTACAGGAATTGTGCACAAATCCTTGCGACATGGAGTCGTGCATTATCATGCTGAAACATGAGGTGATGGCAGCGCATAAATGGCACGACAATGGCGTCAGGATCTCGTCACGGTATCTCTATGCATTCAAATTGCCATCGATAAAATGCATTTGTGTTCTTTGTCCGTAGCTTATGCCTGCCCATACCCTAACCCCACTGCCACCATGGGGCACTATGCTCACAATGTTGACATCAGCAAACCACTCGCACACACGACGCAATACACGCTGTCTGCCATCTGCCTGGTACAGTTGAAACTAGGATTCATCTGTGAAG
Organism: Oncorhynchus nerka; assembly: GCF_034236695.1. Taxonomy (NCBI): domain Eukaryota; kingdom Metazoa; phylum Chordata; class Actinopteri; order Salmoniformes; family Salmonidae; genus Oncorhynchus; species Oncorhynchus nerka. The sequence continues at coordinate 59,553,222 of NC_088401.1, forward strand.
AGCACACTTCTCCAGCGGTGGTCATCGAAGGTGAGCATCTGCCCACTGAAGTCGGTTACGACTCCGAACTGCAGTCAGGTCAAGACCCCGGTGAGGACGACGGGCACGCAGATGAGCTTCCCTGAGATGGTTTCTGACAGTTTGTGCAGAAATTCTTCGGTTGTGCAAACCCACAGTTTCATCAGCTGTCCAGGTGACTGGTCTCAGATGATCCCGCAGGTGAAGAAGCCGGATGTGGAGGTCCTGGGCTGGCGGGTTACACGTGGTCTGCGGTTGTGAGGCCAGTTGGCCGTATTGACAAATTCTCTAAAATGACAGAGGCGGCTTATTGTAGAGAAATTAACATTAAATTCTCTGGCAATAGTTCTGGTGGACATTCCTGCAGTCAGCATGCCAATTGCACACTCCCTCAAAACTCTGTGGCGTTGTGTTGTGTGATAAAACTGCACATTTTCGAGTGGCCTGCACAAGGTGCACCTGTGTAATGAGCATGCTGTGTAATCAGCTTCTTGATATTCCACATCTGTCTGGTGGATGGATTATCTTGGCAAAGCAGAAATGCTCACTAACAGAGATATAAACACATTTGTGCACAAAATAGGAGAGAAATATGTTTGTTTTTTGCGTAAGGAACATTTCTGGAATCTTTTATTTCAGCTAATGAAACATGGGATCAACACTTGTTGTGTTTATATTTTTGTTCAGTATATTATGGAAGAGAAAGAAGAGAGATGTCATCCAAAGAAATAGAGGTTAAGGGGCAAAACGAGCTCTAAACGAGCACCAATGGTAACAAATGTATAGAACCTTTTGGAATGAACCAAAGACATTTTGCATAAACCTCCTGCCAAGCCTTTCTTTGAGTTAACCTTTGATCACTGGAGGATAGACTTGGAACTGAACCAATAACTTTGAAATGAAACACGAAATCCTCGTTCCAAGTCTTTTCTGCAGGGAGCTGAAACTTTAAATGCAGTAGGGGCAAAATAGTCCTATTATCAGATTTTCTTTTACCTAGTGACAAAATGTCAAATAAATTATTTATGAACTCAATGTTTCTCATAACATCATCCATCAACATATAAAAACATATTAAGAAAGGCATTACAACGGCCTCTTGTCACTGTCTAGAGAAAACGTGCTCTATTTCTGGTGGCACATAAGTCAAACAAATGTCATTGGAACAACCAAAGTCTTCCTCAGAATTTTAAGCACAACAAGCACAAACTTAATAAGAAGCCCTGTCAACACACTATTTGAGACATAGAACAACCGTCGTCTCTCAAATACTACTTAACTTACCATCAGGTTAGGGAAAAACAAAGACAAAACCAAAATGGTCGCCAGGCTCTACTATAGCCATTTACTGTAGATCTATGTCACGTAATTTACCATTGAGACACCGTACTGCAGTCTTTCTTACTCTAGCTAAATATTAAACCGTACTTGACTGGTCTTCTATTATGACTAAACATTCCACAAGGGGAACATTTTGTGATACTCAATGTTTTTATTGTTTGTCTTTGGACCTACAGCTGAGCAGTGTTTTTACAGGATTATAAATCTGCTTATATACAATTATTCTGCTAAAAACCGTCTCAGTTTTCTTTTAATAATAGATATTTGGATGGGTATGAAGCACTGTTGCTTTAGCCGTTGACCCATACTAAGTGGTTAGTTAGAAAAATATTATTCTATTTATAGTAGTTTGATGACAGATGTTATACAGTACATGTACAATATTGTTAATTTAATGGATGACATGTTTTTTTATTTTGATAAAATACCGACATATACGCCTGATTGCCTATTGATCCTAGATGTTTTGTTACTTACAGGGATTTTTTTTTACTGGTATTTTGATTCTTTTTTAGTTGCTCTCCAGATTGTGTCCCTTCATGCATATCTCTTCACATCCTTGGCACACACAACCTGCTGGGTACCCCTCGCTGAGGAAAAAAGGGACCTCCAGAAGGACTTCCATAGTCCTGAATACCCCCCCCCCCATCCCCCTTCTTCCTCTCCCACCATCAGCAGCTGCCAGGTGACACACCTCATTAACTTCCTCTTTCTCCTATTCTCTTGCTCCCTCATTGTCTTGAGATATGAGATGAGCCTTTGTTGGGAGTTTTGCCCCTTTTTTTCTTGGTCAGTGCAGGGCCCATAATTAGTGCTTTGCGCTGGGCGTACTTTCTCACAGGGCTATGACACAATTAATCAGCATTTTCCCACCAATGGGCAAAAGCCCCTTGACTCTTTCAAGGCCAAATCTGAGCCTCTTCAAAGGAGAAATTCTTTTTGGCCATGGGATCATCTATACACTACTAGAGCAAGTGAACTGGGATTTTGAGCGAGGGTCACAAGAGCATGACTAACTGGATATATTTAAGGACTTGAGGCAACATTTCTGAAGTACTTCTACTGGTGCTCTTGTGTCTCATTTCTTTCTCAGTATTTTTATTTGTTGAAGCTCATTTGATCTCACTACATATAGTGAGTTAGAATTTCTTATATCCCTACGTTTGTGCTAAAAATAAATATATTACTCATTAGGATGCATAACTCCAAACATGGCGAAACAAACAACCTGTGCACAAACAACAAATGTAACAAAAATATGAACAATTGTTAAAAATAACCAGGTCATTAGTACATTATTACCTAAAGACCAGTCTTTCTCTCCTCTTTTCTCACATTCTCTCTCTATTTTTGTCCCTTTCTTCAGCCATTTGCATTTTTAATTGATGTTTGAGTTTATTCAGCTGTGATTACTGAGTAAACAATGAAACAAGGTCATTAATTGGAGGTTATTTAAATGTGCGGCCCCTCCAACATTTTGGATGGATGAGGGGTGGCCGTATGGTTGTTTGCTAATCCACTTAGAGACCACCCTGCCTATAAATGCCTCGCCTGATCGGCATAACGTTATATATCAGATAATCAACTTTCTTGTTTTAAGGTAGTAGCATAAAAATATCTAGCTGTTTTCGTTGAGCAGTTATAGCTAGATCGTTTACATTTGACAAATCCTCTAAAATGCTTTTTAATGAGGAAATATAGATCATGTAAATGTTATACTCATCATCATAAATCTGAAAGGCTTTGTCTTTCCAAAGACAACAATAGTGGCAAGTGGGGTGCCAGTGAGAAATCAAAAATGTTATGCAACAAAGTGGGTTCCGTCCCTTTCTTCCCAACATAGGAAGCGGACCAGGGACCCTCCACAGTATGAGTTCCAGAGCCCATCTGGCACATTGACATTATCACATTGATAAAGTATGTGAAGCAGATGAGATCAAGTCAATATCATCCTGCTAATTTCCGCACTGTCACCTGGCATAAAAGCCCATCATTGGTCACTGAACTTCACACTCTGCACTTCAGGCCTTGTGGGACAACAGTGGCCTATTGTGGTTGGTCAGTCCCTGTAATAATGGACCATGGGACTGGGTTCTGCCTGGAGAAGATGGATACCTCTCAAGCCCAGACAGAGGAAAGGCCCAGACAGAGGGAACAGAAGTAAGTGACAAAAAACAACAACTTCCCAGACCTTTCACCTGAGGTCGAAACTCTGGTCCTCCACTGCTGATCTGACATATGTTTTAATAAGCCAAGACAACACTCTGTCATTGTGGCCGCTCTCCAAAACTAATGATGTCAAGTGATTCCCTAACAAAATCCTTTTTAAACGGAATGAGAGCCCCATGAGGGGGAGGCCGGGTAGGGTAGTGGGGTGACCGTGGAGAGGGACAGGTTTGGGAGTGCAGTGGGGGGGGGGGGGGGGGGTTCAGTGCCCCTCGCCACTATCATATCATTGTACACAGAGAAAAGGGCTCACTTTTTATTTACTCCGGTGGTTATTGCCAGAATATTGCTTTTAATTGCTGTCCTGGATTTCTAGCTACCGTAAAGGGGAGTCAGAGACAATTAATCAAAGTAATGGAGCATAATGATGTCTCAGAATGGCCCCGAAGCCCAGGTCAGGGGTTGGACAATGTGAACATTCAGCTACTTAGCTTCCTTTGCTACTTCCTGACAAAATCTGTTTACCCAACACCAATTAAGATGCCTCTCTGTGCGCTGTGGTCAATGGGTTTGACGAAGGGGGTCGTCCAACGACTTGACATGTCCCTGAGCACGAACAAGCTGGCCTGTGTCCTCGCCCTGATAATTGGTGTCCCTTGCAATGTGCCGCTTCCCAGGGCTGTCCTTTGTGTCCCGTGGAAGTCCTAAATGAGGGGAATCAGGGCTTTAATGGGACTCCTGTGAGTTTTAAACAAACAGAGAGCGACCCCCTACTGTTCAGCATGTTGCTTAGAACAGCAGGGAGCTCACAGGCTTTTGCTAGGAGCTAGCGGCCGTGGGGCCCGAGGCCTCTTGTCCAGTCCCATTGTGCATGGGATAGCCTTTCAAGTGCTATAGGCCAACAGTGGGTTCCTGTAGGGAGCACTGAGGTTTGGTCGCTTGTTGTGTCACTCCATACAGATTTAGAGATAGTATTGTGTTTAAATGGAACTCTCACTAACCTTATTGTCTCTAGAACAAACACATGATTAACGATGGTGCCTGCTCTCTACGTATAGTTTACTCTTGAAATTCAAGTGATATACTAATGTTTGGGTGTAAAAATCGGTAAGGGAAGGAGAGAACGGTTTAGGTCCTATCATTTACCCGTATCCCTGATGTCAGGAACATCGTTAAGTTCTTGATTCATCAGAGTAGCGTATAGTTCCCTAAGCATGATCCCTTAGGGACCCCAACCCATTCTAACAACTAAGACATGATTAACATTTACCTAAAAAACAGTGTGACCATTGACTTGGAATGCAATTAGGATCCTCTATCAAACAGATGTTCTAACCTGTTAAAGGCATAACACCGCAATATCCTCCTGGGTCCATTGTGATGATTTGTCCATGGGGCTCTTCGCCGGGGTGTTGATGTTGTGAGCCTAATGTGTTTGTCTTGGCTGTGATGAACGGGATTAGTGGCTGTGTAGTGGTCTATGTGGATCACAGACTACTGGACTTTGAAAGCATACTTGCCTACTTACTCATGTGCAATCCAAAGGACTCACACACATAGGAACCCTTCTTTCAACACATAGTTGACCCCACGCAAATACACACCTACACACGCATGCACACACACACACACACACACACACACACACACACACACTCACACTCACACACAGGTCGTTGTAAGTGTTTGGACAGTGTCCGGGGTCAAAGAGAGAAACGACACACACCAAATAAATCTTTTCTCAGGTGAACGCCAACTAATAACCCATGTACGGCTGCACAGATTAGCTCAGAGCTTTCCTGAAGCATCATGTTAAATAAAACCTTTGGGAGATTAGGTATACGGTACTTGTTTGGATATTTCATGGAACTGAGCTGGGCTCCCTGCCTGTGCCATTAAACCTCTACAACTCATCCAGAACGCCGCAGCCCGTCTGGTGTTCAACCTTCCCAAGTTCTCTCACGTCACCCCGCTCCTCCGCTCTCTCCACTGGCTTCCAGTTGAAGCTCGCATCCGCTACAAGACCATGGTGCTTGCCTACGGAGCTGTGAGGGGAACGGCACCTCAGTACCTCCAGGCTCTGATCAGGCCCTACACCCAAACAAGGGCACTGCGTTCATCTACCTCTGGCCTGCTCACGACGCCAGGACAGCGGAGTCAATCACCACCTTCCGGAGACACCTGAAACCCCATCTCTTTAAGGAATACCTAGGATAGGATAAAGTAATCCTTCTCACCCCCTTAAAAGACTTAGATGCACTATTGTAAAGTGGCTGTTCCACTGGATGTCATAAGGTGAAAGCACCAATTTGTAAGTCGCTCTGGATAAGAGCATCTGCTAAATGACTTAAATGTAAATGTAAAATGTAAAATACTTTGCTGTATTATAGTTTTTTACGATTGTTTACACACTAAAATGTAACTTTTCCCACAATTAGTGAAACCTTACACTCAAAGAGCAAAACACAAGGCTAGATTTGCACAACTGTAAGTACATTGTCAGCTTCACACTATTTGCAAAACATTACACACAGTGATTTGCAAAACACTAAACACACTTGTATACATCAGACACAGAAGTATATCATGATGTCACTTCCTTGCAATTCCAAAGCACTGACTGTCAAATTACCACACCTATGAGCCAATCTGTTAAACACAGCCATCAGGTGCACAAACACATGCTTGCTAAATTGTAGACACACCAATCAGGTTTAAGCACTATAAAAATGCAGCAGGTAGGTTCACCTGCCTTCAACCAAAATGGAAGGAGTCAGAAGAAGAGTGAGGGTGAGAGGTGGAGTACACAGAGGAGGAGAAGGAGGTAGAGGAAGAGGCCGAGCCAGAGGTCGAGGAAGACCTGAAGCAGGAGGAGAACGTGCACAAAGAAGAAGAGGACCAAACTTATCAAATGACATTCGTGCAACACTAGTGGACCATTTTGTGAACCACGGATTGACGCTGAGGGAGGCTGGACTGAGAGTTCAGCCAAATCTTAGCAGATATACAGCGGCATCTGTCATAAGGACTTTTCGACAGGAAAACAGGTAGATCTGTCTACAGTTACAGTAATCAGCTGCTTATTGTACGCACCATATCAGCACTTGTGATACCCCTTCCTGGGACATTGTACAGTAAGTTACATGTGTTATTCTCTACATAGGATTGAGGGTCGGGAACGACAAGGAGGAAGGGGGCCCATATTCATGCAAGAACAGAGAGAGATACTAAACATGGTTTTGGCCAATAATGGTATCAGGCTCAGAGAACTACAAGCCAACATTATCGGTGACCATGCCATTTTCAATCATGTCCATCAGGTCTCTCAGTCAACACTGGCACGCAACAACTTTATCGAGTGCCTTTTGAGCGGAATTCAGAGAGGGTCAAACGGCTGCGGCATGAGTATCCGGAGGTTTGTATTGTTCACTTTAGCACTGTAAATGTGCCTACTGCACACATGACTTTTTTTTTTACATTGACTGTGTACTAGACCTATCCTGAACTACATAATCTTGTCTTTCACTGTATTTCAGGGAGTTTTGCAGATGGATGCTGAGGAAATCCTGCATGAATTCATATATATTGATGAGGCAGGGTTCAACCTCAGGAAAGCAAGAAGGAGAGGCAGAAATATCATTGGCCACAGGGCTATAATCAATGTCCCAGGGCAACGTGGGGGTAACATCACCCTTTGCGCTGCCATTTCACAGCATGGGGTTGTCCTCCGTCATGCCAAAATGGGCCCTTACAACACACCTCACATTCTCACATTTTTGGAACGATTGCACCACATCGTCACAGCAGGTATTGAAATGCACCAGATGCAATACACGGTCATCTGGGACAATGTGTCATTCCACCGCTCTGCTTTGGTCCAGAACTGGTTTCAACACCATCCACAGATGACAGTACTATACCTTCCACCATACTCTCTGTTTCTAAACCCTAGCGAAGAGTTGTTCTCTGCATGGCGGTGGAAGGTTTACGATCTCCAGCCCCAGGCTCAGGTACCCCTCATTCAGGCCAGGAAGGTTTACGATCTCCAGCCCCAGGCTCAGGAACCCCTCATTCAGGCCAGGAAGGTTTACGATCTCCAGCCCCAGGCTCAAGTACCCCTCATTCAGGCCAGGAAGGTTTACGATCTCCAGCCCCAGGCTCAGGTACCCCTCATTCAGGCCAGGAAGGTTTACGATCTCCAGCCCCAGGCTCAGGAACCCCTCATTCAGGCCAGGAAGGTTTACGATCTCCAGCCCCAGGCTCAGGAACCCCTCATTCAGGCCAGGAAGGTTTACGATCTCCAGCCCCAGGCTCAGGTACCCCTCATTCAGGCCAGGAAGGTTTACGATCTCCAGCCCCAGGCTCAGGTACCCCTCATTCAGGCCAGGAAGGTTTACGATCTCCAGCCCCAGGCTCAGGAACCCCTCATTCAGGCCACGGAGGACGCCTGGGACCAAGTCGACGCCGCAGCTGTGCAAGGATGGATTCGACATTCAAGATGGTTCTTCTCGCGTTGTCTTGCTAATGACGATATTGCTTGTGATGTTGATGAAATTCTCCAGCTAAGCGAAGAGATAATGTATAGTATGTTTACTGTAGTATTTTCTGTACAATATTGTCAGTTTTTTTCAGATAATTTTTTATGTTTGTTGTTGTTGTTGTTTACTGTAATTGTAACCTGTACTGGATACAGTATTTTACGTTTGTCTGTTGTTTGCTGAGCTAACAGTGTTATGCACACTACTGTAGTAGCATGAAAACTGTTTTGTTGTGATTCTCCATGTTGACTGAATTGGGTATCTGGAGAGAAATAAGTGTTCAAAAGTGTTCCATTTTGCAAATGATCTGAAGTGTTGTGCTACTTTGGTGTAGGGTTGTGCTAATTGTGTGTAGTGTTTTGACAAACCGGGCCCTGTTTTCAAAATTGTGCTTTAACAATTGAAAAAAAAAAAAACTAACTTAAGTCTCTCATAAGAAACAGTTCAAACCGTTTCCATGTGACCTTGTTCTTTCAATGAATGTGGAACAGAGTTGTATGCATTGATTGTACTGTACTGTATGAGTTAGAAATGCAGGTAAGTTAAACGTGACGACCATACTGTACCCTGTCTCACCTACAGGATGTTGAACAAGGCTGGGATGTTTCATTGTGAAGAACAATCTCTTTTAACCCAACATGTTCTGTAGGGAACATAAAAAGGGCCGACGTATGCAACCTCCTCTGTACCCTGCCTGTGTGTATTTACAGTAAACTGAACCAGCCTTCATCTTTTCAACCAAGCTCCTGAGGTGTACCCCACATAGGACCCAGCTGGCTTTGTTTGCACACCCAGGGGACTCCATCAAGACGGTGAAACTGAGATACAAGGTCTTGGGTTACCTCTTAATGAAACGGATCAACATGGCCCAATCAAAACAACACAGCCGACTGTGGGCACGCAGCCATGACTGAGGGACATCACCTGAGAACCTGACAGGTTGCGCAACTGCCTTTTGTCGACGCCGTGGCACCTTCAGAGAACGACAGTTCATTCGGAGCTAGCTTTGCCGAAACAAGTTCTCTCATTGACCTCCATGTGTCTTTCAACTATGACCATGCAAGTTTGGCAAACTGTTTTGAGAAATGTTGATGGCTGATCACTTGTACAAATAAACAGAATTAGGAAATCGATGTCAACCAGTGTTGTTGATCACTCTTCTATGCATATTGTATTCTTGTGACCAGAGTCATATATTTAGACAGTTAGGCATTTTTTTTTTATATTGGTCTAATTCTAGATATTCAGTTGCATCGCATTGTTTAAATATTCCCCATGTAATGTTAATGGCTGCCAGAGGATGTTGTAGTGTCATGTAAATGCCTCACAATTCAGGAACCTCAACGCTCTAACCCTCTGATTGTTACCACATTTGGGCATTCAAACCCAGCCAGAAGCTGGCCCACTGCGCCTCACTTAGGGCAAGCCTTCTGATTTATCCAGGCTTTTCAACAATGATACCTTACATACAGTAGTGTATAAGGCCTTGGTAATAATTCTGGTCGGCATCAGTGTCAACTATCAGAGTCCAGGGGAATTCCCACTAGTTAATTCATGACTGAGGCGTAATGAATGTAGAGTATGTTGCTGCATCCACAGCGCTCCATCATGTAGAGCTCTGGCAGATGTCTTCTCTGTGTGCTGGAAACAGAGCTTGACTGCCTTCAAGTCTCGATTTGCAAGTCTTCCTTTCTTTCTTTTTTCTCTCTCCATGTAGTGGAGTACTGAGTCCTTCAGCTAGAGAACCCCCTCATGTCAAAGTCACATTTTTTCCCCTCACCGGTCACTGGGAACCAAGAATATCATTAATTTACCACTAGCTGTCTACCTGAGACATGCATTCCTGAACATGAGTAACAATGCCTGTTGGAAATAAAGATGAAATGAAAGGAGTGCCACATCTACTGTGTTTTAAGAATGCATGTTGTGATTGATTTACCTAAAGGTCCAATGCAGCCATTTTTATCTCAATATCAAATAGGTACCTTATTGTGATTGTTTTCAATTAAAATGGCCAAGAAGAAACAAACATAACTTCTTATCAAAGAGCAATTTCTCAGGCCAAAATGTTGCTAGGACTGTCTGGGAGTGATCTGAGTTTGGAGGGGAAAACTGAAAACTATCTGTTATAGTCAGAGAGGTTTGGAACTCCTTTTGTTTTTGGTCTATTAACTAATTTATTGCCTGGCGATGTCACTAGGCAAGCCAAAACTCCATCCCACCATAACAGGCTGAAGTTTCAGGCAGCCTTTTCAAACAGCTCTTACACTAAAAGGGCATTATCATTATCATAACAGTATTATTCCAACCTCATAGTGTAGAAATATATATAAAACAAAGACAAATCACGTTTTTGACTGCCCTGGGCCTTTCATAAAGCAATGAGACACACTTACAAATTACATACAGTACCAGTCAAAAGTTTGGATACACCAACTCATTCAAGGGTTTTTCTTTATTTGTACTATTTTCTACATTGTAGAATAAAAGTGAAGACATAAAAACTATGAAATAACACATGGAATCATGTAGTGTCCAAAAAATTGTTAAACAAATCAAAATATATTTTATATTTAAGATTCTTTAACGTAGCAACCCTTTTCCTTGATGACAGCTTTGCACACTCTTGGAATTCTCTCAACCAGCTTCACCTGGAATGCTTTTCCAATAATCTTGAAGGAGTTCCCATATATGCTGAGCACTTGTTAGCTGCTTTTCCTTCACTCTATGGTCCAACTCATCCCAAACCATCTCAATTGGGTTGAGGTCGGGTGATTGTGGAGGCCAGGTCATCTCATGCAGCACTCCATCACTCCCCTTCTTGGTCATATAGCCCTTACCCAGCCTGGAGGTGTGTTTTGGGTCATTGTCATGTTGAAAAACAAGTGATACTCCCACTAAGGGCAAACCTGATGGGAAGGCATATCGCTGCAGAATGCTGTGGTAGCCATGCTGGTTAAGTGTGCCTTGAATTCTACATAAATCACATACACAGTCACCAGCAAAGCACCCCCATACCATAACACTTCTTTCTTCATGCTTCACGGTGGGAACCACGCATGCGAAAATCATCTGTTCACCTGCTCTGCATCTCACAAAGACACAGCGGTTGGAAACAAAAATCAAAAATGTGGATTCATCAGACCAAAGGACAGATTTCCACCATTGCTCGTGTCTCTTGTTCCAAGCAAGTATCTTATTATTATTGGTGTCCTTTAGTAGTGGTTTACTTTTTATTTATTAAAAAATATATTTGTTAACCCCTCACCACCCCCTTCTTCGGAGGATAAATATCTTAGTTTTTTTTACAGCTTTCTTTGCTACATATACATTTTACCTACACATTTCTTTGCAAAAATTCAACCATGAAGGCCTGATTCATGCAGTTGCATCTGAACAGTTGATGTTGAGATGTGACTGGTACTTGAACTCTGTGAAGCAATTGGGCTGCAATCTGAGGTGCAGTTAACTCTAATGAACTTATCCTCTGTAGCAGAGGTAACTCTGGGTCTTCCTTTCCTGTGGCGGTCCTCATGAGAGCCAGTTTCATCATAGCGCTTGATGGTTTTTGCAACTGCACTTGAAGAAACTTTCAAAGTTCTTGAAATGTTCTGGATTGGCTGACCTTCATGTCTTAAAGTAATGATGGACTGTCGTTTCTCTTTGCTTATTTGAGCTGTTCTTGCCATAGTATGGATTTGGTCTATCTTCTGTATACCACCCCTACCTTGTCACAACACAACTGATTGGCTCAAACGCATTAAGAAGGAAAGAAATTCCACAAATTAACTTTTAACAAGACACACCTGTTAATTGAAATGCATTCGAGGTGACCTCATGAAGCTGTTTGAGAGAATGCCAAGAGTGTGCAAAGCTGTCATCAAGACAAAGGGTGACTACTTTGAAGAATCTCAAATCTAAAATATATTTTGATTTGTTTAACACTTTTTAGATTATTATATGATTATTTCATTGTTTTGATGTCTTCACTATTATTCCACAATGTAGAAAATAGTAAAAATAAAGAAAACCCCTTGAATGAGTAGGGGTGTCCAAGCTTTTGACTGGTACTGCAAGTCTTATACTACAGCAAATACAAAAAAAGAATCTATACTAAACAAAAAAATTAACGCGACATGTGCTGGTCCCATGTTTCATGAGCTGAAATAAAACATCCCAGAAATGTTCCATATGCGCAAAAAGCTTATTTCTCTCAAACGTTTTGCACAAATCTGTTTACATCCCTGTTAGTGAGCATTTCTCCTTTACCAAGATAATCCATCCACTTGACAGGTGTGGCATATCACAAAGCTGATTAAACAGCATGTTCATTACACAGGTGCACCTTGTGCTGGTGCCATAAAAGGCCACTCTAAAATGTGCAGTTTTGGAAACACAACACAATGCCACAGATGTCTTGAGTTTTGAGGGAGCGTGCAATTGGTATGCTGACTGCAGGAATGACCCCCAGAGCTGTTGCCAGATAATCAAATATTAATTTATCTACCATATTCCACCTCATGTCGTTTTAGAGAATTTGGTAGTACGTCCAACCGGCCTCATATCCACAGACTACTTGTAACCACACCAGCCCAGATTGTCTGAGACCAGCCACCCGAACAGCTGATGAAACTGTGGGTTTGCACAACAAATACTTTCTGCACAAACTGTCAGAAACAGTTCATCTGCTCATCTGCGTGCTTGCCATCCTCACCAGCATCTTGGCCTGACTGCAGTTTGGCGTTGTAATCGACTTCAGTGGACAAATACTCACCTTTGGCCACTGGTACGCTGGGGAAGTGTGCTCTTCACAGATGAATCCCATTTTCAGCGTGTATGGCGTCAAGTGGGCGAGTGGTTTGCTGATTTCAACGTGAACAGAGTGCTCCACAGTGGCGGTGGGGTTATGGTATGGGCAGGCAATTTGAATGCACAGAGATACCATGACGAGATCCTGAGGCCCATTGTTGTGCCATTGTTGAGGTATTTGTGACCAACAGATGCATATCTGTATTTCCAGTCATGTGAATTCCATAGATTAGGGCCTACAGCATTTATTTCAATTGACTGATTTCCTCATATGAAATGTAACTCAGCAAAATCTTTGAAATGGTTGCATGTTGCATTTATATGTTGTTCAGTTTATGTAATTACCATAGTAGCAGACTAGTAAATACACTCAGCCATGACTACATTCACGCTCGCTTGTTGGGATATTCTTGGAAAACAGAAAGAACAATGGTAAGTGCTACGTAACATAGGTAATTTCTTTATACATACCCTTATAGTTTCATCATAGGCCCAAGCAATACAAAGGGTTGACAAACAAGGTGTACGATGTGGATCAACAAGAAATCCACAGGCTTTCTCACAGCACAGGAAGGACATTGTTTTAAATGACTTCTGTCATAACACCTGATGGGTGGTGACCGGGGAGGTTACGGGGCATTAAATGGCCTCCGTGGCATCACCCAGGTGGGTGCTACACATTGGTAAGGGATGTGAGTTGCCCAACACATGATCTCACACATGCATCTGTGTGGCGACAATAGGCGGTTTTACACGTTGACCAATAGAACAGAAGAAAAGGTATCCTGTTTCAGAAGTGTACAGTAAGGCAGTTAGGCTTCATTTGGATGGAATCAGCCTTCATCCATCTCCAGACTTCCCACCAGGGTGTCCTCTCTGATCCAGCCTACAAATTAGAGGCTTTGGCTGGAGCTTATCTGTTTCCTGTATAGAAAGATCTGTATAGGTACTTAGGCATGGCTAAGGGTTTTATCCTAACCATCAGGTCAACTTTGACTTCAACAACAATACCAGGCATGATGGGACCCATCTTTTAATTTGACCAGGCAGTGAAGGTGGAGTATAGAATCGGTCACAGCCCACATTTCATGAATACCGTTTTAAAGATCTAAGGGAAATTGTCACTTGATGTATTGTTCACTGTGCTGATTATAGATCAACTATGGATAATCAAAGATCAGTAGTAAGCTATAATTCACGGCTCTTCAGATCTCTGGGTTGGGGGTCAAGTTTGATAGTTGGCCTGGCTACCACGCCATTCCTTGTGCATTTTAACAGCTTCACATGTCCAATGAGGTAAATTCACGATATTAAATTCACCCAAAGACTTCAATTCTAACTTGATTGATTGACATGTACACGTTAAATAATTTTGCATTGCTCGCACATCTCCTTTTGGCCAGTCAGTAAAAGCTCTGAGTTTATGACTCAAGGTATGTGATTATTATCAACTAAATTAAAGCAATATTTCTTCCCGACAGTAATGTATGAACAGTATACCACCTCAACATAGCTAGTCTGAGGTAGAAGTTAACTCAGAGGTGAAGCATTGATCAACAAAGTCAACAAAGTAGTGCAGACAGAGCCACCAGTGCTTAGTCAGAGAGGGCAACCCAAGAGGGACTGTGAAGGTAGCAAGCTGCCATTGCAACCCCCCTTATGCATAGGTCACACCCATAGTGTCCATGTTCCAAAATGAAAGAGAAAGTGTTGAAATTAGACAGTGCCCATCTTTTCTATTCATTGAGGCCAATGGCTAGTTCTACACTACACATGACACGGACAGGGACTCATCTCCACATTAGATCACTTAGAGCTAGTTCTACACTACACATGACACAGGACAGGGACTCATCTCCACATTAGATCACTTAGAGCTAGTTCTACACTACACATGACACGGACAGGGACTCATCTCCACATTAGATCACTTAGAGCTAGTTCTACACTACACATGACATGGGACAGGGACTCATCTCCACATTAGATCACTTAGAAGAAAATTATTTTAGTGTGAACTACACTACATGACCAGAAGTATGCGGACACCTGCTTGTCGAACATCTCATTCCAAAGTCATGGGCATTAATATGCAGTTGGTCCCCCCTTTGCTGCTATAACAGCCTCCACTCTTCTGGGAAGGCTTTCCACTAGATGTTGGAACATTGCTGCCGGGACTTGCTTCCATTCAGCCACAAGACCATTAGTGAGGTCGAGCACTGATGTTGGGCGATTAGGCCCGGCTTGCAGTCGGCGTTCCAATTCATCCCAAAAGTGTTTGATGGGGTTGAGTTCAGGGCTCTGTGCAAGCCACCCAAGTTTTTCCACACCGATCTGGACAAACCATTTCTGTGTGGACCTCGCTTTGTGCACTGGGGCATTGTCATGCTAAAACAGGAAAGGGCCTTCACCAAACTGTTGCCACAAAGTTGGAAGAACATAATTGTCTAGAATGTCATTGTATGCTGTAGCGTTAAGATTTCCTTTCACTGGAACTAAGGGGCCTAGCCCGAATCATGAAAAACAGCCCCAGACCATTATTCCTCCTCCACCAAACTTTACAGTTGGTGCAATTCATTTGGGCAGGTAGCGTTCTCCTCACATCCACCAAACCCAGATTTGTTAGTTGGACTGCCAGATGATGAAGCGTGATTCATCCCGCCAGAGAATGTATTTCCACTGCTCCAGAGTTCAATGGCAGTGAACTTTACACCACTACAGCCGACGCTTGGCATTGTGCATAGTGATCTTATGCTTGTGTGCAGATGCTCGGCCATAGCAACCCATTTCATGAAACTCCTGAAGAGCAGTTCTTGTGCTGACGTTGCTTCCAGAGGTATCTTGGTAGTGGGTGTTGCAACTGAGGACAGACGATTTTGAAATGCTTTATCACTCGGCGGACCCATTCTGTGAGCTCACAATAACAGCACTTACAGTTGACCGGGGCAGCTCTAGCAGGGCAGAAATTTGACGAACTGACTTGTTGGAAAGGTGGCATCCTATGACAGTGCCGCGTTGAAAGTCAATGAGCTATTCAGTAAGGCCATTCTACTGCCAATTTTTGTCTATGGAGATTACATCACTATGTGCTCGATTTTATAAACCTGTCGGCAATGGGTGTGGCTGAAATAGCCGAATCCACAAATTTGTAGGGCTGTCCACATACTTTTGGATATATAGTGTATGAATTGGATCATCATCTACCATGCAGTAAGTGTCATTTCTTTGCTACACTCTCAGAAAAAAAGGTCATATCTAGAACCTTAAAGGGTTCTTCGGCAGTCCCCAAAGGAGAACCCTATGAAGAACCCTTTTTGATTCCAGGTAGGACGCTTTTGTTTCCAGGTAGAACCCTTTTTGGTTCTAGGTAGAACCATTTTGGTTCCATGTAGAACCCTTTCCACAGAGTTCTAGTTCTGCCATCTAACCAGAATACATGATTCCTATCAAACCAGAAGGAACAGTATGCCTGACCCCACATTTTTTATTGATTACCGGACATAACATCTCTGGTGGGCAATTCCCTTTCATATCCCATGACTGAGCTCTAACACAAGGACACACAGAGTGGGTTTGCACTGATATATCGCTTAGCGGAGGTCTTCAAACCGTTCACTGCCTGTTCGGGACTTTCCACAACAGCTATAGCTACAGTCATTAATCAGCTCCAAAACCTACGTCAAACTCCTTCTGTCACATTTTAATGATTCATTCCCTGGAGAGAGAAAAAATATCACCCCTGAAGCTGGGATTTCACCATTGAACAATTCAAAGGCAATTTGTAGATGCTACTTTGTCATGTATTCTGGTGGAACGAATGAACAGATTCTGAAGGATGATTTTGTTTACACAGGTTTTGTTTACACAGTGTACACTGTCAATCACAGCTTTTGACCACTTCAAAGCTCCAAGGGGAGAATGAAGAGATTATTTTTGAACGGTGGGCTGAGGATAGCACGTTTTAGTTGAAGTGTAAAAGTGGCCTTTTGTAGTATATTCTTCCTGGATATATGTACATTTTTCATCATTTGTATTCAAATGGTCAAAGAAATGGAACATGAGACAGTAATATGTAATACATTTAAAATGAAGCATGAATGACATTACCTGTGCCTGTTTTGTCTAAGATTTCCTTGAGGGTACTTCTTTTGGATCAACAATGGAAATACCCCAATAAATCATCAATTGCAAATGTCATCAATGTAATTTTTGCTTAGTTCTAAAGACAGAATTACAACATTAAAAGGTATGTTCCTCGATCCACATCAATGTATTTTTTGTAGACAACTCTGAGAAACATACATCAGGAGAAGTTAAGAGATGAAATCCATTTTCTTAAATTCCTTGGCACAAAAGTTAGCCTAACCATAACAATATAAAACAGTATCACTTAACGGTGTCAGAAAAGCATTGCAGATGTGCCTCGTAGAGTCTGGGTAAGGAAAAGATTATATTTATGTATTTGTCTTACATCTGGGGTTAAGCCATGTCATTTGTAACAAAGACATAACATGAAACCCAAAGCCTTTTGTTCAAGTATTTTGCTCTTAAATTGTTTTTCTATTCTCACTAAATTCACAATTTAATAAAGTCTGGTTTACATTCAAATGCACTCCATAAACAATTTTTTAAAACTATTTCTCAGCTGCAGTCTAAATAAAATATCACACTATCCAATCTCTTTCAAAGTGTTTTGAAGTCTGGTTATTTTATCAGTTTTTATGGGCGAGTGGAGGGAAGACTAAATAAGTGGAATGTCTGAAGGTGGGAGGGTTCCAAGAGGTCATAAAAGAGAGTTTCTCGCTCTTCACTTGACCTAAAATGCCAAATGAAGGTCCATCTCTCTCATTCAGCTCAGTCTGGTCTGGATGTAGGTGTTCCACAACCACCCAATAGTAGGCATCATCACTAGTAGTTTTTCAATCTCTAGGAGATGCAGAGCTTACAAATCAATAGGAGATCTTTATGTCCTTACGGACATGATTAAAAAATCATGTATTGGTTGCTTCCACAGATTTGCAGATGTTATCGCAGGTGCAGCAAAATGCTTGGGTTTCTAGTTCCAACAGTGCAGTAATACATAGTAATATATATTTAAAAAACAGTACACATATAAACAGAGATAATAAGTTACACAGTAAGAGCCATGCCTAGAATACAGTACATACAGTTGAAGTCGGAGGTTTACATACATCTTAACCAAATTCATTTAAACTCAGTTTTTCACAATTCATGACATTTAATCCTAGTAAAAATTCCCTGTTTTATGTCAGTTAGGATCACCACTTTATATAAAAAATGTGAAATGTCAGCATAATAGCAGAGAGAATGATTTATTTCAGGTTTTATTTCTTTCATCACATTCTCAGTGGGTCAGAAGTTTACATACACTAATATGAGTATTTGGTAGCATTGCCTTTAAATTGTTTAATTTGGGTCAAATGTTTCGGGAGGCATTCCACAAGCTTCCCACAATAAGTTGGGTGAATTGTGGCCCATTCCTCCTGACAGAGAGTCAGGTTTGTAGGCCTCCTTGCTCGCACACGCTTTTTCAGTTCTGCCCACAAATGTTCTATAGGATTGATGTCAGGGCTTTGTGATTGCCACTCCAATACTTTGACTTTGTTGTCCTTAAGCTATTTTGCCACAACTTTGGAAGTATGCTTGGGGTCATTGTCCATTTGGAAGACCCATTTGCGACCAAACTTTAACTTCCTGACTGATGTCTCGAGATGTTGCTTCAATATCCAAATAATTTTACTTCCTCATGATGCCATCTAATTTGTGAAGTGCACCAGTCCCTCCTGCAGCAAAGCTCCCCCACAACATGATGCTGCCATCCCCGTGATTCACGGTTGAGATGGTGTTCTTTGGCTTGCAAGTCTCCCCTTTTTTCCTCCAAACATAACGATGGTCATTATGGCCAAACAGTTCTATTTTTGTTTCATCAGACCAGAGGACATTGCTCTAAAAAGTACGATATTTGTCCCCATGTGCAGTTGCAAACCATAGTCTGGCTTTTTTTTTATGGTGGTTTTGGAGCAGTGGCTTCTTCCTTGCTGAGTGACCTTTCAGGTTATGTCGATATAGGACTCGTTTTTACTGTGGATATAGATACTTTTGTACCTGTTTTCTCCAGCATCTTCACAAGGTCCTTTCCTGTGTTCTGGGATTGATTTGCACTTTACGCACCAAAGTACGTTCATCTCTAGGAGACAGAATGCGTCTCCTTCCTGAGCGGTATGACGGCTGCGAGTTTGGTGTTTATACGTTCGTACTATTGTTTGTACAGATGAATGTGGTACCTTCAGACGTTTGGAAATTGCTCCTAAGGATGAACCAGACTTGTGGAGGTCTACAATTATTTTTCTGAGGTCTTGGCAGATTTCTTTTGATTTTCCCATGATGTCAAGCAAAGAGGCACTGAGTTTGAAGGTAGTTCTTGAAATACATCCACAGGTACACCTCCAATTAACTCAAATGATGTCAATTAGCCTATCAGAAGCTTCTAAAGCTATGACATCATTTTCTGGAATTTTCCAAACTGTTTAAAGGCACAGTCAACTTAGTGTATGTAATCTTCTGACCCACTTTAATTGTGATACAGTGAATTATAAGTGAAATAGTCTGTCTGTAAACAATTGTTGGAAAAATGACTTGTGTAATGCACAAAGTATATGTCCTAACCGACTTGCCAAAACTATAGTTTGTTAACAAGAAATTTGTGGAGTGGTTGAAAAACAAGTTTTAATGACTCCAACCTCAGTGTATGTAAACTTCTGACTTCAACTGTATGTATAAAGTGGGTGAAACAGTATGTAAATATTATTAAAGTGACCAGTGTTCAATGACTATGTACATAGGGCAGCAATCTCTAAGGTCCATTACATAATACATATAGGATTGAGATGTGTTGCAGATCCAGGCTACAACACCCATGCTGTAATCTTGACCACATTCATATGATACAAGTGTTCTACATGTACACATGTACTGTGTGTTACCTTTGGATTTAGTTAGCGGAGAGGAACAGACTGAGGCCACGAGAGCAGAGCAGAGACCTCTTATTCTCCATCAGAAGAGGAAAACTAATACCTTATGGACAATTGCCAGTTACAGCTTATAGGGATGGTGATGTAATGTTTATACAATATAGGAATATTTCATATCGCTGTCAAAGCTCCAACTCACCTGTGTTTATTGAATCCCCAAAGAATCTTCACAGCCCAGAACTGAGGTAGAGACAATAATCAGTCTGTGACAGAGGAAGGGTCTGCTGGGTTCAGGCCTACTTGAAAGAGACCACTCTGCTGAGGCCACGCTGACTGAGGCTCAAGGGGGCTGGGGAGAAGAGATATCTCATCTGCCAGACAGAGCACTAAAATGAGACTGTTAAATAAAGTTGAAATGAGAAAGGAGGGCCTCTGCTGTATGTGTGGGTATTTTATCGAACCCGAGGTGTTCCCCCCAGAGAGTTGTCCCCTAGCAAAATTCTGCTCAGTCCATAAGGAGGAACAGCTGTGCTCCAACCAGTTCATTTGGAGGAACAACTACCCATGTGCTGTACATCTGTGGGACTGTCAGTGGAGGCTCCTCCAAGGAGGTAGGGGAGGACAACCCTCCGCAGTGAATTTCATACAAATAAAAATAGTGAAACATTAAAAACGTTATCCTTTGTAGATAAAACTATACAAAATATATTCACGTCACCAAATAATTGATTAAAACACACTGTTTTCCAATGAAGGTTTACAGTAGCCTCAACAGCACTCTGTAGGGTAACACCATGGTGTAGCCGGAGGACAGCTAGCTTCCGTCCTCCTCTGGATACATTGACTTCAATACAAAACCTAGGAGGCTCATGATTCTCACCCCCTTCCATAGACTTACACAGTAATTATGACTAGGGCTGTTGCGGTGACTGTATTACCGCCACACTCGCAGTCACGAGTCATGAAGGCAGTCAAATTCCATGTGACTGTTTAGTCACGGTAATTAGACTTCTGATGCTGCTGATGGTCATTAGTAGCCTACCAAACTTGATAACTGCCTGGTACTCAGCACTTTATTGTCCCTCTAATCACTCTGACATCATTGCAAATGTATTTCAAAATCTAATTGTTGCTCAACATCTCAATAGGCTAGGTAATTGCACGAAAAACAGAGTGATGGCCTCTACTGAATAGAGGAGGATCAGCTTTCTATAGGCTAGGCCTACTATATTTATTTCTCAACTTTCCTAATATTAAGCACATTGCTTATATTTACAACAGGAGTATAGCCTACCTGGCTGGCATGTATATAAAACAGCGTCTCCATTAGCTGTTTAACTGTATAGATGACATGTATTTTTTTCCCTGAGGCCCATGTTTTGATACAGGTGCTGTCACCCCCTGATCTGTTTCACCTGCCTTTGTGCTTGTCTCCACCCCCCTCCAGGTGTCGCCCATCTTCCCCATTATCACCTGTGTATTTATACGTGTGTTCTCTGTTTGTCTGTTGCCAGTTCATTCACTCAAGGAGTCCACCTTGCATCTGATGAACTCCGGAAGTCCCCTGCCTGCCTTGACCTGTCGTTTGCCTGCCCCTGTTTAAAGAATAAACTTTTGTTTCCTCAACACTGTCTGCACCTGGGTTATACATTAAAACGTGATAGGTGCATGATAATGGTCCATTCTAAATCCCCCCAAAATTCACCCATATATTATTTAGTATATGTAAAGACAAGATTAAATCAAGAATAGTTTGATGGGTGACAATATTAGCCTATTACTTGTGAATGATGCCTTGCATAACAAACAATGCCCTTTTCTGCAATAAGGTTTGTATCACAACAAAGTGGCCAAATAACTTCTTAAAATGAAGCACATTAGTCCGCTTTACAAGGGGTGTAGAGAATACCTGGCATACACAAGCAGCTTGTGAGTTTCAAGTTTGGGGAAGTTCATTTCCCCCATAAAAATGCACCTTTATGATAAAAGCACTACACTTTTGATAATGGTGTTTTCCACTAATGGAACATTCACGCTTATAGCCTACTACCATGTGCGCATTGCTGCGCTGATAACTTGAAGAAATAGCCTAATAGTTTATTAACATTTTAAGCTGAACATTCTGATCTGTTGTGTCAGCCACATTGTGTAAAAAGGTATTTTGATGCTAGTGGTTGTATTAATTTGGGATCTATTGCATCCCACAACTGTCCCAGACTATGTTTGGAATATTTATTTCTAGCACAGAATAGAATAGGTTGACCTTTGTACTATGGGTGATAGTAGATTGACATAGTGCTTTTGCTGTTCGTTAGGCCTACTCATTGTGTTGGCTGACGAAAAGTAAATATGGACAGTTCTTCCAATATCTTCAATATGCACCCCGGAATTGTATAAGGATGCACACAGTTGCGTCCCCAACATGTCTGTCTTCACTTGTAGCCTGTGAGAAAGACCCGATCATGTGATGGAGTACACTCAGGGAGAAGGGCACAACGGCCACTGGCCGCAAAAGGCATGGATTTATTTTAGGGTGCATTACTTCACTGTGAAATTCTAGGCATTATCAAGTCCTTGTCAAATTGTGAATGAGTGACTGATGTAGTGTGTACAGCCTGCACAAAAAAAACAAAGCATGCCTTTTCAAGATACTTTTTTCAAATCATCATTAGAGGCGCATGATGCAGCCTTACAATGTATTAAAAATCAAAACATACAGCCCAACGTTTGTAGAACAATTAAAGTTAATAACTCTAAATTAAGCATATAGGTATACCTATTTCTTTGTTAACCGCTCAACACAGAATAGCCGCATGTCCGCACTCCCTCAAATCATTTGGAAAAAATATCCTTTCAATTTTATTCAGCGTTGTTCAATTGTATTCATCATGCTATAAAATAATGCCATGGAATTCTTAGCAATTATTGTCTGCTAAATTAACTAGTGTAGCCCACATCCATTTGGCATAGACCTAACACAAGGACAACTCAGAGTATGCTATTATGTTCTTCTAAAATAGACTACATTTTCTTCATATCATGCTTCTTTAGACCTGTCTAAAATAAATAATGGATTTATTGTGAAGGTGTAGGCTATATTGAATGGATTTATTAGACTTTTTAAAATGTAGATGTTTCAAAGGTCAGCATCAGTGGCTTGTACAGCAGACGATGGTGGAAGCCAGGAGATGCTAAATGTGTTTATGTTAATTACCGGGAGTTATTTGTTTGACAATCACCGGCTGATGAAATTTCGTGACCGCCACAGCCCTAATTATGATTTATTATTGTTATGATTTTCTAATTTATTAGAAAACACTCTGACGTTTCCAAATCTGCAAAGATATTATCTGTGAGTGCCACAGAACTGATGCTACAGGCGAAACCAAGATGAAATTTCAAACAGGAAATGCCCCAGATTTTGAATGCGCTTTGTTCCAATGTCTCCTTATATGGCTGTGAATGCGCAAGGAATGAGCCTACACTTTCTGTCGTTTCCCCAAGGTGTCTGCAGCATTGTGACGTATTTGTAGGCATATCATTGGAAGATTGACCATAAGAGACTATATTTACCAGGTGCCCTGCTTGGTGCCCTCCGTTGCAATTATTGCGCAATCTCCAGCTGCGTGTATTTTACCATTTGCTTCATAGGAGAAACCAAACTGCCACGAATGACTTATCATCGAATAGATATGTGAAAAACACCTTGAGGATTGATTCTAAACAACATTTGCCATGTTTCTGTCGATATTATGGAGTTAATTTGGAAAAAAGTTTGGCGTTGTAATGACTGAATTTTCGGGGTTTTTTCTTAGCCAAACGTGATGAACAAAACGGAGCGATTTCTCCTACACAAATAATATTTTGGGAAAAACTGAACATTTGCTATCTAACTGAGAGTCTCCTCATTGAAAACATCCGAAGTTCTTCAAAGGTAAATTATTTTATTTGAATGCTTTTCTTGTTTTTGTGAAAATGTTGCCTGCTGAATGCTAGGCTTAATGCTATGCTAGCTATCAATACTCTTACACAAATGCTTGTGTAGCTATGGTTGAAAAGCATATTTTGAAAATCTGAGATGACAGTGTTGTTAACAAAAGGCTAAGCTTGTGAGCCAATATATTTATTTCATTTCATTTGCGATTTTCATGAATAGTTAACGTTGCGTTATGGTAATGAGCTTGAGGCTATAATTACGCTCCCGGATACGGGATTGCTCGACGCAACAGGCTAGCACTGTAGTGCATAAAATATGGTGAGCTGTTGACTCAAAGAGAAAGACAATAGTTGAACAGTTTTTAAGAAATACATTTCTTCAAAAATTAAGAAATTAGCTAGCCGGCTATGACTATCCAACACAACACTGGAACTCTTCCAAGTCAAAGTAAGCTTTTGGTTTGACTAATTTATTACTGTGACAACAATGTACGCTGTGTGTATCGGTTATGGTGTGGTTTGGCTTGGAAAGGTTTTTTCGCCTGGTCACATACAGCGTATGTGTTGTGCATTGAAGTCCACAAGTGAAGGGAAAGGTGAGAGGATGAAAGCGGGTGGATGAATAGAAGGAATACAACGTGGCTGCTATGAAAGTGAAATGTGTTTACGTATGATCAGGGGTGTATTCATTCTGCCGATTCTGTTGAAAAAGTTTGTTAAACAGACGCAAACAGAACAAAACGGGGATAAACATACCTGAATTTATCCAATAGAAACTCTTGTTTGCAACTATTGGACTAATGATTACACCCTAGATCAGCTAGATGCAGGCAAGAGTGTGCAAGGCTAGGTTGTAGCAATGTCATTACTGGTAAGTGTTTGGATTTGTGTGTCTATGTGTGTGTGTGTGAGCTTAAGAACACAGAAAATGTTTAACTCCTGTCACTGGCGCTCCTTCATTTGGTTAAACTCATTTGCAGCGTTCCCTCCATTAAGCACATGCAAAGACAGAGGATTACGCTTAGCGTCACCTCAGCAAAGTGACACATTTTGATATGACTTGTTTATCCGACGGCGAGCGAAGCAGGGCTTTAATGGGCCTTCTTGAATGACTGCATATTAGCGAGCGAGAGAGAGCAAGTGAGCGGGGTCAGAGGTTTTGCATTGCTCAGTCATGTTCTCATCAAGCCCTGTACAAGCAGCCATGCCAAGTCCAGGCCTCATGCTTTATGTAACGCTGTGAGGTGGAATGCTCAGCTCTGCTCAGAATCAAATCCGCCTTTGTTTAACAAAACACCCACTAATCTGTGACGTCGGAATATTTTAGTCAACTATTTTGATGGAATCAGCTGCCGTCAGGTAAACGCAGAGCACCCAAATATTTTGACAGATTCCAAGGTTACTGACATATTTTGATGAAAGTTGGAACAAAATATTTTGATAAGGAAATCCCTGGAAGATTAAATTAATGGCACATTGTCGAGTTGATCCGTAAGTTTCTGGGGCATGATGGAGGTATATGGAATCAATATATGGCTTAGAATTTGGCAATATATCCAGGGATTAAGAAAATAAAATAAGATATCCCATCACTGAACACATATCTTAAAAACAAGATATCCCATTATTTGATCACAAAGCCGTAGCAATGTAGATCGGTACTTAAAATAAATACATCTGATGAATACTTTTCAACATAAGGAGTTGTCTGTCTCTGACAGGTCACATATTAGAATGAAATAACAAGGTTTATTGGGTGATATCCAACTTCCACCAGGAACCAGGAAGTTATCATAAGCGCGAGACTGGTATAAGGAACCAATTTTACATTTGGCCTTAGGGTGAAGCATATCTAAACATCACCCACAATGACAGGGGAGAGGCTGTGACAATAGGTGAACAATGATGAACAGAGCCATGGAGTTCAATGCACACAGTCAATGGAACATCAAGAAACTGGCCAAAGGTTTGACTCTACCTTGGCTGGCTCGAACATAACTGCCGTTCAGAGAAAATAATGACAAGAACATGACAGCTGTCTGTCCATGTTCAAACTGTTGCCTAATGATAAATGAGGGTGCCATACTGGATGACCGCCGTTTAGCAAGCTCTGACCCAATTTAGCTATTTTGTGGTTATTTTGTCATTTATTTTTTCTTTATTTTCACAAAATGTATCTACTATTATTTCTTACAACCGACAATAACTTTTGAACATCAGATCGACAGTTACTTACCCCAATTCCGGCTTCAGATCATGACTCCATACAAACAGAAACTCAAACAGGAAGCCCCCGTGACTCGCGCCGTTGAGAAATGGTCACCAGAATCTGAATCTGAGGTTATGCTACAGGACTGCTTTGCTAGCACTGATTGGACTATGTCCAGAGACTCCTCTGGTAACATTGAAGAGGTAACCACCTCCGTCACCGGCTTCATTAGAAAATGTATTGGCTGCATCCCCAATCAAAAGCCCTGGATTAACACTGAAGTTTGCGCTAAACTAAAGGACACGGTTACTGCACACAGAGCTATCGTAGACAACCCTGAGGCTACGGCCGAGGACAGGAATTAGCACAAGAAGTCCTGCAAGAAGTCCCAGTCTGTAATCCCCACATGTTTTAAGATGACCATCATCTTTCCTGTCCCCAAGAACTCTAAGGCTTCAAGCCACAATGACTACCACCCTTTAGCACTCACTTCTGTAATCAGGAAGTGCTTTGAGAGGCTGGCTATGGCACACATCAACTCCACCATCCCAGACCCACTCCAATTTGCATACCTCCCCAATAGATCTATAGATGACGCAGTCTCAATTGCTCTCAACACTGCCCTAACCAACCTAGATAAGAGGAATACCTACGTGAGAATGATGTTCATTGAGCTTAGGATTCTGGGTCTGAACACCTCCCTCTGCAACTGGGTCCTGGACCTCCTGACGGGCCGATCCCAGGTGGTGAGGGTAGGCAACATCACCTCTCCCACGCTGACCCTCAACACAGAGGCCCCACAGGGGTGTGTGCTTCGTCCCCTCCTGCACTTCACCTACGACTGCGTGGCCACACACGACTCCCACACCATCATCAAGTTTGTTAACGACACAACAGTGATAGGCCTGATCACCAGCGATGATGTGTAAGCTACCAGGAAGGAGGTCATTGACTTGACAGTGTAGTGCCAGAACAACAACCTTTCCCTCAATGTCAGTAAGACCAAGAAGCTGATCATGGACTACAGGAAACAGGAGGGGAGAGCACACCCCCATCCACATCGACGGGGCTGCAGTGAAGCAGATGGTCCAAATCACTAAAGACTTAAAATGGTCCAAACACACGTGCACGGTCGTGAAGAAGGCACGACAGCCCTCTTCCCCCTCAGGAGGTTGAAAAAGTTTGGCATGGGCCCTCAAATCCTCAAACAATTCTACAGCTGTGCCATTGAGGGCATTTTGACTGGCTGCATCACTGCCTGGTATGGCAATAGCCCTCGATCACCGTAATAGCACCTGGTACAGCAATAGCCCCCGATCACCGCAATAGCACCTGGTATGGCAATAGTCCTCGATCACCACAATAGCACCTGGTATGGCAATAGCCCTCGATCACCACAATAGCACCTGGTATGGCAATAGTCCTCGATCACCACAATAGCACCTGGTATGGCAATAGCCCTCGATCACCACAATAGCACCTGGTATGGCAATATCCTCGAACACCACAATAGCACCTGGTATGGCAATAGCCCTCGATCACCGCAATAGCACCTGGTATGGCAATAGTCGTCGATCACCGCAATAGCACCTGGTATGGCAATAGACCTCAATCACCGCAATAGTACCTGGTATGGCAATAGCCCTCGATCACCGCAATAGTACCTGGTATGGCAATAGTCGTCTATCACCACAATAGCACCTGGTATGGCAATGGCCCTCGATCACCACAATAGCACCTGGTATGGCAATAGCCCTCGATCACCACAATAGCACTTGGTATGGCAATAGCCCTCGATCACCAGAATAGCACCTGGTATGGCAATAGCCCTCGATCACCACAATAGCACTTGGTATGGCAATAGCCCTCGATCACCACACTAGCACCTGGTATGGCAATAGCCCTCGACCACCACAATAGCACCTGGTGGGTGGCTCTTGAACAGCAGGCTCTTGAACAGCTTCTATGCCCAAGCAAGAAGACTGATAAATAGCTAACAAATATCTACCCAGACTCTCTGAGTTAACCTTGAATCTTTATTGACCTATTTCTGCACTGTGCACACTCACAGGGCCCTACACACACACTCACTCCATCATCTGCTCACTCACAAATAATATGCACATACATTTATACTGACTCTACACACACACCCACTCACATCTAAGCTGCTGCTACTCTGTTTATCTTATATCCTGTTGCATAGTCCCCTTACCCCTATACGGGGCTCCCAAGGGGAGCAGCAATCTAAGGCACTGCATCTCAGTGCTAGAGGCAGACACCCTGGTTCGATTCCAGGCTGTATCACAACCGGCTGTGATTGGGAGTCCCATAGGGCGGCGCACAATTGGCCCAGAGTCGTCCGGGTTTGGCCGGTGTAGGCCGTCATTGTAAATAAGAATGTGTTCTTAACTGACTTGCCTAGTTAAATAAAGGTTCAATTTACCTCCATTACTCCAGTATTCCTGCACATTGTAAATATGGAATTAGAACTGACCCTGTATACAGTATGCTTGCTTACTTATTGTGTTCTTCATATTTCTTCTTATTTCTTGTGTGTTTTTCTAGTGTTACATTGTTATTGATTATTGCATTGTTGAGTTTGCAAGAAAGGCATTTCACTGTACTTGTGCATGTGACATTGAAACTTCAAATCATTTTCAGTCAAGGTGACACTCAATGATATCTTAATAATGCATGCATTGACACATTGACATTTAAGAATTGTGGCCTTTGGTAGTGCACGGAGAAAAAATTGGTGCCTAGAATGTGTGGAGTACATCATCCTGATATGACTTGCTACACAATAGTACAATCAATTGGCATCACTGTGCCCACCTGGAGCCACAATGCTATTTTACCTTACAAACTCTGGATAATTGTACTTTCCTGTCCCCCATCATCACTGCCCAAAGTGAATCCCTACTGGGATTTCTGCCTTTGAAAGGTGAAGACAAATAATGTATTCTACTTCTATAGGGAACAGCCATTGAGAAGTGTTTCTAGGATAAACATTCCGCGATACAAAATACCAGTTTGCAATAATTATGATCCTCTAAAACATAAAGCATTACAAGCATGGATTAAATAGACTTCTCATTTAAAATGAAACACATTTGAGTTAAGTGTTTTTTAAAGAATGTTTTACATTTCATTGGTGTGAAAGAAAATGAAATTGCTTGTCCTGCGTGGAATCCACAACAGACTGATTCTTCACAGTGAAGTTAAAACATAGTGTGGTGAAGTGTTTTGAATCACAATTGATTGATTTAGGCTGTCTGGCTGCAAAGGCTCACTAAGATCTACCCTCGCTGAAAAGGCTCACTAAGATCTACCCTCGCTGAAAAGGCTCACTAAGATCTACCCTCGCTGCAAAGGCTCACTAAGATCTACCCTCGCTGCAAAGGCTCACTAAGATCTACCCTCGCTGAAAAGGCTCACTAAGATCTACCCTCGCTGAAAAGGCTCACTAAGATCTACCCTCGCTGAAAAGGCTCACTAAGATCTACCCTCGCTGAAAAGGCTCACTAAGATCTACCCTCGCTGCAAAGGCTCACTAAGATCTACCCTCGCTGCAAAGGCTCACTAAGATCTACCCTC
Source organism: Oncorhynchus nerka (assembly GCF_034236695.1). NCBI lineage: Eukaryota > Metazoa > Chordata > Actinopteri > Salmoniformes > Salmonidae > Oncorhynchus > Oncorhynchus nerka. The sequence goes on from NC_088401.1 coordinate 59,582,831, forward strand.
GCTGAAAAGGCTCACTAAGATCTACCCTCGCTGAAAAGGCTCACTAAGATCTACCCTCGCTGAAAAGGCTCCCTAAGATCTAGCCTCGCTGAAAAGGCTCACTAAGATCTGCCCTCGCTGAAAAGGCTCATTAAGATCTGCCCTCGCTGAAAAGGCTCACTAAGATCTACCCTCGCTGCAAAGGCTCACTAAGATCTACCCTCGCTGAAAAGGCTCACTAAGATCTACCCTCGCTGAAAAGGCTCACTAAGATCTACCCTCGCTGAAAAGGCTCCCTAAGATCTAGCCTCGCTGAAAAGGCTCACTAAGATCTGCCCTCGCTGAAAAGGCTCATTAAGATCTGCCCTCGCTGAAAAGGCTCACTAAGATCTACCCTCGCTGAAAAGGCTCATTAAGATCTACCCTCGCTGAAAAGGCTCACTAAGATCTACCCTCGCTGAAAAGGCTCACTAAGATCTACCCTCGCTGAAAAGGCTCACTAAGATCTACCCTCGCTGAAAAGGCTCACTAAGATCTGCCCTCGCTGAAAAGGCTCATTAAGATCTGCCCTCGCTGAAAAGGCTCACTAAGATCTACCCTCGCTGAAAAGGCTCATTAAGATCTACCCTCGCTGAAAAGGCTCCCTAAGATCTGCCCTCGCTGAAAAGGCTCACTAAGATCTACCCTCGCTGAAAAGGCTCCCTAAGATCTGCCCTCGCTGAAAAGGCTCACTAAGATCTGCCCTCGCTGAAAAGGCTCACTAAGATCTGCCCTCGCTGAAAAGGCTCCTAAGATCTGCCCTCGCTGAAAAGGCTCACTAAGATCTACCCTCGCTGAAAAGGCTCACTAAGATCTGCCCTCGCTGAAAAGGCTCATTAAGATCTGCCCTCGCTGAAAAGGCTCACTAAGATCTAGCCTCGCTGAAAAGGCTCACTAAGATCTACCCTCGCTGAAAAGGCTCATTAAGATCTACCCTCGCTGAAAAGGCTCACTAAGATCTACCCTCGCTGAAAAGGCTCACTAAGACAGCGCAACATAGAGGGCAAGGAGTAACTGTATCAATACTACCACTAGCTACCATTACCATACATTTGAAAGTGTTCCTTTGATCCAAACAGGTTTTATGACCAAAAGGGTAGGCCTACACTGAAAAAATTACTCAAAAAGAAAGACATCTATTTGTTTTACCATGAGTTTTATACCGTTACAAAAATAGTTTTTTTGTTCAAAATAATAGTTTACGGGACTGCTCATATAAAATGCCTTCCAAGCTTTTCTCCTCATTCAATCCAACTACTGTAGGCCTAGTTGGATTATTCAGCACATTGCACTGGCACACAGTAGCTTTTGTGTGCACTGTACTGGATCACTGAGCAAGGGGAGAGAGAAAGAAAGCGTATTCTTTCCTCTTTCCAGTTCTCCTTTTTAGCTTGTGTATTATTCTCCTCACTACCTCATATACAGATGTAGGATCTTAATTTGAGCCAGTTTGCTACAGCAGGAAAATAATCCTGCAGCAACAGGACATTTGTATTACTATGTGGATTTTAATCAATGGCCACTTTGCAGGGATTGATACAGGAAAAATCTAATCTGAATTTTCAAAACTGAAATTATAATAATAAAATGAAATAATAACAATGAATAATGAATCAATAATTACAAACATCAGAAGCCTTTTTAAACCTCAAATACACTACAAGTTTTAAATGTCCTACTTTGCAGGAGAGTTATTCTGAAACAGGGTGATCAAATTAAGATTCTACATATGCATAGAACCTTTTCAGAGATGAGGGTACTTTGCTTTTGTGGGAAATCACAGGCTGTGGACTCGCTTGCAGCACCCATGTATCTTGCTTTAAGTTTGTTTTGCATATGATTTTAAGGGAAATGTTGGACTATAGACAACATTATAAGCTATTGATTTTAGTGATAAACTCTGTTTTTTATTGTGCTCATCATTCCACTTTTGATGACACATAATAAACATATCCCTGACTGAAAAATTAATTACATCATTTTAATAAAGAAAATCAATAGCTATTTAAAGTTCAGGGTGCACTTACCAGAGGTTCCATCCTTCAGGTGAACCATCCAATGGTAATCTTTTTTTACTAGGGGACACATCTTTTTAAAGAATCTCATTTTTGTGGAACATTTGATTTCACACAGTTTTGATTCTCTGGTTAACAAAGACATAGCTAGATAGATGAGGCCTATGAGTAATTCCCTAAATTATTCTCCTATGATGGGTGGAAACACACTAATCTGGCTGTCATGGATAGGTGGATGGGTCAAACTTCTGATGCCAGCTTTAGTTCATTTAGAGAGACCCCATCAATGACCATTAGTTTCCAATTGATGCCGTATCTCAAATCCTTCCAGCAGGCTGATTAAAAGCGAATGTTTAGGACACTACGGTGAACGCCCATTTCTTTTGCTTCATGACATAGTGCCTCCCTTCAGAGTAAGAGAACATTATAGAGTGTGAGCAGAACACATGTGGCGGCTGTCAATGATGTAAAAAGGCATGTGAAATGTCACTGTCAGACAAGAAGGAACTCTTCCCACCACCTCTTACTACCCTCAGATTGCTTTTCTCACGCTATGGGGTCCACAAAGTTTCTTCATGCCCCCTTGTCTGAATACTCACCAGGATTCGTTGACATTCCACGAGGGTGTCCGTCGCTGTTGGTGTGATGTCACTCCTAGGTGAAGGGCAAGAAAGCAGCCTTAGGGTGAACCTAAACATCTGAGCGAATGTGCAACTTTGTTTAACAAGGGGAGGGGATGTCCTCATGGAGAAACGTCCACCCTCGCTAGAACATCTGAGGAGTATTTGCTCTGATAGGTTTGTGACCTCTTGGTTGGTGGATCAAAGGGCGGCAGTGCTTTCAGCGAGGACCATGTGGCTCACCCAGCCGTATGCATAAGGAGGATATTTTCTAAACAGTGGTATCAACTGCAGTGGGACGTTAGGTGCATTGCCTCCTTGACTGCAGTACTTGACCTCATGGAAAGCTGTGGATGTCGGAGATGCCTCAGGACAGCTAATCTTGACAGTTTTGGGCCTTAACAGACAGCAATCAGTTGCTAACAAGCAGCCCTTGAGCTATCAAGGTCCAGGAACCTAAAAACATTGGCTATCTGGTGTTAAGGCCTTTTTTATCCACTCCTTCCACCTCCATCTCCCCACCCACCCCAATATTCCCTGGCCCTTTTTCTCCTTGTAACACACTGTTACTGGGCTGTGATTGATTGTTTGGAAATAGCAGTAATGTAGCCAGGCAGGAATGCCATTACTTTGAGATTCACACACCCCTACGAAATTCCTGTGCGCCGGTGTGTCAGAGCGTCAGAGACAGACTTAAAAACGCCTGGAATTTACATTAATTCATGTTTAAAAGCTCAGGGAGGAATTATTGCTCACTGTTTACAGAAAGGCGTTCCAGGAATCAATTGACCTCTTTTTTTCTCTCTCTTGCTCTCCCTTGGTCTTCTCCTGGGTCCATTTGGAGGCTCCAAAGCAAACACTCTCTTTCATAAACAAGCTTTTAGGCCTGTCCTCTCCGACTGTCCATCTCATAAAGTTGATGAAGCTTCACGGACCACTGGCTTACATGAGAGTGAAGGTTAAGTGTTGCGCCGCACTGTAGTCAGTAGTCACCTGTAGAAGAAAGGGGGTCTCTATGACAAATCCTTTTACTTGGCTTCAGAAAAAAAAGAAAAACAGGAAATATTAGGAATAGAAATCGTTTGATCATCTTACAATTCTTCCGTTTTGACAGCTGTGTCCTGACTTTGTGTCTATAAGATGGACTTTTGCTCTCTGGATGACATCCATCTGTCTTGACACACACAGCACAGGTCTAATCAAGGTCTAATCAAAAACCAGTGGCTGCCGTTGATTGGCTGAATACCCGGGCTGGGGGGTGGTTGGAGTTTTGTAAACAAAGTAACATTTCTGTCATTTTTCGACCGGCCAGTATTTTTTTCTCTAAGATATATAAAGCAATCTATGCATTTAAACAACAGCATAAATACACTTATTTCACTTTTGCATGTCAAAAACCGAATGATCATAGCTGCACATGCTGCCATTGTTTTGAACAGATTCAGTGGTCTAAAGTACTTAAGTAAAAATACTTGAAAGTACTACTTGTTTATATTTTTGACCATTTTTACTTTACCACATTTCTAAAGAAAATAATGCACTTTTTACTTCATACATTTTCCCTGACACCCAAAAGTACTCGTTACATTTTGAATGCTTAGCAGGACAGGAAAATGGTCCAATTCACACACTTATCAAGAGAACATCCCTCATCCCTACTGCCTCTGACCTGGCAGACACACATGCTTCTTTTATAAATGATGTCTGAGTGTTGGAGTGTGCGTGTGGCAATCTGTAAATATATATATATATTTTTAAATGGTGCAGTCTGGTTTGCTTAATATAAGGAATTAGACATTTTTACTCCTTTACTTTTGATACTTAAGTATACTGTAGCAAATACATTTACTTTAATGACATTTACTTTTGATACTTAAGTATATTTAGAACCAAATACTTTTAGACTTTTACTTGAGTAATGTTTTACTGGGTGACTTTCACTTTTGCTTGAGCCATTTTCTATTAAGGTATCTTTATGTTTACCCAAGTATGACAATTGGGTACATTTTCCACCACTGATTAGATTACACTATTTAGAACGAGCAGCCAGCTCACAAACTAACGGGTGCACCAGGAGGAACGTAACAAGCATGCAGATGCAATAAATGAAAACACATGATCTAACTGGGGATATCTAGCTAGCTTAATGTCACAAAGCATGATGTGCTAGCCATTTACGTTTGATTCTGAAATAACTTCATATTTCTGAGTTAGTCAGATATTAGTTTAGAAAGACTTGAAATTGGAATGTGAGCTAACTTAATTTGACAGCTCGTGGGTGGGAGAGAAGGGAAAGAGGTGAACATCTTTTTTGTAAAGTTGCGAATCTGCAAGTACCCGAAGAAATGTGTCTGGGGTATACTGTGCTCTCTAACTAGATGGTATACGGTGCTCTCTAAGTAAATGGTATACTGTGATATGGGGAGTGTCGACCAGTGATTGAGATTGAGGCTTTTGAATGTCAGAGTCACACAGACTCCTAAATAGGTTAAAGTATTGGGAGCTACTGCGAAAATCTGGAGATTCTATCGCAAGGGATTGGGATAGATGTGATGGGGTCTGATGTTTACAGTAGGAGGTTGTCAGCATACAGAGACAGTTTGTGGACCTGCCCTCCTCGACTTATACCTGTCATCCCCAGATGTACAGAACACACTTTATTGCACAAACTTAAGACACACACATGGATGTAGCAAGAGGGGACTAGTAGATGTGGTTTCTAGGAAAGTAGGAATTAAAGAATGTAGTACACAGTGGTAATAAGGCAATGTGTTATGTTAACCATAATATAGAAAGATGGCTTGGAGTTTGATGGCTATATCAAATAGGAGAGGACTCATTGAACAGCCCTGACAATTTCCTCTATTTAATTTAACCTTTATTTAACTAGGCAAGTCAGTTAAGAACAAATTCTTATTTACAATGATGGCCGACACCGGCCAAACTCAGACGACAGTGGGCCAATTGTGCACCGCCCTATGGGATTCTCAATTATGGCCAGTTGTGATACAGTCTGGATTCAAACCAGGTTGTCTGTAGTGGCACCTCTAGCTGACATGCAGTGCCTTAGACCACTGTGCCACTTGGGAGCCCAAGTGCAGGGAGAAATATTGTGAGAGGGTGCTGTTAGTACAAACAGCTGCGTGAGGAGCTGAATACAGGACCATTATCCACGAGACAAAAGTAAGGCCAATTACAAATCTATCAAGTGCAGTAAAAATGTACATTCAAAGGCCTTCTGGGCAACCAGAAGAATTTGGTGAGTAAAGAATATGAAATAAGCGCTGTAGGTTACCGAATGATAGTCTACCCGTGATAAAAACCTGCCTGATCCCGGTGTATTACTGTAGACATAACTGCTTCTAGTCGGAAGCTGGTGATGGTCCCCGAAAGAGGTAATGGTTAAATATCGGTACATATGTCGGGACGGCAGGTAGTTTAGTGGTTCAGAGCATTAGGCCAGTAACCAAAAAATTGCTGGTTCTAATCCCCAAAACCTGCTATGTGAAAACTCTGTCGATGTTCCCTGCAAAGCACTTAACTCTAATTGCTCCTGTAAGTTTCTCTGGATCAAAGTGCCTGCTAAATGGATTTTAAATTGATCACTCTTTTGTCACAAAGAATTTTCCTGCTGCATGACGAAATTCAAATGAGCCTCGTGAGCCCCTGAAAATGAGCAGTTCTCTTTATCTCCATGTGGGGGAAGTCAAGTCATTGGGATCAGGGCTTGCAATCAAAATAATTTCCTTGCTCAAACGCTGAAACACTGGGCCTAGGTCCTATGACTGCAACATTCAAATGTACAGAAATGCATCTGAAATGCAGCCATACACATCAACAACCATTGTTTTTTACAGATTAATAATACAATATACATACTGGTCTCCACTAGGCTATGACATAGAAGTGTCAAGGTCAAAATTGAGTTAAATTGTGGCCAGGGGTGGACTAGCGGATAGGGCCACTGCCTTCAGTGTGCACATATAGGCCTACCATGTCAGTGTGGGTTTGATTCCAGCCCATGTCCTTCCCGCAAAAAAATAACTAGACCCCCCCCCCCGATTGACTTATTTATTTATACATTTGAAATACGGACAGTCGAGGGATATTTTACTCCAGATCTTGATAAGAAATGACCATACCTTTTGGATAAAATAAATGGGAAACTAAATAAAAGCTTAATACTTAGTACTAAAAGCTTAGTACTTAATACTTAATAATTAAAGCTTAATAATACAATACCAACCAGAGGGTTATCTTTAAAGACTTTGGTTGCAAGCAGGACTAACGTTAAGGCAACACCGATATCGTCTTTTAGGGAGCGGTAATGAGGTGACCAATGACCAACAATTGGTGATTTTAGTACGTATTGATGGCTTAACGAGACATCAGCTGGCGATGATCTAGTGTCATCGATGGCTGCAATAGGCCCCTTGATATTTGATTATATTCCAATAGGCTACATTCTAGCCTGGCCATTGTCACATAATGAACGGTGTGAACACTGTTAATAGGCTACGCTACTGTTGTGTGATGAGCTGATTTGGGCCATAAGTTGATTGACAGAATGATAAACTTTCCTCCAGTGTGGATGCTCGCCCATGTTTTATTTAATTTGTATTATTTTTGTGGTACTTTTTACCCCCCAATTTCGTGATATCCATTTGGTAGTTACAGTCTTGTCCCATCGCTGCAACTCCCGTATGGACTCATGACAGGTGAAGTTGAGAGCCATGCTTCCCCCGAAACACAACCCTGCCAAGCCACACTTCTTCTTGACAAACTGCTCGCTTAACCCAGAAGGCAGCCACACCAATGTGTTGGAGGAAACACAGTACAAGTGGCAACCGTGTCAGTGTGCATGCGCCCGGCCTGCCACGCCACAGGAGCTGCCAGAGCGCGATGCGATAAAGACATGTAGTCTGTAGTGACACCTCAAGCACTGCGATGCAGTGACTTAGACCACAGCACCACTTGGGAGGCCTGTCCCCCCACATTTTATAATTTGTCAATATACAGTGCCTTGCGAAAGTATTCGGCCCCCTTGAACTTTGCGACCTTTTGCCACATTTCAGGCTTCAAACATAAAGATATAAAACTGTATTTTTTTTGTGAAGAATCAACAACAAGTGGGACACAATCATGAAGTGGAACGACATTTATTGGATATTTCAAACTTTAAAAAAAAATCAAAAACGGAAAAATTGGGCGTGCAAAATTATTCAGCCCCTTTACTTTCAGTGCAGCAAACTCTCTCCAGAAGTTCAGTGAGGATCTCTGAATGATCCAATGTTGACCTAAATGACTAATGATGATAAATACAATCCACCTGTGTGTAATCAAGTCTCCGTATAAATGCACCTGCACTGTGATAGTCTCAGAGGTCCGTTAAAAGCGCAGAGAGCATCATGAAGAACAAGGAACACACCAGGCAGGTCCGAGATACTGTTGTGAAGAAGTTTAAAGCCGGATTTGGATACAAAAAGATTTCCCAAGCTTTAAACATCCCAAGGAGCACTGTGCAAGCGATAATATTGAAATGGAAGGAGTATCAGACCACTGCAAATCTACCAAGACCTGGCCGTCCCTCTAAACTTTCAGCTCATACAAGGAGAAGACTGATCAGAGATGCAGCCAAGAGGCCCATGATCACTCTGGATGAACTGCAGAGATCTACAGCTGAGGTGGGACACTCTGTCCATAGGACAACAATCAGTCGTATATTGCACAAATCTGGCCTTTATGGAAGAGTGGCAAGAAGAAAGCCATTTCTTAAAGATATCCATAAAAAGTGTCGTTTAAAGTTTGCCACAAGCCACCTGGGAGACACACCAAACATGTGGAAGAAGGTGCTCTGGTCAGATGAAACCAAAATTGAACTTTTGGCAACAATGCAAAACGTTATGTTTGGCGTAAAAGCAACACAGCTCATCACCCTGAACACACCATCCCCACTGTCAAACATGGTGGTGGCAGCATCATGGTTTGGGCCTGCTTTTCTTCAGCAGGGACAGGGAAGATGGTTAAAATTGATGGGAAGATGGATGAAGCCAAATACAGGACCATTCTGGAAGAAAACCTGATGGAGTCTGCAAAAGACCTGAGACTGGGACGGACATTTGTCTTCCAACAAGACAATGATCCAAAACATAAAGCAAAATCTACAATGGAATGGTTCAAAAATAAACATATCCAGGTGTTAGAATGGCCAAGTCAAAGTCCAGACCTGAATCCAATTGAGAATCTGTGGAAAGAACTGAAAACTGCTGTTCACAAATGCTCTCCATCCAACCTCACTGAGCTCGAGCTGTTTTGCAAGGAGGAATGGGAAAAGATTTAAATCTCTCAATGTGCAAAACTGATAGACATGCCCCAAGCGACTTACAGCTGTAATCGCAGCAAAAGGTGGCACTACAAAGTATTAACTTAAGGGGGCTGAATAATTTTGCACGACCAATTTTTCAGTTTTTGATTTGTTAAAAAAGTTTGAAATATCCAATAAATGTCGTTCCACTTCATGATTGTGTCCCACTTGTTGTTGATTCTTCACAAAAAAATACAGTTTTATATCTTTATGTTTCAAGCCTGAAATGTGGCAAAAGGTCGCAAAGTTCAAGGGGGCCAAATACCTTCGCAAGGCACTGTAGTTCTGTTCTTTGGTGTGGATTGAAAGCCTGTAATGTGTGGCTTTAATATTTCATTACATAAAGCGATTTTGATGAGCTGAGACACTTTCCTTTGATGTGTAAATTATCAGACTATTCGTTTCACTTATTGAAAAGATTTAGATAAATGCAATTAACTTGTGGGCCTAATGTAGGCTCAGGCTGGTCACTAGTTTTCCCAACACTCATGAGACTCGGAGACGGAGTGCGCTGCTTAGATCAGGGTTTCCAAAACTCGGTCCTGGGGCCCCCCCTGGGTGCACATTTTGTTTTTTGCCCTAGCACAACACAGCTGTTTCAAATCCTCAAAGCTTGATGATGAGTTGGTTATTTGAATAAGCTGTGTAATGCTAGGGCAAACACCAAAATGTGCACCCAGGGAGGGCCCCAGGACCGAGTTTGCGAAACCCTGGCTTAGACCACTATGCTATGGCAGTTCACAATGTTCTCTAGCAAACACCACCCTGGGGCGGCAGAGTAGCCTAGTGGTTAAACCGTTGCACTAGTAACCAAAAGGTTGCAAGCTCAAATCCCCGAACTGACAAGGTACAAATCTGTCATTCTGCCCCTGAACAGGCAGTTAACCCACTGTTCCTAGGCTGTCATTGAAAATAAGAATTTGTTCTTAACTGACTTGCCTAGTAAAAAAATACAAACTCAGTAAACTATCAATAATGATGATACATAGGTGTGCCATATTTCTTTTTTAAAGCCTTCCCAAAACCACAGCCCTAAGCTTATCCACTAGGAAATGAATGCCTAAATTGTTAACTTTTGTGTTGTTGCTGTTTTAACCCTGTTACCATGTTGAATAAAATTTAAAAAATCTATGTGTCAAAGGATAGTGGACCGGATTCAAATCCATGCTGACTCTGGCATACTGTATGTGTACTGAGGTCAGTGGCTGTACGCAAGACCACACATGCACTGATGCATCCAAGATAATTTATTCTGCCTATTGCTTTCCTTAAACATATAATAAAACAATTGATTAAAAAATACAGTATTTTCCCAAATGAAAAATACATCTAACAAATATGTCAATGTATTATAATCCACATAAGAATTCACAGGAGACACACTGTAGCCTGCATCTAGCCTACATAAGGTATGGTACTGCATTGTATACAAACACCTCTTCCAGCTGGTCCCTTGCGCCAATTCTAAGTATTTCTTCAGATATTCAAATCCTCCTGCTGCAAGATTATTTTCCTCCTGCGAGGAACTTGACATCTGTACAATCATCCCGGCACCTCTGTTAGAAGGCGTGGTTGTCACACCCTGATCTGTTTCACATTTCCTTGTGATTGTCTCCACCCCCCTCCAGGTGTCGCCCATCTTCCCCATTATCCCCTGTGTATTTATACCTGTGTTCTCAGTTTGTCTGTTGCCAGTTTGTTTTGTTTGTCAAGTCAACCAACATTTTCGTGTCAGCTCTTGCTTTTCCCCAGTCTCTCTTTTCTTGTTCTCCTGGTTTTTGACCCTTGCCTTTCCTGACCCTGTACCTGCCCGCCTGACCACTCTGCCTGCCCCTGACCCTGAGCCTGCCTGCCGTCCTGTACCTTTACACCCGTTGCTGTAATACATACTGTTACCTCGACAAGGTCTGCATCTGGGTCTTACCTTGATACCTGATAGTGGTATTGACCAGTAGGAAGACAAATGTACAGAACACACACAGCAACGTAGCAAGAGGGGACTAGTAGAAGTGGTTTCTAGGAAAGAAGGAATTAAAGAATGGCTGAAGGCTAACATGGCAACTAATATAAACAGCATGTACAGATACAACTGTTAGTAGGGCTGGGCTAAACGTGTTGGCTGCTGGGGCTAATATAGCACACGATAGTATATACAATTACATGCTAGGCTACAAATTGGGGCATAGTGACATATGCCGTTTACAATTAGTGGCAATGCTAATATGTGAACAGTAGGCCTCTAGAATATGACCATGGGGGATGCTATCTTAGGTTGGGCAATAGGTAGTTTATTACTACATAACAACATAACAGTCAAACTACACATACACAACATGGATAAATAGCAGTGTCCTAGTTCACTTACATAGGTCAGTGATACACTAACATTAGCGTGTGTTGGGAGAGTCCAGGGCTGCAGGAGGAAGGTCCATGGGATGTGGCCCAGCTGTTGGTTTGCAGGGCAGAGATCCTCACTCTGCTGCTGAAGACTGAGAGAAAGAGGCAAGTCATTGGGGATCTGTGATTGGCTGACCCCATAGTTTGATAAGGCAATCCTTACAACCTGGCCTAGCAACAGAGATGTGTTGTGTCAGTTTATGGCCCCTTAAGGCATCAGTATGCTTCAGTTCGACTGGCGCATAGCAAAAGTAAAATAGCCGAACTGAATGAGTGTGCTGCATACTCCCTTCAAAAGACCTTTGCTTGAAAAACAAGAACCTGTCATTAATATTGACGTTTTTGTCAAGATCTTAGTCACAAATTTGACATCTAAGATGTTCAGTGCGGTTTTTCTCAATGGAAAAATGTGCATGAAAATGAGTTGTCATTCAACAAGAGACAACAAAGACTTAATTGAACGATAGGACTAAAAACAAACAAAGGATAACTAATGTAAAATATACTGTGTCCGTAGAATGTGTATAAAAGTAAAAGCTGGAAGTAGAAGCCTGAGTGTTGTTGTCCATTAGTTTACTCCAATTAGGAGAGGGGTGGTAGGTTTAGGAGAAAATAATAATGGAATATATATTTTCACAAATATATACAGTACCAGTCAAAGTTTGGACACACCTACTCATTCAAGAGTTTTTCTTTATTTTTTAAAACTATTTTCTACATTGTATAATAATAGTGAAGACATACAAACTATGAAATAACACATATGCAATCATGTAGTAATCAAAAAAGTGTTAAACAAATCTAAATATATTTGATATTTGAGGTTATTCAAAGTAGCCACCCTTGCCTTGACAACAGCTTTGCCCACTTGGCATTCTCTCAACCAGCTTCATGAAGAATGTTTTCCAAAAGTCTTGAAGGAGTTCCCACATATGCTGAGCACTTGTTGGCTGCTTTTCCTTCACTCTGCAGTCCAACTCATCCCAAACTATCTCAATTGGGTTGAGGTCAGGTGATTGTGGGGGCCAGGTCATCTGATGCAGCACTCCATCACTCTCCTTCTTGGTCAAATAGCCCTTATACAGCCTGGAGGTGTGTTTTGTGTCATTGTCCTGTTGAAAAACAAATGATAGTCCCAGTGCAAACTAGATGGGATGGCGTACCACTGCAGAATGCTGTGTGCATTGAGTTCTAAATAAATCACTGACAGTGTCACTAGCAAAGCACCCCCACACCATCACACCTCCTCCATGCTTCACGGTGGAAACCACACATGCAGAGCTCATCCGTTCACCTACTCTGTGTCTCACAAAGACATGGCAGTTAGAACCAAAAATCTAAAATTTTGACTCATCAGACCAAAGGACAGATTTCCACCCGTCTAATGTCCATTGCTCTTGTTTCTTGACAAGCAAGTCTCTTCGTCTTATTGGTGTTCTTTAGTAGTGGTTTCTTTGCAGGAATTCGACAATGAAGGCCTGATTCACGCAGTCTCCTCTGAACAGTTGATGTTGAGATGTGTATGTAACTTAAACTCTGTGAAGCATTTGTTTGGGCTGCAATTTCTGAGGCTGGTAACTCTAATTAACTTATTCTCTGTAGCAGAGGTAACTCTGGGTTCTCATGAGAGCCAGTTTCATCATAGAGCTTGCTGGTTTTTGCGACTGCACTTGAAGAAACTTTCAAGGTTCTTGAAATGTTCCGGATTGACTGACTTTCATGTCTTAAAGTAATGATGGACTGTCGCTTCTCTTTGCTTATTTGAGCTGTTCTTGCCATAAAATGGACTTGGTCTTTTACCAAATAGGGCTATCTTCTGTATACCACCCTACATTGTCACAACACAACTGATGGACTCAAACGCACTAAGAAGGAAAGAAATTCCATAAATGTACTTTTAAGAAAGCACACCTGCTAATTGAAATGCATTCCAAGTGAATACCTCAGGAATGCCAATAGTGTGCAAAGCTGTCGTCAGGGCAAGGGTGGCAACTTTGAAGAATCTCAAATATAAAATATATTTTGATTTGTTTAACCCTTTTTTGGTTACTATATGGTTCCATATGCGTCATTTCATAGTTGTGATGTCTTCACTATTATTCTACAATGTAGAAAATAGTTTTAAAAAATAAAGATAAACCCTGGAATGAGTAGGTGTGTCCAAACTTTTAACTGGTACTGTATATATTTACAATAATATATTTATATTTATAAAACATATATATGGGGGATTGGAAATTTTGCAGACAATTACATTGATAGAAGCCACAATCTACTTGCAATATTAAAGCTGATCAACCCCCCCCCCCCTCAAAAAAAATAATAGAGCAGTGACTGTTGACCAATCACCGCTGAAGGGGCATAAACTTTGGCTCTGAACCTGGGCTTGCCTCCAGAAAAAATGTTGTGCGCACAAACAGCCCCCCCCCCCAAAAAAACCAAAGTCCAAAACGAACCAAAACATCACAAAATGTTGTCATAAACTCTACCAAACTTTTTTGTCTGCAAAGCATGTGGACGCCTTTAGGCTGCAGCGGGGGGTCCCTATTTGGTACAGTTAGAAGTCCCACAGAGTTAGAAGTCCCACAGAGTTAGAAGTCCCACAGAGTTAGAAGTCCCACAGAGTTAGATGTCCCACAGAGTTAGATGTCCCACAGAGTTAGAAGTCCCACAGAGTTAGATGTCCCACAGAGTTAGAAGTCCCACAGAGTTAGAAGTCCCACAGAGTTAGATGTCCCACAGAGTTAGAAGTCCCACAGAGTTAGAAGTCCCAAAGTTGTGTCTCTGTCCCAGGGCTAGAGAGAAGGTTTGAGAGAGGGTTTTCTACAATGCTGGGAATAGGCTAGCCAGTGAAGGGCATGTCCTCTCTGGATGCTTTCCCACATGACAGCGATGTCATTGTGTGGCCGCGTGCCGATCTATTGCTGATTAGCACAATGGCCTGAGGTTGGGCGTGACGTGATACTGGCAGTGATGTCATGGAGTCCAAGAGCTTCGCAGGTCGACTGCAACATTTGCGTCCAGAGGACCTCGAGTCATTACTTATTGACCTGGTTTGGCACTGATATCGATTTTCCGTTCGGTTCGACAACTCTCTGTCCGCTCCCACACAGCGACGTTTTCTGAGACATGATGGCATTACCCATAAGACGTGCTTGGTGGGATGGACGAGCCTGATACGCCTGTGAGGCCACTGTTTTCACTATGTGGGACACCAGACTACCTCAGTCATAGCATTAAATCATAGGTCATTCATTTCAGGGACCCTTCCCTATGCAACTCTTTAACAGGGTCTCCGTTATCATGTGCAGGGGTATCCCCTAACTGTGTGTGTTTGTGTTTGTATTAGTGTGTGTGTGTGTGTGTGTGTGTTTGTTTACCAGAAGTCCTCACAAGGATAGAAAAACAAGGAACATTTGGACAAGTGGGGACATTTTGCAGGTCCCCACAAGGAAAAATGCTATTTTAGGTTTAGGGTTTAGGTTACAATTAGGGTTAGAGTTAGAATTAAGGTTAGGGGTTACGGTTAGGTTTAAGTTTAGGGTTAGGTATAGTTTTAGGGTTAGCGTTAGGGGTTAAGGTTAGGCTTAAGGTTAGATTTAGGGTTAAGGAAAATAGGATTTTGGATGGGAAACAATTATTTGGTCCCCACAAGGATACCAATACAAATCTATGTGTGTGTGTTGAGAGGGGTGTTGTTCAGGCCACTCAATCACTTAGATGCTCCCAGTGGCGCCGTTCCTTCATAAACTCAATGAACTTGCATAGTGGCATCGTTTGCTACTTGTGAGTGTTTGAATGGGCTAGTCTTTAAGTATGTATGAGTGTGTGTTAGAGAGTTTGTAAGTGTGTGTTAAGTGCCTTTCCTGCTAGTGTGGGGGCCTTTTCTTCTCCCATTGTTCACACAGTGACTGGATACAGCTGCTGCAGCTCCTATGGTACAAAAAGCGCTTCTAGCACCAGTCCCTAAGCTCACTTCTGCTACAGAAACCAGGGGAGAGCGAGGCCAGCGTATATCTGCTTACAAACTATTTGCTAAATGTTTTATTCCAGTGTCTCAGATGACAATGGCACAACTGTCTCAGTTGGCAGCTCAGCCTACGCAGGTATCAGTCAGGTAATAAGTACAAGCATGCGGGAGGCAATCGATCAACGCACACGTTGAATGATATGACAGCAACACAAAAAGCCTAACAAACGGTTTACAGACACCCAAAAGCTGAAGTCAAGTTGTAATGCAGGAGAGAGATGAATCACAGGTCAAGATCATCAGCTAAGAAGAAAGTATTGTTTATACTTATTATCAGAGAGCAGTGAGGATATCATTCATTTATGTATACACTCGGTGACTGATAGGGGGTGCTGTTTTGAAGCCACCGTGCCTCCATCTTGCCACTACCCAACCATTCTAAAAAATATTTTGGAAGTTATAGAAATGCATTTATTCATGTCTGTATTCATTTCTGCCACATGTATTCTATTAAATACACCTTAATGCATACTTTGAAATTATATTATGTGAGCTAAACATCAAAATATATATATTTAAATATATAAAAACAGCATCATTTTTGGAGATCACTAATGTTAGTGAGTCTAATACAATAAAAAAGGACTGCTCCTACTTGGGTGTGCCAATATGGCCGACCGGTGGCTTCAAAGCCTCTAAATGGCCAATACATACAGTGCTTTTGGAAAGTATTCAGTATTCACTTTTTCCACATTTTGTTACGTTACAACCTTATTCTAAAACGGATTAAATCGGGTTTTTTTCTCGTCAATCTACACACAATACCCCATAATGAAAATGCAAAAAGATTTTAGATTTTTTTTGCAAATTAATAAAAAATAAACAGAAATATCACATTTACATAGTAGGTATTCAGACTCTTTACTCAGTACTTTGTTGAAGCACCTTTGGCAGCAATTACAGACTCAAGTCTTCTTGGGTATGACACTACAAGCTTGGCACACCTGTATTTGGGGAGTTTCTCCCATTCTTCTCTGCAGATCCTCTCAAGCTCTGTCATGTTGGATGGGGAGCTTCACTGCACAGCTATGTTCAGGTCTCTCCAGAGATGTTAGACTGGGTTCAAGTCTGAGCTCTGGCTGGGCCACTCACGGACATTCAGAGGCTTGGCTGTGTGCTTAGGGTCGTTGTTCTGTTGGAAGGTGAACCTTCGCCCCGGTCTGAGCGCTCTGGAGCAGGTTTTCATCAAGGATCTCCGTTCATCTTTACCTCAATCTTGACTAGTCTCCCAGTCCCTCCCCCACAGCATGATGCTGCCACCACCATGCTTCACTGTAGGGATGGTGCCAGGTTTCCTCCAGACGTGATGCTTGGCATTCAGGCCAAAGAGTTCAATCTTGATTTCATTAGTCCAGAGAATCTTGTTTCTCATGGTCTGAGAGTCTTTAGGGGCCTTCTAGCAAACTTCAAGCAGGCTGCCATGTGCCTTTTAGTGAGGAGTGGCTTTCGTCTGGCCACTCTACCATAAAGGCCTGATTGACGGAGTGCTGCAGAGATGGTTGTCCTTCTGGATGGTTCTCCCATGTCCACAAAGGAACTCTAGAGTTCTGTCAGAGTGACCATCGGGTTCTTGGTCCCCTCGCTGACCAAGGCCCTTCTCCCCCTATTGCACAATTTGGCCGTGCGGCCAGCTCTAGGAAGAGTCTTGGTGGTTCCAAACTTCTCCCATTTAAGAATGATGGCCATTGTGATCTTGGGGACATTCAATGCTGCAGAAATGTTTTGGTCTCCTTCCCTAGATCTGTGCCTCAACACAATCCTGTCTCGTAGCTCTACGGACAATTCATTCGACCTCATGGCTTTGTTTTTGCTCTGATATGCACTGCCAACTGTGGGACCTTATTTAGACAGGCGTGTGCCTTTCCAAATGATGTCCAATCAATTTAATATACCACAGGTGGACTCCAATCAAGGATGATCAATGGAAACACGATGCACCGGAGCTCAATTTCAAGTCTCATAGCAAGGGTCTGAATACTTATTTATTTATGTTTTTTTTGTTTTTAATACATATGCAAAAAAAAAAGAAAAACTGTTTTTGCTTTTTCATTATGGGGTAATGTGTGTAGGTAGCTGAGGAAATGGTTTTATTTCATCCATTTTAGAATAAGGCTGTGACGTAACAAAATGTGGAAAAAGTCAAGGGGTCTGAATACTTTCCGAAGGCAATGTAGCATCAGCAATCCAGGGTTTACATACATCATTGGAGGACATGCCTAGGCTATTTTGCACTTTTGAATCTTTGCCAGCCTTTTGTGTGGTTGAATAGGCAGATTGAGGCAGACATATTTTGTCAAAATGAAGTGGTTGTGAAAGCAGTGGGATTGGGAGGCATGGCACCAGAGGTTGGACTGTAACTGTATACAGGGTGTGCAGCGAAGCCTCCCGACAGAGTAAACCTGCAACATTTTGATTCCACCTTGAAATCTGGTATGAGATGATGAGTATCAAATGAAAGATCTGGATAAGATCTAGTTATATGGTGCAACTATAGGCAACCCCCCAGGGCCAAGTTACCTGGGTTGATGTTTTCTCAATATAGCGAACAACGCAATGAGCAAACCATACACCAGTCAACGATTGGTCGCCATAATTTAGACTTGGGATTCAGCAAACCAACCCTTGTTGCCAATCAGTCCCAAAGTCCCAAAGTGGTTCCCTTACAACCAATTGTAATTTCAATGCCAGATGTACCTATCAGTACTTCTGCAGGAAGCTGAACAAATGAACCTTCATAAAAGCTATAATTGGAGCAGCTGGATTTGTAATGTTGATCCTCTGCTTGTACCATGTGATGAGGAGGAGGATAACTCCAAAGCTACAACAGCTGTTTGAACTAGTACAAATATTCACTGCAATTCATGAGTCACCAAACGTGGAATGTGTACAAGACAGGATGTACTCTAGGTTCACATGCAAGAGGGGTGTTTAGAACTTCGTAAAATAAAACCACATTGGCATCTTTGAATCAGTCTAGGATGTGAATCATGTCTATAATGAAACATGCAGGGACTCATCATCACATGAAAGCGTACAGCCACTGACAATGGTTTAATTATCACTCGACTACATTACTATGCAATTGCTGAAGTGCCATGTAACAACAACGTCATTAATGCAGAAATAATAGCAACTAAATGTGGAACACTCACAGTGTTAACATGGTGAGAATAACATTAGTGCATGAGCATTCCAAACTGTCACAAGCCATATAGTCAGCAGAGCAATTCCATTTATTGCATAACAATCACCACATGCTTAGTTTTGAGATGACAGAGTGCTAACTGCAAGGACACGGCTTCTAGAAGATTCAGATTCAGTTGGAACTGTCTTCACTAGAAAACTGTATTCTCAAGATAGCTAGTCTAGAGCTGTCAAACTTGTCTCTCAACAAGCATATTTAAGTCATATCAAGTTTTCAATTCAAGTATTAGCCCAATATGCAGTGAGATTTTTAATTGAGTGTTGAATTAGGTTACTTTGATTCTCACAGATTCAGCATGAATCCCATACAAAACAACATTTAATAAAACCTTAATTAATGAACTTGTAAACATTTTTTAAACTGTGATGAAATGTTAAATATCAACGTGCAAGCAAGCCTGTCTCATGTCAGATCTTTCTCTGTGTTAACATGTTCTCTGTGTTAGCAAGTGCAGCGTGCCCCTGTCTCATGTTGAAAGCAGGTTGCTCATGCATGATTAGACTGTTCAGAAAACTTAGCTGTAGGAGTGTACCAAGTTGACATCTGGTCTTCTCTTTCCCCCTCTGTGAACAATGTAGCTACACCTTCTCCCAGTTACTTCCATAGAGATAGTTAGAGGACACAATATTGCTATATGTCCTATTATGGTGTCTGTGAGAGCATGGGCAGCGCCATTAAGGCCATCTCCATTTTGAAGTAGTACATATTTGTCCTCTCCTACTTCTGTAAGTTGGTAAACAAACTGAAAGGGTGCACACTGCCACCTGGAGTGTGTTGTTTGAACAGGTATAATGCCAGGGTTGGCGATTTGCTCATAAGTATAATTAATTGGCTGATCTCTCCTGATGGCCTGGATGGAATTATGTGATCCTTCCTTAACCCATAGGAAGTCCCACCCAGTTGACTACTTCAAAATGGTGAAAGTCCTCAATGGCGCTGCCCATGCTAAAATGGGCTTTTGGGCACTAGAGTCCTCTACCTATCTCTATGGTTACTACCCACCTTCTGCAGGTGAGGGCTGTATAAGCCCTGCCTTAGGCCATCACAGCTACATAAACTTTGAGCTTAACATAGAAGAAGACTGTTCTGACACATTAGATCCACTGTCATCTCCACATACTCAGAGAGAGCTCGTTTTCCAGAGGCTTTTTTAAGGATTGCTGCCAAAGCTAGGTCATCAGACAAATATGTTAGAATTATCTTTTGCAAAGGTCAAATATTTATTTAATTCACACCCACTTTTTGATATGATAGCTGAAGCATGCTGGCCAGGTAACATGGTGAAGACTTGAGTTAAGGCAGATGTTTGAGGGCAGTTCTTCAAAAGGAGTTTTAGCTAATTATCAGCTAAAACAACTTTGATCTATTCTCTATAGGTAACATATACAATGTTGTCGACATAGATATCACTTGAAATGATTATCACTTCTCCCTGCTGCGTACATCACATTTACGAACTGGACCTTACGTTTTCGTAAATTATTTCCTATGGCTCCCTTGCGTTTTTGAGAGTTCAAAATCAGTATAGTTCCTCACAGCTGAATACGTAGCCTAGTTTACAACACACAGGTTGTTGCGGAAATAGATCTGTTCCCTGAGGCTGTGTGTGGCAACCACTCCTATGGTACAAGATACAGCTTACATTCATCATCACATAAAAAGGTCAACAATAGAAATGGATGAATGAATACTGTATTGATCCTCAATGGGGAAATGTGTCTTGGCACAAGTAGCATACAGAAACACAATACAGAAACTAATCAAATAGGTGTGTGTAGCAGCTGGGAAAACAAACAAGCAACACAAACATTGCTGTGGCAGGTTTGATTTAATCAGATCCCCATTATAACAAAAGTGCATCATAGCTTTTGCATAGGTGTCCGTTCAATGTTAGTCAATAAAATCATTACAGAGCCAGACCTGTCACTGTTCCCCCCCCTGCTACAATTACATGGATAGAATAATTGGTCTGTAATTTCGATCCTCTCCCTCAACCATTTGAGAGTGTGTCATCTCTTCATTCGGACCCAGCTCCTCTGTTTGCGACACAGTCTTTTTTGCCAGGAAGTACCGGTTCCAATAGTGAAATCACATGTCCTGACTTCTTCACACGGTCTTCTACTCTGTGGCAAGGCCTTTTCACTCTTTAGCCAGCTGAATGCTCCTACGATCTTTCAAGGCCTGCCAGATCTCTCCAACTCGCCGGCCCAGCCTGGCTCTGACAGCCTCTTCACCATGTAGTAGGAGCTCAGAAACAAAGGGCCTGCTCCATTACCTAAGAGGGAGCAGAGGCTGCGCCAAACCCACACACAGACGCCAAAGGGGGGTCCACCGAAGGCTCCGCAAGACCCCATACCTGTGTCAGAGCCTATTAAGGCTGAGAAGGACCCCAGAATAAAGTGGACATTTCTTTTCTCTCTGCTTCTCTCCACTTTGTTTCTGTGGGACCTTCGAAACGCTTCAGTTCTTATTCTCCCCATCGCCGACAATAAGGCCTGAGGCTTGGTCCTTTTGGGAGAAATTCACGAGAAGGAGCCATCCAAATGACCAAGAATTGGCCAGGCCACTTCTCCCTTGGTTGCTCTTACCAGTAATGCATTGCAGAGATGGACGAGCCGATAGGTTGTGAACATACATGTGCAGGGCCTCTGAGTAGGAGTGAAATGAGGAGTGGTGGTGGGAATGTTACACCGTTTGCTTTCCTTCACACACTTTAGGGAGTGTGTGTGTGTGTGTGTGTGTGTGAGTGAGAGAGAGATCTGGCAAAAGAGATTTGCAAATATAACAAACAATGAACACCAAGTTGAAAGCTGCATAGAAACCAGAAACATACCCAAGACATGAATATATTTCACATCCACAAGTGAAAATACTACGATGTCTACCAGCACATTATCTCTACATATTTATGACTACATCTTACAAAAAGTCATAAATACTCCTCTCGGAATGTCATCAAGCATATTGCATGTGTTTTATCAGTTGTAATCAATCCATGAGGTAAGGAATGCAAAGAAGTTCACAAATTCTATCATGGACATTCTGTTTGGGCGAGGTAAAACACTGATACAAAGACCGATGATACATTTTTTTCAACAGTTTTAATATGCAGTCAGGGTAGAGACAGCAACTTTCTAAATGAGTGCTAATTGAGGACACCAAATTATAATTATTTGTACAACGACTGCATTATATAATATCTAGTCATGCATGTTGTTGTTGTTGTTTTGTGTTGCAGTGCCATGCCGTGTGTCATTTTGTGTTACAGGCTTTGCCCTCATGACATACGGAGCATGTAAAGATACAAGTAATTATCTAACTGATAATAAATGTATTCAAATACATTTCTAGATCTGAATTTATGCTTCAGTTCACATATCTACAATCATCTCAGCCAACCTAAATCCTGAGCTTTGGTATTGGAGAGGGGTTACTGAAATTCCTTTCTTAGATCAGCAGACTAATACGTTCATATATATATAAATTATTATTTTAAATATACACAAAAAAAAGTTGACACACCTACTCATATTTTCTACATTATCGAATAATAGTGAAGACATAAAAACTATGAAATAACACATATGGAATCATGTAGTAACCAAAAAAAGTTTTAAACAAATCAAAATATATTTTATATTTGAGATTCTTCAAAGTAGCCACCTTTTGCCTTTGCACACTCTTGGCATTCTCTCAACCAGCTTCACCTGGAATGCTTTTCCAACAGTTTTCCACATATACTAAGCACTTGTTGGCTGCTTTTCCTTCACTCTGTGGTCCAACTCATCCCAAACCATCTCAATTGGGTTGAGGTCAGGTGATTGTTGAGGCCAGGTCATCTGATGCAGCACTCCATCACTCTCCCTCTTGGTGAAATAGCCCTTACATAGCCTGGAGGTGTGTTGGGTCATTGTCCGGTTGAAAAACAAATGATAGTCCCACTAAGTGCCGTGATTGTAGGCCGTCATTGTAAATAAGAATTTGTTCTTACAGTGGCAAGAAAAAGTATGTAAACCCTTTGGAATTACCTGGATTTCTGCATAAATTGGTAATCAAATGCTCAAAAAGCTCATTGGAGTCAGGGGTCAGCAAACCTGGAGTCCAATCAATGAGACGAGATTGGAGATGTTGGTTGGAGCTGCCTTACCCTATAAAAAACACTCACAAAATTTGAGTTTTCTATTCAAGCATGATGTGAACCATGCCTCGAACAAAAGATATCTCAGAAGACCTAATATTAATAATTGTTGACTTGCATAAAGCTGGAAAGGGTTACAAAAGTATCTCTAAAAGCCTTGATACTGTATTCATCAGTTCATGGTAAGACAAATTGTCTATAAATGGAAAAAGTTCAGCACTGTTGCTACTCTCCCTAGGAGTGGCCGTCCTGCAAAGATGACTGCAAGAGCACAGTGCAGAATGCTCAATGAAGTTAAGAAGAATCCTACAGTGTCAGCTAAAGACTTACAGAAATCTCTGGAACATGCAAATATCTCTGTTGACGAGTCTACGATACGTAAAACACTAAACAAGAATGGTGTTCATTGGAGGACACCACGGAAGAAGCCACTGATGCCCCCCAAAAAACATTGCTGTGCGTCTCAAGTTTGCAAAAGTGCACCTGGATGTTCCACAGCGTTACAGGCAAAATATTCTGTGGTCAGATGAAACTGCAGTTGAGTTGTTTGGAAGGAACACACAACACTATGTGTGGAGAAAAAAAGTCACAGCACACCAACATCAAAATCTCATCCCAACTGTAAAGTATGGTTTGTATGGCTTTGCTGCCTCAGGGCTTGGACAGCTTGCTACCATTGACGGAAAAATGAATGAGTTTATCAAGACATTTTGCAGGAGAATGTTGGGCTATCTGTCCACCAATTGAAGCTCAACAGAAGTTGGGTGATGCAACAGGACAACAACCCAAAACACAGAAGTAAATCAACAACAGAATGGTTTCAACAGAAAAAAAAATACGGCTTCTGGAGTGGCCCAGTCAGAGTCCTGACTTCAACCTGATTTAAGATGCTGTGGCATGACCTCAAGAGAGCAGTTCACACCAGACATCCCAATAATATTGCTGAACTGAAAAAGTTTTGTTCAAAGGAATGGTCCAAAATTGATCCTGACCGTTGTGCAGCTCTGATCTGCAACTACAGAAAACATTTGTTTGAGGTTATTGCTGCCAAAGGAGGGTCAACCAGTTATTAAATCCAAGGGTTCACATACTTTTTCCACCCTGCACTGTGAATGTTTACATGGTGTGTTCAATAAAGACATGTGTTATTAGTTTAAGCAGACTGTGTTTGTCTATTGTTGTGACCTAGATGAAGTTCAGATCAAATGTTATAACCAATTCATGCAGAAATCCAGTTATTTCCAAAGGGTTCATTTACTTTTTCTTGCCACTGTAACAGACTTTCCTAGTTAAATAAAGGTTAAATAAAAAATTACAATAATAAATAAAAGCGCAAACCAGATGGGATGGTGTGTCACTGCAGAATGCTGTGGTAGCCATGCAGGTTCAGTGTGCATTGAATTCTAAATAAATCACTGACAGTGTCACCAGCAAAGCACCACCACACCATCATACTTCCTCCTCCGTGCTTCATGGTGTGAACCACACATGCCGAGATCATCCGTTCACCTACTCTGAGTCTCACAAAGACACAGAGGTTGGAACCAAAAATCTCAAATTTGGACTCATCAGAACCAAAGGACAGATTTCCACCAGTCTAATGTCCATTGCTTGTGTTTCTTGGCCAAAAGCAAGTCTCTTCTTCTTAAGTAGTGGTTTCTTTGCAGCAATTCAAGTATGAAGGCCTGATTCACGCAGTCTCCTCTGAACAGTTGCTGTTGAGATGTGTCTGTTACTTGAACTTTGTGAAGCATTTATTTGGGCTAAAGTCTGAGGTGCAGTTAACTTTAATGAACTTATTCTCTGCAGCAGAGTTAACTCGGTCTTCCTTTCCTGTGGCGGTCCTCATGAGAGCCAGTTTCATCATAGCGCTTGATGGTTTTTGCGACTGCACTTGAAGAAACTTCTAAAGTTTTAAAGTTCTTGAAATGGTATGGATTGACTGACCTTCATGTCTTAAAGTAATGATGGACTGTTGTTTCTCTTTGCTTATTTGAGCTGTTCTTGCCATAATATGGACTTGGTCTATTACCAAATAAGGCTATCTTCTGTATACCACCCCTACCTTGTCACAATAAAACTGATTGGCTCAAACGCATTACGAAGGAAAGAAATTCCACAAATTAACAAGACACACCTGTTAATTGAAATTCATTACAGTTGACTACCTCATGAAGCTGGTTGAGAGAATGCCAAGAGTGTGCAAAGCTGTTATCAAGGAAAAGGGTGGCTACTTTGAAGAATCTCAACTATAAAATATATTTGTTTAACACTTTTTTGGTTAGTTTATGATTCCATGTGTTATTTCATAGTTTTTATATCTTCACTATTATTAGAAAAAACATTGAATGAGTAGGTGTGTTCAAACTTTTGACTGGTACTAAACTCAGCAAAAAAATAAACATCCCTTTTTCAGGACCCTGTCTTTCAAAAATAATTTGTACAAATCCAAATATCTTCACAGATCTTCATTGTAAAGGGTTTAAACACTGTTTACCATGCTTGTTCAATGAAGCATAAACAATTCATGAACATGCACCTCTGGAACGGTCATTAAGACACTAACAGCTTACAGACGGTAGGCAATTAAGTTGATAGTTATGAAAACTTAGGACACTAAAGAGGCCTTTCTACTGACTCTGAAAAACACCAAAAGAAAGATGCCCATGGTCCCTGCTCATCTGCGTGAACGTGCCTTAGGCATGCTGCAAGGAGGCATGAGGACTGTGACCAGGGCAATAAATTGCAATGTCCGTACTGTGAGACGCCTAAGACAGCACTACAGGGAGACAGGGCGGACAGCTGATCGTCCTCGCAGTGGCAGACCACGTGTAATAACATCTGCACAGGATTGGTACATCCAAACATCACAATCTAGAAGAAAAAGCAACACACACCTATTAAGACGAGTTGCTGGCTAGCGGAGTAGAAAACTTGAAAATAAAAGAGAGCCGCACACTCTAGGAGCTCAGATGCAAAAATGTAATTACCAACGTTTCGACAGCCAAGCTGTCTTCATTAGGGTATAATCCCAAACACTGCGGGATGACTCGTTTATAGAGTGTCAAAAGACACAGGTGTCTGTAATCATGGCCAAGAGTGGCTTAATATCATTGGTTAATAATCAAATATTAAAATGTCATACAAAGAACAGCATACAAACAACACATGGATAGCATACGATCATAGATTAAGTTGACTACACAAGCTTACAAACAATTACAATGGCAAAGTCACAATAATCACAAGAATGGCTTCAGATCAAAGTCTACGTTGAGACCGAAGGGCGCAAGGGTCTTTAAATTAAAGATCCAGGCAGCCTCTCGTTTTAACATCCAAACATCACACCTGCGGGACAGGTACAGGATGGCAACAACAACTGCCCGAGTTACACCAGGAATGCACAATCCCTCCATCAGTGCTCAGACTGTCTGCAATAGGTTGAGAGAGGCTGGACTGAGGGCTTGTAGGCCTGTTGTAAGGCAGGTCCTCACCAGACATCACCGGCAACAACGTCGCCTATGGGCACAAACCCACAGTCGCTGGACCAGAAAGGACTGGCAAAAAGTGCTCTTCAAATCAAATCAAAGTTTATTTGTCATGTGCACCGAATACAACAGGTGTAAACCTTACAGTGAAATGCTTACTTACAGGCTCTAACCAATGGTGCCAAAAAAAAGGTATGTGTGTGTAGGTAAGTAAAGAAATAAAACAACAGTAGAAAGACATTTGAAAAAAAGAGTAGCAAGGCTATATACAGGCACCTGTTATTCAGGCTTATTGAGGTAGTATGTACATGTAGATATCGTTAAAGTGACTGTGCATATATGATGAACAGAGAGTAGCAGCAGCATAAGAGGGGTTGGCGGGGTGCACACAATGCAAATAGTCCGGGTAACCATTGGTTACCTGTTCAGGAGTCTTATGGTTTGGGGATAAAAACTGTTGAGAAGCATTTTTGTCCTAGACTTGGCACTCCGGTACCGCTTGCCACGCGGTAGTAGAGAGAACAGTCTATGACTGGGGTGGCTGGGGTCTTTGACAATGCTTAGGGCCTTCCTCTGACACCGCCTGGTGTAGAGGTCCTGGATGGCAGGCAACTTTGCCCCAGTGATGTACTGGGCCGTACGCACTACCCTCTGAAGTGCCTTGCGGTTTTGTCTCACCCAGGGGTGATGGTCGGAATTGCGTTTATCATCAAAGGAATGAGCGTTACACAGTCCTGTACTCTGGGTCGTCATGGTCTGGAGCGGTGTGCCACAGCATCATTGGACCGAGCTTGTTGTCATTGCAGGCAATCTCAACGCTGTGCATTACAGGGAAGACATCCTCCTCTCTCATATGGTACCTTTCCTGCAGGCTCATCCTGACATGAACCTTCAGCATGACAATGCCACCCGCCATACTGCTCGTTCTGTGCGTGATTTGCTGCAAGACAGGAATGTCAGTGTTCTGCCATGGCCAGCGAAGAGCCCGGATCTCAATCCCATTGAGCATGTCTGAGACCTGTTGGATCAGAGGGTGAGAGCTAGGGCTATTCCCCCCAGAAATGTCTGGGAACTTGCAGGTGCCTTGGTGGAAGAGTGGGGTAACATCTCACAGCAAGAACTGGCAAATCTGGTGCAGTCCATGAGGAGGAGATGCACTGCAGTACTTAATGCAGCTGGTGGCCACAGCAAATACTGACTGTTACTTTTGATTTTGACCCCCCCCTTTGTTCAGGAACACATTATTCAATTTCTGTTAGTCACATGTCTGTGGAACTTGTTCAGTTCATGTCTCAGTTGTTGAAACTTGTTATGTTCATACAAACATTTACACATGTTAAAATAAACTGAACAAGGGGGGGGGGGTCAAAATACACATGGCTGAAAATATGAACTGCAAGCTAGTACTTTGCATTGCCACCTGCTGGTGAAGAGTGAACCAATTCCATATCACTTCCATATCACAGAATTTCTATTGAGAAAGCCCAGTGCACAGAGCCATTTCCTGTGTTGTATCCTTTATGACATTACTAACATCTACATCTACAAGATAATATGTTATATTCCATTGAGTCCAACTGAAAGTCTATAGGATTATCTAGAACCAGGTTGTGTACAACTTGTTCATAAAACATAAAAAATACACCCATATAAAAGATCTGTAGCAGATTTTCAGAGAACATGAGACTATTAATAACTCAAAAGTTACTGCTATCATCACCACCGCCGGCCAACACTAAAACCCCCGGCATTAGACTCGTGTTAAAAATGTGTTTCTTCTTCCCTGTCTCCTTAACGGGTGCAGCACTAGAGAAACATTCACTGATTTAAAATTCCAACCATTACATTTCCAATTAGCTTGTTTTTCACTGTTTCATTGTTTTTGTTTTGTTTTTGTTTTTTTTTGCAGTGAAGAACATCGCGTTGCATTCTGTGTCTGAAATGTGCTTTATAAATACAGCTTGATTTGATAGGAAGGGTACATGTGTCTGGAACACACGGACACTCATGTATCAAACTGGCTCGAGTGGGAGCCATTTGGCCTTGAGCGCTGCGCAAATTAAATATGACCGAGTTCCATTTACAGTGTGAGGGTTCTGCGTGTAGGTGATGAATGAGCTTAGTATCCTACCACGGGCCCCACACGAAGGAGTGTCTCTGCTCAAGTCCACTGTGATGATCATAATGATAATCAGCAGACCGCTGTAGCTGATGCAGTGGGGCAAAAAAGTATTTAGTCAGCCACCAATTGTGCAAGTTCTCCCACTTAAAAAGATGAGAGAGGCCTGTAATTTTCATCATAGGTACACTTCAACTATGACAGACAAAATTAGAAGAAAAAAATCCAGAAAATCACGTTGTAGGATTTTTAATGAATTTATTTGCAAATTATGGTGGAAAATAAGTATTTGGTCACCTACAAACAAGCAAGATGTCTGGCTCTCACAGACCTGTAACTTCTTCTTTAAGAGGCTCCTCTGTCCTCCACTCATTACCTGTATTAATGGCACCTGTTTGAATTTGTTATCAGTATAAAAGACACCTGTCCACAACCTCAAACAGTCACACTCCAAACTCCACTATGGCCAAGACCAAAGAGCTGTCAAAGGACACCAGAAACAAAATTGTAGACCTGCACCAGGCTGGGAAGACTGAATCTGCAATAGGTAAGCAGCTTGGTTTGAAGAAATCAACTGTGGGAGTAATTATTAGGAAATGGAAGACATACAAGACCACTGATAATCTCCCTCGATCTGAAGATCTCACCCCGTGGGGTCAAAATGATCACAAGAACGGTGAGCAAAAATCCCAGAACCACACGGGGGGACCTAGTGAATGACCTGCAGAGAGCTGGGACCAAAGTAACAAAGCCTACCATCAGTAACACACTACGCTGCCAGGGACTCAAATCCTGCAGTGCCAGACGTGTCCCCCTGCTTAAGCCAGTACATGTCCATGCCTGTCTGAAGTTTTCTAGAGAGCATTTGGATGATCCAGAAGAAGATTGGGAGAATGTCATATGGTCAGATGAAACCAAAATATAACTTTTTGGTAAAAACTCAACTCGTCGTGTTTGGAGGACAAAGAATGCTGAGTTGCATCCAAATAACACCATACCTACTGTGAAGCATGGGGGTGGAAACATCATGCTTTGGGGCTGTTTTTCTGCAAAGGGACCAGGACGTCTGATCCGTGTAAAGGAAAGAATGAATGGGGCCATGCATGTATCGTGAGATTTTGAGTGAAAACCTCCTTCCATCAGCAAGGACATTGAAGATGAAACTTGGCTGGGTCTTTCAGCATGACAATGATCCCAAACACACCGCCCGGGCAACGAAGGAGTGGCTTCGTAAGAAGCATTTCAAGGTCCTGGAGTGGCCTAGCCAGTCTCCAGATCTCAACCCCATAGAAAATCTTTGGAGGGAGTTAAAAGTCCGTGTTGCCAAGCAACAGCCCCAAAACATCACTGCTCTAGAGGAGATCTGCATGGAAGAATGGGCCAAAATACCAGCAACAGTGTGTGAAAACCTTGTGAAGACTTACAGAAAATGTTTGACCTCTGTCATTGCCAACAAAGGGTATATAACAAAGTATTGAGATAAACTTTTGTTATTGACCAAATACTTATTTTCCACCATAATTTGCAAATAAATTCATAAAAAATCCTACAACGTGATTTTCTGATTTCTTTTCTAATTTTGTCTGTCATAGTTGAAGTGTACCTATGATGAAAATTACAGGCCTCTCTCATCTTTTTAAGTGGGAGAACTTGCACAATTGGTGGCTGACTAAATACTTTTTTGCCCCACTGTACCTGCACTGTTTCTGTCCTGCACCCTAGTCAAAGAACAGGAGCAGGTGCATGATGTCCTCAGAGTGTGTGGGTGTG
Source organism: Oncorhynchus nerka (assembly GCF_034236695.1). Taxonomy (NCBI): domain Eukaryota; kingdom Metazoa; phylum Chordata; class Actinopteri; order Salmoniformes; family Salmonidae; genus Oncorhynchus; species Oncorhynchus nerka. Next base: position 59,612,995 of record NC_088401.1, read on the forward strand.
TGTGTGTTCAGCTCTTGTAATTAGAATATTTACTCAGAAATGTCAATCTGTTGTTTATTTGTATGGGGAGTGGCACGCGGCTTTTTCATCCAGTAAACATTGCCACAAGTGTCTTTCAGCTGCATCACCAGAGGGATGGAATTCAATTGAACACTGCACAGCATTGCGCAAAAATAACATTTCCACTGTGCAGAGAAAATGCATGCATCGATTAAAATCTAAATGTTTGGTTTTCAATGAGTAATCATTACAGATGCACTTTACTACTATTGCGGTTTCCTGCTAGGCTGGGCGATATTTTAAGGTCATATCTAACTCTAGGAGTCATACTACCCTACAGCAACAATAGAGATATGGAGCTCACTGGGCTCTTTCAACTGCCTTAGACACGTATCTCCTCAAAGCCCCGTCCTAAACACTATGCTCTAATTGGTTAAACACCACCAGTTCCTCACATCACCACAAATCTGTCTCTTGATATATAGACCCCTATCTCCACGGGTGCTGTGCTCTTCACACATTGCTATGACTGATTGAGCCGCTCAGCAGATAAATGTGAAAATCCATGCATTGGGAAAGGCACACGTCAGACGACAGACCACAGTTTATCACACTGAGGTATTTGGATTATTTACAGCAAATTGTTCGCTATGTGAATAAAGTAACAAAAGTCAAGAAAAAAGCAATTGTTTCAAGTTTACTTCCATATATGTGGTAATTTACCATTTGTAACCCGTAATAATACATTTGATTTGTATTGCACTTTTCATTTACAGGCAGAAATCACAAAGCTTGATGTCTTAGTGATGATTTGTTCCCTCTTGCAGAAACATGCAACTGTCATTACAGCCATTAACTGATAAAAGCATTAGAATGGACTTTTACTAGTCCATAAACTATGTGAACTTTTCAGCAGTTTGTGTTTGATCAAAGTCCAGTCTTAGTCAATCTGGTCACAGTCTTCATGGTTCAGTGCAAAGAACAAGGCTTCTGCAGTTGATCCCCATTCCAATATGGGGAAAATGTTACTGCTTGTATTAGTGATCGTGCAGTTAATTGAAGAACATGAATAGGATATAGAAAAAGGAGACTTCTTACGGCAATCACATTTTTCAGCCTCTTTCATTGATTGGCTGAATTCAGCCACTCTTTTTTTTCCCAAAATGTTTTATTGCATTTTAAAACACAATTTCCCCCCCCCCCCCCCCTACTCTAACTTAATTGATAGTCTGAATGGCTTCTTGGTAGCTAGTTATGAGGTTGGGCACGTGCCTATGTTCCCCCTATGGCCATGATGCCTCTGTGGTCATACACCCTCCAGATCAACCACACACATCTTCAAATCTCTACTACATGGAGCCGGACCTCAGTCCTCCTGCAATCAGCCCAGAGAAGGTGACGTGAAAAGGAGAGCCCCAAGACTTGATGGGAGATCATTTTTAAGAAAGCCTCTCTTTCGACTAAACTCTCTTCTCTTTAGCCTAAGTGGTCTTTGTTCGACATTTTCCCCTCAGTCGTTTCTGATGAGGACTTGGGGTCAGTCTAATTGTGGCAGGAAACACTGCGCTGATCAGAGGTGCAATTTGAGGGAAAATGAGGTTGCATCAGATTACCTCATCATCTCTGTGGCCGGGGCAGGGAGAGCAGAGAGCCCCTAGGCTGCTCCGATGCTTCTTCTCGGGCCAGAAATTGCACACATGGGAAGGGTGTGTGTGTGTTGGGGGAACTTGGACAGACTCAAGGGAGGTGATCATTAGAAACAAATCAGAGGATGAGAGTCTGGGAGGTATGAGAGAAGGGGTGGGATGTTTTGACTAAACCCTGGTGGTCACTATGATGCAACCTTGGCATCATCTTCTTTACCTTGCCTCTTCATAACAGTAGTAGTAAAACAGTTTCAAATAATACCTTCAAACTGAATGGCTAACTTTAGAGAGAAATTCTGAAAATGCCACAAAGCACAATGCTCCAAGGTCTGCACTATGAAGCATTTTAATCATATCTCTTACCTCATCATAATATAGGGTACTATAACTCCTGTCCAAGAACAAAAAAACAACCAAGGCAAGCTTCTGAAAGAATCCATTGTCCAAATATTTACCAGCCTCCTTTTGTCCTGGTCCCTTTAATCAGATCATAACTTTGATCCACCCACCTATCAGGATATTAAAGGCTCTTGACTCACAAGTTCTCCATTAGCTCGTAAATTTGGCCACTGTTGCGCACAGGTTGTCCTCTCCAGTGTTCCACCATTCTAGCTCGGTGCCAAGCCACGCTGCACATGCACACACAGAACAAAGATCCAGCCCGCAAGTACAAATTCCTGCTTTCTTCTTTGGATCAAATAGGCTTTGAGCATTAGCAAATTGTTTAAAAAAAACTTTTTTTCACATGCCTCATTGCCATGCCTTCTATCTGTTTGTCTGTATTAAAATCGTATAAATCAAATCAAATCAAATGATAATTTGTCACATACACATGGTTAGCAGATGTTAATGCGAATGTAGCGAAATGCTTGTGCTTCTAGTTCCTACAGTGCAGTAATATCTAACAATTCCCAAACAACTACCTAAAACACACATATCTAAAGGGGTGAATGAGAATATGTACATGTAAGTATATGGATGAACGTTGGCTGAGCGGCATAGGTGCAGTAGGTGGTATAAAAAAAAGTACATACATGGAATTATGAGTAATGTAAGGTTTGTAAACATTATTAAAGTGCCATTATTTAGAGTGGCTTTGTTTAAAGTGACTAGTGATACATTTATTAAAGTGGCCAGTGATTGGGTCTCAATGTAGGCAGCAGTCTCTCTTGAGTTAGTGATTACTGTTTAGCAGTCTGATGGCCTTGAGATAGAAGCTGTTTTTCAGTCTCTCGGTCCCAGCTTTGATGCACCTGTACTGACCTTGCCTTCTGGATGGTAGCGGTGTGAACAGGCAGTGGCTCGGGTGGTTGATGTCCTTGATGATCTTTTTGCCCTTCCTGTGACATCGGGCACTGTAGGTGTTATGGAGGGCAGGTAGTTTGCCTCCGGTGATGCGTTGTGCTGACCGCACCACCCTCCGGAGAGCCCTGCAGTTGTAGTAGTTTTGATAAATTTATGACTGGGGAGAAGACAAACTAGAAATATTGTCTTAAATATATACACACTGTCAATTGTTATCTAAAGTACCCACTTTGTGTGTTTAGTTGTCAGAGATCCCACTATAATAACACCAGACACCCAAACAGCAAGGTGTGTGAGTCGTAGGTGAGCAAAGCCCTCCGTTTTCACATTTAAATGCAGAACAAATAGTCTGTCTGGGCCCTAATCTCCCTTCTTCCCATACCACAGGAAGCCCTCCATACCCCCGCAAGCCCCCACCCTAAAGCCAAGGGCGAGCAAAGCACGCAGAGGCACACACCTCTGCCTGCGAAGAGCAAACAAGGGGATCTATAGTTCACAAAAGCAGGCCCCGCACTCAGGCCTGGGAAAAAGTAAACAAAAGCACTGCGGGGCCATAATTGATGGCATCATTCCCTTTCATACAGTAAATAGATGTCAAACAGTGGGGACAAGGCGGCCAGATTACCCAAGATTTGCAACACCACCAGATTACCCAAGAATGCCTGCTTTTGATCTCCCACCACTTAGCCTGTGATTCCCTGTCATTATTTCAAGTGGCTGCTTTTTTTTTTGCCAGAACAGTTATAAAAGGCTCTAACGATTTCTTCATTTTGCACTGTGGTGTGGTGGGGAAGACACAGCGGTCAGGTCCATCTTACAACACCTGTCCATGCATTTGAGAGCAGAATTGAAATTGGACTATGCTGTCATGACGCTATTGAGATTAATGGGCAAATCGGCTTGCTCACCCTTGAGTAAAATAAATAAAGAAGTAAATGTGTGTTTATGTTTATTAACTTCTATGACTCTAAGGTTGCTTTATTGCATTGTCAATATCAATCATCGAGTCTGAATGTGAATGAAGTGACCTGAACAATGAGAATGACGGAAATCTGGGAGCTGAAGTATGCACACCTTTAATGGAATTAGAAGTGTGCATACTGGAAAACACAAAGAGTGATGGGAAATGGTATTTTCTCCTTAAGGAGTTTTAAGTGGCAGGGCCGGCGATGGCTCTCAGCAGTCAGTCGCATGCTACGGAAGGAGATACTGAAACAAGATGAAAGACAGCCTGCATGTAGGGACTAGAGAGAAGATGAGACAGAGAGAATACATGTCTCCAAAACAATTCCATTATTGACACAGTGCAGGCAATAAGGGCCCTTTTTTTGTAAACCCCATCAAAGTTCTTTACGGGAGGCCCTAAAGAAAATAATGTGCTAGGCTACAGCTACTGGCTCGTGCAGCATCAAAGGACTGCCGTTATCTCTTAGCCAAGCTCCCAACATTTCTTGGGGGGGGGGCATCTCTGTGATTCTGCACGCTTTGATGTGCCGATTATCTGGACGCGTCAGCGCAACGTAATTGGGCTAGGTGAGTAACCGTGTTCTGCTCAACCTGCATGCTGCCTGGGATTTGGCTGCTGCTCCCTCAGGTTCTGTGTCGAGCATGTTTTCCCTCGGCCCCCCATCCTCTTAAATGTCTGTGAAGATAAGATGGGTGTGGGGTAATTGAGAAGGTTCTCCGTGTGGAGATACAGCAGATGGGAAGTGTGATGCATGTTCCTTTTGGGGTTTTACGAAAGAGAGGTGATGTTGGGAGTCCTCTGTGGAGGTATGTAGTGGTGGCCTTGTCTAGTGCAGGCTGGACACCAAACTTTCACCATGACATGATTATTATAGCATAACACCTGTTGAAATGCTACAATACCTTAGATGGTCAACAAGCACAACTCTCCCAGATAACCGTGGAGAAATGCGTTTGAGACGAGAGCAGCGCAGGGGTGGAATTCTGTTCGAAGAGGAATTGTTGATGAACTCTGGGCACATGTAACAAATCACCTTATCAAGACCTGATTGTGAGAGACAACCTACTCCCTTCATGTAAGGGAGGTAAGACAAGCCCAGAAGGGAAAGATGACGAAGAGGGAAAAAGAGATTTGGGGAGTTCTGGGGTTTCACACACGAGCCAGAGAAATCAGAAAACAATGGCAAAGTGTTGCTGCACTAGGTCCTCCACTAGGTCCTCCACTAGGTCCTCTACTAGGTCCTCCACTAGGTCCTCCACTAGGTCCTCTACTAGGTCCTCCCACTAGGTCCTCTACTAGGTCCTCCACTAGGTCCTCCCACTAGGTCCTCTACTAGGTCCTCCACTAGGTCCTCCACTAGGTCCTCCCACTAGGTCCTCTACTAGGTCCTCTACTAGGTCCTCCCACTAGGTCCTCTACTAGGTCCTCCACTAGGTCCTCTACTAGGTCCTCTACTAGGTCCTCCCTCTAGGTCCTCCACTAGGTCCTCCACTAGGTCCTCCACTAGGTCCTCCACTAGGTCCTCTACTAGGTCCTCCCACTAGGTCCTCTACTAGGTCCTCCCACTAGGTCCTCTACTAGGTCCTCCCACTAGGTCCTCCCACTAGGTCCTCCACTAGGTCCTCCCACTAGGTCCTCTACTAGGTCCTCTACTAGGTCCTCCACTAGGTCCTCTACTAGGTCCTCCACTAGGTCCTCCACTAGGTCCTCCCACTAGGTCCTCTACTAGGTCCTCCCACTAGGTCCTCCACTAGGTCCTCTACTAGGTCCTCCACTAGGTCCTCCCACTAGGTCCTCTACTAAGTCCTCCCCACTAGGTCCTCCCACTAGGTCCTCTACTAGGTCCTCCCCACTAGGTCCTCTACTAGGTCCTCCCACTAGGTCCTCCACTAGAGAGAAAACTAACAAACACACGGCCAATAGACAGGTTGGCTGACACCGTCATGAAAATGATGCGTGCACATCGATGGGTCCGGAAACAGTGCTTTGTTATGATTCTGAACGGTCAGTTAGCTAACAAGAATGACCAGAAGCTGCCATGTGGGGAATCATAGGTGGCTGATTTCAGCTAGTTTCATCTTGTTCTTCATACCATGTCTTGTTTTCAGATGTTTGGACTGATTTCATGTCAATGCTAATATGGCTCAAATTCGCTAGCTAGCTAGCTAACCAACCCCTGTAACGATGTATTTGAGAGACAAGTTCTCAATGTGCAAATGTATTTATGTTTTCAATATGTTTTCAAACATTTGGAGACAATATATAGTTTACATGTTGTCAACCACCTAAGCCAACCCTGTCTGTTTTGCCCCATAGTTGCGCACACTTTGGTTTTGGTGCTGAACTACCAACCTTTCTATAGGCTTGTTTGAAGTTTAGCAAGTCCACTGGTCCCTCAGGACTCAGTGGCAGAAAGTTACTCACTCACTCATTCACTCACTAAATTCACGCACTTGCACACACACTCATCCACCTACCTGTAACTTTGGGGCTGCTTGTCAAGGATTACAATCAGATATGACTACTCAGTCCAGCTTGGTTGACCAATGAGCTAATAGGCTATATATACCCACCAAAAGAGCATGTATGTTCTAAGAGTACGTAGCAGACAACGTGCTGTGGGTTTCCTGCCAGGGAGGCCTAAAGGGCCTTGAACTACATCATCCATTCTGCCCTCCACTTCAAAAACAGCCTTTGGAGTGCTGCCTGGGGGCTTTGGAGCGCTGCCTGGGGGCGTTCGCCATTAGCTTGCCACTTGGCGGCCAATTGCGGGGGAGCAGCGGAGACAAAAGCCACGCCCACCCCTGCATGCTCTGATTGCTCCGAGAGGGCCGGGGATAAAAAAAAAAAACCTATGTGCCCGGGTTGGGACGGGATGGGGCCTCGTTTTGGCATGGCAGAGCGCAGATTCCCCCGCAGAATGTTTGTTTGGCTGTTTTTGGCACAGGCTGTCCAGGACTGGGTCTTTATCAGTTATTGGATGTCAGTCAATTGATTCAGTGTGCAACGTTGGAGGATTCTTTCCTGTTTTGATGAGGACGTTGACATTCCACGATACTAATTTTAAGCAAATATTCAATTGGGAGACGAGACCACACTCAACGATATGCTGCAGGCTATGTTCTAGTGCTATTTCAACAACAAACATGTTTCCTCTTTCTGAGCCAATGCCTTACTACAGTGCACACCTGAACTAGCCATTTCATATGTCAAATCAGAAATAAAGGTGCACTGTATTTCCTGACAACTATAGTCTGGATTTTCTAACCATGAGATTTGTCTATAAACCTATTTATTATCTATTACTTCTTGCTATGCAAATTGTCGGGTGACATGTTACACGCGGTCCACTTATATGGATGGTGTTTCATCTTTGGACCTCTCCGTCTTGCCTGGCAGGTGTTTGAATCAGATAAACTCATAATTTCAAATAAAAGGGCTGAGAAGTCAAGCGGATTTACAGACTGTCCAAGAAAAAAAGGGCCCCATTGTCCATGTCCTATGTGAGGTAATGAGAATAAATGAAAGGCTCAGTGCGCCCTCTCTGACATCTCCCTCTCTCTCTCTTCCCATCCCTCTCTCTCCTGGCTGACGTGTTTTGCCATACTGTGATCCCCTGTCTCCGGGCCCTCAGGTAATTTGGATATTGCATGGAGTCAAAAGCTCTGTCAATCAGATAAGCACTGACCTAGCAGGCCTCATAGATAAGACATTACACAGCAAGAGGGAACGGCAGACAGTGGGGACACAAGGTTGACTATAAAGGCTCAGTGAAGCGAGGCTGATCACCACGGCTTTTCAACCACATAGGGCTGCCAAGAATTAAGTATTGCTTGTCCTTTTCTTGCCATCTCCCAATTTAGATTGACTGGATCAAATCTGGATCTGGTGGATACTCGTCTTTCCTTTTCAGGTCCAGAACACAGTTTAGACAGGTATCTCTGTTATAAAATAAAATAGTATTTGTCACATGTGCCAAATACAACAGGTGTACTTAACCTTGAAATTCTTGCCTGCGAACTCTTCCCAACGATGCAGTTAAAGAATAATAATAATAGTAACACAAGAGGAATAAAATACACAATAACGGCCCTATATATTTTATTACTCTTTATTGCTTTTATTGCTCTTTTACTCTGCATTGTAAAATTCTAACTTTAGAAGCCTTTTTAAACCTTCAGTAAAATTCCTCTGTAAACGTAAAACGTGTTATGTGTAAATCATGTACATATTCCCAGAATCAATTAAATGCACCTATTAGGCCTACAGTTTTTTGCCATTGCACCAAATGGGGTGCAAAAGACACTGCATGCGTATCTTCCATTGGCTTACCAAACAACAAGGTGCTTTACCATGGAGTGGGAGACAATGTGCCACATATTTTGAATGAGTGCAACATTGACATATTACAAAGGGTGAGACATGAGCTTTTGTTCAAGACAACATTTGGGTGGAGCACAGATAGAAAGCCACTGGGGGATTTCACTACAAATTCGAAATAAACGTTCAAGACAGCCCAGAGCACTTTCCATCAATGAAGGAGCGACTCAAAAGTTAACTTACATTATTATTATTTTTTATAGATGCTACTTCTCTGAAACTTGTCACAGCAAACCTGCGCTCAAAGTGACCATACAATATCTTTCCATATGGTACAAATGACATATTTTAAAAGGCAATATGTAGTGGTGATGTCTAAAGATTCACCTAAGGGAAAATTGGTTAAATTTAAGGACATAATTGATATAGTCTTATAAACTAGGACTGTTGTTACTGGGAACACCATCTCTTCTAAATATGTCACACAGTGTAGCCTACCCCCGTGGATGAGTAGCCTATGCTCTATAACCGTAGTGGTGATTGCAATCTCCAAACTAAGATGTTGGCCAACAACTAACGTGAAAAACAATTTATACGGACAATTTCTACCCAAGAAATGTTGCTGTTGTCTAACAATATTGAGTCGTATGCTTCCAGTGCCATCTACTGACAAGAGACTGGTAGCACAGAGCCTACCATTCAAGGCTATTCAAAAACGTTTCTGTGTGTGAGCCCAACAGTGAGCTCTTATGTCATAGAAGGTGCCAGTGCTGTCACTAGTAGGCCTACTTAATTTCTCCATGCAAATATGATTTATTGTTGAAAGTAGTATAGCAATCGACACGCAGCTTTTACAACCCATCATGAGAAGCTGTATGCTAAGAAATGCAAGAGGAGTAACAGGACTCACCGTTCTGTCATTTGTGTTCTGCTTTTAGTTCTGCATTTTTCGAGGTGTTATTATTTAAAATACTTAACACAGAAAAACGTCACTGACGTTTGATGGTGAGTTTTGAGTAGGAAGCGAGTGAGAAAACAGAGTAGGAAGCGAGTGAAGGGTTAGAGGGCAGGGCACGATGAAAGGTGATTGAAATTCAGCCACAGAACGGACTTGGAGCATGCTCTTGAACACTCCTTCCACCCGGAAATACGAATAATTCCCAAAGATGGCGGAGCAAGGGCCAATGGCGATAGCTATGCGGCTAAGAAATCAACTCCAGTCCGTATATAAGCTCGACCCGTTACGAAATGAGGTAGGTACCAATTAATTTCGGACTCTATAGACCAGTGAGAATTGTTTGAGTTGATCAGGGCTGGATCTAGCCGCATAACTAGTTACGACAAGGAAAGGCAGCAATGCGAGCGCTTTCTCCCGTCCCTAAGTGATGGAGAGAGAGCTGCCTACCATGTGTGCGGAAGTCTACCCGTGTTGTTGTTCTGGGCAGGTAATTCGTGCAAATGTGTACAGTTCAAACGACCCATTCCCCGCGTTTTACACCAGAAACGCGGTGCATTGTTTGTTAAAATACTAATGTGCGTTTTGCATGGATAAAATATTTTGAGTGATGTTTAAGTTTTTACACTTATTAACTAGTAGCAGCTAATTGTGTTTGCTAGGCTAGCTAGCTTCTCGTGACTGGTTTGTCAAACCTTGCTTGTAAGTGACTGTCTTACCTGTGTCCAATATTTGCAATTCCGTGTGTAGCGTACTGGGTTGCTAACTATAACTTTATAAAGATATAACGTAAAGTTAGATGCTACACTGTTATTTGCCATTGTGTTAGCAATCATAACTAGGTACAATGTTGCAGTCACCTGACACACCCACCTGCTCTAAGTAGTGGAAAAGAGCACGCGCAATCGACAATCAACTCACCAGGCTCCTCTAGAATATCGTCATTCTGTTATTTAAAAAAAAATATATATATATTTTTTTTTACAACTTTACACCAAGTAGCAACAATGTAACGAAACTGCATGGGATACTTTATATTCTTGAGATTTCAATAGCAACTTAATATTGTTGCAGGAGGAAGTGAAGTTGAAGATCAAAGACCTGAACGAGCACATAGTGTGTTATCTCTGTGCCGGGTACTTCATCGATGCCACAACTATTACCGAGTGTCTGCATACATGTAAGTGGGCCTAGCCTGTGTGTTCTATGTTTTGGTTTATGAAGTTATCTCTCTAAGAAATAGGTTAACTTTTATAGACTTGTGGACTAGCCTACTTACTGCCTGTGAATGCGTACAAATCAAAGTTTGTTGGTCTCGTACACAGATTTACAAGTGCAGCTTAATACTTATGTTTCTAGCTTCAAAAGTGCAGTATACTTTTGTATATATAGTGTATGGACACCCTTCAAATGAGTGGATTCTGTCATTTCAGTCACAACTGTTGCTGACAGGTGTATAAAATCGAGCACACAGCCACGCAATCTCCAAAGACAAACATTGGCAGTAGAATGGCCTTACTGAAGAGCTCAGTGACTTTCAACATGGCACGGTTATAGGATGCCACCTTTCCAACAAGTCAGTTCATCAAATTTCTGCCGTGCTAGAGCTGCTCTGGGCAACTAAGTGCTGTTATTGTGAAGTGGAAATGTCTAGGAGCAACAACGAGTCAGCCATGAAGTGGTAGGCCACACAAACTCACAGAATGGGCTCGCCAAGTGCTGAAGCACGTAGCATGTGAAAATCGTCTGTCCTCAGTTGCAACACTCACTACCGAGTTCCAAACTGGCTCTAGAAAAAACATCAGCACAATAACTGTTCGTCGGGAGCTTAATTTGAAATGGGTTTCTATGGCCGAGCAGCTGCACGCAAGCCTAAGATCACCATGCCAAGTGTCGGCTGGAGTGGTGTAAAGCTTGACCCCGTTGGACTCTGGAGCAGTGGAAACACAGTCTCTGCAGTGATGAATTAAGATTCACCATCTGGTAGTCCGACAGACAAATCTGTTTGGTGGATGCCAGGAGAACACTACTTTCTCAAATACATAGTACCAACGGTAAAGTTTGTTGGAGGGGGAATAATGGTCTGGGGCTGTTTTTCATGGTTTGGGCTAGGCCCCTTAGTTTCAGTGAAGGGAAGTCTTAACACTACAGCATACAATGACATTCTACACTTCCTACTTTGTAGCAAGTTTGAGGAAGGCCCTTTCCTTTTAATGCATAACAATGCCCCTGTGCACAAAGTGAGGTCCATACAGAAATGTTTTTTGATCAGGGTGGAAGAACTTGACTGGTCTGCCCTGACCTCAACCCCATCGGTCCACTTTGGGTTGAATTGAAATGCCGACTGTGAGCCAGGCCTAATTGCCCAACCTCACTAATGCTCATGTGGCTGAATGGAAGCAAGTCCCGCAGCAATGTTCCAACATCTTCCTTCCCAGAAGAGTGGAGGCTATTATAGCAGCAAATGGGGGACCAACTCCATATTAAAGCCCATGATTTTGGAATGAAATGTTTGACGAGCAGGTGTCCACGTACTTTGTCATGTAGTGTACATAGTAATAAAACAAGTTTGTATCGTGCATTTTAATGTTACTATAAAATAACATCCTTTTTCGGGGACATTAATGGCCAAAGTCTCTTCTGCTTCTATTTCAGTCTGTAAAAGTTGTATCGTGAAATACCTCCAAACCAGCAAGTATTGTCCAATGTGCAACATAAAGATCCATGAAACCCAGCCTTTATTGAACCTGAAATTGGATAGAGTGATGCAAGACATTGTCTACAAACTGGTTCCAGGACTTCAAGAAAGTAAGTACATTGAAATTCATACAATAATACTTGTTCTGATTTTTGTTACATAGTACTTTAATGGTTTGATTTTGTTTCTCCTGCTTACTTAAGAGCGTTTTTCTAACTCCTAATCATCTCATTTGTAAAGTTCTCATGCAATGAGAACTAGTGTAACAGCGTTACTTAAACACCTGCGTCATTACATTAATTTAGCGTGGGTTGATAAAATATATTTTTTTAATGTGGTAGTGTTTCTAAGGTCCTTATTTTCTGTTCTTTGTAAACAGGTGAAGACAAGAGAATAAAGGAATTCTATCAGTCGCGTGGGCTTGAGAGAGTTGTCCAACCGCCTGGGGAAGGTAAGCCTTTAGATTTTAATACAATTTTTTTCAATTTTTTTCAATTTTTTTTTTCATGTTTTGTCTATCTACAGCTTCTACTTTTACATGGTATCTGTGTGTCACCCCTAGACTCCATACCAGATACAGGATTACCTTTTACCAGCTTTGACCATTCCAAGGCCCACTTCTACAGATATGACGAGCAGGTCTCGCTTTGTCTAGAGAGGCAAAGGTAAGATTTTGTGACATGCCTTGACACAACTACAGTAAGTAGCCTACTGTCTATTCTCAGACCGCAGGTGGATTATCACTGATACTTAGTGCTTAAATTCAGTTTTGGTTCTACCCCCCCCCCACAGTGTTTCCAGTAATTGTCAGCTATTGTCCAATAAAAATGCATAAAAGCCAACAAATTAAAACATTGCCACCCTAGAATATATCCTGTTTGCATTGGCTCTGCATGGAAATTGGTTCAGATTGTCTTTCAATCGCATCATCTATATACTCTGCCTGTCTGTCTTGAGCTCTCGCTAACATACCAACTGGTACCGGCCTGCAGAGTTTCCTGCGCCTGTGAGTCAGTGTGACAGGGGCAGAAGTGTTACAGTATTTTATGATGTTTTGCAAACTGGTGACAATGATTTATTGAGCTATAATAGCCTACCATGAAAAATGCATGTGTCCTGCTGGCTTGTCAATATGCTGTTGAAACCTGGACATTTTACTTCTTGAGGCATGTCTTACCTTGCTTCAAAGTAGCCTATAACCAAAATCCCACCATAGAAATGTGAAGGCAATTATTTGATGAAGACCTCATGTTCATGTACTATGGGTCTTCTTTCATTGTCTATCAGCCAAAGGTATTATCCTAGTCATTTTAGCAACTCACCATAGTTATCTTTAGCTCGCCTCTTTCAAAATAACAAAGGGATATTTCTATCTCTGCCCATGAAACTGCTTTAATGGTGTTTTCAAATTGTATTTTGTAACATTTGCACATAGGCCTACCTCTGTGTACAGTGCATTTGGAAAGTATTCAGACCCCTTGACTTTCTCCACATTTATGTTACAGCCTTATTCTATAATTGACCCCCCCCCCCCCCAATTAAAACACAATGCCCCATAATGACAAGGCAAAAACAGGTTTAGAAATGTTTGCAATGTATAAAAAAAATACTGAAATCACATTTACATAAGTATTAAGACCTTAACTCAGTACTTTGTTGAAGCACCTTTGGCAGTGATTACAGCCTCTGGTCTTCTTGGATTATGACCCTACAAGCTTAGTACACCTGTATTTGGAGTTTCTCACAATCTTCTCTGCAGATCCTCTCAAGCTCTGTCCGGTTGGATGGGGACCGTCACTGCACAGCTATTTTCAGGTCTCTCCAGAGATGTTTGATCGGGTTCAAGTCTGTGCTCTGGCTGGACCACTCACAGGCATTGAGACTTGTCCCGAAGCCACTCCTGCGTTCTCTTGGCTGTGTGCTTAGGGTTGTTGTCCTGTTGGAGGGTAAACCTTCGCCCCAGTCTGAGGACCTGAGCACTTTTGGAGTAGTTTTTCATCAAGGATGTCTCTACTTTGCTCCGTTAATCTCGATCCTGACTAGTGTCCCAGTCCCTCCCGCTGAAAAATGTCCCCACAGCATGATGCTGCCACCAATGCTTCACCGTAGGGATGGTGCCAGGTTTCCTCCAGACATGCTTGGCATTCAGGCCAAAGAGTTCAATCTTGGTTTCATCAGACCAGAGAATCTTATTCGCTGTCTTCCTTTCAGTGTCTTTTTTTGAGGAGTGGCTTCTCTGGGCACTACCATAAAGGCCTGATTGTCTGAGTGCTGCTGAGATGGTTGCCCTTCTGGAAGCTTTTCCTATCTCCACAGAGGAACTCTGGAGCTCTGTGACCATCAGGTTCTTGGGGAGGCCAATGTGGTCTTGGGGCTCTTCAATGCTGCAGAAATTGTTTCATACCCTTCCCCAGATCTGATCCCCGACACAATCCTGTATCGGAGCTCTACGGACAATTCCTTCGACCCCCATGGCTTGGTTTTTGCGCTGATATGAACTGTGGGACCTTATATAGACAGGTGTGTGTGCCTTTCCAAATCATGTTCAATCAATTGCATTTACCACATGTTGACTCCCAAGTTCTAGAAACAGGATGCACCTGAGGTAAATGTTGAGTCTCATAGCAAAGGGTTTGAATGCTTATGTAAATAAGGTGTTTCTGTTTTTTCCTTGTCATTATGGGGTATTGTGTGGGGTATTGTGTGGGGTATTGTGTGTAGATTGAGGATTTTTTTTTTTAAATCAATTTTTGAATTCGGCTGTAATGTAACAAAATGTGGAAAGTCAAGGGGTCGACACTTTGAATGCACTGCACATTGCAGAGCCTAAAACGAATAAATAATTATCAACATTTTAAGAAACATTCTGATCATGTTCCATTGCTACAGCGTGTACCTACACTACTTTGACACACATTGTGGGGATTAAGGAGTATATGCAATACCCACTGGAAAATAACTGGGTATACAGCTTATACCACTACACCACTGATTGGCAGTGAGCACTCCTAAAAAAACAAGCTTAACCTTCACACGGTGGCATTCAAATGGGTTTTTATTAGATATAGCCGGTAAAATTCACATTTTAAAATGAGAACCCCGTCACAAATGTTTCCTGAAATTCTTTCCGTTCAAAATGCCCCTTAAAATCCCTCCGTGTCTCATGCTTAATCATGTACTCTCTTGTCCCTACAGTTCATCACTGTCTGAAAAAAAAGATAAGACCAAACTGACTCTTCATGTAAGTCGTGTGTGGAATGGAACCCCACTATGCCACCAGAGGTCTCTGTTAGTTTAACTTGCAGTGGTCTGTTCTGTTTGGATCGGGTCTCCACAAGCAATGCTTTTGCAATTGTATTTCATTTGAGTGTATCTGTCAGTCCCTAGTAGAATTGCCCACATTTTTGGGGGGTATATCCATCTTAATTCTGTAATCATTTGGAATCACGTGTGGAATTGGAGTTGTAGTAATGTTGCTCTGCCTCGTGTCTGCAGCAGAAGTTTGTGCGCTGCTCGGTCCGAGCCGAGGTGAGACACCTGCGTAAAGTGCTGTGTCATCGACTGAATGTGGAGAAGCACCAGGTCAGTTGATTGTCTAGGAAGACTACATTTTAAGAGGGACATATCAGCACCATTTTACATTACATGTGCAGTGTACCTATTTGCAAACAGTCCAAAACGACAACACAGGAACCATGTCCTATGACTACAAAAGTGTAGCCTATTAGATAATCCCTTGTTGTGCAACTTTTCAGTCGAGTGCTTTGAGTATTATACACAGGTTAGTTGCATGTGAATGTTTCAGAGAGCTGGAAATGGAGCATATGGGAGCTTGTACAGTTGACCCAGGACCAGTTGTCATGTTTTGTCCTCACTGTGTGGTCTCCATTTCATCACAGATCCAGATGTTGTTCAATAATGAGTCCCTTCCAGATCACATGACCATGAAACGGCTGTGGATCTCTCACTGGTTTGGCAAGGTACCTCCCAAGTTGAGCCAACAATTTCACACTGAATTCCTTTACACTTTAACTTTTTCCATTTGGACGTTCTGCGGTGGAAACAGCAGTATTGAATTTAAGGAAATAATATTCCAAATCAATATTCTGTAGTGACTTCAAATTATACAATGTCTATGGAAATGTTACTCTCAATTCAAACATGTTTTCTAAGCACAAGAAGAAAGTAATTGTATGTTACTTAGAAAACGACATTGTTTGGGGGTAAGACAAATAGGGCATACATATTTAAAAAGTTAAATCATGCTGATGTTGATCTGTGTACATATTCCTTCATAAATCCAAATAATTAATTATAGTGCGAGAAGAGAAAATACTTTGACTTACCTCAAATCCTGTAAACAGGGTTATAATTGATTTGGGAGCTTCTTTCTGATTAGTTCGATTTATGTTCATGTAGGATTACATGTAATCAATTGTTTCTTATTATTCCAGGCTCAACCGTTGGTCCTTCACTACACTATTAAGGACAAAAGGACAAGATAGAACTTTTCTTGCCTGGCTACCCATCCACATCACTCCGGCCAACTGATGTTTCTTGTCCACCATGAGTTTGGGTTTGCCCCGCCCCGACAGTTTCTAGAATGCACACACATTCTAATTGGTCCCAGAAACCGAGGGATTGGGCCAGAGCCGGCCTACATGATGTCATCAATTTTGCTACTCTTTGTTAGATGATCCAATCACTGAATTTGTTTTGTACAAAGGCCTTCATTTTGAAGTCAGACAAACAACTTCTAGGATGGCAGTTTCAGACCATGTATGTAGCGATCGATAGACTCATTGGTTGTTTAGCAACAACCGACGTGTGTGTGCGACTATGGGGCAAAACAGACAAGGTTGGCTTAGATTGTTGACACGTAAACTAGTCTCCATGTGCAAATTTGTTTTAAATAAACAATGAGCACTTCTCTTCATACATTAGTTGTTGGTTAGCTAGTGAATTTTTGCCATTAGCATTGACATGAAATCAGTCAAACCTCAAAACAAGACATGGTATCAAGAACAAGATAAAACTAGCTGAAACGAGCCACCTATGATTCCCCACACGGGCAACTCTTTTCTTTGTTGCTAGCTAGCTGACCATTCAGAATCCTCACAAAGCACTGCTTCCGGCCTCAGAATTACATTTGGGGTGAGATGTCAGGCAAGGACTTCCCCCTTTCTAATGACTTCAGCAGCTGTATATATTTTGTATTAAATATATTCTATTTTAATAGTGTGTGTACATATTTTGCTTGTTTTGTATTTTTGAAAATAAATATTTGAAAACTGAGATTTGCACAGAATTCTTTTAAACAGTTGCTATGTTCAATTATGGGAAGCCAACATCAACATGGAATGGAAGCAACTATCAATGGAACTGTGCAAAGTTGAAGTTTCAGTGGTGCAAGTCCGGAGTTATCAAATTGGAGTAGTGCAAAACTAACACTGAACTCTAAATTCTGGTAAATATTTTTGTTCTTAGACGCTCATGAACTGTACTATATACAGTGGAACTGATGTTCTGTACATACTTGATGCTATTTTACAGCCCCTTTATGGTTTGTGCTGATGAGTCACGCTGGATAGGAGCAGCTGATGTCCAGGCATGCCAGCATTGGGAATCGATGTTAACTCACTATTCTCAAATCTATACCCAAATCTCATCAGAGATACCTTTGTTTTAATGACTGTCAGACGACTGGTTCTAATGTTCTTCATTAAGTGATAACATCCCACTAGGTGGCAGACTTGATTCATTCTACGCATTACTTCACTTTTAGGTTGACTGAGGAGAGACCATCCCCATGAGGGCCATTATCAGTGGAGCTGCTATGGTGCTGCTTGACATTGTTTAGAATTATTTTTCTCGTGCCATATGTGTGTCTTTCTAATATTACTAAGTCATACAGGATGATTTGTGCCGTTGAGTCAATGTTACTCTCAGTCATGGCCTTTGTTTACATGGAATGTATGGTGTGTAATCTTTTGTAGCACAGTATATTTGAGCTTTAAAACCAACTGATGGGTATCTGTAACCATATCAATGGGCATCTTTTTGTGTAAAACTGTGTCGAGCAATACATATCCACTGTATGCTCTAAAGAGATTACCAGCCATTTACTTAAAGTAAATGATGAAATTGTAATGATACAATAATGACCTATTACTTGTTTATTTGGGATTCATTAAACATGCACTACTAGGCACCGTGCCGTTAACACTTGTTGAATTCTTTGAAGTACTGTTAGTAGAAAGTACACATTGTACCACAATCTCCAAGTAAATACCATAAAGTGCCATCTCAAAACTGATATCAGAAGTACATAGCCTACTTCATAGAATGTGCATATGTGAGTACATTCCTTAACTAACCATCAAGAACAGTGGTGCCAGGCCAATGACATAGTGGGCTATGGGAGTGGTGATATTGCATATGCATAAGATTTGTAGGCCTAAACAAACTCCCTTAAAATGATTACTTTTGATCACTCAGTTATTCTCCATAAGTGTTCATTTGCAAATAGTTGAAATTGTGCATGCCACAACCAGAGGGTTATACTACAACACAGGATAAATGAGTTAGCCAGCTAACTTGGATGAAAAAAAACAACAGAAATAACAGATTTTGTGGTTAATTAACTAAGCTAAAAATGTGTTTTTGGTTGTTGAGTCAATTAGACCTTGCCCATTAATGGCTTATCTTGCCCCCCCCCCCCCCCCCAAATTAGAAAGGTTATTTCACATTATTTAGGCAAGTTAGCTGGGTAACTCACTGATATTATTTGTAGTATACCCCTCCAGTAAAACATTTGTAAGCCTAACAATGTGTAGGCCTACCTCCACTGTAATTACACTGAACCTGCCAATGTAACTACTATGTTAACACACAGGAATTATTAGGGACACAATGTAAAGTGCCCATGTAAGACTTGACCAGTTGAGCACAAAGTAGCCTGTTTATCTGTAATAATAAGTATTGCTCTGGTTATTTAATTGTTAATACATTAATATTAGAAATAATTATTACACTCACACGTTTCGCCCTTCTTCGTTTAGCTGACATTTGATTAAACACATGGATCTGAGCATTTGCAACAAAAGACTGCCTCCGGAAAGACTGATTATTCTATTTTGCGGTACAGATATTCCAGCATTCCTCTTGCATTTGTATGAAAAACATCAAATGAAAGCCGTTCATTTAACGTTGTTAGACTAAGGTAACCACGTGATAAATATGGAGTTTACATATATTATCGAATGACATGTAAACGAAAGCTTGTTTTTATTTGCCACATACCAATTATGTATCATTATTTCTATCCAATCTTCTTTAACATTTGTTGTTCATGTAGACTGCTAAATAGCTTCCCTTTCAAAATATAGTGATGTGTGTGATGAGGCAAGCAGTGAATCAGATGCCTTATATCGCGTTGTGGGTCACACTGTTCTTTACCCTAACCTAGAAAAAAAACTGTAGGCCTATCTGGCAAGGTCTGGCTGAGTCACTCCACAATGCACCTATAAAAATCTAGTTGACTTTTCAACCACAACGATTCCAAGCGATTACACCAATTGTGTGCACTGTCTGAAGAAACTCCCTTGATCTGGTTACAAGTGTTACAAATGTGCGGAGAGATATTCAAGCAGACTGCAGTTAGAACAGCAAGGATGCGGGGGAGAAAGGCAACAACCCTCCTATTTCCACTGCCTCCTATTGAGATGTATTCATTAGGAACCCCATGCTAATCAATTGCTATTCATGGTCGTTTTTCCAAAACACACCCATTTTTAGAGACGCAGATGCGTGCCATTATTGCTGCAGGCTCAGTAAAAACTTTATGTACGGTAAGGCGGGTTAACCTAATCAATCATGTTGACCACTTTGTGTTAAAGACCATTCTTAAACCATATGGCAGTGGAGTAGTCGCAACATTATTTTCTGCTGCCCCGGGTCCTTACCAACTTGTGACAACTGTCAGGGAGGGAGTAAAAAGGAAGAGCTTGTTTAACTGCCGCTAATTGTGCAACTTTACGCAGAAAGCCACTTTCCACACAAAGAGCAATAGGCCTTCAATCAACAGAAGGATATTCAGATGTTGAAATCACGTGTAATAACCAATATTTTGATGTTAGCATAAGGAAAACAATATTCAATTCTAGATAAATGTTCACGATAATAAAATGTTGCCTTGCCATTGTGGTATGTCACAAACTGTAGACCAAACCAATACACATCGAGACAGAGGTAATTGCAGATATTATCATGAAATATCATACCCTTTATTTACATATTATTGATTAAATAGAATGGTACAATAAAATTAGGCATTCGTTATTTAATTTATATACAGAACGTATAGCGTGTAAAAGTTTTGGCATATGTTTCACTAGATATTGATAATGAATTTTTACATGACTGCTATTGCTTGGAAACACTTTTTTTAAAATAAAATGTACATCAAGATTGATCCTACGCTCCACTTACATGGGCATTTTAAAAGTTACAATTGGATCTGAACTTGGGGACATTCGAGTTGAAAATCTTTAATGTCCTTTAGCAGCTGAAAACGGATGAATAGTTAAAAAATGGCACCCCCCAAAAAAAGATACACAGAGAAGAAAAACACATACTTTGCGGTCTTGATCGTGTACTTTAACACTAAGTATGTTTCATTACCTATTGAAATAAATATGTATTCCTCAAATAAATGGGTGAAATTGAAACGGGGACATCTAGAAGGCTTTTACAGTCCCGTGAATGTAATTAAAATGGAGAAGAGGAGAAAGAAAACTTTCCTTTAAAGTTTAACTGCTATCAACGTCAATATCCGTGCAAAAGTTTTGAAAAATGCGCTTTCTTAAAACATGGGCCTACTGTCAATCGTCCACCTCAATCTCTTCTTCCTCCTCTGAGAATTCGTCCGTGGTTTGGTCTCTGGATGAGGAGGGGGACTGAGGAAATGCTCCGTGTCCTTGTGACGACGGGGAGATGCTAGGGGATATTGCTCCAGAGCTTCCTTGCAGGTCGTCAATGTCTTCCATGTTGACTAGCTTTTGCAGGGTTTGTGGTGGGACTTTTTTGAGCGACTCCACGTCTGCTTTCATCTCTTCCAAGTCTCTCTTGAGCTTGGCCCGTCTGTTCTGAAACCAGGTGATGACCTGAGCATTGGTTAGCCCCAGTTGCTGAGCTATCTGGTCTCGATCGGCCGGAGACAGATATTTCTGGTACAAAAAGCGCTTCTCAAGTTCATATATCTGATGGTTGGTGAAAGCTGTCCGGGACTTTCTCCTCTTTTTTGAGGTTTGCCTCTGTCCAAAGGCGTTTACATGCTCACGGCCTTTAGGGAAACGGAAATACAGAGTCACTTTCCAAAACAATATCAGAACAATATGTCTACAAGTGTCCTAAAGTGTGCCATGATAGAATCAGCAGCGTTGTAATTGAAGTCTTGTTTTATCGAATATGTAAAGCAGTTGCAAACAATTGTTATTATTATTTTGGGTATGGTTTGAAAATAACTTGCATACAGCATTCTATAGAGACAATATGCAACGAAAAACAGATTCATGTTTCACACTGTCCATGCACCATTAGGATTAAAATATTTATCAATATCAGGTTTGAAATAAATAACATGCTACCCAATAAAACAACCTATAAAACGTTGACACTTAATTACATTTTAAACCAGGAAGCACAATAGAACATGTCAGAGGCCTCCTTTTCCACCCCAATAAATGGCAGGTTTCCTTATAGCCTACTGTTAAGTATCGCACAAATAAAATTAAACTATGAAATAATAGCCAGGGATAGATAACATCACACAGAATAGGCTTGGCAATAGCTTGACACATATTGCAATGCCTTTAGAACCACACTCACTGTAAACGTTTGATAACAGTTGACACGATAGGTTATCACCAACGGCTATTTCGATGATTATGCATGTTTAGGCAATACAATCACTCACTGAATCTGTAAATGTAAATATTAAAACGTTATGTCAATATTGAATATGAATCATTACCTTCAGCTGCTTGTATAACGCTGACTTCCAGACCTTTAAATGTTTTGCTGGCTAGTTCCTCCAGAGCGCATAACGGCGAAGAGGGAGTGCTAATACCGTTCCTTGCTGCATTTGAGCCGGACACTTTTTCAATAACTCTCGGCGGACAGAGATTTGCAACTGACTTCTTCACAGAGGGTTTGCTTAGGATATCCTCAATGCTGAACGGCGTCAGAGGCTTGTTTGAGTTGGCCGGGGGTGGAAGCTGGTCCAAGGGACCCCGTCTCCTCTCCTCACCGCTGGACTGCAACACCGAGCCTGTCTTCATGTCTTTACTGGAGGTCATTGCAGTCCCAAGGAATTACTGCTGACAAAGACTGATTATTTCATTCAAATGGTCGTTCAAACGTCCACAAGTGTTTCCTTCAATTGTCGTCTTCTTCGCAGCCCACTTTTGAGCACTTTCAGTCGAATTATGCAACTACACTTTTCTAAAATGTTTCTCCAAAATAACCATGGTTCGGGGGTAGGTTGCAGTTTCACAGGCAACCAAATCGTATTTCCTTGCAGAGAGAGACAGTTCCTCTGCGAAGTTCCATGGAGATCTTTAGAAAGTATAACTGTACTGGCTGGGGGCGATTCCCTGCAAGGAATAAGCTGTCCCAAGGAACAAGAAAAAGCAAGCAACCGCTAACGAGTTATTGTTGATTGGGCGAAGTTCAATTAGAGAAACACTAGCTACACTACTTGCTGACCCGCTGCTGCGTCTTAAAGGGCCAGACCATTATAATTAATTGGACGCGAGAAGAGGAGGAGTTTCGCCTCAGCAATGTTGGGGATGTTTGAGGAGCGGGAGATGGCTTGAAATGTTCATGTATCTTCCGCCCCCCCTTCCCACAGGCAACATGCTCTCCGTGTATTCCTCTGGAAAGGGAGTTGATGTTCATTTAAACAATGCCATAAGC
Organism: Oncorhynchus nerka; assembly: GCF_034236695.1. Lineage (NCBI taxonomy): Eukaryota > Metazoa > Chordata > Actinopteri > Salmoniformes > Salmonidae > Oncorhynchus > Oncorhynchus nerka. The sequence goes on from NC_088401.1 coordinate 59,635,863, forward strand.
ATTCTTGTGTATAATGGTCAACTCTGTATTATTATGGTACACAGTAGGCCTAATTGAGTGATATAAAAAGAAACGGCACTATTGGCACCCTTGTAGCTTAATCATACAAAATGATACGAGAGATTTGAAGGCACTTATGATTCGGAGACAAAAGGATTGGTGGATAATGTGAGTGCTAGCAACCCCAAAAGCTTGAACAGGGTAGGCAACATCAAACTGCTCACTGCACGGTTAGTCTAATTTTCAATTATGCAATATAGTAAGCTAACGCAGGTAACTCAAATGCAGTAAAATGACTTTTACAATGTGACAAATGTGCATTATTATTAGGCTACTAATGTCCAATATTACTAATATTTATTGAATGCATTACTATTTTGATAGGCATGACTGTATATGTTATTACTACATTATCAACATAATTGTTTTCTTAGAACTATACAAAAGTAAGCCCACATAATTATTAACATGACATTTTAGCATGCCCATTAAGTTTCAAGAACAAGCATTAGTATTATCCTTCCTGTCGTGAGCTTATAGTTTTGGATCTTTTGGCAGAGGAACCACTACGATAAACCGTTAACCCTTGAAACCTTTATCCTTTTTTTGAACATCAGCTATCGGTGCTTTAAAAAACAATGGCTGCAGCCTACTTTTATCTCCTGTAACCGTATAGCAAGCCAAATAGACAACCTGGGAATGATTAGGAGATAAATAGTGCATTGTAGGACAGTGTTGAGTTACACTATAATGTTCCATAAAATGTCCTAGAATAACATGCTGATAAATCTGACGCCGTGGCCAGTGACAATACTTTATGTGATCTGTTTAGCTTGCAGGTAAAGAGACGAGACACAGAAGAGTTGTCACGGTGCCATTCTCTCCCCATCGTTAATGATGTGAATTCAAATTCTGATGATGTCCGGGCTGTACCATGTAAGAGAGTAGATCAGAGAATGAAAAAGGGGGCCAGTTCGAAAGCATCGAGGATCAGGTTGGTTGTGTGTGTTGTTTATCCATTGAGCAGACTATTAGGCCTACTTCATTTGACACAATAACACCTATTGTAGAATATGCACGCATTAATAGTTCGTTACAAAGATTTTTGAAATGGGTTTAACGGCAATCTGAGGTATGAAAATACCCATCATGCTATGTTGCATGCTATATGTTTCAATAATTGCAATTACAAAATAAGCAATGTGCTTCGAAAGGAATTTGATCTGCATGCACATAGCGAAATGTTGTTTTTTGTATTTTCGTTTAGCCTATTCAAATATAATATATTGAGAAAAGTGTTTACAATTTGTATTACATATTTTTTAAACCAGCTCCATTTGATTGTTTATGGTGCACACGTAGGCTATCATAAAATGTATATTTGTACTCTATTAGGCTAATCGCAAAAAGGGAACTATCCTAAATGAAATAGGACAATATCAGCATATGAATATAATGCTTTTCACCATATTTTTTTATAATAAAAACATTCGATTGACATGTTTACAAAGTGTTGGAGGATTATTTCTAATGTATTTTACTAAGCAAATTAACACCGTGCTCTCTCAGCAGTGTGGTAGAAAGATGTTAGATTTAGAGGTGGCAATTCTGAGCTTATTCCCACATCCCTACCGTGCGTGTCAACAACATCAACTATCTATTTCAAACCCGAGGTACACTATTGTTAATGTCCAATGGTGCGATTATTTCATTGCGTTGTAATAATCCACTGAAATGATAAATGTCTTTCTTACATGAACCATTAACAGTGAATAGAACCTTGCAGAAACACCATATTGTTCGTGCCAAGAACCCCATATGGTGACATTCGTGTAGGGACGAAACCAGGCCAAATAGGAGTTATAAAACAGCACGAGATTCTATTAGCTTGGATGGAGACCCGCTGTCTTGCATGTCATTTAGCAATATTGAGAGGGAGGTTTTCCGATTAAATATGTATAATTCATTCGAAGGGCTCTGTTGACTACAAACAACATTTGAGGTTGTAACATTTCAAAGTGGTCCCTCAGCTAGATGCATCGATTGGGCCTTGTAAAATGAACATTTTCTTCCACGTAAAATAACACACATCTGTAGGCCTATCACACTAACGTCATTAACGTGTTGCTTAATCTCATGACTTGTTGTAGGATTTATCCTAGCTCAAATAATGACGAGTTAAATATAATTATAGGCCTAGGCCATCCATCGAATTTATATATATTTTTAAACTACAGCTTGATAACTATAAACCAATGTCTTGTTGCCGATCAACAATTTCATTTTTTTTTTTTTTTTAACTATTTGGTTGCGGTCAGTGCTATCTTTGGGACGTCCCTAACCCTGAACCCAACCTTAACCCCTAACCTCAACCATAACCACAACCCTTACTTAACCCGAAACTTAACCCTTACCGTAACCATTTAAAATGTCAACTTCAATGGGGGTAGGGAGGTCCCAAGGATCCCATTTAGCAGGGCTATTTGGTTGCAATGATTTTATTATAATACTGTTCTTCTCCACGTGTTATTATATTTCAACTCTACCTGGAAAATAACCCTTGCTAACCTTTTACAATCGCAGTAGCCTTTAACATAACATATGTTACTATATACAGGTGAACTTGGAAATGGAAACGAACCACCCATGCTTATTGATGTCATAGGCTAATATTGTCTTGATGAAAAATATTGACATTTATGCCAACAGACTTGGTGCAATTCATAGTTTCGGCCTATTCAGGAAAAAACGCAGAATGTAACGTTGGTGTTGATATCATAGGGTCCTTTCGTCCTTTCAGAAAGAGATACAGCTGCACTCTACGCCCATCAAGAACACAGCGGAGGGCAAACGAGCCATGGAGCGATGGAATGAATGGAGTGTTATATTTCCCTCAAACGCGGCAAGCATTGATAGTTCTAAAGATAAGTCCACCGATATCTCTTTTCCAAACATGTTTCCAATGATCTTTACGGTCTCAAGCGGAGCAGTGCTAATTCGAAAGGTTTTCTTTGGCTTAATTTAACCGTTAATTAGAAACAGAACACCTGACATCATCAATCATTAACTCTTCTGGGAGTTGTGTTTTATATTCGCCAAAGCTCTATCTCCAGTCAGTCCCCTTTCCCAGAGCTGCATGGTCCCCGGATAGGTCACATATTGCTCATGGCCTTTCAGTTTTCCTGGTACAGTGAAGATTTGTTGGGGCTGGCTATTGGAAAGACGTATTCAGACTATCAAAATATCATCGCCAATAGTCTAGAACTGGCCTTTGGAATAACTGCAAACATAAACCGTTGGTTGTGAATGTTGATTTTCTGATTATTTAGGCTGCACTGCATGGTTTGTCTTGATGCTTTGAAGATATTCGAGCAATGATAAAAGTACCCTAAAAGTACGTCCAATAAACTAGTAAAACCGGAGAAACATACTGTAGTTCTACCAAATTGTGCTAAAGCATAACATATGCAGGTGCATTGATTCGGTTATTTCTACGTTTTCTCTGTTGGTCTCTGTCCATGATTTAAATACAATTATCACAGACTGATAATCTCTCATCGGCAATATTATTTGGTATTTACAAAAATGTTTGAAACGTGGCGCGCCCAATGCAATACTACTGTGTCGAGTGACACATCTGAATATCCTTAAGGTAGCTAGACCTATTATGGTTTATTCATCACCTTCTTGCTATAATCGTTACTGACTCCTGTTGCAAAACAAAACAGCTGTACTAACAACTTAAATATAACATGATACAGGAACACTCACATTAACGTGGGAGTTATGGTGACACATGAGAGTGGTATACACTTGTTGTGAAATAGAGGTGCTTGCTGAGTTCGCAACAGTTGTGTTGGTCCCCATTGTATCCCTATAGGTCCTGTGATTTTCTGGGCATACAGGGTTGAAACATAAGATATTTGTCTATGCAGGCCCTGAATTTACAACAGTCCTAACGCTGCGTTATGACCGAGGTTCAATCTTCAGTACAATAAGCTGATGTGGTGTCGGGGAGGAGGGTAGTGACTTCAATGTATATGCCTTCGAATGACATTACCTTAGTCCTAGTGTGTCCATAAAGTGCTTGCATTGATCAAATTGTATAATGCCAGCAGGGCACGTTGACAAAATATCAGTAGTCAACCATTTTGATTACAAATGGGTTTGGGCTTTATAAGATGCTACACAATGGAGCAGTAATAAAGACGAAATAATTGTTGTGATATTGTGGGCTTTCACCTCCTCATTCAATCATTATTTTATAGGCATAACAATTCATAACCAATTTTTTCAATTGTAAACTGTAAATAGAAAAGTATATTATTTCTATTATTAAAATTATTGATATTATTATAATTTTCAACAAGAAAAATAATGGTAGGCCTACTAATGATAATGCAGTCATTCACAACATTCTGTCACTACTGGAATCAAGGTTGACCAACGTAACAAGAGAGCGAACTACAGGCGATTTCCCTTCAAATGGTAGTAGGCCTATATATTAATATATATTTTTTGCAATGTTATCTAACATCATTATTGACTGCCCTTATTTTCTCTGCACCGGCCGAAACATGTAAGGCCTAAACAAGCTTTATTGAACGCAGCGATCGTTTTAAGCAATGATGCATTTTCAAGGAAACACTACTGTCAATAGTTCGGGTATATGTGATCTTGAGTTGCTCGTGCGTTCTAACGATAATCACGGGTACCCTAGCCCTAGTAAACAACACGTCATCACCACCCCTGAATAAGAGAAAAAGTGAGTGAGCGCAAGAATAACTCCCTGCAGTGTGCGTGTGTGTGAAAATGGGGAGGGAGAAAGTGGAGGTTTGTGAGTGCGCGCGTACATGACAGGCAAGGTGGACGCGTAATCTTGGAGACAAAATATCTCCATCCATTCTCTCTGTAGGCGTGCGTGAGTGGGTTTGACGCGTGTAGAGATGGAGAGAAGAACATGAATCCCGGTTTCAAGCACCCTCTCTTAAGCATCTAAAACACCAGCAATGGTAAACGTCGGCCTTTAGGTGCTTAGGCTGTTACATTGCGCATTGCCTTTGACAGTGTCATATTCCACGGTGTTTAGTACCTGTTGTTTTTTCTCTCCCTTCAGCCACTGGGTTGACAAATGTTTAGATTTCCAAACGCGGAACCCCAAACGCGCAGGGCCAAACCGCTTCGCAGCCCTATCACCTTTGCACAGTTGATTTTCTCTCGCCGTTCAGAACTTGAACCCCCCCGGGAAGCGGTGTTGTTCGACAGTAATGCTCCATTGGAGTCCATTTAAGATCATAAAGAAGGATGTGGGAGGCCAAGCGCCCGACCAGAAGGGCTTAACGAAGATTACATTGCATTAGTACATGTATCTGCACCGTGGGCCATAATAGGCTTTATTAGCCTGTAATGATCAGAAACTATTTAAGCACCTTTAAACTAACCATAATGTCAAACACGACTAATAGGTTAGACTGAGCTAACTGTACAAGTCCTACTGCAAAGACAAACACTTTGAAATGTATTCATATTTTGTAAATAGCTGATTATAGGCCTAAACTATTATTGTTGTTATTATTATTATAATTATTATAATTATTATTATATAATTATATTATAATGACATTACATCAGTTATTATAAACTGGGTGGTTCGAACCCTGAATGCTGATTGGCTGACAGCTTTGGTATATCAGACCATATACCAGGGGTATGACAAAACATTTATTTTTACTGCTCTAATTAAGTTGGTAACCAGTTTATAATAGCAATAAGGCACCTCTGGAGTTTGTGGTATATGGCCAATATACCACAGCTAAGGGCTGTGTCCAGGCACTCCGCAATGCTCGTGCCTAGAAACAGCACTCGGGCGTGGTATATTGGCCATATACCACACCTACTCGGGCCTTATAAGACTTTTTATTTGACTTTTGATAAATTCATAGCCCATACATTGGCTGTTCTTTTCTTCCGGATGACACCTGTGAGTTCCAGAAGATAGTCTGAATTGATGTCTCCATTCAATACACTGTAGTAGAATGTTCTTCATCAATTAACTACATGTGGAATCACTTCAATCTAAAGGGTGGACATTGGCTCTATTCAGTATTCACTGTGTACTGTAACATATTGTACCCACAATTACAGATTTCATTTTTCAATAACACACACACACACACACACACACACACACACACACACACACACACACACACACACACACACACACACACACACACACACACACACACACACACACACACACACACACACACACACACACACACAGAGCAATCTTGATGGATGTTTTCCTTTGAACATGGCACCAGTAGACTAATACAGAGAGAAGTGGGACAGATCAAAGGGAGGAACCACACTGTCCCCCCAAATGGACGCCAACTGATGAGAAGATATGGAGCGGTTGAGCCCAAGCCATTTATTATTCGTTAGATGTGGGGTGAGCAACCATGGTCTGATTCCATTTTCAGGGTTTTGTTTTCTTATGTACAGTATTGCTCACAAAATAATGTAGCATTATCCTGTATGGACGATGTGCAGAACTATGTTGTCGTCCATAAAGATCATTTCTATTTGATGCATTTGAAATTATCCATAATGATCCACACATTGATAAATAACCATACATTGATAAACTGAACTAAGTTCAATTAAACAAATATTAATGCCAAAACTGAATGAATTAGGATATATGGTTTTGTCCTCCCCCCCAAAAAACACAACTTATTTCCATGATCTTTGGAGCTGTGTATCGATGTTGTTAACAAATTAGATGTTGTTAACCTTATTTTGTCTGCACGGATTGTCAGTTGCTCTGGATAAGAGGGACTTAAATGTAAAAGGCAAACACACGACAGATGCAGTAGGTGTTATGTGTCTATTTCACACTAGAATGTTAAACTGAGACATGCTCACAACCTCAGCACAGGAGCAGACTCATAATTGGAAGAGCTCAGATTGGTCAATTGACCCCAACATAAAGCCTACCTGATCTCATGGACAAACGGTCATTCTGTGTTTTATTTGGTTATTTACTGAACCTTTATTTAACTAGGCAAGTCAGTTAAGAACAAATTCTTATTTACAGTGACGGCCTCGGAACAGTGGGTTAACTGCCTTGTTCAGGGGCAGAACAATGGATTTTACCTTGTCGGATCAGGGATTTGATCTCGCAACCTTACATAATGATGTTTGGCAAAATAATTGGACTTATTGAGGTTTAGGATTTATTGGACTTATTGCTAGGTTTACAGTTAGGGTTAAAGTTTGGGTCATGAGACCAAAACCCAAAGTTGATGCGCTAAAGATTAAGCTAACTCAAATAGTATTGAAAAAGTAATATTGAACATACACAGCCTCAAGAACAACATCACATACCAAATATACTCTATCCATTCATAGCTGTAGAAAGTAATGCACAAAAGAAAACAAAATAGAAGGACAGTCAAAAGTTGAAGCTGCTTGTAGTAATACTGCTGTGTAGTAATACTACTTAGGAATATATGACTCATGGAACTGTGAATACAACTAAACAGTCAGAAAGGTACTCTTCAAACAAGAAGCCAGAAAGTCAGTCATTACAAACACCTGAATGAATGCCCACATGGAAAGCTTCCATATTTCCATAACTATACTAACACACACTACCTATTCAAAACATAACAGAAATGTGTGTACATTTTAGTGACATCTGTTCTTTTTGTTAGACGATAATTAATTTGGACTGAACTGGGACTCATATCCACAGTGTCACTGCACATATTTTTGTGAATGAAGATAAATGCTTCTCTGAGTACACTCTGTGCCATGGGAGCCGTCAACAAATTAATCACTTGCAATTCTATCCACGGCTACTTGGGCACCTGGTGGGTCCCAATACACGTTCCGAGATAATGAGGGCGCATCGGTGCAACATTTTACGAGCAGAGTGTTGTAGTTCTTGAAAAGAGAAAGAAAAAATGAATAACTGAAGCCACCTCTCCAGAGAGGTATAGTTTCTTGAGATGGTTCAGCGCCACGACCTGAAGCAGATCTCCCCTTTCTCACATCAGGATTTCATTAAGCCATGAGCACTCCTGCGCCACTTTGCTCCCAAACCAAATGAGGAAATAGCTCGTCTGGCCACTGACAGACCCCGGGTTTGGCCGTAAAGATAAATGACCCAAAGTATTAAAGTTTAACACTTTGACAAAACCCACCTGATCTCGGGGATTAATGCAACGAAAAATCCATCTGCGAGAAGGACTCAGAGGTGAGTAATGGCCAGGCGCTGGGAAGGTCAAACAATATTTAGGATAAGTACATATCCAGCGTTGAGACTTAAACTTTCCCAAGACATGTACACTACATTACCAAATATATGTGGACATCTCATTCCAAAATCATGGGCATTAATATGGAGTTGGTCCCCCTTTTGATGTTATAACAGCCTCCACTCTTCTGGGAAGGCTTTCCACTCGATGTTGGGCATTTTCTACGTGGACTTCTTTCCATTCAGCCACAAGAGCATTAGTGAGGTCGGGCACTGATGCGATTAGCCCTGGCTCGCAGTCGGCATTCCAGTTCATCCCAAAGGTGTTTGATGTGGTTGAGGTCAGGGCTCTGTGCAGGCCAGTCAAGTTCTTCCACACTGATCTCGACAAACCATTTCTGTATGGACCTCGCTTTGTGCATGGAGGCATTGTCATGCTGAAACAGGAAAGGGCCTTCCCTAAACTGTTGCCACAAAATTGGAATGTTGTTGTATGCTGTAGCATTACGATTTCCCTTCACTGGAACTAAGGGGCCTAGCCCGAACCATGAAAAACAGCCCCAGACCATGATTCCTCCTCCACCAAACTTCACAGTTGGCACTATGCATTCGGGCAGGTAGTGTTCTCCTGGCATCCACCAAACCCAGTTTCGTCCGTCGGACTGCCAGATGGTGAAACTTAATTCATTACTCCAGAGAATGCGTTTCCGCTGCTCCAGAGTCCAATGGGGGCAAGCTTTACACCGCTTCAGCCGACACTAGGCATTGCGCATGGTGATTTTAGGCTTGTGTGCGGCTGCTTGGCCATGGAAACTCGTTTCATGAAGTTCCTGACGAACAGTTCTTGTGCTGACGTTGCTTCCAGAGGCAGCTGGGTGCTTGGTAGTGAATGTTGCTCCTAGACGTTTCCACTTCACAATAACAGCACTTACAATACATTTGAAAGTCACTGAGCTCTTTAGTATGGGCAATTTCTCTGCAAATGTTTGTCTATGGAGATTGCTTGACGGTGTGCTCGGTTTTATACACCTGTCAGCAACGGGTGTGGCTGAAATAGCCGAATCCACTCATTTGAAGGGGTGTCCACATACTTTTGTATATATAGTGTATCTCATAGATTTGTGTGTGGACGCTCACACACATGCACCTGCACGCACACTACTGTTGTCCAAATATCAAGAATAATATACTACTTCCACCAGCATTATTACCACATAAGCACAGATAGTGCAAATATAACTTGTTATATCCACCCTGTGACTTTGAAATTATGTCAATAATGTTGTCTACTTTTCATAAACATATGGATCATATGAGTTAGGTCAACGAAAATGACAAATAAGCAATGCTAAAGAATATAAAATGTCAATGTAAGACAATGGTTCGGCTTTTCAAAGTTTCCCGTCCCATGTCCCATTTGAGTGAGCCAAAACTGTAATACCCTCTGGTTTTGGGTTTAGGCTAGCCCTGCAAAAGAAAGACAAAAAAAACACATCTAATGTCGGGAAGTAAGTCATCTTTCATGGAGAGCGATGCTTTCCCCTGTGAAACATCTTTCACCCTGCGAGGCTGAGCACTAATAAGTGTCTTCATCCAAAACAAAGGGTTACTCTGCAGCCTACCTGGCCAGTCCTAACACAACACAGGACATCAGAGGGTTAATAGGCCACTTAGAGTAATGCATCAATATAACTGAAAACCAGCCTGCTAGAGCCTTTAAACACCACACATTTGTAAAGCGAAAACACAGCCACTGGGAAGTCAATGGGGGTGTTAACTTTATGTGTGCAAACAAGAAAATTACATTACATGTTCTACTCATTACTGAAAATGACCTAGTAATAACAATCATGGACACTGGTTTAAACCCGGTGCAGAACCACAAGCTAGAATGGTTTTCGGTTCTGGAAAAATAGCAGATTGATGCTTCCAGTTTTCAAAGTAAGAGGCATGTGTAGGAAGTTATGCTAACAACACCACTGCATAAACACTGCTAAGGCAGTATAGATTTCATTCCAGCCTACTTATCTATCACTGACACTACTAACTGGCTTTCACATCAATGTTCGCTTGTCATTTTTGAAAATGCACAAACTCCCCTTTCTCTTTTATTCTACTCGGGCTCCATCTAAAACGGACAGGAAGTTGGGCAACATAAATAACAAGGGAGTGAAACTACCGAGGAAGGTCTTGGCCCAAGCTTCCCCATAACTTACTTTGTCACTGGGAAATAGGCTCACACCCAGTCCAAATCATAAGCGATGATTCCTCGGAGAACACTGTGCATGTCCCAAGGGCGAGAGACCTTTCCTTAGGCCCAAAATAGCCTTCAGTCCAAGCTATGCCCTGTTCCAGGTAACAAACAGACATACTGTGTGTTCTAGTGGAAAGTCTAGGTTTCTAATTCGTTTTGCTGACAGGCCTCCCTGACCCAGTAGTATTTTCTCCTTGTGCTGTTTTGTTCAAATGTCCTAGACGAGAAAGGAGAGAAAAGATAAATATAAAAGGAAGGTGCACAAGAGGATTGCAAATTTCCATGCAGTTAAGGAGTCAACAATGAGGATACTTGTTCAAATATTCGGGATTACAGTAAAAAGCTGGCAATTGAAGAACTGCTGGAGGGGATTGTGGTATTTGGAAATTGGATTTGGAGGGGATTCTTTGGAGTGTGATTATTGTTTTTATGGTTGTTGTAGCATTAATTTATTGGTATTTACTAATCCTGGATCCCCAACGTACACTAGATAGACTGCATACAAGTGTAGTGGCTACACTTTTACCACAACACAGACATTATTGCTTTACTGAAATGTTGTAAAGATGTTTATTTAGTTAGCAACACTGGGTATTTATTTATTTATTTATTTAGCATCCTTACTATGCCCAAGTAATTTATACAATTCTCCTTGTTCCTTTCAACTTGTGTAATGTGATCTTTCATCCTCATGCTTACCTAGTATTTGGTTAGCATAGCCTCTGGGCAGTAATGAGCATGTAGCCAACTCATCACTAGTCACCATGAGTGTTTCAATGTTTCATTCTCCTCAGTTTAAATAGGGATATACATATTTTCCAAATGTGACAGCAGGTCTTGTGTGTCGTAGGTGGTAGAGCATGGTGCTTGCAATGCTAGGGTTGTGGGTTCAATTCCCACAGGGGACCAGTATGGGGGACCACAGGGGATGACTCACTACTGTAAGTTGCTCTAGATCAGGGCATCTACTAAAGTACTGTAAATGTAAAGCACAAAATGGTCCTTGTCTGTGGCCATGTCTAATGGTTACCACAGGTCTGGTAACTTGCTTATTATGCAGGGTGCCAATAGAACCAAAGCAGCACCCAGGTCTGCACCCAGGACAGCTTTTAATTACAAGCAATTGAATCAATTCATCCAGAATGGAGTAGCCCTGCAAAAGTAAAGGTAGGTGTGAACATTGTGGCACTATTGGCCTGCAGCACTATGCCTATTTCTCATTGTCAACCGGTACTTTGAGTTCTGGACAGATATCGCAAACTGCCCTTTCATTTTTTCTTCTTCTTGACAGTGTGCTCAAGGGCTGTGATATATCCATCAGTGACCACACTCACCATAAGGAAGCTGAGAGAATACATGCAATGGAGATTATCAGGACAAAACCCCATCAGCTTGTCAAGGGATGCAGACAGTAGACAGTATTGTATCCACATGTATTGAACACAGAGCTGTCAACGTGTCTGACGGTCCCATTCATCATGTACAAAGCCAGCGCTGTCAGAGCCACAATGCACCCCATCTATCCCTGCCCTAAGTGACAACTCTGAGATGAGCATTAAGGGCAGCGGAGGATGTATACAAATGATTTGTTTTTTTCTCTTTGCACAAGGCAATTTCCTCAAGGCACTCAGCCTAGGGGGATCGTTCAGAGTGAAACCTTATGGCAAAGTAGAAAAATCCTTTGGCTCCTATAGTTGACCTAGTATCTAACCGATCTTACCAACTAATACAGTAGGAGATTGATTATATATTCTTTGGATATTACAGGAGTTGCATTTTTTATAACAACTAATTAGTAGAATAAAAAGTAATGGAGGATAGATTATCCAATTAGTTTAACCAGAGCTTTGTGTGTGTGTGTGTGTGTGTGTGTGTAAGGGTGGGCATGCACGTGTGTGTGAGTGTCTGTGTGTGTGGCCTGAGTCAGCAGACTAGTTGTAATTACCTTGAGGCCTGCTAGTTGAGGGCTGTGCAGCACTGCAGAAATCTGACAGGGGGAGCATCATTTCCCCTGTAACCCAGGACCAGAGAAAGCAATAAAGCTACTCAATACAGAACAATAAAGGAGAGTCATGCCACATTTTTAGAATACCGAAAACAAGTAACCTGTTTACGCTGTACAAACAGCAGCAATCTAATAAAACGATTTATGCTAGCGCATTGAAGCAATCATATCAGAGCCTTCGTAAATGATGTCTTAGTCATACATATGACAGATTATTAAGTGTTAGGAAACTTTGTGGTGTTAAATGTCTTTAAGAGGGGACATAATCAGTATTTTCAATAGATTGGTCAAAGAGATATGGCAAAGAGTTCCAATGACACGGTTCCAGAACGTTCCATTCACTTTGATTCATGCCTTTAAATCACAGAACAAATTATATTGCTGTTATTGCTTGAAGACTTTTAGGTTTCATTCAGAAGATGGCTCTTAAATCTAATTGCAAAGACTGGTCTGCCATCCTATTGACATTTTGACTGCGTTTCAAACAATATGAGCTTTTCTAATGTCTCCGTCATCATAATTTCTCCCGAGTTAATGTCATACTGTAATATAGACCACATCCAAAGTATTGGTTAGGTATAAAGTGACAGAGAGATGTGCTGTGAAATGCAATATCTTCATCAAAGAACAATTTAATTTCTTCATCTCCAGTTAATCATTTATTATTAAGTCTAAAAGTATCAGAAAATCACTTTTTGTATGGAAAAACTCAGTGAACCTTTCTTCCATATCTGCAGAAGAAGACATGAGTAGGAGTAACATATTGGTTTTAGGGCTTAGTCCACATCCTAAATGGAGCAGAGGTTGAGGGAATCTTGGAGACACCTCCATCTCTCCTATGGGGTATCCTCCTCCTGGGTAAGAGGGTATGAGCCTGAGCCAACACTGGAGCTCATTTGGAAGTCTGTGGGCTTGTCCCTGGTGTGCGACGTCCCCGCCCTAGCTCCTTGTGGTTTTATTTTTAATTAACCTCTAAAAGATAATCTGTTGTTGCTTCCACTGTTCGTGTCAGCGGGGTTAATGATTTCACGAGCTCAGGGAGAAACGGCAGGGGACAGATCAATGCACCTCAATTTCCCGCCCCTCGTGTTCTGTCTTACTAGCCGGGGCTGCGGTGAAAGCACTGCCTGGCCCTTCTCCCTGTCCGCTCTCTCCCTTGTTCTCAATATATACACTTGCACGCTTGCACACACACACACACACACGCACGCACGCACGCACGCACGCACGCACGCACGCACGCACGCACGCACACACACACACACACACACACACACTATGTGCATGCAATGTCACCCCCTTACTTGGGAAAGCACTCGTAAATGAAGCTTTACTTAGACACGTAAGAGATTAGATAAAACGGCCAATATGCTCTTACATGATCCTATTGATGTCACACCATTGAAGGCAGGGTGTAATTGGCCAACTTTTTGTTTTCTGAATTAGTCGCTATCCTCCATTCTTCCTGACCATGCCTAATGTTTTAATTCAGGCAGGCTTGTACTCTGTAATGCACTTTTTGCCAAACAAACGCATCAGCACTGCACCATAACAATTGCATAACTTAAAGGCGATTTGCTTTCCTGTAATGTGTGCATACTGGCGGCAGAGAAGTCAGGTGCAGGAGAGCAAAAACTATGTTACAACGGTGCAGTTTAATAATAAAATCACCGAGAACAAACACAAATAAATAAATACAATGGGACAAAACCCTTCGCACGTCAGACATAACATGCACAAACTCTTACAATCAACAATACCGGACAAGGACATGTGGGGAACAGAGGGTTAAATACACAGCATATAATTGATGGGATTGAAACCAGCTGTGATGGAAGACAAGACAAAACAAATGGAAAATGAAAGGTGCATCAGCGATGGCTAGAAGACCGGTGACGTCGACCGCCGAATGTTGCCCGAACAAGGAGAGGGACCGACTTCGGCGGAAGTCGTGACATTTCCAGGGATACTACAAAGTCAGAACTGCAGTATACTGTAAAACAACCACAGATTTTTAACTAGATTCAGGAAATCACATTCCATTAATGGCGGTGTCTCTCAGCGTGACTCATTGATCACAGCAGCTCAGGACCGACTCAATACTTCAGCTTCTGTATTGGAACTCTTAAATTATTTTAGGTATAACATGACGGCTTATTGATGCAATGTCAGACTGTGACATGTGTATATATGTCCCTAAGGAGAAACTCTGGGAGAGAGGCGTTTTCACCCTCCCTAAGTCAGACAAAGCTTTTCCAAATCCGTCACAATCCTGTTCTTTGATTTTGTATTCTCCGCCACCTATTCGTTTGGGGTTTGAGGTGTTGTTGATAGTGATCATTCAGTTTAATAGTAGCATATTAGCCATAGTGTAATTACCCACAATTATTTAATTTAGGTTGAATACAACACAGTAACAGCTTAATCAATATCTGGCTAAAACATGGGATAGTGCTGCAAGGCTTTAAAATCTTTACATTTACCCTGTAAGTAAGCATTTGCTTTCAAGTAATGTCGTAGGGGAAAACAACAACTAATTAATCTTGATCCTGTCAATATTGATGTGAATAATGTGAGATCGTATTAACCAGTTTGAATGTACAAATGAAACAATATTGAATTTGTGCCAATTTAGATATTTCTTACAAGGTATTAGCTTACAATGGAGGCTGACCAGTTCAGAGAAGCACACCAATACAACCCCCCCTTAATTAATACAGTGTCTAATCATAGATAAAGACATTAAAGTAAAGTAGACCCAACTCTGAGTCATCACAGGGAATGGGGCCCCCATTGAGCTCATCTCAGCATGCTTCCCTGACTCCGTCTGTGAGACACTTACTCTTCCAATCACAGCGTTCGGCCTTCCCTTCCCCTTGTCCCTGATATGTAACAGAACCATCAGATGGAGTGGATGTCTGTAAACATACTCTGACTACACGCACACACACACACACACACACACACACACACACACACACACACACACACACACACACACACACACACACACACTAATGCATGCACACACCAAACCTTCACATGCTGGTTTTGGAAACATCAAAACTGACTGTAGGGAGTCTGAGACTTAAAAGTGTGCAGCACTCCTTGGCCCACAGGTATGCAGTGTATGGGCCAGCGGTATGAACCCCATGCTGGGTCCTTCTCCCATTTGGATGTCTATATCTGTGGAAACTTTTCTTTTTCACCCCTTGCATCCCCACCAGTCCAGCAGGCCTCCGTTAAGAACTGCAGCCAGGATGAATCAATCAACCACACGCCAAGGGAATTACCTCATTGCACATTGGCAGTGCTATCTAAGCAGCGACAGCATTTGGGCTTTGAGATAAATACCCGCTCTTTAAATTACATCCTACTCTGTGAGAACCTCTGCTGTATCACTCCGGAGTACGACAGGTTCGGGCCATGTCCTTGTTGCTTTGGCTTTTCTAGCCACTTCTTCTGGCCCATCTCCACCCCCCCCCCGCGTTTCAGGACAACTTTATGAAATCAGAATGCACGGAATAAGGCAGCGGGTTCTGCCAAATGTTTGTCTTTACAATAACAGTAAACATTTCATTGTCATTACATGGTCTAAGTCACAACCTCAGTCGGGTGAACTCTTCAATTTCATCCAAGAACGCTTCCCTCTCTCCTCAACTCATATTATATAGCACTCCCTCTTATGCCATAATGTTTGCAACAATGACAGTGAAGTCAATGGCAAGAGAGCTAGATTAGCCAGCTAGCATTTCTTCTGATGTCTCTCACTCGTCTGATGCTCTTGCACAATGTGTCAGTGCTCAAATGAAAATATATCTCAGCGGTGCCGGCAATGGTGTTACCCACTCTACACGTATAAGCTTATCAGGGAACTGAAACACAAAGTATTTTTCGTGGTTGAAAGTGAGAATGGAAATATGCTTGCATATTGAAACACAACATATTTAACACTTAAACATGCATTATTGTACTCACACATACTGTACTCAGAAATTCACACAATAATATAGGCCTACTCACATAACCACACAAAACATTTGCTCACTCATGAGCACAAAGTGGCAGGATCAGGCTGTTGAGATTACAGATTGTGCCTTTAAGTGAAAGTTTTAAGGACAGAAAATCTGGTTCTACTTTTAACGCCTGTCAGCCCTCAATCCTTCCCAATGCCCATCATCCCCCAGGAGTGGTGGAGTTAAACTGGGTTTGATGTTCTGCTGTCTGAAAATCATCTTTTACACATTCCAAGAGCCAAATGCAATTTGGGCTGTCACCAGTGGCATTCCCTTTAAGTGTCCATGCCTTTGACTATTATGGGCCTGAGATAATAGTTATCTCTCAACTTTTCACCCGCACTACACTGCCGCTAACAGACGCAGAGGAATGGCAAAGATTCCATATCAAACGTTCCCTCCGCAATCTTTCACTCAGCTCATTGGAATGGTCTTGATTAAGATAGCTCTCTCACACAAACAGTTAAAGGATGAGAAACCCGAACGAAGCATCTTAACCCAATTAAAAATGCCTGTGAGTTCTTTTAAAGTGAGAAGAGCAATTCCCTTCAGACAAGCTGGAGAAGATGATGTATAATAAATCACCCTCTCAAGTACGACGTTTAGGCTTTAAGCATGAGGTTGAAGCAGAAGGAAAGGAAAATGGGATGACCCCGCGACCTCCCAACTCTTAACCTCTTCCCCGAGTCCAGGGCGACTTCCAGAGCGCTCTCACAAAAAGGCCCCGGTTGGACAGCCCATTTGGGCTTTGTCTCCGTGACCCTCACACGCGCCTGGTGTCTCGCAGCTCGCCCTCACATTTCAACACACCTGGGGGGGAGAGAGAGAGGTAGAGAGAGAGAGAGAGGTAGAGAGAGAGAGGGAGACAAGTAGAGAGGGAGACAGAAAGAGAGAGACAGCTGGGGATGGGTGGGCTTGCTGATTAAAATTAAACAAACCAAGCAAGAATTTATTCCACATACTTAATATTCTTCTTTTTTTTTCTCTAGTTCCCTCCCTCCATGTACAGAAGATAGGAGAAGTAGCAGATGAGGGAAAGATATGTTGACAAGGGGTGCTAAGTGGATTTGAGTAATGGGCAGTTGGGCGATGTGTTTGTTTAACCATCTGGTAGCAACTCCCTCAGTTTTGTGATGTAGTGTCTGTAGAGGGAAAAAGCCCAGTGCCTAATATGCCATTTATGACACGATGGGTGGTCACACAACGAGCAACTGGGTTCATTGATTCATATTACAGCTCACGTTTAAATCAGAAAAAGATTGGAACACTGAATGAGTGACATCACCAGGGACCTCCAGAAAAATGTGTTGAAAAAACAAGAATGAGAAATACACTTTATATACGAAAGTATGTGAACACCCCTTCAAATTTGTGGATTCAGCCACACCCATTGCTGACAGGTGTATAAAATTGAGCAGACAGCCATGCAATCTCCATAGACAAACATTGGATGTAGAATGGCCTTACTGACGAGCTCAGTGACTTTCAACATGACATCGTCATAGGATGCCACCTTTCCAACAAGTCAGTTTGTCAAATTTCTGCCCTGCTAGAGCTGTCCTGGTCAATGTCTAGGAGTAAAGTGGTAGGCCACACAGTGCTAAAGCGCTTAGAGCGTAAAAAAATCGTCATTCCTCGGTTGCAGCACTCACTACCCTGTTCATCGAGAGCTTCATGAAATGGGTTTCCATGACCGAGCAGCAGCACACAAGCCTAAGATCACCATGTGCAATGCCAAGCATATGGGCTGGAGTGGTGTAAAGCTTGCCGCCATTGGACTCTGGAGCAGAGGAAACGCGTTCTCTGCAGTGATGAATCAAGCTTCACCATCTGGCAGTCCGATGGATGAATCTGTGTTTGACAGATGCCAGTAGAACGCTACCTGCCCAAATGCGTAGTGCCAACTGTAAAGGAAATCTCAAAGCTATAGCATACAATGATATTCTAGACGGTTCTGTTTTTCCAACTTTGTGGCAACAGTTTGAGGAAGGCCCTTTCCTGTTTCAGCATGACAATGCCCTCGTGTACAAAGCGAGGTCCATACAGAAATGGTTTGTCGAGATTGGTGTGGAAGAACTTGACCGGCCTACACAAAGCCTTGACCATAACCCCATTGAACACTTTTGTTTGGTATGAATTTTAATGCCGACTGCGAGCCAAGCCTAATCGCCCAACATCAGTGCCCGACCTCACTAATGCTCTTGTAGCTGAATGGAAGCAAGTCCCAGCCGCAATGTTCCAACATCTAGTGGAAAGCCTTCCCAGAAGAGTGGAGGCTGTTGTAGCGGCAAAGAGGGGACCAACTCCATATTAATGCCCATGATTTTGGAATGAGATGTTCGACGAGCAGGTGTCCACATACTTTTGGTCATGTAGACTTTTGGTCATGTGTTTCATGAAAATGAGCATGCTAGCTTACAACATATCAATATTAAATTTCAAGAGCATCAAAACATTAAGAACACCTGCTCTTTCCATAACATGGACTGACCAGGTGAATCCAGGTGAAAACTATGATCCCTGATTGATGTCACTTGTTAAATCCACTTCAATCAGTGTAGATGAAGGGGAGGAGACAGGTTAAAGAAGGATTTTTCAGCCTTGAGTCAATTGAGACATTAATTGTTTATGTGTGCCATGCAGAGGCTGAATGGGCAAGACAAAATATTTAAGTGCCTTTGATCGGGGTGTGGTAGTAGGTGGCAGGCGCACTGGTTTGTGTCAAGAACTGCAACGATGCTGGATTATTCACGCTCAACAGTTTCCCGTGTGTATCAAGAATGATCCACCACACAAAGGACATCCAGCCAACTTGGCACAACTGTGGGACGCATTGGACTCATGGGCCAGCATCCCTGTGGAACGCTTTTGACACCGTGTAGAGTTCATACCCCGACGAATTGAGGCTGTTCTGAGGGGGAAGAGGGTGTTCCTAATGTTTGATACTCAGTGTAGATGAAAATGATTACCATTCCAGTACGACTTTACATTGAGTGCCACTAAAATCTATTTAAAAAAAAGTCCAACAACATTGTAATATAAAGCATGTAAATATCTGCATTTGTAATTACACAAATCGAAATAGCAAACCAGTATTAAATGTGTAAGTACTGTGTAACAATGTGTTGTAATTATGCAGACCACAGCAAATGTTTGTATAATTTGTATGAGTCAGATTTCAGAATGGAAAGATGCATGATAAAACATGAAGTAGGCAAACGAACATTTCAGTAATACAATGAGATCTTTTCCAAAGACAATGCTGTGTCAAAGACTATGTGAAATCGCAGTCATCATTTCATAAGGCCCCTTATTGAATCAGGTGTGGGATGGGGATTCCATGTGGATAGGATTCTGTAAGAGACGGCATTGTTCATTTTCAGCAATTACATGCAAGGCGCCTGTAACCAAATTAAGTCTCTCTTATTGAGGCAGTGACAGCGCGTTCTGAAGTAATTACCATGGCTTTTAATAAAGTGCCGTCCGAATTCACTTTTTAATCTCGCTCTCCTGAATTATTAAGCAGCTGTCCCCGCCCCATCTTTGGATCACAGGTTTCCCCCTCACACAGAATTGATTGGAGGGAAGAGAATAGGCCTTACAAGGATATGGTGGCATTGGAGCCATAATAATCCTAATGCAATACATTGTTAGATTTATAGATACGGACAGGGAAATAATCTGTAAAAAGAGATGAAAAAAGTATTTATTTACTTGAATCATTTTGATTGATAGGTTTTTCTTTTAAAAGGTTTGAACTAGAGGATATGTACACTCTTAGAAACAAGAGTTCCAAAAGGGTTCTTCAGCTCTCCCAATAGGAGAACCATTTGAAGAACCAATTCCAGGTAGAACCCTTTTTGTTCCAGGTTGAACCTTTTCGGGTTCCATGCAGTACTCTCTGTGGAAAGGCGATGTAGACATGTCCACTTCATGATCTTCCATTCCGTCCGTTCCTCACAGCCATGCCACCAGTCATGATCTTCCATTCCGTCCGTTCCTCACAGCCATGCCACCAGTCATGATCTTCCATTCTGTCTGTTCCTCACGGCCATGCCACCAGTCATGATCATCCATTCCGTCCGTTCCTCACAGCCATGCCACCAGTCATGATCTTCCATTCCGTCCGTTCCTCACAGCCATGCCACCAGTCATGATCTTCCATTCCGTCCGTTCCTCACAGCCATGCCACCAGTCATGATCTTCCATTCCGTCCGTTCCTCACAGCCATGCCACCAGTCATAATCTTCCATTCCGTCCATTCCTCACAGCCATGCCACCAGTCATGAAAACGAATAAAAGCTGGGTCATGTTTTGAAATGAAAACAGTCACAAGTTAGTGTTAACAAACATGGAACATCGACCCTCTATAAAAACCAAAACATTTGGATCAATAAAAGTCCTTCTCTAACTGGGGAAACAGAGCTGAAAGTCCTGATTTCTCTTTTAGCAGCTTTGCCTCGTATTTTTCTTTCCATCAGGAGAAATGTCAGGAGAACTGTAAACGTACTAAAGGTCAGCCAAGTACTAACAGACCAGACCAGGCCTTTGTTATGCATGCTGTTCTCCAAAACAGGGGCCATGGACGCGCTTTGGCACTGGACATGACATTTGGTTTGTTTTTGTATTTATTTGAGATCGGCACACCCCATAGAAGTTGAGCACAATTTATGTATTCATGTGAACTCTTTCCCTCTTCCTCTTAGTTTTTCTCCACATTACCCTAAAATCTACTATAAAAACAGGCATTCAACGATTCCCTACAAGCTAACATAACACATGTAATTCAGATCTGAGCTTAGCTTGGACGTGCTTTATTGGATGATCAAGTGACTGCATTAAAGCACGGAGCTTAATAAAGTTTGGGTCCGCAGTGTAAATTGTCAATTTGCTTTGACTGGTGGTGGGCACTGCTGACAGTGAAAAGGCACACTCTGGTGACTCAATTGACACTCCTTCCAGTTCAAAGGTTAATGAATGGTTATTCCTCCTTCCCAGCAGGAGATGCCTTCTCTCCCGGGACCAGCCGTGTGAAAGGAACTAGATTTAGGGAGATAAATCTCAGGGCCATAATTGAATCAGGGCCTTGATTTAATCAGGAGCAACGTCATCATTGGAGACGACAGAACATAACCATAGTCACTGACTTACAGATTACAGGATGTATTTAATGATTAACATGTGGTTTAATGCTCATTATATACTTTATGTAAAGGGTAAGGGTGGCAATCGAGCATCTGCTAAATTACTAAAATATACAAATTAAATGTCTAAAAAGATAAATACAATTACTAGTGATATTTTATAAAGAAAGAAAAACGGTCTGATACACAGAGGGAAAGTCTCTAATAAACAGATACAATGTAACCCAGTTTGGTATAGTGCTTAGTCATGGCAAAGCCACAGCTTTAAAATGCATTATTGTGTGAATCTGTCTCTGAGTGTGACCTGGACTGAAATCACTTGACTGCCTGTTCACCCAGAACTCTGCTTGAAGAAAACTGCCAGAGCAAAGTGAGAGAGGCAGAGTTCAGGATAGATTTGATTTCACTTCTAGCCAGGTGTGGGCTTTGTACTTGCCACGAACCATACCAATGCTCTGGCTTTTCCATCCAAAAGCTGGTTATTTACACCCATACCTGGGCTCTTTGTCACAACAGTTTTAATGGAAACGTTGGATGTGAAAATTCAGTCGCTAACCAGAACCACAATTTTTTCCACACAAGCTCAATAAAAATATGTACCGAAATAATGATTTAGCTATACATCCACCTAACATGAATTATGTAATAAATGTGCAACATGAGTGTTAATTTTAAGTAAGATTAATTTTTCAGAAATATTTTTAGCAAGTTATGAGCCAGTCAGAATATGCAAGTATTCAACAAACGTTTATAAGTGTTGAGGTTGGCCTTTGCACTTCATCAAAAAAAAAGGGAAGGAAGGTTGCTTACCAAGAATAACTTCCAAAAGGACTAATTCAAGGTAAAAAGGTGTTGGAGACCTCGTCAAAAAAGGCTGAGATGTATTTATTTTTGCTCATTTTAATCCATTGAACAAGATGCGAGCAGATGAGTGACGTTTCGACGTCGGGGTGATGTCTTCATGCTGTGGTATAATTTTTTTCTTGCGTAACATTTTTGGAGATGCAAAATGTTTCCTATGTTCACCCATGAACCTATAAAGGAGATGTGCATGGAACACAGTGTGATGGTTCCTAGGTATGATAATGACAGGAATAGGAATACTCCACGATGCATCACTCTACGTACACAATGAAGATTGACGTTCCAAATAGAATTGTATAGGTGGGGAATCTTGTCCAGTTGATAAATGAACCAAGTTTGCGCCAAGTCTGAGATTGAAATCAATATAAGGTATAGTAATATTATTTGAATGTTCTGTCTATTTTAATCACGAAATTCGACACTTTGTGGATTAATACATGAATAAATTAATCTGTTGCCGTATATAAAAAAAATGCTGTGCGCAACTATTTTAGGAACGGTACGTAATCAGTAGCCATCCACTGCATGATTACAACCAAGATGTAGTTCAAATCTTATCTTTATTAACTTGTACCATGTACAGCATTACTAATAATATCAGTGGAACTTTTCCTCCAACTGGTCAATACTAGACCTTGTTCTGTTGAAATAACTCTCCAAAGTCCCTCCCGTTCTACTTTCATTCTGAGGCATAAACATTTGTCTGAACCCAGCACTGGGACTTCATTTCTCTCGTATGCAGCGGAGAGTTGTCCTATGGGTTAATGGCCCACTGAAGACCTGAATCAGTCCCAGATGAAAGGAACCTAAAGGGCCCTCATTTTCCCCCATTAATCATTCTTGTTTTCTTTAAAGTGATCTTTTCACCCTGTTTTAAGTACCTGTCTGTTTTCTGGAGGCCTATCCGAGCCTCGCACCCTCCTCACAAGGAGTCCCCTGGGTCCAGAATCAGGCTCCAGGTTTAATGGCTTTTGTAATGGCAAATTATAAGGCGCTACAAGAAGATTAATCTAAGGGTGGTCTCGGACTCGCTGGGGCGCAGGCTTCAAGGTAACCTGAGATTGTTAACGTCACACTTAACAATGTAGATGGCTGCCCTGGCCGACCACACCATCACAGACACATGAACTCTTAAAACATAATGATTTACCAGGCCTAATATTTTAGCTGCCCAGGGCCAACTGACCAAAAAATCATTACCATTTGTAAAATTAACAAATTGTTTTGTCAGGATTTTCAGCACCATCATCATTCCTGTGCTAATAGATTTGCTATGACTCAGCGGCCACTTAATTCTTGCTGAGCCGAGACGACAGTTTCCTTCAAAGGCTGAAGACTCAACTGTAAGGCAGGCGAAAATGAACGAGGGAGTAACAAATCTGAGATGCACTTTGTCAAAGTCTACAAAATGCCTAGAAGTATTAAAGTCCTCCCTGATATGAAACATTTCTTTGCTCACTGTGTGAATGAAGTAAATTAGGCATGCAATTGTGAACACATATTTCCATTTTTTTGTTTGAGGCTGCATAGAAAAGTTGAGATCACAGAGAGGTGAACTTTGTTTTACTTTGGGTGGGATACATTTCTGCCCATGTATTTTGAGGTATGGTGTCGTGTCCTACTTCGGTCAACGTGTCTGCTTATGTATAAGGCATTGCACTCTGGGACGGCATGATTATGTCTTTAGGGTAGTGACCTCAGCCTTTACTACATCAATTAGAAATGGATCCTCTAGACCTTAACTCATCTCAGCATTAGCATGTACCATGTCAAATCTTTCAGTATTATCGTACTTAAAAAAGACAAGAAACCTTATGAAATGTTTAAACATTTAAAATGTTTAAAATGTAAACAAAGATGTGGGTCTTAGCCACCATGTTCTCTCTTCTCAAGAAGAACATAAAGATAGCCTCACCACATGGAGGTCACTAAAACAGTGAGTCTTACCTCTTAAAGGACCATCATGGTTGTTTGTGGATCCTATAGCTGTCACCACAAACTTGGTATTAGAGAAATCTGACGAAATTGAGGGACTATTTTAGTGTGTTGACACTTATCTGGTAAGTCCTGTCTAAATAGTAACATTTTAGTTTCGCTCTTTCATATAAATGACATCCGGGATGAGGCTGCATTTGCCTCAGAACAGCACTTGACCCCTCCAAAGAACGCAAAAAAAAAAAAAAAATGCTAATGAAATGGGAGTCCCAGGTACCCCACTCATATCTCATCTCTATTAACGGGTTTACTGGTGACCCCAGGGGTCCTCGTAAAAGTTTACACAGAGGTTTCAGTTAGAGCTCCCTTTAAAGGAATGAAAGAAATCGGTTAGTTTATGGTTAGCCTTAAGAATTATACAGCATGTTTTACTAAAGTTCCCATTTTTACAGACCCTGGTTCCAATTAGCCAGCTAATGGCAAAGGGGTCTAACCTAAGCTTCACTTTATTCAACAAAAAAAACACATGATTGACTGTTGATCTCTGAGACACACAAGCCAGGGGGTTTGGAGTCCTACCAGCTCTCACAGTCTCATGTCAGAATTAAACCTTCATCCATGTTTCTCAAACGTCAAATTTTGAACTTGAATTTCTAAGTGTTTAATGTTAAGTTTAGGAATTGACTCCAAATTCTTAAGGTTAGGCATTAACTCTGAATAGTTAAGGTAAGGGTTAAGGTTTGGGATAGGCTTAAAACAAAAATATCAAAAACAACTTTCCATTGCTGGATTCAAAGTTGAAACCTTTGGAATCAGAGGCAGATGCTTACGCCTGTCTGCCATCCCCATCTACAACTCTACTGCAGGTGACCTGGCTGTGGAGTCGGGTTTGAGGTCAGCATTAGCTGAGCTATGCTGCCACTTCAAGAATGGAATGAAGTACGAATGGACCAAAAAGGCGGTCGCCCATAGACCACTGTTCATTCCTTAGAATGTTCATTTGTTTTACCCTGTTGGAATGCCATGTGGGAGCTAATTTCATCCAGTACAAAGATCAAGTTCTAGGTTTTAAGAAAATAAATTAGTGCATTATATGTAGATATCTGTCACACCCTGACCATAGTTTGCTTTGTATGTTTGTATGTTTTGGTTGGTCAGGGTGTGATCTGAGTGGGCATTCTATGTTGGATGTCTTGTTTGTCTATTTCTATGTCTGGCCTGATATGGTTCTCAATCAGAGGCAGGTGTTAATCATTGTCTCTGATTGGGAACCATATTTAGGTAGCCTGGGTTTCACTGTGTGTTTGTGGGTGATTGTTCCTGTCTTTGTACCTGCACCAGATGGGACTGTTTTAGGTTTTCTCACGGTTTTTGTTAGTTATCTCATGTGTAGTTTCTTTATAAATGAAAGAACATGAATAACCACCACGCTGCATTTTGGTCCGCCTCTACTTCACCTAAAGAAAACCGTTACAATATCGCAAGGCTGATAATGTGTTGGAGCACTGAAGCATAATTTGGTGGCAAAATATAAAAAATGTAACATTCATATCATGCATTCAATTACATGTATTCTAGCTCAGTTTCTCACCCAAGGCTATAGCTGACTACAGAGGCTTTGTAAATGGTTAGAGCTTTGCCACCCAACGGGCCGAACATTATACATAGGGTTAGGGTCTATGTTTTCATCAATAACTAAGGTACGGGTAGGGCTCAGCTATCACTATATTGATCACCAACATGTGTATTTTATTTTTGCTCCCTTTACATGGTATCCAATTGTTAGTAGTTACTATCTTGTTTCATCGCTACAACTCCCGTACGGGCTCAGGAGAGACAAAGGTCATGCGTCCTCCGAAACACAACCCAACCAAGCCGCACTGCTTCTTAACACAGCGCATATCCAACCCAGAAGCCAGCCGCAACCAATGTGTCGGAGGAAACACAATGCATCTGGTGACCTGGTTAGCATGCACTGCGCCTGGCCTGCCACAGGAGTCGCTAGTGCACAATGAGACAAGGATATCCCTACCGGCCAAACCCTCCCTAAGCCGGACGACGCTATGCCAATTGTGCTTCGCCCCACAGAACTCCCGGTCGCGGCCGGCTGCGACAGAGCCTGGGCGTGAACCCAGAGTCTCTGGTGGCACAGCCCTAGACCACTGCGCCACCCGGGAAACCCGATCACCAACATTTTGAAGCTGAGCCATTTGCTCGTGCTCTGTTGCGTATTACAGTCATATCTGACTAAGATCATAACATTGTCAAAAGTGCTTCAACCTCGTCAAATATAAGACAGGAGAGATTATTTCACAGAAAATAATAATGCTCCTTAAGTTTTGTCGGAGTTTAGAGTGTCTCGTCATTGAGTAGAACAGCCCAAGCAGAGCCGTTGCGATGGATACTCAACGACTCAGAGCCGACCATGAGCAGGGATTGAGTGACAGATAGAGAGGAGCAGCTAATGAATTTATTAACAGAGAAAGTTATTTCTGATTGCGGGTATCGGGCAGGGCCGGGCTTTAAATTTGGGAGAAGCAATCTGGCTTGGGTAGGGAAGGGGCCTGAATGTCGCAGGAATGGGTAGGACTCAGGAATGGGTAGGGCTCTATTGGGCACAAAATAATCTGAAACACAATTAAAACAAACATTAAATGCATTCAACAAGTTTGTAGAGTCACAAGCTAGATGTAATCATATTGTTGCTTGCTAGGAATATGGGACCAAATATTAAACTTTTGACAACTTGAAAATACTTGTTTTTGTCCCAGTACTTTTAGTCCCCTAAAATGGGGGGAACATGTACAAAAAGTGCTGTAATTTTTTAACCGTTCACCCAATATGGATGGAAATACCCTAAATTAAAGCTGACAGTCTACACTTTAACCTCATATTCATTTTATCATGTCACATCCAAAGTGCTGGAGTACAGAGCCAAAACAACAACAAATTAGTCACAGTCCCAATATTTGGGATCTCACTGTATTTGCGTCCTCCTCTCCCTAGTTTGCAATGTGTATCAATATGTCTGGAAATGGCCTGGCCGGACTAAACACACCAGTATTTAATATGAATTTAAGTGATTAAATGTGTCACACTGCTTCTGCTTGAGATCCCAAAAATGACCCTTACCCATAACAAGCCTTTAGTTTAACTATGTCAAGGCAGATAAGAGAGAAAATTGGAAAAACAGCTCAGGGAAAACCTTGAGCAAGACATGCAGATGAATTATGGAACATGTCACACAACTAGTCTATGTTCCAGAGGAGGGTAATGGAGGTAAAGTGCCTTCAGGAAGCAGGGACTCACGAGGAATACTTTGATCCTTCCAACCTGCCACCACCACAACAGCCCGTTCATAACTCTCTGACTGTCACTCAGAGCTCCAGTCTGACAAAACAAACACCCCACCAACAAAGACATCAGGTCAAGTAAGTAGAGCTAATCGATTCGTGCTTTTTGAGTTCTGTGAGGTTTCGGTTCATTATTAAAAAATAATCATGTTTTTTTTTTCCGATTTCGGTTTCAATCATTTGGGTTGAATGCTGTAACAACACAGAATAAAACAATAAATAAAAGTCCCATGATGGTAGTGACTGACATTACTGCTTATCACTTATTAACCATCCTTTATTCACATGACTTTAATTTAATATAATATTTCAGTTGTTGTGTATATTATTGTGTATTTCATTTCTTTTTGATGACTTTATTATTTAATTCCACGTCATCACCTCATCTCTATAGAGCTGCTGCCTATGCTGCTACCTACGGGCTCCTGAGTGGGGCAGTGGTCAAAGGGACTTCCTCTCAGTGCTTGAGGTGTCAGGTCAGACATCCTGGTTCACAACCAGCTGTGTTTGGGAGTTCCATAGGGGGTGTGCCATTGGCCCAGCGTTGCCGGTGTAGGCTGTCATTGTAAATAAGAATTTGTTCTTAGTGGACTTGCCTAGTACTAAAATCATAATTTTAGGAGTTCTTCAAAGTAAATAAGGCATACTTTATGACTGCTGAGTGCCAACTATCAATCATCTCGACAGCTCCTCTCTATATCCCCTCACGATCATGCATTCTTCTGCCTCTTCTGTAGCAGGCGTAAAAGAAACACAGTCCGGACAAGTAGATGCGCAATGGATTATGGTCATTGTAGTTAATAACCCCGTTGTATTAGCTAAACTATGTAGATTATTGGCATGTTGGAAACTAGACCAACTGTGCAATGTGTGCACTGAGCTCGCAGAAAAAAAAAAAACTAAATGGAATTAAAGTAATTGAACCAATTAGTTGTTTAAAAACAAAAAATAACTGAAATTTCGTTTCACTGCTCAGTACCACCAGTAAGTAAGTAAGTAAATATAAATTAAGTTGAAATAACAAGGAAATTATGTTGATTCTACCTATTTTTGCCCAGAGATACATCTCGACACATTTCAGATTTAATTTGCTCCCCGTATGAGTCCTCAGGGATTTGGATGGGTGTACAGACAATATCCTCTGATTCACTCCCCAAGGCCTGAAGTTGACAGTTCTTTGGTGCTGGTCACTTAATTTATCAGCAATAACCACATGCATAGCCCCAGGAAGTAGTTTGGGCAGATTTTTCAGGGGGTCCTGCAGCACCCTCAGCACCCCTACTTCCCGTGGCTATGACCACATGCACAAACAATGCAGAAGCCTGACATAGGTTGTTGTCATCTTTATGACAGATGAGCCACAGTGACGCTTTTCTCTTTGGTCCACAGGAAATCCACTGTCTGGACACACACACACACACACACACACACACACACACTTCCTGCTGGTCTCCTGTGCGTCCGTCATTGAGGGAACTTGACTCATAACACAGCTTCCTGGTGGGAAACTGACTGGTTACCGTGGAAGATACATACTATTGTGGTCGGATCTTTTCCCTGACAGGATTAAGAGCTTGTTAGCCATATATACATTCTAAGGTTAGCCTTGAATATAGCGAAACAAAGTTTGAACTGATGAAAGAGAAGCATGCGAATCATTATAACCCCACTGATTGTTTATGCATTAGGAGCACCGATGTTCTTCAGCGACAGTGTGTGTAGTGTGCATTTTCCTTTCTCTCTATGTGAACATGTGCCTGAGGGTGTATTATGCGTGTGTACACGTGCTTGGCATCAGGGGGTGTATTATGCGTGTGTACACGTGCTTGGCATCAGGGGGTGTATTATGCGTGTGTACACGTGCTTTGGCATCAGGGGGTGTATTCTCTCTGCGTAAGTCCCTTGGCTCTGGACTTTGGGATCTTGCACTGCATGTCTGTCTTGCCTCCTCAGCCTGGCCTTCAGG
This sequence comes from Oncorhynchus nerka, assembly GCF_034236695.1. NCBI lineage: Eukaryota > Metazoa > Chordata > Actinopteri > Salmoniformes > Salmonidae > Oncorhynchus > Oncorhynchus nerka. Next base: position 59,665,666 of record NC_088401.1, read on the forward strand.
CCCACGGTCTGGCCTACAGTTCTTCCCCCACACAGAGGGAAGGCAGCAGCCCAGCTCGGCTCTTTGCCCAACGTCAGAGTCCAATAGCTGCTGGGCCTCTGCTTTTATCACCCTCTCCAAACTGGAATCCAGAGAGCAATGCAATTCAAACAGGATGGTCGTACAGCGAGCGAGTCTGGCTGGTAAAAGTCATGGCATTTCTATTTCCCCCTGACAAGCCTGTGTAAGCAACTACACACAGAATATTATTAAGAACTGGGCTGGCATGGATTGATTGTCAGGTTCCCATGCACCTGATACTGGACAGAGAAGTGGTTGACACACTGATCGTGGTCCTCTGTGATTGGTCAAGACTAGTCTGTGGCTGGAGCTGTGCTATATTTACCATCAATGTTATGATGGACACTCTCCTTCCCCTCTCTCACTCTCTATTTCCATCCTCTGTGGAAGTCCCACCCAAAAAGATGTCCTGCCATCCACTGGCATGGCTCTAAACTTGGTAACAGATCTCTGGCGTTGCCATCCACCTGAAATTATACCGGGAAACATTACCAATGCAATGGTTTATCTTGGTAACACTTTTCTTGAAACACCTTCTTACGAAGTATTATATGGCCTTATAACCTTCTAATAGGTCATTCTGAAACTAAGATTATAGTGATGCAATAAGGTACAAGAGGTTGTTATATATCGAAAATAAATCACAACTAACGGTCCTCTAGTACCTTATTGCTTTATAATACAGTTTCATAGTGTCCTGTGACTGTACCTGCAGATATTATGAAGATGTTTATAAGACTATGTAACACTTCATACAAAGAAACGTGTTATCATTATATTCTAAAATAGACAGGAAAGTAGATTGATATCACCTCTCATTCAACCCCTTCACAAAGTCTCATAGCCTTATATGAAATATAATGTCGTGAGGAAAAAATGGCCACAGGCAAAGCGAGTAAGCCAAAGGGGACCTGCTGAAAGAGACAGTGGGAGTAAGAGAGGAGAGCCACGGGGAGTGGAAAGGAGAGAGAGAGAGAGATGAGGGGAAAAAAAGAAAGAAGGGAAGCGAGGCCTGGCTTTATTATGGTCTAATATGCCTTCCGTATGCAACGAGCAAGGAGAGGAGCACAGAGACATCATTATACCCCTCCCTGGGCCGTCTCCCTGTATTAGCCTCTCCTCTAGTTCACTGACTGCGACAGAGACAAATGAGAGAGTTTTTCCAGAGGATCATTCTCATCCGTTACTGCCAGTTCCGTGTGATAGATCATCGGAGTTAAAGCAGGGCAATAGATCACAGCATAAAAGAGACTCACTAGGGTACCCCAGCGGAGTGCCTTTACAGATCACTGGTTGCTTAAGAGTCAAATCTTGCTGGTGTTTTGAACCCCGATTAAGCCAGAATAAATGGTTGTCTCCATCTCAGTGACCACCACACTATGGGGGTGCAGGTATGGACATAGCTTTTGTCATTTGCTTACCATTTAAATTGGTTAAATGAAATAACAGGACATCTACAGTACTGCTAACCCAGGAGTCTCCTATCCAGTATCAGAACAGTATAGTCCATATTAGGGTTGATCTGTAGTCTGAGAAGATTTTCAACAGCCAATGAGGTACAAATATATATAATGAGCGGTATGGTATCAGAGCAATGGTGAACAACAACGCAACAGTATCACAGAACTATAGACCGATCAATTAGTCAAGTGCTGATCGCTGACAATACCACAAGCATACACAAAAGAACATCTCAATAGTATTGCATATGTATTTGTTTACATTTTCCTGGTCATCAGCGGAATGAAGACATCCCTAAATAGCTGCTATATATTCTGTTGGTAACTCTGTGAATTAGCACTGCTGCACAACATTACAGATTTCAATTAATTCTGATCAACACAGATGTTGGATCACTCTGGTGTGGGGGACAGACTCATTTTAATGTAAATTTGTGTCAGGAGACAGAGACACTGGGAGTCTGTAAACTGTATTGACGGAGTAGCAGCTGTAGATGCACTGAACACCAAACATGCAGACAATTCACAGTGTAGCTGAACTGCTATTGTTCATGTTGAGGAGAGAATACATCAATAATCAGCCACTCAGACACTCCTAGCGCAATTTATTTTGTCCTTAACCTTCAATTCCACTGACAGTCTTGAAGCTTGACACATTAAAACAACACTTACAAAACTGCAATAGTTTGATGAGAATTGTACATTTTTCAAACACCTGAAACAGCTTTTTCCTCCAATCTGAAGCCATAATCATTATGCTTAATTCTATGTAAATAAATATGTATATTTTTCTGCAAATCTAAGTATACCTCTAGAGCTGTCTGTATCTTCTTTACTGGTGGTTCTTTTTTTATTAAACTAAATACGTTTCTTTGTATCTCTGCAAAATGTGAGTAAAAGTCATTTCTAAAGACTACCAACTTTGACAGCAGGCATGCCTGTCACGCCCTGACCATAGAGATCCTTTTTATTCTCTATTTTGGTTAGGTCAGGGTGTGACTAGGGTGGGCAATCTAGTTTTCCTATTTCTTTGTTTGGCCTGGTATGGTTCCCAATCAGAGGCAGCTGTCTGTCGTTGTCTCTGATTGGGGATCATACTTAGGCAGTTTGTGGGATCTTGTTTTTGGTACTGTGCTGTTTAGCCCTACTAGACGTTACGTTTCGTAGTTTTTTCGGTGTTCATTTAATAAATTAAAATGTACGCCTACCACGCTGCACCTTGGTCCGATCCTTCCATCGATGAACGTAACAATGCCAGCTAAGATATTTAGATAAGCTAGCTACTCTAACTTAATTGCTAGCCTGAAATGGCATCTTGGTAGCTAGTTATGAGATTGTGATATTGGGAACCAATCTGGGCTTGCTACTGCCAATTTCATACAATTGCTAGGTACAGTGCATTCAGAAAATATTCACACCCCTTGACTTTTCCCACATTTTGTTGTGTTACAGCCTGAATTTAAAATGGATTACATTTAGATTTGTTTTGTCACAGGCCTGTACACACCACATAATGTCAAAGTGGAATTATGTTTTTCAACATTTTTACCAATTAATAAACAATGAAAAGCTGAAATGTCTTGAGTCAATAAGTATTCAACCCCTGTGAAGGCAAGCCTAAATACGTTCAGAATTTAAAAAATGTCCTTAACAATTCACGTAATAAGTTGCATGGACTGTGTGCAATAATTGTGTTTAACATGATTAACAGACATTGGATATCCCTTTGAGCATGGTGAAGTTATTAATTACACTTTGGATGGATACACCAAGTCACTACAAAGATACAGGCTTAATTCCTAACTCAGTTGCCGGAAAGGAAGGAAACTGCTCATGGATTTGACCATCCTCAGTTTTCAGCATGGTGACGTTAAAACAGTTAGAGAGTTGAATGGCTGTGATAGGAGAAAATTTAGGATGGATTAACAACATTGCAGTTACTCCACAACACTAACCTAATTGACGGAGTGAAAAGAAGGAAGTCTGTACAGAATAAAAATATTCCAGGCAATACTGCACAAAATGTGGCAAAGCAATACTTTTTTTTCTGAATACAAAGTGTTATGTTTGGTACAAATCCAATCCAACACATTACACATTACCACACTCCATATTTCCAAGCATAGTGGCAGCTGCATCATGTTATGTGTATGCTTGTCATCGATAAGGACTGGGGCGTTTTTCAGGATAAAACACAAATGGAATGGAGCTATTGTAAGCACAGGCAAAACCGTAGAGGAAAACCTGATTCAGTCTGCTTTCCACCATACACTGCGAGAATAATTTCCATTTCAGCGGGACAACAACCTAAAACACAAGTCTAAATCTACACTGTAGTTTTTTACCAAGAAGACGGTGAATGTTCCTGAGTGGCCGAGTTACTGTTTTGACATAAATCTACTTGAAAATCTATGGCAAGACCTGAAAATGGTTGCCTAGTAATGATCAACAACCAATTTGACAAAATTTGAAGAATTGTGAAAAGAACAATGGACATACAGTATTTTGCACAATCCAGGTGTGTAAAGCACTTATAGACTTAACCAGAAAGACTCACAGCTGTAATAGCTGTCAAAGGTGATGCTAACATACACTCCATTACTGTTGTTGAGTGATTCGGCCTGACTCACAGTCGGTGTTCCAATTCTTCCCAAACAAAGTGTTCTATGGGGTTGAAGTCAGGGCTCTGTGCAGGCCAGTGAAGTTCTTCCACACCAATCTCGACAAATCATTCCTGTTTGAACCTCACTTTTTTTTGTGTACGGGGGCATAGTCATGCTGAAACAGGAAAGGGCCTTCCTTAAACTGCTGCCACAAAGTTGGATGTACAGAATCATCCAGAATGTGATTGAATGCTGTAGCATTAAGATTTCCCTTCACTAGAACTAAGGGGTCTAGCCCGAACCATGAAAAGCAGCCCCAGACCATTATTCCTCCTCCACCAAACTTTATAGTTGGAACTATGCATTGGGGTAGGTAGCGGTCTACTAGCATCCACCAAACCCAGATCAGTCTGTCAGATGGTGAAGCGTGATTTATCACTCCAGAGAACGCGTTTCCACTGCTACAGAGTCCAATGGAGGCGAGCTTCAAGCCACTCCAGCCGATGCTTGGCATTGCACATGGTGATCTTAAGCTTGTGTGCGGCTGCTCAGGCATGCCAACATGCAAACACATTTCATTAAGCTCCCGATGAACAGTTATTGTGCTGGGGTTGTTTCCAGAAGCATTTTGGAACTCAGTAGTGCGTGTTGCAACTGAGGAGAACATGATTTTTATGCACTACACACGTCAGCACTCGGCGGTCCTGTTCTGTGAGCTTGTGTGGCCTACAACTTTGCGGCTGAGAGATGGTTGCTCCTAGCAATTTCCACTTCACAATAACAGCACTTACAGTTGACCGCGGCAGCTCTAGCAGGGCGATATTTGACGAACTGACTTGTTGGAAAGGTGGCATCCTATGACGGTGCCACGTTGAAAGTCACTGAGCTATTCAGTAAGGCCGTTCTACTGCCAATTGAGTCTATGGAGATTGCATGGCTGTGTGCTGGATTTTATACACCTGTCTACAATTAAATAAATAGCCGAATCCACTAATTTGAAGGGGTGTCCACATACCTTTGTATATAAAGTATAGCGTATTGTCACGCCCTGGTCGAAGTATTTTGTGTTTATCTTCATTTATTTGGTCAGGCCAGGGTGTGGCATGGGTTTTTGTATGTGGTGTGTATGTATTGGGATTGTAGCTTAGTGGGGTGTTCTAGTTAAGTCTATGGCTGTCTGAAGTGGTTCTCAATCAGAGGCAGGTGTTTATCGTTGTCTCTGATTGGTAACCATATTTAGGCAGCCATATTCTTTGAGTATTTCGTGGGTGATTGTCATTAGTGTCCTTGTTCCTGTCTCTGTGTGAGTTTACACAAGTATAGGCTGTTTCGGTTTTCGTTACGTTCTTTGTTTTGTATTGATTCGTGTTTTACGTTTGTTTATTAAACATGGATCGCAATCTACACGCCACATTTTGGTCCGACTCTCCTTCACTACAAGAGAACCGTTACACGTATATTGATTATTTGGGTTGAATAGTAATGTAATGAAGATATATTAGTGTTTTATTTTTCATATTTGTTTTTACAAATGTTAGAATTTGTTTCCACTTTGACATCACAGAGTATTTTGTGTAGATTGTTGACAAAAAAAAGGACACATTTTAATCACACAACAAAATTCTGAAAATGTCAAGGGGTCTGAATACTTTCTGAAGGCACTGTATTTAGTAGTATTATAAAGAAACAACAACACAAATGTTTTTTTAACAAACAGGAGAAATCTGAGGGGGCACGTGCCCCTGTTCCTCCTATGGGCATGACGCCTCTGGGGACACCGGACACCCTCTGGACACATCACCAGGGTTTCTGACAGGAGCCATGGCAGGAACTGTGGGGGATTACTAGGGTTAAGGTTTCTCCCTCCTCCTCTACCTCCACCCCCTCCTCTACCCAAATAGGGCATGGTTACTGAAGTAGTAAGGGCTGATAACGTTATGTAAACCTGATTCCCTTTCTGTGAGAAGTGTGTCTAAGGACCACACTTCTTTTTGGTTTTCTTTCTGGGAACCAAGGTTACAGTGATGAAATCAAATGTAATGTCTGTACAATGAAGTCACCCCCCATTGTTTACATAGTTGTATTGTACCTTGATGGGGGATTGTTCGTTTTGAGCTTTCACAACTCCAAACCGCAGGTTATTTGCTTTGACTTTTGACCTTGGTACATGAAAGAGTTAGGGACTGAATGCAAATGTTTTAGTCACATTTACCAACCTTGGGGACATTTGTAGACTGATCCATTTACCTTAATAAGTGCTGCTATTTGTTTACTGTTATGCACTACAGACGTTAGGACTAAAGATATTATGCACTACAGATATTAGGGTAGGAATTACACATGACTCCAAAATGTATATGGTTCAATGAGTTTCAAGATAAAATAGAATGTATGTAAAGTACATTTCCTCAAATAACCATTACTGGTCATTGATTTATAAAAAAATGTGGATATTTTAAATTCCTGCGCTGAAACGTCCGTAAAAAATTAATCCAACAAAATATCAAGCGGGAAATAACCAAGTATAAAATAGTTTTTTTTTTTTTACAGGGGACAGCAAATGGGAGGATCACTTTCCCGCTCACAGGATTTGCTCACATACAGGTCTGTGCCTTCATTGTGTCCCAGCCATAGAAATATAATGAATAGAATGGCCGTCCACATACAAGTCAATGATGGCATAATGGGTGGACTGGTGGCCATTGTGAGTGTACCCATCGAGCAAAGCAGGAAGTGAAAGCAGGAAATAAAAGCAGGAAGTGTACCCATCAATATATGCTGTGATTTGTTCAACTCAACTGACATTACAAAAAATACATTCCATTGCATGAGCAACATCAGTCGACATCATTTGAATGAACATTCTATATTAACATGGAAATTATTGCATCACAATACCAGGTGGCCATTGCGACTGTACCCATGAGTTTACCAGTCAAATTGCCAGGGTTAGAGGTTGTAAGCACGTTCGATTCATTCTATTTCTGTGGTCCCAGCTCTTCTAATACCTTGACAACGCAGCGAGATTCAACTCAACAGGTGTGGAGGGCAATGGGCAGGTCAAAGCGTTCACATTTGGCTTGCTAAAGACTGGCAACAATAAACCGGGTACAAGACTGATGATTTATTCCCTGCTAGAAACCTGACAAGTCTATGTAAAATACTGCAAAGAAAAGGTTTAAAAAAAAGTTTCACCATCAATATATTTATCAGATAGTGCCCATACATTGACGAGTACCTTTAATATCTGATCTTATTATTTAAAAAATACGCAATTTCCATGACAACTGAGCTATAAGGTCAACCTGGAAAGTGTCTTTTAGCATTTGATTTATAGTTGTAACTTCAGCTGTAACCCAGTAAAGTTCACAGACACAATTCTCCTGGGAACTATTTTCCTCTCACCTGTTCCTAAAGGATTTAGGAGACGTGAGAAATGACTGTAATGTTTTTTTGAGCACTTTGCTACATGCAACGATTGTGTTAAAACAAATGAGAATCCCTCTCAGAATGTAATGGTATTAGGATTTACCCATAAGAAGGAAACAAAAAAACAAAATAAATCATTTGATATAAGACCAGTAAGGTCATTGTGTCACTATCAGTATAAAATCTTACCCTGTTTTTTACAAGTTGTTGATATACCCAGGTTTCATAAGGTAACAAGCAATGTGTGCATTAGCATGTGTACTCAATGGGTATGTATCTACAGTGTATGTATCAATGTAATGTATCTATGGTGAGTTGCCACCAGCTCACACACACAAATCTCTAGATTTCTGTATATACTACGCAGCAAAGCCACTTCTGGTCAAAACGAAAGGACAAAATTGTGTCCTGATTCACTCCATTAATGCATTTACGCTACTTTACTTGCGCTCTACCCCCCCCCCCCCCCTCACTGTCATCGCATCAGCCAAGGGGAAACAAAGAAATCGTCCAACCAGCACCTTGGAGGAAGCCCTTACTCCCCCCCCCCCCCCCTGCCCCCAAAACGGTGGCATACGGCTGTCAGCTCCCAAAACGAGATGTCATGTCAACGCGGGAAAATTACACAATAACGAGGCCCACTTGAGATTAGGCTAATGAGAAAATCAAAACACAATTTAATTATTGTCAGCGGCAAAGCGTCTTTAAAGGACCTATCGTAGCATGCTGATTAAGAGAAGTCTGCCAGTCAGTCTGCCACCTTCTATAAATAACCCCAAGGCTTTCTGGACCAGGGCTTGTTTTGTTTTGCGGCTGCAAGTACACAACACACATACACAAATGAGTACACACACACATGTTGGTTTTACTATCCAACCGCGGACCCAAAAATGTATTCCCATTCAAAATCCTACTTTCCCTAACCTTAACCATAACCTCAGCCTCAACCCCTAAAACTAAAACTAAACCTAACCCTAACTTCTAACCCCTAAACTCTAACCGTAATTCTAACCCTAATCGTAACCTTAACCCTAAAGCTAACCCCTAAGCATTCTTCCTTTTAGGGACCGGCGAAATGTTCCCACTTTTTTTGAATTTTCACATACACACACACACACACACACACACACACACACACACACACACACACACACACACACACACGCACAAGCACGCGCACCCGCACACACACACACACACACACACACACACAAGCACGCGCACCCGCACCCACACACACACACACACACACACACACACACACACACACACGCACAAAGACGCTCTCTCCTCATGTCACCTGCTCGGAAAAACATTCTGATTGTGTTCATAACCCATGCAACATGGACCTGCAAGTGTGATAGTTTTCTGACATTATTATTTGACCATCAAGTTGATCCTGCATATCCTCATTTCCCACATTTCTTTGGCCTATGAAAAACAACAGCATGCATAAAGAAGTGCTATCTTCATTTTATCACTCTGTTATCACAGAAAAATGCTAAATATAGTGTTTTTGAGGTTTAAAAAGGCTTCTATAGTTTGCCATCTCAACTTTAAAATGTCAGACTTGATTTATTCTAACAAAAAAATTATCAACCCCTACAAAAAGGTCCATTAATTATAATCCACATGATAATTTTCCTGCTGTGAGAAACTGGTCAAATTAAGATAGCACGTAACAGCAATGCTCCCATAAATGGTCTGACTTTGTTACTACTACAAATGAACTGTTCATGTTCATATTTACTAAAGGCAATCATCCCTGTACACTGGAGATTTCCAGGTTCTACTGTGTAATGATTTCCCAGCTCAACGCTATTGTTTTCTCTCCAAGGGGCATGTCTCCATGCCATGGTCCTGGCATCTGCGGTTTTGTCCCCTAATTTCGATGTCACAATGGTAATTAACTGGCAAAATGTAAGTTACAACAAGGCCGGATGATCGCTATTCCCAAACATCCTACAAACATATGGCACCAAATGTTACATTTCGCTAATAGCCCACGAGAGTAGCTGTGTTGCCATTTAAATAAAGGGGAAAGCTGTGCTGAAATCTCAAAGGGTGTATTGCCACAACACTTTAATTAAAGCACCTTCATAAGAGTACAAACCTGCTATAAAAGACAGTACACAGTCATTTGTAAGTATGTAAATGTATATAATATAGAAAGCGTTTTAAAGCACCGTAATGGGTGATAATTGTATTGCCTACTGTGTTCTCAAACAATGTTTTTCTAATCTCAGGCAATGGAAACCGCTGCTCGCCAACAGATGCAATTGTTTCCCCATCGTGACCTGTCACAATGCCGAGGTGAGTGACCAGCCCGGAATCCTCGCCATCACTTAGATCTTTTACTGGTTCACCAGTGCTTTGATTGCCAACGTCGGGCAGTCAAGCGGCTAACACTATTTCCACGTCTTCATGTGCTCCGCTGCTCTCCTCCATATGGCTGCAGGACACACTCCTCATTTTTCAGATAACTTCTCAAGCGAGAGGACAGGGCCGGAGCTCTGGAGAAATATCCCTACCTCCCCCACATGCATGTTTTGAGTATGGAGCTCCTGCCATTATCTGGTCAGAGATCTTGTATGACCAGCGGGCAGCTAATATCTGAATTAAGTGCAATAATGGGAGCCTTTAATTTGTGTAAGACTGACTGAGAAAATACTTTCTGTCAGACAAGGGGATTGACCTGTGCCTTAGCAAGTCCACATGCACTAACACACTTCCAGCTCTATAAAAGTAGCACACTTCCAGCTCCCAGATTGAAACTACTGTCAATCTGGGCTAGCCTGATAGGTTTGTTAGCATTACTCCCATCATCCTATTATTTGCTGCATTGCTACATTATGTCCTTAGAAAGGTAGGATCCAGTCTCCTCAAAGGGCTGTGCCATTGAAAGAGTTAAGACTTCTCCTCTCCTGATACCCTGATGTTGGCAACGCATGGCAGCACCAGTTGACAGCACAGCTATGTATGACTGATGACAGCAGAGGTAGGAGCGATCTGGGAGTGGAGATGATTATGAAGATAAGGTGTCCACAGGACATCGCCCTGCCCCCACCCACTTGCTCATACGGGTGTGCATACACAAACATTCACACAATTTCCTCCAAGGCATCGTCTCATCTATTTGACACAGTAATTACAGCACACGCTGATTCCAATGATGGATGAAGTCCCAGTCTGGGATGAACGGTCGCTCCTTCCTCCCTCTCTCTCCCCTTATCTCTCTCGCTATCTCTTATGCCCTTCCTATGTCCATGTTACCCATAGTCCTAAACTCCTCTCAAAAAGTCTTACTTATCAATACAAACAATAGCTTTCTGAGAAAGACAATGTGCAACAGTGCTAAACTCCATCCCACCTATAGGATTCTACATCCCTTTATCACAAAATCGAAGGAGAGTAAACCGAAGGACAGTTGTCACCTTGAAGAATGGTATGAGTGATTATACTGTCAAAGACACCTTATCCATTGTGTGAGCACACACACACACACGTACACACATACACATACACACACACACACACACACACACACACACACACACACACACACACACACACACACACACACACACACACACACACACACACACACACACATGCACAGAGGTGCGAGTCAGTGAATCAGGTGTGCATGCCTGCCAGTGCAGCAGCAGATGCTGGCTGGCATTTAATTGAGTTCCTAATGCAGCACAAAAGGAGAGGCCCGATTCAATTTGTGTCCTCGCACCCCGTCCCACTGCCCCTTGTGTTTCATTATGGGGGAGCCAGAACACCTGGCAGGAGCCTTGGGACACGGTGGAAAGCAAGGTGACGGCCGACACACTAGATGTGACAAGGATGGCAGGGTAGCGAGGGTGCAGGAAGAGGAGGAGGAGGGAGGGAGGTAGCCTCCAGCAAAAAAAAGAGATGTGCTGTCGCCAGCCAGAGAAAGACGTGCTGTAGCCAGCCAGACAGAAACGTGCTGTCGCCAGACAGAGAGAGACGTGCTGTAGCCAGTCAGAGAGAGAGGTGCTGTCGTCAGACAGAGAGAGACGTGCTGTGGCCATCCAGAGAGAGACACGCTGTCGACGGCCATAGTGAGACGTGCTGTAGCCAGCCAGAGAGAGATGTGCTGTCGTTAGACAGAGAGATACATGTTGTGGCCATCCAGAGAGAGACGCGCTGTCGCCAGCCATAGAGAAACATGCTGTCGCCAGCCAGAGAGAGACATGCTCTAGCCAGCCAGAGAGAGACATGCTGTAGCCAGCCAGAGAGAGACATGCTGTCGCCAGCCAGAGAGAGACATGCTGTCGCCAGCCAGAGAGAGACATGCTCTAGCCAGCCAGAGAGAGACATGCTGTAGCCAGCCAGAGAGAGACATGCTGTCGTCAGCCAGAGAGAGATGTGCTGTAGCCAGCCAGAGAGAGAGACGTGCTGTCGTCAGACAGAGAGAGACATGATGTGGCTATCCAGAGAGAGAAGAACTGTCGCCAGCCATAGAGAGACATGCTGTAGCCAGCCAGAGAGAGACGTGCTGTCGCCAGGCAGAGAGAGACGGGATGCAGCCAGCCAGAAAGAGACGTGCTGTCCCCAGCCAGAGAGAGATGTTCTATGGCCAGCCAGAGAGAGATGTGCTGTGGCCAGCCAGAGAGAGCCAAAGAGCCCCATCCTGTTCTAACTGCCCTCTCCTCGCACCTTCACTATGGAGCCAATGGCCCGATAACCTCTGACGCAAAAGCTGTCAGGTGAGAGGGAGAGACATGCAGGGCAACTGTCAGCCCAGCGCCTGACCTTCTCAGCGCCTGCTTATGCCTTTTTCATTAGGTGCCAGAGGGAGGGGTCCGTTTTGGTCTGCTGCCCCAGCAAATTTGCTTCAAATGCAGGCAATCAGGCTAATGTCATCGTGGTAAATGAATGCATGTGCCATAACAGTGTGAATGTTGCTATTAATATGGAGAGAATTATTTCTCATGTGTTTCTGATGTAAATGCCTGGAGGGGAGGAGTTGTAACTAAAATGACAATTAAGTCATCATACACTAGAAGGTGTAACATTTCCTAATTTTCAATTTGATCACCAACCAGCGCAAGGTGCGGTTAGCAAATGAGCAAGTCGATGGGGATACATAACATTTTGACAACCGGGTGTAACCCTAACAGCTTTTATCTTGAATATAAGGGATTTATAAACTCCCTCTAGAGTACATCTGGGCCACTACTCAGGAACAATGCAAAAATAACTGCTACTCATTTAGCAGAGGTATTTGGGGACCAGTCATAGTGGTCTATAGCCATAAACTCCTAACCGTTCACACAGACTCGCACGGACTTAGTGCCCACAATTGTTTGTCGGCCCTCATGTAACAGACCATTTTCCGCCCCAAAATTAAGCCATTTTGCAGAAAAAAGGAAGAGATTGAAGGTGCCATTTCCAGACAGGATGCGGGTATTGGGATGTAGACATATTGTTGGTCTTGGGTCTCTCCCACGCAATCTCTTTTAGGGTCGGAGTATTATGGCATTAGTCTACCTTGCGAGTTTCCTGTTCCCGTACATTTAAGCCTATCAGGCTTGAGGAACATAGTGGTTATGATAAAGTATATATTCAGGGGAGTAGAGAGCATCACTCTCTGAAGTCAGCTGTGTGTGGGCTTTCTACGCATGGCTGTTTATGGAGTCTTGTGAAACTGTTTAACCTGTCACTTTCTCTCCTTCAAAACACATGGAAAATTGAGTGTATTGCTGTGAAAGCTTCGCCTCTGGGCTGTTTGTTGTCTCATATGAATGCTTTACAGAGAAATTGAACCAAAGGAAATGGATAAACCCAATGTAGAGGCAGTGTTAGAGGTTAAGGTAGTACAGGTTGTCTTTTGAAATATCTAGCACGAAGACTGATGCCAAAGCGAAACACTGCACCAAATACCCTGGTTTGTCAGTTTGGCGCAAACCTTCAAAGGGAAGCTGGTCCATCGATTGGGGTCATGAGTTGTTTTGCATACAAATGTTGTGTGGAGGCTATCTGACAAAAAAATATATGCCTTTTCTCTGAGAAGTTATTGAGTGAAGTCCACACTCGGTCACTCCCTGCAAAGTTCTTCAGATGGCACAGACTCGTTGCGAAGGCCTAATCTGTCTGGCTCCCACTCCCCCACCTTCCTCAAATGGATCAAGTCACTGCTCTCGCTCCTCTCACCCATCACGCATTCACACCAAACTGAGCGGAAGACTGTATTAGCTATGCCACCATTAAATTAGCTCAGAACATGGATGTTGAATTGAACTGGCCATTCCGCATATAGTACCTTCAAAATAAGAAAATTATTAAGCAATACAGAAATAGCAGTAAGCTATTGTTATAAATAGCTTAGACTAAGTCTCTCAGACTTTTTTCTTTCTTGGTAATGTCAACATGACATAAATCTGGGTACACCAATTGTCATCACTTCAAGAGAGGAAGGCATTTTCTTTGTCTGTATCCTTGTCATGTTTTCATGTTGGCATGACCCCCCATTGTTGTATGGGACAGAACGGGGCTCTTTGATGCGATAAGTGATTTAGAGACCAGGAGGACATAAACAAACAGCTCATACAGGACTTGAACAGGAAGACCCTCCGACTTCAAACAGGAGCATTGAAAAACAATCGCCAGAGGCCCATTTTTCTTCTGTCACATTATTTTCTGTCATTGCAGGTCTAACGTTACCAGTAAAAGTGCCACAATGCAACATGGGAATCGATGCGTTTCAGTGTGAAAACATGGGGAATGGGTCCTGTGTTATTTCAGTTGCTGATTAACACACCAGTATTTCTCTGTTATTCTTCACACCTTCAAGCCTTACTGCCATACTGTTGTGATATATCATTACATCTCCTACAGAATTACATGTACACGGTTTACAGTTTATCGATTTTTTAATCGATTTTTTGTACTTTTACCCCTTTTTCGTGATATCCAATTGGTAGTTACAGTCTTGTCCCATCTCTGCAACTCCCCTACGGACTCAGGAGAGGCGAAGGTCGAGAGCCATGCGTCCTCCGAAACATGACCCTGCCAAGTCTCACTGCTTCTTAAAACACTGCTCGCTTTCCCCGGAAGCCAGCCGCACGAATGTGTTGGAAAAAACACCGTCCAGCTGGCAACTGAAGTCAGGTTGCAGGCGCCCGGCCCGCCACAAGGAGTCGCTACAGCATGACGGGACAAGGACATCCTGGCCGGCCAAACGCTCTCCTAACCTGGACGACGCTGGGCCAATTGTGCCCCGCCTCATGGGTCTCCCAGTCACGGCCCGGCTGTAACAGAGCCAGGGATCGAACCCGGGGCTGTAGTGATGCCTCAAGCACTGCGATGCAGTGCCTTAGACCTCTACGCCACTCGGGAGGCTAGTTTAGAGTATTTTGACAGTTAGTTAAAATGATAGAAATCGTTGCTCAAAGGATAGGGAGGTTGAAACCCATTCGAAGTAAATATGCATAAGTGCATGGTTTCTACAGTGAATTTATGTGTGCGTGTGTTTCTCTGTGTGTGGGGGCTAGGTGAGCAACAAGCCTATCCTCGACATGAATCACACTTGACTCAGTTTTAAGTACAGGTCCCCAGTGGTACATACAGAGAGCTGCACTGTAGTACGGAGCTACTCCCTCCTCTTCAGTCCTGAGACTTTCCCGAATCTGATCCAGCACTGTGGCCCCTTCCTGTGATAATCCACCTCTGTGTTCTCATACACTCGCATACTCCAGTGCCAAGTTACCTTATTGAAAACACTCTCCACAGTGGTGAAAGTGACAGGACCATAAAGTGCTTAGGCAGCCAGTTGGGAATCTGAGAGATCCAAGTGAGTTAAATGGAAATCCTGTACTATTTGTAGCTGATGCCGAAAAAGGTACAGAATATGAATTGTTTTCTTTATTTTTGATATACTTTTCTAAGGAAGAATAGGAGTTCTGTATCATTGTGTTATTGGGGTTCTCATATCATATTCATATTATATCATTATTAATGATATAGTCTCTGATACGTGCCTATTATACGGTCTGTACTATGGGGACCCTGAGGAGAAGGGCCGTGGCCTTTGGACCGGTATCCCACAGTGTTAAACAAAGTGAGAAATAATTATTCATTAACCTCTGACTCTGAAGGGATTTTGATCGACACACTTGAGACACCTCCATTGTTTTTCTAACACTGCAGCTGGGTCAAGCCAATTGACAACGCACATAATGATCTTAAATGGATTAACTGGCCAAACACGCCCCTCACGTTTCCTTTTCAATTACGGAGAGTGTAATTTAAATGAAGCCGGGCGCCAATACCAGAGCCTATAGCATATATCCTTGGGGAATACAGTGGGAGTGTTGTTCACCCTTCACTACGGCAGCTCACTTTGAAGGGTGTTTTATTGTGTGTGTGTGTGTGTGTGTGTGCGTGCGCGTGCGTGTGTGTGTGTGTACGCTCGTGTGTGTATGTCTTCTCCCTTGAGTCTTTGACATGCCATCTCTCAATAAGTTCCCTGATGTATAGAGTTCGTCATCATGCTCAAGCCGACAGACAAGTGAATCAATCTGGCAATTCTGTGCTGTTGAGACCGCAGTCTGTATTTGTCCTTTCTCTTGTTACTCCAATCCCCTTTACCAAGACATTGCAATATTCCAGCGATATTTACTTCAGATAAAGGCAGGTTTGCACAGAAAACACATGTTATTAATCTTTATGTAATACTACCGATAATGTTAATAATGTTAATAATAATAATGATATATTGGTAAAAATGATTCTACAAAATATGAATGCTAACAGCCAAAATACTATGTCACTTATGTAGCTTAGTCATGAACATGTATACTGTAATGCATATGTTATACACTCAAAGTACCTGTAACATAAAGCCATCAAACGATTCCTGGCACAGTACAGCATATATGATAAACACATGAAAAATGAGAACTGCTTGTCAATCATAAGCAATTTGATCTCTTTATATCAAAACAAAGCATTATTTCACATTCATAATTTTATTCTATAAACGAAACAAACTGTATGCTGATGAATATCTTTCCCAAGAAAAGACGACTGGTTTGCTAGTCTATATTGTAATTCAGGCAAATGTAAGTTCTTTGGACTCCGCTTGAGCAAATTCTTATTGAGTTAATGTTCTTTCTTTAGGACTATGGATCGTTTTGTCAGTGCAGGCTTGTATGTGTGTCAGGCGGTAAAGCAGAAGCTAATCACTCCATTCGACACAACCCGGAGGTGACGGGCGTATTTGATTTGATAACGATGACCTAAGCATGGCACTTTTTTGCACAGGTAAGCATGGCTGTCTCCACAGGTCAGCAGGAGTGGGACGAGGTCAGAGTATAAAAGGGTTAACTTTGTTAATGGAGACATGGAACAAAAGGGGATGAAGGGGAAGCCCTGTGAGGAAGGACAGGAATCAATGAACACCCCCTGTAATGATATGGTAAGTAACCTTGGCTGAGGTGGAGGTCATCATCTTGACATGTTTCCAGGCAAGAGGAGAGATGTAAATGTTCTACTTTCTATTATTTCAAGACATATTTTAGTCTGTTTTAACACTTAACACTTAAAATGGCTTAATTCTTAACACTTAAAATGGCTTAGCGCTTGACACGTTAACACTCAAACTGTCCTCAAAGGCAAGCAGGAAAAAAAGTGGCCCCCAAATCAGAACTTCTGGGGAGAACGTTAAGGTCTTTCAGCAGAGCATGCTCACTGCGTGGCAGTTTTAAACAATCAGGGCCTCGGTTCCCAGAGACTTCATAGCCTTAACTTCATCATTGCAACTTTAGGTACATCGTTAGCATCTGAGCTGTTTTCCAAAAACCACTAGCGCACTTAAGCTGAGAAATAAGTTGTATATTAAAAATGGTTGACATCATTTTATGTTTGAATCTAGGTGGCACAATGTAACATAGTCAAAGAATTACAAAAATGAAGGATACATTTCTTGCCTGAAGATTGTATGTGGAAAATATATATATATATTGAAATTAGAATTTATGGGTCCCAATAAGTCTCGCTAATGTGTTTGTATTTACATTATTGAAATCAGTTGTCTTGAAATTGTCAATTTATAAAACAAATAAAACAGTTGTGGGTATACTACATAACAATACATACTTACACTGCAATTATACTGTATATGCTTATGTAACAATACATACCTACACTGTAATTATACTGTATATGCTTATGTAACAATACATACTTACACTGTAATTATACTGTATATGCTTATGTAACAATACGTACCTACACTGTAATTATACTGTATATGCTTATGTAACAATACATACCTACACTGTAATTATACTGTATATGCTTATGTAACAATACATACTTACACTGCAATTATACTGTATATGCTTTTGTAACAATACATACCTACACTGTAATTATACTGTATATGCTTATGTAACAATACATACCTACACTGTAATTATACTGTATATGCTTATGTAACAATACATACCTACACTGTAATTATACTGTATATGCTTATGTAACAATACATACCTACACTGTAATTATACTGTATATGCTTATGTAACAATACATACTTACACTGCAATTATACTGTATATGCTTTTGTAACAATTACATACCTACACTGTAATTATACTGTATATGCTTATGTAACAATACATACCTACACTGTAATTATACTGTATATGCTTATGTAACAATACATACCTACACTGTAATTATACTGTATATGCTTATGTAACAATACATACCTACACTGAAATTATACTGTATATGCTTATGTAACAATACATACTTACACTGCAATTATACTGTATATGCTTATGTAACAATACATACCTACACTGTAATTATACTGTATATGCTTATGTAACAATACATACCTACACTGTAATTATACTGTATATGCTTATGTAACAATAAAAACATACACTGTAATTATACTGTATATGCTTATGTAACAATACATACTTACACTGCAATTATACTGTATATGCTTATGTAACAATACATACCTACACTGTAATTATACTGTATATGCTTATGTAGCAATACATACCTACACGGTAACTATACTGTATATGCTTATGTAACAATACATACCTACACTGTAATTATACTGTATATGCTTATGTAGCAATACATACCTACACGGTAACTATACTGTATATGCTTATGTAACAATACATACCTACACTGTAATTATACTGTATATGCTTATGTAGCAATACATACCTACACGGTAACTATACTGTATATGCCTGTGTAACTAACATGTACATGCATAGGTATAGGGACACAGTGCAAAGTTGGACTGCTGAAAGTATTGGTCTCTTTTGACACAAATTACACATGAAAACAGTCAGTTGAATGTCATTGTATTATGCTGTTTGAAGCTTGGCAGCACTTCACTTTTCCAACGTGTGTTAAAACATTTTACGAATAATTATCGCTTTGAGTCTGAAATGGGAAATTGCATTTGAATATGAATCTTTGTCAAAGTCATTAAAGAAAAGTCTAACTGAACATCTACAATGTACTCCAGTCCCATTCCTTCTCCTCGTTGGCCTGTTGTCTGCAAAGTATGTTACATTGTAACTACATAGTAATTATAAAGGTCATACCCTGCTGGGTTTCACTTTACATTTAGTTGCTTGCTCCTGGATAGGTATATTATAATTACAAGTATTATTATATTATATACAAGTTTTATTTTGTACCTTTATTTAACCAGGGGAAACCCACTGAGACCAGGGTCTAATGTATAAGGGTGCCACGGGGACAATACAACAACATGATCAGTCTCAATACAACATTATACATTTACAATTACACATTACAACAAATCAAATTAAAAAGAGGCAGATACAATTACACGTCAATCGAAGCATCAATCAAACCAAGTGCAGTTCTCCTTCACCACATTCCTCATCAAAGTCCCGAACTGAACCTTCGAGACCAGAGAGTCAAGCCTCAAAGTGTCCTGCAGGTTATTCCATGTGCTCGCGGCACAATAACTTAAAGTAATCTTGCCGGTCTCTGTGGAGATCCGCAGAACCTCTAGAACCGGCCAGTCTTGAGAGCGAGTCTGATGGTGTCTGGATTTCCAATTAACTTGTTAGGGCCGTGGTCCCGTGGTGGGAACATCAATCAGCGGAATTGTTCAAGAGCGCCACCTATAGTGGTTGATAAAACTCAAACTTTCATTAAAATGGACATACAATGTACTGAATTAAAGCTACACTCGTTGTGAATCTATCCACCAAGTCAGATTTGTAAAATGCTTTTCGGCAAAAGCATGAGAAGCTATTATCTGATAGCATGTATCCCCAGAATACAGCAACGTCACCTAACGACAGATTTTGCGATAGCCGGGGGCTACTCAAAACGCAGAAATAAAATATAAAACATTCATTACCTTTGACGAGCTTCTTTCTTGGCACTCCTAGATGTCCCATAAACATCATTTTGGGTCTTTTTTCGATTAAATCGGTCCATATATAGCCTAGATATCGATCTATGAATACTGTGTGAACAACGGAAAAAAATAGCGTTTTCTAACGTAACGTCATTTTTTAAAATTAAAAAAGTCGACGATAAACTTTCACAAAACACTTCGAAATACTTTTGTAATGCAACTTTAGGTATTAGTACACGTTAATAAGCGATAAAATTCATCAGGAGGCGATGTAAATTCTATAGGTGTCCGTCTGGTTGAGAAATCTCAACCAAAACATCCGGTCGGAGACCGGAGGAAATCGGCTCCCTTGTGTCGGTTTGACCAAGAAACAAAGCCGAAGCAAATGACAAGACTCTAGACATCGTGTGGAAGCTGTAGGTACTGCAACCTCGACCTCATTTAATCCGGTTCACCTTTACCAATTCCTGGAAGTGGCGCATGGATATTTATTTCAATTTTCAGTGATCAGATTTTCCTGCACTTTTCGATGAAACGCACGTTCTGTTATAGTCACAGCCGTGATTTAACCAGTTTTAGAAACGTCTGAGTGTTTTCTATCCACACATACTAATCATATGCATATACTATATTCCTGGCATGAATAGCAGGGCGCTGAAATGTTGCGCGATTTTTAACAAAAAGCTAAAAATTCGCAGCTTCCCTAACAGGTTTTAACAAGTGAGGTGAGGCAGTATGGGACTTTCTGGAGAACTGCTTTATATACAAATAGCAGCCAATGTTGGGCCCTTCTGGTATACAGAAATTGTATTCAGTGATAAAACACAGAGCTAAGTGATAGACTGAATCTAAAGGTTTTAAAACAGAGGCTGGTGCGTGCATGTCGATTATATCACCATAGTCAAGTACTGGGAGGAGCGATGCTTGAACAATCTTCCTGCTGTTTTCAAAAGTAAGGTAGGACTTATTTCTATAAAGGAAACCGATCTTAATTCTCAGCTTCTTTGTACATTTTTCAATATGTGTTTTAAAAGACAGCGTATCACCAATCCAAATGCCTAAATACTTATGAGGGACTTGCTCAATTTGGGCTCCTTTCGAGGTGCAAATACGCAGGTCTTCAGGGTCAATTAAGAGAACAACATAAACTTGGTTTTATCAATGTTTAGCACTCATTTAAGATTGGTGATCGATTCTTGAATTTAATCAAAACCAAGCTGAAGATCCTTAATGGACTGCTGCACAGAAGGGGGCATGGAAATAAATTCCTGTGTCATACGGATAGAGATGTAGGCTCCAGTTATTATTATTCAGGGACAAATCAACAATACTAATGTAAATAGTGAACTGTAAAGGGCCTAGTATTGAGCCTTGTGGGACTACTTTGGTTATGTTAAGAAAATGAGACAGAACTCCATAAGCAGCTACACATTGACTGCTGTCGTGCAGGTCATGTTTTTCCCAGCCGCAGACCACTTGGTCAAGACCAATTTCGGATAGCCTCTGTAGCAGGAGTGCCTGATCAACCATATCGAATGCTTTCGACAGATCAATATAAAGGGCAGCTCAGTGCTGTTTCCTGTCTAGTGCTTTAACCATGTAATTTATGACTAGAGAAGCAGCCGAGACGGTGCGTTGTCCTGGCCTAAAGCCTGACTCGTGAGCATTCAGAATACATTTTGTATTTAAAAAGGACCACAGCTGAGAATGTAATATGAGTTCCAATGAGTTATCTAAAAAGGAAAGTTTTGAGATTGGGTGATAATTATTATGATTGCAGGTTGCCTTTGTGGAGTGAGAGAAGCAGGGCCACCTTACAAACCTTAGGAATAATACCCAAGAGAATGATAGCTAAAATAATATGTGTCAAGGGCTCCACAATCAGAAGTAGAAGACACGGGTCAAGCATGTCTGCTCCAGTGGATTTTTTAACATCAATAACTAAAACAGCGTCCAGTAGTGAACAGTGGGTCACCATTTACAGAAGCAGGCGAGTCTGTGATTAAACAGGGGTGTATCAGAGACGAGCTTGTGTCATGAACAGTCTTTTCAGAGTTGTCCTTATTGCTACTATTTCCCCCTTTCAAATAATTGGCCTGCTGCAATAAAATGTTGGTTAAACACGTCAGTTCTTTCAGTTTGATCTGCTGTAGTATTGGAGCTCAATAGAACCTCATTGGGCAGAGAGGTGTGGCTGCTTCTTTTTCGGGATTTAATATCCTTCCAAAACTTAGCTGGATCGTCACCAGGGTCAGACATGGAATTAATGAAATAGTTGGACTTAGTCCCTTCTTATGGACGGAGTACATTTGTTTCTAAGTTATATGAAGGTGAGCCATTCAGTAGAATTACCATTCTGTCTGGCTTCAGACCAAGATCTGTTCTTTAACTGAAATATCTCAGCAAGCTTAGGCGTGAACCATGGGTTGGCTCCTCTATCTTTAATTCTTAATCTCTTCATAGGGGCATGTTGATCAGATACAGAGATAAACATACTAGAGTATTGTTCACGGTCAAGTTCTGCTGCCAGAATCACTACTTATCACTGTGCTATGCTCTGAAGAGAACAATGATCTCTCTCCTGAACAACAGAACACTGGCTTTTATAACTGGAGAAGGAGTCTAATCGGATACAGCTGTATCTTGACGAGGGGGCGGGGTCAGCTCCAATTAGCCGTGGAGTCGACCAATCAGCTGCTTGGGGGATTTCAGGAAGCCATCTCCTGAAACACACACTCAAATACACAAACTACAACACAGAAACTGGGGTACGTAACAACAATCCTCCCGCTTCCAAAACCGGTCAAAATTGTCAATGACTGCCATGTTCACTGAGGCACAGTAAGTTTTGAGCCAGTTGTGCATTTGGAGTCGTCTGCTAACGTGGTTAGACCCACGGCCTATTGAGAGGCTTCTATCAGGTCCATGAAGTCTTGTTACAGGCATTCGGAGCTAACCTGCTTAATGTCATTCCAACCCACATGTATTACCAGAGAGCTACCCTGCTTAATGTCATTCCAACCCACTGTCACGCTCGTCATAATGCGTGGACCAAGATGCATCCTTTGATTTAGAAGAGAAACTTAAAGCACAAAAACAATAAAGCGAATAAACAAAACATGAAGCTGCATGCAGTGCAGAAAGCAACTACACACAAACATAGTCCATATCCCACAAAGCACAATTGGGAAATGGCTACCTAAATATGATCCCCAATCAGAGACAACGATAAACAGCTGCCTCTGATTGGGAACCATACCAGGCCAACATAGATATAAAATTCCCTAGATAACCCACCATTAATCACACCCTGACCTAACCAACATAGAGAATAAACAGCTCCCTATGGTCAGGGCGTGACAGTACCCCCCCCCCCCCCCCCCTCCCCAAAGGTGTGGACTCCGACCGCAAAACCTGACTCAATAGGGGAGGGTCCGGGTGGGCATCTAGCCCCGGTGCGGGGCGAAGTACCCACTCCGCTCGTGGATATGTCATCGGAGGAACCGGACAGTGGATCGTCGCCGGAGGAACCGGACCGTAGATCATCGCCGAGGACTCCAGACCGTGGATTGTCGACGGAGGAACCGGACCGTGGATCGTCGCCGGAGGCTCCGGATCGTGGATCGTCGCCAGGAACTTCGGACCTTGGATCGTCGCCGGGGACTCTGGACCATGATCGTCGCCGGGGACTCCGGACCATGGATCGTCGCCAGAGGAACCGGACCATGGTTTGTCGCCGGGGACTCCGGACCGTAGATCTTCGCCGGAAGTCCTGGACTGGGAACCCTCGCAGGAGGCTCTGGACTGGGAACCCCCGCTGGAGGCTCTGGACCACAGACCGTCGCTGGAGGCTCTGGACCGCAGACTGTCGCTGGAGGCTCTGGACCGCAGACTGTCGCTGGAGGCTCCGGACCGCAGACTGTCGCTGGATGTTCCGGACCGCGGACCATCTCAGCACGTTCCGGAATGTGGACCGTCTCAATAGGTTCCGGACCGTGGACCGTCTCAGGAGGTTCCGGACCGTGGACCGCCTCAGGAGGTTCCGGACTATGGACCGTCGTAAGAGGTTCCGGACTGTGGACCGTTTCAGGAGGTTCCGGACTGTGGACTGTCGTTGGAGGTTCTGCACTGTGAAACGTCGCCGGAAGCTCTGGACTGGGAACTGTCGCTGGAAGCTTGGTGTGTGGGGCCGGGTGGGCATCTACCATCGGGAGTGGCTCTGGTGCGGGGCAAAGTACCCACTCCGCTCGTGGATACGTCATCGGAGGAACCGGACTGTGGGTTGTCGCCGGAGGCTCCGGACCGTGGATTGTTGCCGGAGGAACCGGACCGTGGATCGTCGCCGGAGGCTCCGGACCGTGGATCGTCGCCAGGGACTCCGGACCTTGGATCGTCGCCGGGGACTCTGGACCGTAGATCGTCGCCGGGGACTTCGAACCATGGATCGTCGCCAGGGGAACCGGACCATGCTTCGTCGCCGGGGACTCCGGACCGTAGATCGTCGCTGGGGACTCCGGTCCGTGGTTCGTCGCCAGGGACTCCGGACCGTAGATCTTCGCCGGAGGCTCCGGATTGGGAACCCTCGCAGGAGGCTCTGGACTGGGAAACCCCGCTGGAGGCTCTGGACCACAGACTGTCGCTGGACGTACTGGGTTGTGAAGGTGCACTGGAGACCTGGTGCGTATAGCCGGCATCAATTGTTCCGGAACTTTAACACACTTCTCAGGACGAGTACGGGGAGCTGACTCAGGTGGCACCAAACTGACAACACGTTTCTTTATTCCAAATCCATGCATCCTCCACCAACTCAACAACTCTCCCATTTCTCTCCCCTCCAAATTCTCCTTCCTCTCCCAGCTCTGGTTCACTCCTCGGTGTCGCCGACTGCTCCAAATTTTCCTGGTGTTTCTGTGGCCTTCCTCCCCGACTTCGTCGCTGTCCCTCCTTCACTGCTTCCTCCTGCTTCCACGGGAGGCTCTTCTCTCCTAAATAAGATTAGACAAACTAGAGCCTGCAGAACTTGCTTTTTGGAGTGTGGTGTCAAAAAAGCAAAGCATCTCTTTATTACGGCCACAACCCTCCTCAACTTTACAACCATTGGATCTATATGTTTTGACCATGACAGTTTACAGTATAATGTAGTGCCAAGTAATTCAGTCTCCTCAACTTGTTCAACAGCCACACCATTCATAACCAGATTCAGCTGATGTCTGAACCTCTTCAGGATTGGTGGGTACCCTGAAATTGTCTTGTTACTTACAACCTCATGCTAATCGCATTAGCCTATGTTAGCTCACCCATCCCGTGGATGGGACACAGATCCCGAAGAAGTTTAAGGAATGATTTGTGCCAAACACAATGCTCTTAGTTTTAGAGATGTTCAAGACCAGTTTATTATTGGCCATCAATTCCAAAACAGACTGTAACTCTTTGTTAAGGATTTCAGGGTTTCATTAGATGTGGTTGCTGATGCGTATATGGACACACATGCTTTGTTGAATGCCAGTGCAGGTCATTGGTAAAATTAGAAAAGAGTAGAGGGCCAAGAGAGCTGCACCGCAGTATACCACACTTTACATGTTTGACATTACAGAAGCTTCCATTAAAGAAAACCCTCTGAGTTCTATTAGATAGATAGCTATTTTTTTCAACAAGAAGTTATGGTCAATAATATCAAAGGCGGCACTAAAATCTAACAGTACAGCTTCCACAATCTTCTTATTATCAATTTCCTTCGGAGTATGAGTCTGCCTTAACGTTCTGAGAGCCTGGTCTGTAGGAAAGGGTAAATACAAAACGGGTGAAAAACTTGCCTGGCGAGGGTTCAGTCTCCTCGCCGCCCGGATGTACTCCAGATTGTGGTGGTCAGTCCAGATGAGAAAAGGGTGTTTAGCCCATTCAAGGCACTGTCTCCACGCCTTCAAGGCCTTGACGACAGCCAACAGCTCCCGGTCCCCAACATCATAGTTTCGCTCCACCGGGCTGAGCTCCTTCGAGAAGAAGGCATAGGGGCGGAGCTTCGGTGGCGTACCCGAGCGCTGAGAGAGCACCGCTCCTATACCCCTCGGACGTGTCCACCTCCACTATGAACGCCAAAGAGGGATCCGGATGGGCCAACATGGGAGCCGAGGTAAACAGAGCCATCATGTGACTAAAAGCCCTGTCCGCCTCAGCTGACCACTGCAAGCACACCGGGCTCCCTTCAGCAGTGAGGTAATGGGAGCTGCCACCTGACCAAAATCCTGGATAAACCTCTGGTAGTAGTTGGCAAACCCTAAGAACCGCTGCACCTCCTTACTGTGGTGGGAGTTGGCCAATTACGCACGGCTGCAATGTGGTCACTCTCCATCTCCACCCCTGAAGAGGATATGCGATACCCTAGGAAGGAGACGTGCCTGTTCTTCCAACAGTCTGTCTCAGCCTTGACGTACAGGTCATGCTCCAACAGGCGACCAAGCACTCTGCGCACCAGGGACACATGCTCAGCACGTGTAGCGGAGTTTATCAAAATGTCATCAATATACACCACTACACCCTGCCCGTGGGCAGGTACCTGAAAACCTTGTCTACAAAGGCTTGGAAGACTGATGGCGCATTCATCAAGCCGTACGGCATGACGAGGTGCTCATAGTGCCCAGAGGTGGTACTGAAAGCCGTCTTCCACTTGTCTCCCTCTCGGATACACACCAGGTTGTAAGCGCTCCTGAGATCTAGTTTGCATTTACATTTAAGTCATTTAGCAGACGCTCTTATCCAGAGCGACTTACAAATTGGTGCATGCACCTTATGACATCCAGTGGAACAGCCACTTTACAATAGTGCATCTAAATCTTTTAAGGGGGGGTGAGAAGGATTACTTTATCCTATCCTAGGTATTCCTTAAAGAGGTGGGGTTTCAGGTGTCTCCGGAAGGTGGTGATTGACTCCGCTGTCCTGGCGTCGTGAGGGAGTTTGTTCCACCATTGGGGGGCCAGAGCAGCGAACAGTTTTGACTGGGCTGAGCGGGAACTGTACTTCCTCAGTGGTAGGGAGGCGAGCAGGCAAGAGGTGGATGAACGCAGTGCCCTTGTTTGGGTGTAGGGCCTGATCAGAGCCTGGAGGTACTGAGGTGCCGTTCCCCTCACAGCTCCGTAGGCAGGCACCATGGTCTTGTAGCGGATGCGAGCTTCAACTGGAAGCCAGTGGAGAGAGCGGAGGAGCGGGGTGACGTGAGAGAACTTGGGAAGGTTGAACACCAGACGGGCTGCGGCGTTCTGGATGAGTTGTAGGGGTTTAATGGCACAGGCAGGGAGCCCAGCCAACAGCGAGTTGCAGTAATCCAGACGGGAGATGACAAGTGCCTGGATTAGGACCTGCGCCGCTTCCTGTGTGAGGCAGGGTCGTACTCTGCGGATGTTGTAGAGCATGAACCTACAGGAACGGGCCACCGCCTTGATGTTATTTGAGAACGACAGGGTGTTGTCCAGGATCACGCCGAGGTTCTTAGCGCTCTGGGAGGAGGACACAATGGAGTTGTCAACCGTGATGGCGAGATCATGGAACGGGCAGTCCTTCCCGGGAGGAAGAGCAGCTCCGTCTTGCCGAGGTTCAGCTTGAGGTGGTGATCCGTCATCCACACTGATATGTCTGCCAGACATGCAGAGATGCGATTCGCCACCTGGTCATCAGAAGGGGAAAGGAGAAGATTAATTGTGTGTCGTCTGCATAGCAATGATAGGAGAGACCATGTGAGGTTATGACAGAGCCAAGTGACTTGGTGTATAGCGAGAATAGGAGAGGGCCTAGAACAGAGCCCTGGGGACACCAGTGGTGAGAGCACGTGGTGAGGAGACAGATTCTCGCCACGCCACCTGGTAGGAGCGACCTGTCAGGTAGGACGCAATCCAAGCGTGGGCCGCGCCGGAGATGCCCAACTCGGAGAGGGTGGAGAGGAGGATCTGATGGTTCACAGTATCGAAGGCAGCCGATAGGTCTAGAAGGATGAGAGCAGAGGAGAGAGAGTTAGCTTTAGCAGTGCGGAGCGCCTCCGTGATACAGAGAAGAGCAGTCTCAGTTGAATGACTAGTCTTGAAACCTGACTGATTTGGATCAAGAAGGTCATTCTGAGAGAGATAGCGGGAGAGCTGGCCAAGGACGGCACGTTCAAGAGTTTTGGAGAGAAAAGAAAGAAGGATACTGGTCTGTAGTTGTTGACATCGGAGGGATCGAGTGTAGGTTTTTTCAGAAGGGGTGCAACTCTCGCTCTCTTGAAGACGGAAGGGACGTAGCCAGCGGTCAGGGATGAGTTGATGAGCGAGGTGAGGTAAGGGAGAAGGTCTCCGGAAATGGTCTGGAGAAGAGAGGAGGGGATAGGGTCAAGCGGGCAGGTTGTTGGGCGGCCGGCCGTCACAAGACGCGAGATTTCATCTGGAGGAGAGGGGAGAAAGAGGTCAGAGCACAGGGTAGGGCAGTGTGAGCAGAACCAGCGGTGTCGTTTGACTTAGCAAACGAGGATCGGATGTCGTCGACCTTCTTTTCAAAATGGTTGACGAAGTCATCTGCAGAGAGGGAGGAGGGGGAGGGGGAGGAGGATTCAGGAGGGAGGAGAAGGTGGCAAAGAGCTTCCTAGGGTTAGAGGCAGATGCTTGGAATTTAGAGTGGTAGAAAGTGGCTTTAGCAGAGACAGAAGAGGAAAATGTAGAGAGGAGGGAGTGAAAGGATGCCAGGTCCGCAGGGAGGCGAGTTTTCCTCCATTTCCGCTCGGCTGCCCGGAGCCCTGTTCTGTGAGCTCGCAATGAGTCGTCGAGCCACGGAGCGGGAGGGGAGGACCGAGCCGGCCTGGAGGATAGGGGACATAGAGAGTCAAAGGATGCAGAAAGGGAGGAGAGGAGGGTTGAGGAGGCAGAATCAGGAGATAGGTTGGAGAAGGTTTGAGCAGAGGGAAGAGATGATAGGATGGAAGAGGAGAGAGTAGCGGGGGAGAGAGAGCGAAGGTTGGGACGGCGCAATACCATCCGAGTAGGGGCAGTGTGGGAAGTGTTGGATGAGAGCGAGAGGGAAAAGGAAGTCGCTCTGGATAAGAGCGTCTGCTAAATGACTTAAATGTAAATGTAAATGATACAAGGTAGTGGTCGGAGACTTGGAGGGGAGTTGCAATGAGGTTAGTGGAAGAACAGCATCTAGTAAAGATGAGGTCGAGCGTATTGCCTGCCTTGTGAGTAGGGGGGGAAGGTGAGAGGGTGAGGTCAAAAGAGGAGAGGAGTGGAAAGAAGGAGGCAGAGAGGAATGAGTCAAAGGTAGGCGTGGGGAGGTTAAAGTCGCCCAGAACTGTGAGAGGTGAGCCGTCCTCAGGAAAGGAGCTTATCAAGGCATCAAGCTCATTGATGAACTCTCCGAGGGAACCTGGAGGGCGATAAATGATAAGGATGTTAAGCTTGAAAGGGCTGGTAACTGTGACAGCATGGAATTCAAAGGAGGCGATAGACAGATGGGTAAGGGGAGAAAGAGAGAATGACCACTTGGGAGAGATGAGGATCGCGGTGCCACCACCCCGCTGACCAGAAGCTCTCGGGGTGTGCGAGAACACGTGGGCGGACGAAGAGAGAGCAGTAGGAGTAGCAGTGTTATCTGTGGTGATCCATGTTTCCGTCAGTGCCAAGAAGTCGAGGGACTGGAGGGAGGCATAGGCTGAGATGAACTCTGCCTTGTTGGCCGCAGATCGGCAGTTCCAGAGGCTACCGGAGACCTGAAACTCCACGTGGGTCGTGCGCGCTGGGACCACCAGATTAGGGAGGCCGCGGCCACGCGGTGTGGAGCGTTTGTATGGTCTGTGCAGAGAGGAGAGAACAGGGATAGACAGACACATAGTTGACAGGCTAGAGAAGAGGCTACGCTAATGCAGAGGAGATTGGAATGACAAGTGGACTACACGTCTCGAATGTTCAGAAAGTTAAGCTTACGTAGCAAGAATCTAATTGACTAAAATGATTAAAATGATACAGTACTGCTGGGGTAGGCTAGCTGCGTTGTTGACACTACCCTAATCAAGTCGTACCGTTGAGTGTGAATACCAATGGAAAATGAAAAATGGATCAGTGATAGCTAGAAGGTTGGTTAGGTCGACCACCAAACACCGCCCAAACAAGGAGAGGGACTGACATCGGCGGAAGTCGTGACACAGATTTATTAGCCACTCCTTTTGCCCCATCTCTTTCTATACTATACAGTTTTTAAATTCCTCGTCAATTCATGGAGCCTTAACAGTTCTAACAGTCAGTTTCTTAACAGATGAATGTTTATCAATAATTGAAAGAAGCAATTTCATAAATTCATCAAGTGCAGTGTCTGGAAGCTCCTCATTAATCACATCAGACCAACAAATATTTTTAACACCATCCACGTAAGAGTCACGGCAAAATCTTTTGTATGGTCTCTTATACACTATTTTAGGCCCAGTTGTTGGAACTTTGGCTTTCCTGGATAAAGCCACTATATTGTGATCACATCCAATGGGTACGGATACAGCTTTAGAATAAATGTTCTACAATATTAGTAAAGATGTCATCGATACATGTGGATGATCTTGTTCCTGGAGTGTTTGTAAACACCCTGGTGGGTTGATTAATAACCTGAACCAGATTACAGGCACTGGTTACAGTAAGAAGCTTGTTCTTGTGCGGACAGCTTGATGAAAACCAGACTGTAACGGTTTTCTATTGGTGAAGGAGAGTCGGACCAAACTGCAGCGTGTAGATTTCGATCCATGTTTAATAAAACAACGTAACACGAATCAAAACACAAACTCAACAAAAGTAATGAAAATCGAAACAGCCTAAACTGGTGCAAACGAACACAGAATCAGGACATCAAGACACTAAGGACAATCACCCACAATACAACCAAAGAATATGGCTGCCTAAATATGGTTCCCAATCATAGACAACGATAACCACCTGCCTCTGATTGAGAACCACTCCAGACAGCCATAGACTTTCCTAGAACACCCTACTAAGCTACAATCCCACTAACATACACACCAAAACCCCCAGACAAAACACACCACAAAACAAAAACTCCATGCCACACCCTGGCCTGACCCAATACATAAAGATAAACACAAAATACTTAGACCAGGGCGTGACACAGACAATATTCAAGTCCCCAAGAAAGTAGATCTCTCTGTTTGTATCACATACACTATCAAGCATTTCACACATATTATTTAGATACTGAATGTTAGCACTTGGTGGCCTAAAGCAACACCCCAAAAGAAAAGACTTTAGATGTGCCAATTGGACCTGCAACCACAACACTTCAATAGCACTTGACATAAGATCTTCTCTAAGCATTACAGGGATATGGCTCTGAATATATATACAGCAACACCTCCCCCATAAGCATTTCTGTCTCTTTTATATATGTTATATATTGAATATTGTATTGCTACTGATGAATCATCAAATGAATGGCTAATACATTAATGTTATCTGATGTTGGGAAGTTATGGATTTCATGAACCTTATTTCTACGGCTACATATATTAATATGGGCTATTTTCAGCCCTTTCCTGGGTAACTCATCAGAGATAGACAAAATACTGAAAAGAGCCTCAGGTAGCTGCTTCTGGATTGCGGGAAGCTCCACTAAGATGTCATGGATTTTCGCTCCAGAAAAGCACAGGGTTCTGGTATTCTCAATATAAACATGTCTTACCATGGAGCACCAACAACGACAGATGAGGGGGGTGCACGTGGCGCTGTTGTTGTGAGGGGCTCTAAGAAGTGGGCTGTCACAGGCGACCTTCGTTGGCTAGGTACCTCCATAGCCCAGTGGTTTGGGGAGCCCCTGTTGGAGATGGGCCGTTGCCTAGGAGAGTGGGCCGATGCTGCGGGTGTCCGGTGGTGTGGTGGACCTCTGTTGGGGACTGTTTGGCTGCCAGCTGGAGGTGAATCGAATGGTTGTACATGGGTGGGACTGTTGTTATCACCTGATTCTTTGAGGGTATCGACTGCTCACCTGGTATTGGCTGCTGGCCCTTTCGCTTAACAACACTGGCCCGGTCCCTGTGTAGCGGAGTCCAGCAAGCCACCTACTCCGAGGAGTGGAACAGGTTGGTATTTCTCCGCTCAACACTCCTATGGGCAATAGAGAGATTTAGCGCCGATATCTTCTTAGCCTGGTTGCAGAAACATCGGTGAACTTGGTGACGAGGCTCTCCTTTGGCTTAAGCTCCTCGGTTAGCCACCGAGCGTCGCTCTGTACCTGCCTGATGTCATCCATCATCCGGTCACACAGGAGGCACTTTTTACAGACAAATCTCTGCCTCAAGTGCGTCCGGTCTTCCTCCTCGTCCTTTAGTTCAGTGAACATTTCACAGTGGAGATTCAATGGTTGGCCATTGGTAGCCATTTGGTAATTGCCATGAGCTATTTTGTTAAACACAAGGAAGGCTAACCACAGCTAGCATCACTAGCTAAAAGTTTGAAAGTCCACTAAAGCCCCAGTAAAAGCGACTTCCACAGAAACTAATCTCAGCAGAGCAGAGTAGATTATAAACAACTGTCAAATGTGCAAAGTAGTAGTGAATAGAGATGTCAGTAGCAACTGCAACAAATTTAGCTACAACACTACGACACTGTAGACAAGTGTCATGTGTATTATTTAAAAATATATATTTATATATTTTCCGGACCTATACAGGCGGTCGGTAAATGCACCCGATACACAAAATAAAATGAAACGAAAGTAGACTTTAGTCTGTTAAATGTAACTTTCTGCAACAAACAATTCACTCCTAATTCCCTGCTGAGCCAAGACATTCTGTTCAAGCCAAAACAGTATTTTCAAGCCAAGACATTCTGTTCAAGCCAAGACATTCTAAAGATCTGTTGTTGCCAGGAGCTAACCTATTTATCAACCCTTGTATTACTTGTGGATTCAATAGTAGTGGCACCTTGTAGTTACATGTGACAGGTGACATCATTAATTACGCATTTAGAATAACTTTCAGAAAGTGGATGCGTAATTACACATTCCTTGTTCCAATTGTGTAACAACTGATAGCGCAACAATCGTATTACCATGTAATGACATAGTAACATCTATGTAAGTACCACCGTTGTTTCTGTGTATTTACATAGTAATAAGGGCAACTAAATGTAAAGTGTTGCCCAAAGCTTCCCCCGAAACAACTCACAACACACTTCTCTCCATGGCTCAATATCAAGCTCTTGACTCCTTAGGGTTAAGAACCTGTAGCTCTCACCTTTAGTGTAAATAGTTCACACTATCGGCCCTTACCACTGATCTTTTCAGTTGCCATAGTGAGGAAATAAAAACAGTAACACCTGGCTGTAAACCACGATAAGTCCAATACTCATGTCCATGTGTGAATTTGAATATGTCGTCGAGGCCAACCTCGATGATCTACATTTACATTTACATTTAAGTCATTTAGCAGACGCTCTTATCCAGAGCGACTTACAAATTGGTGCGTTCACCTTATGACTACTGCTAACAACAACACCCTTATTACACGTGAATCAAACAGCTCTTGATAAGAAAATGGACTACAAAGGCCAGGGAAATAAATAGTGAATATCCTTTCGCACACATTTGTGGAAAAATATGGCAGAACATTACAGTGAAACCAAATCCAATCTGGTCTTTGGAAACACTGCAATAAGGTCATTCTATCCAGAACGATAGCTGAAGGATGACATACTACATACTACTAGATTGTTTCAAAATACACATTTTTCCACCTCGAGATATCCGACCCTTGACATCTGACCTTTCACCAGTGTCCAAAAAAAGGATCTATCGCTATAACTTTTGATTTGTGTTGATTTGTTCAGGTTGTTTTATTGTTTGTTTATAATTCTCTTAAAATGATAAATACATGTTTTCGGTGCCCTGGCTTAATATGATGTGCGAAATATTTATATTTACGTAAAAAGAGAAAGATTAAATAGGTCAACAGAATATTTTGGGATAATTTATTTTGTCCACACAATACGGAATGTTAAATACCTGCATTATGTATTTCTGGTATGACTTACTATAGTAGGAGTCATATTTGAGTTAGACTAACTGAGAACATGATTAGGAGTGTGGGATTTTCAAAAATGAGTAATTGAGTCATTGGCATCATTAGCCAATAAGACATGGAGCTCTGTGGAACCCACAACGTGTTATTTTCCGATTTCTAGCTGGAACACAATATTCTGAGGCAGGAATGTTAAGACAGCTTTTGTTTGAGGCTTTGGAGACTAAGGATCTCAGAATAGCTGAGCTTTCTAATTAGCCTGTGTGGTTGGAGAATGTGGTGTGTATTAGCGGCAGGTAGCCTAATGGTTCGAGCGTTAGGCCAGTAACCGGAAGGTTGCCTGATCGAATCCCTGAGCTGACAAGGTAGAAATCTGTCATTCTGCCCCTGAGCAAAGCAGTTAACTCACTGTTCCCTGGGTGTTGTGGATGTTGTTAAGGCAGCCCCCCACACCTCTCTGATTCAGAGGGGTTGGGTTAAATGTGGAAGACATATTTCAGTTGAATACATTCAGTTGGACACTTCCCCCTAATAGTGGAGATGATACCTCTGTTCCAGCAGATAATGGCTGCCATCAGAGTATCACTCACAGCTCTGCAAGGCCAAACATGGCAGCTTATTTATTCTGCTAGGGTCAGCTAGTAGTCATTTGGCCCTCACACTCAAATACTTTATTTCACATCTCTGAAAGCAATAGACCAGCACTGTACTTAACACAAATTACATCTCATACAACTTCACAACAACATTTCTAAATCAAATTTACGAAAGTGGTCACATATAATATTGCAATCTCCTTTAGAAGTTCAATAGTAATCAGCGATGACAAATGGACTTTGGCCATATGAATGCCATACTCATTGTTAAAATTCATAAAGACTACAGTGTAGCTTCATAAAATGTCCCCCTGTGCGTCAGTGACTTTGACCGTTAAATATAATGGGGTGTCACTGTACCGTCAGTCCTCCACAGTTTATATTTAGAACCTGACATTAATTGTGCTTTGAACAGCATGGAAACTATTCTGAATTTAGAAACTATAAGGGTCTAGGAGAGAAAGGAACAAATTCTTTGCTGTTATTTATCGTTGAATTTACACTTGGAGGACACGAGACCTTAGGCAAAACAAATAGAAGTGACCCCCGGGTGGCTCTAGAACAGTAGAAAGCTACAACTGATTTGGAAAGTTATGATGGTCATTTAAGAAGCAGATCTAAATCTAGATTTAGGGCCAACCTCAAATACAAAGCAGCAGGGGCTCAAACTGTTTGCTTTCATTGAGAGATGTATAGGCAGGACAGAACCAGAATCAGTGGCTTTGGGAACTTAAAACCGCAGATGACAGGGAGGGCCGTATTAAACACCAAGATGGATAGGCTTCGCACTGGCGGACATGGTTCGCATGTTATCTCGTTTGTTTCAAATGATCCAAATCACGACTGGTTTTGAGTCCACAATAGTTTAAAGGGACAGTGATCTTAATAAAGAAGGTTAGTGGTTAAATAAGGCTAAACACTGTAACTTACTTGACTTAGTAACATAGATGCACTGTACAGTACCTTTAAAACATGACATTAGAAGCAATTATGTTAGCGGAATTTTACAGTGAGTGTTCTTTACAGATGGACACTTTACAGTAAGTGCCCCTATAACCTATCCTGTTATATACTAGTTAAATATAGTATTCACAGGCAATGACAATTTGCCACACATTGTTACATAGTGCTTAAAACTGCTAAAACGTTTGTTTTGTTTACATGTTGACATTTTTAAATTGATTAGATTTGTGAACTAACTCTAAATTAATTGTAGTAAAACACTCATTTGTAATGTTCAGTTCCAAAATATTATGAGACTGGTGTGGTAGCCAACTAATAAAGACTGAATAAACAAGCAACGACTATTACCACCACCCCTAATTACAGTTAATTCATTAGTAATGACTGTATCACTAAATAGATTCTACTTGTTGTTATGTCTGCAATTCCCAATCCTCTTATCGCTTCAGTCTTGCAGGAACCCTGACTGGTGGTAGTTAGCCCCATTGTTGACTTTAGTTTACAGGGATAATCCTTCACTATTAAGGCGTATGACAACGTCTGCCTCACCTCGTTTGTGAGTATCCCGGGGCATCAGGTAAAGCTTCCCCAAATCAATGGGCACATATGTTCCACATTACAGTGGGAAAGAGTTCTAAAAAATGTTATCCATAAGAGTGGTGCACACTGATGACAGACACGTTCTGATTCCACATATGTTGAAATGTAGAAACCGCTACATGGCCTCTTTGATACTAAATGATTTATTGGGCCTTGACACCAGTCGCAAATGTCTTCAGAGAGGGCAGAGGGGCTCTTCTGTGAGAGTGGATAGTGTCTATCAACCCACCGTTCAGACACACGACAAATGCAGGCTCTTTCCACATACTGTTAAACTTCTGGCGAGACATTTGTTGATGCTTTAGAACATTTTTCACAGTCTGTTACATTTTTATATTAAAAAATATATTTTTTTTTAATACTGCACAGGAAACTGTTGACTACTGTATTTAGAAAACTATTAATATTTGATCAAACTTTCCAATAAGTATCACATAATACCTTCTATTATAACAATATAATACCTTTGTATGTTTATGTACAGTTTAAAAAAATAACATGTGTTTGTCCTATTTCTAGGTTCAATTACTAAAATAAATACATAGATTTTTTTATACAAACAAAGACTTTGGCACTGCATATACAGTATAAATTCTGATAGTAATGTAAAAAACGAATTTTCCCTGAAAGTATTAAACGTACAAGTATGATTTGTTAAATAATACTAAATGTTATCTTGTAGGTTTATGGTAATTACAAAACTTGTCTTTGAACTTTCAATCATACAAAGCAAGATTGGTGTTAAATTTGATCTATTTTCAATAACTTCTCAATAAACTGAGGAGTAGAAGTTATTTGTCAAAAGTAAATCAAATCAAAACTTTTACATTAAAATCACTTCCTGAATTTACCCCAGCCCTGATACAAAATCAACATTTCATCTGTCTGTCACATAATAATTTTCTTGATAATAGTCTCTATAACCTAATACAGGAATCCAGTCTCCCTTGACTTTGTCTTTGACTGGGCCAGGACAAACTGCTGAAAGTCTATCTCAGTGCTTGATTGCAACCACAAGACACTCATCAATATTCAATGTCCTTACATCACTGGTGACATCTGGCAAAAGCCCGTCATAATTTAACATCGCTG
The DNA here is from genome assembly GCF_034236695.1 of Oncorhynchus nerka. NCBI lineage: Eukaryota > Metazoa > Chordata > Actinopteri > Salmoniformes > Salmonidae > Oncorhynchus > Oncorhynchus nerka. The sequence goes on from NC_088401.1 coordinate 59,702,910, forward strand.
CACTTATGAAAATACTCATTCCCTATTCTTGGTGCACCCAGATTTCGAGACCTTGGGACAGTAAGGTTCTTTGCAACATTTTTGTCAGAAATGAGTTAGTCTCATATAATAGATCTTTAGAATGTTGTTCATATGTCTGTGAAGTTACATTTTAAGTGAACATTTGTTTTATTATAGTTATATCAGCATAAACCCATTTGAACTTGACGCTATAAGGTTCTATCTGCAATCCAATCACAAGCCTGAACAAATACAGATGGACCAATCAGAACAAAGATTTGCCATCTCCCTCTAAGTACAGTCTAGGCTATTTTAGCTAGCAATAATGGCACGCAAGCAACAAAACAACACTGTCAGTAATGTTACAGTAAATGATGTTGATCCTAATGCATTTCTTCATGTATATGATGATTTGTTCTGATTCTATCTTGGTAAAATAGTGTTATTCTATAATTTGAATATTCAAATAGCTACAGTCTTCTTAAAAACTGAACATGTCTAATTCAGAAGTGTCAGATAGAACCTTCAGAGCAATAAGGTTCTATATGAGATTGCACCCCCCCTAAAAAACGGATTTACAAATGTTTATACTCCGCACTTTAGATACCTTTAAGGTGAGGACCTTAATGGGTAACAAAAGAAGAATTCACTACAAAACAGTTCTGAGATCTGAGATGAGAAAACTTTGATGCTCAATATCTCAGAACTACGCTTTGTGCAGATAAAACCTTATAGTCCCAAGGTCCCAATTGTCTGGTCCAATTAATTGTGTTAGATAAAGGTCAGGCTGGATAGGAACAGCATCAAGAAAAGCTGGGTGGAATGGCAAAGTTTGTTTGGTTGCAGCAAGACCCCAGCCAGACGGCTTTGTATTACAAAACGGGGTCGGGCCGGGGTCACTATCCTGCGAGGTATAATTATATCATAAACTAAGCCTCTCACTCCCACATAACACAAGATAAACACACTCTGATCTCCGACACTTCTCAGTACCAAACAAAAACACTACAGCTAACTCAATTAGCTAATGGGGGATGGTGTAAACTCCAAACAAGGATTGGTGGGGATGAGCATACTTGTTCTCAAAAATGATCTAGCGTGTTTCTGGCCACCATTAAAATGCCAGGGCTAATGGTACGGCTAAATCTATATTCAGCAGCGCACTCGTATTCCAATAGAAATGTCAGTCACCTGTTTGACAGTGTACTACCGTAAGTTTGGCGTTGATTTATACCCTTGCGATGAGGCCCAGCCTGCAAATGAGCTCTTTAGCGACGTCTTAGTGATAAGGTAATTTTATCATAGGCATACATAAATATTTCAGCAGAAAGACTTGGCCATTCTAAACAAATACAACGGAGAGAGCTGAGCAACAAGGCAATTAATAATGTACAGTTAAAGCTGACAGCCCATCTAACCCAGACGGTTATAATTGACACTAGCCATGCAAGGGCTACTGTCGCTCTGTATCTCTATTACGCCTTGCTTTATTCAATAACACCTTAGACCTGTGGCAAAATGTCAACCTACTGTACGTCAGCACCACAGTCTCCCTTGACTTGGAAATCAGCTCTTACAGTAGGACACAATTCAACTCTGAGGAGATGAAGACAACTGCACCACTGCTCAGTGGTTTGTGGCTGCGGTCATGGTACACAGGTATGGTATGGTAAGCGCGTGATAGAAAGATGAGCCGAAAGAGTAAACGTGCCATGAAGGCTAGGGAATGCGAGCGATGGGTAGGGGGGTGGGATAGAGTTTTCAGTGAGACGGTGCATGGCAGATTCTTTATGATCTCCCCCTTCGGCATTTGCTGAAATGAAATCATGATGCATGGCAGGGAACAAAGTCTGAAAATAAACAGCAATTTGTCTTATATGTTTGTCTCTTGTCCAGTTGCCTCTGATCTCAAATTGTCTTTGATAAAAGTCATAATTAATGAAAGATGTCCTTATGTGCAGATTTTCCATCAACAGTAATGTACAAGTATATAATGTAATGTAATATAGATGACACGTGTAGTCAGAATGTAAACATGTAGTTAATGTCTGTATGTACTTGGATTAAATGTCACCTAAATGAATCTAATGTCACCTCTAGATGACTACTGGAGATTATTCTTCCGATGGAAAATGTGTAAATGTTTTGATGAATTGTGTTACATTTACTGTACGTCTTAACCCATACCTAAACTGGTAGAAAAACATCACTGCGGATGTTTTTATGTCTACTTTTATTTTTTACAGTAGTCTGACATTAGGCACTAATCACATATCTATTAAAGTATCTGCTTCCCCCTGCAGCTGACAAATCCAATTCAAAGTTTGCGAACCTTGCAATTTCTTAAGGTCCCCAAATTAATGCTAGGGTCTGAAGGGGGCAACACAATGTGGTCCTAACTTTGGCAGGTTGTTTGTTTACACGCAGACCGAGATAATTAGCCCAGAAGTAATGACTGCTCTCTGATGACAGCCGTTGCAAACCGATCCCCCAGTGTGACATGCTCTTCCTGTCACTCTCCCCTGTGCAACAACTGCAGCAGTCTATTTTTTACCCCGGCTGCTGGGGGCTTGCCTGGCGCCAGCCCCTGGGACCCGGAGAGCTAGGGGGCTGACAGGGCCAACGTTCGCCCCTTAACTCCCCACGCCCCACCACCAAAAAACAGGAACCTAACACTAAGACCACTTGCACGATCCTCGTTCGTGGACAGGAATGGTAGAAATGCCCAGGCATGTGTTTGGGCCCTGATTCCATCGGCTTGACTCGTGGGTTGAAAAAGGTTGTTCCGATGAACCAATGTGTCCCGCTACGCAATCATGACATAATCTCCGAGTAGCAGCACTGCTCTGTAGTTGTGGTGAGATAAGAACGATAGCTCCTTAAGGGAGATATCTGAGTATCAAATGCGATTTGAATGGCACTACTCTGCTGATAGATGTGTGGGCTATTTAATGTATTTAGGAGGTCCGCACACACTTAGTCGAAGCTTAGTGAGCCACATGCTTTCTCTTCCACCAATCTAAAGCAAACATGGGCAACAAGAAAGCCATGTCACCCTTCATAATGGAGCTTAAGAGGGAAAACATTGACTTTTGCTTAGCAGCTATCAAAGCTTTACTGCCAGCCAAGTGAAAGGGCCTCACAATCCATGGTGCTGGAGGAGGGTGAGTGAGTTGGCGAGTGCCCAGTCTCAAACCAAAGGGCAGAGGGACAGCTAAAACTAAGGGATAAAGGCAGTAAAGAGCCAAGTCGACAATTTGGAAAATCAATATCCTGCTCTGGTTGTGTTAGAGGCCAATGTCAAATAGTTGTGTGGCTTTTCTCTGATCTTGTTTGCTTAATTTTTTGACACCATGCTGTCAAGTGGGGCTTGTAAAGTTGCAACCAAATATTTTTGTTTTACTAACATTTTAAACATTTACTCATAAAAAAATACATAATATCCCAAATAGATACAGTATTTCATTTGAACTTTTATGGAGGACAATGATTTAAACAGTTTAAAATCTATCATATTAAATGTAAAACTCCACACCATAATGAGCAGTTGAAACAGAGACACGAGGTAATTAGAGTCCAACACGGATCTCTTCTCCTCTCAAAGGTTTAGAGGTTACATCCTTGCTCTTGAAAGGAAGACACCAACATTTAAAAAGACCGAAGGACTGAGGGGCTGCCACTTGTGACCTCCAAATGGTATTCATTCCTTGTCGGTCTTGTGTGTGAAACATTTCTGTTGACATCCGGCAATGCAGTGTTGATGAGTTAATCTAGCAGCTGAGAGTGTCCTTTAACTACCCCCAACCCCCTGCAGCAGCTATTCTGAAAAACGCCCTAATCTCCATGGGTGAAGAGAAAAATAAATCCACAAGATACTTTCAGAGACACGTTGATATGCCGCCTTTCCATAATTTCCATTCGCAATGCCCTCTTGGCGATTTCCCCTTCCGATTCGGTCAAGAGTTGAACTGGCATCCATTTTAACTGAAGAGTGGGAGCGTGGGACTATAAAAGGAGTAGGCATGCCGAACCCCTGCTGAACGGGGATGGTCTGGGATACCTGGAAACAAACAAGCACCAGGGACAGAATATGGGGCAGTGTTGGACTTATTCATGCATCTGCGTGCATAGCGCAAGTACACATTTGGGGAATTCTAAATGGTGTCGTCCCTCCCCTCTCGGTCCTGCCATGCTCCTAGTCTCTAGTCTGTTTTCAGTAGAGGGAACAGCAATGGGCAGCATTAGCACAGGATATTACTGTAGTCGTTCTGGACCTTGTCCAGGGTAGCCTGAGATCAGGACAGTAAAAATAGGTTTGGAGTACGTTCTGCCATGAATGTGAAATCCAACCCAGGCTTGTTGCCTTATTGTATGAGGGTGTGCTGTGGCTATCAGTTACTTCTCTGAACCATCTTGTAACCTGTGCCTATTTGACACCCTTAATTAAGGACATCTGACAACTGTATCAAGCAAGTTCATCTCAAATGGCATGCTATGCTGTTACTGACTATTTATGTTATTTTATATCATATAAGTTTATTACATATTGTTGGTTCCCCTGACAGTCAATCACTGTGAGGGAAAATAAAATCAGGCCTCCTAAATATAACACAGCTTTAACCAATAATTCTACAACATAGCTATAGTACAGATACGCACAGTACAAATAATCACAATTAAAATGCTACAAAGTGAAGGTAGAAGTATCTTCCAGCCATAAGAGTCAGGATCCCCTCACTGTGGGTAAATCCAACACCCTAGTTTGCATGGAAGCTACAGACGTAGGATCTTAATTTGATCCCGATTTTGTTGCTGAGAATTGTCCGGCGCTGCAGGAAATGCAGACGAACTTTGGAATTTACATAAATTAACTGAAGACCCGCACTAACACATGGTTATATCGCACAGTATTGCACGGGTCATGTAGCCTACTTTTGTCCAGCTAATAGTCTAACCACCGATCAAGCAACGTTATGGACTAAATGTTCAAATCATGTTCATACAGGATTATTTTGCTACAACAATACTGGTCAAATTAAAATCCTTTTTGCAGATCTAAAGGTGGTAATGACTAGGATATTGTCTTACTCTGACAGCTCCTCTGACAGCTCAGAAATGATCCCTTGCAGCACATTTTCACCGGCTTACAACGGCACGTTGGCTTGTGGGTATATCTTACTTACAGTAGGCAGAAACAGCTGTAAGCAACGGCTTCAGTGGGAATGGGACATTGCATTTGTTTATTTGTTGACACCTTGAGGTAAGAAGAATGTATAGCCTCCCTCGATGTTCTTCTGATATATGTAACCGTTTTGTTTTACGGGCACATAGATTTGTTTATGTTGTGCGTCCAATGCAGTAAAGCCCGGACCTGTGAGGCTGGTTACTGACAGTTTGACACCCTCAAAGGAAAAGGACATACAAATGTGTAGCTACCAGAAACAGAACTTTTGGCTTATCAGCTTATTGTTTTTGAACATTTTGACTGTGGATGATTCAATTAGTACTGTTATCTAGATTGTCCATTATTATATTGTCCAATACATATATTTGTTTATGTATTTCAATGTATCGTATTGCATGTTTGTGTAAAGAAATATACCCAACATGTAATGCATGAAATTGTATGGATAAAATAATTAAAAGGTTATTGTGATTATAGGCAACCAAACAAGGAATTTGTGGTCCAAATGGTCTCTCAGGCTTCGGTTTTAAGTTAACAGTTTTTGTTGGTTTTGTCCGGTTGTTAACAAGAATAACAAGCGTCTTAAAGCAAAACACCTAGGGCCATATGTTATCTGTTACGGAAGCACATATGATTAAGTCTGTCAGAATCAAACCATCTTTAGAGTTTGCTAGGATCAGAAATAAACATGTTTTTAATTGAAAATTAATAAACATAAAATCATATACAGCATGCTACAGAATAGACATCATATCTTGAAACATCTGTTGTTCATAGTCCTGGTTATCCTCAATCATTATTCACAGAAATTTGCATTTTCAGGGAATGTCGTACATTTACAGAGATGTGATATATAGGGTGTTTTATAGTGAAAGCAAAGTTTCCCTCCTAAGAGAAGAGGAAAATCTTCTGTAATGAGCGAGGCAAGCCACAGGAGTGTGGCCTTATTTTGCCTCATCGCCATTCGCACCTCGTAAAACCATGATGGCATGTTTTGACAGTGGTCAATTTGTTTGGAATTCCCTCTCTTTTGGTTTCCTTCCTTGATTAGGTTGTGGGCCTAGATCAAGGCTGTAAATTGTTAGCTTTCCGGATTAGGCTTGTTACTCTTTGGGCTAGTGGAGTGTGGAAATTTCCACCTCTGATTGATTAGGTTCCTGTCACCAAGCAGTTATAAATGAAGTGTCCTTCCCTACACTACCCTTGCAGGTCTTCCCCTATGGGAGAGACTCAAGTCAAGTCAAGTCACACCTCTTTAGTCAAGCTCTAGTAACTTCAAGAAGGGACAGTCTCTTTTCTCATCAGTGTTCCTGAAGTGAGCACCATGGGTTGGCAATGATTGACAACACGCTGAGGTCTGACCCCTGGTGACAGATATTATTATTGTATGAAGAACCTGTTGCTCCTGGTTTATTGACTGACTGACAACATGGAGTTTCTGATTCCATTGAATATAGCTCTCAAAATAAGTTGTCACTCCGTTTGGTAACACTGTATGGGAGTGTTCCGTCATCATTCAAAAATACCATGCTTCCAAACAGCTTTATAGAGCAGACTCGTGATGCTTTAATAAATTGCATTGACTTTAAATGTCATGTTTCAAGTCATGTTTATGACAACCTTTTGTGGTTATTATGACAGAACATACCAATTAAGTGTTATTATTGCCTTCATCACAATTACATCAGAATTTGAAGTTCATTCAAACAAACCTGAGATCCATGAATATAAGGGTTGATTATTTACACGAATGAGTGTGTAAAGTATACTATAGCCAACACAATTAGGACTGCACTAAGGGTATTTCTCACTTCCGAATGTAAGTCTATACCACACTAGATCAGAAGCACAGAGCTGCTAGTAAGCTCAAGTGAATATTGGAACGTATATTGTAAAGGATAATAGACATGCTTTCTAAAGCCACAGGATGAAAGGTTGATAGGTCTCTGAGACATATAGCAATTCTGGTACATGGAGTCCATAGAGAGAGTGAGTGCCAGAGTTGTCTTGGGAAAGAGGATCCATCCAGAAGCTGGAATTATCTGGAATTGTTTTTAAAAGGTCATTCCAAGGATCCATTTGCAATTTGATTTGACATTTCCTTGGCTCAAAATGTTTCCAGCTACAATAGTCATTTACAATATTAACAATGTCTAGACTGTATTTCTGATCAATTTGATGTTATTTTAATGGACGAAAAATGTGATTTTCTTTCAAAAACAAGGACATTTCTAAGTGGGCCCAAACTTTTGAATGGCAGTGTATATATAAAATGATTTGATAACATTTTATATTTGGCCATACAAACACATTTGATAACAGATTCATTACATGGAACAACAGATAGTCCCCCCCCAAAAAATCGAAATGAACTTTGTTCTGAAGTGTCTGTCCTATATCTGAGAGATATAAGAGAAATCAGGAACATTCATATACATTTCTTTTACAGGTATTTAACCCTTTATTTTTGACACTAAAAAGTCTCCATATATACTTCCATTCATTTTTTCAACTGGTACCGGGGGACCTTCAGCCGAGTATTTGTGAGGCCTCTGGGTGTCCTAGAGCAAAACAACTGACAAGTATGTGTTCGTGTGAGTCTCACCTTTCCACGGAGGTGTCATAGCCAAAACTGTTCGGACGCTACAGAAAAAAAGTTGGCAGATCGGCTGTACTGATTTCAGACGAGTCCCAAGATCCATGTGGGGTTTGTAGAGCAAAAAGAAGAACACCATACTGTTCATGAGAGTCTCATCATTGTAGTTTGTAGGCCAAACCATTCGGACACTACAGACGATTTTGTGAGAAGACCAATTCTCGGGATGTCTCATGGTCTTACAAACACCTCTCTAGCTCTGTCACTTTTCACCACAGATGTGGCAGTGCGACATCGGTGGTTGATTGAGACGCTTCCAATGCAAAAAACAGATAACTCTAGTATAAACTGACAGATTGTTATGGGGATTGTTTTGTTATGCAGGGACATCGACTCTAGGGGGTTAAATTCAGGCTGTAACACAACAAAATGTGGAAAAAGTCAAGAGGTGTGAATACTTTCTGAAGGCACTGTAAACTTTTGCAAGCTAGCCATGACAAGCAAACAATTGAAGCAAAATTGTTGAATGGTACAATCTGGTCCAGTGGTAGAATAGATTCCTGCATATTTTGTATACTTTCAAAATAGATGTTAAACAAATTAAATGATTTGTGCAAGGCATTTTATGTGCATGTAGATTTCCAGGCTCCTGATACACATTTTATAAAAATGTCTCTATGCTATCAGCACAGGTTACAACACAAGCAGAACCTTTATGTAAAGCACCTGTGTAGCTGAAAGAATTTGAGCATGTCACACTTGTCTTTACAAATAGACTTGGCCAGTCAATCTATCCAGGCTGTATCACAACCGGACGTGATTGGGAGTCCCATAGTGCGGCGCACAATTGGCCCAGCTTCGTCCGGGTTTGACCGGTGTAGACCATTGCTGTAAATAAGAATTTGTTCTTAACTGACTTGCCTAGTTAAATAAAGGTTCAATAATTTAGATACATTTTTTAATATATAGAATGATTTGTTCCCATGAAGCATGTCGATGTGTGAGCTATTAAATAAAATGGCCCTTTGAGCTAATCCTAGTACTCACAAAAACTCACTCAAAACGAATGTCTTGTTAGAAATGATCACTTTTCCTGAAAATAATCAAAACCTCCTGCAAGAAACTGGTCAAATTAAGATCCAATATCTGTACTTCTTTTTTTCTGATTTGAAATAACATGGCAAGATAATAATGTTTGTAATGTACAGTATTTGACACAATTCGATACACATCACATGTCCAGCATCATTCAATTTAAGATCGGAGGTGTAGTGGAGGGTAAACACAACTACACACTGCTACACCCATCTCGGTGAATAACATCAATTATGTGTTAGTGTTGGTAGCATTAGTGTTTACGATACTCACGTCACGTCATATCCACCACCGTTCAGCAGTTACCAGCCTGTTTTACCATCACATCCCGAAGGACAGACACAACACCATGACAAAGGTAACATTCAAGCTATTTATATTTCATGAGGGTAAACGTGAAAGGGATAATGTTGCTCAACCGTGTGGGTTGGTTGTGGCTTGATCTTCTGCCACCTGGCACTATCCAGCCTTTACCGGAGGTTGGCACCGCGCCGTAACCTTACTTCCATTGGACCCGTAATGCCCGTGTCTATTTATACAGTGAGAGCAAATGGCATGGTTTCCACAGTGGCATTAACAAGCTGAGATTTTTAACAAAACAAACGCTAGACTTTGAGCATTGTCTGGCATGGATCTCGGGAATGTTTGGGATGGCTCCACCATGTTGAAAGTGTACATTTCTTCAAAGTGGGGAGTGGAATAATGTTCTGAGGGGTACTGATGTGTTTCGTTCACTTAGCTGCCAATGCCCACCAGGGCAGGCTGGGACCCCCCTCCCTCCCCACCCACTCCTGGAGCTTCAACACAGTCTAGGTTCTGGACTCAAATAGTATCTCAAATGTCCTATTAAAACAGGAACAGAGAAGGTTCATGTATGTGGGTGTTGCGTGATGGGAAATATCTCTGAGAGGAACATTTTGAATACAACATGTCAATTAAATGTTTACCTCCTAAGTGAAGATTTATTCTACAACTGTGTGACAATGTACAGCAAGTTGAGGTGCTAAAATGCATGACTGCCCTGAATTGCAGCGCAATAGCAGTCATTGTAGCAACACCTGATAAAGTACAAGGTGAAACTGCTAACTATGCCATTATGATGACAGAAAGGGAGCACACTGCTCCAGAATGTTACAGAAGCCACAGCTACCATCACATTCCAAAAGAAACAGTCAGGTTGCTTGCTATGCTCATCTGGCATAGCAGAGGCAAAAATTTTAGCTCAGGTTTACTTTATTAAGCGGTAAACTAAATTTTATAGGTTATATATAGACTTGACTAAATTCATGGCTTCTGGCCAATACTGTACACTGACTAAAAACGCTCCTTCGGAATAGCAGTTGTGCTAAGATGATGCCAAGAAACAATAGGAGGTTACCAGCATGACCCAGATTTAGACTAAAACCATCAGGGCCTCGTTTTCCAGAGGCTTCGTAGCGGTTAAGATCATCGTTAGAACCATCTTACAATGTATCTTTTATAGCTAAACTGTTTCCTAGAGCCTTTGTCAGTAACATGGCTCTTAAAAACCTTCGCACATCTAGGAGGGATCCAGACCGCTGGTAGAGCAGCCAAAGTGCATCGCTGGATGCTTTTTTGCCCTTCCGCATCACTTTATTTACAGAACTCCTCCGCTAACCATAGCTGAAACATCTTGATTCTATCTGTCTGACTGTGACTGCCGATAACTTCAGAGCAAAGTTTGACTATAAATACAGTTGCCAACGTATTTGCAATTGTTACAAACAAGTGAAGGATAAAATGATTCTTCAAATGAAAACCGAGATGACTGCATTAAAAGATACATAGGCTATGTCGGCCAATATCACCGGAGGTTGCTGAGGGGATGATGTAACCTCAAAATAACCATGCGTTTCATCTGTTCTATATCATTCCATTTATTCCGTTCCAGCCATTACTATGAGCCCATTCTCCCCAATTAAGGTGCCCCCGGCCACCTGTGGCCTATATAGGCTATTTCAATCATGTTGAAATCAATTTCATGTTCAATCAATTGAGTTTTATTTTGCGACAAGGCAACTGTTTGTCATTTTTTTGTATTTCTTGATGACAGCGTGGCCCTTCTGTGATTTGGTTCATTTTTGCATAAACATAATAAGCCTCCTCAATAGCGTATTTGCAGTCATAGGTGGTAATATCTCTCTAGGAGCTGATCTGTCATCAGTTTTGTGGAATTATTCTAATGCTAAGGTCAGATGTGAATTGAGAATGCTGATCCGTGAGCAGCGTTGCTTTTATTTTCATCCTATCAGTATCAGTATGGTCTTACGACACACTTAGCCAACGTTTTCTCCACGTGCTTAAGCACTACGGTATGATCACCATAATACTTCAGTTATATCGCAACTGAAAAACGAGACACAAGTCTCTAGGAAGAGAAGCCTGCTTGTAATTTGTGTGTGTGTGTGTACACAAGTATGTCTGTGTGTGTGCGTATGCACAGGCAAGTGGGCCAGAGGGTACAAAGAAGAACGACAAAACACTTCCTGTCTATAGGTAGGAGGCCACTTGTGGGACTAACCGAATGAGTGTCTCCCTACAGGGGGTATAAACAACAAGTCCATTCTGCCTCTCCACACCCACAATAATTAGCCTCCCAGTGGTGTTTGGCACTCTTCACCTTATGAACTCTTTAACACCTTGCACTGCATTCTGGGAACCATCCATGTGTTAAGAGTCTCAAAGCTCACAGATAAGGCATTGGGGGTTAGGCATAAAACTTAATAGTGAATTCACCACCTGTTTTTGGGAAGATGATGATGAGGATGGAGGTGTGAATAATGAATCTGTTCAGAGCATAAGAGAGGACAGATGTATACAGTATGTTGTAGAAATATCTGTGGAAACGTGTGCAATAACAAGAGAAAAATGGCTTCATGTTCTATATCCATCTAACCCAGGTTTTCCCTAACTGCGTCTAATGTTTATTAGGTTTTCCAAGTATAATTGTACTGAAAAATGGTTCGTAACAAGAGTCCCCAATGAAGTTATTATATATTAATTTAGGCCTTTAGGCCACTGTTTCCCAAACTCGGTCCTAGGTACCCCAGGGGGTGCACGTTTTGGTTTTTGCCCTTGCACTACACAGCTGATTCAAATAATCAAAGCTTGATGATGAGTTGGTAATTTGAATCAGCTGTGTAGTGCTAGGGCAAAAACCAAACCGTGCATTTATTTTTGTACTGCTTTTGTGTGTGCGTACCATATAGATGCCTGTACAGAATTCCCTCCTGAGAAGGCAACAAGAATTATATTCCTCTTCTATTCTAAAATAGTCTGAAACAGAATCTCAGAGGAGCAACAGCAGCACGCTTTAGTAGCTGAGGACTCCCAGCGTTTCATGCAATAACCTATAAAGTTGTGGCAAAATCCTGCACGGAGCCTACACCGTGCGCTGTCACTTTAAGAGTGCACCAGCTGTCAGGAAGAAGGAAGTAAAATACAACTCTCTTACCTGTGTGTGAGAGATCTCGGTCGGGGTGGCAGTTTTCAATGTGTGTGCAACTCATTGCAGAAGCCTTGGTGATTTTCAGCATGCTTAGTTTACAAAAGTTAGAAATTAGCTCGCCTGTGTTATCTCTCTACTCCAGGGATGTTTAGAACCAGTTGTAGCCATTCAACCCTTTCATCTAATGGATTACTAGCAACATTGATGTGAGGCTTTGTGAAACAAACCAAAATGGGAGTCAGCCTATATCAGCTAAGACCCTCTCATCAGTGCTTTCCACTGAAGCAACTCAAATCAAATCAAATCAAATCAAATCAAATCAAATCAAATCAAATTTTATTTGTCACATACACATGGTTAGCAGATGTTAATGCGAGTGTAGCGAAATGCTTGTGCTTCTAGTTCCGACAATGCAGTGATAACCAACAAGTAATCTAACTAACAATTCCAAAACTACTGTCTTATACACAGTGTAAGGGGATAAGGAATATGTACATAAGGATATATGAATGAGTGATGGTACAGAGCAGCATACAGTAGATGGTATCGAGTACAGTATATACATATGAGATGAGTATGTAGACAAAGTAAACAAAGTGGCATAGTTAAAGTGGCTAGTGACATAAGAATGCAGTCGATGATCTAGAGTACAGTATATACATATGCATATGAGATGAATAGTGTAGGGTAAGTAACATTATATAAGGTAGCATTGTTTAAAGTGGCTAGTGATATATTTACATAATTTCCCATCAATTCCCATTATTAAAGTGGCTGGAGTTGGGTCAGTGTCAATGACAGTGTGTTGGCAGCAGCCACTCAATGTTAGTGATTGCTGTTTAACAGTCTGATGGCCTTGAGATAGAAGCTGTTTTTCAGTCTCTCGGTCCCAGCTTTGATGCACCTGTACTGACCTCGCCTTCTGGATGATAGCGGGGTGAACAGGCAGTGGTTCGGGTGGTTGATGTCCTTGATGATCTTTATGGCCTTCCTGTAACATCGGGTGGTGTAGGTGTCCTGGAGGGCAGGTAGTTTGCCCCCGGTGATGCGTTGTGCAGACCTCACTACCCTCTGGAGAGCCTTACGGTTGAGGGCGGAGCAGTTGCCGTACCAGGCGGTGATACAGCCCGCCAGGATGCTCTCGATTGTGCATCTGTAGAAGTTTGTGAGTGCTTTTGGTGACAAGCCGAATTTCTTCAGCCTCCTGAGGTTGAAGAGGCGCTGCTGCGCCTTCTTCACGACGCTGTCAGTGTGAGTGGACCAATTCAGTTTGTCTGTGATGTGTATGCCGAGGAACTTAAAACTTGCTACCCTCTCCACTACTGATCCATCGATGTGGATAGGGGGGTGTTCCCTCTGCTGTTTCCTGAAGTCCACAATCATCTCCTTAGTTTTGTTGACGTTGAGTGTGAGGTTATTTTCCTGACACCACACTCCGAGGGCCCTCACCTCCTCCCTGTAGGCCGTCTCGTCGTTGTTGGTAATCAAGCCTACCACTGTTGTGTCGTCCGCAAACTTGATGATTGAGTTGGAGGCGTGCATGGCCACGCAGTCGTGGGTGAACAGGGAGTACAGGAGAGGGCTCAGAACGCACCCTTGTGGGGCCCCCGTGTTGAGGATCAGCGGGGAGGAGATGTTGTTGCCTACCCTCACCACCTTCTCTCATTGCGCTGGGTTGGGAACTGTAAATTCACTGTGATTGACATTTGTGTTTGAGAGTATTGTTTGTTATTTTAATTTTATTTTAACTGAATGTATACAAATATTTTGTGGGATTATTTGCATTGGCTTTTAAAGGCCTCACATTCATAGTCATGTACCAACTCACTCTTCACTCTGTGAATGAATACAGATTATTGTAACTCATCTATGTTGATAACTGGGTTCTATATTGACTGGTGTCTCTATGACATCACCTCCGAGTTGCTCAGTCACTTATTGGTATTACTGGTTGGGTTAGTCATGTGCTGTGACTGGTGGTTATATGGTGTGTCTTCTCCATTCTCTCCACTGGCTATCTGGTAAACAGGCTACACTCTAGGCAGTCTCTTCTGCTGGTGTGTTTGTGTGTGTGCGTGCGTGTCTAGTAGCAATACTCGTCTCTCCTACTCTTATCATATTGACAGTTTTAATACCTGCCTGGCGCCTGAGCAAAAATCTTTCTATACCCCTCTCTAACAACACCGCTACAGAACTGGCGCCCAAACAGCTGTTCCCTAGGGACCTATGGAGAAAAGCACCCATGAACACACCACAAGTTGTTGAATCATATCTTCTATTGATACCTCCGTACTGTGTCAATGTGGACACGCACACTAGAAATGATGACCGGGATTCTTTCATTGTGGAAGGACTTGATGAAGAGAACATGGATTGGGAAAGCACTGTCCTTTATCCTCAGGCTTCTGGCTCACCTATAACCTCTCTACTTTTATTTTACCAATGTCCTCTTCCTGTTACCTTGCCCAGACAGATTGGTAGAGGTGTCTCTGAGCTCATTGGAAAAATGGAACAACAATGGACACACAGTTTGACAATGCAGTAGAATACCATTCAGACTTAGTGAAAGCATGGAGGCCCATCAGAAAGATGTGCATCTGAGGTTGGCTCACCTCCCCCGTCAAATGGAGGAAAACCAACAGTAAACGGTTCAGCAGTCATGACCTGTCTTGAGCAGGAACAAAAACAGCAACTTACACCCGGATGCAGGAGTCTCTGTGGAGAAAGATGGCCTTACCACATGAGAAACTTCGAACCTAGGAGACAGGACCGTTGCACTTGGCCAATGGAGACCCGAGCAATTCCTTGGGTTGGACTGATATGGAGATAAAGCCCTTCCTCTGTCTATTCTTCCACATCCAGGCCTTGCGTTTGCCGTGGTCCTTGGCCTGGACTTCATGTTCTTCAGTGGACTGTTTTGATGTACGAACCAACCTACTGGCTGTGCTCTGACACCTCCCTGCCTCATCCATCCTAATCCATTTCAACCTGGCAATGCACTGATTTAAGGCCGGAGCCTACAACCCTATCCAGAGATTTGGGAAGGACAATACAAGACGATGAGGAAGACACAAGTAATACAAAGACGGAGACAAAAACATGTTCCACCAGTGAAGACAGAGTTATCTCACTGATTACAGCCTAGATCAAAAGCAGACCTTATAGTGATTGCTATATCAAACAAGCAGTGGAACCTACATGTCTGCCAGATAACTAGTTGCTGGAGATGAACAGTGAGGTCTGTACTCTTACACTCAGCCAAACTACAGATGTCAAACACAAAATCTTTGAACAGCTTCCGAGCGTGTTGTCTAATGGCTTTGTGGAACCTTCTTTTCCCAGGTGGGCTTCACCGATTGCCCTGTTTCCAAAGAAAGATGGTGGATATCAGTTATTTTTGGACTCCAGAAAGTGATGCCTTCCCCCTACCGAACATCAATGACATACTAAAATCTCTGTCGGGGAACAACCATCTTCAGTAATGTGGATCTTAACAGTGGATATTGGTAGGTGGCAATGGACCCTGCCAGCCAGGACAAGACTGCCTTCGTCACTCTTCCTTGTTTGTATTCCTTCAAAGTCATGCCTTTTGGTTTGAATTATCTTCCAGCTACCTCGCAAAGGCTGATGGAGACTGTCCTGGGAGACCTGAGGGGAAAGAGTTGTCTTGTGTACCTGGATGACACCTCTGTGGTCTAGGCTCTGGAGAAATGGAGCTACTACTTGGAGCTGAAGGTCTTGCTACACTGCAGTAGGTTTTGGCGTCAGGCAAAACAGCCGTCTCGTTCGCTGGTTTATCAGACTCCGGAGGTTTGACTTCATCATTGAGTACCGCAAAGAAAAACTGAATGTTGTACCAGATGCCCTCTCTTGGATTACAGAGGCCGCAACTGTCTGTCCTCCATGGTGCAGCACTTACACCACCGCCAAGGGTCAGAATGACTCTTTCCCTCTGGATGATGAAAGTGTGTGGAGAGCACAGCAGACTGTTTCCACCATCATGGAAATCCACAAGGGTCTGCCTGAGGAAGACTCCAAGAGCTGTTTCAGTGAGAAGTTCAGTGTAGTTCAGTATAAAGTGTATAGGAAAACTCCAAGAGGAGAGGGAACACATAGCACCCATTACAGTGTCTACATCGCTTCTACAGTATATTGACTGATCAGATGATCCAAGATTATCGTGACCATGAGTGGCCATCTTGGAGTCTTCATAACCTACCAAAGATTAAAGGAGGTGGTGTACTGGCCAGGCATGTGGGTGGATACCAATAAGTTTGTACAGCAGTGTGATATCTGCCAGAAATACAAACCAGACATTGGCAGACCTGCCAGAAAACTGCAGCTGACCATTGTGAACCATCCCAATGAAATGCTAAGAATTTACCTCATGGAGTATTTCCCCTCAAGCTGGGGGACCCAGAATGAATTATTATTTTTGGTAGTAGACTACTACACACAATGGATTCGGAATTCTGGATCATAAACTGAGTCTCTCTGACCGAGGTCCGATCTCAGGAATCTACCAAGAGATCTGTACCTACTGGGGTGTAGTTGCCAAACTGACCACAGCCTAGTGAACTAATTGGCCTCTCTGGAGGACACTGGGGAGGACGGTGCATGCTATTAATCTAAAACCCTGCTATCCCACGGCAAAGGAGCTGGATTGCCGGCAAAAGCAACGCCTGCAGGAACTCTTCTTGGAAGACTGATGACGAGGACTGCCCTGGTTTTGCGTAGTATGAACCTAACCTGTCAAAGCCGGCATCACTCTGTTTCTATAGGCTTTGCTTTTCCATGGGGGGAGGAGTGTGGCGAAATCCTGCACGGAGTTTTCACCGTGCGCTGCCACTTTTAAGAGCACTCAGCTGTCAGGAAGAAGAAAGTAAAAACGGCTATGTCAAATCAAATTTATTGGTCACATACACACATTTATCAATGTTATTGCGGGTGTTGCGAAATGCTTCTGTTCCTAGCTCCAACAGTGCAGTAGTATCTAGCAATTCACAACAATACACAAATCTAAAAGAATGGAATTAAGAAGTATATAAATATTAGGACGATCAATGTCGGAGTGGCATTGACTGAATACAGTAGAATAGAATACAGTATACACATATGAGATGAGTAAAGCATCATGTAAACATTATTAAAGTGACTAGTGTTCCATTATTAAAGTGGCCAGTGATTCCATGTCTATATGTATATAGGGCGGCAGCCTCGAGTAGCCGGCTAGTGATGGCTATTTAACAGTCTATTTAACTGGACTTGAGATAGAAGCTGTTTTTCAGTCTCTCGGCCCCAGCGTTGATGCACCTGTACTGACCTCGCCTTTTGGATGAAAGCGGGGTGAATAGGCTGTGACTTGGTGTCCTTGATGATCTTTTTTGCCTTCCTGTGACATTGGGTGCTGTAGGTGTCCTTTAAAAATAAAAATGTCTCCCCATTTTTGTGGTATCCAATTGGTAGTAGTTACAGTCTTGTCTCATCGCTGCAACTCCCGTACGGACTCGGGAGAGGTGAAGGTCGAGAGCCATGCGTCCTCCGAAACACAACCCAACCAAGCCGCACTGCTTCTTGACACAATGCCCATCCAACCCGGAAGCCAGCCTCACCAATGTGTCGGAGGAAACACTGGCGACCTAGTCAGCGCGCACTGCGCTCGGCCCGCCACAGGAGTCGCTAGTGCGCGATGAGAGAAGTTAGGCTAAACCCTCCCTAACCCGGACGATGCTGGGCCAATTGTGTGCCGCCCCATGGGCCTCCCGGTCGCGGCCGGCTGCGACAGAGCCTGGACTCGAACCCAGAATCTCTGGTGGCACAGCTAGCACTGCGATGCAGTTCCTTAGAACACTGCGCTACCCGGGAGGCCCTGCTCTAGGTGTCCTTGAGGGCAGGCAGTGTGCCCCCTGTGATTTGTTGGGCCGTACCACCCTCTGGAGAGCCCTGCAGTTGCGGGCGGTGTTTTTGCCGTACCAGGCGGTGATAGAGCCCTACAAGGTGCTTTCAATTGTGCATCTTTAAAAATTTCTGAGGGTCTTAGTGGCCAAGCTGAATTTTTTTTCAGCCTCCTGAAAAGGCGCTGTTGTGCCTTCTTCACCACACCAGCTGTGTAGGTGGACCAATTCAGATTGTCAGTGATGTGTACACCAAGGAACTTGAAGTTTTCCACCTTCTCCACTGTGGTTCCATCGATGTGGATAGGGTCATGCTCCCTCTACTGTTTCCTGGATGGTCCACAATCAATTTAGTTGACGTTGAGGAAGAGGTTATTTTCCTGCCACCACTCCTTATGGTCCCTCATTTCCTCCCTGTTTCTTATGGTCCCTCATTTCCTCCATTTCCTCCCTCATTTCCTCATTTCCTTCCTCCCTGGCTGTCTCGTCATTGTTGGTAATCTGGCCTACTACTGTTGTGTCATCTGCAAACTGATGATTGAGTTGTAGGCATGCGTGGCCACTCAGTCATGGGTGAACAGGGAACAGGGGGTGGGGGGGCTGAGCATGCACCCTTGTAGGGCCCCTGTGTTGAGGATCAGCAACGTGGAGATGTTTCCTACCTTCACCACCCGGGGGTGGACCGTCAGGAAGTCCGGACCCAGTTGCATAGGGCAGGGTTTAGACCCAGGGCCCCGAGCTTAATGATGAGCTTGGAGAGTACTATGGTGTTGATGGCTAAGCTATAGCCAATGAACAGCATTCTGATGTAGGTATTCCTCTTATCCAGATGGGATAGGGCAGTGCGATGGCGATTGCATTTTCTGTGGATCTATTGGGGTGGTAAGCAAATTGAAGTGGGTCTAGGGTGTCAGATAAGGTAGAGGTGATATGATCCTTAACTGTCCTCTCAAAGCACTTCATGATGACAGAAGTGAGTGCTACGGGGCGATATTTAGTTCAGTTTGCTTCCTTGGGTACAGGAACAATGGTGGCCATCTTGAACCGTGTTTGTGTGTGTGTGTGTGTGTGTGTGTTGGTGTGTGTGTGTGTGTGTGTGTGTGTGTGTGTGTGTGTGTGTGTGTGAAAGCTCTTGGTCGGTGTGGCAGTTTTCAATGTGTGTGCAACTCATTGCAGAAGCCTTGGCCATTTTCAGCATGCTTAGCTTATATAAAAGTTCTAAGTTAGCTCGCCTGTGTCATCGCTCTCCTCCTGACGTGTTTGGAACCTGTTGTAGTCGTTCTGCCCTTTCATCTCCTGGATTACTAGCAACATTGTTGCGAAGCTGTTTTTTTTTTTTACACAGCTATGAGCCTGGAGTAGGCCTATAACAGTTACCCCCCCCCAACCCCACCCCCTCTCTCTTTCTTTCTCTTTTTCTCTCGTGTCAGTGGCTTCCACTTTACCAGTTAGCTGGTCTTCACTGGCTATCTGGTAAACAGGCTACACTCTAGGCCAGGGATGGAGAACTGCTCGGGTGTATGGATGTGGGTATGCAGACCCGCGAGCAACTGCAGCCCCTCATGATGAGTTCAGATTCCCACCCCCATCAAAATTGGTCATCCCCTGAGATAGGTAGTCTCTTCTACTGGTGTGCGTGTGCCTGTGCGTGTCTAGTAGCAGTACTCTTTCTCCTACTCTTTTCATATTGACAGTGTAAATACCTGCCTGGTGCCCGAACAATAAATCTTTATCTTTACAACACCACTACAAAGTCACACCTATTATTGGGAGGATTGAGGGCACTAAGAATAATCTTACTCTGTATAGTTTACAACATTTTCCCATTTCCAAGGTCATAATTAGTATTGTATTTTTTTTCATCTCAAATAACATTTAGTCTTGGAATGGTGCCACCCTCCAACCAATAAACTACATTACCCAGTGGTATGTGGATCCTGTGCTGTCCAAGCTTAAGTAGGGGGGCTCAACCTCTGGCGAAAGAAATTCAGGGGGCTCAGAACTATGCACATATCTCCCGCTGGTCTCTGATTGAGTCTTGTGAATGTCCCAAGTGTAGCAGAAGTTGTCTCTACCAGTCTTGATCCTCTCTGTGGCTCTCTTATTGTCTCTGGCAGGGCAGCTGTGCTGAGATTTAGATATCATCATTCAGACAGGCAGAGAGGACATCAAGACGTTTCCTCCAGGGAGTCTGGAGAGCACAAACGCCTGAATGTGAGATGTGTTTGTCAGTCACAATTTGATAAAGAGTCCATATCTTAGTGACAGGGAAATGTCTCCCAAATGAGCTTTGTGCTCACTTGCTCCCCTGACTGGCTGAATTACAGTTTGGACAGGTGATATATTTTCCTTCCTGTATTCTCTTGTTTCACTGAGCATTGGCCTTGGATTATACTGTATGAGAGAGAACAGCAAGTCCAAATAGAAAAGTATCTCAAGTAAACAGAATGTTTGGGTGGCCTGAACTGTGAAGATCATTTATTATTTTGAAATCGATACATTTCACTGATAGGTTGCATTTTCTGTGTACTATCAAATAGATGGAGTTCCACTTATACGGTATGCCTAAATTGTTGTACTTGTACACAGCGGCCAGTGTAGAACAGCTCATTGATTGCAATAGGTGCATTTCAGCTGACTGAAACACAATGCTCTAGTGTTGATATGCTGCTTCAGTGTAGATATACTGCTCCAATGTTGATTTGCTGCTCCACTGTAGATATACTGCTCCAGTGTAGATATGCTGCTCCAGTGTAGATCTACTGCTCCAGTGTAGATATACTGCTCCACTGTAGATATACTGCTCCAGTGTAGATATACTGCTCCAGTGTAGATATGCTGCTCCAGTGTAGATCTACTGCTCCAGTGTTGATCTGCTGCTCCAGTGTAGGTATACTGGTCCAGTGTAGATATACTGCTCCAATGTTGATATGCTGCTCCGGTGTAGATATACTGCTACACAACGTGTTGTGCTGCTCCAGTGTAGATGTACTGCTCCAGTGTAGATATACAGCTCCAGTGTTGATATACTGCTCCAGTGTTGATATGCTGCTCCAGTGTAGCTATGCTGCTCCAGTGTAGATATACTGCTCCAGTGTAGATATACTGCTCCAGTGTTGATATGCTGCTCCAGTGTTGATATGCTTTTCCAGTGTTGATTTGCTGCTCCACTGTAGATATACTGCTCCAGTGTAGATATGCTGTTCTAGTGTTGATATGCTGCTCCAGTGTTGATATGTTGCTCCAGTGTAGGTATACTGGTCCAGTGTAGATATACTGCTACAGTGTAGATATGCTGCTCCGGTGTAGATATACTGCTACACAACTTGTTGTGCTGCTGCAGTGTAGATGTACTGCTCCAGTGTTGATATACTGCTCCAGTGTTGATATGCTGCTCCAGTGTTGATATGCTGCTCCAGAGTAGCTATACTGCTCCAGTGTAGCTATGCTACTCCAGTGTAGACATACTGCTCCAGTGTAGTTATACTGGTCCAGTGTTTTGATATGCTTCTCCAGTGTTGGTATGCTGCTCCAGTGTAGATATGTTTTTCCAGTGATTATATACTGCTCCAGTGTTGATTGCTGCTCCACTGTAGATGTACTGCTCCAGTGTTGATATGCTGCTCCAGTGTTGACAAGCTACTGCAGTGTAGATATACTGCTACATGTATTTTTGCACTGCTGCAGTGTAGATGTACTGCTCCAGTGTAGATATACTGCTCCAGTGTTGATATGCTGCTCCAGTGTTGATATGCTGCTCCATTGTAATTCTACTGCTCCAGTGTTGATGTACTGCTCCAGTGTTGATATGCTGCTCCAGTGTAGATGTACTACTACACTTTTTTTGCACTGCTGCAGTGTAGATGTACTGCTCCAGGGTAGATGTACTGCTCCAGTGTAGATGTACTTCTCCAGTGTTGATATGCTGTTCCAGTGTTGATATGCTGCTCCAGTGTAGTCATGCTGCTCCAGTGTAGTTATGCTTCTTCAGTGTAGATATGCTGTTCCAGCGTTGATATTCTGCTCCATTGTAGAGATACTGCTCCAGTGTAGATATGCTGCTCCAGTGTTGATATGCTGCTCCAGTGTCGATATGCTGCTCCAATGTAGACATGCTGCTCGTGCTAGAGGATGGAGCTACCGGTTGAAAAGAAGGGCGGGCATCTCTCCAAACTCTAATCATGTAGCTAAGCAAACAAACCCAAAGCAAACGACTCTGATCTAAGCAAGCCAATTTTGCAATTTAGATGAACTATAAGTCAAGTTTGCACTAGTTGTATAAACTGAATTTTTTTTTATTTGGAACTAATTCTTCTTTGGTTATTGTATCAAATGTTTCTGCTTAAGGCTATTTTGCCCAGTATAATCAGCCAGAGACTGTCAGGAGAGTGGCTCGTCAGATGAGAATCCAAATCAATTTGTCCGTTGGGGATGGACTGATTCGTTATTGTTTGTGTGATTAAAAAGTGGACTGTTCAAGTGACTGACAAGGCAGCTGGGGGCATTACACAGAGAATTGGGATTGTATCCCTGCGTTGGATGACTATTCCCATCCAGCAGCCTCAAAGGCCCTAGTCATCCATCATTAGGAATTTCATATTGCTTCTTGATGTGGGATGTGTGTTGCAAGGAGGCCGCAGAAACCATCAGAATCTGGCTCTATTCCGCTGTTGGGAAAGCGTGCTTGGCCATTGTTATCATCAACAATTGTTGTCTTCCTTAAGTTTGGTAGCCTGATTATATAAGAATGTATACGAGGGAGGGGGAGGTACACCCCGGTGGTGTCAACATTGGGTAAGATCAAATACACACATGTTTCTGTTGCCAAGGACAGCCCTTTAAGCACATTCCACTGTAGACTCAATCCTGGGTTTTAAATGTCTCAGTATTTCCTTTTAAACAATCAAGGAAACAACATAGAGTATTAACATGTGTATCCACTTAATCTGGCCAACTGAAGAAACACAGTTATTTGATACTGTGCACTAGTCAATCAATCAAATGTATTTATAAAGCCCTTCTTACATCAGCTGATATCTCAGTGCTGTACAGAAACCCAGCCTAAAACCCCAAACAGCAAGCAATACAGGTGTAGAAGCACGGTGGCTAGGAAAAACTCCCTAGAAAGGCCAGAACCTAGGAAGAAACCTAGAGAGGAACCAGGCTATAAGGGGTGGCAAGTCCTCTTCTGGCTGTGCAGGGTGGAGATTATAACAGAATATGGCCAAGATGTTCAAATGTTCATAGATGACCAGCAGGGTCAGATAATAATAATCACAGTGGTGTTAATGGGATTTATATGTTTAAATTAATGATTAGAATACTCCACCCTGAAACCATATAATTGTATGAAATTGAGTAGTCAGTAAAATGATTATTAATGTGTGTAGTTTTAGTCAGTAAAAGTATAATTGATGATGTCTGTAGTTTTAGTCAGAATTAGGGTAAAACAATATATCTGTACAATATATTGTTTATAGTATCTTAAACACAAACTGTCTGAGCAAAATTCGGTGCCGACCTGACTAGAGATTGGGAGAGGACAGGGAGTACGTCTCAAGGGCCCAAGGTCTCCCTAATCTGTCGGCTGGGTAGTGAGACAGTATGTGCGTACGATACCTAATGTTTGTGTGGAAGTATGTGCGCAGCTATAAAATGGATGTCTTAGTATTCTTGACATTAGAACGTTCTCTGAATAAATTCTCGTGACAAGTGGTTGTCGAGGGTGCAACAAGTCAGCACCTCAGGAGTAAATGTCAGTTGGCATTTCATAGCCGATCATTCAGAGTATCTCTACCGCACCTGCTGTACCGCACCATAGCCACAAGCAGAACAGTTGAAACTGGAGCAGCAGCACAATCAGGTGGACTGGGGACAGCAAGGAGTCATCAGGCCAAGTAGTCCTGAGGCATGGTCCTAGGGCTCAGGACCTCTGAGAGAGAGAGAATTAGAGAGAGCATACTTAAATTCACACAGGACACGGGATAAGACAGGAGAAGTACTCCAGATATAACAGACTGACCCTAGCCCCCGACACAAACTATTGCAGCATAAATACTGGAGGCTGAGACAGGAGGGGTCAGGAGACACTGTGGCCCCGTCCGACGATATAATAAATGAGTGTATTTGCCAAGACACAACTTCCAACGAAAATTAGTGTTTTGTGTCAATTGCTCTTGTATATGCTCTGGCATCCTTTTCAATCTAACAGGTCATTTTATTTTGCGCATATTTATTTTAATTAAATACTTAACGTCAGTATATGTTCATGGAAATATGTTCAGAACTGCAGTAGTTTCAATTCAAATGTAAACAGCCCTTGTTATGTGTTAACATACAATGTGTATCATAAAGCATTATAATGGATGCTATGACATTGTATCACTCTCATAGAAAGTGTTACCAAAACCAGTTCCTACTAAGCACACCTGTTGGCATTCATTTCACTACAATAAAATTACAATTCATAATTTCCAATGTTAGCCTCACTACTCACTAGCCACCCTATCGTATGAATAAAATACAATAAAAAATGCTCAGAACTGCACTACTTAGTACTTCAAAATAAAACAAGGGGGAAGCCATGCCAGTTAGTCATGAAAACATTATAACACATATTTGTTTAATCAACAGGTATTCTGTTTGAAGCTTAATTGAAGATAGCTGTTGAGTTTTCCACACACTTAGAAATTAGGGTTCTTCAAGGCTTCTTTGGTAAGGGTGATGGTTCTATGTTGGACCATAATGACTCGAAGAATACTTTAAGCCCTTGAATGGTTCTTTGAAATTCAGAAAATGGTTATTTCTTCTTTTAGTGATAATAAAAATGTAGGGGCAATGGCTCATTAGAATCCTTTTGCGGCGTGGTTTGGTCACAGCTCTTTTTTTGTAACTGTGAGTGAGTGTGTCATTCCAGTTGATCTAATATGTTGTGTTATGCTATTATATGTTAAAAATGACTATGGCCAGCAATGGTGACATGTGAAAGACTCACATATGACCTTGACAACTGTTGCCTAAATCAGTGGTTCTCAATTCTCTCCTCAGGGACCCCCAGCCATTCCAGAGCTAGCACATCTCACTCATCATCATTCAACTTGTCAGTTAACACAACAATAACGCCTAAGGAATTTTAACAATATAATATGACTAATCAGAATAGAAAAAAAACTTGATGGTTCTTCTAAAGGATCTACAAAGAACTGAGATTGATGAAGGTTCTTCGTTCTCTTGAGGAACCACCCTTCTTTTTTTTTTTGTACCAAAAAGGATTTTAACCATAGACTAACCTTTTTTTGGTGCTGTATAGAACCTTTATAGAACTTTATAGTTTATACACGTTCCATTTAGAACCTCATGAGCATAGTTATTTATAGAACCTCAACAAAAAGGGATCCGCTATGGTTACAAGCCAAAGAACCCCTATTTGGCATTATATAGAAAAAATGTTTTGTGTTCAGTCCAGCCCCTTTTCCCCATATTACCGTGTGAAGGAATAAATTCCTAGTAAACGGTAAATTCTCTGCCTTTTGTCGTCCTTACTTGCACCTACAGTCCCATACCTCTTTCACACCACGGGGAGTTGAGTTGTAGCAGGGTGTTGCGTTCCCTCTTCCTAGAGGCGTGTGTAACAGTGTAACCTAAATTGTTTCCTTGAAGAAAAAAATGTGTGCGGTCCATAGAGTTAGTAATTGGCCAAAATGATTAATATGTCTGCAGCCAATTGCTCAGAATAGCGGGTTTGTGCATTTCAAATGAGCCATCTCATTGGTTTTGACTCAAATGAGTGCCTTGCTGGAAGAGCCGGCTTCTGTCAACACATCCCAAAATACTGTGGAGTGGGTTTGATCTATCTGGAGACTGGGATTCAAGCAAGCCTCTGTCTATGTACTGAACCTACCAGGATGGGTTTGGTTTGGAAATAGGGACCAGAATGTCTCCGTGGGAAAGAGCCCATTGGTATCCATACTGGCATCGAAAAGGTACTCGGACTAAACATCACACACAGTCTAGTCCACAACAACTGGCTAATGGCAACCCCTTCACCTGATGAATCCCCAGGTACAACACGGTGCCAGGTTTCAGGGCAATTTTTTGCATTACGGCACCCAGGAAGACATGCTCAGCAGTGGGCAATATGAGAACTCCATCTACAGTACATTAAAGATGAAATTGTTTGCATCTCCATCAGCATCCTCATAAATGCATTCATTTCATGTGTTTATTCGTTTTCCTCATTGGCCATAAACATTTGATACCCGCTTTCGTGCTTCATTTATGACCACGCCACTGTCTTTATTGTCGAGTGTCATAACAGTTGGAGAAGTTGCCAGGGAAATGGTGGGCAGACTTCTAGAGGGGAGTCTGTCTGTGTGGCGATAGATATAATCCTTTCTCTCTCTCCCCCTTCTCCCACATCTCCCACATCTCCACTCCCCTAATTATAAGCAATCCCCTTCAAGGCTGTGAACCCATGCAGAGAACCAGTGGGCCTTCATGCCTGTTGACTTCAGAGGGCTCTGATGTCATAATGAAGGGACTGGGGCTTTGGTATGGCCCTGGGAATTTCATGCTATTTATGTTTCAAATATAGTAAGACGGTCAGCTGGCAAGTACTGTAGAAACCAGAGTTTTATGGCCTCTGGCCTGGGGTTTACCAGCCACCGCCATGGCAGAGATGAAGCGGCAGCAGTTCCCCAGGCCCCTTGAACCTTTTTCACCCCGTATAATCCACAGGCAGAGCTAAAATTCTGCTAGTCTCTCAGAGTACAATAGGATCCCGGGTGGTAAACCACTTACACTTTGAAAAGGAATGCAAATCGTTAATTGATCTATTCACACAGCGAACGCATACGTCGGAGATCACATATGAACTCCCGTTTGTCCCATTTGTAATGGATGTCACTCAGGACTGTCATTGTCAGTGGGAGAATTCATGAAAAGAGTTTATGATTATGAAATATTTCTTCAACGCTGTAGAATAATGTTTTCTGTCTACTGTACAAGCACAGTGGAAAGATACCAAAGGCCCAGAAAATATCATATATTTTAAGAGAAAACATTCTCATAGTTCATGCAGTCTTTGACAGATGTGTAGTGGCAGTTACAGTACACGATCTCAAGAAATAAAGGATCATTAGAGAGATGCTCATGGAAGATATAGCAAAGGAAGGAATGAACATAAACTTGTTTTGAGAGGAACTCAAGTCCTACTGTAGGCTACATACCCGAGACACATGGTCAATGTCTGTCTGCGCACATTTCAAACGGGTTGTTAGATGTCAGAACAATAGCTGAAACAAAGGCTAAGTTATTTTCTGTTCTACCTTAATGATGTAATGTATTCTGCCTCCAGTTGAGGCAGTTTAAATCAATTGGAATATATGGCATTCTGGCATGATTCCAGGAGGAAATCTTCAACTCACCACCTCACTTGACAGGGGTACAAATGTATCATTTGCTTTACGATATCCCCCAAATCAGTTCAGAATGCCTCAGCAGCTACAAGAAAGGGGGGTAAAGACATATGAGAAGCGTCTGTTAAGCAGCGTTCTCCACGTGGAACATACATTCTGGGGATCCAGAGAAGGCCATGGCTAGATTGGGACCATACGCTATTATTAAGAGCAGTTTTCTCCTTTCTTTATCGTTAGAGTGGCAGACTAACGTACCTTTTTGACCTCTAAAGCAGAAATATATATGAGCAACCTACAGTATCTGTGATTCTGCACTCGCTGTTTAGCTTTGGAATTGATCCAACACTGTTTACTATACAGCATAATCACAAAGGCAATCACGCATTTTCTGTGACGTTGTATGGTTCTCTATGACAACGCCCATTTCATATCTTCCAATAGTCAACTTTTAACATGATTTTGAAAGAGGATCAAGACAATCCGGTCCATCTTAGAGCACAGGTTAATCCCACAGCACTTGGCTAGGGTACTCTTGGTAATAACACTTGTGACTGCAACGTATTCCTGTTACAGAGTTGATTTATGACAGATTTATTCAGGAGGACCATTTAAGGATTTGACGTTAATTTAGCATCTAAACAATACTGTATGAACAGAATGATGAACCACAAGTACTGTACCTTGTGTGATACTTGCTTACGAAAATATTTTATCGGAAGAAAATGACAATCCAGCTAAATGCAATTCTCATCCTCTGAGCAATAACAAGATTAACTGATGGATAGAGGCCTTTTGGGACAACAGCTCTATCCAGGCAATTATAGGCTGTCTCTCCCCCAAGGGTTCCTCAAACGTGGTGTCGGATGACAATTTCATTAGCCAAGAGTAGAGAGGGGATAGGAGAAATTACAGGACATTATTACACGTTACTGCCTGAAAGATCCGACTCGTCATACAAGGCTTGACAAGCTATGACAGATGTATTAAGAAGCGTAAGACTTACAGAAAATTTTAACGGCGACATCAAGATTCTCTGATCATTTTTTGGTGCTCTTTTTAATGTCCTCTACATTGGGGGAGGAAGACCCGTCACATATGATTGTAAATTATGACTTTCTACTCTTTCTCTTTGAAAGTTTTCTATTACTTCAATATTTGCTGTTATGTAATATCCCAAATCACATTTACTTCGCTGTTGTCCTAAATACTTCTTTCATTCTTGAATTACCTTTAAAAGGTATACCGGCTGAAATTATTGCAAGCCCACGGCAATGTTTGATCTAGCACGCATGAGAAAGGCCTAAATAATTGATGAAAGGTTGATAAAGGTGATAATCAGCTTTGGCATGCGGAATGAAAATTAGCATATCCTGTGGAGTTCACAGAAATGGGGAAAGCAAATCTAATGAAGGAAAAATAAAAACAGATCCCAAACAGATGCTCTGGTAAGAAGGCACACAACCACAGCTATTTGTAATTTATTCTTTATTTTTTTCTGCCAGGAAATGTGCATTTCACTCAGCTGTCAGCAGACGCTGAGATGTTGATAGGGGATTTGCAGAACACTTAAGTCCAATATTTACTGGGATTCTGGCAAGGCTGGGCTGTATCCTGGCAACCACCTCATTGGGTCAAAAGATTTGAGAAGCAATCACATTGATGTGATGCGGCACTGAGGTTCTGACAGGTTTGACGTACAAAATTTAAGGAGTTTTAAGTGTGGTTTAATTTACATGTCCTTTTATGGGGGAGTAGACAGAAATGACCTTGTGTCTGATTCCTAGTCTCTCATCAGAGGTAACTTTGCATCAAGCTTGCATCAAAAGAAATATAA
Source organism: Oncorhynchus nerka (assembly GCF_034236695.1). Lineage (NCBI taxonomy): Eukaryota > Metazoa > Chordata > Actinopteri > Salmoniformes > Salmonidae > Oncorhynchus > Oncorhynchus nerka. The sequence goes on from NC_088401.1 coordinate 59,732,399, forward strand.
ACATTTTGAAAGATTAAAGAAAAGGTCAGGGTTCATGCACACAATAGGAATATATTAATGCAAGATTATTCCATATCCCAAAAACTGCCAGGGACACAACAAATCACAAAACAGCGGACTGACATGTGTCTGGCTTTAACTTCCAGTTCTCTTACATATTTTCAGAGCGTTGGCACAAGTGAAAAATATATTGACATAGTACAATCTAGAACTGATTAATAATAATAATTTAATAATTAAATAATAGATTAGCAAAACACTTGGTCATACAGCAAACTTCTTTCGGTCTCAAGTCAAGTCGGTCTCAAGCACTTGTTGCCTGCCAATTTGTCTTTGCTTCAACCTCACCTAGAGCCTAAATCGACAAGAGACTGACCGGAAGAAGTTCAAAGAAGTCCTCTGGCTCTTGAATCTAATGCTCTGCGTTTTGTGAACCCCCACCAGAACAGTCCATATCCGATGGACAGCACACCCAACAAGGTGTCCTGACAAGGACCCAGAGCAGGTGGTGAAAGAGAGATCTCACGCTCCAGACTCCAACTAACCATTCCCTTGATTCATTCACTTTCACAATAACTGCCAGGTCCTAGTCTGAGTTGCCGCAAAATACATTAATGAATGCCAGTTGTTTCACAATCAAAGACTTCACGTTTGGCTGTAGATCAATCAAATGCGAAATGGCTCAGCAGCAAGGGATGTTCCCTGCTCAATCATTTTGTTTTTCTTCCTTCTCTGGATCTTATAAAAATGAGCCTGGTAATGGCTTTAGGATTCCATGTTTTAGTATTCATCACTTTGTTTTATAAGGGAGGATTCCATGATGGGACAGGGGACATGGCACAGAGAGAGGTCATGCTCTTGCTAAGTTTGTTCAGTCAAACATTTTGAACAACCACATCAATGTGAAATCTCAGTGACAACGTTCCCATCGGCAATAGGACAAATGAATCAAATGTTTGCATAAAACCCTTTTTTTAAGTGGCATGTAAATAGGAGTGTTATTCGAGAGCCTTCAATAATTATTCTTATTGTAAAATACACAAAGCAAGCTCTTGCATGAATACCCAATATTTTTCTTGACCCCCAAGTTCAAGCATGAGAAGAACTAGTGAAGACAAATACCTCACTAACAACTGCGTAATGTTGCTGAGTGATACTTGTATACTTCAAACATTCTCCAGGAAAATTCTGCCATTCTTAAACTTATCAATTTCAGGCCCCTTTCAACAGCTAGCGTGAGCCAAATGTTTTAATAGCCTAGAAAAGACAGAATACTTAGGGAGGTGCATTCTCAGCTCCTCAGCATATACCACAACAACGTTCACCTCGATAGGGCCCATGTCATTCTCCATGTCTTCCATTAAACTGTGCAGTTCATTGAAACAGAGTGCAGGCATGTGGTTCCCATCAACCGCTGATGACTTTATCAAGAGCAAACTGAGGCCAGTCATCTGACTAAATATATTTTGAGTTCCTGTGATGCTAAAGAAATCAAAAAATCAATGCCAATGTTTCAAACTTTAAAACAGTTTGGTAGCCTCCTCAACAAATAAACTGTGTTTTGACAACTAGGCCTACACTTCCAACTACCTCATCATTGTCTATCAATAATGTGTGTGGCTTACTGATTATTTTAAACCATATTAAAGCAGCACACGGTAGAACATTCATTCAGGAATGAAATAACCCCGTAACTTTCCGCCTGACCCAGTCCACTTCAAGATTACTCTGCAGTCCAAAAATGATAATTTGGTCATTTTAACTGTATTTGAATGCCATTTTCTAAAATGAACAGTGAATGTGGTTTGCTGCCAAAAGATATGGTTCTGTCCACAGTGATAACTCTGGGAAACATGAAACAGGCAGGCTAATAATAACCTAGGGAATGCCCAATAGGAGACTCACCCCATAAGGTACATTTTCCACAGAGTGCAAATCATTTTTTATTTTTATTAGAAAGGATAGAAAGGATATTATATTAAACCCTTGTCAAAGACCATGGAAGTTGGAACATCCTTCCTCTTTCAACTGAACATTCTACAACCAAAGGATACACAGAGGACAGGCGAATGATTACATTCTGGAAAATGTAAGGGTGATTAGGCCTACAGCACACTAGAGGAGCAGTTATTTCCAATGACATGATGGAAGTATTTCCAATTAAGAACATTACCACAAGCATTATGTGGTCAATACCTTCAAATTAGGTACACAATCACTTCTTGTCGTTCCCCATTTGACAGTAAAGTCAGTCATGCTTGATCATTCTCAAATGGCTGTGTGGGCAGCATTTTATCGATAGCAGCAAATTCAATGTTGATTAGAGTCTGTGTCCATCACTGAGGGATTGTCACAACTAGGCAGCATAGGGTCAGGTTCCGGTCCCATAGGGTCAGGTTCCGGTCCCATAGGGTCAGGTTCCGGTCCCATAGGTCATGTTCCGGTCCCTTAGGGTCAGGTTCCGGTCCCATAGGGTCAGGTTCGGGTCCCATAGGGTTAGGTTCAAGTCCCATAGGGTCAGGTTCCGGTCCCATAGGGTCAAGTTCCGGTCCCATAGAGTTTGGTTATGGTCCCATAGGGTCAGGTTCAAGTCCCATAGGTCAGGTTCCGGTCCCATAGGGTCAGGTTCGGGTCCCATAGGGTCAGGTTCCGGTCCTATAGGGTTAGGTTCAAGTCCCATAGGGTCAGGTTCCGGTCCCATAGGGTTAGGTTCCAGTCGCATAGGGTCAGGTTCCGGTCCCATAGTGTTAGGTTCCGGTCTCATAAAGTCAGGTTCCAGTCGCATGACAGTGTTTGACATACTGTATACTGAAAATTGGATGGCATGTCCTTTTTCCGAAAAGCAATCCATTTTGGCACTTACCAATTAACTGTAGCAGGTTTTCCAAGTTGCATTTCTTACAACAAATTATGTAAATACCTCAATGAATCTTATTAAAAAAAAATCTGCTTATGTGGCATTTTTCATACTACCCTGCATCCCTACCCTGCATCCCTACCCTGCATCCCTACCCTGGCTTTCATCTCAAGCTTGGCAGTGTTGAACATGCTCGGTTTGTGGATGGGAGAGCAGATGCTGCTGGAAACGGTTTCCAAGAGCCAGTGAGGGGGCTCTCCTTCTGAGATATGATAATAAGTTACCTCTGTTTCATATTCCAAGTCAAATAATTATTTAAAGTAATGAAAAGTGTGTTTGAATTAATAATATTGTGAGCATAGATTTGCTGGCACATAAAGGCCAAAGTGCAGACATACAACAGAGAGGTTAAGTAGGTCTTCTCAATCTGTGTCCTCAAAGAATGCTTTAATGGCCGCCCCACAATAACAATAGTAACTCTGTCACAGACGGTCCACTCTTTTATGGCACACTCCTCGGCATCACCATAGCAACGCTAACCCTTAAAGTCTTTTTGCAACCTGAGCCCAGTGCCAGATTTACTGGTGTTTTCAGCTTGTTACAGCAGATTTATCCTCACAATAAAAAATAACAACAATCTGCAGAAGCCATTAGTAGAGTTTGAAAGAAAGCCTGGTCTGAAGAGTGCAAGCCTGGCTTGCAGTTTTCACATTGGCATGAAAAAAAGTATAGAGGACATAGGGAAATATTCTGGTTTTGGTAATGTGTCACAACATTTATTTATTTTCATTGTTTTATTCTAGCAGGGCTTTTAGTGAGAGGAAAGTGAGCAGGGGATAGTGCAGACTGCTTCCGGTCAGGGTAAGCACAATGACATGTAACCATAAACACAAGCACGTGACTTAATTTAACACACTTTTTTAAATTCTGGAATGAGTTCAAAGTGTAATACACCAGTTCTTATTGCATTAACTCGCAAATATTGTTTTGCTGAATCATATTCGCCTCTCTTCAGATGTGCGGAGGTTTGGATATTCAAAACCAACAAATAACCAGAGGAACCCATGCTGCTACTCCTCCTTCCTTACTTCTCTAGATATTTCCATGTTGTTGGTGGGAATCTTCTCTAGCGAAAGTAGGGTGTCGTCAGCACTTGGATTAAGACGGATGACACTGGGCTAGCACACAGGAAAGATGGCGACGGGGAACTGGCAGGGGAGACGGGAGACGGCAGGGAAACTGGTATTTTAAGCAGGGTGTCTTCATTCCCTCCTCCTTCCATTTACCACGGTTAGGAGGTTGCATGACCCACGGGGCTGACAGACCGGCCGGGCCCTTCTCCAGGGTAGGCCTGCAGTGCATCCCTAAGCAGGCTTGACCGACCGATAGTCACACACACCCCGGTCAAGTTCTGGGCAGGGGGATTTGAAGGGTGACAGCATAATCAATTTCCATGATTCATGATCAGCCCAAACGACTGGGCAGCTGAAACGGGAGAGGAGAGAGAGGTTAGGGGAAATGCAGACAACAGAGGTAGGTTGGTGACTAGACAAACTGAAGAAGACACGGCTGTTAACTTTCTCTCCCCAGATTCCCTCTAGAAATTCAGGAACTTGAGTTATAATTGTTGGTACTGTTGGCACTGTTTTCTTGTTCAGTGGCTTCAAATAGTATTCATACTCCTTGACTTATTCTAAATGTTGTGTTACAGCCTGAATTCAAAATGGATTAAATGTATTTTTCTCTCATCTACACACAATACCCCATAATGACAAAGGGAAACCATATTTTAGAAATGTTGGCAAATTGTATAGAACATTTAATTCAGATATATCTCACCTACACAAGTATTCACACTCCTGAGTCACATTTGGCAGCTATTACAGCTGTGAGTCTTTCTGGGTAAGTCTCTAAGAGCTTTCCACACTTGGATTGTGAAATATTTTCCTATTATTATTTTCAAAATTCTTCAAGCTCTGTCATATTGGTTGTTGATCATAGCTAGACAACCATTCTCAGGTCATACCATAGATGTTTAAGTACATTTAAGTCAAAACTGTAACTCGGCTACTCTGGAACATTCACTGTCTTCTTGGTAAGCAACTCCAATGTAGACATGGCCTTGTGTTCGAGGTTATTGTCCTGTTGTGTAATGTAGTCTGTGTGTAGCTGGTGTAGAGGAGTCAGGTGCAGGACAGCAGATATGAGTAAATAAACATATTTTACACATAAACGGACCGTATACATAAAAACAATCACTCACAAACAAACATGGGGGAACAGAGGGTTAAATAATGAACAAGTAATTGGGGGTTTGAAACCAGGTGTGTAAAACAAAGACAAAACAAATGAAAAGTGGAACGGCGATGGCTCGAAGGCCAGTGACGTCGACCAACGAAAGCCGCCTGAACAAGGAGAGGGACCGACTTTGGCGGAAGTAGTGACATGCTGAAAGGTGAATTCAGCTCCCAGTGCCTGTGCTTCGATCTATTCCATTTATTTTTTGTCCTGAAAAACTCCCCAGTCATTAATGATTAAAAACACACTCATAACATGATGCAGCCACTCATAACATGATGCAGCCACCACTATGCTTGAAAATATGGAGCCTGTTATTCAGTAATGTCTTGTGTTCTATTTTACCCAAACATAAGACTTTGTACCCAGGACAAAAAGTTAATTGCTTTGACACATTTTTTGCTGTATTACTTGTGCCTTGTTGCAAACAGGATGCATATTTTGGAATATTTGTTTTCTGTACAGACTTCCTTCTTTTCACTCTGTCAATTAGGTTAGTATTGTGGAGTAACTACAATGTTGATCCAGCCTCAGTTTTCTACTATCACAGCCATTAAACCCTAACTGTTTTAAAGTCACCATTGGCCTCATTGTGAAATCCCTGAGCGGTTCCTTGAGTTAAGAAGGATGCCTGTATCTTTGTAGTGGCTGGGTGTGTTGAAACACCATCCAAAGTGTAATTAATAACTTCAACATGCTAAAAGGGATATTCATTGTATTATTTTTTTAACAGTATGTGCTCTTCTTTGTGAGGCATTGGAATACATCGCTGGTCTTTGTAGTTGAAGCTGTGTTTGAAATCCACTGCTAGACTAAGACCTTATAGATACACTACATGACCAAAAGTATGTGGACACCTGCTTGTCGAACATCTCATTCCAAAATCATGGGCATTGATATGGAGTTGGTCCCCCCTTTGCTCCTATAACAGCCTACGCTCTTGTGGGAAGGCTTTCGACTAGATGTTGGAACATTGCTGCGGGGACTTGCTTCCATTCAGCCACAAGAGCATTAGTGAGGTTGGGCACTGATGTTGGGCGATTTGGCCTGGCTTGCAGTCAGTGTTCCAATTCATCCCAAAGGTATTCGATGGGGTTGATGTGAGGGCCCTGTGCAAGCCTGTCAAGTTCTTCCACACCGATCTCGGCAAACCATTTCTGTATGGACCTCGCTTTTTGCACAGGGGCATTGTCATGCTGAAACAGGAAATGGCCTCCCTCAAACTGTTGCCACAAAGTTGGAAGCATAGAATCGTCTAGAATGTCATTGGATGCTGTAGCGTTGAGATTTCCTTTCATTCCTTTCAACCATGAAAAATAGCCCCAGCCCATTATTCCTCCTACAATGGGGGCAAGCTTTACACCACTCCAGCCGACGCTTGGCATTGCGCATAGTGATCTTAGGCTTGTGTGCAGCTGCTCGGCCATGGAAACCCATTTAATGAAGCTCCCTCCCGACAGTGAAATTGCTTCCAGAGGCAGTTTGGAACTTGGTAGTAAGTGTTGCAACCGAGGACAAACGAAGGGACGCGATTCAGCACCGTTCTGCGAGCTTGTGCGGCTGAGCTGTTGTTGCTCCTAGATGTTTCCACTTTACAATAACATAACTTACAGTTGACCAAAGCAGCTCTAGTAGGGCAGACGTTTTATGAACTGACCTGTTCGAAAGGTGGCATCCTATGACGGTGCCACGTTGAAAGTCACAGAGCTCTTCAGTAAGGCCATTCTACTGCCAATGTTTGTCTTTCGAGATTGCATGGCTGTGTGCTCGATTTTATACACCTGTCTGCAACATTTTAATGACTACCTCATCTCTGTATATATCTATATATACATAGTGTAATTGTATGTGTTGGGTACAGAGATGAGGTAGTCCTTAAAATGTTTCAAATTAAAGCTGTAACACAACAAAATGTGGAAAAGGTCAATAGGTGTGAATAATTTCTGAAGGCACTTTATTTAACCATAATGCCAATGGTCAATGTAATTAACAAACCATTCTAAACAACTTTCGGGTATCCTAACATACTCTTTAAGGATCATTGTATGAAAACCCACACGTGGTTGGTTGTGGTATTTGGATCAAACTGGGTTGCGTATCCTAAATGGAGTGACTCTAGGCTAGTCGCCCAGACGTTTAAGTGATTTACCACCTGAGCAAATTTGGTTGCAGACTTCTATTAAAAGAGCCGTCGTCTTCATACTGACGTGATGAGCTGTTCTTGAAATGCGACCATGTCACATTCTTTAAGAGCAGTTACAGATTTTATTTTTCATATCATCAAATTATTGGGCTAGTTAGTTCTATTGTTGGGGTAGGTTCTATGTGTTTTGTTTCTGACATAGCAATTTGTGTGTTGGGGGAAAGGCGGGTTCAAACTGCTATCCCCATGTCTGTTACAGGTTTACCCTTTGACTAATATTACAGTACAATAAATCCTGTGATATGCTGGGAGCAGGTGGGCTGCATAATGGACATTATGTGTGGGTCATACTATGAGTGTGTCTGTCTGTATAAGAGAAGAACAGGTGCGTATAAACCAGGCCACAGTGGGAGTTGCTCCTACTCTGAGAAAGGTAACTAATACTGTATCTACATAGCCCCATTGCTTAAAGCCTGTTCCCATGGCAAGTTCCCCTCTCCACTACAACATAGGCCACATATCACCGTTTTAAATCTCTGAAATAGTTAACAGGCTTTTAAAGCTTGTGAGGAGTTGAGGAGGATGAAAAGGTCTGCCAAGAAATGCTAACTGGAATCTTGAAAAAGTGAACAACAGTCAGGCCTTGGCTTTCAATCAAGTTAGGCCCGGTTTTTATTTCACGTGTGGTAAAGCTGGACATCTGAGTAGAGGACATAGTTGCTGTGAACCATGTTATCCTTGTAAAACTCAGGGTTTATAGTCTTTGCCTTGGGAAAATGTTCAGATTCATGTCAAGGAGCAGAACTCCTGGAAGAAGGGAATAAAGTTGTAGGCTCTGATAAATCGATCAAATGTGGAGGTGTACTATGGTTGACATTTAAGTTGACATTTCTCCTCTATAAGAATAACAATTGTGTATTGCTGTTTTATGATGAGCTTTTAATGTTTTCATACGTGGACTGGTTGTGAGAACGATTACATGAGACCAAAGAGATGTCATTGTACTTACACTGTTTGAATGCTAAAGCAGCCATATTGGACACTATCTTTCAAAAACATGCTTGAAGATGTAAAATTAGCCTTAATTACATAGGCCAGTGTAGCGCCGCAATCAGTTATGTTGGGTGTAATGTAATAAACCAAAACTATATGTCACAGACTGATATGGGACCCAGTCACTGAGCTATAATGTCACAGACCCATAAAAGCTGCTCTTCCACTGAGGAAATTGAATCCAAATGTCTCTTCCTCACTGGACTCTCAACGGGCTCACCACCACATTCCCCAGAATGCCCCACAACAAATTTATGGTCGGTCACAAAGCGAGAAACATCCAAGAGAATCGTTTTTTTACCAAAGGAATCCTGTAGTATTATATACCTCTAGCTAGGGACCATAATGCTGGCCATGTCCCTGAAGGGCCAGCCAGTAGCAAAGTGGCCATCCCAGCCAGACAATGATCCCTGCGTAGCCTGGTCCCTTAGAAAACATTTCAGCCAATTGAGTGATTGGCCATATGGCCTTCAGGCAGGCAGTGCCATCCATGAACCACTGCAGTGCCAGGCGTGGGCCGGACAAGGTGTGGAGGAAGTGAAACATGGCACACCCCGTCACATCACCCCCCAAATACCCCCGAAGAGATAAGTAGCACCCCCATACCCACTCGGGCCGCCCTCTCTAGCAGGTTCCACACTGGTTTGTTCCTTGTTAGTTTTCTGTTTCCTAAATGTTATGAGATTAACTGTTTTCTCAGTGGGAGAGGACTGTTTTGACTTGGCTGGGTGGTATTGCCTATTGTTTTGCCATAGCGCAAGCACGATATCTAATCATTCCACTAAGCAGGATGTCTTGCCATTCCACTAAACAGGATATCTAATCATTCCACTAAGCAGGATGTCTAATCATTCCGCTAAGCATGATATCTAATCATTCCACTAAGCAGGATGTCTAATCATTCCACTAAGCAGGATGTCTAATCATTCCACTAAGCAGGATGGCTTGCCGTTCCACTAAGCAGGATGGCTTGCCATTCCACTAAGCAGGATGCCTTATCGTTCCACTAAGCAGGATGCCTTATCATTCCACTAAGCAGGATGCCTTGCCATTCCACTAAGCAGGATGCCTTGCCATTCCACTAAGCAGGAAGCCTTATCATTCCACTAAGAAGGATGCCTTGCCATTCCACTAAGCAGGATGCCTTGCCATTCTACTAAGCAGGATGCCTTGCCATTCCACTAAGCAGGAAGCCTTATCATTCCACTGAGAAGGATGCCTTGCCATTCCACTGAGCAGGATGCCTTGCCATTCTACTAAGCAGGATGCCTTGCCATTCCACTAAGCAGGATAACTTGTCATTCTACTAAGCAGGATGGCTTATCATTCTACTAAGCAGGATGCCTTATCATTCCACTAAGCAGGATGCCTTATCATTCTACTAAGCAGGATGCCTTGCCATTCCACTAAGGATAATGCCTTATCATTCTACTAAGCAGGATGCCTTGCCATTCTACTAAGCAGGATGCCTTGCCATTCTACTAAGCAGGATGCCTTGCCATTCCACTAAACAGGATGCCTTGCCATTCCACTAAGCATAATGCCTTATCAGTCCACTAAGCAGGAAGCCTTATCATTCCACTAAGCAGGATGCCTTGCCATTCCACTAAGCAGGATGCCTTGCCATTCCACTGAGCAGGATGCCTTGCCATTCCACTAAGCAGGATGCCTTATCATTCCACTGAGCAGGATGCCTTGCCATTCCACTAAGCAGGATGCCTTATCATTCCACTGAGCAGGATGCCTTGCCATTCCACTAAGCAGGATGCCTTGCCATTCCACTAAGCAGGATGCCTTGTCATTCCACTGAGCAGGATGCCTTGCCATTTCACTAAGCAGGATGCCTTGCCATTCCACTAAGCAGGATGCCTTATCATTCCACTAAGCAGGATGCCTTGCCATTCCACTAAGCAGGATGGCTTGCCGTTCCACTAAGCAGGATGGCTTGCCGTTCCACTAAGCAGGATGCCTTATCGTTCCACTAAGCAGGATGCCTTATCATTCCACTAAGAAGGATGCCTTGCCATTCTACTAAGCAGGATGCCTTGCCATTCCACTAAGCAGGAAGCCTTATCATTCCACTAAGCAGGATGCCTTGCTATTCCACTGAGCAGGATGCCTTGCCATTCTACTAAGCAGGATGCCTTGCTATTCCACTAAGCAGGATGCCTTGCCATTCTACTAAGCAGGATGCCTTATCATTCTACTAAGCAGGATGCCTTATCATTCCACTAAGCAGGATGCCTTATCATTCCACTGAGCAGGATGCCTTGCCATTCCACTAAGCAGGATGCCTTGCCATTCCACTAAGCAGGATGCCTTGCCATTCCACTAAGCAGGATGCCTTATCATTCCACTGAGCAGGATGCCTTGCCATTCCACTAAGCAGGATGCCTTATCATTCCACTGAGCAGGATGCCTTGCCATTCCACTAAGCAGGATGCCTTGCCATTCCACTAAGCAGGATGCCTTGCCATTCCACTAAGCAGGATGCCTTATCATTCCACGAAGCAGGATGCCTTGCCATTCCACTAAGCAGGATGCCTTATCATTCCACTGAGCAGGATGCCTTGCCATTCCACTAAGCAGGATGCCTTATCATTCCACTGAGCAGGATGCCTTGCCATTCCACTAAGCAGGATGCCTTGCCATTCCACTGAGCAGGATGCCTTATCATTCCACTAAGCAGGATGCCTTATCATTCCACTGAGCAGGATGCCTTGCCATTCCACTAAGCAGGATGCCTTATCATTCCACTGAGCAGGATGCCTTGCCATTCCACTAAGCAGGATGCCTTGCCATTCCACTAAGCAGGATGCCTTGTCATTCCACTGAGCAGGATGCCTTGCCATTCCACTAAGCAGGATGCCTTATCGTTCCACTAAGCAGGATGCCTTATCATTCCACTAAGAAGGATGCCTTGTCATTCTACTAAGCAGGATGCCTTGCCATTCCACTAAGCAGGAAGCCTTATCATTCCACTAAGCAGGATGCCTTGCTATTCCACTGAGCAGGATGCCTTGCCATTCTATTAAGCAGGATGCCTTGCTATTCCACTAAGCAGGAGGCCTTGCCATTCTACTAAGCAGGATGCCTTATCATTCTACTAAGCAGGATGCCTTATCATTCCACTAAGCAGGATACCTTATCATTCCACTAAGCAGGATGCCTTATCATTCCACTGAGCAGGATGCCTTGCCATTCCACTAAGCAGGATGCCTTATCATTCCACTGAGCAGGATGCCTTATCATTCCACTAAGCAGGATGGCTTGCCGTTCCACTAAGCAGGATGGCTTGCCGTTCCACTAAGCAGGATGCCTTATCGTTCCACTAAGCAGGATGCCTTATCATTCCACTAAGAAGGATGCCTTGCCATTCTACTAAGCAGGATGCCTTATCATTCCACTAAGCAGGATGCCTTGCTATTCCACTGAGCAGGATGCCTTGCCATTCTACTAAGCAGGATGCCTTGCTATTCCACTAAGCATAATGCCTTATCATTCTACTAAGCAGGATGCCTTATCATTCCACTAAGCAGGATGGCTTGCCATTCTACTAAGCAGGATGCCTTGCCATTCCACTAAACAGGATGCCTTGCCATTCCACTAAGCATAATGCCTTGCCATTCCACTGAGCAGGATGCCTTGCCATTCCACTAAGCAGGATGCATTATCATTCCACTGAGCAGGATGCCTTGCCATTCCACTAAGAAGGATGCCTTGTCATTCCACTGAGCAGGATGCCTTGCCATTCCACTAAGCAGGATGCCTTGCCATTCCACTAAGCAGGATGCCTTATCATTCAACTAAGCAGGATGCCTTGCCATTCCACTAAGCAGGATGCCTTGCCATTCCACTAAGCAGGATGCCTTATCATTCCACGAAGCAGGATGCCTTGCCATTCCACTAAGCAGGATGCCTTATCATTCCACTGAGCAGGATGCCTTGCCATTCCACTAAGCAGGATGCCTTATCATTCCACTGAGCAGGATGCCTTGCCATTCCACTAAGCAGGATGCCTTGCCATTCCACTGAGCAGGATGCCTTATCATTCCACTAAGCAGGATGCCTTATTTCTCCACTGAGCAGGATGCCTTGCCATTCCACTAAGCAGGATGCCTTATCATTCCACTGAGCAGGATGCCTTGCCATTCCACTAAGCAGGATGCCTTGCCATTCCACTAAGCAGGATGCCTTGTCATTCCACTGAGCAGGATGCCTTGCCATTCCACTAAGCAGGATGCCTTATCGTTCCACTAAGCAGGATGCCTTATCATTCCACTAAGAAGCATGCCTTGCCATTCTACTAAGCAGGATGCCTTGCCATTCCACTAAGCAGGAAGCCTTATCATTCCACTAAGCAGGATGCCTTGCTATTCCACTGAGCAGGATGCCTTGCCATTCTACTAAGCAGGATGCCTTGCTATTCCACTAAGCAGGATGCCTTGCCATTCTACTAAGCAGGATGCCTTATCATTCTACTAAGCAGGATGCCTTATCATTCCACTAAGCAGGATGCCTTATCATTCCACTGAGCAGGATGCCTTGCCATTCCACTAAGCAGGATGCCTTGCCATTCCACTGAGCAGGATGCCTTATCATTCCACTAAGCAGGATGCCTTATCATTCCACTGAGCAGGATGCCTTGCCATTCCACTAAGCAGGATGCCTTATCATTCCACTGAGCAGGATGCCTTGCCATTCCACCAAGCAGGATGCCTTGCCATTCCACTAAGCAGGATGCCTTGTCATTCCACTGAGCAGGATGCCTTGCCATTCCACTAAGCAGGATGCCTTATCGTTCCACTAAGCAGGATGCCTTATCATTCCACTAAGAAGGATGCCTTGCCATTCTACTAAGCAGGATGCCTTGCCATTCCACTAAGCAGGAAGCCTTATCATTCCACTAAGCAGGATGCCTTGCTATTCCACTGAGCAGGATGCCTTGGCATTCTACTAAGCAGGATGCCTTGCTATTCCACTAAGCAGGATGCCTTGCCATTCTACTAAGCAGGATGCCTTATCATTCTACTAAGCAGGATGCCTTATCATTCCACTAAGCAGGATGCCTTATCATTCCACTGAGCAGGATGCCTTGCCATTCCACTAAGCAGGATGCCTTGCCATTCCACTAAGCAGGATGCCTTATCATTCCACTGAGCAGGATGCCTTGCCTTTCCACCAAGCAGGATGCCTTGCCATTCCACTAAGCAGGATGCCTTGTCATTCCACTGAGCAGGATGCCTTGCCATTCCACTAAGCAGGATGCCTTATCGTTCCACTAAGCAGGATGCCTTATCATTCCACTAAGAAGGATGCCTTGCCATTCTACTAAGCAGGATGCCTTGCCATTCCACTAAGCAGGAAGCCTTATCATTCCACTAAGCAGGATGCCTTGCTATTCCACTGAGCAGGATGCCTTGCCATTCTACTAAGCAGGATGCCTTGCTATTCCACTAAGCAGGATGCCTTGCCATTCTACTAAGCAGGATGCCTTATCATTCTACTAAGCAGGATGCCTTATCATTCCACTAAGCAGGATGCCTTATCATTCTACTAAGCAGGATGCCTTGCCATTCCACTAAGCAGGATGCCTTGTCATTCCACTAAGCAGGATGGCTTGCCATTCCACTAAGCAGGATGCCTTATCATTCCACTGAGCAGGATGCCTTGCCATTCCACTAAGCAGGATGCCTTGCCATTCCACTAAGCAGGATGCCTTGTCATTCCACTGAGCAGGATGCCTTGCCATTCCACTAAGCAGGATGCCTTGCCATTCCACTAAGCAGGATGCCTTATCATTCCACTGAGCAGGATGCCTTGCCATTCCACTAAGCAGGATGCCTTGCCATTCCACTAAGCATGATGCCTTGTCATTCCACTGAGCAGGATGCCTTGCCATTCCACTAAGCAGGATGCCTTGCCATTCCACTAAGCAGGATGCCTTATCATTCCACTAAGCAGGATGCCTTGCCATTCCACTAAGCAGGATGCCTTATCATTCCACTAAGCAGGATGCCTTGCCATTCCACTAAGCAGGATGCCTTATCATTCCACGAAGCAGGATGCCTTATCATTCCACTAAGCAGGATGCCTTGTCATTCCACTAAGCAGGATGCCTTGCCATTCCACTAAGCAGGATGCCTTGCCATTCCACTGAGCAGGATGCCTTGCCATTCCACTAAGCAGGATGCCTTGGCATTCCACTAAGCAGGATACCTTATCATTCCATGAAGCAGGATGCCTTATCATTCCACTAAGCAAGATGCCTTGTCATTCCACTAAGCAGGATGCCTTGGCATTCCACTAAGCAGGATACCTTATCATTCCATGAAGCAGGATGCCTTATCATTCCACTAAGCAAGATGCCTTGTCATTCCACTGAGCAGGATGCCTTGCCATTCCACTAAGCAGGATGATTTGCCATTCCACTAAGCAGGCTGCCTTATCATTCCACTAAGCAGGATGCCTTGCCATTCCATTAAGCAGGATGCCTTGCCATTCCACTAAGCAGGATGCCTTATCATTCCACTAAGCAGGATGGCTTGCCGTTCCACTAAGCAGGATGGCTTGCCGTTCCACTAAGCAGGATGCCTTATCGTTCCACTAAGCAGGATGCCTTATCATTCCACGAAGCAGGATGCCTTGCCATTCCACTAAGCAGGATGCCTTGCCATTCTACTAAGCAGGATGCCTTGCCATTCCACTAAGCAGGAAGCATTATCATTCCACTAAGAAGGATGCCTTGCCATTCCACTAAGCAGGATGCCTTGCAATTCTACTAAGCAGGATGCCTTGCCATTCCACTAAGCAGGAAGCCTTATCATTCCACTAAGAAGGATGCCTTGCCATTCCACTGAGCAGGATGCCTTGCCATTCTACTAAGCAGGATGCCTTGCCATTCCACTAAGCAGGATGCCTTGTCATTCTACTAAGCAGGATGCCTTATCATTCTACTAAGCAGAATGCCTTATCATTCTACTAAGCAGGATGCCTTGCCATTCCACTAAGCAGGATGCCTTATCATTCTACTAAGCAGGATGCCTTATCATTCTACTAAGCAGGATGCCTTATCATTCCACTAAGCAGGATGCCTTATCATTCCACTGAGCAGGATGCCTTGCCATTCCACTAAGCAGGATGCCTTATCATTCCACTGAGCAGGATGCCTTGCCTTTCCACCAAGCAGGATGCCTTGCCATTCCACTAAGCAGGATGCCTTGTCATTCCACTGAGCAGGATGCCTTGCCATTCCACTAAGCAGGATGCCTTATCGTTCCACTAAGCAGGATGCCTTATCATTCCACTAAGAAGGATGCCTTGCCATTCTACTAAGCAGGATGCCTTGCCATTCCACTAAGCAGGAAGCCTTATCATTCCACTAAGCAGGATGCCTTGCTATTCCACTGAGCAGGATGCCTTGCCATTCTACTAAGCAGGATGCCTTGCTATTCCACTAAGCAGGATGCCTTGCCATTCTACTAAGCAGGATGCCTTATCATTCTACTAAGCAGGATGCCTTATCATTCCACTAAGCAGGATGCCTTATCATTCCACTGAGCAGGATGCCTTGCCATTCCACTAAGCAGGATGCCTTGCCATTCCACTAAGCAGGATGCCTTATCATTCCACTGAGCAGGATGCCTTGCCATTCCACTAAGCAGGATGCCTTGCCATTCCACTAAGCAGGATGCCTTGTCATTCCACTGAGCAGGATGCCTTGCCATTCCACTAAGCAGGATGCCTTATCATTCCACTAAGCAGGATGCCTTATCATTCCACTAAGAAGGATGCCTTGCCATTCCACTAAGCAGGATGCCTTGCCATTCCACTAAGCAGGATGCCTTATCATTCCACTAAGCAGGATGCCTTGCTATTCCACTGAGCAGGATGCCTTGCCATTCTACTAAGCAGGATGCCTTGCTATTCCACTAAGCAGGATGCCTTGCCATTCTACTAAGCAGGATGCCTTATCATTCTACTAAGCAGGATGCCTTATCATTCCACTAAGCAGGATGCCTTATCATTCTACTAAGCAGGATGCATTGCCATTCCACTAAGCATAATGCCTTATCATTCTACTAAGCAGGATGGCTTGCCATTCCACTAAGCAGGATGCCTTATCATTCCACTGAGCAGGATGCCTTGCCATTCCACTAAGCAGGATGCCTTGCCATTCCACTAAGCATGATGCCTTGTCATTCCACTGAGCAGGATGCCTTGCCATTCCACTAAGCAGGATGCCTTGCCATTCCACTAAGCAGGATGCCTTATCATTCCACTGAGCAGGATGCCTTGCCATTCCACTAAGCAGGATGCCTTGCCATTCCACTAAGCATGATGCCTTGTCATTCCACTGAGCAGGATGCCTTGCCATTCCACTAAGCAGGATGCCTTGCCATTCAACTAAGCAGGATGCCTTATCATTCCACTAAGCAGGATGCCTTGCCATTCCACTAAGCAGGATGGCTTGCCGTTCCACTAAGCAGGATGCCTTATCGTTCCACTAAGCAGGATGCCTTGCCATTCTACTAAGCAGGATGCCTTGCCATTCTACTAAGCAGGATGCATTGCCATTCCACTAAACAGGATGCCTTGCCATTCCACTAAGCAGGATGCCTTATCATTCCACTGAGCAGGATGCCTTGCCATTCCACTAAGCAGGATGCCTTGCCATTCCACTAAGCAGGATGCCTTGCCATTCCACTAAGCAGGATGCCTTGTCATTCCACTGAGCAGGATGCCTTGCCATTCCACTAAGCAGGATGCCTTGCCATTCCACTAAGCAGGATGCCTTATCATTCAACTAAGCAGGATGCCTTGCCATTCCACTAAGCAGGATGCCTTGCCATTCCACTAAGCAGGATGCCTTGCCATTCCAATAAGCAGGATGGCTTGCCATTCCACTAAGCAGGATGCCTTATCATTCCACTAAGCAGGATGACTTATCATTCCACTAAGCAGGATGCCTTGCCATTCCACTAAGCAGGATGCCTTGCCATTCCACTAAGCAGGATGCCTTGCCATTCCACTGAGCAGGATGCCTTGCCATTCCACGGAGCAGGATGCCTTGCCATTCTACTAAGCAGGATGCCTTGCCATTCCACTAAGCAGGATGCCTTGTCATTCTGCTAAGCAGGATGCCTTATCATTCTACTAAGCAGGATTTCTTATCATTCCACTAAGCAGGATGCCTTATCATTCCACTAAGCAGGATGCCTTCCCATTCCACTAAGCATAATGCCTTATCATTCTACTAAGCAGGATTCCTTGCCATTCTACAAAGCAGGATACCTTGCCATTCTACTAAGCAGGATGCCTTGCCATTCCACTAAGCAGGATGCCTTGCCATTCCACTGAGCAGGATGCCTTGCCATTCCACTAAGCAGGATGCCTTATCATTCCACTGAGCAGGATGCCTTGCCATTCCACTAAGCAGGATGCCTTATTATTCCACTGAGCAGGATGCCTTGCCATTCCACTAAGCAGGATGCCTTGCCATTCCACTAAGCAGGATGCCTTATCATTCAACTAAGTAGGATGCCTTGCCATTCCACTAAGCAGGATGCCTTATCATTCCACGAAGCAGGATGCCTTGCCATTCCACAAAGCAGGATGCCTTGCCATTCCACAAAGCAGGATGGCTTGCCGTTCCACTAAGCAGGATGGCTTGCCGTTCCACTAAGCAGGAAGCCTTATCATTCCACTAAGCAGGATGCCTTGCTATTCCACTGAGCAGGATGCCTTGCCATTCCACTAAGCAGGATGCCTTGCCATTCCACTAAGCAGGATGCCTTGCCATTCCACTAAGCAGGATGCCTTTTCATTCCACTGAGCAGGATGCCTTGCCATTCCACTAAGCAGGATGCCTTGCCATTCCACTAAGCAGGATGCCTTATCATTCAACTAAGCAGGATGCCTTGCCATTCCACTAAGCAGGATGCCTTGCCATTCCACTAAGCAGGATGCCTTATCATTCCACGAAGCAGGATGCCTTGCCATTCCACTAAGCAGGATGCCTTATCATTCCACTGAGCAGGATGCCTTGCCATTCCACTAAGCAGGATGCCTTATCATTCCACTGAGCAGGATGCCTTGCCATTCCACTAAGCAGGATGCCTTGCCATTCCACTAAGCAGGATGCCTTGTCATTCCACTGAGCAGGATGCCTTGCCATTCCACTAAGCAGGATGGCTTGCCATTCCACTAAGCAGGATGCCTTATCATTCCACTAAGCAGGATGCCTTGCCATTCCACTAAGCAGGATGCCTTGCCATTCCACTAAGCAGGATGCCTTATCATTCCACGAAGCAGGATGCCTTATCATTCCACTAAGCAGGATGCCTTGTCATTCCACTAAGCAGGATGCCTTGCCATTCCACTGAGCAGGATGCCTTGCCATTCCACTGAGCAGGATGCCTTGCCATTCCACTAAGCAGGATGCCTTGGCATTCCACTAAGCAGGATACCTTATCATTCCACTAAGCAGGATGCCTTGCCATTCCACAAGCAGGATGCCTTGCCATTCCACTAAGCAGGATACCTTATCATTCCACTAAGCAGGATGCCTTGCCATTCCACAAGCAGGATGCCTTGCCATTCCACAAGCAGGATGCCTTGCCATTCCACTAAGCAGGATGCCTTGCATTCCACTAAGCAGGATCCCTTGCCGTTCCACTAAGCAGGATGCTTTGCCATTCCACTAAGCAGGATACCTTATCATTCCACGAAGCAGGATGCCTTATCATTCCACTAAGCAGGATGCCTTGTCATTCCACTGAGCAGGATGTCTTGCCATTCCACTAAGCAGGATGCCTTGCCATTCCACTGAGCAGGATGCCTTGCCATTCCACTAAGCAGGATGCCTTGGCATTCCACTAAGCAGGATACCTTATCATTCCACTAAGCAGGATGCCTTGCCATTCCACAAGCAGGATGCCTTGCCATTCCACTAAGCAGGATACCTTATCATTCCACTAAGCAGGATGCCTTGCCATTCCACTAAGCAGGATGCCTTGCCATTCCACTAAGCAGGATGCCTTATCATTCAACTAAGCAGGATGCCTTGCCATTCCACGAAGCAGGATGCCTTGCCATTCCACTAAGCAGGATGGCTTAACGTTCCAATAAGCAGGATGGCTTGCCGTTCCACTAAGCAGGATGCCTTATCGTTCCACTAAGCAGGATGACTTATCATTCCACTAAGCAGGATGCCTTGCCATTCCACAAAGCAGGATGCCTTGCCATTCCACTAAGCAGGATGCCTTGCCATTCCACTGAGCAGGATGCCTTGCCATTCCACGGAGCAGGATGCCTTGCCATTCTACTAAGCAGGATGCCTTGCCATTCCACTAAGCAGGATGCCTTGTCATTCTGCTAAGCAGGATGCCTTATCATTCTACTAAGCAGGATTTCTTATCATTCCACTAAGCAGGATGCCTTATCATTCTACTAAGCAGGATGCCTTCCCATTCCACTAAGCATAATGCCTTATCATTCTACTAAGCAGGATGCCTTGCCATTCTACAAAGCAGGATGCCTTGCCATTCTACTGAGCAGGATGCCTTGCCATTCCACTAAGCAGGATGCCTTGCCATTCCACTGAGCAGGATGCCTTGCCATTCCACTAAGCAGGATGCCTTATCATTCCACTGAGCAGGATGCCTTGCCATTCCACTAAGCAGGATGCCTTATTATTCCACTGAGCAGGATGCCTTGCCATTCCACTAAGCAGGATGCCTTGCCATTCCACTAAGCAGGATGCCTTGTCATTCCACTGAGCAGGATGCCTTGCCATTCCACTAAGCAGGATGCCTTGCCATTCCACTAAGCAGGATGCCTTATCATTCAACTAAGCAGGATGCCTTATCATTCCACGAAGCAGGATGCCTTGCCATTCCACAAAGCAGGATGGCTTGCCGTTCCACTAAGCAGGATGGCTTGCCGTTCCACTAAGCAGGAAGCCTTATCATTCCACTAAGCAGGATGCCTTGCTATTCCACTGAGCAGGATGCCTTGCCATTCCACTAAGCAGGATGCCTTGCCATTCCACTAAGCAGGATGCCTTGCCATTCCACTAAGCAGGATGCCTTTTCATTCCACTGAGCAGGATGCCTTGCCATTCCACTAAGCAGGATGCCTTGCCATTCCACTAAGCAGGATGCCTTGCCATTCCACTAAGCAGGATGCCTTGCCATTCCACTAAGCAGGATGCCTTGCCATTCCACTAAGCAGGATGCCTTATCATTCCACTAAGCAGGATGCCTTGCCATTCCACTAAGCAGGATGCCTTGCCATTCCACTAAGCAGGATGCCTTATCATTCCACGAAGCAGGATGCCTTATCATTCCACTAAGCAGGATGCCTTGTCATTCCACTAAGCAGGATGCCTTGCCAATCCACTAAGCAGGATGCCTTGCCATTCCACTGAGCAGGATGCCTTGCCATTCCACCAAGCAGGATGCCTTGGCATTCCACTAAGCAGGATACCTTATCATTCCACTAAGCAGGATGCCTTGCCATTCCACAAGCAGGATGCCTTGCCATTCCACTAAGCAGGATACCTTATCATTCCACTAAGCAGGATGCCTTGCCATTCCACAAGCAGGATGCCTTGCCATTCCACAAGCAGGATGCCTTGCCATTCCACTAAGCAGGATGCCTTGCCATTCCACTAAGCAGGATCCCTTGCCGTTCCACTAAGCAGGATGCTTTGCCATTCCACTAAGCAGGATGCTTTGCCATTCCACTAAGCAGGATACCTTATCATTCCACGAAGCAGGATGCCTTATCATTCCACTAAGCAGGATGCCTTATCATTCCACGAAGCAGGATGCCTTATCATTCCACTAAGCAGGATGCCTTGTCATTCCACTAAGCAGGATGCCTTGCCAATCCACTAAGCAGGATGCCTTGCCATTCCACTGAGCAGGATGCCTTGCCATTCCACTAAACAGGATGCCTTGGCATTCCACTAAGCAGGATGCCTTGGCATTCCACTAAGCAGGATGCCTTGCCATTCTACTAAGCAGGATACCTTATCATTCCACTAAGCAGGATGCCTTGCCATTCCACAAGCAGGATGCCTTGCCATTCCACAAGCAGGATGCCTTGCCATTCCACTAAGCAGGATGCCTTGCCATTCCACTAAGCAGGATCCCTTGCCGTTCCACTAAGCAGGATGCTTTGCCATTCCACTAAGCAGGATACCTTATCATTCCACGAAGCAGGATGCCTTATCATTCCACTAAGCAGGATGCCTTGTCATTCCACTGAGCAGGATGTCTTGCCATTCCACTAAGCAGGATGCCTTGCCATTCCACTGAGCAGGATGACTTGCCATTACACTAAGCAGGATGCCTTGGCATTCCACTAAGCAGGATACCTTATCATTCCACTAAGCAGGATGCCTTGCCATTCCACAAGCAGGATGCCTTGCCATTCCACTAAGCAGGATACCTTATCATTCCACTAAGCAGGATGCCTTGCCATTCCACAAGCAGGATGCCTTGCCATTCCACTAAGCAGGATGCCTTGCCATTCCACTAAGCAGGATCCCTTGCCGTTCCACTAAGCAGGATGCTTTGCCATTCCACTAAGCAGGATACCTTATCATTCCACGAAGCAGGATGCCTTATCATTCCACTAAGCAGGATGCCTTGTCATTCCACTGAGCAGGATGTCTTGCCATTCCACTAAGCAGGATGCCTTGCCATTCCACTAAGCAGGATGCCTTGCCATTCCACTAAGCAGGATGCCTTATCATTCCACGAAGCAGGATGCCTTATCATTCCACTGAGCAGGATACCTTGCCATTCTACTAAGCAGGATGCCTTGCCATTCCACTGAGCAGGATGCCTTGCCATTCCACTAAGCAGGATGCCTTGGCATTCCACTAAGCAGGATACCTTATCATTCCACTAAGCAGGATGCCTTGCCATTCCACAAGCAGGATGCCTTGCCATTCCCCTAAGCAGGATGCCTTGCCATTCCACTAAGCAGGATGCCTTGCCATTCCACTAAGCAGGATGCCTTATCATTCCACTGAGCAGGAAGCCTTGCCATTCCACAAGCAGGATGCCTTGCCATTCCACTAAGCAGGATGCCTTGCCATTCCACTTAGCAGGATGCCTTGTCATTCCACAAGTAGGATGCCTTGCCATTCCACTAAGCAGGATGCCTTGCCATTCCACTTAGCAGGATGCCTTGTCATTCCACAAGTAGGATGCCTTGCCATTCCACTAAGCAGGATGCCTTGCCATTCTACTAAGCAGGATGCCTTGCCATTCCACTAAGCAGGAAGCCTTATCATTCCACTAAGCAGGATGCATTGCTATTCCACTAAGCATAATGTCTTATCATTCTACTAAGCAGGATGCCTTATCATTCCACTAAGCAGGATGGCTTGCCATTCTACTAAGCAGGATGCCTTGCCATTCCACTAAACAGGATGCCTTACCATTCCACTAAGCATAATGCCTTATCAGTCCACTAAGCAGGAAGCCTTATCATTCCACTAAGCAGGATGCCTTGCCATTCCACTAAGCAGGATGCCTTGCCATTCCACTGAGCAGGATGCCTTGCCATTCCACTAAGCAGGATGCATTATCATTCCACTGAGCAGGATGCCTTGCCATTCCACTAAGCAGGATGCCTTGCCATTCCACTAAGCAGGATGCCTTTTCATTCCACTGAGCAGGATGCCTTGCCATTCCACTAAGCAGGATGCCTTATCATTCAACTAAGCAGGATGCCTTGCCATTCCACTAAGCAGGATGCCTTATCATTCCACTGAGCAGGAAGCCTTGCCATTCCACAAGCAGGATGCCTTGCCATTCCACTAAGCAGGATGCCTTGCCATTCCACTTAGCAGGATGCCTTGTCATTCCACAAGTAGGATGCCTTGCCATTCCACTAAGCAGGATGCCTTGCCATTCCACTAAGCAGGATCCCTTGCCGTTCCACTAAGCAGGATGCTTTGCCATTCCACTAAGCAGGATACCTTATCATTCCACGAAGCAGGATGCCTTATCATTCCACTAAGCAGGATGCCTTGTCATTCCACTAAGCAGGATGTCTTGCCATTCCACTAAGCAGGATGCCTTGCCATTCCACTAAGCTTGATGCCTTATCATTCCACGAAGCAGGATGCCTTATCATTCCACTGAGCAGGATGCCTTGCCATTCTACTAAGCAGGATGCCTTGCCATTCCACTGAGCAGGATGCCTTATCATTCCACGAAGCAGGATGCCTTGCCATTCCACTAAGCAGGATGGCTTAACGTTCCACTAAGCAGGATGGCTTGCCGTTCCACTAAGCAGGATGCCTTATCGTTCCACTAAGCAGGATGCCTTATCATTCCACTAAGCAGGATGCCTTGCCATTCCACTGAGCAGGATGCCTTGCCATTCCACTGAGCAGGATGCCTTGCCATTCTACTAAGCAGGATGCCTTGCCATTCCACTAAGCAGGATGCCTTGTCATTCTGCTAAGCAGGATGCCTTATCATTCTACTAAGCAGGATGCCTTATCATTCCACTAAGCAGGATGCCTTATCATTCTACTAAGCAGGATGCCTTCCCATTCCACTAAGCATAATGCCTTATCATTCTACTAAGCAGGATGCCTTGCCATTCTACTAAGCAGGATGCCTTGCCATTCTACTAAGCAGGATGCCTTGCCATTCCACTAAACAGGATGCCTTGCCATTCCACTAAGCATAATGCCTTATCAGTCCACTAAGCAGGAAGACTTATCATTCCACTAAGCAGGATGCCTTGCCATTCCACTAAGCAGGATGCCTTGCCATTCTACTGAGCAGGATTCCTTGCCATTCCACTGAGCAGGATGCCTTGCCATTCTACTGAGCAGGATGCCTTGCCATTCCACTAAGCAGGATGCCTTATCATTCCACTGAGAAGGATGCCTTGCCATTCCACTAAGCAGGATGCCTTATTATTCCACTGAGCAGGATGCCTTGCCATTCCACTAAGCAGGATGCCTTGTCATTCCACTAAGCAGGATGCCTTGTCATTCCACTGAGCAGGATGCCTTGCCGTTCCACTAAGCAGGATTCCACTAAGCAGGAAGCCTTATCATTCCACTAAGCAGGATGCCTTGCTATTCCACTGAGCAGGATGCCTTGCCATTCCACTAAGCAGGATGCCTTGCCATTCCACTAAGCAGGATGCCTTGCCATTCCACTAAGCAGGATGCCTTTTCATTCCACTGAGCAGGATGCCTTGCCATTCCACTAAGCAGGATGCCTTGCCATTCCACTAAGCAGGATGCCTTGCCATTCCACTAAGCAGGATGCCTTGCCATTCCACTAAGCAGGATGCCTTGCCATTCCACTAAGCAGGATGCCTTATCATTCCACTAAGCAGGATGCCTTGCCATTCCACTAAGCAGGATGCCTTGCCATTCCACTAAGCAGGATGCCTTATCATTCCACGAAGCAGGATGCCTTATCATTCCACTAAGCAGGATGCCTTGTCATTCCACTAAGCAGGATGCCTTGCCATTCCACTAAGCAGGATGCCTTGCCATTCCACTGAGCAGGATGCCTTGCCATTCCACTAAGCAGGATGCCTTAGCATTCCACTAAGCAGGATACCTTATCATTCCACTAAGCAGGATACCTTGCCATTCCACAAGCAGGATGCCTTGCCATTCCACTAAGCAGGATACCTTATCATTCCACTAAGCAGGATGCCTTGCCATTCCACAAGCAGGATGCCTTGCCATTCCACAAGCAGGATGCCTTGCCATTCCACTAAGCAGGATGCCTTGCCATTCCACTAAGCAGGATTCCTTGCCATTCCACTTAGCAGGATGCCTTGTCATTCCACAAGTAGGATGCCTTGCCATTCCACTAAGCAGGATACCTTATCATTCCACGAAGCAGGATGCCTTATCATTCCACTAAGCAGGATGCCTTATCATTCCACGAAGCAGGATGCCTTATCATTCCACTAAGCAGGATGCCTTGTCATTCCACTAAGCAGGATGCCTTGCCAATCCACTAAGCAGGATGCCTTGCCATTCCACTGAGCAGGATGCCTTGCCATTCCACTAAACAGGATGCCTTGGCATTCCACTAAGCAGGATGCCTTGGCATTCCACTAAGCAGGATGCCTTGCCATTCCACTAAGCAGGATGCCTTATCATTCCACTAAGCAGGATTGCCATTCCACAAGCAGGATGCCTTGCCATTCCACAAGTAGGATGCCTTGCCATTCCACTAAGCAGGATGCCTTGCCATTCCACTAAGCAGGATCCCTTGCCGTTCCACTAAGCAGGATGCTTTGCCATTCCACTAAGCAGGATACCTTATCATTCCACGAAGCAGGATGCCTTATCATTCCACTAAGCAGGATGCCTTGTCATTCCACTGAGCAGGATGTCTTGCCATTCCACTAAGCAGGATGCCTTGCCATTCCACTGAGCAGGATGACTTGCCATTACACTAAGCAGGATGCCTTGGCATTCCACTAAGCAGGATACCTTATCATTCCACTAAGCAGGATGCCTTGCCATTCCACAAGCAGGATGCCTTGCCATTCCACTAAGCAGGATACCTTATCATTCCACTAAGCAGGATGCCTTGCCATTCCACAAGCAGGATGCCTTGCCATTCCACTAAGCAGGATGCCTTGCCATTCCACTAAGCAGGATCCCTTGCCGTTCCACTAAGCAGGATGCTTTGCCATTCCACTAAGCAGGATACCTTATCATTCCACGAAGCAGGATGCCTTATCATTCCACTAAGCAGGATGCCTTGTCATTCCACTGAGCAGGATGTCTTGCCATTCCACTAAGCAGGATGCCTTGCCATTCCACTAAGCAGGATGCCTTGCCATTCCACTAAGCAGGATGCCTTATCATTCCACGAAGCAGGATGCCTTATCATTCCACTGAGCAGGATACTTGCCATTCTACTAAGCAGGATGCCTTGCCATTCCACTGAGCAGGATGCCTTGCCATTCCACTAAGCAGGATGCCTTGGCATTCCACTAAGCAGGATACCTTATCATTCCACTAAGCAGGATGCCTTGCCATTCCACAAGCAGGATGCCTTGCCATTCCCCTAAGCAGGATGCCTTGCCATTCCACTAAGCAGGATGCCTTGCCATTCCACTAAGCAGGATGCCTTATCATTCCACTGAGCAGGAACATTCCACAAGCAGGATGCCTTGCCATTCCACTAAGCAGGATGCCTTGCCATTCCACTAAGCAGGATGCCAAGTAGGATGCCTTGCCATTCCACTAAGCAGGATGCCTTGCCATTCCACTAGCAGGATGCCTTGTCATTCCACAGGATGCCTTGCCATTCCACTAAGCAGGATGCCTTGCCATTCTACTAAGCAGGATGCCTTGCCATTCCACTAAGCAGGAAGCCTTATCATTCCACTAAGCAGGATGCATTGCTATTCCACTAAGCATAATGCCTTATCATTCTACTAAGCAGGATGCCTTATCATTCCACTAAGCAGGATTCATTCACTAAGCAGGATGCCTTGCCATTCCACTAAACAGGATGCCTTGCCATTCCACTAAGCATAATGCCTTATCAGTCCACTAAGCAGGAAGCCTTATCATTCCACTAAGCAGGATGCCTTGCCATTCCACTAAGCAGGATGCCTTGCCATTCCACTGAGCAGGATGCCTTGCCATTCCACTAAGCAGGATGCATTATCATTCCACTGAGCAGGATGCCTTGCCATTCCACTAAGCAGGATGCCTTGCCATTCCACTAAGCAGGATGCCTTTTCATTCCAAGCAGGATGCCTTGCCATTCCACTAAGCAGGATGCCTTATCATTCAACTAAGCAGGATGCCTTGCCATTCCACTAAGCAGGATGCCTTATCATTCCACTGAGCAGGAAGCCTTGCCATTCCACAAGCAGGATGCCTTGCCATTCCACTAAGCAGGATGCCTTGCCATTCCACTTAGCAGGATGCCTTGTCATTCCACAAGTAGGATGCCTTGCCATTCCACTAAGCAGGATGCCTTGCCATTCCACTAAGCAGGATCCCTTGCCGTTCCACTAAGCAGGATGCTTTGCCATTCCACTAAGCAGGATACCTTATCATTCCACGAAGCAGGATGCCTTATCATTCCACTGAGCAGGATGCCTTGCCATTCCACTAAGCAGGATGTCTTGCCATTCCACTAAACAGGATATCTAATCATTCCACTAAGCAGGATGTCTTATCATTCCACTAAGCAGGATGCCTTATCATTCCACTGAGCAGGATGCCTTGCCATTCTACTAAGCAGGATGCCTTGCCATTCCACTAAGCAGGATGCCTTATCATTCCACTAAGCAGGATGCCTTGCCATTCCACTAAGCAGGATGGCTTAACGTTCCACTAAGCAGGATGGCTTGCCGTTCCACTAAGCAGGATGCCTTATCGTTCCACTAAGCAGGATGCCTTATCATTCCACTAAGCAGGATGCCTTGCCATTCCACTAAGCAGGATGCCTTGCCATTCCACTGAGCAGGATGCCTTGCCATTCTACTAAGCAGGATGCCTTGCCATTCCACTAAGCAGGATGCCTTGTCATTCTGCTAAGCAGGATGCCTTATCATTCTACTAAGCAGGATGCCTTATCATTCCACTAAGCAGGATGCCTTATCATTCTACTAAGCAGGATGCCTTGCCATTCCACTAAGCATAATGCCTTATCATTCCACTAAGCAGGATGCCTTGCCATTCTACTAAGCAGGATGCCTTGCCATTCTACTAAGCAGGATGCCTTGCCATTCCACTAAACAGGATGCCTTGCCATTCCACTAAGCATAATGCCTTATCAGTCCACTAAGCAGGAAGACTTATCATTCCACTAAGCAGGATGCCTTGCCATTCCACTAAGCAGGATGCCTTGCCATTCTACTGAGCAGGATTCCTTGCCATTCCACTGAGCAGGATGCCTTGCCATTCTACTGAGCAGGATGCCTTGCCATTCCACTAAGCAGGATGCCTTATCATTCCACTGAGAAGGATGCCTTGCCATTCCACTAAGCAGGATGCCTTATTATTCCACTGAGCAGGATGCCTTGCCATTCCACTAAGCAGGATGCCTTGTCATTCCACTAAGCAGGATGCCTTGTCATTCCACTGAGCAGGATGCCTTGCCGTTCCACTAAGCAGGATGGCTTGCCGTTCCACTAAGCAGGAAGCCTTATCATTCCACTAAGCAGGATGCCTTGCTATTCCACTGAGCAGGATGCCTTGCCATTCCACTAAGCAGGATGCCTTGCCATTCTACTAAGCAGGATGCCTTGCCATTCCACTAAGCAGGAAGCCTTATCATTCCACTAAGCAGGATGCCTTGCTATTCCACTAAGCAGGATGCCTTATCATTCCACTAAGCAGGATGCCTTATCATTCCACTAAGCAGGATGCCTTGCCATTCTACTAAGCAGGATGCCTTGCCATTCCACTAAACAGGATGCCTTGCCATTCC
The DNA here is from genome assembly GCF_034236695.1 of Oncorhynchus nerka. NCBI lineage: Eukaryota > Metazoa > Chordata > Actinopteri > Salmoniformes > Salmonidae > Oncorhynchus > Oncorhynchus nerka. The sequence goes on from NC_088401.1 coordinate 59,761,224, forward strand.
ACTAAGCATAATGCCTTATCAGTCCACTAAGCAGGAAGCCTTATCATTCCACTAAGCAGGATGCCTTGCCATTCCACTAAGCAGGATGCCTTGCCATTCCACTGAGCAGGATGCCTTGCCATTCCACTAAGCAGGATGCATTATCATTCCACTGAGCAGGATGCCTTGCCATTCCACTAAGCAGGATGCCTTATCATTCAACTAAGCAGGATGCCTTGCCATTCCACTAAGCAGGATGCCTTATCATTCCACGAAGCAGGATGCCTTGCCATTCCACTAAGCAGGATGCCTTATCATTCCACTGAGCAGGATGCCTTGCCATTCCACTAAGCAGGATGCCTTGCCATTCCACTAAGCAGGATGCCTTATCATTCCACTAAGCAGGATGCCTTGCCATTCCACTAAGCAGGATGCCTTGCCATTCCACTAAGCAGGATGCCTTATCATTCCACGAAGCAGGATGCCTTATCATTCCACTAAGCAGGATGCCTTGTCATTCCACTAAGCAGGATGCCTTGCCATTCCACTAAGCAGGATGCCTTGCCATTCCACTGAGCAGGATGCCTTGCCATTCCACAAGCAGGATGCCTTGCCATTCCCCTAAGCAGGATGCCTTGCCATTCCACTTAGCAGGATGCCTTGTCATTCCACAAGTAGGATGCCTTGCCATTCCACTAAGCAGGATGCCTTGCCATTCCACTAATCAGGATCCCTTGCCGTTCCACTAAGCAGGATGCTTTGCCATTCCACTAAGCAGGATACCTTATCATTCCACGAAGCAGGATGCCTTATCATTCCACTAAGCAGGATGCCTTGTCATTCCACTGAGCAGGATGTCTTGCCATTCCACTAAGCAGGATGCCTTGCCATTCCACTAAGCAGGATGCCTTGCCATTCCACTAAGCAGGATGCCTTATCATTCCTGAAGCAGGATGCCTTATCATTCCACTGAGCAGGATGCCTTGCCATTCCACTAAGCAGGATGCCTTGCCATTCCACTGAGCAGGATGCCTTGCCATTCCACTAAGCAGGATGCCTTGCCGTTCCACAAGCAGGATGCCTTGCCATTCCACTAAGCAGGATGCCTTGCCATTCCACTAAGCAGGATGCCTTGTCATTCTGCTAAGCAGGATGCCTTATCATTCTACTAAGCAGGATGCCTTATCATTCCACTAACAGGATGCCTTATCATTCTACTAAGCAGGATGCCTTCCCATTCCACTAAGCATAATGCCTTATCATTCACTAAGCAGGATGCCTTGCCATTCTACTAAGCAGGATGCCTTGCCATTCTCCTAAGCAGGATGCCTTGCCATTCCACTAAACAGGATGCCTTGCCATTCCACAAAGCATAATGCCTTATCGGTCCACTAAGCAGGAAGACTTATCATTCCACTAAGCAGGATGCCTTGCCATTCCACTAAGCAGGATGCCTTGCCATTCTACTGAGCAGGATGCCTTGCCATTCCACTGAGCAGGATGCCTTGCCATTCTACTGAGCAGGATGCCTTGCCATTCCACTAAGCAGGATGCCTTATCATTCCACTGAGAAGGATGCCTTGCCATTCCACTAAGCAGGATGCCTTATTATTCCACTGAGCAGGATGCCTTGCCATTCCACTAAGCAGGATGCCTTGCTATTCCACTGAGCAGGATGCCTTGCCATTCCACTAAGCAGGATGCCTTGCCATTCCACTAAGCAGGATGCCTTGCCATTCCACTAAGCAGGATGCCTTATCATTCCACACATTCCACAAGCAGGATGCCTTGCCATTCCACTGAGCAGGATGCCTTATCATTCCACTAAGCAGGATGCCTTGCCATTCCACTAAGCACGATGCCTTGCCATTCCACTAAGCAGGATGCCTTATCATTCCACTAAGCAGGATGCCTTGTCATTCCACTAAGCAGGATGCCTTGCCATTCCACTAAGCAGGATGCCTTGCCATTCCACTGAGCAGGATGCCTTGCCATTCCACTAAGCAGGATGCCTTGGCATTCCACTAAGCAGGATACCTTATCATTCCACTAAGCAGGATGCCTTGCCATTCCACAAGCAGGATGCCTTGCCATTCCCCTAAGCAGGATGCCTTGCCATTCCACTAAGCAGGATGCCTTGCCATTCCACTAAGCAGGATGCCTTATCATTCCACTGAGCAGGAAGCCTTGCCATTCCACAAGCAGGATGCCTTGCCATTCCACTAAGCAGGATGCCTTGCCATTCCACTTAGCAGGATGCCTTGTCATTCCACAAGTAGGATGCCTTGCCATTCCACTAAGCAGGATGCCTTGCCATTCCACTAAGCAGGATCCCTTGCCGCCACTAAGCAGGATGCTTTGCCATTCTAAGCACCTTATCATTCCAAGCAGGATGCCTTATCATTCCACTAAGCAGGATGCCTTGTCATTCCACTGAGCAGGATGTCTTGCCATTCCACTAAGCAGGATGCCTTGCCATTCCACTAAGCAGGATGCCTTATCATTCCACGAAGCAGGATGCCTTATCATTCCACTGAGCAGGATGCCTTGCCATTCTACTAAGCAGGATGCCTTGCCATTCCACTGAGCAGGATGCCTTATCATTCCACTGAGAAGGATGCCTTGCCATTCCACTAAGCAGGATGCCTTATTATTCCACTGAGCAGGATGCCTTGCCATTCCACTAAGCAGGATGCCTTGCCATTCCACTAAGCAGGATGCCTTGTCATTCCACTGAGCAGGATGCCTTGCCGTTCCACTAAGCAGGATGGCTTGCCGTTCCACTAAGCAGGAAGCCTTATCATTCCACTAAGCAGGATGCCTTGCTATTCCACTGAGCAGGATGCCTTGCCATTCCACTAAGCAGGATGCCTTGCCATTCCACTAAGCAGGATGCCTTGCCATTCCACTAAGCAGGATGCCTTATCATTCCACTGAGCAGGATGCCTTACCATTCCACAAGCAGGATGCCTTGCCATTCCACTGAGCAGGATGCCTTATCATTCCACTAAGCAGGATGCCTTGCCATTCCACTAAGCACGATGCCTTGCCATTCCACTAAGCAGGATGCCTTATCATTCCACTAAGCAGGATGCCTTGTCATTCCACTAAGCAGGATGCCTTGCCATTCCACTAAGCAGGATGCCTTGCCATTCCACTGAGCAGGATGCCTTGCCATTCCACTAAGCAGGATGCCTTGGCATTCCACTAAGCAGGATACCTTATCATTCCACTAAGCAGGATGCCTTGCCATTCCACAAGCAGGATGCCTTGCCATTCCCCTAAGCAGGATGCCTTGCCATTCCACTAAGCAGGATGCCTTGCCATTCCACTAAGCAGGATGCCTTATCATTCCACTGAGCAGGAAGCCTTGCCATTCCACAAGCAGGATGCCTTGCCATTCCACTAAGCAGGATGCCTTGCCATTCCACTTAGCAGGATGCCTTGTCATTCCACAAGTAGGATGCCTTGCCATTCCACTAAGCAGGATGCCTTGCCATTCCACTAAGCAGGATCCCTTGCCGTTCCACTAAGCAGGATGCTTTGCCATTCCACTAAGCAGGATACCTTATCATTCCACGAAGCAGGATGCCTTATCATTCCACTAAGCAGGATGCCTTGTCATTCCACTGAGCAGGATGTCTTGCCATTCCACTAAGCAGGATGCCTTGCCATTCCACTAAGCAGGATGCCTTATCATTCCACTAAGCAGGATGCCTTATCATTCCACTGAGCAGGATGCCTTGCCATTCTACTAAGCAGGATGCCTTGCCATTCCACTGAGCAGGATGCCTTATCATTCCACTAAGCAGGATGCCATTCCACTAAGCAGGATGGCTTAATTCCACTAAGCAGGATGCTTGCCGTTCCACTAAGCAGGATGCCTTATCGTTCCACTAAGCAGGATGCCTTATCATTCCACTAAGCAGGATGCCTTGCCATTCCACTGAGCAGGATGCCTTGCCATTCCACTAAGCAGGATGCCTTGCCATTCTACTAAGCAGGATGCCTTGCCATTCCACTAAGCAGGATGCCTTGTCATTCTGCTAAGCAGGATGCCTTATCATTCTACTAAGCAGGATGCCTTATCATTCCACTAAGCAGGATGCCTTATCATTCTACTAAGCAGGATGCCTTGCCATTCCACTAAGCATAATGCCTTATCATTCCACTAAGCAGGATGCCTTGCCATTCTACTAAGCAGGATGCCTTCATTCACTAAGCAGGATGCCTTGCCATTCCACTAAGCAGGATGCCTTGCCATTCCACTAAGCAGGACTGCCTTATCATTCCACTAAGCAGGATGCCTTGCCATTCCACTAAGCAGGATGCCTTGCCATTCTAAGCAGGATGCCATTCCACTGAGCAGGATGCCATTCTACTGAGCAGGATGCCTTGCCATTCCACTAAGCAGGATGCCTTATCATTCCACTGAGAAGGATGCCTTGCCATTCCACTAAGCAGGATGCCTTATTATTCCACTGAGCAGGATGCCTTGCCATTCCACTAAGCAGGATGCCTTGTCATTCCACTAAGCAGGATGCCTTGTCATTCCACTGAGCAGGATGCCTTGCCATTCCACTAAGCAGGATGCCTTGCCATTCTACTAAGCAGGATGCCTTATCATTCCACTAAGCAGGATGCCTTGCTATTCCACTGAGCAGGATGCCTTGCCATTCTACTAAGCAGGATGCCTTGCTATTCCACTAAGCAGGATGCCTTGCCATTCCACTAAGCAGGATGCCTTATCATTCCACTAAGCAGGATGCATTGCTATTCCACTAAGCAGGATGCCTTATCATTCCACTAAGCAGGATGCCTTATCATTCCACAGGATGCCTTGCCATTCTACTAAGCAGGATGCCTTGCCATTCCACTAAGCAGGATGCCTTGCCATTCCACTAAGCATAATGCCTTATCAGTCCACTAAGCAGGAAGCCTTATCATTCCACTAAGCAGGATGCCTTGCCATTCCACTAAGCAGGATGCCTTGCCATTCCACTGAGCAGGATGCCTTGCCATTCCACTAAGCAGGATGCATTATCATTCCACTGAGCAGGATGCCTTGCCATTCCACTAAGCAGGATGCCTTGCCATTCCACTAAGCAGGATGCCTTTTCATTCCACAAGCAGGATGCCTTGCCATTCCACTAAGCAGGATGCCTTATCATTCCACTAAGCAGGATGCCTTGCCATTCCACTAAGCAGGAGGATGCCTTGCCATTCCACTAAGCAGGATGCCTTGCCATTCCACTAAGCAGGATGCCTTATCATTCCACTAAGCAGGATGCCTTGTCATTCTGCTAAGCAGGATGCCTTATCATTCTACTAAGCAGGATGCCTTATCATTCCATGAAGCAGGATGCCTTATCATTCCACTAAGCAGGATGCCTTGTCATTCCACTAAGCAGGATGCCTTGCCATTCCACTAAGCAGGATGCCTTGCCATTCCACTGAGCAGGATGCCTTGCCATTCCACTAAGCAGGATGCCTTGGCATTCCACTAAGCAGGATACCTTATCATTCCACTAAGCAGGATGCCTTGCCATTCCACAAGCAGGATGCCTTGCCATTCCCCTAAGCAGGATGCCTTGCCATTCCACTTAGCAGGATGCCTTGTCATTCCACAAGTAGGATGCCTTGCCATTCCACTAAGCAGGATGCCTTGCCATTCCACTAAGCAGGATCCCTTGCCGTTCCACTAAGCAGGATGCTTTGCCATTCCACTAAGCAGGATACCTTATCATTCCACGAAGCAGGATGCCTTATCATTCCACTAAGCAGGATGCCTTGTCATTCCACTGAGCAGGATGTCTTGCCATTCCACTAAGCAGGATGCCTTGCCATTCCACTAAGCAGGATGCCTTGCCATTCCACTAAGCAGGATGCCTTATCATTCCACTAAGCAGGATGCCTTATCATTCCACTAAGCAGGATGCCTTGCCATTCCACTAAGCAGGATGCCTTGCCATTCCACTGAGCAGGATGCCTTGCCATTCCACTAAGCAGGATGCCTTGCCATTCCACTAAGCAGGATGCCTTGCCATTCCACTAAGCAGGATGCCTTGTCATTCTGCTAAGCAGGATGCCTTATCATTCTACTAAGCAGGATGCCTTATCATTCCACTAAGCAGGATGCCTTCCCATTCCACTAAGCATAATGCCTTATCATTCCACTAAGCAGGATGCCTTGCAGGATTGCCATTCTACTAAGCAGGATGCCTTGCCATTCCACTAAACAGGATGCCTTGCCATTCCACTAAGCATAATGCCTTATCAGTCCACTAAGCAGGAAGACTTATCATTCCACTAAGCAGGATGCCTTGCCATTCCACTAAGCAGGATGCCTTGCCATTCTACTGAGCAGGAAGCCTTGCCATTCCACAAGCAGGATGCCTTGCCATTCCACTAAGCAGGATGCCTTGCCATTCCACTTAGCAGGATGCCTTGTCATTCCACAAGTAGGATGCCTTGCCATTCCACTAAGCAGGATGCCTTGCCATTCCATGGATCCCTTGCCGTTCCACTAAGCAGGATGCTTTGCCATTCCACTAAGCAGGATACCTTATCATTCCACGAAGCAGGATGCCTTATCATTCCACTAAGCAGGATGCCTTGTCATTCCACTGAGCAGGATGTCTTGCCATTCCACTAAGCAGGATGCCTTGCCATTCCACTAAGCAGGATGCCTTATCATTCCACGAAGCAGGATGCCTTATCATTCCACTGAGCAGGATGCCTTGCCATTCTACTAAGCAGGATGCCTTGCCATTCCACTGAGCAGGATGCCTTATCATTCCACGAAGCAGGATGCCTTGCCATTCCACTAAGCAGGATGGCTTAACGTTCCACTAAGCAGGATGGCTTGCCGTTCCACTAAGCAGGATGCCTTATCGTTCCACTAAGCAGGATGCCTTATCATTCCACTAAGCAGGATGCCTTGCCATTCCACTGAGCAGGATGCCTTGCCATTCCACTGAGCAGGATGCCTTGCCATTCTACTAAGCAGGATGCCTTGCCATTCCACTAAGCAGGATGCCTTGTCATTCCACTAAGCAGGATGCCTTATCATTTTACTAAGCAGGATGCCTTATCATTCCACTAAGCAGGATGCCTTATCATTCTACTAAGCAGGATGCCTTCCCATTCCACTAAGCATAATGCCTTATCATTTCACTAAGCAGGATGCCTTGCCATTCTACTAAGCAGGATGCCTTGCCATTCTACTAAGCAGGATGCCTTGCCATTCCACTAAAGCAGGATGCCTTGCCATTCCACTAAGCAGGATGCCTTATCAGTCCACATTCATTCCACTAAGCAGGATGTCTTGCCATTCCACTAAGCAGGATGCCTTGCCAGTCTACTGAGCAGGATGCCTTGCCATTCCACTGAGCAGGATGCCTTGCCATTCTACTGAGCAGGATGCCTTGCCATTCCACTAAGCAGGATGCCTTATCATTCCACTGAGAAGGATGCCTTGCCATTCCACTAAGCAGGATGCCTTATTATTCCACTGAGCAGGATGCCTTGCCATTCCACTAAGCAGGATGCCTTGCCATTCCACTAAGCAGGATGCCTTGTCATTCCACTGAGCAGGATGCCTTGCCGTTCCACTAAGCAGGATGGCTTGCCGTTCCACTAAGCAGGAAGCCTTATCATTCCACTAAGCAGGATGCCTTGCTATTCCACTGAGCAGGATGCCTTGCCATTCCACTAAGCAGGATGCCTTGCCATTCTACTAAGCAGGATGCCTTGCCATTCCACTAAGCAGGAAGCCTTATCATTCCACTAAGCAGGATGCATTGCTATTCCACTAAGCATAATGTCTTATCATTCTACTAAGCAGGATGCCTTATCATTCCACTAAGCAGGATGGCTTGCCATTCTACTAAGCAGGATGCCTTGCCATTCCACTAAACAGGATGCCTTGCCATTCCACTAAGCATAATGCCTTATCAGTCCACTAAGCAGGAAGCCTTATCATTCCACTAAGCAGGATGCCTTGCCATTCCACTAAGCAGGATGCCTTGCCATTCCACTGAGCAGGATGCCTTGCCATTCCACTAAGCAGGATGCATTATCATTCCACTGAGCAGGATGCCTTGCCATTCCACTAAGCAGGATGCCTTGCCATTCCACTAAGCAGGATGCCTTTTCATTCCACTGAGCAGGATGCCTTGCCATTCCACTAAGCAGGATGCCTTATCATTCAACTAAGCAGGATGCCTTGCCATTCCACTAAGCAGGATGCCTTGCCATTCCACTAAGCAGGATGCCTTATCATTCCACGAAGCAGGATGCCTTGCCATTCCACTAAGCAGGATGCCTTATCATTCCACTGAGCAGGATGCCTTGCCATTCCACTAAGCAGGATGCCTTATCATTCCACTGAGCAGGATGCCTTGCCATTCCACTAAGCAGGATGCCTTATCATTCCACTGAGCAGGATGCCTTGCCATTCCACTAAGCAGGATGCCTTGCCATTCCACTAAGCAGGATGCCTTATCATTCCACTAAGCAGGATGCCTTGCCATTCCACTAAGCAGGATGCCTTGATTCCACTAAGCAGGATGCCTTATCATTCCACTAAGCAGGATGCCTTGCCATTCCACTAAGCAGGATGCCTTGCCATTCCACTAAGCAGGATGCCTTATCATTCCACTAAGCAGGATGCCTTATCATTCCACTAAGCAGGATGCCTTGTCATTCCACTTGCCATTCCACTAAGCAGGATGCCTTGCCATTCCACTGAGCAGGATGCCTTGCCATTCCACTAAGCAGGATGCCTTGGCATTCCACTAAGCAGGATACCTTATCATTCCACTAAGCAGGATGCCTTGCCATTCCACAAGCAGGATGCCTTGCCATTCCCCTAAGCAGGATGCCTTGCCATTCCACTTAGCAGGATGCCTTGTCATTCCACAAGTAGGATGCCTTGCCATTCCACTAAGCAGGATGCCTTGCCATTCCACTAAGCAGGATCCCTTGCCGTTCCACTAAGCAGGATGCTTTGCCATTCCACTAAGCAGGATACCTTATCATTCCACGAAGCAGGATGCCTTATCATTCCACTAAGCAGGATGCCTTGTCATTCCACTGAGCAGGATGTCTTGCCATTCCACTAAGCAGGATGCCTTGCCATTCCACTAAGCAGGATGCCTTGCCATTCCACTAAGCAGGATGCCTTATCATTCCACGAAGCAGGATGCCTTATCATTCCACTGAGCAGGATGCCTTGCCATTCCACTAAGCAGGATGCCTTGCCATTCCACTGAGCAGGATGCCTTGCCATTCCACTAAGCAGGATGCCTTGCCGTTCCACAAGCAGGATGCCTTGCCATTCCACTAAGCAGGATGCCTTGCCATTCCACTAAGCAGGATGCCTTGTCATTCTGCTAAGCAGGATGCCTTATCATTCTACTAAGCAGGATGCCTTATCATTCCACTAAGCAGGATGCCTTATCATTCTACTAAGCAGGATGCCTTCCCATTCCACTAAGCATAATGCCTTATCATTCTACTAAGCAGGATGCCTTGCCATTCTACTAAGCAGGATGCCTTGCCATTCTACTAAGCAGGATGCCTTGCCATTCCACTAAACAGGATGCCTTGCCATTCCACTAAGCATAATGCCTTATCAGTCCACTAAGCAGGAAGACTTATCATTCCACTAAGCAGGATGCCTTGCCATTCCACTAAGCAGGATGCCTTGCCATTCTACTGAGCAGGATGCCTTGCCATTCCACTAAGCAGGATGCCTTGCCATTCTACTGAGCAGGATGCCTTGCCATTCCACTAAGCAGGATGCCTTATCATTCCACTGAGAAGGATGCCTTGCCATTCCACTAAGCAGGATGCCTTATTATTCCACTGAGCAGGATGCCTTGCCATTCCACTAAGCAGGATGCCTTGCCATTCCACTAAGCAGGATGCCTTGTCATTCCACTGAGCAGGATGCCTTGCCGTTCCACTAAGCAGGATGGCTTGCCGTTCCACTAAGCAGGAAGCCTTATCATTCCACTAAGCAGGATGCCTTGCTATTCCACTGAGCAGGATGCCTTGCCATTCCACTAAGCAGGATGCCTTGCCATTCTACTAAGCAGGATGCCTTGCCATTCCACTAAGCAGGAAGCCTTATCATTCCACTAAGCAGGATGCATTGCTATTCCACTAAGCATAATCTTATCATTCTACTAAGCAGGATGCCTTATCATTCCACTAAGCAGGATGGCTTGCCATTCTACTAAGCAGGATGCCTTGCCATTCCACTAAACAGGATGCCTTGCCATTCCACTAAGCATAATGCCTTATCAGTCCACTAAGCAGGAAGCCTTATCATTCCACTGAGCAGGATGCCTTGCCATTCCACTAAGCAGGATGCCTTGCCATTCCACTAAGCAGGATGCTTTCATTCCACTAAGCAGGATGCCTTGCCATTCCACTAAGCAGGATGCCTTGCCATTCCACTAAGCAGGATCCACATTCAACTAAGCAGGATGCCTTGCCATTCCACTAAGCAGGATGCCTTGCCATTCCACTAAGCAGGATGCCTTATCATTCCACTAAGCAGGATGCCTTGCCATTCCACTAAGCAGGATGCCTTATCATTCCACTGAGCAGGATGCCTTGCCATTCCACTAAGCAGGATGCCTTATCATTCCACTGAGCAGGATGCCTTGCCATTCCACTAAGCAGGATGCCTTATCATTCCACTGAGCAGGATGCCTTGCCATTCCACTAAGCAGGATGCCTTGCCATTCCACTAAGCAGGATGCCTTGCCATTCCACTAAGCAGGATGCCTTATCATTCCACTAAGCAGGATGCCTTGCCATTCCACTAAGCAGGATGCCTTGCCATTCCACTAAGCAGGATGCCTTATCATTCCACGAAGCAGGATGCCTTATCATTCCACTAAGCAGGATGCCTTGTCATTCACTAAGCAGGATGCCTTGCCATTCCACTAAGCAGGATGCCTTGCCATTCCACTGAGCAGGATGCCTTGCCATTCCACTAAGCAGGATGCCTTGGCATTCCACTAAGCAGGATACCTTATCATTCCACTAAGCAGGATGCCTTGCCATTCCACAAGCAGGATGCCTTGCCATTCCCCTAAGCAGGATGCCTTGCCATTCCACTTAGCAGGATGCCTTGTCATTCCACAAGTAGGATGCCTTGCCATTCCACTAAGCAGGATCCCTTGCCGTTCCACTAAGCAGGATGCTTTGCCATTCCACTAAGCAGGATGCTTTGCCATTCCACTAAGCAGGATGCCTTATCATTCCCACAGGATGCCTTATCATTCCACTAAGCAGGATGCCTTGTCATTCCACTAAGCAGGATGTCTTGCCATTCCACTAAGCAGGATGCCTTGCCATTCCACTAAGCAGGATTCATTCCACTAAGCAGGATGCCTTATCATTCCACGAAGCAGGATGCCTTATCATTCCACTGAGCAGGATGCCTTGCCATTCTACTAAGCAGGATGCCTTGCCATTCCACTGAGCAGGATGTCTTGCCATTCCACTAAGCAGGATGCCTTGCCGTTCCACAAGCAGGATGCCTTGCCATTCCACTAAGCAGGATGCCTTGCCATTCCACTAAGCAGGATGCCTTGCCATTCCACTAAGCAGGATGCCTTGCCATTCCACTAAGCAGGATGCCTTGCCATTCCACTAAGCAGGATGCCTTATCATTCCACTGAGCAGGATGCCTTACCATTCCACAAGCAGGATGCCTTGCCATTCCACTGAGCAGGATGCCTTATCATTCCACTAAGCAGGATGCCTTGCCATTCCACTAAGCACGATGCCTTGCCATTCCACTAAGCAGGATGCCTTATCATTCCACTAAGCAGGATGCCTTGTCATTCCACTAAGCAGGATGCCTTGCCATTCCACTAAGCAGGATGCCTTGCCATTCCACTGAGCAGGATGCCTTGCCATTCCACTAAGCAGGATGCCTTGGCATTCCACTAAGCAGGATACCTTATCATTCCACTAAGCAGGATGCCTTGCCATTCCACAAGCAGGATGCCTTGCCATTCCCCTAAGCAGGATGCCTTGCCATTCCACTAAGCAGGATGCCTTGCCATTCCACTAAGCAGGATGCCTTATCATTCCACTGAGCAGGAAGCCTTGCCATTCCACAAGCAGGATGCCTTGCCATTCCACTAAGCAGGATCCCTTGCCATTCCACTTAGCAGGATGCCTTGTCATTCCACAAGTAGGATGCCTTGCCATTCCACTAAGCAGGATGCCTTGCCATTCCACTAAGCAGGATCCCTTGCCGTTCCACTAAGCAGGATGCTTTGCCATTCCACTAAGCAGGATGCCTTGCCATTCCACTAAGCAGGATGCCTTGCCATTCCACTAAGCAGGATGCCTTATCATTCCACTGAGCAGGATGCCTTACCATTCCACAAGCAGGATGCCTTGCCATTCCACTGAGCAGGATGCCTTATCATTCCACTAAGCAGGATGCCTTGCCATTCCACTAAGCAGGATGCCTTGCCATTCCACTAAGCAGGATGCCTTATCATTCCACTAAGCAGGATGCCTTGTCATTCCACTAAGCAGGATGCCTTGCCATTCCACTAAGCAGGATGCCTTGCCATTCCACTGAGCAGGATGCCTTGCCATTCCACTAAGCAGGATGCCTTGGCATTCCACTAAGCAGGATACCTTATCATTCCACTAAGCAGGATGCCTTGCCATTCCACTAAGCAGGATGCCTTGCCATTCCACTAAGCAGGATGCCTTGCCATTCCACTAAGCAGGATGCCTTGCCATTCCACTAAGCAGGATGCCTTATCATTCCACTGAGCAGGAAGCCTTGCCATTCCACAAGCAGGATGCCTTGCCATTCCACTAAGCAGGATGCCTTGCCATTCCACTTAGCAGGATGCCTTGTCATTCCACAAGTAGGATGCCTTGCCATTCCACTAAGCAGGATGCCTTGCCATTCCACTAAGCAGGATCCCTTGCCGTTCCACTAAGCAGGATGCTTTGCCATTCCACTAAGCAGTATACCTTATCATTCCACGAAGCAGGATGCCTTATCATTCCACTAAGCAGGATGCCTTGTCATTCCACTGAGCAGGATGTCTTGCCATTCCACTAAGCAGGATGCCTTGCCATTCCACTAAGCAGGATGCCTTGCCATTCCACTAAGCAGGATGCCTTATCATTCCACGAAGCAGGATGCCTTATCATTCCACTGAGCAGGATGCCTTGCCATTCTACTAAGCAGAATGCCTTGCCATTCCACTGAGCAGGATGCCTTGCCATTCCACTAAGCAGGATGCCTTGCCGTTCCACTAAGCAGGATGCCTTGCCATTCCACTAAGCAGGATGCCTTATCATTCCACTGAGCAGGATGCCTTACCATTCCACAAGCAGGATGCCTTGCCATTCCACTGAGCAGGATGCCTTATCATTCCACTAAGCAGGATGCCTTGCCATTCCACAAGCAGGATGCCTTGCCATTCCACTGAGCAGGATGCCTTATCAGTCCACTAAGCAGGATGCCTTGCCATTCCACTAAGCAGGATGCCTTGCCATTCCACTAAGCAGGATGCCTTGCCATTCCACTAAGCAGGATGCCTTATCATTCCACTGAGCAGGATGCCTTACCATTCCACAAGCAGGATGCCTTATCATTCCACTGAGCAGGATGCCTTATCATTCCACTAAGCAGGATGCCTTGCCATTCCACTGAGCAGGATGCCTTATCATTCCACTAAGCAGGATGCCTTGCCATTCCACTAAGCACGATGCCTTGCCATTCCACTAAGCACAGTTCTGAGCTCTCTGCTGTTGGTTAAGAGGCAGGCTGTCAGAACCACAGTTCTGAGCTCTCTGCTGTTGGTTAAGAGGCAGGCTGTCAGAACCACAGTTCTGAGCTCTCTGCTGTTGGTTAAGAGGCAGGCTGTCAGAACCACAGTTCTGAGCTATCTGCTGCTGGTTAAGAGGCAGGCTGTCAGAACCACAGTTCTGAGCTCTCTGCTGCTGGTTAAGAGGCAGGCTGTCAGAACCACAGTTCTGAGCTCTCTGCTGCTGGTTAAGAGGCAGGCTGTCAGAACCACAATTCTGAGCTCTCTGCTGCTGGTTCAGAGGCAGTGAAAACGCTTCTCCAGAGTCGTAAATCTCTTTGCCAGATATTTTCTTTGATTTCTTTTTTCCTCCTCGCTCTTCAATTTTTCTGTCGTACACCCCATATGAAGGCCAATACTTTTATTTGGCAGTGTCAAAAAGACAGGGGGCAAAGTAAGGAGAGCAAACGTGATTTCATGTTTGAGGGTATAAATTTGTGCACATTTTGTTTCAGTTGGATGTTGTGGCCTCACACTTGTTTCGATGAAAGGCAGGGAGGGAGTCCCCTGGGAATTATTTGGTTCACATGCTCTTTCTTCTTCCATTTTATTATCTGGTCTTGGCACAAGTCACTCCCAGGTTGTGCTGAATTTTCAATTACCACTGACAGAAGTGCCATTTTAAAATCATTTGATGATGTTTGAGAGCATATTTAGCATATTCCAACATAACTCAACAGAAAAGAAACTAGGACAAGTGCCAGACCAGTTCAGAGGACACATTTGTCTTGTTTGTTAGTTAAGATAGCTGCTTTTTAGGCTTCCCAACATGACACTCAATCTCGCCCTCCCCAGACGCCTCGTTATCAGAAGTCACGCCCAAAAAGGTTCTTAACACAGTTCTTAACACATTCTAAATAAGTCTCTCTCTGACACATTCTGATTCCTGTATTCCCAGGCCAAGTCTGTTTCTAGGAGGAGTTGACATGTACACCTCATCGTCCCGAGGCATACGTAACGAGGAGGGAAGAGCTGGCTACTAAGAGCCTGTCCAGCAGGCCTGAGGACCACATGTAACCCCAGTTTGCACAGCCAATTGCACCCCTACTAGGGTAACAGTAACATGAAACACTTAACAGCAGCTTGACAAAGGTCATAAACGGACCAAGGTGTTAAACAGGTGCTGGTAGGGAGAGAGTAGGAGGAAAAAGAGGGGTGAATGAGGGGGTGGAGGACAGGAGAGAGGAGAGAAAGAAGGGGAGAGGGTGAAGGCTTTATGGGGTTCACCAGGCATACTTCGACCTCTCACTCACAGCAGGACGGTGTTGTAATAAATTGCCGGTCGTTAAGGGTCTGGACACCTCTTGGCACCCACTTCAAAAGGGCTCTGAGGTTCTGCCTGTTAGGTTTGGATTAAGCATGGCAAACGGGTCGGGTCACGGTCCAATCGCGGTTTCATACCCCCACATCTGGCTGGCAGCACATTGGCTGAAATTGAGACTTTGTGTCTCTTGATGTTAGCTCGTGACATCTTTATTACCACTCACCGTTACCCATCCATGCACCCACTGACGTTCTGTCATATTCCCATCCTCCCATTCCCCCGACGCTCCCACTCCTCCCAATGATGAAACCTTAATGTTAAACATTTGGGGTGTCTTCCAATCCCTGGTCTTGGGTCTTCAGGTGCTGCTAAGTGGAAACTTGTAAACTAGGTCTTATCGTTGGGCAGTGGTACCGGTCCCATCCATCTTGAACGTTGTGAAGGAAGGAGCTACTGTTGAGACGGCCGGTGCACCTTGTCCACATTACCACAGTGGAGGCCTTTTATGTTGTGCCTATCGATTAATCTAGTTCGTCTACAGTATGAGAGGTCACTGAGGATTTATTGGTTGGCCTCGAAGTGCACCCCTAAGGCCCTCTCTCTCGACCACAACTCATGTGAAAAAGGAGGGGGGGAAAATGATTTGCTTTCAAAAGCTGACCTGCACAGCCACCCCTATAGACATAGTCACCATCTCCACACACATAACAGTCCTGGCATGGACACACTGCTTATTGTAGGTCCCTAACAGGTGCAGAGGCAAACCCTTGAGCCAGGGAAGGTACATAAATTACACGGCAGGCCAAATCACACAGCACTGTTGCCGTGTTAATCTGCCAAGGGCTTTGAAGGCAGGACAAAGAATTATGAATCCACCCTGGGAAGAAAACCTCAGAGACTCAACTGCCACCACCAAAGATGGCCGCCTGGCAAGTTACTGACAAAGCTATAAAAATATATACAAATGAGGTAGGAATTCAAAACATTTGATCAACTGTTACCCCAAAAGAGAAATATTAGTTTCCCACAGTAAATTGTAAATATTAGCAATTTTTGCTATTTATGATTATTATAGGAACAGAATTGATGATTATAGCCTTTATTTTGTAGCTAAATTTCAGCCATGCAAAATACTTTAAATCCAATTTCAGTTCAGTATCAAACCATGTGTGAAAATGTATTAAGTCAATGTGGATGTCATAAGGTGAACGCACCAATTTGTAAGTCGCTCTGGATAAGAGCGTCTGCTAAATGACTTAAATGTAAATGTAAATGTAAATGTTACGCCCTGTTTATGTCTCTATTTGGTTTGGTCAGGGTGTGATTTGGGTGGGCATTCTATGTGTTGTATTTCTTTGTGTTTGGCTGAGTGTGGTTCCCAATCAGAGGCAGCTGTCTATCGTTGTCTCTGATTGGGAATCATACTTAGGTAGCCTTTTTTCCCACCTATGTTGTGGGATCTTGTCTTTGTATTGTTGCTGTTGAGCCCTACAAGGCTGTACGTTTCGTTGGTTCTCGCGTTCTTGTTATCATTAAAGAATATGATTAACCTACCCCATGCTGCATCTTGGTCTAATTCCACCAACGACGATCGTTACACAAGGTTTATCATGAAATTAATCATGTCTTTTGACCACCTCTATGTCAATCATAATGCATGGCCAGAACTATTTGTTGTAAATAGTGCACACAAATTGGTTGGACTTTCACACAGCTTGCATTATTATCACCATGGAATTTCCTGAAATATAAAAAATGGCCACCAAACATGCACAGAACCAACAACCTCATTACATTTGACGTTGACAATGCACATGAATAAACATATCTGTCAGTATGCCAGGTTTAGCCAAAAGGCACATTTTTAACGGCGTATTCCCAACATCAGAGCAGACAGGATGTGGCAGTGACATGGGAGATTGCATTTGGCCTTGGTGATGTCTGCCAGCCGGGCCGGCTGACAGGTGACAGACAGCACATTGTAGGGCAGGGTTGTGATGGGTCTAGTGGTGACGGTGCTCGCGGGGCTCTCCACAGGCTTGTCACTGAGGGGGACAATTCCATGGGCTCGGCCCCCAGGACAGCAGCTCCCCTCCTGGACCTTGGGGCGTTTTGCCATCTCACAGGGCATGTGCTGCAGACAGGCGGGGTGAGGGAGAGGGGGGGGGGGGGGACTTTGGCAGGAGATATAAATCATCTCAATTATGGGCCAACCCCAGTGGACAGGTCACTCTTATCATACCAAAGTTCAAGGTGTTTCCTGGTCAGCCAAGGAGCTTGAAACCAGTGAGTGCAACGTGCTCAGGAGTGTTTGCTTCAGTAAATAAAAGGATGTTGTGATTTGCTTCGATCAAAGTAGTGCTTCCGATTTGAGTCGTTATTGTAACAACCTAACGCTGTGCTCTCGATATGTAAACCAAAGGTATTTTGAAGGCAATTAGGCTAAACATTCATGTATACTCCGATGGTATTTTTTGCATACTTTAGAATAGATCAAAATGCATTCAATTCGTTCACAAAATGAATAGAATACTGGACAGAATATGGACAGAAATGTTAACAAAACATGGAGGATTGTCACACCCACCTAAAATCCTTAATGGATGACTGTCAGCATCAATGTATAGATGACACATGCTGTATATGCCTTTGGCTAGGATGTACACTGAGAAACAAACCACATAGCTGCTTTAATCTTTTCTTCTTTCTTTTCCTTCCATTTTTCTTTTCTTTCGCTAAGGCCTTCTGACTTTTTCTATTCTTTTTATTCTCTATTTATTTTCTTTGTGTGTGTGTGTGTTGTGTGTGTGTGTGTGTGAGGGGAGCCCAGGACAGGGGGAAATTGGTGTAATGAATTTAGGGCGCCCATGCTTGCTGAGGCGAGCCCCCCTCGGTTGCTCGTGGCCATTAATCTTCCGCACTCTGTCAGAGCAAAATCTGCTCACAATAGGAAAAGGGGGAGCTCAAATTGACTACCAATTACGCGGCTGTGAATAAAGGATATGGAGAGAGGGAGAGAGTGAGAGGGAGGGAGGGAGGGCAATATGGTTCAGCGGTAAGTTTTATTTTAACCCTGTGAGTGTGCAGAAGCGTCAGGGCCTGGAGACGGAGAGAGTGTGGAGTCACTCGTGGATAAAGGCCTCTTGGTGAGGCTTGTTCGTTTAGCCTATCCAATGAGATAGCGGATCGGTGGTGATGCACGCCATCATGGGGTACAATGGGCGGCGTGCAATGCCTTTTATAGCCCTGTTCTTGATATCTCTCTCTCGGGGGGGAAGATTGAAAGAAAGTGCACCTCATAATTTTACAACGTTAGTTTTAATATGGCTTTGATGTTGGTTATGGGTTTTGTTGGTTTTGATATGGTGTGGCCTACATTTGAAGTTACAACAACACATCAAAAGGATTTTGCTCTATTAACATGTTCCACCCCAATTTCAGACACAAAAGACAGAATACTCAAAAATGTGAAATTCTCCTGTACCTAGGAGAACCCGCTTTATAGTGAACCCGCTTTTAAGCTAAGATGGTCATACTCCAAGCAATTCCTTTTTCATCACGATTTTCACCTTGTACTATTTTTAACACTTGGGAGTGGAGTATTTATTTAATTTCAATGTGAGAGAAACCTGACAAAATCTCATAATTATCATAGCATAATCCATTCATGACACATTTTTGCTATGGGAGACATTTTCTCCTTTTTAACCACCTTCCAGTTAATTACAGAAGAGTGCACTCGCATGTGTTTCATGCACGTAAGCACAAGATAAGTCAGATGTTTTAATGAAGTTTGACTTTCAAGCATTGAGGCCTTAAATATGAGCCTCTAAGTTATTCCGAGTTTATAATTCTTCTGCAAACTTTCACAGCTAAAATAATACGCTCCAACGCTGTTTGTTGTTGAACTGTGTTCTCTCCATATTTAGGATTTCTTTGAATACTCATTGATGTAAAAATGGCTGGAATGAGACAGCAAGCGTGCAACACATTCTAAGCATGTGGTATATTGAATGTAGCTTATTGTTTTACAGTAGTACTGTAGTTATGGTTCTCTATTTCTAAGTGTGAAGACATTTTGGCTTAATTTGTGGCATTTCTGGATGATCAGATGAGAAGGCCACTAAAGGGGACGATTGATAGTCATGCTGACAGTGTGGCAGGGACTCTGAGATGATAACCAATCGTCTCTTTACTCTCTAACCAGGGTGTTATGAACCCACATACTCCAGGATACTTCAATCTGAATTTGTCCAGACCACTTTCAGGTTGTTTACAGAGATGCCACAGGGTTTATAACACAAGATAGGCGAAATGTGTTTGACTTTCATGTCTCCTCTTAGGCAAATGCCACTACAGCCTTGGGTTGAGCCGACAGTAACAGAGAGCTAGTCCTGTATCTCTCTCCCACCCTGAATCTCCTTCTTGTATCCCCTCTAGTCCTCTGTGTCCACATTTCAAAACACATACAATGATACTCGTAGTGGTACCCTGTAACGTGGCGACCAAGTTGGCCATAGTTGAGTCTCGCCCTGTCAGGTGACAGATGGACGATGTTGTGGAGGGATGGATGAAAGAGTGGCATTATGGTATGTGGAAAATGTCTCAACCTATGGGTCAGGGTCACCTAGGGGTTATGGTCATCCGTTACATGACTTTGTTTGAAATGGTGAAGAAGAAGGGAACACAAAGGAACAAACAGTGGGAAGGTTGTTGAGTGCTCACACATTCCTCCCCCTACAAAACAACACAGCAGGCAAAACACGGAGGATGCTGGTTTCGACTTTGTTGTCATCCTGTGCAAGACTTTTTAACCTCTCTGTTCACTGGAGATGTCCATTTCATAATGACTATATCAAATGTTCAATAGAAAGGGCCCAGTCTCTGATGATCAACCTACAGTACAAGTGGATCATACCATGGAGAGTAAGGTATATATTCCTGTGGTAGTCCATTCAACAGGACCATTGACCAAGACCACACTGCCATCTATTGAATCAAGAGGTCTCTCACTATGGAGAGAATACGGCCATCACAATGGGAGAATCTCAATCGCATACTCCTCGTGTCCTCTCTCCTCTTTCTCAAAACCAAAATATAAATCAATCAAAATATAAGTCATATTTCTTCAAGACCCTGGCAATCCACTGAACAAACCCCACTGAGAATAAACCAATGGCAATGTGAAGTTTAGTTAATATGCAAATCTGCTAGCTTACGACCAAACAAGACAAGTAAAAAGGGGACTGGCTGTTTGCAAACAGGGCCTGTTGCCTTCTCCGCACAACATGGTCAGGGAGAAAGACAGTCCCCGAGACGTGCCCCATGGTGCACTCACACTGAGAGTATTTTCCTAATTCCTTCAAGTGTGAAAGGGGCCTTATTGTGGCAGCCAGAGGGGAAGCTGGGCCAGAGGTACCTATTGCAGCTAGGCGGAGGAGAGGAGGCCAGAGGGACCTATGTAACCAGGTGGAGGAGAGGAGGCCAGAGGTACCTATTGCAGCTAGGCAGAGGAGAGGAGGCCAGAGGGACCTATGTAACCAGGTGGAAGAGAGGAGGCTAGAGGTACCTATTGCAGCTAGGCGGAGGAGAGGAGGCCAGAGGGACCTATGTAACCACGTGGAGGAGAGGAGGCCAGAGGTACCTATTGCAGCTAGGCAGAGGAGAGGAGGCCAGAGGGACCTATGTAACCAGGTGGAGGAGAGGAGGCCAGAGGTACCTATTGCAGCTAGGCGGAGGAGAGGAGGCCAGAGGGACCTATGTAACCAGGTGGATGCAGCTAGGCGGAGGAGAGGAGGCCAGAGGGACCTATGTAACCAGGTGGATGAGAGGAGGCCAGAGGCTATTGCAGCTAGGCGGAGGAGAGGAGGCCAGAGGGATCTATGTAACCAGGTGGAGGAGAGGAGGCCAGAGGTACCTATTGCAGCTAGGCGGAGGAGAGGAGGCCAGAGGGACCTATGTAACCAGGTGGAGAAAAGGAGGCCAGAGGTACCTATGTAACCAGGTGGAGAAGAGGAGGCCAGAGGTACCTATTGCAGCTAGGCGGAGGAGAGGATGCCAGAGGGACCTATGTAACCAGGTGGAGAGGAGGCCAGAGGTACCTATTGCAGCTAGGCGGAGGAGAGGAGGCCAGAGGTACCTATTGCAGCCAGGTGGAGGAGAGGAGGCCAGAGGTACCTATTGCAGCTAGGCGGAGGAGAGGAGGCCAGAGGGACCTATGTAACCAGGTGGAGGAGAGGAGGCCAGAGGTACCTATTGCAGCTAGGCGGAGGAGAGGAGGCCAGAGGGATCTATGTAACCAGGTGGAGGAGAGGAGGCCAGAGGTACCTATTGCAGCTAGGCGGAGGAGAGGAGGCCAGAGGGACCTATGTAACCAGGTGGAGAAGAGGAGGCCAGAGGTACCTATGTAACCAGGTGGAGAAGAGGAGGCCAGAGGTACCTATTGCAGCTAGGCGGAGGAGAGGATGCCAGAGGGACCTATGTAACCAGGTGGAGAGGAGGCCAGAGGTACCTATTGCAGCTAGGCGGAGGAGAGGAGGCCAGAGGTACCTATTGCAGCCAGGTGGAGGAGAGGAGGCCAGAGGTACCTATTGCAAATAGGCGGAGGAGAGGAGGCCAGAGGGACCTATGTAACCAGGTGGAGGAGAGGAGGCCAGAGGTACCTATTGCAGCTAGGCGGAGGAGAGGAGGCCAGAGGGACTTATGTAACCAGGTGGAGGAGAGGAGGCCAGAGGTACCTATTGCAGCTATACGGAGGAGAGGAGGCCAGAGGTACCTATTGCAGACAGGTGGAGGAGAGGAGGCCAGAGGTACCTATTGCAGCTAGGCGGAGGAGAGGAGGCCAGAGGGACCTATGTAACCAGTTGGAGGAGAGGAGGCCAGAGGTACCTATTGCAGCTACGCGGAGGAGAGGAGGCCAGAGGTACCTATTGCAGCCAGGTGGAGAGAGGAGGCCAGAGGTACCTATTGCAGCCAGGTGGAGGAGAGGAGGCCAGAGGTACCTATTGCAGCTAGGCGGAGGAGAGGAGGCCAGAGATACCTATTGCAGCTAGGTGGAGGAGAGGAGGCTAGAGGTACCTATTGCAGCTAGGCGGAGGAGAGGAGGCCAGAGGTACCTATTGCAGCTAGGCGGAGGAGAGGAGGCCAGAGGGACCTATGTAACCAGGTGGAGAAGAGGAGGCCAGAGGTACCTATTGCAGCTAGGCGGAGGAGAGGAGGCCAGAGGGACCTATGTAACCAGGTGGAGAAGAGGAGGCCAGAGGTACCTATTGCAGCTAGGTGGAGGAGAGGAGGCCAGAGGTACCTATTGCAGCCAGGTGGAGGAGAGGAGGCCAGAGGTACCTATGTAACCAGGTGGAGGAGAGGAGGCTAGAGGTACCTATTGCAGCTAGGCGGAAGAGAGGAGGCCAGAGGGACCTATGTAACCAGGTGGAGAAGAGGAGGCCAGAGGTACCTATGTAACCAGGTGGAGAAGAGGAGGCCAGAGGTACCTATGTCACCAGGTGGAGGAGAGGAGGCCAGAGGTACCTATGTAGCCAGGTGGAGGAGAGGAGGCCAGGTGGAGGAGAGGAGGCCAGAGGTACCTATGTAACCAGGTGGAGGAGAGGAGAACAGAGGTACCTATTGCAGCCAGGTGGAGGAGAGGAGGCCAGAGGTACCTATGTAGCCAGATGGAGGAGAGGAGGCCAGAGGTACCAATGTAGCCAGGTGGAGGAGAGGAGGTCAGAGGTACCTATGTAACCAGGTGGAGGAGAGGAGGCCAGAGGTACCTATTGCAGCCAGGTGGAGGAGAGGAGGCCAGAAGTACCTATGTAGCCAGGTGGAGGAGAGGAGGCCAGAGGTACCTATGTAACCAGGTGGAGGAGAGGAGGCCAGAGGTACCTATGTAACCAGGTGGAGGAGAAGAGGCCAGAGGTACCTATGTAGCCAGGTGGAGGAGAGGAGGCCAGAGGTACCTATTGCAGCCAGGTGGAGGAGAGGAGGCCAGAGGTACCTATTGCAGCCAGGTGGAGGAGAGGAGGCCAGAGGTACCTATTGCAGCTAGGCGGAGGAGAGGAGGCCAGAGATACCTATTGCAGCTAGGTGGAGGAGAGGAGGCAGGTGCAGAGGCGGAGGAGAGGAGGCCAGAGGTACCTATTGCAGCTAGGCGGAGGAGAGGAGGCCAGAGGGACCTATGTAACCAGGTGGAGAAGAGGAGGCCAGAGGTACCTATTGCAGCTAGGCGGAGGAGAGGAGGCCAGAGGGACCTATGTAACCAGGTGGAGAAGAGGAGGCCAGAGGTACCTATTGCAGCTAGGTGGAGGAGAGGAGGCCAGAGGTACCTATTGCAGCCAGGTGGAGGAGAGGAGGCCAGAGGTACCTATGTAACCAGGTGGAGGAGAGGAGGCTAGAGGTACCTATTGCAGCTAGGCGGAAGAGGCCAGAGGGATGTAACCAGGTGGAGAAGAGGAGGCCAGAGGTACCTATGTAACCAGGTGGAGAAGAGGAGGCCAGAGGTACCTATGTAACCAGGTGCCACCTATGTCACCAGGTGGAGGAGAGGAGGCCAGAGGTGGAGGAGAGGACCTATTGCAGCCAGGTGGAGGTGGAGGAGAGGAGGCCAGGTGGAGGAGAGGAGGGACCTATGTAACCAGGTGGAGGAGAGGAGGCCAGAGGTACCTATTGCAGCCAGGTGGAGGAGAGGAGGGAGTAGCCAGAGGCCAGAGGACCTATGTAACCAGGTGGAGAGAGAGGCCAGAGGTACCTAGTAACCAGGTAGAGAGAGGAGGCCAGAGGTACCTATTGCAGCCAGGTGGGAGGAGAGGAGGCCAGAGGTACCTATGCAGCCAGGTACCTATTGCAGCCAGGTGGAGGAGAGGAGGCCAGAGGTACCTATGTAACCAGGTGGAGGAGAAGAGGCCAGAGGTACCTAGGTAACCCTATGTAACCAGGTAGAGGAGAAACCAGGTAGGTAGCCAGGTGGAGGAGAGGAGGCCAGAGGTACCTATGTAACCAGGTGGAGGACAGAGAGGAGGCCAGAGGTACCTATGTAACCAGGTACAGACCTAGGTGGAGGAGAAGAGGAGGCCAGAGGTACCTATGTAACCAGGTGGAGAAGAGGAGGCCAGAGGTACCTATGTAACCAGGTGGAGTACCTATGTAAGAGGAGGCCAGAGGTACCTATGTAACCAGGTGGAGAAGAGGAGGCCAGAGGTACCTATGTAACCAGGTGGAGAAGAGAGGCCAGAGGGTAACCAGGTGGAGAAGAGGAGGCCAGAGGTACCTGTAACCAGGTGGAGAAGAGGAGGCCAGGATACCTATGTCAGCCAGGTGGAGGAGAGGAGGGAGGTACCTATGGGAGAGGAGGCCAGAGGTAGGCCAGGAGGCCAGAGATACCAGCCAGGTGGAGAGGAGGCCAGAGGTACCTATTGCAGCCAGGTGAGGAAGCCAGAGGTACCTATGGAGGAGAGGAGAACAGAGGTACCTATTGCAGCCAGGTGGAGGAGAGGAGGCCAGAGGTACCTATGTAGCCAGATGGAGGAGAGGAGGCCAGAGGTACCAATGTAGCCAGGTGGAGGAGAGGAGGTCAGAGGTACCTATGTAACCAGGTGGAGGAGAGGAGGCCAGAGGTACCTATTGCAGCCAGGTGGAGGAGAGGAGGCCAGAAGTACCTATGTAGCCAGGTGGAGGAGAGGAGGCCAGAGGTACCTATGTAACCAGGTGGAGGAGAAGAGGCCAGAGGTACCTATGTAACCAGGTAGAGGAGAGGAGGCCAGAGGTACCTATTGCAGCCAGGTGGAGGAGAGGAGGCCAGAGGTACCTATTGCAGCCAGGTGGAGGAGAGGAGGTCAGAGGTACCTATGCAGCCAGGTGGAGGAGAGGAGGCCAGAGGTACCTATGTAACCAGGTGGAGGAGAAGAGGCCAGAGGTACCTAGGTAACCAGGTGGAGGAGGCCAGAGGTACCTATGTAACCAGGTAGAGGAGAAGAGGCCAGAGGTACCTAGGTAGCCAGGTGGAGGAGAGGAGGCCAGAGGTACCTATGTAACCAGGTGGAGGAGAAGAGGACAGAGGTACCTATGTAATCAGGTGGAGGAGAAGAGGACAGAGGTACCTATGTAATCAGGTGGAGGAGAAGAGGACAGAGGTACCTATGTAACAAGGTGGAAGAGAGGAGGCCAGAGGTACCTATGTAACCAGGTGGAGGAGAAGAGGACAGAGGTACCTATGTAATCAAGTGGAGGAGAAGAGGACAGAGGTACCTATGTAATCAGGTGGAGGAGAAGAGGCCAGAGGTACCTATGTAATCAGGTGGAGGAGAAGAGGACAGAGGTACCTATGTAACCAGGTGGAGGAGAAGAGGACAGAGGTACCTATGTAATCAGGTGGAGGAGAAGAGGCCAGAGGTACCTATGTAATCAGGTGGAGGAGAAGAGGACAGAGGTACCTATGTATCCAGGTGGAGGAGAGGAGGCCAGAGGTACCTATGTAACCAGGTGCAGGAGAAGAGGACAGAGGTACCTATGTAACAAGGTAGAAGAGAGGAGGCCAAGGTAACCAGGTGGAGGAGAAGAGGACAGAGGTACCTATGTAACCAGGTGGAGGAGAGGAGGCCAGAGGTACCTATGTAACCAGGTGGAGGAGAGGATGCCAGAGGTACCTATGTAACCAGGTGGAGGAGAAGAGGACAGAGGTACCTATGTAGCCAGGTGGAGGAGAGGAGGCCAGAGGTACCTATGTAACCAGGTGGAGAAGAGGAGGCCAGAGGTACCTATGTAACAAGGTGGAAGAGAGGAGGCCAGAGGTACCTATGTAACCAGGTGGAGGAGAGGAGGCCAGAGGTACCTATGTAACCAGGTGGAGGAGAAGAGGACAGAGGTACCTATTGCAGCCAGGTGGAGGAGAGGAGGCCAGAGGTACCTATGTAACCAGGTGGAGAAGAGGAGGCCAGAGGTACCTATGTAACCAGGTGGAGAAGAGGAGGCCAGTGGTACCTATGTAACCAGGTGGAGAAGAGGAGGCCAGAGGTACCAATTTAACCAGGTGGAGGAGAGGAGGCCAGAGGTACCTATGTAGCCAGGTGGAGGAGAGGAGGCCAGAGGTACCTATGTAACCAGGTGGAGGAGAAGAGGCCAGAGATACCTATGTAACCAGGTGGAGGAGAGGAGGCCAGAGGTACCTATGTAACCAGGTGGAGGAGAGGAGGCCAGAGGTACCTATGTAACCAGGTGGAGGAGAGGAGGCAAAAGGTACCTATGTAACCAGGCGGAGGAGAGGAGGCAAGAGGTACCTATGTAACCAGGCGGAGGAGAGGAGGCAAGAGGTACCTATGTAACCAGGTGGAAAAGAAGAGGACAGAGGTACCTATGTAGCCAGGTGGAGGAGAGGAGGCCAGAGGTACCTATGTAACCAGGTGGAGAAGAGGAGGCCAGAGGTACCTATGTAACCAGGTGGAGAAGAGGAGGCCAGTGGTACCTATGTAACCAGGTGGAGGAGAGGAGGCAAAAGGTACCTATGTAACCAGGCGGAGGAGAGGAGGCAAGAGGTACCTATGTAACCAGGCGGAGGAGAGGAGGCAAGAGGTACCTATGTAACCAGGTGGAGGAGAGGAGGCCAGAGGTACCTATGTAACCAGGTGGAGGAGAGGAGGCCAGAGATACCTATGTAACCAGGTGGAGGAGAAGAGGACAGAGGTACCTATGTAATCAGGTGGAGGAGAAGAGGCCAGAGGTACCTATGTAATCAGGTGGAGGAGAAGAGGACAGAGGTACCTATGTATCCAGGTGGAGGAGAGGAGGCCAGAGGTACCTATGTAACCAGGTGCAGGAGAAGAGGACAGAGGTACCTATGTAACAAGGTGGAAGAGAGTAGGCCAGAGGTACCTATGTAACCAGGTGGAGGAGAGGATGCCAGAGGTACCTATGTAACCAGGTGGAGGAGAAGAGGACAGAGGTACCTATGCAGCCAGGTGGAGGAGAGGAGGCCAGAGGTACCTATGTAACCAGGTGGAGGAGAGGAGGCCAGAGGTACCTATGTAACAAGGTGGAAGAGAGGAGGCCAGAGGTACCTATGTAACCAGGTGGAGGAGAGGAGGCCAGAGGTACCTATGTAACCAGGTGGAGGAGAGGATGCCAGAGGTACCTATGTAACCAGGTGGAGGAGAAGAGGACAGAGGTACCTATGTAGCCAGGTGGAGGAGAGGAGGCCAGAGGTACCTATGTAACCAGGTGGAGGAGAGGAGGCCAGAGGTACCTATGTAACAAGGTGGAAGAGAGGAGGCCAGAGGTACCTATGTAACCAGGTGGAGGAGAGGAGGCCAGAGGTACCTATGTAACCAGGTGGAGGAGAAGAGGCCAGAGGTACCTATGTAACCAGGTGGAGGAGAAGAGGACAGAGGTACCTATTGCAGCCAGGTGGAGGAGAGGAGGCCAGAGGTACCTATGTAACCAGGTGGAGAAGAGGAGGCCAGAGGTACCTATGTAACCAGGTGGAGAAGAGGAGGCCAGTGGTACCTATGTAACCAGGTGGAGAAGAGGAGGCCAGAGGTACCAATTTAACCAGGTGGAGGAGAGGAGGCCAGAGGTACCTATGTAGCCAGGTGGAGGAGAGGAGGCCAGAGGTACCTATGTAACCAGGTGGAGGAGAAGAGGCCAGAGATACCTATGTAACCAGGTGGAGGAGAGGAGGCCAGAGGTACCTATGTAACCAGGTGGATGAGAGGAGGTCAGATGTACCTATGTAACCAGGTGGAGGAGAGGAGGCAAAAGGTACCTATGTAACCAGGCGGAGGAGAGGAGGCAAGAGGTACCTATGTAACCAGGCGGAGGAGAGGAGGCAAGAGGTACCTATGTAACCAGGTGGAGCAGAGGAGGCCAGAGGTACCTATGTAACCAAGTGGAGGAGAGGAGGCCAGAGATACCTATGTAACCAGGTGGAGGAGAGGAGGCCAGAGGTACCTATGTAACCAGGCGGAGGAGAGGAGGCAAGAGGTACCTATGTAACCAGGTGGAGGAGAGGAGGCAAGAGGTACCTATGTAACCAGGTGGAGAAGAGGAGGCCAGAGGTACCTATGTAACCAGGTGGAGGAGAGGAGGCCAGAGGTACCTATGTAGCGAGGTGGAGGAGAGGAGGCCAGAGGTACCTATTGCAGCCAGGTGGAGGAGAGGAGGCCAGAGGTACCTATGTAACCAGGTGGAGGAGAGGAGGCCAGAGGTACCTATGTAACCAGATGGAGAAGAGGAGGCCAGAGGTACATATGTAGCCAGGTGGAGGAGAAGAGGCCAGAGGTACCTATTTAACCAGGCGGGAGGAGAGGAGGCCAGAGGTACCTATGTAACCAGGTGGAGAAGAGGAGGCCAGAGGTACCTATGTAACCAGGCGGAGGAGGCCAGAGGTACCTATGTAACCAGGTGGAGGAGAGGAGGCCAGAGGTACCTATGTAACCAGGTGGAGAAGAGGAGGCCAGAGGTACCTATGTAACCAGGTGGAGGAGAGGAGGCCAGAGGTACCTATGTAACCAGGTGGAGGAGAGGAGGCAAGAGGTACCTATGTAACCAGGTGGAGGAGAGGAGGCCAGAGGTACCTATGTAACCAGGTGGAGAAGAGGAGGCCAGAGGTACCTATGTAACCAGGTGGAGGAGAGGAGGCCAGAGGTACCTATGTAACCAGGCGGATGAGAGGAGGCCAGAGGTACCTATGTAACCAGGTGGAGAAGAGGAGGCCAGAGGTACCTATGTAACCAGGCGGAGGAGGCCAGAGGTACCTATGTAACCAGGTGGAGGAGAGGAGGCCAGAGGTACCTATGTAACCAGGTGGAGGAGAGGAGGTCAGAGGTACCTATGTAGCCAGGTGGAGGAGAAGAGGACAGAGGTACCTATGTAACCAGGTGGAGAAGAGGAGGCCAGAGGTACCTATGTAACCAGGTGGAGGAGATAAGACCAGAGTTACCTATGTAGCCAGGTGGAGGAGAGGAGGCCAGAGGTACCTATTGCAGCCAGGTGGAGGAGGTGAGGCCAGAGGTACCTAAGTAACCAGGTGGAGGAGAGGAGACTAGAGGTACCTATGTAACCAGGTGGAGGAGAAGAGGCCAGAGGTACCTATGTAACCAGGTGGAGGAGAGGAGGCCAGAGGTACCTATTGCAGCCAGGTGGAGGAGATGAGGCCAGAGGTACCTATGTAACCAGGTGGAGGAGAGGAGGCCAGAGGTACCTATGTAACCAGGTGGAGGAGAGGAGGCCAGAGGTACCTATGTAGCGAGGTGGAGGAGAGGAGGCCAGAGGTACCTATTGCAGCCAGGTGGAGGAGAGGAGGCCAGAGGTACCTATGTAACCAGGTGGAGGAGAGGAGGCCAGAGGTACCTATGTAACCAGATGGAGAAGAGGAGGCCAGAGGTACATATGTAGCCAGGTGGAGGAGAAGAGGCCAGAGGTACCTATTTAACCAGGCGGAGGAGAGGAGGCCAGAGGTACCTATGTAACCAGGTGGAGAAGAGGAGGCCAGAGGTACCTATGTAACCAGGCGGAGGAGGCCAGAGGTACCTATGTAACCAGGTGGAGGAGAGGAGGCCAGAGGTACCTATGTAACCAGGTGGAGAAGAGGAGGCCAGAGGTACCTATGTAACCAGGTGGAGGAGAGGAGGCCAGAGGTACCTATGTAACCAGGTGGAGGAGAGGAGGCAAGAGGTACCTATGTAACCAGGTGGAGGAGAGGAGGCCAGAGGTACCTATGTAACCAGGTGGAGAAGAGGAGGCCAGAGGTACCTATGTAACCAGGTGGAGGAGAGGAGGCCAGAGGTACCTATGTAACCAGGCGGATGAGAGGAGGCCAGAGGTACCTATGTAACCAGGTGGAGAAGAGGAGGCCAGAGGTACCTATGTAACCAGGCGGAGGAGGCCAGAGGTACCTATGTAACCAGGTGGAGGAGAGGAGGCCAGAGGTACCTATGTAACCAGGTGGAGGAGAGGAGGTCAGAGGTACCTATGTAGCCAGGTGGAGGAGAAGAGGACAGAGGTACCTATGTAACCAGGTGGAGAAGAGGAGGCCAGAGGTACCTATGTAACCAGGTGGAGGAGATAAGACCAGAGGTACCTATGTAGCCAGGTGGAGGAGAGGAGGCCAGAGGTACCTATTGCAGCCAGGTGGAGGAGGTGAGGCCAGAGGTACCTAAGTAACCAGGTGGAGGAGAGGAGACTAGAGGTACCTATGTAACCAGGTGGAGGAGAAGAGGCCAGAGGTACCTATGTAACCAGGTGGAGGAGAGGAGGCCAGAGGTACCTATTGCAGCCAGGTGGAGGAGATGAGGCCAGAGGTACCTATGTAACCAGGTGGAGGAGAGGAGGCCAGAGGTACCTATGTAACCAGGTGGAGGAGAGGAGGCCAGAGGTACCTATGTAGCCAGGTGGAGGAGAGGAGGCCAGAGGTACCTATGTAACCAGGTGGAGGAGAAGAGGACAGAGGTATGAAGAGAGGAGGCTATGAAGAGAGGAGGACCACATGGCCCAGCTCCGGCCCTGCTGGGGCCCTGACAGCTGACCAGATGGCAGAAGTATTAGACCAACAAAGGCAATCTAATGAGGGGGACAATGGAGGCCGGGCCAGGGAGGGGAGGGGGTGGTGTGCTGACAGCCACCGTGATGGAGGGATGGCGAGTGAATGACAGAGACAGGCAGGCCTGAAACCCCAAAGAGTCAATACACTTCCCGTCCCTCCCTCCCTCCAACCCTCCCATGTATACATCTCCTTCATGGCCCCACCCCTCCCCCTGGCAGTAATATAGGGGGCTATGACTTTATTACCCCTCATTAACACAAATTAGACCACTTGAGCCCCCTGAATGGAGATGACAAATTGAATTAAGCGTTTGGAAACAAGTCAGTCCCCACCCCGGCCAGCCTGCGACCATATTGCCTTAACATTCAAGGGGGAAGCCATAAAAACCTACTGATGCCTGCTATTATTTGAGCTTCTTTGAGAAGCTGTGAATGGTTAAATTCCTTTGGAAATGATTGGGATACTTTAGCTCCCTGAGTTAAGCTTGGTGTGTTAAGTGAGGATTAATGGTGAGTGTAGCAGATGGTTTGGCCTTAAAAAACGTATGTGCCATCGTAGTGTTTTTAAGGGTTTGCTGAGGGTTCTCTTGTTGTGAGAAAAATGTCAAATATACTGCAAAATATGTCCAAAATTATCAACGAAATGATATCAACTATAGACCTAGGAGAGAATTCACGTAAATGACATTTAGAATTTAAACAGACTTTTTGGTGCACAAATGTTTGATTGCATTAATTTTTTTCAGGGACTTTTTATGGAAATGATATTTAACTAAGCACTAATTGTACAGTGTTTCTTTAAGCCTGTCTTCTAATGGCTGTAGTCTCCGTCCAGTGTGTATCTCAGTTTGTTTATATAGCACCTTTCAACATCAGGATTGTGTAATACTGTGTGTAGGAGTTCTGGCTGAAATCCACTATCTCTGTTTTCCTCGCTAGACTGCCAAACTGATTATGTTTTCATTGGCCATTGAGAGCCCATGTCCTGCTGTGATTGCGTAATCACAATTTTGTCAAAATCACCTCATTCACAGGAACCTAATTTACAGGTGTGATGTAACTTCATATCATCCCCTTGTGAAAACTGCACAACATTGCACTGTATGACCACGCCATTTGATTTGAATAGGTATGTGTAGCTAGCGGAGCACACCTGTACTGCATTAGCTTGTTGATTGTACAGTTAGCTACAGGCTTCTGATTAATGGTATTGAATCAACTATTCTTATTCAGGGCAGTTTACTTCACAGCAAGGTTATTGTGGAGGTCCTCTATGCAAGTGAAGTGTGCTGTGTTGGTTTGCAGTGCCTACTATGCAATATACCACCATCTAGTGTTTGAAAAGGTACTTACATCTATGGGGCGTCTTGCTTTGGGCCGCCTTGCGTCACAAGTTTGTCGATTCTCTTTCTCTCTCACACACACACACACACACACACACACACACACACACACACACACACACACACACACACACACACACACACACACACACACACACACACACACACACACACACACACACACACACACACACACACACACACACAGATATGTTGAAGCTTGAGTCTTTGAGAATACATTTTAAAAAGCATAGATAGCTCTACTATCATTGCTGCATGCATCGTTGTCGCAAGGAAAACCCATTCCACATAACCTGAAACTATGCCACATTTGTCCAATTCACTCATGTAAAGAAACAGCAATATACTGAGTGAGGGAAGGTTTAAATACAAGCATCTTGTTTGTTTTCAAATCTAAAGTGTGCCATTTAATTTGTAATACAAACATACTAGCTATGTACTGTCTGTTGCTAATGTTTACCACACTTTATGTACATGCCAAATGTGTGTAAAACCATAGCGCCACTTAAAGCCACACTCTCTATGAGCTAAGTGCAATGGTCTCACCTTTCATAACCTAAAATGCAAGAATGTATCAATGCATTGTTTGTTTTATTTGTAATTTGAGGGAATTGTAAACCAACAATATATATCTGAACTTGTTGATTTCATGGACTTTCAAGCCTTGCATCCATGGTCCACGTGTAAATGATCATAAATGACATTTCCCAATGATGCAGCTTCTGTTTCAAATCAAGTCGGGTGTTCCAATGGGCTCAAACACAGACTGCAGTGTAGCTTTATTATTCATTGTGATCCAGAAAGGCATTTTTTCCCCAGGCTTGTATAAGGCTGACACCTTGTGGATCTCAATTACACTACAGTAGGTTTACTCCGCGTTTCCTGTAATCTAAGGATGATGCTTATCAAACAGCACCAGGTGGTGCTAAAGTACTAGCAATTTTACTATATCCCCCCAAACAGCAAGGCACACCATTGCAATTACAGCTGTTTACTGAACGAAACCATAGTTTCACTCAATGGGCTTCATTGTTATGGGAAACGTATGTTTACATTGCCAAAGCAAATGGAATAGACAATAAACAAAAGGAAAATAAACAAGGGAAATAAACAATCAGTAAACATTATGTTACACTAACTTAAAATCATTTAGACATTTAAAATGTCATATAATTGTCTATGTATGGTGTTGTAACAATGTGCAAGTCGTTGAAGTATGAAAGGGAAAATAAATAGACAGATAAATATACGTTTTATTTACAATTTTGTTTTTGTTCCAGTGGTTACCCTATTCTCATGGCAACGTGCCACAAATCTTGTCCTGTGACTGCAGTATTTCACCTAACAGATATGGGAGTTTATTCATGTTTCATCTCTCTCTCTCTCTATCTCTCTCAATTCATTTTTAAGGGGCTTTATTGTCATGGGAAACACATGTTTTACACTGTCAAAGCAAGTGAAATAGAAAAGAAACTAAAGTGAAATAAAGAAGAAAAAAAACATATAGTAAACATTACACTCACAAATGTTCCAGAAGAATAATGACATTTCAAATGTCTTATTATATCCATATGCAGTGTTGTAATGATGTGCATAAACTTAAAGATTATTTCACTTAAAGTACAAAAGGGAAAATAAATATAGGTTGTATTTACAATGGTGTTTGTTCTTCACACTTTTCTTGTGGCAACAGGTAAAACATATTGCTACTGTCATTGCACACTGTGGTATTTCAACCAATATATATATTGGAGTTGATTAAAATTTGATTTGTTTTTGAATTCTTTGTGAGTCTGTGTAAGGTGAGGGAAATATGTGTCTCTAATATGGCCATACATTTGGCAGGATGTAAGGTGCAGCTCAGTTTCCACCTCATTTGTGAGCAGTGTACGCATAGCCTGTCTTCTCTTGAGAGCCAGGTCTGCCTTCGGTGGCCTTTCTCAATAGCAAGGCTATGCCCACTGAGTCTGTACATAGTCAAAGATATCCTTCATTTTGGGTCAGTCACTGTGGTCAGGTATTCTGACACTGTGTACTCTCTGTTTAGGGCCAAATAGCATTCTAGTTTGCTCAGTTTTTTGGTAAATTCTTTCCAATGTGTCAAGTAATTATCTTTTTGTTTTTTCTTGATTTTGTTGTCTCTGTCTCTCACTCTGCATGCATATGTGTTCTTCAACTATCAGTCTGTAGGGGGCACTATTGAGACACATTTCAGTCTTGGCCATGCGGCCTCACATCTTAATGAAACCCCTGGTGTGGACTGTAACTGTTACAGCCAGGCCTGCTATCCACCTGGGAGTGGTATAAAAGCAGTTGTGCAGGAAGCTTCTGCAATTTCCTCCCACTTGCGTCACATACGCATTACTGTGCATCTCACCCAAACCACAACCACATGGGAGCTCAATGAAGCTCTGGAATTTTCCGACTGCCAAAACACAAACAGAGACTAACTAGGAACCTCCTGAATCTGAATGTATTTCAACTTTTATTGTATAAGGTTAGGGATTTGGGGAGTAAAGTCATATTTTTGCAGCAACACCTAGTTGCCTATGGATCCTTGAGAACTGACAGCAAATGGCAATGTCAGTTCTTAAATCAATGACGGTATAAATGGGAATCATATTATGAGTATTTCCACAGCTACAGGCTTATACTGTGTAACTCTTTGTGTCTATGTTTGTGGTATGCACAATAACAACAACAATAAAGCCGACAGAAAGACATTTCTGTAATATACGGTTGTCCTATGTGGTCCCTTCATGTTGTTAACAGATGCTTCTCTGCCTGGATATACTAGCTCCCATAGGAATCTCCCTTAGCTTTACACATCATGACAGTAGCACTTCCACGGTAGCATAAGTTATTTATTTTCTGTTTCTGTTACCCCCCCCCCCCCCCCCGGCTTTCCACTCCTCGGCAAAATAGAACGAGAAAGGAACTTAACACCAGAATATTGGCTATCACAGTAAGACAACAACAACCTCAGGCCAATTGTAATGAAAGTTGCTGTTCTGGTCGGATGCAATTTTGGCTTACAGTGTATGCATTGAATTAATCCACCAAGAGTACTACTCTGTAAACATGGGCCAAAGTATATTAGCAACCCTGCTTTCTACATCCTGCCAAGTGTGCTCATTCTATTGGCACGGGATAGTGTGCTTGCCTTGCAAGTGCATGGTGTCAGGTTGGTGTTGTGTTCCTCCCCAAATTTGCAGAATTGGTTTGAAAAATAGGAATGGCACTACAGGTTAGAGGCACACCCAGGTATGAAGGGTGCAAGAAGGGGCTTGAAAATGTAAGCATGGGTGTGCTTTGTGAATTGTATTCAGTACATATAATAATATAGTAAATAGCACTAAAGTGCCAATAATAATCAAACAAATCGGTTAGATAATAGAAAGTAACGACCACAATGCACTTTCAATCTTAACAACCTCAACAATGACCACATGAATGTGTCTTGTAAAAGTCCTATATTTATGAATGATGTCTAACATGAACATGCTCAAATCTTACCCCATCAAATGGCAACTTACTGGAAGACTTCCCACTAATACCCCTCCATATGGGGACTCGTGTTTCTTCGATGATTCATGCATGTCAGGTCCACGGGAAGCTGGGGAAAGCAATATGTTGGAGGCACTTAACCTTCCTCCCTGGAATGGTTTTCATGCTCTTCCTGTCTAATATGCTCTACACAAAGTCCCCAGGTGACGAGAGGCAGCATCCTTAGGAAGAATGATTCTGAGAAAGGGGGGGGGGGGGGGGGGGGGGCGGGGAGGAAGCCAATAAGTGTGACACCTTGCCCTGTAAGCAATTATCCATCTTCAATAATGTTATCACGTAGAAAATGACAGAGGGGGATATGAAGGCCCATGGGGCCAATGAACAGTGTGAGTGTGTCCTTTTAGCCCAAGCTAACAGCAACAGCTGAGTCGATTCGCCCCAGCACTCTGTAATAGAAATAGTGACCCATGTTTATTCAGCATTGTATGATAGAGGTCAGGGCTACACAAGTAGTGTCCAGAGAGTTGCAGGTTCATGTTCCAGGTGGGAGCGTCTGGTATAGAAATCCCCAGCTCAATTACGGTTGGTATTGTGAGGTAGGTAGTATTAATCATAGATGATATAGAAATAGAAGTGAATTTATTTGGACATAGTCATCTATCCATGAGATATGTGAATTAAGATTTATTGGTGAAGTTATTTAATTTACATTTCTACATATGATGCAGTCTGCAGTAGGCTATTATGTTAGGCCCAAGTCCTAACTTCAGCTAAGGCGGCTGAGATTCAATCTGAATCCCTACTTGACATTTAAAGGTAAATTACAATTGAGCCGACATCAGCGTTGACATTGAATGCAATCTCTGCCAACGAGGTAACATTGCCTTTAAAAGACGCTTTGTCTACAAGCATGATCGGATTGAATCCCAACCTGAGTACCTCTATTAAATCTTCTGTAAATGATGCATTGATGTCAATGGGAGATTTGTGAGGAAATGTGATATGTGAGCATACTGTTACATAAATTAGAGGTCTTCTCTACAGTAACAACCCAGTATACACAACCAAAAGATTAATTATTCACCTCAGAAAACTAGTGGATGGCCACTACTGACTGAGAAGACTTTACAGTAGGCCTGTAGTGTAAGTGCCAAATTATGGCACTAATAAGTATTATTTGTTTACTGTTTGGCATCTAACATAACACATACAGTCATAATATGAACCCAGTCCATGTACTGTTATTCCTCCTCATACCATGTACAAAAACTATTATCTGTATAATATAGGCTTACAGTATGATATTGACAGACAGCCATTTCCCATAATAAAATCATGTTAGAAATTCACCCCATAAATGGAGGAACTAACTAGATTAATCAAATCCTGTTGGCAGCACAGCTAATGGGGTGGGGCAGCATGGGAATAGGGCCTGGTATGGCAGCCATGTTTGTCTGAAATGATCCCCTCCAG
This sequence comes from Oncorhynchus nerka, assembly GCF_034236695.1. Taxonomy (NCBI): domain Eukaryota; kingdom Metazoa; phylum Chordata; class Actinopteri; order Salmoniformes; family Salmonidae; genus Oncorhynchus; species Oncorhynchus nerka. The sequence continues at coordinate 59,798,207 of NC_088401.1, forward strand.
GCTTTTCCCCACCACTGTTCTCCAAGAGATAAATCCCTGTTGCACTTAGTATCCATCCATTTTTAATGCAGGGCCCCAGCTGGAGAATGAGAGGGAGGGAGAAAGGAAGAGGAGAGGGCTGAGAGGTGTGGATGGCTGTGCCCAAGGCCTCAACACAGCACCCGAGTGCTTAGTGTATACTGTCTGTCTGAATCTCCCTTTCTCAAAACAGGTCCAGAAGTTATGGACTACTGGCTGCTGCCATTCCAGAGATAGCAGACAGAGAGGCTAGGAGAGGGGGGCATTATTCAATAGACTTCAGAGCAAACAATGATCTGTGTTGAGTAGGGAGACACACTGGCCTAGACATTCCAGGGTGGGCAGCCTTCATGAACAACGGGCAAATGCTTGGAACAACCATGGGGCTTTGTTCCTCCAGCTGAGGTGGCTCTCATGCAGAGAGACTTTAACTTCTAGAGCGGAGGAAGACCACTCCCTCCATCTGTTGAAGTATGGACTTTAATGTTCTGTAGGCGGAGCCAATGACAGAGAGCCAAGAATGATATGTGCAATCTTTAATGGTATGGTCTAGCCTACATTTAATATCTGACAATGGCAATGAGATACTGTTCATGTAAACTGGTGAACGAGGTCTGTGTCTATCAAGTCGATCAATAACATCAAGGCATCAGTTATAATATTTGATAAGCTATTTATTCATGTAATTAATTCATATAGTATTATTCTGCACAGGCAGCATACAGGGACTAATTCATTCATATCGTATTATTCTGCACAGGCAGCATACAGGGATTAATTCATTCATATAGTATTATTCTGCACACAAGGCATATAAGGAAATTGTGGTAAAATATTAATAACAAAGATCAACAGTGTTTCTTTTTTCTCATTTCATTTAATCAAAAACCTCTGTTACAAGTGGCAAATTGTCAACTGTTTTCAATATATCCCATTCTCTTGCAAACAACCCCAAGAATGTAACATTGAACACATAAACTGTTAAAGTAGGGATAACACTATATACAGACAATCACGTTTTGGTGAAGAATGAGTAGAGCTTATTGGAAATACACTTTTGTCATGTTTGAATGCAGCAAAAGAAAAATACAATTATGTTATACAAAGATCAAAAATACTATTCAAACCCTTATTATAAATGGCAGCACTATATTAATAAACTGCAGTTGACATTTTACATGTAAGTACAAAATCCTGTTGAGGTAGTACCCTCTGAAGTCACTTGAAATGCTAAAATACTGAATAAACGTAAGTCAACTTTATATACAATAGAGCAAATCTCTCTTCCTCATTTCAGTTCATTAAAATTGTATAATCCTTTGGTTAACATAACTGTCAGAAATGTGCAGTATCACAAGTGACAACTTTCCATCTTTCCATCTTACATTCACAATAATTTTGCATCTTTTTGGATTTATTCAGGGAAATAATGCAAAAGGGGGCTAATACATTGTTTTTAGAAAGGCTTGTTTAATAACATTCATTTGCGCTATCCCACTATTTCTCAAGGTGAATTGTCCTCCTGACTCTACCATTGCAGAGCACTCCTTGCCTCCCCAGTTCAGTCCTCTGTTGAGGACTTTTTGGGGTAATTGTTGATAAAAGAAAAACTGCATTGAAAAGAAATGCCTACAAGCAATTATATCCAGTGTGTTACCCTCTCTTGGGAATGTAAACATCAAGGGTATATCTTATTGGGGTAATGATTATTCATAAGTCTGGGTGATGTGTGACATGGGAGATGAGTCATTTGGCTTGGCTATTATTGAGTATGAAGTTACCCAGAAAACACCAGGCCATAACAGAGATGTCATTGTCTTGTTTTTTTTATGCTACAGATATTACATGTCAACTTCAGAGCAAGTTTGAAACTGTGTTGTGGAGTGGCAGACCAAGGAATGGGCCTCAAAGAGCCATACCTTGTTTTACAGACATCTTGAATGGAAATAGTTTTATTCATGAACATTCTTACCCTTGTTTAATGACAAACATAACTTTGGTTTTCAAAGAGAAAAGAATAGCTAAGCTTACAGTAAAAAGTACTGGTAACATGACAATCACAACCTTCTCACGCCCTCATAAATCAATGTACCCCACGAAACATTCAGCATTTATTCACACATTGTGATTATGAATATAGGTGAATTTAAATGAACACGCAAAGTGCTATACACTATAAGAAGAAAATAAATTCAATGTATAACGAATAAAAACATCTATGTGAATAAAGCAACTATAAAAATATAAGAGATTTTGGAAAAAGCATAAAATCAATATATTGTTTTATTTGTTTATGAAGTCATGTAGCCTAGCCATTAGGACTGGGATATGCTATAGCCGCAATGGAAACAGTCATCTGAAAATTGTTCAGTGCAATTTAGTTTCTTTATTTGTGTACAAATCTATCTCTAGAATATTTTCATTCGCTTACCACCCACTGCCCTCCCTCCCTTTAATGGTCGCTGGGTTGGTTGATCTTTGGAGAGTGGACAGTACTTAATTGTGTGCGCATTGTCACCATTGGCACTGCAAAGAGGGCAGGTATAAGCCCGAAGAATGGGGCACACCACCCTCCCGTCCGGTGTCTTCAGAACGTGGGAGCCGTACACCTCCTCCGGCGCACCGTTATTCCTGCAGAAGACGCAGATTTTGGGCTCCTGTTTATTCCTTGACGTTGGTTTGCGCATCTTCCTCTCCACTCCGAACAGGTCAAATCCTGCGAAGCTCCCCCCGAAGCCCATGTCCCGGTCTTGTAGTGGGATGCCACCGATTTGGTTTTGGAATGGACTCAGAATTGAAAAGCGCTCCTTCAAGTCCAGGATGGAGGTAGGCGGGGGGCTCGCGGATGGACAACAGCAGTCCAGGTGTCCGCCTCCACTACTGCCCGAGATTACGCATGCACATTCTGGAGAGTCATCCAAACCCAGGGTTGCTTTCAGAGACTCGGTGATGGAGTTTGGGCTTTGGGGCAGCATGTGCTTGTTATTCTTCGTGACCAACGTCGACAGACCCAGATAGTCGTTCCAAAAATTAAAGGTATAGTCATATGGGTTGCGCGCACTCAAATAGTTATGATTGAGAAAATCCATGATTCTTTTTCTCCCTTCTATGCAAAAGCACCAATGTAATCCTCCAGGTTTACAGCCAGAGTTCGTTTCCAGGATGGTTGGTGAACTGGACTGCTCCAGGGTTCTTCTAGTGTATAAACGCTTGTACAACAGGCTTGCTGCTTATAAGGAGACCCGAAAGCTGAAAAGAGGGCGGGGCTCTCTTCTTAAACCAAGTTTATGATCAGGTTGCAGCGCACTCTTTCTCTGCCAGGGTAGGTTTGGAAAGCGGGAAACCGATTCGATAAGGTCCGACCTGGCAGTCGTTTACAAGTTGGAAAACAACCACATATCATAGTCACATAGCCTACACAGATATATATTCACACTTTTTTAACGGTTTCACTACGCATCAGTCATATGTGTTTAGAGCTACACCCGTAGCTTTATGACTTGATACAGTAGGGCAGGATCGAGCTACGCAATACATACATCATTGTTTCTTTGTATAGCCTACATTGGGGATAGGGAGTTAATTGTGGGTGCGATGTCAAAGCCTACTAAAATAGCTTACATACACATGTTTGTGCGCATTTCTGGTGCACACCTTAACCCTTTAAAGACCATGCATGAATAAAATCCCTTTGTTCCCGAGAGCACCCTCTCCACCACAGTGATACAACACTTCCCACCTGACTCTTGCCATATCGCTGAGTATTTGGATAATATTGTTAATAGTAGCCTAATGCCATATCATTTTCTGCCATGTGTAGGATTACCTCCTTACTGAAACTCACCATTAACCAAATTATTCCCCATTACGTCTATTACAATTCAATACTACATATTTGCCACTAATATCATGATTATCCCATTGTAGTAGGACTACAATGTATTTTGGCGGGGTAGTGGTGGTAGCGTAGGTTATACTGCAGAATTACGGGGCTTGTCATAGTTTGTCAGTAGATTTACTTTGGTATTCCCCTTTTAGAGTGTTCCTTCTGTTGCTTTGGTATTGTGAGAAAAACCTCCTCCGTCAAGCCACATTGTTCTACATGCTGAGGGCTGAATGAAGGCAAACTGTGTTGCCCTTCAAGCCACTCTCTCCAACCCCCTCCCGGAGTACAGAGCCCTAATGAGCGCAGATAACATATACTCACATTTATACAGTGGCATAGCCCTGGTCGGTATATGTGAATCCATTCAAGGAACAAAGAGCATAGGATGGGGAGACAGGAGCATATAGGGAAAGTGATGGCTCCGCAAGACATAACTGTCTCAGAATAGAATCTCATGCTTCCTTATGACTGCATTTTATGGGCAGAAAAATAATGAACACTGGTACAGGTGTAAATTGGAAAGTGCATGAGGGGAACAGTGTGAAAATGTCATGGAAGACAGGGTATAATGGAATATATAGGCAGAGCGTATTGGATGCAGGCTAGTGCTCTCACAGGTCTATGATCAGGATGGTATTCTATTGTTGAATCCTCATTCCCTTGTTTACAATAAAAGCAACGTGTCATTTCACTCCTCTGCCACTGGGAGAATGTGTGAGCCCAGTGGATCCTAATTAGGATGACATCATCAAGCTTCCGTGCAATAGAATAACTCTTAACCCCAATAATTCACCCAAGGAGTTTTGATGTTTCTTTGTTTACTGCCATAAACCTATGATGGATAGAACATATTCTACTTATGAAAATACGTGTCCACTTTCATTGACTGGGGCCATGACATTGAGCAAAGCCCCTGCAATGGTTCAACGTATTGTGCATATCACGTAAGCCTAAAAAGAGTGTTTTGTTGTTGCTCTATCAATAGAAAAGTTGTATAACTATCACATCAAACTTAACTTTAAAGTGCATGTAAACATCAGGAATGCAGGAATCTTTCCACAATCAGGCAACTCAGAGTACCATTCTGTAATCTACTGTAACTGCTGCCTGCCTTCTCCATGATTAACAACCTGAGTCTGGAATTCGAGAGCAGGACTCTTTAAACAATGATAGCATATGAGTGACTGTAGTTCTAATTAAAAGTGGAGGGGAGGTTGTTGAAACCCGTCCAATCGGGAGGATGACATCTATTTCAAGGGAATTCATTAGAACTCCATTCCTTGCTGTTGACTGAGCTGCAAAGTAATAAAAGAGGAACTAATACTAAGTAGAAATGTTTTCAGAGGCAGGTTTTCCCAGTCACATAAGAGAGGAATGTATTGATCTTGGAGGATCTAACCCCTATACTTGTACCCATTAAGCATAAATAATGTATATTATCCTGAACTCTTTTCCAGTGCAATATAGAGCTAACTCTACAGCATATGAACCCTACAGCATATTAGATACTTGGGTTTTTGCATCTCCACAGTGGAACTAAAATGTTTGTGGGTCATTATTACTTCATGTTGTTGTGACTGAGAAGGAGTAATACTCATCCATTTACATTGAGCAAATGATCTGGCTGTGTTGAGGTAGCATGGGCCTATCAGACAAGGAAGCAACTGAATGATCTATGGCACTAGTATGGGGACTGTGGCTGTAAATTGATTAGGTATTCAAACTGCATAAGAGCTCATCATACAAGCATTTGGGGACCCAGTAACACATTTGCTTTGCAATAAAAAAAAGTATTGTTTTGCCCAGTAGTGCAAGTGTGAGCCTTTCCCCGATTACTGATGTGGATTTACATTTCAAAACTCCCATTGATTATGCTGGAGATTAATTATGCAATGTAAATCAATCTGTATATGCCTCTTGCTGAACTTGGAAATATGGTAATGCATGATTTATAAGACCTTTTGCAACAATCTTCCTGTGATTCCCAGATTGCATTTTGAAAATGATGTATAATCCTATACCAAATCTATTGTTGAAGTAAGTTGTTCTGGTAAGAGCATCTGCTGAGTCGCCACATTTTAATGTACATTTTGTAGTAATGTATAATTGTATCTATGGGCATTTGTTTGAATTAAGCATATCACATTAAAACCCCAAATGAAAATGGAAAACGGGGGTAAAACCAAGCCTGCAGATGTACAGTAAATATTTATGGATGTACTGTGTAGGATAATAAATATGCCTGTTTTATCTGGCAGTCTTCGATGATCGTTTGTATGGATGATTGCTAATATGATGCAAAGCACATGGCACGAGAATGAAATGTGAAACGCATATTTATGCATCTCTTCTGGCTGACATAAATAACCTTGATAGTAGCCTCAATAAAGTGTGGTGCTCATCGCGTAGTTTTCCTGTGTACTCTATCTCAGAGGAAGGGAATTGTCTCCCTTACAGTGGCTTGCGAAATTATTCACCCCCTTGGTATTTTTCCTATTTTGTTGCCTTACAACTTGGAATTGAAATAGATTTCTGGGCGGTTTGTATTATTTGATTTACACAACATGCCTACCACTTTGAAGATGCAAAATATTTTCTCTTGTGAAACAAACAAGAAATATGATTTTAAAAAGCTGAAAGGTTGAGCGTACATAACTATTCACCTACTTTGGAGAGCCACCTTTTGCAGCAATTACAGCTGTGAGTCTTTTGGGGTTTGTTTCTATAAGCTTGGCACATCTAGCCACTAGAATTTTTGCCCATTCTTCAAGGCAAAACTGCTCCAGCTCCTTCAAGTTGGATGGGTTCCGCTGGTGTACAGCAATCTTTAAGTCATACCACAGATTCTCAATTGGATTGAGGTCTGGGCTTTGACTAGGCCATTCCAATACATTTAAATGTTTCCCCTTAAACCACTCAAGTGTTGCTTTAGCAGTATGCTTAGGATCATTGTCCTGCTGGAAGGTGAACCTCCGTCCCAGTCTCAAATCTTTGGAAGATTGAAACAAGTTTTCCTCAAGACTTTCCCTGTATTTAACGCCATCCATCATTCCTTAAATTCTGACCAGTTTCACAGTCCCTGCTGCTGAAAAACTTCCCCACAGCATGACGCTGCCACCACCATGCTTCACTGTGGGGATGGTGTTCTCAGAGTGATGAGAGGTGTTGGGTTTGCACCAGACATAGCATTTTCCTTGATGGCCAAAAGGCTCAATTTTAGTCTCATCTGACCAGAGTACCTTCTTGCATATGGTTGGGTAGTCTCCCACATGCTTTTTGGCAAACACCAAATGTGTTTGCTCATTTCTTTCTTTAAGCAATGGCTTTTTTTCTGGCCACTCTGCCGTAAAGCCCAGCTCTGTGGAGTGTACAGCTTAAAGTGGTCCTATGGACAGATACTCCAATCTCTGCTGTGGAGCTTTGCAGCTCCTACAGGGTTATCTTTGGTCTCTTTGTTGCCTCTCTGATTAATGCCCTCCTTGTCTGGTCTGTGAGTTTTGGTGGGAAGCCCTCTCCTGGCAGGTATGTTGTGTTGCCATATTCTTTCCATTTTTTAATAATGGATTTAATGGTGTTCCGTGGGATGTTCAAAGTTTCTGATATTTTAATAATCCAACCCTGATCTGTACTTCTCCACAACTTTGTCCCTGACCTGTTTGTAGAGATCCTTGGTGTTCATGGTGCCGCTTGCTTGGTGTTACAGACTCTGGGGCTATTCAGAACAGGTGTATATACAGTGGGGCAAAACAAGTATTTAGTCAGCCACCAATTGTGCAAGTTCTCCCACTTAAAAAGATGAGAGAGGCCTGTAATTTTCATCATATGTACACTTCAACTATGACAGACAAAATGAGAAGAACAAAAATCCAGAAAATCACATTGTAGGATTTTTAATTAATTTATTTGCAAATTATGGTGGAAAATAAGTATTTGGTCAATAACAAAAGTTTATCTCAATACTTTGTTATATATCCTTTGTTGGCAATGACAGAGGTCAAACGTTTTCCGTAAGTCTTCACAAGGTTTTCACACACTGTTGCTGGTATTTTGGCCCATTCCTCCATGCAGATCTCCTCTAGAGCAGTGATGTTTTGGGGCTGTTGCTGGGCAACACTGACTTTCAACTCCCTCCAAAGATTTTCTATGGGGTTGAGATCTGGAGACTGGCTAGGCCACTCCAGGACCTTGAAATGCTTCTTACGAAGCCACTCCTTCGTTGCCCGGGCGGTGTGTTTGGGATCATTGTCATGCTGAAAGACCCAGCCAAGTTTCATCTTCAATGCCCTTGCTGATGGAAGGAGGTTTTCACTCAAAATCTTACGATACATGGCCCCATTCATTCTTTCCTTTACACGGATCAGTCGTCCTGGTCCCTTTGCAGAAAAACAGCCCAGGAGCATGTTTCCACCCCCATGTTTCACAGTAGGTATGGTGTTCTTTGGATGCAACTCAGCATTCTTTGTCCTCCAAACACGACGAGTTGAGTTTTTAACAAAAAGTTATATTTTGGTTTCATCTGACCATATGACATTCTCCCAATCTTCTTCTGGATCATCCAAATGCTCTCTAGCAAACTTCAGACGGGCCTGGACATGTACTGGCTTAAGCAGGGGTACACGTCTGGCACTGCAGGATTGGAGTCCCTGGCGGCGTAGTGTGTTACTGATGGTAGGCTTTGTTACTTTGGTCATTCACTAGGTCCCCCCGTGTGGTTCTGGGATTTTTGCTCACCGTTCTTGTGATCATTTTGACCCCACGGGGTGAGATCTTGCGTGGAGCCCCAGATCGAGGGAGATTATCAGTGGTCTTGATGTCTTCCATTTTCTAATAATTGCTCCCACAGTTGATTTCTTCAAACCAAGCTCCTCACCTATTGCAGATTCAGTCTTCCCAGCCTGGTGCAGGTCTACAATTTTGTTTCTGGTGTCCTTTGACAGCTCTTTGGTCTTGGCCATAGTGGAGTTTAGAGTGTGACTGCTTGAGGTTGTGGACAGGTGTCTTTTATACTGATAACAAGTTCAAACAGGTGCCATTAATACAGGTAATGAGTGGAGCACAGAGGAGCCTCTTAAAGAAGAAGTTACAGGTCTGTGAGAGCCAGAAATCTTGCTTGTTTGTAGGTGACCAAATACTTATTTTCCACCATAATTTGCAAATGAATTCATTAAAAATCCTACAATGTGATTTTCTGGAATTTCTTTCTAATTTTGTCTGTCATAGTTGAAGTGTACTTATGATGAAAATTACAGGCCTCTCTCATCTTTTTAAGTGGGAGAACTTGCACAATTGGTGGCTGACTAAATACTTTTTTGCCCCACTGTATACTGAGATCATGTGACAGATCATGTGACACTTAGATTGCACACAGGTGGACTTTATTTAACTAATTATGTGACTTTTGAAGGTAATTGGTTGCACCAGATCTTATTTACGGGCTTCATAGCAAAGGGGTGAATATATAAACACGCACCAGTTTTCCGTTTTTTGAATTTTTTGAAACAAGTTATTTTTTCCATTTCACTTCACCAATTTGGATTATTTTGTGTATGTCCATTGCATGAAATCCAAATAGAAATCCGTTTAAATTACAGGTTGTAATGCAGTAAAATAGGAAAAACGCCAAGGGGGATGAATCCTTTTCAAGGCACTGTATCTGATGAGCTTTCCCCTCATAGAAGTCATGATCTAAAAATAGTGTCTACACCTGGTCACCAATGTCAGGCCTCCCTGAACAGCATTTTCTATGTAGCTGGGTATTCACTTACAGTATATGTTAAGCTCATGAGACTGAGTTGCATAATACAGCATGTAGCTACTTATTGATCACTGTAATGATGTCTAATGGGTTTTCAGGAATAGCTACAAAAATCTATTTGTCATATTGATCATCGTAATGATGATGAATGCTGACTCATTTCTTATGAAAATGTCCTCTCTGTGTGCACCTGGCCACCTGGGCCTGTAGCTACAGTTTGTTTTCTTGGTTTGTGACAGACTCTGACCAGCACATAACCCTGTTTGTGTCTTGTCATTAATATCCATTAGACTGCTGTCTTTACTTATGCAAATGAGGGCATATTCAGCAAATGTAATTTGGATTTCACTTGACAGATAGCTTAGAGCGTTTGATCAAATATTGAACCGCCAAAATGTATTCAAAATAATGCTTCAGAGCAGTCTACCTTCCAACCCCCCAATTCTGGAACGGCTTCTACTTGACCATGACTTTCCTCTGAATACAATTTTGGTTTGATATTCCTTTGTTCCTCAGAGACACAAGGGTATAGCAAAGGGTTAATGGGAAGCATTTCCATAAAGCAAAGCTTCTGTTTATGCGTTTTTGTTGTCATCCACTGCATTAACAAAATAGTACGCAGTTGTCTTTTGTTCCTTTATTGAATAGCAGGGAAATGGGTTTCCTCATAATTGCATATTAACTCCCCCGATGCCTTTCTATGCAGGCCTGCATAGATAACTGATCGTTTCATTCAATGACTCTTACTCCACCATGCAGCATGGAATAAATGGGACCAATAAGGCAAGCTAGTCGATAAATGAGTCCCTGTCTGCATAGATATAAGGAGGCCCAGAGGTATAGAACAAACAAATGTCACTCAGTGCATTCTAGCAAAGACAAAAGCCCCCCCGTTTGACTTAATGGTCTGCTGAGCAACATTACAATGTCGATTCCAGAAACTATGAGCGATGAATGTTGATGCACTTGAGCAGGTTCATTCTCAGTTAATTCATTTTGACCGCAATTTATAAACAGGACATATTTGCATGTTTTGTTAAGTTTGGTATTGGAATGGAAGAGCTTAATATAACTCATCTCTGGAGATATTAGTTTGTTTACGGTGGACAAACTTAAAGACCCAGTGCAATCTAAACAATTATTTTCTAATAGTTGCATTAATACAAACAGTATGATTGACCCATTTCTAAAATGGTTCCGTGGGATTGATGTGCTTAAACATCCACTATAACCCTATAACTCTACTGTACTTGAAAGGTACAGTTCACATTGATGTTTTCGGTTCCCAAACATTGCTTTGGTACTGTGGGTAAGTGTTTGGTAAGTGTGACTGAATTACCTCCTGATGCCATCATTCCCCATCTTCAGGTTTTACATTTAAAATATGTAGATTACAGTCTTATTCCCTCATGTGACTTGGAGTTTAAACTCATTTGCCTGTAATGGAGACCATTATTATTCTCATATAGCTAGGAAACTGAATCTGGGCTTGGCAATCAGCAGGAGAATGAATGATAAATGATAAATTACGTAGGCTGGCAATGAGCTGGAAAGGGAAGCATTAATTGCAAATAAGGCTTTAGTAACAGTTTAATTTATGCATTTTCTTTCTAATCTGCCTTTCGAAATAACTTCCCTAAAGATTTTGCCAGCAGCCATATTAATCAGACTGCCTGATAAAATATGAGTATTGTCTGTTTCATTAGGATCCTCAAAGCAATGTAAAAAAATACAGTGTTTTTGCTGTCCTCAGATTACTCCTCGAGAGATGTTGCTGTGCACAATAAACACGACATACTGTATGAGCACAACAGTCCCTTTGTTAGCTTAGTGCAGACAGCGAGAGATGCCTACCTGTCTGATGTTCTTTTCATCTCTGCCAGATCAAAATGAAACACAGCTGACCTGTGAGTGCAGGCGGTCACCTGGAGAAGACGCTATATAGCATTGGCTTTGTGGAGCCATCTCATCCTCAACTGACAAGGACGCAGGGTCACCCTGAAGCCAGCTGAATTTCATAGAAGAGGAGAGATTCATTTTGATCAGTTGTAGGTTGTTTAATCCCTCCATCACAAAGCCTACACAATGCTGAATTGTGGCATAGCCAAAAACAGTCATGAAATAGATAAATCAATCCTGTTCAGCTTTGACTCCTTGTATTAGATGGGATCTAAACATTGTAACAATATAAACTATCTGTTGATGTTAACAAAACCTATTCTATCTGAAAAGCATTCTATGGATGTTCGATGTGTTGGTTTGTTTTGGATGAATTCTATATGACCAAATGAATATGCACACACACGCAAACAGAAAAATTGATTCTCCATTTTTTTTCTGGTAATCGATAGTTCCTTGGTGGATTTGATGAGCTGCTACATGTGAATCACTGGGATGTTTAGCTAATTAGCATCATTATCCACCTCAGTGAGCATGTCACCTTTTCCATTAGCATCAATGACATCATTAGTGCACTCATAACCCTGGTGATTGATTGAAATATGAACACAGTTCAGTGTGTGTGAATTGGTACAGTACAGTGAATGGGTACAGTACATTTCAACAAAGCAATAGAGATATGCTCAGAGCACTGATCAGGGTGGATATTAGATCTCCACCATGATTCTTTAAAAAAATCCAATCCTGGTCTCTGCACGAGCACTGGACAGTGCTTGACTTAAACTGAAATAGGTTCCGCTACTAATTTTGGGTGCTGGTATTGTTTATATTTAGGTGTCGGAGGTCCACAATACTTTTGAGATAACATTTTATAAGAGGAACAGGAGCTCAAGCAGTAGAACATTTAAGGTGCTGGTACTCAGCTCCAGCGAGCTCCTGCTCAAGTCAAGCAATGGCAATGGACAAGGATACCTAAGACTGTTTTTCAAATATATTTAGATTTTCTTTTTACACTAACTCCAACAAAAATGTTAATGAGCTATGTGCTCATTACCAAGGGCTTATGCATATCCGTGCAATGGTTTAGTCTTTACTGGGTAAACCCTTTACATTAGCATCTGAAAATGACTCATTTGGTTGAGAATCAACTGGTCCAACTCTTTCTAGAAAGGCTACTGGCCCAGATGACAAAGCAGAAGTATCCGATTCTGACCAGAACCTGCCGGGAGATGGAATTTGATCCACTGTGCTGTCATGGGCACAGTTCTCAGGGCAGATCCTTTCCATGTGAAAAGCAGCTGCGTTTTACAATCGAGGGGATTTCAAAGGAGCCGCGCCAAGCTCCTGCCTCTCAGTCGGAGCCACCTTTCCGGCCTGACCAAAATCTTTAGACCTGAAAGTTCACCGTAGGGGTTTTGTCGCCCGGTGAGCCATTTCACATTCGATTGGCCGCTAAGACGCTGACAAAGGTGCGGCGATGACAAGACTTGTTAAGTAAATTCCAGTCATTTCAGTCATAAATGTTTTCTAATAGAGATTACATTGGGGAAAGGTCAAAGGCTTAGAGTGAGACATGGGAGATTAGTCATAGTTGTATGTTTTAATGATCTGTACTGGGTCCTTTATAAGACCTGAAAGAATGTTTGGGCTAAAATTGGGAGGTGCGAGGTACTGTATGAGATTTACCTGAGAAGTTGTGAGACAGGAAAGAAATCTTGTCACATCAGATTTCAGGTAAAATGTAATGGTATTGGACTTAGCAACAGCAGCATAGTCTGTCAGTAGCCCCGTTTATATCTGGTGCTAACACGGATCCTTTGTCCTGATCTTGTCTACATTCTGATTGTGCCCACATTTCCAGAATAAAATGTGTCTTATCTGTCCACTGTGTCTGCGTTGCGACCAGATTTCCTGGTCCCTACCTTTATGCTAATTATATCACAGCTGTTCTTTCAAAATACTATATTTATTTATTGTAAGACACATATTGATGTAATCAGTCAATGGTGCCACCTGTCAGTGATTTTAGAGGGCGTAATAATTATGATTAAAATGGTTTCTCTGTCCAGATCTGTGTACACTTCTAAGATATCCAGACACAATGTCTCTTTTGATTGTCTACACCTGTCTAAAAATGTGGGTACAATCAATCAGAATGTGGGCGAGATCAGGACAAAGGACTTTAGAACCAGGTGTAAACGGGTCTAGTGTGAATACCAGGAAAAAATAGATATTGTAATACGAAATAGCACGACCTCTCTGCCCACAAGCAAATATCAATGGATGGTAAGCAGCTATGAGCAAAACAGTGGAGTTTTAGATGTGAACAAATAATGACTTTAATCCTGTTTATTTAGTCAACGTCTTGATCATCATTCCCTTCCAACCCTTACATCAATGATGTTGTTTCAGCAAGTTTTATCATGATACAACATACTTATGTGAAAGACATACATCTTTGTAAAGGTCACCTTTTACCAAAAACCTTTTTACTTTTTAAGTTGGGAATGGTGGTTCAGTTTACCTTTACCCCAAAAAGGGTAGCAGCATGCCTTTTCAAAGAGGACTCAGGCATTCCTTTTGTAACCATTTTAATGATTACTGCCTCTATGGTCAAGAGGTGGTTGACGAAAGGACTAATTCTGTAGGATTAGTCTTCGGTGGTTTGATCCAGTCAGCCAAACAAACGTGACCTCTGAGCGCTGGTCTACACAGTTCAAACCATACAGTCCGCCTCGTGGGGGTTTCAGTCAATGGATTAGCCAGGGTCAGCCATAGCCCTTTGAAATGATTTGACTGACTTCGAAAGACTTGTTGAACCAAAATCACCAGCAGAACACTGAAAAAAAGTTACGCCTGGCTAGACAAAGCCAGAGGCAGGAGGGATGTATCGCCTAGTTGTCATTCCTCGTGTGTTTTGGGGACTTCTCCTCTTATATACCTCAGCTATACCCTAGAACCCATAAAGAATGATATGGATATGCAAGACCTGTATTACACAACACATGGGGCTTCAGCTGTGTCAGGTGGCCTTTTGTTCAGGTCTAGGATCAGTTCTGCCAGAGTGCTCTGCCAAATAAACAGTGGATGTTCCACAGAATGGTCTGCTCCACCAGCTCAAATGACATCCTGCCATGAGACAGACAGCTTTTTGGTGGGGATGCCTGAGGCAAGATTGTACTAACCTTGAATCCATTACTTCACCTTAGTGACCAAGTTGAGCCTATTGAGCTCTAATAAAAATGGTAAAATAGATGGAATACATAAGGTGAATGTAGAATGGTTCAATTTTGCAAGCTGAGTAAAGCGGTTTGGTGGGAGATGCATTCTGCTGTAGAATGCAATGTAATTGAATGTACCACATGAGAAGCGATTTACATTTCAATGTAAGAACTCCAAAATAAAAAAGTAGACAGAAGGGAAATTAATTCAATACTATACACACGTCAGACTAAAGCCTGTTCCCTCATCTTGTGTACTGCATTGAGAAGTAGCTCCTCTATGCGCCTCAGAATGTATTTTCAAGATGCGCCGTTAGATTACTCCATTTTGGGAATTTAGATTTTACTCAGAGATGTTTTATACATTGTGTCGAGCAGGCTTGACAGAGGCAATTTCACAGTTTCTTTACTCGTCCAATCTGCTTCTAACTAGCTGGTCTAATGCAGCACCAGATGGGTCCCGTTCTCCCTGATGCCAGAAAAACCCAAACCGCATATATTAAATCAAATCAAATTTTATTTGGGAATTTTGATTTTACTCCAAAATGTATAAATGTGCTTTAAAACTCTTCTAAAGGACAATATACAATTAAAGTGTTACATTGCTGAAGAAAATTTGCTCATGGGCTAAAAGGATTGCATATTAGCATTGATTCCTTAATCACCCCAGTCCATCTAATGTTGTCCTAGATACATGCAGTACGCAGAAACTATCCATTTTTTTGTTCAAATCTGAGTAGGATTTTGGCTCTTCATACTTACCTCTTACCTAAGGGCTATCCCAATATTTGTTCATCGCAAACTGCTCTCCAAATTCATAAATGTTCCTAAAATGTAAGGCAGGTGGTCAATTCATAATACATAGTTTGGGGCCACTATGTTTCCATCCATGAAATACATCTCAATAAAAAAAAAAAGGGAGCACAGTGATTAAAATGCAGCTTGGCTGATACATTTATTAGCTCATACATATGCATGATATGGCTAAACAGTCTCCGCTGTTTGCATTAGGAGATTAATCACAAGTGACAGCAGAGGGAACATTCAGGGCAGGAACCGGAGGAGCCAAGATGGACCCTGACCTATATGTACCTACATGGTAGCTAGCTGGCCAGGTTATTCGATACCATTCAGGTGTCTTGTGAGCGTAAAATGGTCATCACACGTTTCTCCTCAAAATTAGCCCCCAAGATACTGAGGTGTAAAAAGTAGCAACTAGCTAGCTAGAAGCAGTAACACGTCCTGTTCCAAAGTATAGCCGATATGTGGGTTGCAAAACATAATGTTAGTGCAGTGTCTTCAACATGTGGTTCTTCCTTTCCAGAATATACATAGGCCTATGCTCCAAAGTTATGAAATGAGTAATTGGCAGCAGGAAAAGGTTGCTTTGTCCTTGCTTTGAATGATTTTTGGAATTCATTTCTGAACACAGTGTAGTGTCACACGGATCAAAATGATTCTAGCCCAAGGATCCCAGAGCACTACTGACAGAAATAATCCCAACTATTCCTGAATCTTCAGCTTAATGTCGAAGACTAAGAGGATAATGAAACATAAAATATTGCTGGGACACATACTGACATCTTTTCCTGGAATAAACAGACTATTTTCCAAGCAATGTTATTTTGTTGATACTGACTTGAATGCTAAGCATAGACATTCACATACAGAAATGTAGGTTGCATTTATGTTGGTACAGCTCATGCTGTTAAAGGGATACTTCAGGATTTTGGCAATGAGGTCCTTAATCTACTTCCCCAGAGTCAGATTAACTCGTGGATACCATTTGTATGTCTCTGCGTGCAGTTTGAAAGAAGTAGCTAACTAGCACTAGTGCAATTGCTGGCTAGCGTTAGCGCTATATACCCACTATATATAGCCTCACTATTCTTATTTTACTGTTACTCTTTAATTATTTGTTACTTTTATTTTTATTATTTTTTTCTGTTCTTTTTTTAAACTGCATTGTTGGTTAAGGGCTTGTAAGTAAGCATTTCACTGTAAGGTTGAATATCTGTTGGACTTGGCACATGTGACAAATATAATTTGATTTGATTTGATTTACTGAAATTCTATGGATATCTGCTAGCATGCTAGCAGATACCCATAGACTTCAAGTCATTGCGCTAACACTAGTTAGAATTGGCTCGCAAAATTACCTCTAAATTCCTTCATACTGGACACAGAGACATAAACATGGTATCCACAAGGTCATCTGACTCAGGGGAAGTAGATTAAGGGTCTCACTGCCAAAATCCCGAAGTATCCCTTTAATATCTGTCTTACACATTTCCTGAATAGAATCTGTAACATCACTCATATTGACAGGGAAATCAGGGAAATCATTTATTGACGTCTATTTCTAGATGGATTCTGCTTTAGGCATCACATTTATCTATTGCTATTGCAGTCCTCTGGTGAAGGAGCAGACATACAATATTAGCAACGCCCTATCGACTGGCAGGTTGTTATCGATCAGCCTATACTATACTATACTATACTATACGAGAGAGAGAGAGAGAGAGAGAGAGAGAGAGAGAGAGAGAGTAGCTGAACTTATGTAATACCCAGAGCAGCCCTTAGGCCAGTGGGATATGGATCATATTACACATGGCCAGCATGACCATGAGTTAATCAATCTACTTTTTCATTTTCACCAGGCATCCATATCAGCTGAATCGTAGCCATCATTTTGAAGTCCATCTTTGACCCCCAGTGGCAGTGTTTCTAATCCTGTTTTCATTCGTCATCCTGGGGCCCATACAGGTGCACATAGGTATTAGCCCAGGCCAGGGGATATATGTATCAAGCATCTGAGAGTAGGAGTGCTGACCAAGGATCAGGTCTCCCCTCTCTATGTAATTTTATTCATTGTGATCCAAAAGGCTAAACTGATCCTAAATCAGCAATCCTATTCATAGACACTTGATGCATATGGCACCAGCTCTATCACTGAGAAATACTGGACCACAGCACACATTACTCTGTCCTTAGCTGCAGGTAAACTCATACTACTCTACAAATCATCCCTAGCTAAAGGTAAACTAGTACTAGTCTGAGAGTCATCTCTAGCTACAGGTAAAATAGTACTATTCTATAAGGCATCCCTAGCTACAGATACACTAGTACTAGTCTACAAGTCATCCCTAGCCACAGGTAAACTAGTACTTCTCTACAAGTCACCCCTAGCTACAGGTAGACTAGTACTAGTCTACAAGTCATCCCTAGCTACAGGTAGACTAGTACTAGTCTACAAGTCATCCCTAGCTACAGGTAGACTAGTACTAGTCTACAAGTCATCCCTAGCTACAGGTAGACTAGTACTAGTCTACAAGTCATCCCTAGCTACAGGTAGACTAGTACTAGTCTACAAGTCATCCCTAGCTACAGGTAGACTAGTACTAGTCTACAAGTCATCCCTAGCTACAGGTAGACTAGTACTAGCCTACAAGTAATCCCTTAAATGTGTGGTTAAACACAGGTGATAATTGTTCTCTGACCATAGTGACAAAGGACTCCAGTTGAAAACAATCAGGCCTTCAGGGGATTAAACTTCAAACAGAATCAGCGAGGCAGCCAAGGATGACAGTGTTGAGTAGCAACTCTCTCTCTCGTTAAATGGAGAAAATGAATCGAGCTCCAGGGGAAACTCCAGCATGGCAGCTCAGGTTACACATCTTATACTTTGCACTAAAATAGATTTGTATAGTCAGCTAAATGGTTTATACCTTTTTAAAGGATGAAGAGTTGACTTTGACACATTTGTGATTTCCCTAACATATTGCCTTCTGTTGTTGACCCCTCAATGCAATTGCATTAAAGCACAGTGTGAGTTCAAATGTGTAGCTTTTGGTCAATTTAGAGAAATCAATTGTAGATGGCCCTGACCACCCACCATTGCCTTCCCCTGTAATTTGCAGGTGCCATATGGCCCAGACAATGAATCCAGAAGTTTCATTACTCAAGATTTAATTCCCACTAAGCCCAAGTCCTAACTCTCGCTTGTACTTCATAAAACTCTCAAGTGGTCCATTTTCATTGTTGTTCTGAGGTAAAGGGAGGTGTAAACCTTTCCATTAAGTCTGATTTCCTGTCAGTCTTCTAAAAAGCATGAATAACCAGCCTTAGGCCATTGAAGTTGCTATTTCCTATGGGGCTCCATTTAATCCTAGCAACACTAAACCGACCAAGGGGCCCCTCAATGTCAAGTTCATTGTAGGTGGGACTGGGTGGGTGGGACTATCTCCAGGTCACTCTAAAAATGTAATCTTCACCTGAATGTTAACTTCCGGTGTGCCCCATCAATGCTTCAAACAGTGACACGGTCTAGTGGTTGAGGAAACTCTTTGGTAGCTGGAGTGTTGTGTTTTTAAATCCCATCTGAGGCATTTATGCTGTTTTTGGGGTTTTGTTGGAACTGGATTGCCTATAACCCAGTTAAGGATCAACAACAGTTAATCACTACAAATATGTTTATTTTGTATTTGCTGTGAACATAGTGAACAGGCTTTCTGTGTGGTATTCTCAGACAACCATTTAATTGGCAGATTTGTCAGATATTTAAATCATTATACAGTGACTCCCATCATGCATTTCACATTCAATGTCACATCT
Organism: Oncorhynchus nerka; assembly: GCF_034236695.1. Taxonomy (NCBI): domain Eukaryota; kingdom Metazoa; phylum Chordata; class Actinopteri; order Salmoniformes; family Salmonidae; genus Oncorhynchus; species Oncorhynchus nerka. The sequence continues at coordinate 59,817,600 of NC_088401.1, forward strand.
GTGCAATTGAACGTTATCATGTCTCTACGGGTTACTATTTGCATATGTAAATGAGCAAATCTACAGGGGAAGATAAATCATTCAAATTCTGAAAGTAAATGGACAAGAGGAAATATTGTAAAACCAAAATGTGGTCATGCTAGCTACACCATGATGCTCTATTGAACAAGAAATAAAACATCGACCACAGCTACTCAATTTTGCAACTTTGTGAGGTAACGGTTTAATTCTCCAAAATCTTCCACTGCACTAGGTAGCTCTTTGTGTTCTAATGTTCCCTCCATTCAGCCCCTTTGTTTGCTTTGGTGCAGTTGCTGTGGCGACTGAGCCCAAGGCACCCAATCAATGGGCCATACCATTGACAGGCAGAGGAGAGTGGGAGGGAAGGGGGGTTGTGTTGGTGTAGCCCATTTCCCCATCTACAGGCCTTCAATTATCCATGATAATAATGCTCCCGCTTCTCCACCACCATAAATCTAGACATGGCGGAATGTGTCACTGACAAAGTGCCCTTGTGATTGCACAGTTCTCTGTGTTATTGTGCTCGAATGCATGTGACAGCAGATAATCCCCTGATACCTTTACAGAGCACACCTCAACCAAAACAATAGGGCTTCCATTCAGGTGAAGTCTTTGTCTTACCCTGTCCTCGTGTTTTCTTACAAAAACATCCGTGGTCGGAATCTCTGAAAGCTTAGACTTTGAAATGTTAACTACCACCTGCCACCACATTTTGCTCTCAAGCAGAAAAAAACCCCATTACTGCCAGTCAATTTATTTTGCGCTGCGGCTTCATTTACAGCCTGCTCAAAGATACGCTACTTGCCAGTCTGTAAGCAGTTTTACTAGGACTGCAGTAAAATCCTCTGTTTGCGTTTAAACACCTCTATGCACAAGCTGTTTGGGGCCGTATTTTGACACTTGACTTCAAAGGTGCCTGACCTGCCTGTGTTGTGTAACATGACCTGGTCCTCCACCTCTGTGGCCCCGGAACCCGGCCCCCGGAACCCCTTCCAAGCTGTTCATATAACGATGCGCTGATTGACTTGGAGCCCGATGACACATCTCAGACCTTTTGTCAGCTTTTAATCATGTTTCCTCCAGGCTTGCCTCCCGCAGCTTCCGCCAAGAAAATGCTTGAGGTGCAGCTGTTGGAGGAACCTGCAATTTGTTTCAATAAAGCTTGTTGGAGAGGAGGGGGGTGGTGTGTGTGCGTGTGCGTGTGAGTAAGCATGCGTGTGTGTGTGCACATGCGTGCTTGCATGAGTGTGGGTGAGGGGTATTTGCTTGCTTGGTCTTCATGTTGTACAGGGGCTGACTGGAATACTGATGGGTTGCGTGTCTCCCACCAGTGTATTGAAACCCACCTCAAGAGCCCAGATGGATAAAATGGCCATTTGATTTGCACAGGCCCATTGAGAGAAGACAGAGCGCTGGTGGTTTTGGCGCTGGACCACTCAGCATGGTGGCAACATGATTGGTCCCCGAGCGATTTGAACCATTTCCATCTCATTTCACATGTTGTGGTTAATAATGATATGGGAGGTACGATCCCCGAGACAAAGCCTCAGTGTAGAAGGGGAATCCTTTGACGACCTACAAACACCAAGTGTGATTCAGTTAACTTGCACGTTTATTTGAATATGATGTAAAAAAATAAAAATAAACAAGTTACAAATAAAGACAACAGTATTCCCTTTGTATACAGAACATAGTCCAGATGTTTTGTCTTCTACAACAAAGCTTGTAAGAGGCCTAAATGTGGCAAAGAAGTGTTTTGTAAATTTGTCCAAAATCTTCCACATTTTCATTGCCTGTATTGTTTTTTTGGGGTTCCCATTATAGCAGACCTTTCTTTGTTCTCATCAGCTCTGTCACAAATGTCACACTTTAATCTAGCCCGACTATTCTTACAGCCTATCAAACCCACAGTCTTCCTTTCACTTGACAACACCTTCCGTTTGAATTTCATTTATCTTTGTACTTCCATTCTGAAAGGAGGCTGCTTTGCTGATAAAACAGAGTTGACTTCACATTCATTTAAAATGTGAACTCTTATTCTTCAGCATATTTATTTTGCTCCCGTTTTCAATTCCCTGACCTCGTATATTCAGAGGGGTTATCTAAATGCTAATGTCTCAATGCATTAAACTGAAGGCACAGTTGGTTTCACAGAAGGAGCAACTGACCCCTTTGTGATTGGGGAAAAGAGATGACAAAAACAACCGAGGATTTTATCGAGGGGTTTTAGAAAATAAAATGGGACTCCTCTTCTTCTTCTTCAGTGTTCTGTAGTCTAAACATGCATCGGCATCACAACAAAAGACATGCCATTTAGATTCCTGATGGGATCGAATCTGGTCTTTGTGCTGTGGCGAAATGTTGAAATGTTACATTTTTGTCATGAGACTTTCGATACAGCCAAGCTGCCATGGATTAGGCCTCTGTCACCACACTACTACATCTTCTATGGTTTATGGGTAGTCAGATCTGCCCTACAATAGAACCAGATACATCCGTGTTTGTGTGTTTGTGTGCGTGTGTGTACTGTTTCCAGAGATGGGAGAAAAACAATCCACATCCACTTTCCTTATACATATTTTTTCCTTTCCTTTCCTAATACTGTACATCATTTTTATTTTCCTTATATATCATTTTTCATTTCCTTTCCTTATACATAAGTGTTGCCAATTATGTGAATGTGTGCACGTTTCAACATAGTATACTTCCTGACTGGTCAAATATCCGGCATAACCTCCCTCCTTCACTCCAGCACTGTGGTGATTGGCAATGCTTTAAATCACCAGGCTACTGATAAAGCCTCACCAGGAATGTGTGGTGCCTCTGAAGAGGAGAGGCAAGCGAGTGAAAGCATTTCACTGTGTGCCCCCCCCCCCCCCCCCTTCAGTCCCTCTCTGGGTTGTATAATACTTCACTCACATAGAGTTTGACCTTCAGAGAATTCCAATAGCAGCTCAATTTGGTCCAGCAGCCATTGCAAGCAGCAGCAGCAATAGCCTCATTTAGCTTTTTTTTCCTTCTCTTTGCTCAGTCTAAGAAAAGCTAGCCTCAGATATTTCTCCTCATAGAAAGCAGGTAAATGTAATGATTCATGGGCCAGCCAATAACTAGATGTGTTCAAGCACAAGGATGTTAGAGTGTAATCAAACATTGCCACAAGGCCTGGACTATGATAGTAAGCGCTGTGAGAAACGAGGGAAGTATAATATAGCTATTTGTGCCCGCCACACTATACTTGCCTGCATTTGTGTCACTAACATTCACGCTGTACATACATCCTACAATACATCATACGATCTACATGTAACATGATCCAATTCAGCACATGACAAATATGAATGCCCCTTCTGGCTTTGTCCTAGCCTGGGTGCCTGGGTGTTTTGTCCTAGCCTGGGTGCCCACCTAAGATGTTTGGTTCCACTCCTCTCAAGTCCTGCAGTTATGTAACGTTTGAATTTGCTTCTGACCAAATATGGGCCTATGATCCTACTCATGGTTCCACTCTGCTATGGCCTCCCTTCACATAGAAGCTCCGGTTCAACAACATAGCGAGACCCGACTTCAAAACAAACAAAAACTAAAAACTCATGTTATAGCTCATTCTTGCAATGTACGGTACTCTGCTTGGCGCCCAATACACCTGCAGGATGTTTTATTTTGGGTAAGGTGAAGGAAATGAAATGATTCTCTTTGACAAGATAGGTTTCATCTCAAATCTGTATTCTTCCGTCCAACCTGAAAGATTTCTCAATGGGAAATGCGCTGATGCTTCTATTCAAAATGATCAAAATACACCACAATCTTGCTAGATTTCACTCCTGGTTCATGGACCTGCATAAAGCAGTCATGAATAAAATGACAGCCAGACTGAATGAATGGCACTTAAACAAAATGTGCACATTGTGGTGTGGAATGAATGACACAAAATGAATGTGCCTTCAGCAAAGACCCAGGCTGTCAATGTTTCTGGTCTATTGTGGTAGGCAGGATATTGTCAGGCTGGCTCGCATGACCTTTCACACCGCATACACATAATCCTCATTCACACTGGTTTTGTTTTCACCCGAAGTGTCTACCTGACATCTTGAACCACCTCATGATTCAGGGCCTAAATTAGTTGGGAAACTTTATGAAATGCCACAGCACTTTTACCCAGGTGCACAGTGTTACAGTACTACACTCTCTTTGCCAACATGTGCCTTTCTGAAGTTCCTGCCTATGAACTAAAATAATATCATACAAACAAAGTATTGCTATTACTGGCTGTGACAGTCAGATGATATAATCAATTATAATAATTACCCACAGAAGATCTCATCCCTTGCCATCATGTATGTACAACATATCTTTAGTAATTTCATATTCCCACTTACGCCATGTCTACCAAATCTCTAGATCCACATGATTTAGCATTTTTTTTTTACATGCTAAAAATGTAAGTAAAAGACTGTCTTACAAAATGCAAGTTTTCATGTTTTTCATTCAATCAAATAATAACTCATTCCATAATAATCCACTAAATATGGAATTCCTATCACCAACAGAAACAGACACTATACCTCTCAACCTAGCAGCCGGTGTTACAGCTACACTCCTGACTTCTATTCCAACCTGCTGTAAGATCCACCCCCCACCCTGGCCCTAACCCCTCCACCCTCCCTTGGTAATCACTGAACCCAGAGATCTTTAATTACACTTCATTATAAAGGACATCATGAAAGGAATATGGCTCCTTGCCACTGCAGCTTGGCTACAGACAGCCAGTCAGGCTGGCTAGCTGACGTGGACGACAGGTCTTCATTTCTCCAGTTAATCTCCAGCGTTGAACACACCGCTGGCAGCTCCCCTTTTGTTTGGGCTTCATCAGGCTAGATTGGAACCAAGGGGTCTTTCATGAGAAACGTGGGCATGCAACTATTCTCCTGCTATTCTTGGACCTCGACTGTTTGCTTTTCTGAAGTGTCTGGAGGTCAGCTTTTTGACATGAAAGCGTAACGCTTGGGACGATGGTAGTATTCACCGGCCTCGCCGTGCCGGGAATGAGACTCTGGCTTTGAGCGCATGCCAAGTTTCCTGTCTGGCGAAGGAAGTCGACAAGAGCAATCACCAGGAAATGAGACACGCAAACCGCAAAACTGATTGCTTTGTTCTATTGTATTCTCAAGATCTTGAGAGACCAATGGCAAATATTTCCCCTTCATCGTTATTGTGATTAGTATTATGGTCAATGTTAAGGTGTATCACGAATGCCACATATTTCATTGTGGGCTAGGGGGAGAGAGAGAAATCCAAACAGAGAGGCACGATTTCTCTTTGTTATTTCACGGCCCCTGCCACCCAAACCTCTTTGTGCTCAACAGGCCATGACAGTGCACACAGAGCCAATTCGAGCGTGACGCTATTGTAGCTGAATTTGTCCGGATGGCTTGTCCTGGGGATGGCTCGGATGGCTCGGATGGCTCGTCCTGCTGGGATGGGGTTGTGTGTCAGTAACCCAGGAGGGCGGTTCATCCCCTAAACAGGATCAGACCAAATCCTATAGGTAGATGTACATGGAGACAGGATTAGCCATTTTCCCACACCTCCATTGACCAATCAATAGGATCAACACAGATGCTATATAGCCATATGTGCTGATAGGGTTGTTTGAATGCAATATGAGCTTCACTTTACCCCTCTATCACCAAGCTTAAGTTCGAAATCTAAGGAATATAGACATTTGAATGAGCAATGCATTATTTATTTCTGTCTATGTATTTGTATTTGTTATCCTTTGCTAGCACTTCATACTGTTAGTTGCTGCCTTTCCTTATTGCAGATTAGCGTTTATTTTAGCCTGAATACCCGTCTCTTTAGCTAACATTCCACTCCTTGCCACTCCATGTCTTTGGCAATTACAAGGTGTGGAATGCTAGCTAAAGAGACTGGTACACAGGCTTCTTTATACCAAAGTTGAGCTACAAACCTTTCTTCTGGGTAGTCATTTACTATGTTCCTTCTATTATTTGGTATGTTTACTTGCAGATGCTGTTTCCATTGCAACCTTGAGTCTATGATCCTTTTGTTTTTGGAAGCTGCACCTAGCTGCCTATTATTATAACAAAATATACTCATTACATGTGATTCAATTGGCATGGCTCCAACAGAGACCATTTTTACTACAAATGATTGTTTGTGTGTTTGTCTCGGGCATAGACCAAGTACTTCTCTAATTAATTATAACGTTTTAGCCCTGTGTTGAAAACAGGCTAATTCCATTTTGAAGGTCAAATTCCTTTCTTTCAGACGGATTCCGTAGTTAATTGGATTTTTAGTTATATGTGTTGCCATTTCAATTAAAGCTTTCAGTTTGATGGTTGGTGAATGCCCTCTTCTCCTATGGTTTTATTAGCAGCAATAAATTGTCCAACTAGATACTATAAATTATGTTTTATTCATCATTTTACACTTAATATATTTTCACTTAAATGGTGGTGAATTCATTTGACATACAATAACGGCTGAAAATGAAACGTTTTTAAATGATTGATTTGTTCAAATGACATGGTGTGGTTCCTTTCATCAGCACGTAGCAAAGATAACCTTTTTTCAGTCCCCATCTACTTTGCGTCATTGCTTCCCGTTGCTGTACCTTTTCTTTGGATGCGCGTCACTCTCAAATATGTTTTCTTTTGCTCAGGACTAGCTATGCTAAGCTATCTCGTTAAAACACTTAATACTTGATCTCGCTCGGTGGAGATGGGGCAGACAACTTCACTTTCTCTCTCCCACAGGTGGCCAAAATATCCAGCAAACCTTCCCTCCGTTTAGCTGCCTTCAGCCAAATGCGGAAGGCGCCACTTGCTTGTGGCCTGGCAGAAATTGAATGTCAGTGGCTTGTTTATTTTAGACGCTTTATTGCTGACTCTCCCAACCTAGTGCCAAACACTGGTCTCTCGCCTCACCATCCGCCTGCTTCCTTTTGCATAACATATTTCACACATTGGTGTTTCCATTATAACCCTCCAAAGCCCCTGTGTCATCCCATTCAAAAGTTTAAACACACAGCAGCCTATTAGGCTTGTCTGTATTGACACAGACCAACTCTAAAATCGTTTGCAAAACTACTAAACGTTTCTCAGAAAGGACATTTTAAGTGAAGTAAATTTCCCCCAGCTCTCAGAGGCTCTACAAGTTTTCACCCGACTGCAAGAGAAGTACTCTATGTTGTCAACGCCTGTGTGTTTACCCAGGGACTTCCGCTTTGTTCTCTGTCTGCTAGCTGCTACTGCTAATAATGTTCTAGTGTAAGGGCCCAATTCAATCCATATCGCTGAAGCGTTCCAGATTTCGGGGCGAGAAATGTGAAGTTAATAACCGATTCCACCGACATATCCAGCATTTACCGTGAATGCCATCGCCGCCAAAGCGGGGACATTACCTTCAAATTTAAATTGGGCTTTAGTGCTGAAATTCCACGATACAGACTGAATAGAGACATAAGTTGCCTAAACTGAATGTTATTCTCAAAAGATTATTCAAAGCAAATTAACATGAATGTACATAGAGTTAGTGTGCTAGTCTAGCATTTATGGCTTTTAACACACAAATAAAAACGCCTGCCTCAGATAAAGCCTCCAGTGGGTTTTTTCAGAATTCTTCTTAGCTGTCTGCCTTGTCTCCCCTCCTGAATACTTAACATTCCCCAGTCTGTGCAGAGCCTCATATTATGTAGCATCAGCACAAGCAGGCCTGGCAACTCATGAATAGGGTCAGTTAGATTTCAAATATCTTCTGATGAAAAGAGGCTGGAGCTGTGGTCGGAGACTGGAGCAGCTCCCGGCTGTTCCACAAAGGCAAGCTTTCAAAAGAGGGGAGACGAGGGATGGCGAGTGAGGAGTGAGGGGGAGATAGGGGGGAGAGAGAGTGAGGAGGATAGAGAGTGAGGGGGAGTGGGGAGAGAGAGAGAGAGAGAGATAGAGAGAGAGAGAGGGGAAGCGAGAGAGCGGGAGGGAGAGATGGAGAGAGGGAGAGATGGAGAGATGGAGAAAGAGAGAGGCTCAATAGCATATCTGAGAATCCCTGTAAAATGCCAGGCCACACAAAGGAACAGGTGTTTGGTGGTTTAAGGTTTCAGGCAGAGGGAATGATGGGATAACGGGATGTTGACATGCATCGATGACAAAAGGGGAATTGTTCATGGACATGATGTTATTTTAAGGGAAAACATGCATTAAAGAATAGAGAGACAAAGAATGATGGCCGCTATGAAATAGTTTCCCATTAGTATCCCCATACCTTCATCAAAATCTGAAAAAGATTCAGCCTAGACTTGGTACATATGCAAATATATGTTTCCCATAAGTTACAATATTGTGCCAAAAGAATAGTTGAGTTCTTGTAAGGATTGTAGTTAGGAGTGTGGTGTTGTAACAAAAATGATTGACCCTAATTGCACAAGCCCCACAGAACAGTACAGTGAAGTAAGGTACAATTTTGAGTCTGAGGCTGGTGACAATCTATAGATACTTAAAGAAAGTCAATACATTGGGACTCACTGCTCAGAGGAAAAACCGTACAGGTCTTAAGTGGCAAGTGTTGACAGGTGAAAAGCTTTTACCTTCACAGCTCATTTATCAAAGGTCTTCGACCACTTACCACACAACACTTCCATTTTCTGACAGCGTTTATGTTGCAAATAGACCAGCAAATGTTAGTTGAGGTGGTTCATACACAGTATGATTGATAATGTGCATCAGCAGAGCTTCAGGGATAATATTGTAGTGGTCAATCAATGATATTCTAACATAATATAATTGAGCTATTCCAAATACATGAATTTGAGAACATTTATACTCAGGGTGTCCAGACTGAGAGGAAATAAAACTCCTCAGGCTGTCCGTCAAGCTGACACTAGAACAGCAGAAACACTTTGTGCAACCGTGCCATCCATTTTCTCTAACAACAATCATTGCCTCACCAATGTCCAGAGTGATTACACTTCCAGCTGGGGAAGCTAGCATTAGCCATGAAAAACAGTGTGTCTAGGATGTACAAAAATAGCTTTTTACTGTTAACTAACACAGGTGTGTTCTGTTCCTCCCAGGCTTATGGGGAGATACAGGGGAAGGATACCGTGCAGAGCAGGTTGTCAGGTACACCAAATTAATGGAAATCCTACAACAGCGCTAGCTGCCGCCAGGCTAGAAGGGTAGCAGCTGGTAGGCGAGAGGTTCGCTCTCTTTGCCACTCCCATTAATGTGGCATGGAAACTTGTTTCAGGCATCACCGCAGCGTGTTTACGACTCCCGATCTCTCCCAGAAGGTGGGATATGGACGGAGAGAACAGATGAAATCCTGTGGATACGAGTCAGCAAAGACCTTTATAAATGATTCCTTTCAAGGACAGTAACTTCACATATAGTTCAGTCCACAAACCATGAACCATATAAACATTATAAGTGCTATGGGTTCAATCTTTTTAATAAGATAGTTTTCAGGCTAGAGAATAACAGACCACGGTGTCACAAGTTTGTTAATTTGGTCTTTTTCTGGTGGTCTACGGTATCTCTAAGAAGCAGTGTTGGGGAAGCTACTCTGAAAATGTAGTTTACCAAGCTACCAATGACTTCACCCTGGAAGAGGATAAGGGTGGCTTTAGCTTATGAGAAATATAGCTTACTGAACTAAAGTTACTTAGAAAAAGTAGTTCACTACATGGAATGTGTAATTTAGCCTAATAAACAAAAAAAGTATGAATAAGGCACGCAAAAATTGTTTCAGGTTGGTGTGATGGCGAAAAAGAAAGTATTGTGTAGTTCCAGTAGTTAGCTAAACCGCTACATTGCAAAACAGTACTGAACTACTACCGATATTGAGTTTAGTTCCACTACCACGAAGCTACTGCAAAATGTAATGAAATTACTAGTTGAACTAATTGTAGTTCACCACTGTACGTTACTCCCCAACACTGTTCTTTAGCCATGGCTGTTCATTTTCACACTCCCTGCCATTACTTGGGTAGCCTATTTTAATTAGAGAGTGAAATGTATTTATAGTAAGGGTTACATGGAGAAATTCAGACCTCTCTGAAATGAAAATAGATGGCCCGCACTTCAGCAAAACATATTTTACTTAAACCTTCCCTGAACGCTTGAAAAAAATAACAAGTGATCCTCCCCTGTACCCAAAATAAAAATGAAAACAAAGTGGATAGCAGAGAGCGTTTACTCTCACTTCTTTCACAGACCAGAGTGTTAGATGTGCACTTTTAGAAACTGTTCTTTATCCTTGAAGCATTACATGGCAATGCAGGATAGTGCACAGGGCTACGGGCCAGAAGGTTGTGGGTTCACAGACCAGTGTGAGCAAGAGTAAGGGTGGAATGATCTTCTTTATAGTAAAAGCATTGCATTGCATGAATCTATCATCGTATTTGCAGGTCCACGAAAAAAATAGCCTTCAAATTCAATTTCATGCCATTCTACGTCATTTGATATATTAGCGGAATATTCTTTAATACCACAGAAATTACTAAATTACAGGCTAAGAATGGACAGAGAGATAGGCCTATGTGTTCATCTTATCATATTTATCTAATTGTTGCAATGAAACTGTCCCTCTGCAAATAATGAAATCTGAGAAATTAGGAATCTCAGCATGGTACTTTAAAAAGTTAGGTCTACCTTTCCACCCCAGACAGAGTAGGCCTACTGAAGCAGAAAAATGTCAGATTGAACTGCTGTCTACTCTTCTTCCGTGGCTTAACCCAACGAAAGAAGGTCACAAGTGTTTCCCTAAAAGCTGTCTGGGTTTAAACATCTTCAATTGTACAGAAAGTGAATAGCTTAAACAATTGATAGTGACAGAATTAGAATACTTCTCAAGCAACGTCTATTTTTTGTCTCTTCGGATATAGAAGGTTGTAGCTCAGCTTCTGTATGTAAAAAAACAACAACTAAATAATGACATCCCCATATGCAAGGAAGTCACATCTTTCCTGGGTATTTTACAGTTTGTTTCTAGCATAATCGGATCCGTTTGATTTTCTTCAAAATCTTAAGCTAACAAGTGGTAAGCCTGTGCTTTTTGCCATTTTCTTTAATAAATGGCATACCCTCTCATACCCCCTCAATTCAAGTCTTGGTTTTATATTAACAGCCTTTCATTGACATGGAGGTAGGCTATTTAAAGAGTTCATGGTGGGTGGAGGAGTTGCCTGACAAATCCATGGATATACAGTAGCAGCCTATTGCCTAATTTCATCTGTCTAACAGGTATTTCTTAAATAGGAAGGAATAGGCTCCAACACAAAGCCTTCTTGTTGTTAGTAAAGTGTAATTACAATGAAGAACGTTGAAATGAATTATGTCTACTCAAATCCACCTACTTTCAGCACCACCAACTGTCCATTTCTGATTGATTAGTGCCGCGGTGGCTGCTGCTTCAAGTTTCAGCACCACATTGTAAGTTAGTCAAATCTGGTTTATTGTGAGGTCAATAACTCTGATAAATGCATCATGGGCAAGAAAGAAATTGTTTTTAATCAAATCAATTATAGTAGTAGGAAGCTATCAAAGTTGTCCTCCGGTCCTCCACGTCTTCAGGCTCTCCTTCTCAAACTGAACAGAACATAGGCTATAGGCCAGTCCGCGTGCAAGATAGGGCTTGTCCAAAAAAATCACGAATAAACCAATATTTTCAGAAGAAATCTTGGACTCCTCCTGAACTGCCACCGTAAGTCTACTTAGCACAGCCATTGGTTAAGCAGCTCACAAAAATGTTTTTGATCAGCAAATGCAGAGCAGGCCCGGGGCTCAGGGTTGGAATACCCATTGCAGGGTGTAATGCAGCATCGTTTTATTTACACCATCCCAGCAGCTATCTTAGAAATATAACTTTGCTTTGTGCTTCTCGAGCCTGCACTTCGTAGCCTACAGGCTATGGATCATTTGATCGAGACCACACTAAATAGCCAATAGGCGTACTTGATATTGCGCTCGCAGAGGAGAATGAGAGATGAGGGGCTGCATCGGGCACACATCGATATATAACCTAATAAGCAACTAATTCAAAAAACACTGAGAAATATTGACATTTCATCAATGACAGATTACATGACCCTCCTCTGGACTAGATTTAAAAAGATACTAGACCCTCCCCTTGACTGAAATTGAAAAAGCATGACCCTCCCCTATTTTCCTCTAGGTAACCATTCTGTACATTTGGATCCATCCCTAACAGCCATGACAGAACATAAGACACAATAACAGATTAGTCTGTTTCGTAACAAGTTGAAATGGTTGAAACACTACAACCCCCTCCTCCTCACCACTAACAACTGAAACGTGTTTGTCTGACTTCTACTGAAAGCCTTCAATGAACCTGAAAGTGACTTCCAAAATGATAAATAACCTCATTAATCCATCTGATGCATGATGGGAATGTGGCCCCGACATTCACACATCCAATCAACGTCTCTGGGAAGATCAAAGGTGTCTGAGGACACTAATACAAATCTCTGAGGATTAACATCGGATGAAACCTCACAGGAATTTCAGCGGTTCTGAGGGTAAATCCTGAAGTGGAATCCAGTGAGGAGGAGAACTCCACAACAAGAACTACAACTGTATGTATACCTCAATTAAACAGTACATACATTAAGAAATGTTATTGCATGTTGTTAAGTGTATGTTTTTCTAACTGTAAATATTAGGGACATTTGCTGCTGTGTGTGTGTGTGTGTGTGTGTGTGTGTGTGTGTGTGTGTGTGTGTGTGTGTGTGTGTGTGTGTGTGTGTGTGTGTGTGTGTGTGTGTGTGTTTTAAACGTTTCCCAAACCAAGCTTCCCTCTCTATTCATTCCTTAGATCAGAAGTTTTAACTTGCTACCAAGTATCTTCTGAAAGGCAAACTGAACTACTCACTTGTCAATTCGTCAGAGATGAAACAACACCATGACAGCAATAACACTGGTGTTAGAAATGTTAGAAATGGTTTTTTTGTCCTCTTCACTTCAGCTGTCGACATCAATTTAGTGTACAAAGGAGCATCTGTGAGCCCTGGGAAAAAAATGGGCTCGTGCTCTTTTATTTTGGAACAGCAAAGAAACAGATGGACTTCAACAAACATTGTACCATGTACTCAAGACATGCTCAGAGACTGGGTTCAATTACCCAGACTTCCCTGACACTGTTCAGACAAACAGGTTATACAACCCTCACCTCATAGACTATACAGCTTTGAAGGGCAGTTCATATTGTGATGACAAATAAAGAATTTTCACAATATATCTGTAACAATATATTACAAATGCTGCGTAATGAGGGTAAGTAGGCTTTATTGATCACATACTGTATGTTCACATAGACAATATGACCAGTTTTTACGAGAGGCAAAAGTATGTCAGTGGGCGAACATTCTAAGCACTGAGATGTGGGTAGAGCTGATTCTCTACCCACCAATCCAATATCCACACGCCTCATGGAGGGAATTGTGCACTCACTCATCCGCAAGAGAACCCCCATTTGGCAGTCTGGTCTGCTGCGCTATCTAAGTTACAAGTTGTGACAAGCCCTGATGGCTCCTGTCTCTCAAGCCAGGCTATTTATTAGAGTCTATTCAGCTCCATGTCTTGCAAAAATAAACAGAGTGCCAAGCAGCAGCGAAAGTGCTGACAGTGAGAATAGTTTCCAGGTTGAAATAAAGCAGTCTGAACTGCCCTAGGACACCGCGGCTAAGCGCTAACCCCGCTAACTTTGTATAGCCCTCCGTGACTTCACCCCTCCTTTCCAGTTGACTTCAGGTGCAGTCATTTGCAGAATAAATGGTTGTGTCATTGCTGAGAGAGAGAGAGAGAGAGAGAGAGGTCAGTTAGATTTCAAGTATCTTCTGATGAACAGAGGCTGGAGCTGTGGTCGGAGACTGGAGCAGCTCCCGGCTGTTCCCCAAAGGTAAGCTTTGGGATGGTGACCACTTTTTCTACTTAGCCCTCCACTAGAGAGAGAGAGAGAGAGAGAGAGAAAGGGAGATGGGGGAGAGAGAGGCAGAGTGAGAGTAAGGAGGAGAGAGAAAGAGCGAGGGGAGAGAGAGAGAGAGAGAGAGAGAGAGAGAGAGAGAGAAAGAGAGAGAGAGAGAGAGAGAGAGAGAGAGAGAGAACGGTCTCCCTGACAGAGAAGTTAATGAACAGGAAAGGATTAGTGTTCCAGTGATGCAGTAGAACAGAGAAAAGAGAAAGTGCATGGTTCAATGAAATGTTAAATGTCAAAGGTGAAGTGAAAATCTGATGTTTCTGTTCTTACTTGTACTTTTAGGCATGGCTATTTTAAATGAACGCTTCACTGCCAGTATTTTTCATTAGATTACTATCAACATTCTCAACATTAACATTGTGAATTTATATGGCCAGTCTTATATTTTCACCTAACCCATATGATACTAATATTCTTGTATATGAACATTCAGGGAAGGCAAAAGAGACCAAAACAATATCCTTGTACATTCCATATGGACGAAGCTGTGATTTGACACCAATACAACAGTGTGTTCGGCTGGAGTAGAGAAAGGTAGCTAACCGAAAGATATTCATAACATAGGCCTATTCTGGGTTGTTAAGACTGAAAATATGTTTTGTACATTTTACCCATTCATAATCAGTCTGGAAGCCTTTTTACTAAGAAAATATGTTGCTCTCTCAAGTGCGTGATTGATAAATGCATTAACTGCAGTGCAATAACAACTACCTCAAAAGTAGAATAGTAAACAAGTAGGATCACTCCACCATAAGAAAGTACGCAGAATTCCACATAAAAACATAACAAATACAGAAATGGACAAGATCCGGTGTCATTTAATAGCAAAGTAGGTTGGGTTGGAAGGCCTCAGGATGATTGAGGTGAGGATTTGTACAGGGAAACTCAAATCTGGGGAATTCAATTTCCAGATCAGTAGGTCACAACCTCTCTTTTAAGGGGTGATTGGCAACCCCATACTGCCCATGATTTCCCAGTGCCTTCGGTCTCTAGTGGGGTTAATCACTTCCTCAGACCTCCTGATGGGGAGCAGGCATGGTGGGGTTAATCACTTCCTCAGACCTCCTGGTGGGGAGCAGGCCTGGTGGGGTTAATCACTTCCTCAGACCTCCTGACAGGGAGAAGGCCTGGTGGGGTTAATCACTTCCTCGGACCTCCTGACAGGGAGAAGGCCTGGTGGGGTTAATCACTTCCTCATACCTCCTGATGGGGAGCAGGCCTGGTGGGGTTAATCACTTCCTCAGACCTCCTGATGGGGAGCAGGCCTGGTGGGGTTAATCACTTCCTCAGACCTCCTGACAGGGAGAAGGCCTGGTGGGGTTAATCACTTCCTCAGACCTCCTGATGGGGAGCAGGCCCGGTGGGGGTAATCACTTCCTCAGACCTCCTGATGGGGTTAATCACTTCCTCAGACCTCCTGATGGGGAGCAGGCCTGGTGGGGTTAATCACTTCCTCAGAGCTCCTGACAGGGAGAAGGCCTGGTGGGGTTAATCACTTCCTCAGAGCTCCTGACAGGGAGAAGGCCTGGTGGGGTTAATCACTTCCTCAGACCTCATGATGGGGAGCAGGCCTGGTGGGGTTAATCACTTCCTCAGACCTCCTGATGGGGAGCAGGCCTGGTGGGGTTAATCACTTACTCAGAGCTCCTGACAGGGAGAAGGCCTGGTGGGGTTAATCACTTCTTCAGACCTCCTGATGGGGAGCAGGCCTGATGGGGTTAATCATTTCCTCAGACCTCCTGATGGGGAGCAGGCCTGGTGGGGTTAATCACTTCCTCAGACCTCCTGATGGGGAGCAGGCCTGGTGGGGTTAATCACTTCCTCAGAGCTCCTGACAGGGAGAAGGCCTGGTGGGGTTAATCACTTCCTCAGACCTCCTGATGGGGAGCAGGCCTGGTGGGGTTAATCACTTCTTCAGACCTCCTGATGGGGAGCAGGCCTGGTGGGGTTAATCACTTCCTCAGAGCTCCTGACAGGGAGAAGGCCTGGTGGGGTTAATCACTTCCTCAGACCTCCTGATGGGGAGCAGGCCTGATGGGGTTAATCACTTCCTCAGAGCTCCTGACAGGGAGAAGGCCTGGTGGGGTTAATCACTTCCTCAGAGCTCCTGACAGGGAGAAGGCCTGGTGGGGTTAATCACTTCCTCAGACCTCCTGATGGGGAGCAGGCCTGGTGGGGTTAATCACTTCCTCAGAGCTCCTGACAGGGAGAAGGCCTGGTGGGGTTAATCACTTCCTCAGAGCTCCTGACAGGGAGAAGGCCTGGTGGGGTTAATCACTTCCTCAGACCTCCTGACAGGGAGAAGGCCTGATGGGGTTAATCACTTCCTCAGACCTCCTGACAGGGAGAAGGCCTGATGGGGTTAATCACTTCCTCAGACCTCCTGACAGGGAGAAGGCCTGGTGGGGTTAATCACTTCCTCAGACCTCCTGATGGGGAGCAGGCCTGGTGGGGTTAATCACTTCCTCAGACCTCCTGATGGGGAGCAGGCCTGATGAGGTTCATCACTTCCTCAGACCCCCTGATGGGGAGCAGGCCTGGGTGCTGACACCGGCCTGACATTCAATCAACATCTCTCTCTGCCCCCAACCCCTCTCTTGCTCCCTCCATCTTTCTCTCTCTTTTTATATATCTCTCTCTCTCTCTCTACTGTACCTCTCTCTCCATCTTTCTCTCTGTTTCTCTCTCCCTTCATCTTGCTCTCTCTCAGAATACTAATGTGCTAATGGTATGCTGGCATCGCTTGAGGACGGGTCAACAGGGAGAGGAAGTATTAAATGTGCTTACATATGGATGCTCAGACTTAGTCACGGTGCTACTGTTACACTGTCCTCAAGAGGATGGGGGGGCTCAGCTTCTAACCTAGGCAAGTGGATCATATGGGCCATAGACATTCCATATGTGTAATACACCACAAAGACAGCAGGACGCCTCCTACATGTGAAACACAGCATAGCTCAAGAGAAACACAGACCTAAGCACAAGTCATGCACATTGTGCACACATAATGCTGTTTTTGGTTTAATAATCCAGTGGGCTAAATCAGGGTAACACAGAGTATATCTTGGTAGTCTTACACAAATCTACTTTGAAACAAAAGTATACACCTCACATAAATTGTTATGGGCTTAAAAAAAAGAAGACACCTGAACCATGTCCGATATAGAGTTGAAATGTCGTACATTTTGAGTTTGCATACCAATATTACACTTTATATACATCACAGAAGACTGAAATATATATTTTTAAAAAACATTTGACATAGAAACAACGGATTTTCGGCATTTAAAACAATAATAATAATGTTGATTCATTATGAAACTATGAAAAACATGAATAACATTCACCAATGAGGCCACAGGGTCCTTTGACTCCACAAAAGGGCCTAAGGAGCATTGTGTAAATGCACTGAAGTGTTATATTAACAATACAAAGATAAGCTAAGATACAGTATGTCCTTGTGTGCTTCAATGGAAAAACAGAGAGGGTTAGACACTGGTTACTGGGCTAACACGTTTACAGATCCTTCTTGTTGAAGAACAACAATACCACTTCAGTAAAGGATCACAAAGAGTTGACATTCCAAACAGGAGCATATCATTGGCTCTGACTTGGAACTGATTGAAGCTTATTCATTCATAAATCTTGAAAGAAAAGCATGAGCACAAACATATGGAAGCCCTTTGCCTGCATGATGTCCACGTGGTTGTATTATCCATTGCGGAGCTCCGAACTGGGAGGGAGATTATTTTTCGACACACATAACCAAAGGCGGAAAGAACCCTGGCAGCAAAGATATCTTGAGAAGCCATTCCACATATGGAGCCAATTATTTGAATAGTGTTTTCCAGCAATTCCCACAATTCCTCCCCGAGTGGAGCGTCCACACTGCAGCCTCATGCCTGATCCAAATCTAATCTCAATTATTATTTTGTCTCCGACACACAACAATCCTTGATTGCTGAGTCTCAAGGTGTTGTTTCAAACACTCAGAAAAAAAAAGGGAATTTGATCAAATATTTTTAGTCTTGTCAGAAATCTGCAAACAAGCACTACGTTGCAACAGTTTTTGTGTTATGTCAGGCTGATTAATGTAGACTACCATAGCAGAGTATGAGGTCTTTTGGTGAGTTAGGCATAAAGCTGTCTTCTCTTGAAAAAAAGAGATTCTGCGCAGACTAAATCCTTCAGCTCTGTCATCTTTCTTCCTCTCTAGTTTTAATTGGTTAAGATCTGGAAAAAAACAGCAACATGAATCTAAGTTGAATTCTAAATGGAGCATCTGATTACACTGCGAAGGACCAACTAAAGTCACCATTGAACCTAAAAGAGTCTATATTGAGAGTTCTGTCCTATTCAGGGAGCAAAATGAGCTCTTGCGAGTTCCCAAGTGAAAACGTGTGTTTATTTTCCATGAAACAGATGATTATCAATTTCAGGGGACCCCTGGGAATTGCTTTAGTGAGTTGGGAATCCTGCCAAGGTGGAATAACAGAATCTAGAGTCTTTAAAGACTTCCATTTGGAAGCTGGTCTCACTCACTCCATACCCACCTAAAGGACAGTGCAGAATCTCTAGTGTGTAACATTTTGTAATCTCGCATGTATAATGCACCATTATAATACATAACTTGTGTGACAATCATTTCATAAGTGGTCACATGGGGGTTGTTGGTGGGAAGAAATGTGGATACAGATTGTTATTTACATTACGTATTTAATAAAAACGTGTCACTAATGTGACCATTTTTCCCCCCCAAAAGTCTTGTAGATAAAAATATCTTAGTCATTTTCTGTCATTTCATTGAGACATACTAGAAGCTTTGGATCCAGAAGGATTTCCATCCTCTACAATCCCTAGTGTAGAAGCTGGTGACTCCTTGTTCAGGATGTCCTGTAGGTTTTCACAGGACCTTCACAGAAAGCCCATGCCTTTAGTGGGCTTCACAGGACCTTCACAGAAAGCCCATGAAAAGCAAGGCCGCTAGCGCTACCCCACTGAGGGAACGCATTGTGGTATTAGTGACATTCTCCAGCAGGGAGGATTTTCAGGAGTGATAAAGTGCTGACTGAGCATTAATTCACTTTTTGTTCCCAGCTATGCAACTTCTACAGAGCAGCGACACAGGGCAGAGCTTGAGTATGCAGCCAAAGCAAAGCACCAATAACACTGCCTACAACAAGTGAGATTCTGAAGAGAATGTGTTCAATGCACATTTACATGCTGCATTTGGGCTGAATGAGATGTTTGGTGTTTGTTATTCATATCCGAGAGCGATATTTAATCGTCGATTTAATGATTGGATAGTACTACTGTATCTCTGTTCATTTTCTGTAGGTCTGATTGGTGTTGGAGGTACAAAAGGTTCAGTGGCTACTTTTGATGTGCTGTCACTGTGGAAGACACATCGAATTGAAATAAAATGGGGTTATGACTTAATACCTTCCAAGATGTGATCTCATAACCTTTCTGAACAGTGCAAACCCCAGACATAGAGACATACAATATCTTAGAATCCTTCAGGAATTCCAGCCTCATGTGGATGAAGTGTTCAGCATTCAACCCGTTCAAACAAGGTCCTATACCCCACATGCAAAGTCCAATATTAGACCTTGTCTTTTTGTCTGCCACGTAAATATGTTTTGATATAGATTTTCTTCATTTCATACAGTACCTCTAAGTGTAGAATTTGACACGTTCACACTAAGCCTTGTTCACCCTACCTATCAACTTCTGACAAATGGCTTCCTTTGCTGTCTCTACATGTTGCTATGGCCAGGTGAGCCGCATCATGAGAGGGACAACAGCCATTACTTCGACAACATACATATTCACCAGCATCTTCCTCAAACAGAATCCACTTGCAAATCCCAGGATGCATCTCTCCTGGATTTCAGGCCATGACATTTCACCTAACACAATGTCCACCCGGCTCGGAGACTTGAAAAATGCATCGCCAGAGTTTCGCATTTATTTTATCCCACATTTGTAAGGTGAATTCTAAATGGGTATTTTTATACTTTCACACTTTCTGGTGTTTCAGAGTGTACGTTTGTTTTGCCGAGTGAAGTCGTTTTCTGGTGTTTATATATATATTTTTAAATTGAAACTTTATTTAACTAGGCAAGTCAGTTAAGAACAAATTCTTATTTACAATGACGGCCTACCCCGGACAATGCTGGGCCAATTGTGCCCTATGCGACTCCCAATCATGCCCAGATGTGATTCAGCTTGGATATGAACCAGGGACTGTAGTGTTACCTCTTGCACTGATATGCAGTGCCTTAGACCGCTCCGCCACTCAGGAGCCCTAAGCTAGCATGTTGGCAATCACAGACCAAGTGTGTAAACAGAAATGGTATATTTTCTGTTGTTCAAATATCCCTTACTTTTTTCTCCAATGAATTCATTATTCCAGTCATGACTGAATAGCATTTTGGATTGCAGTTGTAGGGATTTACTTGCATGTGGTTAAAAATGGAAATAATTAGATAAATGTTGACTCCCAGGTCAACCCAATTACCGTAATAAGACTTTTATTTGCCTTCGTTCTTTGGCTTGGGTGACAACCAATGTAGCACCTCACCCCTAGGACCTCATAATACATCCTCCTTCCCACCAGCCTAATGACAAACTGTCTACTCTGATCTAGTCTTCTACTTTAGCGTTTTCTGCTCCTAATTGAGAATAAAGGCAGTAAACCTGATCCCTTCTGTGTCCTCTTGTTTGTCTGCCAAACCCAAGCTAGTGGCCTACTTTGGATACCCCATAGAGCCTAGTGAAAAAGAGTTCCCATCGATCACCAGCCCCACGTGTCAAAGCTGCCCTAATAAAAATAGGTGTAAGTAATGTGCAGGGCAGATATGAAGCAGTGTGCCATTTGCTGGGTAGAGATATACTGCAGGTCATAAACCACTGGATCCATGTTGTTTGTCTCAGTCAATAACGTTACATTACCCCTGCTACCCAGCCTGTATGATATCAACACAAGCCAGTATGCCAAAGGATCTCCTGATTTGGTCAAAATCAAAATAAATCCCGAGCAGCTTCGTTCAGTTCTTCTTGACTGATACACTGACCTCAAAACATACATGAACTAACACCAAAATGTATTGGAACGTGCTTTACCAGGTGAGCTAACTTCAGCCAGATTCTGCCTATTGTGAATATTAAAGATTACCGTTCGTGCTCTCAGGATATGTCAATGTAAACAAACTGTCACAGAGAGCTTTTTCTTATCACATGCATTGTTTCAAAACACAGAACCTGGTGGGTATACCCAGTTGTAACTAGTGATAGTGATATACTGTAAACCCAACTGTCACCTTCCCTAGGCATGTGGAATGTCCTCTACATCATGCTGCATAAGTGTTTTCACAACACAATGGAGATGTCATCCAGGGACATGGAGAGCTACAACCCTATTCACTGGAGAAGTGGCCCTGGAGAACGCAGGAGGAAACCCCCTTGCCGATAACAAACAATTCACTCGCTTCCCTCAACGACTCTGAAGTGTGAACTTGGTGTGTGTATATATATGGTTGTAATGAAAGCAGGAAGGAAGCCAATGACTTTGTAAATGACCAGCGAGTGATGTATGAGAGCCTGGTTAATTGCAGTAGCTCACGAGGTGAAACGGAGAGTAACGGCCCTGTCGCGGGGTCTCGCCCCACTCCCGCTGTCACAGCATGGATGATGGATTTATTGCACAAAGCAATTTTCTTGATGAAATATTTATGGCAATCACTTTCGGTGTAACACAGCGAGCCATTCAATCATGCGGTCAGTGGACAATATTTAATTCCCAGATGAAGGCGAGCTTTACAGTTTTAGGGCAAATGACACCACACAACAAGTCCCTTACTGTTGTCACAGCAAGGATGGATAGATCGATTGAGGCAGAGAGAGAGATGCAACAGTCAAGAAATATGATCCTACTGTAGACCCACCTGCCATTATAGACAGGAAATTGCACCTGGAGTACCACAAAATGAATAACTAAATAAAAACAAGCAAGCATTCATAGAGTGAGGAAACATTTAGAAAGTGTCTAATGAAAAAATACCAAAAGAGTATTACTTTAACAGCAAAGTAATGCACCTGCTTTCACAATCATCAAACTTTCTCTTTAATGGGAAACACGTATTACACTCCTCTTCCTTCCATTTTAAGAGCTTAGGCCTAAAACGCTATTGATTGGCAACTTAAACTTCAGATTTTAAACAGCCTGGCGTTTATTTTTTTAAGCACCGCACAGTATCTGTGACATTGTGCACGGAGGGATTCAAAACAAATTGAATCACCTAAATCAAACGTCCGTCTCATTTCTTTCCCCGCCAGAGAAAATAAACGCTCCATAAAAATGCAAAGAGCCATTGTGGCGTGTGTATGCTGTGGGGAGCTGGTCTCCGTCTTCCTCTCCAAGGGCAGCAGGCAGGGTGAGGAGAGGAGGGAGCGGAAGCCTGGGCCTGCTGGTGCTGCTCTATGATGCCTTTGACTCAGTGCTCAAAGCTCAACTGAGCGGCCAACGCCAAAGAAAACCTACTTGTGTCCCCCGGACCTAGCTCCTGGCTCCATGATAAAATGCACATTCATGTAATTGTACAGCTCATACCTGACTGCGTGCACAATGCCTCCCTTTTGCTCGCTGCTTGGCTGCTTTTCTGACCTGTCGAAGCCCCTCCTGAGGCTCTCTTCAGATCCGCGGTCCAAGACAAATCGGTCGATGTAAGTCAGCCTATATGACCAATAATAACTCTGGAATGATTGCCACTCAGGGTTTGGGATGATGTATTTGGGTATCATTACTTTATAGATTATTCTGCATTGCCACTCATAGATTCACTGATCTTAGAAATGATGATTCTAAGATTAACATATTGGAGAAAGGCGGTCTGTGTTTTAGCATTTCTTATTCATAAGCATATGAAAACAAGAGTTGAGAAGTTCTAAATGCCAACAGGAGATTTGTTGGACAGATTTTCTGAGTTCAGGAAAGCAGCTGCTTAAACATATCAGTACTGTAAACATTGGCTTGGTAAGCCTGGAACACACAGCTGATGACTAAGCTGTTTACCACATATGGGTGTGAATATTTAAAACATCAACTGGTGCTGAAACATTGATTTGAGAAATGAAGTCGTGCCTACATTTTAAAGTGTGTTTTGCAACTGGTTGAGAAGTCTGAAATGGTAGTCAGCAGGGTGCTTCTATAGAGACAAAGTAACACAGAGACAGAACTGAAGCCTTCTACGCTCCACAATTGCAATGCTTTGAAAGCCTTGGATTTGGTCATGTTGTTGTTTTTTTTGCACCACCAGCAACAGCTTTTCTAACACACACATTAAGGTAGAGAAGAAAATGACAATGACATAGATGGTGTACAATCAATCGGTAGACAAATACCTAAAAACCTTCTCAAACGTTGCGATTGAACCATTACAGGATGCCACTTGTCTGCAGACCTCTCTAACAACAGTGTTCACACAGATCCAGTAGCCTTTTCACAAGAACCCATTCTATCTCCCTGTCAATCATAAAGCACCATGTTTTTTTCAGACCTGTGTGGAACGGGGAAGCAGGCCCCTGCATTCAGACCAAAGACATCTATCTCAACTCAGCGCCAGCAGGCCCCGAAGTACTGTAATCTCTCTCATTGATTAAATGGGCTCCTGAGTCCGAGGGGGTGCCTGTTTCCTGATGTGGAGCAGAATCGTATCGAGAGTGCCTGGCAAATCAGGGGGATAGAGCATCTTAAGTTGCTTTTTGCCCTGATGAATAAGGCCTGATAGGGTGTAGGCTTGAAAGGCTTCAGTGTGGGCTGCCCAGGGAGAGGAAGTCTATAGGCCTGCCTCTTATATAGGCTCTGGATGGATGTGCACTAAGTTGAAGGAGCTTAGAAGCGCACACTCACAACACCCAGGCTAATCTGCTTCTCTCTGCCATCTGTTGGCTGATAAGTGTACCTGCTTTGTCATGACTCACAGATCACATACTGTAGCTTTGCATTAATATGGCCCACATTAATAACTCCTTCAACCAGATTTCCATGCATACATATTCTATTAAACATTTATTATAGCATTACGACAGCATTCAAACAAATTGCCTTAGCCTGGCTAGATTAGCATGTTCAATGATTGGGAAAAAGAGGAGCTGGAAATTGATTGACTGTCTGTTAGCTGTGGGAGCTTGTATCTACATGTAATTACGCGGCCATTATTGATACTTTCAGAAAATAGGAGAGGAAAGAGGCTGCTGGCTAGATCAGGAACTGAGAGTGACAAAGTAAGGCTTACCCTGGATCTTGACAGCGCTCAGTCGGGGGAGATGAGACCATGGTGACATGACACACTGTCACAGAATGAAGGCTTAACATCCCAATACCGTGTCTGAAGGGGTAAAAGCTGCTTTGATGCTGCTCAACACTACATCATAGCAATGGCAAGGATGCAATTTCATTTCAATTCAGTCAACTCATTAGGACTTGGTATTTTTCTATTGCCTTTGTAAAAATTGCAATTTGGGAATTTAACATCTTTATCACATCTTGAATCCGCTTACTTAAAATGGATGTGATTGAGAAGAATGTGCCTGATGTGCCAGAGACTAGAAGTGTCATCTGAAGTGGGAAAGAGAAGAACATGTTTCCCCACATAACAGACTCAAACTAATAACTATTAGAGCCATTGACTGTGATCAATGTCGACAGACTGTTCCTAGAGTCCCAGGGATATAGCACCTTTTCTGAGGGATTGTGTGTGTGTGTTGCTTATGAACTAATGGTGATAGAAATGGGCAGGTTTTCCTAAGGGAACTGTTGAATTTCAAAGCAGTCATAAGCTATAAACTTAAATGAGAGCAGGGGGAAAAAACAACACACTGTAGGCTGCCCACCCTCAAAACATGCTGTGAGGTGTGGAAAAAACAATCATCACTAATATAATGGGTTAGAGGAAGAGCTTTGAGATAAACAAAATAGTATTTGATGCAGTATAAGGAGCTTTTCCGTTTCAATGGTTCTTATTTTCCTTTCAATAAAACATAGTCAGCACACAGCCTGACTGCCAACTTCAATATGTCTCTCAACAGGCGTCATGTCACATGGTCAGGCCAAGAGACCCACCATTGGCTACGGGCAGTTTCCATGGAGACGAGGCTCAGTGTGCCTTCCTGGAAAAATGTAAACAGTGAGTGAACACGGGAGGATTTATATAAATTGTTTTCTAATCTTGTTTTCTAATTTCCATGTTGGAATGCATGCTGTCTGAAAATAGGAGAGAGAAAGAGGGGGGGGGGCAAGTAAGAGAAAGAAAGATATCTTCAACTTGATATAGTTAGTGTGTTCTTCTCATTGTGTTGTAAAAGCATTACATAGAAATATGGTCATCAAACAGTTTAGTGGTTCACTGTTATCCCCTCTTCTAGTGCATTCTAACAAGTGATGCTTTGGCTGTATGCTTAAGAAATGAGCTTTGTTCCCATTGTTGGACGTTAGACTCAGTGTGTTCAAGGCACATAAACACAAATCAAGTAGAATTCATGTTATTCCATCCCACATTCTGACTACAACCTAAGAAGTACAACCAGACTTCCCTGAGTTCATTAACATGTGATTTACTCTTGCATGGAGTAAATGAATGGAGTTGGATTATCAACCCTGTATTACTATTATTCTCTTGGACCGATTAAACGTCAATCGTGCTATTATCATTTCTCCTTGTTATTCATATAATTATGTGGTCCCGAAGCAATTGAGAGAATGTGCTTCTTTGTTGCCTCAGTGAATCTGTGGATTTCCTTGGGATGAAGATTAGATTCCTACTGAGGCATGACGGATGAAGGAGGAGGAGGTAAGTGATGTGATGTGTAGTCAGGAAACACCTACTACGGTGTCCATTTTAGGACACTCTCAGCCTCAAGCCTCACCCTCCTTGACTTAAATGTTACCCCTACTTGTGTCAATTGTCATGAGGTGAGGCACGAGCCTTGAGGTTGAGGTTGTCCCATAATGGACACCGTACTGCACTGTGAAGGGTTAAGCTTCTTAACTCAGCCCCAGTTTGTTCACGCAACTCCTCATTATCAAGACTACTGCATCCCCAACCCATTTGAATGATCTGCTGTTTTAGGTCTAATGCTGAGATCCACATTCATAAACCATTTGAGTAGAGTTCTGGGGTGGGGGGGATGTGGTGTTTACAGTAGCTGATTTTGTTACTGCTTAGACAGTAGCACAGAGCGAACACATTCACAACAATGAACATAAAGCAGCCTCCCTTCGAAACAAGACAGGGTCCTACTTTACATGAAATGTCCCTGAATTGTATGTCTTTACATGGTAGTTACATAGGCCAGTACAGTGTAATTACACTGTAGGTACACATTTTCATTTGTATTTATTTATTTATTTACATTTTTGTCGTTTTGATATGGTACAGCTATACCCGTTGTATACTAGCTGCATGTCTCATGCAGTGTCCTGTTGCCATGTCTGTTGCTATGTGGATGGCCATCTTCATTATTTCCATTATTATAAAGCTTATTACTTGGAAAATTGGAAATAGCAAAAGAAGAGTACATTATGATAACTATGATGTTCTTATATAAACAAGAATCCACACAATCCACTAAAACATCACAAATGAATTAACCCATTCATGAATGACCCTTCTTTCGCCAGCCACACCAATTGATCAAACTGATTTAGGTTCTGTGAAAACATTATTACTTGAAGTTAGTATAGTCCACTGAATGACCACAATAACTGTTTGTGAGCTTTACTAACTGATGTGGCTAGCCTACCATGAGAACAAAACGCATGCACCATATTACGTAATGCTTCAACCAACTGCATAACTGCTTTGAGGGGAGGAACAAAAACAAATATCTGGTTTCAAAGAACAAACAAGGTGCCAAAGGCAGTAGAAGAAGTCTAATTCTCTGCATGCCTTCCTCATTTCTTTACACCTACATACTATACAGTTATCTTCCCCAGACTACCTCTGATGTAAGTAGCACTATTTTAAAACCTGGCTAAGGTGCTAGAAAGTCAGCCAGCTATCATGGCTATGAAGACATAGCTGCCAAGCAATTCACTCCGTTTCATCAGTCTGTCTTATTCAACCAGTGCCATCCTTAGCGAGATGTTTTAAAGTGTATCTTGTAAAAGGGTCAAACGAGACCCTGCACATTGCAAACTATTACCCCATGTGCTTTATTGAAAAGGCTTTGATGTAAAAAAAAATAATAATAATCTCACGCTGGATATGACATATAAAAGGGAGGCATGTTTGGGTGGGAGACCTCTTCTGACTGAATGTTCAGCTTGGACTATATTTACATAAAAGGCCGTCCGTCCTCTCTCCTCATCTCTTCGTCAGCAGACAGTGGTTGACTGACTGTAATTATCAGTCTGTCTTCCACAGACACGTCTGTCCTGAAACAGTCCCCAAAGTTGACAGGCAAATCAATTAGGATGAATATCATGTAAACGTGAAAATATGAATTGACATGTACATTTTACAAGGACTTAATGAAGCATACAAACACAAAATGCAAATGTTGATCTTTCTCATGCTAAGGGAACAATCTTGATAAGTTGTTGGTGAGCACACTCTTGGAAAGTGGCAGAATTAATTGCAAAACGAACAATTCTAAAAAGCTATGTGAAATGTTGTATGATCGTTCATTTGACAACTAAGCTGTGCCTTCTAGTGTTGAGTATCCTGTACATGTCAATTAAAACATGTACATACTAAGGTAAGGACACATAATGATGCCTTCATTTATTTAACACAAGGCAGACTCCGTCCTAATATGGGCACTGTAATCTTGGGATAAATCCATGTGACTTGGGCTTTCACGTAAATGATTAATCTAGATGCTTTTTTTTCACATCACTATAGAAAACAAGGCTTTGAATAATACATGCATGTTGTGTCCTCTTCTTGTTGTTGTGATGCTTATACTGTAGAACCATTAGGGTACATTTCTGTGATGGCTGTCACAAGTAATGGCACAGTACTTGGATTCAATCAGAATTAAATCAGAATTCCAATTAAAAGGCAAATGGGATCTCGCTAGTCGGAGCTCTTTCATCCGCTCAACTCCAGAGGTGCCTTTAATTGATCCCTCCATAAATATGCATCATTAAAATGAGAGTGACTTCACCCTCCCAATTCCACCATGTGCAAATACAGAGAGAGCAGCTTTGAACATCTGAAAAAATACGAAGTAGTTGGTTCCGAATAAAGACCTTTAGCTGAAATTCTCTCATATTCTAATGAATACAAGGACTTGGACACAGATGACACCTGTCAAACTGTAGGTGTGCCGTTGTGCATATGCATTTGACTGTCACTTGTCTGTGGGTAAGCTATTTGAGCTACTTACCATAGTGATGTAGTTCAAGGTGCTTGGTTACATTTGTTTGTGTAGACGTGTAGAAGTTTAGAAGTTTGGAATTCAGGTTGACAAATGACACCAAAAAGAATGATGACACCTGGAACGTGCACAATGAAATGCTTGCAAAAAATGTGTCTGGATGCTATTTGTCTCGGAGAGACTATCAGTGAATAGCTGAAAACAGACTGGAAATAAATTCCTTTTCAACTGCCATATGGGCTGCCATATCAGGTTAAATGTAAGCTCAGCCTATCATATCTAAACTATCCACTGTTTCACCAAATGTCATTATGAAAAGCAGCACCATCTGTAGCAAGCCTGTAGGACCCCACAAGATAAATATATTCATCAGAATTGAAAAAAAACTAGATTTCCACAGTCCAATTCAGTGCACTAAAGTCAATGCAAGGCATATTATTCACAGACAATGGGATATTAAAAGAGACTATAATGCATAGAAATGGAAGAGATGATTGTCCACATTGATATACAAACATTTTCAGACTCCTTGGATCCCTGCGATTACGATATTCAGAGGGGGAAGAGTATGAATGTACGTTTAATATGATAATGGCATGTAACTTCACACTCCAAGATCAGAGGCGGCGGCAAGAGGTCATGGCTTGAAAAGAATGAACCGCTCCGAGAATTTTAGAGACGGCAGCATTCTTGGGTTTTTGTTATGAGGAGTCAGTGTACATTGTACAAAGGAACAAAGATCTGTAAGAATCGACACTGGACCACAGATGATAAATATTATGATGAATAATATATTAAAACATATTTGCTCAGAAGCTCTGGATATCGGATAACGGTAACTGTTTACTGTGTAGATCCTTGGAATAGAGCAAAGGAACAGATGCCATTGCATTGCCCTCATATCATATCGCCAGGAATTCCCTTTCTGCTCACACAAATATGCTCTACCATCTGGTAATTATTGTAAAAGAACCACAGATTTTTGTTTCCACCACCAATAGTTAGAATAGGTAAAAGCCTGTATGTGGTACACATTCAACCACAGTGTAGTAGGTACACAAAAAGGGTAGGTGCAAAAAAAACAAAAGTATGTATGGATACAATGTCCCTGCCTGTAACTACTGTGCCATGTGACTACATAGAGACACATTGTAAAGCATGGTTCCCCAACTGGCTGCCGCGGGTCGAATTTGGCCCATGGGTGATTTATCCCATCCAACACCCGTCCCCCCTCAAGTGTTCTGAGTTCAGAAAGAAGAGAAATATATGCAGTACCAGTCAAACGTTTGGACACACCTACTCATTCAAGGCTTTTTCATTTATTACTATTTTCTACATTGTAGAATAATAGTGAAGACATCAGAACTATGAAATAACCCCCAAAAAGTGTAAAACAAAATCAAAATATATTTTAGATTTCTGAGTAGCCAGCCAAAGTAGCCACCCTTTGCCTTGACATCTTGGCACACTCTTGGCTTTCTCTCAACCAGCTTCACCTGGAATGCTTTTCCAACAGTCTTGAAGGAGTTTATGCTGAACATTTGTTGGCTGCTTTTCCTTCACTCTGCGGTCCAACTCATCCCAAACAATCTCAATTGGGTTGAGGTTGGGTGATTGTTGAGGCCAGGTCATCTGATGCAGCACTCCATCACTCTCCATCTTGGTCAAAAAGCCATTTCACAGCCTGGAGGTGTGTTGGGTCACTGTTCTGTTGAAAAACAATTGATAGTCCCACTAGGCGCAAACCAGATGGTATGCCGTATCACTGCAGAATGCTGTGGTAGCCATGCTGGTTAAGTGTGCCTTGAATTCTAAATAAATCACAGACAGTGTCACCAGCAAAGCGCCATCACACTATTTTTCACCTTTATTTAGCCAGGTAGGCTAGTTGAGAACAAGTTCTCTTTTACAACTGCGACCTGGCCAAGATAAAGTACAGCTGTTCGACACATACAACAACACATGGAATAAACAAACATACAGTCAATAATACAGTAGAAAAAGTATATATACAGTGTGTGCAATTGAGGAAAGATAAGGGAGGTAAACGCGATAAATAGGCCATGGTGGTAAAGTAATCACAATACACCAATTAAACACTTGAGTGATTGATGTGCAGAAGATGAATGTGCAAGTAGAGATAATGGGGTGCAAAGGAGCAAGATAACTAAATATATACAGTAAGGGGATGAGGTAGTTGGATGGGCTATTTACAGATGGGCTATGTACAGGTGCAGTGATCTGTGAGCTGCTCTGACAGTTGGTGCTTAAAGCTAGTGAGGGAGATATGAGTCTCCAGCTTCAGTGATTTTTTGCAGTTCGTTCCAGTCATTGGCAGCAGAGAACTAGAAGGAAAGGCGACCAAAGGAAGAATTGGCTTTGGGGGTGACCAGTGAGATATACCTGCTGGAGCGAGTGCTACAGGTGGGTGCTGCTATGGTGACCAGTGAGCCGAGATAAGGTGGGGCTTTACCTAGCAAAGACTTGTAGATGACCTGGAGCCAGTGGGTTTGGCGACGAGTATGAAGCGAGGGCCAGCCAACGAGAGCGTACAGGTCGCAGTGATGGGCTTTGGTGACAAAACGGTTGGCACTGTGATATACTGCATCCAATTTGTTGAGTAGAGTGTTGGAGGCTATTTTGTAAATGACATCGCTGAAGTCGAGGATCGGTAGGATGGTCAGTTTTACAAGGGTATGTTTGGCAGCATGAGTGAAGGAAGCTATGTTGCGAAATAGGAAGCTGATTCTAGATTTTATTTTGGATTGGAGATGCTTAATGTGAGCCTGGAAGGAGAGTTTACAGTCTAACCAGACACCTAGGTATTTGTAATTGTCCACATATTCTAAGTCAGAACCATCCAGAGTAGTGATGCTGGACGGGCGGGCAGGTGCGGGCAGCGATCGGTTGAAGAGCATGCATTTAGTTTTACTTGCATTTAAGAGCAGTTGGAGGCCATTGAAGGAGAGTTGTATGGCATTGAAGCTCGTCTGGAGGTTAGTTAACACAGTGTCCAAAGAAGGGCCAGAAGTACACAGAATGGTGTCATCTGCGTAGAGGTGGATCAGAGAATTACCAGCAGCAAGAGCGACATCATTGATGTATACAGAGAAGAGAGTCGGCCCGAGAATTGAACCCTGTGGCACCCATCACACCTCCTCCTCTGTGATTCACGGTGGGAACCACACATGCGGATGTTATCCTTTCCACCCACTCCGCATCTCACAAAGACATGGCGGTTGGAACCAAAAATCTCTAATTTGGACTCATTAGAACAAAGGTTAAGATTTCCACCGTTCTAATGTAGCATTGCTCGTGTTTCTTGGCCCAAGCAAGTGTCTACTTATTATTGGTGTCCTTTAGTAGTGGTTTCCTTGCAGCAATTTGACCATGAAGGCCTGATTCACGCAGTCTCCTCTGAACAGTTGATGTTGAGATGTGTCTGTTACTTGAACACTGTGAAGCATTTATTTGGGCTGCAATTTCTGAGGCTGGTAATTCTATTGAACGTATCCTCTACAGCAGAGGTAACTCTTGGTCTTACTTTCCTCATGAGAGCCAGTTTCATCATACTGCTTGATGGTTTTTGTGAATGCACTTGAAGAAACTTTCAAAGTTCTTGACATTTTCCAGATTGTCAAACCTTCATGTCTTAAAGTAATGATGTATGGTATTTTCTCTTTCTCTTTTACCAAATAGGGCTACCTTCTGTATTCCAACCCTACCTTGTCACAACACAACTAATTGGCTCAAACGCATTAAGAAGGAAAGAAATACCATTAAACGTTTAACAAGGCACATCTATTAATTGAAATGCATTCCAGGTGACTACCTCATGAAGCTGGTTGAGAGAATGGCAAGTGTGTGAAAAGCTGTCATCAAGGCAAAGGGTGGCTACATTGAAGAATTTCAAATATAAAATATGTTTGGATTTCTTTAACACTTTTTTGGTTACTACATGATTCCATGTGTGTTATTTCATAATTTTCATGTCTTCACTATTATTCTGCAATGTAGAAAATAGTAAAAAATAAAGAAAAAGTAGGAAAGCTTTTGACTGGTACTGTATATGAAGTTTTTTTTGGGGGGGGGGCATAAAAGACTGTAAAAAGACCAGCAAATCAACTCCAAGTGATTTTAATGTTGGAAATCTGTTCCAAAGTATTCCCACACATAATAGATAGCTATACAGTGCCTTCAGAAAGTAGATTTTCAATTATATTTAAGTCAAAACTGTAACTCAGCCACTCAGAAACATTCTTGGAAACTGTCTTCTTGGTAAGCAACTCCAGTGTAGATTTGGCCTTGTGTTTTAGGTTATTGTCCTGCTGAATGATTAACTATTCTTCCAGTGTCTGGTAGAAAGCAGACTGTACCAGGTTTTCCTCTAGGACTTTGCCTGTGCTGAGCTCCATTCTGTTTCTTTTTTATCCTGAAAAACTCCCCAGTCCTTAATGATGACAAGCATACCCATAACATGATGCAACCACCACTATCTTGACAATATGGATAGTTGCACTCAGTAATGTGTTGTATTGGACCTGCCCCAAAAATAACACTTTATATTCAGGACAAAAAGTGAATAGCTTTGCTAATTCTTTTGCAGTATTACTTTAGTGCTTTGTTGGAAACAGGATGCATGTTTTGGAATATTTGAGTTCTTTACAGTCTTCGTTATTTTCATTATTTAATTTAGGTTAGTATTGTGGAGTAACTACAAAGTTGTTGATCCATCCTCAGTTTTCTTCTATCACAGCCATTAAACCCTGTAACTGTTTTAAAAACACGATTGGCCTCCTGGTGAAATCCCTGAGCGGTTTCCTTCCTCTCTGGCAACTGAGTAAGGAAGGATGCCTGTATCTCTGTAGTGACTGGGTGTATTGATATACCATCCAAACTGTAATCAATAACTTCACCATCCTCTAAGGGATATTCAATATCTGCTTTATTTTTACCCATCTTCCAATACATAACCTTCTTTGTGAGGCATTAGAAAACCTCCCTGGTCTTTGTAGTTGAATCTACATTTCGCTACACCCGCAATTACATCTGAAAAACATATATTTAAAAAATGTATCTGCTAAATATTTGTATGTGACCTTTAAATGTTATTTCATTTCATTTGAAATTCACTGCTCTGCTGAGGGACCTTACAGATAATTATATACAGTATGTGGGGTACAGAGATGAGGCTTTAATTCCAAAATCACGTCAAACACTATTATTGCCCACAAAGTTAGTCCATGCAACTTATTTTGTGACTTTTTAAGCAAAAATGTACTTCTGAACATTTTTAGGCTTTTGACTCAAGACATTTCAGCATTTCAGCACTGTATGTGACCATATACAAATGTAATCCGATTATGTTTTTGTCAAGTATTATACCTTTTTGGGTTTCTTGCGGTCCATTTGCAGGCTACAAATTCTTTGTAAATTATGTTCAGGCCCCCTGACCATCCGCTCAAGAAAATAAATCTGCCCTTGCCTGAATATAGTTGATCATATTTTTGTGGCCCTCAATAACCACCATTCCACCATTCAGCAATGGTGACATCTGATTTTGAGCCACGCGCCTCTTCTCGTGACCTTCACCAACCCTTTGACCAGGTCTCAGCGACATGTCGCAGGCTGCCTTTATTGGCGGAACAAAAGACAGACAAGCCATAACAGCTTCACGGCGCCTGCACTTGTTGGTCTGCTACATATCAAAGGGGAGCGCCATGCACTCAGGGGAAGGGCCCAGCCTGGCCACTATATCATGTCCAGATTTGAAAGGAGTGTCAGTGTGGCTAGAGGCCCATGAAATAAATACCTCTTGACCATTGGCTCCCCTGCACATTCATCATGTCCCGTGTAACTCACTAAAGTGCAACCTTACCCCAAGACAAAAAAACACACACACACACAAAAACTTGCATTAACAGTTAATGTAATTAGACAGTACTCTAGTCTAAGCAGGTAGAGGGTATTATGTCTTCCCAAGATTAAGTCAGGCTAATAATTATCAAACTGCTGGGGCAGGCTTGTTTTTCTGCTTACACACATCCTGGGATGATAGTGTTTTATATAGTGCCAATCATCACGTTGTGCACATGATAATATCGTGCAGAACAGCCGGTAGTAAGGATGCAGATTGTATTAGTGGTGTATCACATGCACTCAAATAAAAGGACCTATAAACGCCAACCAGCTGGAAAATATATTATCCGTGATATTGCATATGTTCCCTTTTATTTCTCACTGTATAAGTATGCGTTGGACTATTACATTCCACTGCAGGTTTTGGTGTGGTACGCATCATGACTTGTTATTGCAACAACAACAAAAAGAGATTGTTAGTGTGGCATGCGACAGCCTTTAAATATTGTAAGAATTATTTAGAGGGTATAACATCTTGGTCTACTTCTCTGCTATTTAAATCAGAACAGAATTATCTTCTACCAATCGAGAGGTAAAGCCTTTTTAGTTTCAGCATCAAATGACAACAAGCTGTCCTGGGATCAGTGTATGGACTCCATTTCTAAGAAAGGCCAACAAAGGCCGAACGCAATTCTGCAAAATGTTGGATTAATTGAGCTTTAGCACGTGCACTTATGAAATTGCACTTACCCTGCCTACTGCTTGTAAATATACTTTGCCATTTGCTGTTGTTTTTTTGTGTGTAATTTCAGTTTTTTGACTGCTGCAAAATTAATTGCCTCTCTGAGGACATTAAAGTCCTCAGAGAGGCAAATCTCTGACATTAAAGCAGAATTACACTTTTATGGTCTGTTTATGGTAAACTAAATCAATCATTTGGATTTGAAATAATGAAACTCAGATGTATGTTATGCTCTGTTGACTGTGTGACAGTTGTGCCCTTCTCTGGCCACTGGGTCGGTCTTGTCACTTATCCCCCTACAGCCCAGAAAGGACTGAACATACCGCTATTGTCCAGAAACATGTTTATATTTTATTTAAAACTTCACCAATGTCTCCTTGTCTTCTGTACTCTAGCATTACAGTTGACATATTCTATCAGTGTTAGTCTGAGTGTAGTAATTTCTGATGAAATATGTGATCTGCCCCACACTACAAAGTAATAAGGTTGATATAATCTGTCAAAGTAATCAGACCAGATATTTTCATATATTTAAAGATGCAGTATCAGGTATCAGAAGCTAGCAGATTCATTATTTACCAAGAACAAGAACATTTCACTTAAACTACATGTCACGTGTGCTCCCTCTCTGGCCTCTAGGTCACCAGGCTGCTCGTTTTATGATGCACACCTGTCACCAGCGTTATGCGTATTTGCACATAATAATACACACCTGGACTCCATCACCACCTTGATTACCTGCCCTTTATATGTCACTCCCTTTGGTTTCTTCCCCAGTGTGATATTAGGGATATTAGTAGTTCTGGGATAGATACAGTATAACTGCGGACATAATGAGAGACGAGACAAAACTAGCCCGTTATAGAATAGTGTGTTGTAGGACAGCTCAGCTGACTGAAGACCGGGGGATTGAACTTGCAGTTAGTTTCCATGGTAACATGTCTTTACATGACATGATGAAATGTTGAAACTAAGTTGCAAGGAACTTTTGTAGCAAGGTGCTGTAGAACAAGTGTCATGAAACACATTCCAGGCACTGGTTCTTGCTATCTTGGCATAGCTGTGACAGAGATATATCGGCTAGCTACACTGAACAAAAATATAAAACGCAACATGGAAAGTGTTGGTCCCATGTTTCATGAGCTGAAATAAAAGATCCAAGAAATGTTCCATAGGTACACAATGCTTATTTTCTCAAATGTTGTGCACAATTTTGTTTACATCCCTGTTAGTAAGCATTTCTTCTTCTCCAAAAAGAATCCATCCACCTGATAGGTGTGGCATATCAAGAAGCTGATTAAATGGCATGATCAGTACACAGTGCACCTTGTCCTGGGGACAATAAAAGACCACTCTATAATGTGCAGTTTTGTCAGACAACACAATGCCACAGATGTCTCATGTTTTGAGGGAGTGTGCAATTGGCATGCTGACTGCAGGAATGTTCCCCAGAGCGCTTGCCAGAGAATTTAATGTTAATATCTCTACCCTAAGCCACCTCCAATGTCATTTGAGAGAATTTGGAAGTACGTCTAACCGGGCTAACAACCGCAGACCACATGTATGGTGTTGTGTGGGTGAACGATTTGCTGATGTCAACGTTGTGAACAGAGTGCCCTATGGTGGTGGTGTGGGTTATGGCATGGGTAGGCATAAACTACGGACAATGAACACAATTGCATTTTATCTATGTCACTTTGAATGCACAGCGATACCGTGACGTGATCCTGAGGCCCATTGTTGTACCAGTTATCTGCCGCCATCACCTCATATGCATATATGTATTTCCAGTCATGTGAATACATAGATTAGGCCCTAATTAATATTTCAATTGACTGATTTCCATATATGAACTGTCACTCAGTAAAATCTTTGAAATTGTTGCATGTTGTGTTTATATTTTTGTTCAGAATAGATAGGCTAGCCAGCTGCAGCTATCCCCAAGCTATGCTAGCTAGCTCCTGTCAATGTCAGCTTGGCTAAACATAAGATCAGCGCAGGCTTTAGCCTACACATAGAACTGAATTAGCTAACCATCTTGAGATTGTGAGTCAGTCAGGGGAGAAGAGACCTCAACTTCAAAAATTCTCTCCATAGCAAAGCTAGCTTACCTCTTAGCTTACCTCGCGGTCACAATACCAACTACTGTGCCCTTGTGTGTTGTGATTGAATGGCAAAACCACACCCAACTAACATCTGCATCAAACCACACCCCAAGACAACTCTCTTTTGTCTTCAGTCATGGCCGCAGCATTTCTTAATGAGCAATCTTGAAAACAAGGCCAAATCAGTAAGTTTAGCCCCCTTTAATTCTGCTCCCTTCACAGTCATGTTTTTACGGCTCGGCCATAGGACCAAACTGGATCCAGTCAGTTGAGAAAGTGTTGAGTAAATCAAATGTCCACTAGCTGGTGGTATTGTAGACTAAAGTAATCTCTTTCCCTAGCTAGGTTTTCATCCAATTGGCGACAGATCTGCATGAAAAAACATGTACATTTTCCCACTTGTTGCAGATAAAGGGCTGTGCGTGATGACATAGTACGCATAAATATAGATTTTGTGTTTAAAAATGACGTTACATAGCGAATAGTGTCCACTCTGGTCTTGGCACGTGCTCACATGTCAACAGCTCGCAGATATAGTGCAGGTGTAGACTACTACATGATGAGATTATTATAGACAAAAGAGCAAGATTATTTGTATTTGTCAAACTTCAGCCAAGCATCGATTTTCGTGTCTCCAGAATAAACTCTTGATATTTATTGGAAAAGAGCATCAAGCTAATCACCGTGCACTTCCGCACCCTGTGAAGTTCATCAGAATATATTTCATCTGTAGCCTAATAAACTGCATGCTTTCCGAGTCCCAGTGGGAGGACAACACACC
Source organism: Oncorhynchus nerka (assembly GCF_034236695.1). Classification (NCBI taxonomy): domain Eukaryota; kingdom Metazoa; phylum Chordata; class Actinopteri; order Salmoniformes; family Salmonidae; genus Oncorhynchus; species Oncorhynchus nerka. The sequence goes on from NC_088401.1 coordinate 59,855,500, forward strand.
ATATCATCATGTGACTCAAAGTTTACCTCGATACGATGATTATTCTATAAATATTTGTGCATAAAGGCATTTCCTTCACCATTTCTCGCATAACTAGTTTTACCGACACAAAAAGATCCAACCTTGTCTAGAGTATTTTGTTTTGTTGACATTTGGAAAATGTACCAACAAATGAGCTATTCCTATTTGGCCTGCCGTGACATTTTTTATCTATCATGTACTTTACTTGTGTAAAAAGGCTGGATGGATACCTGGTTCATGTGAGTTTCATTCAAATCATCTATTGCTCTGTGGAGCCCTGGCCAAGAGGCATCATCAAAAATATTCATACTAAATCACATTCACTGACAAGACACTTCAATTATAGTCTAAACCATTGGTAGATAGGTAGGTAGGTAGGTACTGTAGGTATGAAGGACTTCATTTATTGAAAAGCCATATTCTTGTAAATGCAAATGAAAACATCTTCTTTCATCTGTTTAAATTGCATAAAGGATTGTTGTGTGGACATTTTGACAAATATGTGTTCTACCGATAGCAATATTTACAAACACCAAGGAATTAAAACAATATCAAAAAGATTGTTAATTTAAAAACATGTCTCTGTACTCTCAGAAAAAAAGGTACCTTATTGTACTTAAAGGGGTAGAAACGCTTGTCACTCTAGTGGTATCCTGTTATTACTCATTAGTTATGTTATAGGCACATAACAGTACCCTTGCAGTCCGCACATTAAAAGAGCCAAAAATATACAAATGTTCCTTTTTAAGGTACAACCTCAGTGACAAAGCTTTTTGTTCATTTTAAGTGCCAAAACCTGGGATGTCAGAAAACAATGGTGGTGTCAGGTACCTAAGCCTAGAGGTTAGAGTGTTGGGCCAGTAACAGAAACGTTGCTAGTTCGAATCCCCAAGCCAACAAGGCCCTTGAGCAAAGCACTTAACCCTAATTGCTCCAGGGTCACTGTTGATGATGGGGGGAATTGTGATATGCAGAACATCTCATTTCTAATTCCCACATGTGTATAAGACAAATACGGTATAAGCACCCACCAAATGATTTATAATAAATATACCTATTTTCTATACCAGGTCTCTCACATGTACACTTTCCACCATCCCCCTTTTGACACAAAGGTAATAAATTCAGGGGGTAGACCCGACCAGGATTTGAACCTGGGTCCAGTGACTGTTAAGCCAGCACCATACCATCATGCCAAGAGGTCCATACCTCTTGACAAGGTGGCTCAATGTTGGGTTAATGTCGCTATAATATTATTTACAGCTCTTTATTGTCACATGCTCTTACATATGTATATACGTCTTGAAAAGACTTCAAAACGAGCAGCAGATATGCTCGAACTCAAATTAACATAACCATGGACCACTGGTACAACACTTCCACTCAAGGGTGGCCAAAAATAACTAATTGAAAGCCACTCCCCCAAAAAGCTACACCTCCAATGATTGTACTTTTATATTCAAAATATTTGGTACAAAAATGTACCATTGTACTAGATTACTATCTGTACATAAGTACATAATGGTGTATGTTGATATTTGTACCACAGAGAACAATATCGTACCCTAACCAAACCCTTTTTTTTTAAAGTGTGCGTTCTGTCATGCTTACAGGTGTTTGAACTGGAGTGTGACTTCCCTGATGTTCCTCCAGGAAACAGGAGGCTATTCTACCTGACACAGGGTCACTGAGGAGCCAGTCGCCCAAATCCCAAATCCTGGGTAGAGAGGCTCAGTGAATGTGGAGTGGAATGTGTGCACGCGGATCAGTGCATCAGAGGAGACGCTGTAGAAGGACAAAGTGCCAGCGGGCCAGTCCAGATACACTCCTACTCTGTTTGAGTGGGAGGAGGAGGGGACAGGTATGGCAATACTCTCGTCATTGTGCCAGGCATTGTAACCATCATCAGAGCAGTGCACACTCCAGGACTTGATATTGAATCCAAGATCACAGTCATTACCATCACCTATCCTGTTGATTCCTTTATATGTCACTGCTATATCAGCCCCTTCCCCACTCCACTCTACCTCCCAGTAACAGCGCCCAGTCAGACCCTCTCTACAAAGCACCTGTCTGCAGAAGTCAAATCTCTCTGGGTGATCAGCATACGGCTGCTCGTCTCTCACCTTTGTCACCTTCCTGTTCTGCTCAGACAGAGTAAGCTCTCTGAATGCTGTGTTTGGGTCCAGTGTGAGATCAGAGGCATCTGATGGGGGAGACCAAGACAACATGACATCAATAGAGCCAACCAACACTGTTTACTGTTTTCCAGCTACATATGGTGTCGTCAGTGATTGTCAGACATCGGACTGGAGCCCAATTGTTGCTTTCAGAACACTTTTCTTCTGTCACTTAAATCAACATTAGAGAATGTTTGTTCCCGTTGCTAATTCTACATCAGTCTACAGGAAGCAGTTCACCAACGGTGCCAGCTACAGAGTTGACGGCATCATTCTAGTTATATTTAGTGGGATGTTGGTGGTTTGGATCTATGGTTCCATAGAATGAGAGTTTCAATCTGACTGGACCAACTAGATCAATCAGGTGTTCTGGAATTATCTCTGACCTTCTGTGTGACTGTATCACATGTAAAAGATATAAATGAATCAAATAAGATGATAAAAAAAGAGAATGGCATAGCTGTAAAACATTATCCTAAAAATAAACCATCAGGTTAGTGAATACCCTTGGTGTTAAATAGGAGAGTTTCAGCATGAGATATCCTTTATATATTACATTTATTTTACTAGGTCAATATGGCGACAAACTGGTGGCAATTGTGAACAAAGTCAATAGTTGGAAGTTCATTGAAGATAATGCCAATGTTGATTAGATGCTTTTTTTCATTAAGTAGCCTATTTTCTCTTGAACCTGGTCTATCCACTAGAGAATCATGGACAATATTGACACAGATATAAACAATGAATACTATATATGAACAACGGTGATTCAATTTTAAATGACCAAAGTTACTAAAGATTTCAATATATTTTCTGTTAATTACCAAAATTACTGAATAAATTATCGGTGGCTTTGCAACCCTAGTCAACACTCACATTTCTTAAGATCGGATTTCGAACAGCACTCTCCACCATGGTCCACACTGTAGGAATAAAACACCATGATTCCATATCACTTACTCACACACACACACACACACACAAACACACTAATCATTTCTGTTGAGCAATGATGATGTCATGTCACTAATACAAGAACATACAATTCAAGTTATGGATACACTCACAAGCAAGCATCAATTAAGTCTCGCTCTCTCGCTCTCTCTCTCTCTCTCTCTCTCTCGCTCTCTCACTCTCTCTCTCTCTCTCTCTCTCTCTCTCTCTCTCTCTCTCAACCTTTCCTCCCACCTGTCAGTGTCACGTTCCCCAGAGAGCCTCATCTTAAAGTACGTCGCCCCCTCCTCCTCCTCTCTTCCCCCAGAGAGACTCATTGTACCTAAACAAAGACATCCAGCATTTAGAAAAAAATATACAGACCAAAAATGATCATGCAATACAATAGTTGTAGTGCAAAGTGATTGATTGAAAAACAATTAGAGAAAACCAACAATAAAAAGCTGGCCAATGCTTACATCATGATGGGAGGGGTCACTCAAATTATACACAAACCTTTTTATTTATTTGGACAGTGAAGCTTTTATTTGAGTGCTTTTTCATACATATCTGTTTTACGATTTATAAATTAAAGCACTTTATGTATCTAGTCCCTCCATTTGAAGGTGTTATAAGTATTTGGACAAATTCCCTTATAGTGTATTAAAGTAGTCAAATGTTTGCAGTTTGTTTTTGTTGTATTTCAGATTATGATGTGCCTAATACAATACATCCATTACATTATTTACCATTCATTTCTATTGGACACACAAGAGACAAATTAAAACTTTTAGCTTCACTGTACAAATAGATAAGGTGGGGTGTATTTATAAGTGTATTTATAAGTGTATTTATATTTACAGAATATTGAGTATTTTCCACTGTATCGTTCTGTTGTTTTCTCCTATTCCAGTGTCTGTGGATTCTGTCTATCATTGATCCAAGGTCAATGAGTGTTGCAACCGCCGTCCGTTTCAATAAACCCAGGTCATATTGTAACGATCATGAATGACTGATTGATTGTAACTGTGGCAGCTCATTCCAGTAGTTCTCCTTTACACAGTCTACTGAAACTCTTCTGTGTAACGTATATGCCGGGAGTCAGGAAACAGGTGTAGAAGGTGCTTTTAATAAAGAACCAATACAGTAGCTCAAACACGAGCCAGGTACTGAACGTGAGAGAAAACAATAACACCTAATGACTGAAGACAACTGAGGGCTAAATAAAGGGGGAGTAATCAAGGAGGGAATGACGACCAGGTGTGCGTAATGATGGGGAACAGGTGTACATAATGATAAAGCCAAGATCGGTGGTTAGTAGACAGGCGACGTCGAGTGCCAGAGGGAGGGAGAAGGAGTAGACGTGACAATCTGCAATATTTACTGCTTTTAGTTGGTCATTTGAAATAAATATCTTGAAGAATATAATTTATGTCTCATGAGCTTAGTACAGCTGTATAACCCATCATAGCCCAACATATAAGGTTATTCAACTCCATTGTTTGTACTAACCATTACTAGAATCACATACATTTCCTTGTTCATCCAGTGGTGGAAAAAGTACCAAATTTCATACTTGAGTAAAAGTAAACACCTTACACCTTACAAGAAAATGACCCAAGTAAAATTAAAAGCCAGTAAAATAATACCTGAGTAAAAGTCTAAATGTATATCAATGTACTTAAGTATAAAAGTAAAAGTATAAATCTTTTAAAATGTCTTAGATTAAGCAAACCAGACAATACTTTTTTCTTGTTTTTTTTTATTTACGGATAGCCAGGATCAACACTCAGACATAATTTACAAATGTGTTTAGTGAGTCTGCCAGATCAGAGGCAATAGGGATGACCAGGGATGTTCTATTGATAAGTGTGTGAACTAGACAATGTTCCTGTCCTGCTAAGCATTCAAAATGTAATGTGTACTTTTGGGTGTCAGGGAAAAGTACATTATTTTCTTTAGGAATGTAGTGGAGTAAAAGTAAAAGTTGTCAAAAATAGAAATAGTAAAGTACACCACAAAAAAATGAGTACCGGTAGTACTTATTATTTTTACTTAAGAACTTTACACCACTGTATACATCATACATTTCATTATACTGTCATCATTAGTTTGGTTCTTACCTTGTAGCCTGAATATTACACCCAGAATGTCGCATTAGATTACTAAAATATCTTAGAGATGTTGTTAGGGAACCACCTCAATGACGTGACTCCTCCTCCTAGGTGCGGCCACCTACAGTTGACCTTTGGATACAGTAACTGGAGGTTCCCTCCCTCCTGTGTGCTCTGGGTATTATCTGTATGGGTGTGGCTGTGTGTATGTAGGTTGAAGTATGTACAGTGCCTTCAGAAAGTAGTTACACCCCTTGATTTTTTCCACATTTTGTAGTGTTACAGCCTGAATTTAAAATGGATTAAATGTAGTTATTTTGTCCCTGGCCTACACACAATACCCCATAACTTCAAAGTGGAATTATGTTTTTACAAATTAATACAAAATGAAAAGCTGAAATGTCTTGAGTCAATGATAATTCAACCCCTTTGTTATGGCAAGCCTAAATAAGTTTGGGAGTAAGCATTTTCTTAAAAGTCACATGATAAGTTGCATGGACTCACTGTGTGCAATAATAGAGATTAACATGATTTTTGAATGACTAACACATCTCTGTACCCCACACATACAATTATCTGTAAGGCCCCACATTCGAGTAGTGAATTTCAAACACAGATTCAACCACAAAGTCTAGGGAGGTTTTCCAATGCCTCGCAAAGAAGGGCACCTATTGATAGATGGATAAAAATGGAAGAAAGCAGACATTGAATATTGGGTCTCGCCCTGGACCATCACGCAGCTCCGGGTACCTAGCCAACCGTTTGATGAAATCTATACTTGGAGGTGTATCAATACACCCAGTCACTACAAACATACAGGCGTCCTTCCTAACTTAGTTGCCAGAGAGGAAGGAAACCACTCAGGGATTTCACCATAAGGCCAATGGTGACTTTAAAACAGTTACAGAGTTTAATCGCTGGGATAGGAGACAACTGAGGCTGGAACAACAACATTGTAGTTACTCCACAATACTAACCTAATTGACAGAGTGAAAAGAATGAATCTTGTACAGAAAAAATATATTCCAAAACATGCATCCTGTACTGCAAAGAATTTGTCAAAGCAATGTATTTTTGGTCCTGAATACAAGGTGTTATGTTTGGGGCAAATCCAATACAACACATTACTGAATATCACTCTCCATTTTTTTCAACCATAGTGGTGGCTGTATCGTGTTATGAGTATGATTGTCACCGGACTGGGGAGTTTTTCCAGAATAAAAAATAAATGTATTGGAGCTAAGCACAGGCAAAATCTTAGAAAACCTGGTTCAGTCTGCTTTCCACCAGACACGGGGAAATGAATACACCTTTTAGTAGGACAATAACCTAAAACACAAGGCCAAATCTTCACTGGAGTTGCTTACCAAGAAGAAAGTGTATGTTCCTGGGTGGCCGAGTTACAGTGTTGACTTAAATGTTCATGAAAATCAATGGCTAGACCTAAACATTGGTGTCAAGCAATGATCAACAACTAATTTGACAGAGTTTGAATAATTTAGAAAATAACAAAATGAGCAAATGTTGTACAATCCAAGTGTGGAAAGCTCTGAGAGACTTACCCAGAAAGACTCACAGCTATAATCGCTGCCAAAGGTGCTTCTACAAAGTATTGACTCGGGGGTGTGAATACTTATGTAAATTAAGTATTTCTGCATTTCACTTTCAATAAATTTGCAAACATTTCTAAAAACATGTTTTCATTTAGTCATTATGGGGCATTGTGTGTTGATGGGCATGAAAACAAATCTACATACATATTCAAGTGCTTTCAATCAGTAACCTCATGCTGTTAATTGTTTGGTTAAGTGTTTAGTTACACTCGATTTGGATAGTCCGGATAGTCCCATGTAGATGCTGTAGATGGTCATACTATCAACAAACTATCTGTTGATAAGAAACTGCTTTCTGAGGTTATGGTTAGTTAGGTTTAGAATAAGGGTTAGGGTAAGGGTTAAGTTTAGGGTTAGGATAAGGGTTAAGATTAGGGTTAGTAAATAGCTAGTTGAAATGTTACTGATAGTCTGTGGATAGTCTGTAGAGCAGATTATCCACAAAAATTAAACACATTACAAAAGGTACAAAAGGTAATTACAAAGTATTGTGTTGTCTGGTGTTGAGAGCTGCCATGTTCCCACAGATGATTTGTGATCAGACAGAATATGCCAGTTACCGGAGAGAAATACACCTGCTATGGTTCTTTCTAGTACAGTGCGTCCCATACGTTGACAATTATTTGAAAATAAGTCAGTTAATTCATAGTTATTTTGCATAAGAAAGCCACGCATTTCAATGCATGACAACGGAACAGATCTTCACAATTCCTGTAATAATCTGCTCAGAATCCCAAAATTATCATTACTGTCACACTTCCTGAGGAACGTTTGTTAAAGTGCACTGACCCATCAAAGCTCCCATGGCCTACATTTCATCCATATTTAACAGTCTTAAGACCCACAGCAATACCATCATACTCGGTGTGTATAAAGTTCCTATACTATCCAACGTTCAATATGGGACTCTTTCATAGCAAAGAAACACTTGAAAAAACAAGAGCTTCCAGATGATTATGATGGGGCACAGCATGTACATACACATACATGTGCATGCTTGAGTGATGATGTCTGAGATAAATTATTTTGTTCCCACTTTCTCTTCCTCCCTACCTCCCAGTTGAGTCCCACCGGTCGTCTCATCGGTTTAGTGTTATTACCTCATTGGCAACTGTGCTGCAGAGCCGAAGAGGGCCCAGGTTAACGAGGCTCGGCGATAAGAGTGTAACAGAAACCTGTGCCCCTCGATATGACTCCCTACTTAATAACCCCTTGAAATGAGGCGCCCTGCCACGGCATGGCTCGTCGACTGCTCAGGATTTCATTACCCAAAGACAAATGGATGAGTCGGCAGCCATGGCTGGATTTAGGCACACTGGGGGCAAGTGGTTGAGCAGGCAATTACCTTAATAAGTGGGAGAATGTCCCGAGTGGCATGGAAGCATGTGATGCCAACGAAGCCAACGGAACATAATCCATAATACAACAAAGGAAGGACCTGGCTGAAGACCTTCCTTCTAACCTCCAATGAGCTCACACTATCTAGATGGGAGTACCCCAGAGGGCTGTACAAGGCTCATCATTGTGGCCAAAAGTTTATCCCACTGTTGTGTGAATTGCAAGAAATGTGACATCTTGTATGGTAGCAACTCACATTACTGGACAGTTAAGTCAGGGGTACTAATGAAGAGTTGAGACTTGACAGATCCTTAAGGCATGAGCCGGAGGGGTGGTCCTTGAATTGTTTAGGGGTGAGGTGTGACTAGGCTGATGTGAGAAGGAGGGTGTCCTAAAATGGACACCGCATCATAAACCACACTATGGTACCCAGCACTGTCCCTGTACCAAGACCACAGTTTGTGTGGAAGCCAAGTGGATATATTCCTCTATGAACATTGTAAACCCATCTGTGGTCATTTAACATGTTTGGAGCCAAAACATTTCTCATTTTACACTTGTTTTCTCCTCACAGGGTTAACTCTGTAAAGTCTGTTGTAAAGCCATGAACGTGTTACTCTCTTTAACGGCAGTGAAAGGAAACATTTAATAAAACGGCAGACAGTCATGGTTGTGTTATTTTCAGTGTCCGTTGATAAGACGGAGGGTGTTTCCCTTCCTCTGTTTCATGCTGAAACAGAGGAGCGGAAGGTCTGGCGGTATTTGCAGAGGGCCTGGTGGTATTTGCAGAGGGCCTGGTGGTATTTGAGGCCCATCTCGCTGTAGGCTTTTAGGTCAGCCTTTGAAGTTGCCAATCCAGCAATGCCTCAAGTTGGATCAGGGCTTTGAGCACTTGTTTTAATTGCTCCCAGAGAAAGAGGTGAATGGGAACGGATCCAAGCTTTTTAGTACTATTGTACATTTGGGACCCCTCTGAGTCCTCAAATAGGAAGCTCCCTTGGGAATTTAGCTCTGCATGTAACTTTTTATTTGTATTGTTACTTGTATTGTGTTGAGTAGTAGTAGTAAAATAATTAATAGTAGTAATAGTAGTAGTGGTACTAGTAACCCACTGGGCACAGATGTCAATTCAACGTCTATTCCACGTTGGTTCAATGTAATTTCATTGAAATGATGTGGAAACAACATTGATTCAACCAGTGTGTGCCCATTGGAAATAGTAATAGTAGTTGTAGTAGTAGTAGTAGTAGTAGTAGTAGTAGTAGTAGTAGTAGTAGTAGTAGTAGTGGTAGTGGTGGTACTGTAGTAGTGGTACTGTAGTAGTTATAGTGGTCATAGTAGTAGTGGTGGTACTGTAGTAGTAGTAATGGTTGTAGTAGTAGTAGTAGTAGTAGTAATGGTCATAGTAGTAATACTAGTAGTAGTTGCAGTAGTGGTCGTATTAGTAGGAGTAGCAGCAGCACTGTAGTAGTAGCAGTATTAGTAGCTGTAGTGGTCATACTGTAGTAGCACCAGTAGTAGTAGCAGTAGTGGTAGGCCTAGTAGCAGTAGTAGCAGTAGTAGCACCAGTAGTAGTAGTAGTAGTAGTAGTAGTAGTAGTAGTAGTAGTAGTAGTAGTAGTGGTAGGCCTAGTAACAGTAGTAGTAGTTTGTAGTAGTAGAAATAGCAGTAGTAGCAGTGGTCGTAGTAATAGCAGCAGTAGCCGTGGTTGTCGTAGTAGTAGTGGTCACATTAGTAGTACATTATTATTATTAGTAGTAGTAGTAGGCCTAGTAGTAGTAGTAGTAGTAGTAGTAGTAGTAGTGGTCATATTAGTAGTACAGTATTATTATTATTAGTAGTAGTAATAGTAGTAGGCCTAGTAGTAGTAGTAGTAGTAGTAGTAGGCCTAGTAGTAGTAGTAGTAGTAGTAGTAGTAGTAGTATTAGTGGTAGTAGTAGTAGTAGTAGTAGTAGTAGGCCTAGTAGTAGCAGTAGTACTGTAGTAGTAGTAGTAGTAGTGTAGCAGTAGTAGTAGTAGTGGTAGTAGTATGCCTGGTAGTAGTAGTAGTAGACATTGTAGTAGTAGTAGTAGTACTGTAGTAGTAGTATTATTAGTATTAGTATGCCTAGTAGTAGTAGTAGTAGTAGTAGTAGTAGTAGTAGTAGTAGACCTAGTAGTAGTAGACCTTGTAGTAGTATGCCTAGTATTAGTAGTAGACCTAGTAGTAGTAGTAGTAGTAGTAGTAGTAGTAGTAGACCTAGTAGTAGTAGTAGTAGTAGTAGTAGTAGTAGGCCTAGTAGTAGCAGTAGTACTGTTATAGTAGTAGTAGTAGTGGTAGTAGTAGTAGTGTAGCAGTAGTAGTACTGTAGTAGTAGTAGTGGTAGTAGTAGGCCTAGTAGTAGTAGTAGTAGTAGTAGTAGTAGTAGTAGTAGTAGTAGGCCTAGTAGTAGCAGTAGTACTGTAGTAGTAGTAGTAGTGTAGTAGTAGTAGTAGTAGTGGTAGTAGTAGGCCTAGTAGTAGTAGTAGTACTAGTAGTAGTACTGTAGTAGTAGTAGTATTAGTAGTAGTAGGATGAGTAGTAGTAGTAGTAGTAGAAGTAGTAGTAGTAGTAGTAGACCTTGTAGTAGTAGTAGTAGTAGTAGTAGTAGTAGTATGCCTAGTAGTAGTAGTAGTAGTAGTAGTAGTAGTAGTAGTAGTATTAGTAGTAGACCTAGTAGTAGTAGTAGACCTTGTAGTAGTAGTAGACCTAGTAGTAGTAGTAGTAGTAGTAGTAGTAGACCTAGTAGTAGTAGTAGTAGTAGTACTGTAATAGTAGTATTAGTGGTAGTAGGCCTAGTAGTAGTAGTAGTAGTAGTAGTAGTAGTAGACCTAGTAGTAGTAGTAGACATTGTAGTAGTAGTAGGCCTAGTAGTAGCAGTAGTAGTGGTAGTAGTAGGCCTAGTAGTAGTAGTAGTAGTAGTAGTAGTAGTAGTAGGCCTAGTAGTAGCAGTAGTACTGTAGTAGTAGTAGTAGTAGTGTAGCAGTAGTAGTAGTAGTGGTAGTAGTATGCCTGATAGTAGTAGTAGTAGACATTGTAGTAGTAGTAGTAGTACTGTAGTAGTAGTATTATTAGTATTAGTATGCCTAGTAGTAGTAGTAGTAGTAGTAGTAGTAGTAGTAGTAATAGTAGACCTAGTAGTAGTAGACCTTGTAGTAGTATGCCTAGTAGTAGTAGTAGACCTAGTAGTAGTAGTAGTAGTAGTAGTAGTAGACCTAGTAGTAGTAGTAGTAGTAGTAGTAGGCCTAGTAGTAGCAGTAGTACTGTTATAGTAGTAGTAGTAGTGGTAGTAGTAGTAGTGTAGCAGTAGTAGTACTGTAGTAGTAGTAGTGGTAGTAGTAGGCCTAGTAGTAGTAGTAGTAGTAGTAGTAGTAGTAGTAGTAGTAGGCCTAGTAGTAGCAGTAGTACTGTAGTAGTAGTAGTAGTGTAGTAGTAGTAGTAGTAGTAGTGGTAGTAGTAGGCCTAGTAGTAGTAGTAGTAGTAGTAGTAGTAGTAGTAGTACTGTAGTAGTAGTATTAGTAGTAGTAGGATGAGTAGTAGTAGTAGTAGTAGTAGTAGTAGTAGTAGTAGTAGTAGTAGACCTTGTAGTAGTAGTAGTAGTATGCCTAGTAGTAGTAGTAGTAGTAGTAGTAGTAGTAGTAGTAGTAGTAGTAGACCTAGTAGTAGTAGTAGACCTTGTAGTTGTAGTAGTAGACCTAGTAGTAGACCTAGTAGTAGTAGTAGTAGTAGTAGTACTGTAGTAGTAGTATTAGTGGTAGTAGGCCTAGTAGTAGTAGTAGTAGTAGTAGTAGTAGTAGTAGACCTAGTAGTAGTAGTAGACCTTGTAGTAGTAGTAGGCCTAGTAGTAGCAGTAGTAGTGGTAGTAGTAGGCCTAGTAGTAGTAGTAGTAGTAGTAGTACTGTAGTAGTAGTAGTATTAGTAGTAGTAGGCCTAGTAGTAGTAGTAGTAGTAGAGGTCAGTACAGGTGCATCAAAGCTGGGACTGAGAGACTGAAAAACAGCTTCTATCTCAAGGCCATCAGACTGTTAAACAGCCACCACTAACATTGAGTGGCTGCTGCCAACACACTGACACTGACTCAACTCCAGCCACTTTAATAATGGGAATTGATGGGAAATGATGTAAAATATATCACTAGCCACTTTAAACAATGCTACTTAATATAATGTTACATACCCTACATTATTCATCTCATATGCATACGTATATACTGTACTCTATATCATCGACTGCATCCTTATGTAATACATGTATCACTAGCCACTTTAACTATGCCACTTTGTTTACATACTCATCTCATATGTATATACTGTACTCGATACCATCTACTCTATCTTGCCTATGCTGCTCTGTACCATCACTCATTCATATATCTTTATGTACATATTCTTTATCCCCTTACACTGTGTATAAGACAGTAGTTTTGGAATTGTTAGTTAGATTACTTGTTGGTTATTACTGCATTGTCGGAACTAGAAGCACAAGCATTTCCCTACACTCGCATTAACATCTGCTAACCATGTGTATGTGACAAATAACATTTGATTTGATTTGATTTGAGTAGTAGTACACCTAGTAGTAGTAGTAGACCTTGTAGTAGTAGTAGGCCTAGTAGTAGCAGTAGTAGTGGTAGCAGTAGTACTGTAGTAGTAGTAGTAGTAGTACTAGCAGACATTATTTTGTTACAGTAGTAGTAATCAAAATAAGCATAAATCCACGTGTGTACAAATCTGCTCTTACAAATTCACTTTGCCATTGATTTAAACACCCTCCCATAGATCAACCAAGGAGAAACACAATGGGTTTTAAATCCTTTTTTCTAATGGCTGACTTGACATGTGGGACCCACCGCTGTTGTGTTGACATGAATTTATGTCAACAACCCAGGCCCGAGAGGAGATCACATCCAATCCTACGCTAATTAGGGGTAAGGTAGACCAGCGGTTAGAGCGTTGGGACAGTAGCTGACTAGATATCCCTTTACTTTCCTCTTAATTATTAACTAGCATGCTGGGCTAATGGTCTGTGTAACTTCACATTACAACCATGAATATTAATGTCAGGGAATACATCTGATCTATTTTCCAATTGGTTGTGGCCATTTTAAGCCTATGCATAACATTTTACAGATCATTGAGGCTGACAATGTAAATCAGCTATTTTTAGTCATGGCTAGTACAAATGCATTGAGAGATTTTGTGAAGATGGCAATGAGTAACACATCTGATATTGAATGGACAAATAGGATAAAAATACTTTAAGCAAAAGGTTCCACAGGTCACTTCTTGCTGGATGCAACATGGTTCCAAATCTTGAGATGCTATTTACATATTTCCTAACAATATGGAACACTTTATCTTGGCAAGACATCTACCTCACTTCCAGACACCTGTCAGTGATACTGTAATTCTACATGTCCATATGCATAGTCATGAGATCATATTTTTGACGACTGTTCAAATATTATAACTTTTCATTACCCCTCTCTCTGATTGAGGAATGTATAATCATGAGTTGAGAGAGATTGGGTGGTACACTAGCTAACATTTGCATCTAGATTGTAGAACATGAAAAACATGCAAGGTAATAACCCACTCACAAGCCAAACGCTAATTGGATAATAAATCAGTCCCAAATCACAGTGGCCCAAGGCTGGAGACGTGGGCGGGGTGTAAGGGGTGTTCTGTCAATGACAGAGTCTCCAGATTTCCCCCTATCCATGATATACCCCCTCCTCACCCCCTCCTCAATTAGGGAGACTTTGCCGTGAAGTTCAGGGGGTTACGGTGGGAAATTCTCTGCCGTTTCTCTTGTGGTTAGGGAGGGGGCAAAAAACGTACTCTGGAGAAGACATATATAAATTGGAGATCACAGCCTTTCGCATGATTTATATCTTTACAGGAGGGGTTCCCTATGGGAATGGCACTGGCTCTGATTCTATGACCTCTGACCATTCAGCCTGAGTTTTTTTACAAGGTATCTTGTCAGGAGCCCGGGAGACTTTAATTCAGCCTGTTCCTGCCTTAACTGCCTGGGCAGATGTTAATGGAAGAGTCCGGGTCCTCCACTTAGCACACTGATGGAATACATGTGGCAGGCATCTAACTGCTAATATACATAGTAACATGTGGAAAGCCCATCAGAGACTGCATGCATTAGCTCCCCCTTCTTAGCCAAGGCATGTTTGCAGTATTTATTTTCAAACTTGGACGTGGTACCCATACTGTATACCATACTGTGTATCTTTACCCAATGGAATTACGAAGCATGTTGGACGTGTGTTCCGCTGTGTATGTGTGACAAGCTAGGAGATGTAGCAACCTAACATCTTAATGTACACACATAATGCTATCCACTGTAGAAACAGCTAACTAGCTTGTTGACATTCCTAACAAGTTCGGATTGTCTGCTTTCGGAGAGAGGCAGTGTACATTGGGACAAACATGAATTTAACTGTGCACTCAGACTATACCTACAGTACTGTGCGGTTTGAAGGCTATTTGACATTTGGACTCTTCCTTTCCTTTCAGTCCCTTTCACTTTCTCTCTAAAAAGGGTTGTTGTCATTGGGAAGGTAGCACTAACAAAACCATGGAGGATTTTGCAAGCGTAAAGTTGCGAAAACGGATTAAAGCCGAATCCTGATTGGCATAGAATCATAACACACATCATCCATGCTTTTCTAACCCAGGCCGCTTTACCTCAAATCCAAACGGATAACAATGGCTGTGCTACCATTTGAAAAATCGTATCCGAGACTCATTTACATCCAGGCACAATGTAAATGTCAAACTGCTATCTGCCTCATTAATTATAAAAGAGGAACATAATTTAGATCCCCCCCCCAGCTTGTGTGGCATTTTTCTGGCAATTAAAGGACGGGCAGTTATAATTTGAAATGGTGCTCTTCAGGGTGTAATATGCATATGATGAATATTTAAATGTGATGTGGTATGACTGCAGTTAACAATCAGAGACAAATTCCAATTGCGGCTCTGGCTATTTAACCAACGTCTTTCACAGTTAACGTTCAAGTCAGGACTTGCCTTCCCCTTGGCTAAACAAGATTCATCAACATAATTTGACCCAGATCACTGTCCTCACGTACAGTGGGTGATTGAGGGTAATAAGTTGTCAATTCATAAGGCCTCATTCATTAACCCTTCTGATGTGTTCCAGTCAAATTTGACCGATTTACAAATGTTCTACCCGGCACAGCCAGAAGAGGACTGGCCACCCCTCATAGCCTGGTTCCTCTCTAGGTTTCTTCCTAGGTTTTGGCCTTTCTATGGTGTTTAGGGCTATATAAGGGCTATATAAATAATATATACAGTGGGGAGAACAAGTATTTGATACACTGCCAATTTTGCCAGTTTTCCTACTTACAAAGCATGTAGAGGTCTGTAATTTTTATCATAGGTACACTTCAACTGTGAGAGACGGAATCTAAAACAAAAATCCAGAAAATCACATTGTATGATTTTAAAGCAATTAATTTGCAGTGTATCAAATAATTGTTCTCCCCACTGTTTATATATATACACTGCTCAAAAAAATAAAGGGAACACTTAAACAAAACAATGTAACTCCAAGTCAATCACACTTCTGTGAAATCAAACTGTCCACTTAGGAAGCAACACTGATTGACAATAAATTTCACATGCTGTTCTGCAAATGGAATAGACAACAGGTGGCAATTATAGGCAATTAGCAAGACACCCCCAATATAGGAGTGGTTCTGCAGGTGGTGACCACAGACCACTTCTCAGTTCCTATGCTTCCTGGCTGATGTTTTGGTCACTTTTGAATGCTGTCGGTGCTTTCACTCTAGTGGTAGCACGAGACAGAGTCTACAACCCACACAAGTGGCTCAGGTAGTGCAGCTCATCCAGGATGGGACATCAATGCGAGCTGTGGCAAGAAGGTTTGCTGTGTCTGTCAGCATAGTGTCCAGAGCATGGAGGTGCTACCAGGAGACAGGCCAGTACATCAGGAGACGTGGAGGAGTCCGTAGGAGGGCAACAACCCAGCAGCAGGACCGCTACCTCCGCCTTTGTGCAAGGAGGAGCAGGAGGAGCACTGCCAGAGCCCTGCAAAATTACCTCCAGCAGGCCACAAATGTGCATGTGTCTGCTCAAACGGTCAGAAACAGACTCCATGAGGGTGGTATCAGGGCCCGACGTCCACAGGTGGGGGTTGTACTTACAGCCCAACACCGTACAGGACGTTTGGCATTTGCCAGAGAACACCAAGATTGGCAAATTCGCCACTGGCGCCCTGTGCTCTTCACAGATCAAAGCAGGTTCACACTGAGCACATGTGACAGACGTGAACGTTCTGCTGCCTGCAACATCCTCCAGCATGACCGGTTTGGCGGTTGGTCAGTCATGGTGTGGGGTGGCATTTCTTTGGGGGGCCGCACAGCCCTCCATGTGCTTGCCAGAGGTAGCCTGACTGCCATTAGGTACCGAGCTGAGATCCTCAGACCACTTGTGAGACCATATGCTGGTGCGGTTGGCCCTGGGTTCCTCCTAATGCAAGACAATGCTAGACCTCATGTGGCTGGAGTGTGTCAGCAGTTCCTGCAAGAGGAAGGCATTGATGCTATGGACTGGCCCGCCCGTTCCCCAGACCTGAATCCAATTGAGCACATCTGGGACATCATGTCTCGCTCCATCCACCACGCCACGCTGCACCACAGACTGTCCAGGAGTTGGCGGATGCTTTAGTCCAGGTCTGGGAGGAGATCCCTCAGGAGACCATCCGCCACCTCATCAGGAGCATGCCCAGGCATTGTAGGGAGGTCATACAGGCACGTGGAGGCCACACACAGTACTTAGCCTCATTTTGACTTGTTTTAAGGACATTACATCAATGTTGGATCAGCCTGTAGTGTGGTTTTCCACTTTAATTTTGAGTGACTCCAAATCCAGATCTCCATGGGTTGATACATTTTTGTGTGATTTTGTTGTCAGCACATTCAACTATGTAAAGAAAAAAGTATTTAATAAGAATATTTCATTCATTCAGATCTAGGATGTGTTATTTTAGTGTTCCCTTTATTTATTTGAGCAGAAAAAAAATATATATATATATATATTGTTTCTCTCTCTAGAAAATGTAGTTAATTTAATCTGATTGTCATAAGTTTCCATGACTTTGTCCACACAGGGCATCTGAACACACAAAATACATTTAGATGATTTTCATGACATTTTGGGTGTTTTATTTAACTTTTGTACACCTGTGGTGTCACCTTGTCAAAAATGACCGGTCATTAGAAATGAATGGGCGAGACAACAATTAGTGTATTAAATTTATTTTAGGCACACGCCCATTCATCAGATGGACACACTTCCTCTCCCAGACCCCCACATGCATGTGTGTTTGAGCGCACACACACCTCACTCCCCTTCTTGACTTCCATGGCAACCCCCACGGGAACCTTTCCCCAATAGAATCTTTCCCCCACAGGACCACACCTGTTGGCATTCTCACAAACAATCGCAACATTGTTTCAATAATATATAGAACTTTTCTCGCAGCTCTGGTATATAAAGCTTTTTTGAGGCCTTGCTCACAATTCATTCTGTGGCAGCACAATGACCAAATTATATACTGTATGTGAGGCTCTTGATCATATCTTTGATCATGACACTGGTGAGGAGGAGAGAGTCCTTGTTAAACTTTGACACAAATTTGTCTGTGATAAATATCACAATATGTTTCATCTGAGTATTTGTTATAGTCAAAATAATCCATACATTATTTTTTTAAACTCAAAAACAAGTTGTATGAGCTCAGGTCAATGAGGCCTACAGGCCATAAATAGCAAATAGAAGTTCAAAACTTGTAATGTTCACAAGAACTTAAGATGATAAAAAGATCTAACACAACATTAGGTGATAATATATCTATTATTATGGATTTATAATCAGCTATAATGGGGAGGTCATTTTGGACCAGCGACACAGAATGAATTAACATGAAACAAACACAACAGGAGGGTTAATCTTGCAGCACACAAATTGTCAAAGTGTTTACATCATATACATTTTTTGGGATGTGGACAGAATTGCGTTGTTCTTCCCCTAGAAATATAACACAAAGTATGCCCATGTTGCTTTGAAATTTCTTCTAGTCTTAATGAAGCATTTCTAAATCACTCCCAATGAGCTAAGGCATATTTCAGAAAGAGATTGTGTGGGCCTCCTGGAACTGTAGTCTTTGTTTGTGGCCCTTTTAAGGTAATCTTGTCCCAAGACATTACATGATCTGACTATGGCCCCCGTGTCTGCTATTGATACAGCTCTCATTGGTTACGGTGAAGGTTAAAGTATAAGTAAAGCATAGTTGATCCATTGAAAGGAAAGGGAAAAACATGGAGCGATGAATCAGTGAATACATTTAACATACATTTTAACATTTAAGTCATTTAGCAGACGCTCTTATCCAGAGCGACTTACAAATTGGTGCATTCACCTTATGACATCCAGTGGAACAGTAGTGCATCTAAATCTTTTAAGGGGGGGGGGTGAGAGGGATTACTTTATCCTATCCTAGGTATTCCTTAAAGAGGTGGGGTTTCAGGTGTCTCCGGAAGGTGGTGATTGACTCCGCTGTCCTGGCGTCGTGAGGGAGTTTGTTCCACCATTGGGGGGCCAGAGCAGCGAACAGTTTTGACTGGGCTGAGCGGGAACTGTACTTCCTCAGTGGTAGGGAGGCGAGCAGGCCAGAGGTGGATGAACGCAGTGCCCTTGTTTGGGTGTAGGGCCTGATCAGAGCCTGGAGGTACTGAGGTGCCGTTCCCCTCACAGCTCCGTAGGCAAGCACCATGGTCTTGTAGCGGATGCGAGCTTCAACTGGAAGCCAGTGGAGGGAGCGGAGGAGCGGGGTGACGTGAGAGAACTTGGGAAGGTTGAACACCAGACGGGCTGCGGCGTTCTGGATGAGTTGTAGGGGTTTAATGGCACAGGCAGGGAGCCCAGCCAACAGCGAGTTGCAGTAATCCAGACGGGAGATGACAAGTGCCTGGATTAGGACCTGCGCCGCTTCCTGTGTGAGGCAGGGTCGTACTCTGCGGATGTTGTAGAGCATGAACCTACAGGAACGGGCCACCGCCTTGATGTTAGTTGAGAACGACAGGGTGTTGTCCAGGATCACGCCAAGGTTCTTAGCGCTCTGGGAGGAGGACACAATGGAGTTGTCAACCGTGATGGCGAGATCATGGAACGGGCAGTCCTTCCCCGGGAGGAAGAGCAGCTCCGTCTTGCCGAGGTTCAGCTTGAGGTGGTGATCCGTCATCCACACGGATATGTCTGCCAGACATGCAGAGATGCGATTCGCCACCTGGTCATCAGAAGGGGAAAGGAGAAGATTAATTGTGTGTCGTCTGCATAGCAATGATAGGAGAGACCATGTGAGGTTATGACAGAGCCAAGTGACTTGGTGTATAGCGAGAATAGGAGAGGGCCTAGAACAGAGCCCTGGGGACACCAGTGGTGAGAGCACGTGGTGTGGAGACGGATTCTCGCCACGCCACCTGGTAGGAGCGACCTGTCAGGTAGGACGCAATCCAAGCGTGGGCCGCGCCGGAGATGCCCAACTCGGAGAGGGTGGAGAGGAGGATCTGATGGTTCACAGTATCGAAGGCAGCCGATAGGTCTAGAAGGATGAGAGCAGAGGAGAGAGAGTTAGCTTTAGCAGTGCGGAGCGCCTCCGTGATACAGGGACGAGCAGTCTCAGTTGAATGACTAGTCTTGAAACCTGACTGATTTGGATCAAGAAGGTCATTCTGAGAGAGATAGCGGGAGAGCTGGCCAAGGACGGCACGTTCAAGAGTTTTGGAGAAAAGAAAGAAGGGATACTGGTCTGTAGTTGTTGACATCGGAGGGATCGAGTGTAGGTTTTTTCAGAAGGGGTGCAACTCTCGCTCTCTTGAAGACGGAGGGACGTAGCCAGCGGTCAGGGATGAGTTGATGAGCGAGGTGAGGTAAGGGAGAAGGTCTCCGGAAATGGTCTGGAGAAGAGAGGAGGGGATAGGGTCAAGCGGGCAGGTTGTTGGGCGGCCGGCCGTCACAAGACGCGAGATTTCATCTGGAGAGAGAGGGGAGAAAGAGGTCAGAGCACAGGGTAGGGCAGTGTGAGCAGAACCAGCGGTGTCGTTTGACTTAGCAAACGAGGATCGGATGTCGTCGACCTTCTTTTCAAAATGGTTGACGAAGTCATCTGCAGAGAGGAGGAGGGGGGAGGGGGAGGAGGATTCAGGAGGGAGGAGAAGGTTGCAAAGAGCTTCCTAGGGTTAGAGGCAGATGCTTGGAATTTAGAGTGGTAGAAAGTGGCTTTAGCAGCAGAGTGAGAAGAGGAAAATGTAGAGAGGAGGGAGTGAAAAGATGTCAGGTCCGCAGGGAGGCGAGTTTTCCTCCATTTCCGCTCGGCTGCCCGGAGCCCTGTTCTGTGAGCTCGCAATGAGTCGTCGAGCCACGGAGCGGGAGGGGAGGACCGAGCCGGCCTGGAGGATAGGGGACATAGAGAGTCAAAGGATGCAGAAAGGGAGGAGAGGAGGGTTGAGGAGGCAGAATCAGGAGATAGGTTGGAGAAGGTTTGAGCAGAGGGAAGAGATGATAGGATGGAAGAGGAGAGAGTAGCGGGGGAGAGAGAGCGAAGGTTGGGACGGCGCGATACCATCCGAGTAGGGGCAGTGTGGGAAGTGTTGGATGAGAGCGAGAGGGAAAAGGATACAAGGTAGTGGTCGGAGACTTGGAGGGGAGTTGCAACGAGGTTAGTGGAAGAACAGCATCTAGTAGAGATGAGGTCGAGCGTATTTCCTGCCTTGTGAGTAGGGGGAAGGTGAGAGGGTGAGGTCAAAGAGGAGAGGAGTGGAAAGAAGGAGGCAGAGAGGAATGAGTCAAAGGTAGGCGTGGGGAGGTTAAAGTCGCCCAGAACTGTGAGAGGTGAGCCATCCTCAGGAAAGGAGCTTATCAAGGCATCAAGCTCATTGATGAACTCTCCGAGGGAACCTGGAGGGCGATAAATGATAAGGATGTTAAGCTTGAAAGGGCTGGTAACTGTGACAGCATGGAATTCAAAGGAGGCGATAGACAGATGGGTAAGGGGAGAAAGAGAGAATGACCACTTGGGAGAGATGAGGATCCCGGTGCCACCACCCCGCTGACCAGAAGCTCTCGGGGTGTGCGAGAACACGTGGGCAGACGAAGAGAGAGCAGTAGGAGTAGCAGTGTTGTCTGTGGTGATCCATGTTTCCGTCAGTGCCAAGAAGTCGAGGGACTGGAGGGAGACATAGGCTGAGATGAACTCTGCCTTGTTGGCCGCAGATCGGCAGTTCCAGAGGCTACCGGAGACCTGGAACTCCACGTGGGTCGTGCGCGCTGGGACCACCAGATTAGGGTGGCCGCGGCCACGCGGTGTGGAGCGTTTGTATGGTCTGTGCAGAGAGGAGAGAACAGGGATAGACAGACACATAGTTGACAGGCTACACAAGAGGCTACGCTAATGCAAAGGAGATTGGAATGACAAGTGGACTACACGTCTCGAGTGTTCAGGAAGTTAAGCTTACGTAGCAAGAATCTTATTGACTAAAATGATTAAAATGATACAGTACTGCTGAAGTAGGCTAGCTGGCAGAGGCTGCGTTGTTGACTATGTAGGCTAGCTGGCATTGGCTGCGTTGTTGACACTACACTAATCAAGTCGTTCCGTTGAGTGTAATAGTTTCTACTGTGCTGCTATTCGGGGCTAGCTGGCTAGCTAGCAGTGTTGATTACGTTACGTTGCGTTAAAAGAACGACAATAGCTGGCTAGCTAACCTAGGAAATCGCTCTAGACTACACAATTATCTTTGATACAAAGACGGCTATGTAGCTAGCTATGTAGCTAGCTACAATCAAACAAATCAAGCCGTTGTACTGTAATGAAATGAAATGAAAAATGTGATACTACCTGTGGAGCGAAGCGAAATGCGACCGGATTGTTGAGTGCAGAAGTTCTGCACTCAACAGTACCAGTATCAATGGTCTCTGCGTATTGAGAGGCACCAAGGGCATCAACAACAGCTTGTTGTTTATTGTTGCCCCACTGTGAGCTGCTTTAAAGGCATGTAAGGTGCTGCATAGATGGAAAACAATATTCTTAATAGGCCATAGGCTAATGCTTTTTCTCTGCTGAGAGCCAGACTGTTGTGACCTTTAAAATTCACTGAGGAGTGGCAGTACTCCTGGGGCCCTTGAGAGTGGCGAAGCCTGAGGGAAATACAACATGAGCCAAGCATAATTTGACAACGTTGAGGGGGGCCATACATTTGCAATTTCTGGTATTACCTTTATGGAAGTTGCACAAAAACATGATGTTGTATGTTATGAGGAGCAGTACTCGAAATCTGCCTTGCACAACAGCCTTCTGGACAATACTAATGAATGTGAACAAAAACACAGTACTGATGCAATAAATATAGATACACAAACAGCTCTCAGAAATCTGTTTAGAATCTCTGTCATTGGACCAGTCGAAAATATCAGACTTTACATTTAAACTGTGGCACATGGCTTCAGACTGTGTAGTAACAGCGTTGCCAACCATTTGTCAACTTCTTCCTATAGCATACCGTATATGATCCTCCAGCCAGTCAGATCATTTCAGCCATGGCTACTTACGCAGGAATAAGTATTTGTAACAGAAAGAAGAGCTAGAAAGCTCAGTGACACAGAGAGAGAGTGAGAGAGGGAGACAGAGAGGGAGAGAGAGAGACAGAAAAGACAAAGAGAGAGCGACAGAGAGAGACAGAGAGAGAGAGAGACAAAGAGAGAGAGACAAAGGGAGAGAGACAAAGAGAGAGAGAGACAGAGAGAAAGACAGAGAGACAGAAAGAGAGAGAGAGACAGAGAGACAGAGAGACAGAGAGACAGAGACAGATACAACCCATATTTATGCTTATTTATTTTAACTTTTGTATTTAACTACTTTAACAGTTTGCACATAGTTACTACACTGTATATAGCCATAATGACATTTTAAATGTGTCTATTCCTTTGGAACATTTGTATGTGTAATGTTAGCTGTTCATTTTTTATTGTTTATTTCACTTTTGTTCATTATCTATTTCACTTGCTTTGGTAATGTAAACATGTTTTCCCATGCTAACAAAGCCTTTTAAATTGAAATTGAATTGAGAGAGAGAGAGACAGAGAGAGAGAGACAGAGACAGAGAAAGAGAGAGAGAGAGAAAGTGAGAGAGAGACACTTAGTGAGGAGATTAATAGTGTTAATGCTGACACCATCTCCTCATTATCCCACCGAACTCTAAAGCTTGATAAAAAAAAGTAAATCAAAACAGTGGCGCTGTATAATTACAAGTCATTTATACATTCAAATGTAGTCATAAAAGGCATTCTCTCATGCGTAGGGTCATATCGAGGGAAATCGAAAAAGTATTCTTCCATGTTTTGTCACAATATTGTTTTGAGTGTTTGTTTTGGACTGATGCCTGACTAAGCATTCCACTCAACGCATCGTCAAAGAGTACAGATTAAGATTTCATCCAAAGTGCACTACAGTGGCTTGGAAATATAGTGACATTCAAAAGGACGCGAATAACTATTAGGAAAACCCTTTGTCATAATTTTGATGTCGCTACATTGACTTTAAATTCAGTACAACGTTAGCTAGCTAGCTAATATTGAGGGGAGGCCAACGGATTTTAGCTAGCTAACGTTAGCATTGCTTAATTTTGACAAAATTTGCTAGCTAATGACAACATCGCCATCTGTCTAAAGTAAATTTGACAACATGATAATGCGGGCAAAGTTGTTTCCTACTAAATACTTGACTACTCTAGCAATGTAATTGTATTTCCAGGCACTATAGTGTAATTTAGACAAAACAGAATGACTGGGTTTATCACCAATTTAGGGCACCATTATGGCACCGCCGGTAGATGGGGGCTTGAGACCGTTCATAACAATGGCATGACGCGACTGAGTGACGGAGGTGCAACCTATGAATAAGCATGAGTGCTGATTAAATGATCCCCCTACTATGAACTAAGGTTTATAATGAAATACTTTAGTCTGTGTCTAAATATCATGCAATACACTCTACAATGTCTGCAAAGCGCATGTGAATTATTTTCTTTCTAATATTTAGACGCTAATATGGCCTTAGAATACCACGTTGCTGATATTAAGACAACATATGACTAAGTACTATCCCTCAAGCGTAGCCATTTCCAAAAAGAACCTCCAACAAAGCATTTTTATCACTAATCTTTGTTGTCAATTAATCTTTGATCAGGTTGAAGTTCAAACTGTACCTGCAATGTGCATTAGCATTTTCCTTTGAGGGAGCCTTTACCTTCTTACTTTCCCATTTAATCCAATTCATTATGGAGGGACCCTTTGGTACCCTGGCGCTGTCAAGAGAGACAAAAGCACTGCCGAGTATGGATGTGTTTTTGTTCCCCCAGATTTGAGCTGCCATCCCCCGGGAAGCCGTATCCCCTGGAAGAAAAAAACAACCTGGAGCTATTGTGTTCTCTTCCTCCATGGGAAGAAAGGGAAAAATATGAGCACTGAACTACAGCAGATTGAATGACACACACTCAGCATGGCAAGACAATATGCTGTAATTATGCTGTAATTGAATAGGTTGGGCAAAGATTGGTTAAAGACTTTCAAGTCCCTAATTTAACTGAGTTTTCTTAGCTCAAATATCCAACAAAGACAAATGAAAACTTAAAACTTCCATACTAGTAGATTTTAATAACTAATTTGATGTTTGATATAAAAAAAATATGTTGTCCATATAGAAATTGAATCTCCTTTAGAAATCTAAATCGTACCTTCAGAACCCAAATTCCAATTTGTTAAACTCATGACCATTAGCTTAGTCTAAAAGTGCAATGGCTTGCTATGAGTCCACAACACTCAAGGCCAAACCGGGAAGGTTGGCAACCCTCATCTGCAGACTGCACTCTTGCACAGGGGGACATGCATGAGTGTTGGAAAATGATGACTCCAGGGTGGGCCGTTAAACATGCAGCCTTCATAATCAACACAACAAATCATGACACCGTACAGAGACATCGTTACCTCAGCAGAGGGCTGTCAGTCACTGCCCTCACACACTGAAACAGACGTGAGCCCCCAGTGTCTTACCTGTCATTCTTTCTTTCACTATACCAATTACTCAGTGTGAGTGGTAGGTGGAGACATGAAAGGGTCGGGTAGACACAGAGGTCATTGGCATTGGGGCTCAATTAGCAGCAGAAATACGCATGGGATCTGCCATCGCCCACATCATGTATAAATAGAACCACTTACCTCTCTGTGCATACTGTGCCATCAAGAGGGCTGACCCTGATGGTCTGAGGACAGGCTGTGTTGTTACTGGGGGAGGTGGGAGACATGCAGCTGGTGAAGGGAGGGAGGGTAAGGGGAGGGGGGGGGGATATGAGTACTATACTGTAAATCAGTTATGAAGAATAAGGCACTTGTTGAGTAGTAAGGAATAAAGGTGCTTGTTTGTGTAGCGTAGGTGGTTAGGTAAGCTATGCTCACGTGATGAGTAATCTTGCTTGAGACCTGAAGACTAATATTTTAGACTAAGACTAATCATTTTTATTGGAACGTTTACTAAGCAGAGGTGCAAAAAAATGAAATATATTCTGTACCAGCAAGATAACAAGGCCAGAACACCGTGGTATAAAAATGATGTGCCACTAACACAGCAATCAAATGTGATCTTATTAAAGGGCACTAATGGCTTTGAGATGTGTCTCATTTTCCACTCAGACAGGCTTCTGAGTTTGTTAGGACTGACATCAAAGGTGGGCATGACTATGATCATCAGTGTTCTGTTCATTGACATCTCGCATAATTCCACTTTGAAATAGACTTAGAGCTTACACATCAAATGTGGGGAAGCAGCTTTTCACTGTCGGCTACAATTCCTTCCAGCGTGGCGGATGGGTGGATGGGTTCTTGTGATGGGAATTGCTTTAGTATTTAATCCCAGTGTTAGAGGACACCATCTGGCATTAAATAATTCAGGCCCCCACACTACCATCGAATACCAAGTCTAGTCGTCACAGAATCTCTAAAGGAGGGTGACAGCTACTCCTGATAGGGACAAACTGATATGGGCAATTCCATGGTAATGGAGACTCAGATATTTATCTTAAAATGTATGCTAAACAAAAATCATTGATTTCAAAGTTTAACAAACCATACAACTCTATGCTCAAAGACTAATTTAACAATTTTACACTGAACATTTGACAAAAATATCTTAATTAAGATTCAGCGATATCTTCAGAAGAATGGGGTGTCAGCTATGACATGACACATTGACTTCAAAAATATATATTTTGGTTATAGAACTACATACAGTAAGTGAAGGAGATTTACTGCCGGACCAGACCATATCTGAACAATTCACAGACATCTATGTTTCACAAGTTTGGACATCAAAGTAGAGCTCAGTAGAGTTCAGTACTGTACAGTAGAGTTCAGTGGAGTACAATACTGTACTATATTCTACTTTACTGTACTGAACTATATTTATCTTTACTGAATTCTACTCTCCCTTTTATACTGTACTGTACTGTCCAAACTTGTGAACACAACTATTGCCGCCATTTGAGAGAGGGCAGCCGTGCTTCTAGCTCTTAGGAAACTTTGCAGTATTTCGTTTTTTTATGTATTATTTATTACATTATTAGCTGTACATTTTTGTTGTGTTATTGCATACAGCCAGGAAGAACTATTGGATATCAGAGCGGCAGTAACTCACCAGCACTACCAGCATTACGACCCGGAATACTACTTTCCTGAAGCAGATCCTTTGTTCACACCCCCCAGGGCTATGGAATTGATTCCAGAGGCCGACCCAAAACACCGCCTGCAGAGGAGAGGTACTCAGAGTGGTCTTAGGAGGCGCATACACCACCCACCGCTTCCAAGTAAATTACTCGCTAATGTTCAGTCCCTGGATAATAAAGTTGATGAGCTCAGGATGAGGGTTTCTTTCCAGAGAGATATCAGGGATTTTAACATACTCTGTTTCACAGAAACATGGCTGTCTGAGTTGGTCCAGCCAGTTGGGTTCTCAGTTCAATGTGAAAACAGGAATAAATATCTCTTCGGGAAGAAGAAGGGCGGTGGTGTATGTTTCATGATTAACGACTCATGGTATGATTGTGATCATGTACAAGAACTCAAGTACTTTTGTTCACCCGACCTAGAATACCTCACAGTAAAATGCGGACCGTATAATCTCCCAAGATAACTATTTTTGGTTGTAGTCACAGCCGTGTATATCCTCCTCATGCCGATACCACGACGGCCCTCAAAGAATTTCACTGGACTTTATGCAAACCAGAAACCACATATCCTGAGGCCGCATTTATTGTAGCTGGGGACTTTAACAACGCAAATGTGAGAAAAAGGCTACCGAAGTTCTATCAGCACATTGACTGTAGTTCTCATGCTGCTAAAACACTTGACAACTGCTACTCCAACTTCCGGGATGCCTATAATGCCCTGCTCTGCCCTCCTTTCGGCAAATCTGACCACAACTCTGTTTTGCTCCTCCATTCCTATAGGCAGAAACTCAAACAGGAAGTATCCGTGTTAAGGACTATTCAACGCTGGTCTGACAAATCAGAATCCACGCTTCAAGATTGTTTTGATCACATGACCTGGGATATGTTCAGGGTAGCTTCCGAGAATAACATTGTTGAATATACTGATATGGTTACTGAGGTGTATAGGAAGTGTTTTGGAGATGTTGTACCCACTGACGATTAAAACCTACCCTAAACAGAAACCGTGGACAGATGGCAGCTTTCACGCAAAACTGAAAGCACGAACCACCACATTTAACCATGGCAAGGTGACTGGGAATATGGCAGAATACAAACAGTATAGTTATTCCCTCCGCAATGCAATCAAACAGGCAAAATGTCAGTATAGAGACAAAGTGGAGTCGCAATTCAACGCCTCAGACATGAGACGTATGTGGCAGGGTCTACAGACAACCATGGACTACAAAAGGAAAACCAGCCATGTCCGGACAAGCTAAAGACCTTCTTCGCCCTCTTTGAGGATAACACAGTGCCACCGACGCGACACGCTACCAAGGACTGTGGGCTCTCCTTCTCCGTGGCCAACGAGAGTAAGACATTTAAGTGTGTTAACCCTCGCAAGGCTGCCAGCTCAGACGGCATCCCTAGCCACGTCCTCAGAGCATGCGCAGACCGGCTGGCTGGTGTATTTACCGACATATTCAATCTCTCCCTATCCCAGTCTGTTGTCCCCACATGCATCAAGATGTCCACCATTGTTCCTGAAACCAAGAAAGCAAAGGTCAAAGTAATTTCTGTCATCATGAAGTGCTTTGAGAGACTAGTCAAGGATCATATCACCTCTACCTTACCTGTCACCTTAGACCCACTTCAATTTGCTTACCGCCCCAATAGACCCACAGACGATGCAATCACCATTGCACTGCACACTGCCTTATCCCATCTGGACAAGAGGAATACCTGTGTAAGAATGCTGTTTTATCAACTATAGCTCAGCAGTCAACACCATAGTACCCTCCAAGATCATCATTAAGTTCAAGGCCCTGGATCTGAATCCCGCCCTGTGCAACTGGGTCCTGGACTTCCTGAAACAACACCTCCACTTCGCTGATCCTCAACACTGGGGCTCCACAATGGTGCGTGCTCAGCCCCCAAGAAGGCCAAAAAGATCATCAAGGACAACAACTACCCGAGCCACTGTCTGTTCACATTGCTATCATCCAGAAGGCGAGGTCAGTACAGGTGCATCAAAGCTGGGACTGAGAGACTGAAAAACAGCTTCTATCTCAAGGCAGTCAGACTGTTAAAAAGCCATCACTAGCACATTAGAGGCTGCTGCCTATATACATAGACTTGAAATCACTGGCCACTTTAATAAATGGAACACTAGTCACTTTAATCATATTTACATAATTTGCATTACTCATCTCATATGTATATACTGTATTATATTTTACTGTATCTTAGTCTATGCCGCTCTGACATTGCTCGTCCATTTATAGTTATATATTCTTAATTCCATGACTTTACTTAGATTTGTGTGTATTGGCTATATGTTATGTAATTGTTAGATATTACTGCACTGTCGGAGATAGAAACACAAGCATTTCGCTACACCCGCAATAACATCTGCTAAACACGTGTATGTGACCAATAACATTTTTGATTTTTCATTTGATTTGACTGCTATGATTTCCCATTGTAGTCAATTCAGTTGCAGAAATTCCCTTACAGATCGGTTTTAATCACTTAATAATTAATAAACTACCTTGATATCAGTGAAACCCAAACTAACTGTTAGGTCTACCTTTACTTGTTACTTCTGTGAACTTTCATCATGCTCCCTTCTCGTGAGGGAGAGAAATGAGAAAATATCTTAAAGATATGTGGTTTTTGGTAATGGAATTTCAAGGCATAAGTAATTTTTCTAAAACATTTCTCCAAAACTAAATATAAGTGTTGATATTAGTCAGCAGGGGTCTTTACTTCAGTTGTATTGCTTAGTTATGTATCTATAATACCTTTTAAGACTTTTCCTGGTAGATGACTAGACTAGAAATCAAAGCCTTCGCTGATTCCACATTTGTCGGATGGAAAATGGTTAAAACATTTATATATGCCTTAATTTCTAAAACATAGACTCTTGGCTTTCATTTGACACCCAACTTGACATGTTCCTATGAACTAGTATTGGGTCCTTTTACATGGAAATGCACATTATGCTATAAAACGCAGGCAGTGGAAAACACATATACACAAGCATGCCATGGATCATTGCTGTACATGCTTCTCAAGATAGTAGAACAAAGACTATAATACAATACATTCAATTTTGCACGTCTCCTCTTGACTGTACAGTACACTATTAAACGTGCTTAACTCTAACTAAAAAGGTATCAATCAGAGTATTGCATCTTGAGATGGCAAGCACAGATGTTTATGTTTGTTGGCGACAAAACAAAAAAACACTATCACAAATAAAACGACGTTCAATCCATTAGGTCATCTTCCGAATGCACCACAGACACAATCAAAACGAGTTAAATAAAAATGGTAATCCACCCACTAATGGCATATATTTTTTCTGTTTTTATTGATTATGGAGATTTAATGCAGGGGCACAGCGATGGGCGATCTTTCTTTATTAAAACACAAGCATAAAGACGCTTTTTAGGCACCTCAGGAATTTACTTTGGTATGATTCAGTGTGTCATAAATTCAGACATAACAGAGCAAAAGGCACCGCATATACAAGTCTAATTTAGGCATCTTCCCAGCTTCAACATATCTTCATGAATATTGCTATAACTTACACTATGTTAGTGTGGAGTAGGAGGGAGGATATGAGAAGAAGGGTCATGACCTATACTCTTCCTATTATGGCAAAATGCAATGGACTCACTCTGCACAGAGAATTCTAATTGAGATGCAATAAGTATTTAATAGCGTATGTGACTGGTGGATGTGCAGGAGGATTCTTTAGTTGATATTCATCCCACACACAAGGTTCTGGCTTTTTTTATAGAGCGATTCAAATTTCATAATTGAACATTTGCTTTCATCAAACTCATTCCAATGTCATAATTATTCCTGTTGCTGTTCAAAGCTACTGGAGAGACACAAATTACTTTTCAGATCGCATGCAGTATATTGGCATGATGAGGAAGAATAGTGCGTTGATCCACACAAATAAGATCTGCTACAGTTATGAAAAAATGTAAGTTGTCGAAACAATCCTGAATGAAGACATCCTGGTACCTCTCACTGGGAGTGAGCAGCCCTACAGTACTTATTTCTCTCTTCATTCAACAGCCCTCACTGCCACACAAATGTGCCAGTCAACAAGTAATCCAGCTTTAACAGTAATGGAGATCAACATACCGTACCAGTCAAAAGTCAGGACACACCTACTCATTCAAGGGTTTTAACTTATTTTTTTACTATTTTCTACATTGTAGAATAATAGTGAAGACATCAGCATTATTAAATAACACACATGGAATAATGTAGTAACCAAATCAAAATATATTTTAGATTTTAGAGTCTTCAATGAAGCCACCCTTTGCCTTGATGACAGTTTTGCACACTCTTGGCATTCCCTGAACCAGCTTCTCGAGGAATGCTTTTCCAACAGTCTTCAAGGAGTTCCCACATATGCTGAGCAGTTGTTGGATGCTTTCCCTTTACTCTGCGGTCCAAAGCATCTCAATTGGTTTGAGGTCGGGTGATTGTTGAGGCCAGGTTAGCTGATGCAGCACTCCATCACTCTCCGTCTTTGTCAAATAGCCCTTGCACAACCTGGAGGTGTGTTGGGTCATTGTCCTGTTGAAATACAAATGATAGTCCCACTAAGCCCAAACCATATGGGATGGCGTATCGCTGCAGAATGCTGTGGTAGCCATGCTGGTTAAGTGTGCCTTCTAATCTAAATAAGTCACAGACAGTGTCACCAGCAAAGCAAGCCCACACCATCACACCTCCTCCTCCATACTTCACGGTGGGAACCACACACGCGGAGATCATCCGTTCACCTACTCTGCGTCCGACAAAAACACGGCGGTTGGAACCAAAAATCTCCCATTTGGACCCATCAGATAAAAGGACAAATTTTCCATGGTCTAAAGTTCCTTGCTCTTGTTTCTTGGCCCAAGCAAGTCTCTTCTTATTATTGGTGTCCTTTAGTAGTGGTTTGCTTGCAGCAATTCGACCATGATACCTTTCAGTTCACTGGTCACGATGGCAACACCCATCCGTAGCACGCGCTCCAGCAGGTGTATCTCACTGATCATCCCTAAAGCCAACACCTCATTTGGCCACCTTTCGTTCCAGTTCTCTGCTGCCTGTGACTGGAACTAATTGCAAAAATTGCTGAAGTTGGAGACTTTTATCTCCCTCACCAACTTCAAACACCTGCTATCTGAGCAGCTAACCGATCGCTGCAGCTGCACATAGTCTGTCGGTAAATAGCCCACCCAATTCTACCTACCTCATCCCCATACTGTTTATATTTATTTACTTTTCTGCTCTTTTGCACACCAATATCTCTACTGTACATGACCATCTGATAATTTATCACTCCAGTGTTAATCTGCAAAATTATTCGCCTACCTCCTCATGCCTTTTGCACACAATGTATATAGACTCTCTTTTTTTTCTACTGTGTTATTGACTTGATAATTGTTTACTCCATGTGTAACTCTGTGTTGTCTGTTCACACAGCTATGCTTTATCTTGGCCAGGTCGCAGTTGCAAATGAGAACTTGTTCTCAACTAGCCTACCTGGTTAAATAAAGGTGAAATAAAAAAATAAAAAATAAAAAACATGAAGGCCTGATTCACGCAGTCTCCTCTGAACAGTTGATGTTGAGATGTGTCTGTCACTTGAACTCTGTGAAGCATTTATTAGGGCTGCAATTTCTGAGGCTGGTAACTCCAATGAACGTATCTTGTGCAGCAGACGTAACTCTCGGTCTTCCTTTTCTGTGGCGTTCCTCATGAGAGCCAGTTTCATCATAGCACTTGATGGTTTTTGCGACTACACTTGAAGAAACTTTCAAAATTCTTTAAATGTTCCGGATTGACTGACCTTCATGTCTTAAAGTAATGATGGACTGTTGTTTCACTTTGCTTATTTGAGCTGTCCTTGCCATAAGTTGGACTTGGTATTTTACCAAATAGAACTATGTTCTGTATATCATCCCTACCTTGTCACAACACAACTGATTGGCTCAAATGCATTAAGATGGAAAGAATTTCCACAAATTAACTTTTAACAAGGCATACCTGTTAATTGAAATGCATTCCAGGTGACTGCCTCATGAAGCTGGTTGATGCCAAGCGTGTGCAAAGCTGTCATCAAGACAAAGGGTTGGTACTTCAAAGAATCTCAAATATAAAATATATTTAGATTTATTTAACACTTTTTTGGTTACTACATGATTCCATATGTGTTATTTTATAGTTTTGCTGTTTTCACTATTATTCTACAATGTAGAAAATAGTACAAATAAAGAAAAACCCTTGAATTAGTAGGTGTGTCCAAACTTTTGACTGGTACTGTATAATTAATCAGATGTATATATGCTAATACAAAATGTCTAACGAAGTGTTGAGGTTAATTATGCATGGACTTCTCTGTAGCACTGATTCAAAAGGCAAGTTATTATTACATGCTATTAACCCAGTCAAGATACAATGTTAAGAGGACATTTCAACATTGAATAAATGTTGCAGATACACTACATGACCAAAGTATGTGGACACCTGCTCGTGGACAACATCTCATTCTAAAATCATAGGCATTCATATGGAGGTGGCCCCCCTTTGCTGCTATAACAGCTTCCACTCTTCTGGGAAGGCTTTCCACTAGATGTTGGAACATTGCTGCGCGGACTTGCTTCTATTCAGCCACAGGGGCATTAGTGAGGTCGGGCACTGATGTTGGGCGATTAGGTCTGGCTAGCAGTCTGCGATCTAATTCATCCCAAAGGTTTTCGATGGTGCTCAGGTCAGGGCTCTGTGCAGGCCAGTCAAGTTCTTGCGCACCGATCTCGACAAACCATTTCAGTACGGACCTCGCTTTCTCTGAAGCTAAGGGGCCTAGCCCAAACCATTATTCCTCCTCCCCCAACCTTTTTGTATTCGGGCAGGTAGCTTTCTCCTAGCATCCGCCAAACCCAGATTCATCTGTCAGACTGCCAGATGGTGAAGTGTAATTCATCACTCCAGAGAACACGTTTCCACTGCACAGGAGTCCAATGGTGGAGAGTTTTACACCACTCCAGCAATATTAAGATTGTGTGCAGCTGCTCAGCCATGGAAACCCCTTTCACGAAGCTCCCGACAAACAGTTATTGAGATGTTGCTTCCAGAGATAGTTTGGCACTCGGTAGTGAGTGTTGCAAACGAGGACAGACGATTTTTACTCGCTACGCGCTTCAGCACTCGGTGGTCCAATTCTGTGAGCTTATGTGTCCTACCACTTCGCGGCTGGGTCGTTGTTGCTCCTAGACATTTATACTTCACAATAACAGCACTTACAGTTGACCAGGGCAGCTTTAGCTTGCTCTGACTTGTTGGAAAGGTGGCATCCTATGACAGTGCCAAGTTGAAAGTCTGTGAACTGTTCAGTAAGGCCATTCTACTGCCAATGTTTGTCTATGGAGATGACACCTGTCAGCAACGAATGTGGCTGAAATACCCAAAGGGGTATCCACATACTTTTGTATATATAGTGTTTATTTTAACATTTGAATTACTCTTGAGAATGCAATTAAGTATGTATTATTCCGAGTCCCACTACTCCCACACACAAACACATCTTCCAGAATCACGGTAACATTTTGAAGGATAATTGTATCCCAAAAACCACATAGGGGTCCTGAATAAGAAGATGTAGGATGGCAGTAGGTAAAAAGAAGTAGGAGGTTGTTCAAAAGTACTTAGTTGATAGCTCTAGGCGGTTAAAATTGATAACTTGGCACTTTGTAGGAATCCTGGAGGCTACAGGGTGTCCCCATTACATAATTTGCTTGGCAGTGACCTTATTTTAGGCAATAATCCATACCCCCTCCCTCTTAGATTCACCGCCCTGGGTAAAGTGTTGAGGATGTCAGGCAAAGATGTCCTTCTATAAGAACTTCTAGTAAAAAAAAATAAAAAGCTACATCCTGGAATTTGTTTCTTAAATTCCCACACTACTTTTCTCAACTTTTTGCCCAGTGCAGCAGTGGCAGTCAAGAGCAGTAGCTCACTGTGCTAGTAGTTTACTGTAGTAGTTCATTAGTAGTTTACTGTTAGTAGTTTACTGTGTTAGTAATTTACTGTAGTAGTAGTTTACTGTAGTTGTTTTCCTGTAGTTAACTGACTCTCCTGCAAACAGTCGATCAGTTGATGCAGCATGAAATCCTAGTCTTTCCATCGTACTAATATGAACATACTACCCCACATGCATATTCTACATACTAAAACGACCATACACTCATTATACTATAGGCATGTAAGGGATTACAAAAAAGAGTAACTGTAATCCATTACGTTACCAGCTAAATATATTGTAATCAGATTCCAGATACTTTTGAAAAACTAGATGATTACTTTGAGGATTGCTTTTAAATTCAGAAAGGATGTTTGCGAAAAACGTCTGTGACATTTCTCTGTTTTTTTAAATTTTCAATCAAATCAGCATTGAAAAAAGTTTAATTGTGTTCCACTTGAGCGAGTCTGACCACATGTCAGAGACCACTATGATGACACACCAAATGGGTTTGATGGATAGCGGGAAAAATGGTGACCATGGTGCTTGCCTACGGAGCTGTGAGGGGAACGGCACCTCAGTACCTCCAGGCTCTGATCAGGCCCTACACCCAAACAAGGGCACTGCGTTCATCCACCTCTGGCCTGCTCGCCTCCCTACCACTGAGGAAGTACAGTTCCCGCGCAGCCCAGTCAAAACTGTTCGCTGCTCTGGCCCCCAATGGTGGAACAAACTCCCTCACGACGCCAGGACAGCGGAGTCAATCACCACCTTCCGGAGACACCTGAAGCCCCACCTCTTTCAGGAATACCTAGGATAGGATAAAGTAATCCTTCTCACCCCCCCCCCTTAAAAGATTTAGATGCACTATTGTAAAGTGGCAGTTCCACTGGATGTCTTAAGGTGAACGCACCAATTTGTAAGTCGCTCTGGATAAGAGCGTCTGCTAAATGACTTAAATGTAAATGTAAATGTGAAAAGAGCAGGAATAGGCTTTTGTTGGCCACAGTCCAAGCTATGTCTTCCAATGGTGCGACTGCTGTCGGCATCCAAAGATTATCCAAGTTGAATAAAGGCTTGGAGGTAAGGATGACAGCAGTGGTGTAGTCTACAGTGATACAGATATCACGTATTATTGATATCTACAAAGCGCATTGATGTGAATCACACTGCTGCTCTCTCTTTTAGCTATTTGCGGCTTACAGATTGTGGCTGTTGTGGATGGCTGTTCACAAATCTAAATGTGTATTTGAACCCAATAATGGTGGAATTCAAGAAGTTTAAGCTGCCTATCAATTATTGTTTTTGAATCCAGTGGACTGCCAGTGAAAAATGCGCTCTTGCAACAGCTGCAGTGCGGATCCCAGCCTATGGAATAACAGTGGGACTTTTATTGCTCAATCTAATTCATCCTGATAAATAAAAATCCATAGGCCTAATGGACACATGATAAATGTCTCATGAGCTTAGTTCGACTGTCGAGATAGAGAACCCAAAATATAAGCTTGTTTTAACACCAATGTTTGTAAACATTGTAAATGTTAATAAAGACTGTATAGCCTCATAACATGGTTAAAACAATCATTTGTATATCATGGATGGTCAGTCCTTGCATCCATAGCTCTGTTTAGTAATCTGAGAGTTTTTACATTTCTCCAGGCCCATCCCTCAGCTTTTTTACCAAAACAGAGACGGGGTGCCGTTTTGCAATTGTTTCATCTGTGTATTTGCCCTTTAAACAGCTGCATATTATCAATATATCAAAGTGTCACCAACAAAAAGGTAAACAATAGGCAGCATATGGCATTGATTTTTCACATGTAAATAGCATTTTTCAGTAGTGCTCAAAGCATGTCATTCCATGAGCGCAGCATTTTCCCCCCCAACTCGAATCAAAGAGACCAATCAGTCCTCAATGAAAACAAAATCATAGACAGCAGAGTAGGGCTGGCTAATAAGTCCTTAGTTTTGGGGTCATGCTCAGGTAAAACAATTTGGATAATCTATACTTCCATATTTCCAAGTCCTATTCTTGAAGATTAAGGGGTATACCATTAATTGGAATAACTGTAATTCTGATAGACTTTGGTTTTTATTGTAAAGATATAATTTAATCGTATTATTATATGTAGTAGAAAGTGATGGGTTAGAAGAAGCCTACATAACCAACCCATAAAGTACAATTTAACATCCATATACAGCCAGCTATGTAAACTTCAACATTGATTTATCTTGAAAAAGATGTCATTAAATTGGTAACATACATTTTTGTCTTCTTCTAATGTCTCTTAAGGGGAAAATAATCTAAAAGTAACGGAATGTAATCAGATTACGTTACTGAGTTTGGGTAATCCAAAAAATGACATTACTGATTACAATTTAGGACAGGTAACTAGTAACTGTAACGGATTACATTTAGAAACTAACCTACCCAACTCTGACCATAGAGATAGTATGGAGTTATGCAATTCCGAACAAAGCATGAATGTTCTACAGCTCCTCAGACTCCAGTTCTATAAGTGTGTGGTTAATGGTTTGTAAACGTATTTCCCAAAGCGCTCATTTTGTACTACCGCTCAATGTGTGACCAGCTATATCAAATGAGCACCAATGAGGCAACCTAAACAAAGCACCCAATTCTCATAGGAGTACTGAGAGGACACTAGGGAGAAACAAATCACCCAGCTTTAAAATGGCTGTGGCAGATTACATTTGACTTTCAAGAAATGGGAAAATTCCCTAGATGAAATTCTGCAACTGAGAGAGAGAGAAAATATTCCCATATCATAGGAAATCTAAGAAAAAGCAAAATGCTAAGAGAAAAGGAGATAGCTCAGGAATTCGCCAGAGACCATAGAATAGAGAACAGAGAAGGTTAAGACAGCCACTTGTTGGCACGTCTACCATGTTCATTAGGCACTGACAGGTCAAGAAGGTGCCATATTCAACCACAGAATATGATCCTTTTCTCAGCAAGCTCTCAGAGTCAGGTGATTTCCCCAACCATAGACATCACACACGCATCAATGTGGCAGATGGCAATGTGTTAGGGTTTTGAAGACAACCAACCCGTCTATAAAAGCTGTCAAAGATATATGTGCCATGTAATGCACTCCCTATTAGCCATGATGCTGTGAATTGCTGCAGTGCACATCTGATCTGAGGCCTGTCAAATCTGGACCTGACAGGAAATAAACACCAAAGTACCTCATTTTGGCACTTCTACAAAAACTGGATGAATCATTGTCTCACTTATGCAGTGGTTACACATCCATCCTAAGAATCCAGATCTGATTTTCTTTCAACATTACAATATTTTTTCTTGACTGTGCACACTCAGTTTTACATGTGACCCATATAAGATTTGCGCATTCACACTGACGTACAGTAGCCTCTGAAGTAGCACACGGATGCAATGCTAATTTCCTGTCCCTGTTGGGGTGTTTGTCATGGTTACGGCAGGTAATGTGCAACAAAAAATATCCACTTCAGAGTTGAAATAATCTGATCAGAGCGTCCAGACAGAGGTCGCATATGGAGGATGGGGTTTGTATCAGGAGTCAGATCCACATATGTAGGTGGAATAAATCTGAAGTCTAAAGATCAGATTCCAGAATTTTTTGTCGTTGCTGTTTACACATTACGGAAAATATATCAGATATGCAAATAATTGGCAAAATTTCTGAATTGGGCTGCCTTGTGTAAACGCAGCCTTAGGAGTTAAAAACAAATATCACTATGATACAGTTACACGGAAGGCTGTTATACTTTCCCCTAATGTAAGGTACATCAATTTAGGAAGAAAGGAAAAAGGTCTATTTTTGTTCTTTGCCCTTGTCTCCTTTGCCCATTATTCTGTTCAAAATACTTCACGTTCTGTCAAGGTGTTAGTTATAGGAATCATGGCTAGACAGCAGTTTTCAAGTCTTGCCATAGATTTTCAAGCAGATTTAAGTCAAAACTGTAACTTGACCACTCATGAACATTGGTAAGCAACTCCAGTGTAGATTTGGCTTCGTGTTGTAGATTATTGTCCTGCTGCAAGGTAAATTCATCTCTCCGTTTCTGGTGGAAAGCAGACTGAACCAGGTTTTCCTCTGGGATTTTGCCAGTGCTTAGCTCCATTCTGTTTATTTTCATCCTCCCCAAACTTCGCCAATGTCAAGCTTACCCATACTATGGTGCAGCCACCACCCTGCTTGAAAATAAGGAGGCAGTTACTTAGTCATGTGTTGTGTTGATTTGCCCCAAACGTTAGTTTTTGCATTTAAACCAAAACATGTATTCCTTAGCATTATTTTGCAGTATTTCTTTAGTGCCTTGTTGCATACAAGATGCATGTTTTGGAATATTTGCATTCTTCTTTTCGCTCTGTAATTGAGGTCATTATTGTGAAGTCACTACAATGTCGTTGATTCATCCCCAGTTTTCTCCCATCATAGCCATTGAACTCTGTGGCTGTTTTAAAATCACCACTGGCGTCATGGTGACATCCCTAAGCAGTTTCCTTTCTATCCTGCAGCTCAGTTCAGAAAGAAAACTGCATCTTTGATGTGTCTGGGTGGTTTAATACATAATCCACAGCATAATTTTTAACTAGATCATGCAAAATAAAGAGATATTCACTACCCTTCTTTGAGGCTTTCTAAAAGCTGCCTGGTCTTCGTAGTTGAATCTGTGATTGAAATGCAATACTTGACTGAGAGAATATACAGTGTGTGTGTATAGGGAACAGAGGAAGGGGTTTTCATTAAAAAAATGTCAACCCCTATTATTTCACACAGGCGTGAGTCCATATAATTTATGTGATGTGCTATGTCATATTTTACTTCTGAACTAATTTAAGCTTGCCTAAACAAACATATTTTAGTTATTACATTTTTATTAATTTGTTAAAATAAGTTGAATTGTCTTTTCACTTTTCACACATTATTAAAGGTTGCAAAATCAAATCCCTGAGCTGACAAGGTATAAATTTGTCGTTCTGCCCATGAACAAGGCAGTTAACCCACTGTTCCTAGGCTGTCATTGAAAATAAGAATTTGTTCTTAACTGACTTGCCTAGTTAAATAAAGGTAAAAGGTTAAAAAATCCCACTTTGTAACGCAACAAAAAGGGGTGTAGACTTTCTATAGGCACTGTACATCCCAATATTAATCTGTAATAATCTCATTGTGATTTGAGATAACCGTTGTGATGTCTCTAGTGTCAGGTTGGAAGAAACTTGCATGAACCGTAAACTTGACAGAAATAAAAGACTGGGGGATGTGGTCAGTGAAATAAGAGTATATTGGATATAACAGTATGAATATTATAGAGGTTCAACATAAGCAACAAAATAATGAATCAAACATAAACAAATTAATATTTTTGTCAGAGCCAAAGAACAAATCCACAAAACCTTAGTCATACCAGATCCTCCAGTTTGGGTCTTTGAGTTTTGAAAGGAACTTCAAGTCCAAATCGAAGGAAATGTCCCCCAAAGCAGAGTGGAACATAGGCGAAAAGAGGCCTAAAATCCCAAACAAGTAGAAAACAATGCTCTCCCCAAACAATGGACCTGCAGCCTAAATTCAAGATGGCATCTGTAGGTTGGACACGCCTCCAACCACACCAATACCTGTAGTCGCCTTCTTCTTCTTCTTCTTCTTCAGTATAATGGCGTTAAATGTGCATTTATTTTGCCTTTATTTAACTAGGCAAGGCAGTTTAAGAACACATTCTTATTTTCAATGACAGCCTTGGAACAGTGGGTTAATTGCCTTGTCCAGGGGCAGAATGACAGATCTTTACCTTGTCAGCTCGGGGATTCAATCTTGCAACCTTCCAGTTATAAGTCCAACACTCGAACCACTAGGCTACCTGCTGCCCCAT
The DNA here is from genome assembly GCF_034236695.1 of Oncorhynchus nerka. Lineage (NCBI taxonomy): Eukaryota > Metazoa > Chordata > Actinopteri > Salmoniformes > Salmonidae > Oncorhynchus > Oncorhynchus nerka. The sequence goes on from NC_088401.1 coordinate 59,896,444, forward strand.
AATAAAGAACCGAAAAGGAAAAAGTGCGGAATAAAAAAATAAAAAATTAAAAAATCCATACAAACTATCAATAACGAACTGCTAAATAAACTAAATCAGCCTGATTTTCTGTTTTAATCAGGTCCCTACACAGGCTCAGAAGGATCCTGTGATGGCAGGACATTTCCTGGCAACAGTATTCCTTGCAGTGCTTCTGCCTTTAAGTCTTGGAGGCTCAAAAACTTCTTGGCTGCAGATATAATGATCACCAGCTTCTTGGACTTCTTGGACACTTGTGCAGTACAACTAATAACTCTGGCTATACAGTGCATTTGGAAAGTATTCAGACTCCTTGACTTTTTCCACATTTTGTTTAGTTACAGCCTTATTCTAAAATGGATTAAAAAGTTATTTTCCCTCATCAATCTATATACAATACCCCATAATGACAAAGCAAAAACAAGTTTATAGAATTTTTGCAAAGCTATAAAAATAAAAAACGGAAATATCACATTTACAAAATTATTCAGACCCTTTAGTCAGTACTTTATTGAAGCACCTTTGGCAGCGATTACAGTTGTAGATTTGTGTTCTTGGGTATAACGCTTCAAGTTTGGCACATCTGTATTTGGGGAGTTTCTCCCATTCTTGTCTGCAGATCCTCTTAAGCTCTGTCAGCTCTATCAGCGGCACAGCTATTTTAAGGTCTCTCCAGAGATGTTCGATCGGGTTCAAGTCCGGGCTCTGGCTGGGCCACTCAAAGACATTCAGAGGCTTGTCGTGAAGCCACTCCTGCATTGTCTTGTCTGTGTGCTTAGAGCCGTTGTCCTGTTGGAAGGTAAACCTTCGCCACAGTCTGAGGTCCTGAGTGCTCTGGAGCAGGCTTTCATCAAGGATCTCTCTGTACTTTGTTCCGTTCATCTTTCCCTCAATCCTGACTAGTCTCCCAGTCCTTGCTGCTGGAAAACATCCCCACAGCATAATGCTGCCACCACCATGCTTCACCGTAGTTTGGTGCCTGGTTTCCTTCAGACGTGATGCTTGGCATTCGGGCCAAAGAGTTCAATCTTGGCTTCATCAAACCAGAGAATCTTTTTTCTCATGGTCTTATAGGCCGACCACACTGCTCGTGTCGCATGCCAACGAGCGTCTGTGTTGCCAAGGGCTAAAATAGAAGTAATTCCTATTTCTGACGCAGATCGCGCTGCAAGTCATGCCTCTCCCATCTCCTCATTGGTTTATAGAAGCAGGTACCCACGTGCCATCTCCTCATTGGTTATACCCACATGGGTGATTGAAAGACGAACTGTTGCCGGTTGTCGTGGTAATACTATAAAAGTTTAGATGCCAATCACCATAAAAGTTCAACGATGAAAAAGCCTAGAAGGAGGAGAGATGACTAGAAACGATTCGGTTGACCGTTTTATGTGTGGATTAATTGTCGGCGTAGAGGACCTTGTGCATTTCAGGTAAAATAACAACCTAATGTTTATATCCCAGGACAAATTAGCTAGCAACAGCAAGCTAGCTAAATAGGACAAATTAGCTAGCAAGTGCAAGCTAACTAGCTAAATTGCCATAAATGTTTAATGCTTTTCGACCTGTCCCCAAATTAATGTCATTGGTTCAGAGTTTGTTTTGATATTTTAACCTACGTGTTTTGATCGCGTTTGGTGTAGGGGGACAAAATACATTTATGCACGATGGCGCACAATGGCTCAGGCAAGGCCCTTCTTCCCAGATTGCTCAGTTTGGCCGGGAGGCCAGCTCTAACAAGTCTTGGTGGTTCCAAACTTATTCCATTTAAGAATGATGGAGGCCACTGTGTTCTTGGGGACCTTTCAATCCTGCATACATTTTTTGGTACCTTTCCCCAGATTTGTGCCTCAACACAATCCTTCCTCGGAGCTCTTCGGACAATTCCCTGAAACTCATGGCTTCGTTTTTGCTCTGACATGCACTGTTAACCCTGGGTCCTTATATAGATAGGTGTGTACCCTTCCAAATCATGTCCAAACAATTGAGTTTACCACAGGTGGACTCCAATCAAGTTGTAGAAACATCTCAAGGATGATCAATGGAAACAGGAAGCACCTGAGCTCAATTTTAAGTCTGATAGCAAGGGGTCTGAATACTTATGTAAATAAAGTATTTCTGTTTAAAAAAATGTATAAACATGCAACCATTTCTAAAAACCTGTCATCACGGGGTATTTTGTGTAGATTGATGAGGAAAAACATACATAATCCATTTTAGGATAAGGCTGTAATGTCACAAAATGTGGAAAGAGTCGAGGGGTCTGAATACTTTCCAAATGCACTGTAAATGCTACAAAATCCACCTTCTTCCCAACAAGTGTATCCAGATCACTTGATTGACATATAACATTTGCATCCACCGCCATATCTTCTTCAGAACTGTGGCCTCTTGCCCCTTCAACTCTCTTCACCCTCTCCACATAGGAGATTTTTTTGCACAGCCCTGATACTTGACAACTCAACCTCTTTCACCCTGACAAAACACTCAGGCAATTCAGAAATATGATCCCCACCACAGTTGCAACATTTTACATTCACAGACTCTTCAATAACATATTCCTTCCGTCTGCAAAGACTTGACACATTGCCAAACTTTTTACACTTCTTGCATTGAATCGGGTTTCGCACGAGCGCTTTTACAGCGTATCTTTTATATCCCAGCTTTACATAGGGTGGTAAATACTCATCAAACATCAATAATACAGATACACTTTGCTCCTTTTTCCAAGTCTCCAATTGGGTCATGCGACGTGTACTAACTACTCCTGGACATGTTTTGTCTAAGATATTGATCATCAATGTTCAACGGGACAGCAGAGAACACCTTTCACCCGTGCCCTTCTCTGAAAATCAAAGATGTCCACTTTCATGCTGTAGATACACACGATATCAACACCATACCACTCCTAGTTACTTTTATTGCGTCCACTTATTCCAACGCCTCTTCACCATCCTTGTGACGTCAGGAGGGTTTCCCAAATCAACATCCTTATCCCAAAAACATACTCCAACAAGCAACAATCAGACTCCTTTTCCACAACAATTTTATTTTTTAGTTCCATTCGTGGAATTCACTGTTGTCCACTAATGTTTCTCGCTAACTGTGCTCTACGTGCATTCAACTTCAAATGACACTTCTGCCTCCGCCTTCTTCCCAAAGCTTTCTCCCTTTGATTGGACTAATACCTGTAGCCTTAAAGGCGTTCTACCTAATATACAATTATCAGCTCAATATAGGCTGTTAACATACTGTAGTCTTGGCCAAGTACATACATCAAAACATTATTTTCCTAGTTTTATAATTTTATTCATATTAGGGAAAATGTTTCATTTAATTTTCGTTTTATGCTTTCAGGATAATAAAAGTGTAGTGTTGGCAAGACTCATCTAATAAACTGCATGATAGGGCCATAAATTAACTGAAATGTTTCTGAGCAATGGTATTGAGATGTCTCCATTCTTTGGACCCCATCCCCTCCTTTGGAACCTATAGTGTTTTCTCTATGAGTATGTCCACGATGGGCACCGCCATTTTGATGGACAGTGTCCTTTGAGCATCGCAGTGTCCATTGAGCTCCACATGAGATAAGGGGGCTCTCTCTAAATGAATCCCGAAGTTCCAAGCATTAGAACAGTCCAGAGAAGAAAGACACTCTCCTGTCAAAACAGGATCCATGTGGCCATTCAGGGAGACGTGCATTTGAGTGGCAATTTCCCGGGAGACGATGAAGCTGAATGGGGAAGAAATACTCCTTTAAGTCTCAATGGACTCTCAATGAGATGTTGAGTGCCGCCTCCTACGCCTCCTCCGTCCCAAGAAGAGTTCTTCTCCGATTCCTGCCCTTTAATATTGGATTTTGGGTTTACTGGTGTGATATGAGCCCCTCATACTGTAGGTCCTTATTCATCAACATTAGATGACTTAATATACTATGGGTTTAATACATTTATCTAATTTTATCCATGCCTCAAGGCAGAGGTGTGTCATAAGAGAGGTTATCACTCAGCAAATGTCAATTATTGTGTTACTCAATGATGTCAATAATATGGTTCTGGTGAATTGTAAGGCCTCTGATACACATTGAAGAGTTCCAAAACAGCAATCATACTGCAAATCCTTTCTACAAATCCCAGTGGACTAAACATAAATTGCATTAATTTTTTACTCAAAACACATGGCTGCATGGGCAACAGAAAAAATCCTCTGTGGATTTTTTATTTAACTTCTTGTCACAGATGGCCCCATTGGAGCTGTGCCTGTCAGAAACAAAAGAGCTACACCATTTGAGATGACAAACATTTCTGCGGTGCTCCGTCTACCAAGGAGGCCGCCAGAGCTGATGAGGTACCTATTGTGCTTCGAGGCATTCATATATCTATGGTTGCTCCAGCAATAATAGACTCCAGGGAAATAATCTCTGCAGCAGCAGTCCCATAACCTTTTCCGTTGCACCCGTGGCAGCCCTCAAGAATTGCACCCTCATTGAAATAAGATAATTACTTTTTTTCTCTTTACACAAACAAGGACAGAAAATTAAGCCTAGTTCAGTCTGCAACTGGTAACTGTTTTTTCCCCTATACATTCCCTCATTAAATCCAGAGATAAGTCTGTGTGTATGTTTGTGCCTGCAAGTATGTGTGTGTATGCAAATAATTATTATTGCAGTAATTTGGTCCTTTTGCCTAATAACAGAGGCAGTGGGATCTATGAATACACACCTTTTAATCCACACTGGACTTCCCCTCACAGGGCTGTGATAACCCATCATGCAGACAACTGAACCTTTAATAAAATGGTGTGCTTCCATCCACACTAGCCAGCGATAGAGGCAATTGCTTCTGGCTAAAAATGGATTTGGAAAATTACCCCTGAATGCCTTTTTTCCCTCCACATTGTCCTGAGCTGGCCCTTGGATAACATGTAAAAGGTCAAAAATTGAAATGTGTTGTAATGTCAATATTTGTCAACACCCTCATCCATATCTAAATTCAATTAATTGACCTTTCAGGGGGAAAATAGTCCAAGCTATCCTATTGTTGTCACCCCATGCGCGCTCTCTCCCTCTCTCCATCTCTCCCTCTCCCTCTCCAATGCCTACAGCTGATTTCATTATACACATTCAGCATAACAGAGGCAGTGAGGGAGGTATTTGGGTCTATCTTCTATAACTGTTGAAGATGACATTAGTATTGTTTTGGAACCAGATGTGATTTCGATTGACAGCAGTAGTTTGACATGACAGTGCACCCTATGGTATAAAAAGGAACTACACTTTCAAATGCATGTTCTGTATTAGACCAGAAGGTTTTCCCTGACCATGTGACCATAGCTCGAGAAGGTAGTCTCAACCTATTGGAGGTAATAAAGACCTGCATACATTTTTTGGTACCTTTCCCCAGATTTGTGCCTCAACACAATCCTTCCTCTGAGCTCTTCGGACAATTCCCTGAAACTCATGGCTTCGTTTTTGCTCTGACATGCACTGTTAACCCTGGGTCCTTATATAGATAGGTGTGTACCCTTCCAAATCATGTCCAAACAATTGAGTTTACCACAGGTGGACTCCAATCAAGTTGTAGAAACATCTCAATGATGATCAATGGAAACAGGAAGCACCTGAGCTCAATTTTAAGTCTGATAGCAAGAGGTCTGAATACTTATGTAAATAAAGTATTTATGTTTTAAAAAATGTATAAACATGCAACCATTTTTAAAAACCTGTCATCACGGGGTATTTTGTGTAGATTGATGAGGAAAAACATACATAATCAATTTTAGGATAAGGCTGTAATGTCACAAAATGTGGAAAGAGTCGAGGGGTCTGAATACTTTCCAAATGTACTGTAAATGCTACAAAATCCACCTTCTTCCCAACAAGTGTATCCAGATCACTTGATTGACATATAACATTTGCATCCACCGCCATATCTTCTTCAGAACTGTGGCCTCTTGCCCCTTCAACTCTCTTCACCCTCTCCACATAGGAGATTTTTTTGCACAGCCCTGATACTTGACAACTCAACCTCTTTCACCCTGGCAAAACACTCAGGCAATTCAGAAATATGAGAAGGTAGTCTCAACCTATTGGAGGTAATAAAGACCCACAGCAAAAAAATCTGTAATTTCTTCTATTTATAGGGCCTTATATAATTGTGCTTCATAATGCATTATACAACCTGGCCAGATGACTTTATGGGTATAGTTTTACTAGATGTTTATGAGCAGTTATAAACTCCCATCTTTCATAATTATGCATAACTTATAAATCATTATGAATACAATTATAATGCACAGGAAGTGTGCAAGTGTATTATTTTTAATGAAACACATTTGTCTTTTACCACATCCCTTGCCTCCACACTTGGTCAGACTTCCACACTTGGTCTAAAATGGGAATCATTACGTGGGAGGTCTCTTTATCCTGTGACAGACAAGTTGCTGCCTCCAAATCCATTAAGCAGAAAGCCCTGTTAAGACCTTTGGTTTGCAGAGAGGCCCAGTTTCCCTGTGTCTTTCTGGGATAGGAACACTTCACGTTCATCAAATCCTGTCTGAAGATTAAAGGACGGCACTTTAGGGATGTATTTTAATAGAGCACTATTGACATCCTCTACCATTAGGAAGGACAGCCATTAAAGGAGACAGTCATCTTGTTTTTGCAGTTGCATGATGTAATGCAGGACACAGATATGAAGGTGAAGTCAAATCAAAAACCACATTTTATTTGTCACATGCTTCGTAGACACAGGTTTAGACTAACAGTGAAATGCTTACTTTTACCAGTCCTCTTTCAACAACTCAGAGTTAAAGAAGATAATTATATATATTTTTTTTATTGAAAAAGTTTCACAAGGAATAAATACACAGTGAATAATGAATAACAATAACGAGTAAAAATAGAAAATACTGGGGAGTACCAGTACCGAGTCCAGGTGCATGGTGCGAGGTCATTGAGGTAGCTATGTACATGTAGCTATGTAGATAGTAGACAGTAGCAGCAGTGGGTAGCCATTTGATTGGCTATTTAGCAGCCTTGTTAAGCAGTCTAATGGCTGGGGGTAGATTGCTATTCAGGGTCCTATTGATTCCAGACTTGGTGCACTGGTACCGCTTGCCATGCGGTAGCATAGAGAGAAAAGTCTATGGCTTGGGAGGCTGTAGTGTTTGACAATTTCTGGGCCGTGTCTCTTACACAGCCTGGTATAGAGGCCCTGGATGGCAGAGAGCTCAGCCCCAGTGATGTACTGGGTCAGACTCTGTTGCGCCTTGCGGTCGGGTGCCTTGCAGTTGCCGTACCAGGCAGTGATGCAGCCAGTCAAGATGCTCTCAATGGTGCAGCTGTAGAACTTTTTGAGGATCTGAGGGCCCATGACAAATCTTTTCAGCCTCCTGAGGGGGAAGAGACGTCGTCGGGCCTCCTTCACAACTGTGTTGGTGTGTGGGGACCATGCTACCATCAGATTTGAAAAAGAAAACAGGTAAAAATACACCTTCTGGAACAACGGGGACTGTGAAGAGACACACACACAGGTACAGACACAAGCGTACGCACACAAGCGCTAGCACACGCACTCTACACACATGTACAGTACATTGTAATATTGTTGTATGGTGTGTGGGTATTATACATTTTGTATTGTAGATATGTACAGTAGTGGTGGAATAATGTTATATGATGTTCTGTTTTATATTTTGTTTGATATGTCATGTAAGTGTTATAATGTGTTTGGACCCCAGGAAGAGTAGCTGCCTTGGCAAAACGGAGAATACCATCGTGTTTGTGAGAGTCTCATCTTTTCAAACCGTTTGGATGCTACAGATATTTTCGTGAGAAGACCGATTTTCAGGATGTCTCATGGTCTGACATTTTTATTACGTTACTTAGATTGACGCATAGGTCCGTCAATAGACTCTTAAGGATTTAATTAACTGCATTAAAACCGTCACAACCCGCAAGCTGTTCCTTTCTGTGGATGTTTTATCTAAATATTGATACAAAACCATGCCATTGCTTAAATTTCACTGTTATTACATTATCTGCAAATGACAGAATTGGAACCTTCTGTCAGTTCATTCTCATCTGTCTTTATTTTACACCTCTCTCTATGACATACAAACTTAGCTCTGATAGAATTATGGTTTTGAGTTTAGTGTTTTGAGAAGGGGTTTAATAAGTTCATCGTTAGACTTCCCAAACCGTCCTCTTCGTGCCACAGCTGTAAGGTATCAAGCGGACCTTGGGAAACTTTGAGAATCATACTCATTTGCACCAAGCTCAGCACAGATGCAACTAGAAAACCCACACACACAGGCATCACATCATCCTTAACCAAACCCCCTGCCCCTTCTCCCCTACCAGCAAAGAAAAAGAGAGACCCTCTTTTTGTGTTGTCTTCGTTGTCATGAGTGGCTTGAGAAAAAGGGACCCTTGATGGCCTCTTGAGGGAAAAGAGAGTTGAAATAGCCTGCCGCCTCCCTCCCACCACCACTGTCTATTCATTATTGTGTAACACTGCGTCTGATATTAACAGAACAGACGTCCAGTGTTCTTCTGACCATGCCGTAACTTCCTACTTCCTCCGTTATGCTTCAGCACTGTAAGGAGCGCAATTCCATATACAGTCCATGAAATGTTGCATTTACTGTCTTTGTTTGGTTTGGTTAGATTATGTTCTCAAAACTGTGAAAAAAAAAAATATTATCTTACTGTCTCATTATTTAAGCATGCCGATGTGTTGACTGGCATTGCTCAACCAGTCGAATTAAAATAAACACACGGCTCGTATACACTGGTTACGCTCTCGAGAAGCATCCTCGTGCACAGAGCTTCACCTGTGAATTCTTCCCCAATGCCCCTGAGACATATGAGAACAATCCTACCGCTACCACCAATTTAACAGGAAAGAGTGAGAGTTGTTACAGGGAATTATACCGTAGCTCGTAGGTGGAGAAGAAAATGCTCTCATAACATGGTGAAAATGGTGGGGTTTTAGATGTTAGAGAAAGGTGACATGAATAGGAGTGTGGTGGTGCTCATCTTGGCATTGGAGATGGGGGTTGGGGAAGAAAATACCCTTAGCAGAGGCGTGCATCTGTGTGCAGGCATAAATATTGAACAGGTGGCTTGTGTGGCGGAGGGAACAGCGCTCCGAGGGGTAATTCTATTCCTAAAGACGCCATTCACACTTAATGGATGCCAATTCCCAATGCTAGTCCCTCGCCACTTATCAAATTTACCCTTCATATCCCACAGTTCTTTCCCTCTTGTGTGTTTGGCCAATAGCAGATATCGGGTGTCCCTTTTTGTTACGTTACATCATATCTCATTCCAGAAAGCCAATCTCATTCCAGAAGGCCAGGTTCGCCATCTCCACAAATAGCTTTTCCTTGGGATATCTGATTTTACAACAAGCCAAATGCATAGACCTAAATGTGCTGAGATAGATACAGTATGTTCCCTGTGGAGGTGTTGCACACGGTTCCAGATGGTGGACAACCTTTTCATTTCGGAATACATTGAGAAGTAGCCTACAACATCACAGATCACTTGAATGGACAAAGGTCCAATACAGTCCAAATTCTGTTTTCCTGTGTTTTATATCATATTGTTCAACAGCTGTTGAAACAAGCACTTTAAAAACGTGACAAAATTAGAGCAGTAGCTACAGTAGGTTTACACCCAATCCAATACATCCAATCCAAACAGATTTTTATGCAATGATTCTAAAATCTGCATTATGAAAACACGTACATTTTCCTAACAGTGGCTGTTTCCGCCAAAGGGACTTGTTGTGGATAAAAATCAATGCGTGATGACGTAGTGCACACAACATGTACTTCTTCGCTCAATGTGTTCCAATGTGTTTCCATCCCACTTTCAACTCTACCAATAGTTTTGTCACAAAAACTGTGCGTTAAATATCAAATGTGCCTACTCTAGGCCTGGTGCTTGCGCTCTAGCCAACAACTCAGGTAGGCTAGTCTACATGATGAGATTATTAGGGATAAGAGAGAGAATATTTGTCAAACGACAGTCAAGCATCGATCATCATGTCACCAGAATCAGACCCTCAATATTTATTGGAAAGGAGCATCAAGATCACCAGTGAAGTTCATTATAATTGTTTCAACTGTAGCCTAATAACATCCATTCGTAGTGGGAGGACCACTCCAAGTTTACTTTGATATTATGTCCCCATCTGCTAGCCTGCTAGCCCCAGCCTGCTAGCCGTGCCTCCAGCTTGCCTAGCTACTCACTGGACCCTATGATCACTCGGCTACACGTGCCTCTCTCTAATGTCAATATGCCTTGTCTATTGCTGTTTTGGTTAGTAATTGTGTCTTATTTCACTGTAGAGTCTCCAGCCCTGCTCAATATGCCTTAGCTGGCCCATTTGATCCACCCCCCACACATGCGGTGACCGCACCTGGCTTAAATGGTGCCTCTGGAGACAAAACCTCTCTCATCGTCACTCAATGCCTAGGTTTACCTCCACTGTACTCACATCCTACCATACCTTTGTCTGTACATTATGCCTTGAAGCTATCCTTCTGCGCCCAGAAACCTGCTCCTTTTACTTTCTGTTCTGAGCGCACTAGACAACCAGTTTTTATAGCCTTTAGCCGTACTCTTATCCTACTCCTCATCTGTTCCTCTGGTGATATAGAGGTTAACCCAGGCCCTGCAGCCCCCAGCATCACTCCCAATCCCCAGGCGCTTTCATTTGTTGACTTCTGTAACTGTAAAATCCTTGGTTTCAAGTATGTTAACATTAGAAGCCTCCTCCCTACGTTTGTTTTATCCACTGCTTTAGCACACTCCGCCAACCCAGATGTCCTAGCCGTGTCTGAATCCTGGCTTAAGAAGGCCACCAAAAACCCAGAAATGTCCATCCCTAACTATAACATTTTACGACAAGATAGAACTGCAAAGGGGGCGGAGTTGCAATCTACTGCAGAGATAGCCTGTCCAGGTCTGTGTCCAAACAATTCGAGCTTCTACATTTAAAAATCCACCTTTCCAGAAACTAGTCTCTCACCGTTGCCGCTTGTTATAGACCCCCTTCAGCCCCCAGCTGTGCCCTGGACACCATATGTGAATTGATGTTCCAAAAGAGCTGCAAAATCTGGATCCCTACAAATCAGCTGGGCTAGACAATCTGGATCCTCTCTTTCTAAAATTATTAGCCGAAATTGTTGCAACCCCTATTATTAGCCTATTCAACCTCTCTTTCGCATCGTCTAAGATCCCCAAAGATTGGAAAGCTGCCTCGGTCATCCCCCTCTTCAAAGGGGGAGACACTCTAGACCCATGCTGTTATAGACCTATATCCATCCTACCCTGACTTTCTAAAATCCAGGTTAAAAAACAGATCACCGACCATTTCGAATCCCACCGTACCTTCTCCATTATACAATCTGATTCCCGAGCTGGTCATGGGTGCACCTCAGCCACGCTCAAGGTTGTAAATGATATCATAACCGCCTGGCCAAGGCTCTTGACTCTGTCAATCACCACATTCTTATCGACAGACTCTATGCAGACGACACCATTCTGTATACATCTGGCCCTTCTTTGAACACTTTGCTAACAAACCTCCAGACGAGCTTCAACGCCATACAACACTCCTTCCGTGCCCTCCAACTGCTTTTAAATGCTAGTAAAATGAAATGCATGCTCTTCAACCGATTACTGCCCCCACCCTCCCGCCTGACTAGCATCACTACTCTGGACAGTTCTGACCTAGAATATGTGAACAACTACAAATACCTAGGTATCTGGTTAGACAGTAAACTCTCCTTCCAGACTCACATTAAGCATCTCCAATCCAAAATTAAATCTAGAATAGGCTTCCTATTTCGCAACAAATCCTCCTTCACTCGTGCCGCCAAACATACCCTCGTAAATCTGACTATTCTACCGATCCTCGACTTTGGCGATGTCATTTACAGAGTAGCCCCCAACACTTTACTCAGCAAAAGGGATGCAGTGCCATCCGTTTTATCACAGTGCCATCAGTTTTATCACCAAAGCCCCATAAACTACCCACCACTGCGACCTGTATGCTCTCGTTGGCTGGCCCTCACTACATATCCGTCGCCAAACCCACTGGCTCCAGGTCATCTATAAGTCTTTGCTAGATAAAGCCCCGCCTTGTCTCAGCTCACTGGTCACCATAGCAACACCCACACGGAGCAGTGGGTTTGGCAGGTATAGTGCACTGGTCATCCCCAAAGCCAATACTTACTTTGACCTCCTTTCCTTCCAGTTCTCTGCTGCCAATTACTGGAACCAATTGCAAAAATCTCTGAAGCTGGAGTCTTATATCTCCCTCTCTAACTTTAAGCATCAGCTGTCAGAGCATCTTACCAATCATTGTACCTGTACACAGCCAATCTGTAAACAGCACACCCAACTACCTCATCCCCATATTATTACTTACCCTCTTGCTCTTTTGCACCCCAGTATCTCTACTTGCACATCATCATCTGCCCATCTATCACTCCAGTATCAATGCTAAATTGTAATTATTTTGTAACCTACGGCCTATTTATTGCCTACCTCCCAACTCTTCTACATTTGCACACACTGTACATAGATTTTTCAATTGTTCTTATCTTTCGTGTTATTGACTGTACGTTTGTTTAAGTGTAACTCTGTGTGGTTGTTTTTGTCGCACTGCTTTGCTTTATCTTGGCCAGGTCACAGTTGTAAATGAGAACTTGTTCTCATCTGGCCTGCCTGGTTAAATAAAGGTGAAAAGAATTATGGTCATAATATCAATATTTGTGCATAAAGGCGTTTCCACCGCCATTTCCCTCATAACTTCCTGTTTCTATGACAGCTGTCGTGATTTTTTTCATATGCTATGACTTTACTCACATAAAAACTGTGGATGGAAACGTGTTATTTCCTGATAGTTACTGGTTGAAAATACAATCTACACAGGACCTTCTAATCAGCAGGTTTGCATGGTGATGTGAAAGATGACCCTGCCATTCTATACATAGCTTTGGACCTCATGTCCCCCAAACGCTCATTGCTTCTTTCTTTCAGGGCTATAACTTAACCAGTGTCTGTAGCTTCATAGAACTTCCTGCAGTGACGTGGTGTGAGGGGTGTGTGCCAGGGTGTGAGGATGTGACGGGTGTGAGGGATCTGATGAGTGTGAGGGATGTGATGGGTGTGAGGGGGTGTGAGGATGTGACGGGTGTGACGGATCTGATGGGTGTGAGGGATGTGATGGGTATGAAGGGGTGTGACGGGGTGTGACAGGATCTGAGGGGTGTAACAGGGTATGAGGAGTATGGTGGGGTGTGGTGGGGTTTGAGGGGTATGATAGGGTGTGAGGGGTGTGACAGGGTGTGAGGGGTGTAACAGGGTGTGTGGGGTGTGACAGGGTGTGAGGGGTGTGACAGGGTGTGACGTGTGTGACATGTGTGATGGGTGGGAGGGGCTTTGAGGGGTGTGTGAGTATGAAGGCAAAGCATTTGCTTCAGAAGCCGGGGGGACTGCCAACAGAACACAACTCTTTTAATGTGGCAGGTAGCCTGGTGGTTAGAGCGTTGGGCCAATAACCAAAAGGTTGCTAGATCGAATCCCTGAGCTGACAAGATAAAAATCTGTCGTCCTGAACAAGGCAGTTCCCACTGTTCCTAGGCCGTCATTGTAAATATCTACATAGACATACAGAGGCCCATTATCAACAACCATCACTCCTGAGTTCCAAAGGCACGTTGTTTTAGCTAATCCAAGTTTATAATTTTAAAAGGCTAATTGATCATTAGAAAACACTTTTGTAATTATGTTAGCACAACTGAAAACTGTTGTTCTGATTAAAGAAGCAATACAACTGGCCTTCATTAGACTAGTTGAGTATCTGTAGCATCAGCATTTTTGGGTTCAATTACAGGCTTAAAATGGCCAGAAACAAAGACATGCATTTTGAAACTCGTTAGTCTATTCTTGTTCTGAGAATTGAAGGCTATTCCATGCAATAAATTGCCAAGAGCTCCAGAGTTCCTCTATGGAGATGGGAAAACCTTCCAGAAGGACAACCATCTCTGCAGTACTCCACCAGTCCGGCCTTTATGGTAGGACGGACAGACGGAAGCCACTCCTCAGTAAAAGACACATGACAGCCTGCCTGGAGTTTGCCAAAAGGCATCTAAAGACTTTCAGACCATGAGAAACAAGATTCTCTGGTCTAATGAAACCAAGATATAACTCTTTGGCCTGAATGCCAAGCATCACGTCTGGAGGAAACCTGGCACCAACCCTACGGGGAAGCATGGTGGTGGCAGTATCATGCTGTAGAGATGTTTTTCAGGAGCAGGGACTGGGAGACTAGTCCATATTGAGGGAAAGACGAACGGCGCAAAGTACAGAGAACCTGCTCGAGAGCGCTCAGGACCTCAGACTGGGGCGATGGTTCACCTTCCAACAGGACAGCGACCCTAAGCACACAGCCAAGACAACGCAGGACTGGCTTCAGGAAAAGTCTCTGAATGTCCTTGAGTGGCCCAGCCAGAGCTCGGACATGAACCCGTTCAAACATCTCTGGAGAGACCTGAAAATAGCTGTGCAGTGACGCTCCCCATCCAACCTGACAGAGCTTGAGAAGATCTGCAGAGAAAGAATGGGAGAAACTCCCCAAATACAGGTGTGCCAAGCTTGTAGCATCATAACCAACATAACCAGCATATTTATTGAAAATGAAATACAGAAATATCTCATTTACATAAGTTTTCACACCCCTGAGTAAATTCAGTACATGTTAGAATCACCTTTGGCAGCGATTACAGCTTAGTATCCGGAAACCATGTATATGTCGTAAAACTAACCTTGTACGACATAATGCCTTTACATTTTGGACAACATTTTTAAGGATATTCAGTTATGAAAACTGGTTGTTTTGCAAATGTTGAACTTATAATATGGCTACTAATAAATCAAAGTCCAATTATACAGATTTGACGATATTCTTACAGAAAAATGTAATGTGAATGTGAATGTCTCCCACGATTTGCACAAATGTACCTGGGGACTCCACACTAAAAGTCTTGTAGTTCACTCATACTTCAAGTTATCCATCGGAAACTTTGCACAAGACTGCCGTCTTGTGGAATCTATCGGAATTACAACCAGAGTGATGCCTTGAACTGTGACCTTTCTCTTAAACATTAAAGATGGTGATAGAAAAAAACTATAGTTTTTTTCTTTGTATTTTCTTCTACCAGATCTATTGTTATATTCTCCTAAATTCAATTCACATTTCCACAAACAAAGTGTTTTCTTTCAAATGGTACCAAGAAATATGCATATCCTTGCTTCAGGGCCTGAGCTACAGGCAGTTAGATTTGGATATGTCATTGAGACGAAAATTGGAAAAAAGGAGGCTATCCCTAAGACGTTTTTACGTCACCTATGACATTTCAGGAATGATAGTCTTCAACTTTTGTATTGATTTAAAAAAGGCTCCAAATAGTGTAACATGGGTAACAATCAAAAGGTGTATGCCATTTTTGTCCCATATGCGGCACCTTGAAGGGTCACAAAAAAAATTGAAAGAGTAAGAAAAAAACTGCTGTTGCTGTATGGATTCAATACGTGACTTTACAATAAGAGTCACATCTGCTGTTGGCCAGAAAGAAAATGTTCTACTAGAAACTGTATTGCTATTTTTAGATGACATTTAAAATAAAGAACAATCTCTTAATGATCATTAACAGTTCAAGAAGGTAAAGCATTTACTGTAACAGTACAGTACTTTTGTTATCCAGGAAAAGGAAGCTTTCAAAGTAATTCAGTAAGGCAGAGCTCTTATTGTCTGAGCTGTTCTCTCCTTTCATTTATCTCCTGCCAACTCCCACAATCCTTTGAGGGAAACTAGGTTTTCGGGTGCAAGGCTAGTCTGCCGTTTGTCTTGATTTTCCTCACCTTCACACTTCCATGGTGGAGGTTAGGAAACAACATTTTGTCCGAGGAAAGGTGTTCCCTTAACACACTGGGTAAAACACACACCATTTTATCTCATAATGTTCTGACTGGAAGATAGTGCTCAAAATTCCATCCAGCTACAAGATTTGCTGGGGTACAGTATTTTGTCTGACATGTACAGTATCTGGTTGCCAAACAGCAATAAGTAATAGCTTCCTTCTAGCCACTTGGGACATTTTGTAGAGTGAGTAACTGGGATGTTGTTGTTCCATGGACTACAGTTGTCTTTCAATCAGGCACTGTAATTCAGGTTACTTACTATATACATTCTTATACTTAATCTCAAAGAATGCATGTAGCAATACTGCCACCTGCTGGAGATTTCACCACCCATACTTCTTTTGTGTTCTGTATTACATTGCATCAGAAATTGATATTTAGATAGTTTGGTAAAAGACAAACATGTAAATAAAAATAACAATTATACAATACACTAAAACTACACTGTTTATACAGCATTGTGCATTTTTCCACATTACCTTATATTATCACAGATTAAGGTCTGTAGGATTTATTTTAGTTGCAGTCAAATTGAACAAAAATGTCATACGGTATTGACAGAATGGCACAGGTGTTGATACATCCTGTTTGCAATAGTATTCAAATAATTAAAGGCTCATGACTATGGGTGTAATCCTAACCTGTGAACAATGAAACAAAAACATTGATATCAATGAGAGTTGTGTGTCCAATCTGTGTAAAACATGCTTGGATCTCAAATTAGGATTCAGGTCCTTTATCAGCAGGTTAATTGAAAAGTGTAAATTGTCATAATATGTGCTATGACTCAAAAGTAGCCAAATAAAATGGGTTCACTTCAGAAATCCCTTTACATTATTCTCAGTAACACATATATTTCTAAAGAGTGGAATGATATGAAATAAGCACACGGCAATTTAATCCATCCTTGCGATTGCACCCATAATGTACGGTGTCCAACCCTTATCACCATGCTAACTTACGTTAAAAAAAGGACAGTATCCTTAGAAAACACTACAAACACATACTATAAACCAATCATTGATTGGACCCACCAGTTCACGTAAATCAAACAGTGCATAGATAAACTGCAATTACAATCCCTCCAATTATTACAGTCTGAACACTTTCTGTGGACAAAATATTGTGAATTGAGTTTGATGCCAGACAAATAGGAGGTCCGATTTGGAGTTGGGCCAATGGTGCAGCTGTGGTAATTCTTCACCCCAATTATGATGACACTTTAATTGCTCAAATCAAATGGCTTGTGTTTCTAGGATGGTAAAGCTACAGGCAGTACAAACAAAGGAAAGTTAAATTCCCTCTCAATAGGGTGAAACAACCTAAATGGTGGCGCCTTGGATTCCCCAGGTACAGTAGGGCTGCACTACGGGGGACAATCGCTGTTGTCACAAACGTCACAACAATTGCAAAATCAAGGTGAGACAGTATTCTGTACAATAAAGCAAAAGCCTCCAAAGTAGGCACATCATCTCCACATTATAAGGGTGTAGTGAGAGGGTCCCCTTTTGCAGTGAGGGAAGACAAAAACTAATTTACTAGTGCACACAAAGAAATGATATATACACGTATTGGTCCATTTCTAGGAACCTCCTAGAGCATACTGTAGTCTCCAAACAGTTCCTCGTTATTCCTGTCTTCACATCAACCATTTCAATCAAATACAACCATGTCCACTTCCAGTGATCAGGGTTACATTCTTAAAAGGTCTTGAAAAATGTCCGATTGTGCTAAATCAGAAATAAAAGGTGAGATTGAAGAGTTGGAGCCCAAGTTGTACGCAGTGCCATTGGAAGGAGCAGTGCTGGAGACAGATGTTCGTTTAGCCATGTTCTCTTGTAATCGGCTGGTCTTGAGCGTAAAATAAACAATTCACGAGCTGCTCACCTTGACAAATCAATCCTAAACCTTAAAAAAAAAGAATAGAAAAGTCTGACGCTGTAAGATTTAAATGTGTACATAGGGGACTAAGGAATTCTACAAATGTGATGTAACCAACCTTCACTGTATATAATACAAATAAAAATGTTGGACACACAAACCTGTCCATAACTTGAGCAGCATTTGACTGACACATTTAGTTTCAAACTAACAAATAACAAAATGTAGTACTGTGTGTCCATGATGAGTCACTTGTTAATTGGAACTGAGAGGATAAACAAAATCGCAAATCTTAGCACTTGCATTTTTTCGATTAAAAACACATGGAGTGTACAGACAAGTTGCTACATGATATACACATGATATACACATGATATACTCCAGTCCATTAGGGGTTCCCTACATGTTCCATACCAGACAACTGGCAAGCTAAAATATTCACTTTGCTAACGGACAAAATCCTCATCAGCTAACTGTCCTATGACCTGGTTAACAGTTTATGAGAGTTTTATTTCCTAGTGATTCAGGCACTGATAGGTTGTTGTTGCTTTTATTTTATGTGTCCCTATGTTGTTTTCAGTTCATTCTAACTGTGAAAACACTATAGCCCTCTCACAAATAAAAACCCAATCACTATCACACCAAACTAGATCTGGAAATTGCACTTGATTCAATAATGCACTGGATGACATGAAAACGTTGCCAAATAAGGCTTAATTAACACAAGAGAAGATTGTCAAATAAAAACTGGTCCACCAGCCAATGAGGACAAACAAACACATTTGAAGTTGATGAGGTGTATAATCAAACATTCACAATGTGGTCTAACATTAGGATTTGACTCTGGATCCCCAGGCGATGGGGACTATCTCTTCTCAGTCTCCGGTGCAGTTATCTCTACCGGTGGTGTTTCCTCAGATGGGGTGTGCATATCCATGACGGGGTTGACAAAGCACTCGTATTCAGAGTCCTCTGCATTCTCCTCAGCATAATCCTCGCCGTGAGCGCTTACAAAGTCATTCTCCCACTCCAGGGCGTTGGAGTCCTCAGAGGCGGAGGCCGTACCGCTGGTCGTCTGCTTCATGCCCGGCCGGAGTGCCGCTCGGAGTATGTCCTCCTCGGTTTTAGACCTCTCCCACGCTGGGACCACCTGGTTCATCCCTGAAGACAAGGACAATTTGATACGTCTAGTTAAACATCGCATGGCCATTCAACTGGTGGTTTTGAGAGGGTTGAATTCAACAATTACTGTTGTTGTTCAATGAAACTGCACAGTATGTTCAGGGAATGTATTTTTTGACATGTGACAAAACAGGCAAGGGGACAATAAAAAGACAATAAGTAATTACACAAGCCCCCACCTTCCTCGTCCTCCCACTCCAGGTCCAGTGAGGTTCCGTCATCGTTGGTGGAGCGGGTCTTGGTGTTGAAGTCCCAGCTGCTCTCCGTGTTGGGAGTGATCACATTAGTCTCAGAGGACAGCCCTAATTACACAAACACTGGCTTATCAAATCACAGGTGGTTTCAAAGAGCAAGAAGTCTCAATGAGGCATGACGATTAACTTTCAGGGATCCCCGAATGTGTTTTATCTTAAAATAGAATGTTGGTATGCACAATTTTAGAGGAACCGTTTCAAACACGGAATATAATATATAGGCTACAGAAAATGGCTGTGCTGAAATAGCGGACTCACTGCTGCTCCTGAAGGCTTCTGACATGACTTTCACATGCTGTAGGTAGACATCAAAGTCTTCACCTGAGCCATGCCTAGAACAGAGTCCAACCAGTGGAGGAGAAACCGTCAACAACTCAATTTCATGGTCATACCATCACTGACACACATGGACCTTGAGGTAGCCATTTTTACTTGGTTTATATACTCACGTTCTTGGATGGGCTGCGCCACCTTGGACTTCTGCCTTGCTTTTTTTCCATTGTGCAAGCTGTTGCTTTGAAAAATAATTATACCTCAGAAAAACACTTGGTCAAAAATGTAAATGTAAATAATGATCAGGTGAAGATTTGTTAGTTACATGCTGCCATTACAGGCTGTGTTAAAATTAAGGTGGCAGATAGGCAAACACAGATGTAAAAAATGGAATTAACCAAGGGAAAAACTGTGGAATTAACCAAGGGAAAAACTGTGGAATTAACCAAGGGAAAAACTGTGGAATTAACCAAGGGAAAAACTGTGGAATTAACCAAGGGAAAAACTGTGGAATTAACCAAGGGAAAAACTGTGGAATTAACCAAGGGAAAAACTGTGGAATTAACCAAGGGAAAAACTGTGGAATTAACCAAGGGAAAAACTGTGGAATTAACCAAGGGAAAAACTGTGGAATTAACCAAGGGAAAAACTGTGGAATTAACCAAGGGAAAAACTGTGGAATTAACCAAGGGAAAAACTGTGGAATTAACCAAGGGAAAAACTGTGGAATTAACCAAGGGAAAAACTGTGGAATTAACCAAGGGAAAAACTGTGGAATGAACAATAAAAAAAGCACAGCTTTGAGAAACAACTCAAATATCAAAAGAATGGAAATGAATGGATGCATAGACTAATTTGAGGTTAAGAAATGAAGTGTAGACAAATGCCTTTCCCTTTTTTGTGTGAATTAACTGAGGCAAATCACTACTTCAAAGGACACTTGCCTGGGGGTACGATTTACAAATTCATATTGAGAGACATACCATCGACTACAGTTCTTTAGATTGACAAAGGATTGACCACCAATTTGTGATATTATGTACTTGAAGTGGTAATAAAGACTAGTGTTTTCACGATACCAGAATTATGGCTTCTATCCCGATACCAGGTTTAGTACCACGAACATCCAATTTTGTTTTTCTAAGTCCATAACAATGCTTAAACCACATTAGGAGACCAGTTTTGAGGTCTGGGAAAATTCTAAGAGGTTTAGATTTGAATGTAGTTACCCTTTAATTTAAGTGCTCATGCAGTTGGCATGGTTGTTTGGTTAGGTTGTTTGGTTAGCGGTTTTTCTGTAACTCACGTGATAGAGTTTGTAAAACAAGCGGCCACTGGATTGATGCCAATAATCATGATTCTGCCAGGTAGGCATAAACTTTTCATTTAGAAAGGTTTTTGGGAAAGCCTTTCCATCTAAACAAAGATGCTCATTATTAGTTTCACTAATGGCTACCACACACAGACGGCCATTCTCATTGCCTCTTCAGAAAGTGGCAGAGAATATAAATCACTGACGCGTTCTGTTCAGGTCTTATGTTAAACTTGAGCTAATTACATAATTGAATAAATGCAATACATTTAGTTGATCTCCAAACATGAGACACAGAACGACCAACCGAACAATTCTAGTACCGAACTGTTTGATATGTTGTATTATGGAAAAAGTACAGAAGTTCTGGTGTAGTGTGCAACACTAATCGAAAGAAGCAGGGGTAGAGCCAAGGAAAAGGTGCGTGAGGCAGAACATGGTAGTGAAGGGACGACAGGCGCACTCAATAATGGCCGCCTCACCTCCTTTAGCTTTCGCTCGCGTGCCAGCCTGGCGGCCTCACGCTGGGCAGCATTTCTAGCCTCCTCTTCTAGCCTTAACTTCTCCTCTTGTGCTAATAACTGAGCAGAAATGACAAAACAAAGAACAAAGTTGAGAACAGAAAACCAAAATTGCAAAACAATTCTGAAAAGCAAATTTAAAAAAATATTTTTAAAAAGCAACCAAAATTAAAATATTAAGGCTGCTATGAGCACGTAGGCTACGCATAAACTTATCTTAGATACTGTATCTTGCTACATGAAAGGCAGTACAAAGTTCATAAACGAGGAAGTGTAATGAACTTTGAATTGAACCTTCCATTATCTGTAAGCAAAAACAAAAAGGTACTATGATTTCTCCAGCCCTTTCAGAGGCACTGTTCTTGTGTAAGCCTACCTCTGCTTGCAACTTCTCGTCTATCAAGTTCTGCTGATCAGAAATTGCAGTATACCGGTGCTCTTTGAGGTGGATGATCTCATCTTCACTGATAGGCCTGGTATCAAAATGAAACAAACATTACCTCAAGCTCATCTTGGTTAAAGCCCTGATTAACATTATTCTTCTGATATGCATTCGTCTGTCCCCCCAAAAAGTTTCAAAAACGTACCTGGGACAGCTTTGTGGGCTCTCTGCCTGAAATTAAAATAAGACAACTTAAAAATACTAAAAGTGGGCAAAGAATCATCCAGAACAGGCCCACAATCATCGTGTCTTCTGTGTATCGTCAGCCAATGGCACACTTTCGGATTGTTTCAATCTAACAAATATGCTCTACAGAACACACTTACCTCATCACTCTCAACAAGGTTTTCAAACTGTGGGGAGACAGAATTGCACTGTAAGTACATCATGTTTTTCCAACCAAGTGATTCATGATGACACATGACATAGGTCTACTTCCAGAAAAATGTAAGTATCATACCTCTATTGTGTAATGTTCCCCAGTTGTACTGCTTCTAAAGTATTTGGACCTGTATGGACAGAAATTTGACAACATTGACATCCATTTAGGATGCTTTCGGTCACTGCCATTCATAGCTAGTTCTTTCAACAGAAGAGACGGGCAATTGATGCTGAGACTCAGATTGTAATAAAATAGTTTCTGTAGTTATGTTTCTTAGCATTCCTGAAACATTAATTTGTTGAATTATAATTTGAGCTGAGATATGAAGCCATTTGTTTGCATGCAAATTGGCCATTTGAATTAATAGGACTAATATAATCTTCAATAAATACAGTACCTTTACATCCAATCTGGGCCATAATTCTTCCTAACAATGACTAAGACACGAGGAATCCAATATAATTATCAAAGATACCCACAATCCCACCCCGGACAACCAGTATACAGTATCCATTATGTCTGACAAGTACAAGTAGTATGGAGCTGCTGCTTGGAGTATTGCGTCTTCATCCTATGTCATTTATTCCTTGTGAATCTGGTATTTTTTTCCCCATGTTCAGAGAAATTAGCCATTGAAGTCTCTTGCATTATTTACCATGCATTGTTAAAGTACCACGTTTTGCCCACTAGATGCCGCTGTTACCGCTACTGTCACCACACCCTTTAATCAATTTTTGCTGGTCTCTTGTGTTAATTAAATGGATCACATCTGTTGCTTTGCAACTTTGGTTAGAAAACCAAAAACTTTTGCTCATGATGAAAAAAAAAATGTGGTCATCCTCACAATTCAAGCCAGTCCCCCAGGAAAGCAATTCAGTTGGTCCTTCGCTTAGGCTTAATTGGTGTCTAGGAAACAGACCCTCCGTGTGTGGTTTATTTCCATTAAGGTCTGGATTAGTTAGACCATTACTGGCGAACAAGCAAACCATTAGGATACAGCAGTTCTAATGGTTTCAATGTTATGGTCTCTAATGGTCTTCAATGTTAAAAGGCCCAAACACACATTGCATAGTATTTTGTAATGGTATTGGGTTGGGCTGTGTTTAATGGTAAATGTCACATCACATGTTATTGAAAAAAAGACTGCCATGAATGGTTTATAATTGTATTATTTTATTAGGGTTGTCACAACATTTTAGTCACTAACCAATTTCTCCATCAAAGTTTTGGGCTTGTAGAACGTCTAAATATCAGAATTGCATGATGGGGATAGCCCTCTCAGAGAGATGCCATTTGTTAGACTATTCAAGGAGAGTTGGGTTGAAGCATTAGGTTGCTGAGAGGAGGACAAATAAATGCTTTCATCGAGGACTGGCTTGGCCACACAATTTATTTTCATCATGAGCAAAAACGATTAGTTTTCTACACAAAGTTGAAAAGAAATGAGACCAGTGAAATGGATAAATGGGTGTTGGCACAAGCCGGAACAGTGGCATCTAGTTAAAGATTAGTTCATCTGTTCTAGTTTGATTCGTGCAGCCTGGAACTAAGAACAGAGGGAAACGTTTCCCTAGTCAGCTCCATTATCTGTGCTACCAAGTGTGTGGGGTGGTGGTGGTGGCGGCGGCGCCCCGGGTCTGTCTTCTGTGCGCGGCTTTGCGGCCCATCCCGTGGGTGAAAACAGAGTTGGGTGCTGTGGAATCGGTGAGGGTAACCAGAAGTGGTCTTGTGATAATTGTTTGTGTTTCTGCTGGTCCGAGGGAGAAGGCGCTCCACGTTAAACGAATGGGGCAAGAAATGTGAATTGTTTTGCACTCAAGAAAAGGGCGCCATTGAAAGGAGTGATAACTGGGGTAGCAGTAAATGTAAAAGTTGACCAATGATTCTTTGCCCAAGTGGAAGAATCCCGGTGTTTGTGACGCTCCTCGTTTTGGTGCAACGCAGACAAGGTGGTGTGAGTGGTGAAACAGAAGAGTGATTGTCTGTTCTTTTAAGTTTTGATGTTGAGCCTTTGCCTGACAAAGTGATGTTAGGATATACACACGTTATCCTGTACGAGCTTTGTGCCAAATCCGTTGTTACAGGTGTCAAGCTTATGGGCATGTGGCAGTGGTGTGTCGGAGGGGGGTTCCTAGGTGTGAGAAGTGTGTAGAAGGGCATGAGACAAAGGAATGTGTAGCATTAGGGAAAGTAGTGGTATGTGTTAATTGTCGGGGTGCCCATGGTGCTGGGGATCAGAAATGTCCCGTGTGAGAGAGGCAGGTTGAGGCTTCCAGGGTGAGAGTAGTGCAGAAGTTGTCATATGCTGAGGCAGTGAAGAAGGTAGAGGAAGGTGGGTCAAGGGGGAGGGATATTATGTTATGTGATATTATGTTTCAGTAAGATTTCGTTTTTAGCATTCATAGCAATGGTTATCAACTGTACCGCAGGGATGGAACGTAAGTCGCAGAGAATTGAGGTTGTGGTGGCAGCTGGGAGTGCGAGACTTTACATCAGAAGAGTTAGAGTGTGTTAAGTGGTGGTGTCCCATCCTTTCAGGTTGTTGGCCTGAGGTTGGACTAAATGTATTTAAATAGTGGAGTAGGGTGGTGTTATTTTTGTATACATTGTTTTTTTAGTGTAGTGTTAGGGTATTTCTTTCTTTCTTTTCAAGTTAAGTATAGTTTAGTCCAAATTGGATGTTGGGTACTATGGGTTTAATATTTTGTGAACCCTAAAAATAAAAGGTCAAATTGGGGCACAATCAATTAGCTTAATTTCTCAATGATCAAATTATATTTCAACAAAATAATGTTTCAGGAATGCTAATATCGGTTTCTTACCTACAGAAACAATTTCTTTACAATCTTAGATGGTGGATGTCATGGCTTGCTGAAATGACAAGGAATGGTGGTTGGTGCAGTCATGCTGTTACCAAACTTTGCATCTGCATTGTTCAAATAAATGTGTTTTTGTCAAATGTTCAGTGGAAATGGTTAAGTTGTCCTTGTGCATAGAGTTGCGTGGTTTGTTTAGCTTTGCAATCATTGGTTTTTGTTTGGCATACATTTTAATGGGAAAAATCTGAGTCTCAGCATAATTCTTACCATGCTCAGATACAGCCTGGCATCACAACTGTAACGTTATAGGCCTAACTGATATCAATAACACCAAGCCTGCAGTTTATAACCTACTCAGAAATGTAATTTTCCTTTAAGGAAGCTGGATGCAATGAGTGTCAACAAAATATTTTTTCCATATTAGTCAATTGTAATTGAATACAGCATAAAATGGACCATGCATTTACAAAGCCGTGTGTCAGTGTATGGAAAAACCCACATGAATGGGTGGTGTGAGGAACGCTTCAGCTTGCTGCGGGAAAACCTATCTAGTTCGCAGGGAAAGGTAACGTTATATGACATGCGACTCTGGTTCGTAGCTATAATTTCGCCTTCAAAACAACTGGGAATATGAGGTGAAATCATAACGTCAGTGATCTTTAGGTCGTGAAGTCAGTTCCCGAATTGGAATTCCAGAGTTGTTTTTAACACCATTCTAAACTCGGAGATGTCCGAGTTCCCAGTTGTTTTTACACGGCACAAGCCTTTGACACCGTGGATCTTTTTTACGCTGATACTGTAATACTGTATACTTGTGCCTAGCTAACCTTTGCTAGCCAACGTTGGTTTAAAGGGCGTATCACTTACCCGCCTCCTCGTTGTATAATGTTTGCTTCTCTTCTGAAGATTCCAGAACAATAAGTCCAACAGTTTCCCATCGCATTCTGTCAAGATATACCTTCCTTGGGTTGGGTGCTAACAAGCTACTGGCGTACTGGATATTTTCACAAATTAATGGATAGCTAGCACAGGTGTACGCTCTTCGACCCGTCGCCGTTAGGCACATGTATTAGCTAGTAGCTAGCTCATACAATTACAGGGTGACATGACAGCTAATGAGCGATCAAAGTATGGACTTTAAAGACGCATATGTACAGACGCTTGTTGCAACATCAATGTTCATCAGGAAAAAAAATGTGGCTAGATGGCGACAGCTGTGGCTTTCAGAATTCTCATTCAATATTTCCTCTTCCTCGCACGTGACTCATGTTTACTTAGCTACGGAGACTCATCTGGCTCAAACGACGTGGGCATGCAACAGTTGCAAAAACACAATAGCCATCATCTTCTTCGATGAGGTTTAACTGCGGTTGACATCCAAAACATGTTGCATTACCCCAACCTACTAGACTGGAGTACAACTCCCTTATACATTGCTTGAAAACATAAATAAACAAATACCCTACCATCTAACACAACACTCACAAAACAATTATAAAAAATAACACCACCGTACTCCACTATTTCAGTCTATTTAATCCTTCCTCAGGCCAACAACCTGAAAGGATGGGACACCAAGACTTAACACACCCTGAAACTCTCTCGCACACCCAAATACCTCTCTGCAACTGCCACCACAACCTCAATGTTCCAAGACTTACGTTCCATCCCTGCAGCACAGTTGTTAACCACTGCTAGAAATGCTAAAAATATAATCTTTCTGAAACATAATATCACTGTTGGCCTATCCCTTTGTAGTGGTACATGTCTACAAGTCACACCACTCCTCTCAGGAACCCTTGACCCATCTTCCTCTACTTCCTTTACTGCCTCAGCATATGACAACTTCTGCACTACTCTAACCCTGGAAACCTCAACCTGCCTCTCTCACACAGGACATTTCTGATCTCCAGCCCCATGGGCACCCTTAGAATTAACACATACCACTACTTTCCCCAATACTACACATTCCTTTGTCTCATGCCCTTCTGCACACTTCTCACACCTAGGAACCTCCCCCCTACACAATGTTGCCACAGACTCATCAAAACTTAAAATAACAGACAATGACTCTTCTGTTTCACCACTTACGCCCACCCTGTCTGCGTCGCACCATACAACAAGCATCAGAAACACTGGGAATCTTCCGCTTCAGTTGGTCAACTTTTACATTTACTGCTACCCCAGTAATCACTCCTTTCAGTGGCGTCCTTTTCTTGAGAGCAAAACAATTCACATTTCTTTCCCCCATTCCTTTAATGCGAAGCCCCTTCTCCCTCGGACCAGCAGAAACACAAACAATTATACCAAGACCACTTCTGGTTACCCTCACCGATTCCACAGCACACAACTGTTTTCACCCACCCTGAAACCACAAATGGATCAGCCAAAAGGCAAGGGTCCACTTTTTCCAAAAACTTCACTCCTACAGTCAAAGACTCATCTTCATCCTGACCCTTGATGCAAGACTCCGGCACCACACCTACCACCTCCGATACATCGCCCTCATTCACTTACATTTCTCCTCAAGGTGATATGTTGATCAGTCAGTCAGCAGTCGCCTGCACAAGCATCTTGTTTCAAGAAATCAACAACTTTTGGGATGCTCATTACTTATTCTTTGTTTTCACATTGGAGGCATATAGTTTGTACAACACTAAAGTAGCCCACACGTATTTTATAAAAGTGTTTGCTCCATTGACAAATGGCTCCCTCTGCGTAATTTTGTCAGGTTGCGTAGAATTTCATTCTTACCTAAAACTATGGATTTCAACACTCAATAACTATGTTTCCATGAATGTGTCCAATAATTGTTTTGTCAACATTTAGAAATGTGCATGGAAAATAAGAGACATTTGCCTGCTACTGTGTGTTTCCACTGAACGGTCTTGTGTCAATAAAAACTTCTAGCAAAAACCTAGTCGCAAATAAAAATGAAGGTAGCAAACACAATTTTTTGGATTAACATTTTGGGGAAACATGTCATTCTGTAAGTACAAAACGTTCCGCAATGTAGCAAATGTTCAAGAGAAGTGAACGCCCTCAGGTAGCCCGTGTGTGGTTTTTAAATGGCGGTTGAGAACCAAAAAGTTGCATTGCCACTACCAACTGGACTGGAGTGTAAATACATTACACTTTTTTGAGACATAAAAAGGGTACAAGAAAGAAAATGACCCTGCCAACCACCACATACCACTACTTTGACCCATAAAACCTAGCGGTCAAACAAGGAAATTGTTCCAATTGTTTTTCCACCATTAATGTTTCCCATAAGGGATTTTAGTAACACTCAATAAAGTCTGTTTCGTGTAGGTTTACCCTGGCATGCCATTTTGATAACTGTGGAAATCTCTTTAGGACAAGGTAATTAACAATATATTCACCTGTATATACCCCCCCACACACACACACACAAATGAAATGCCAATTAGCTGCTAACGCGGTTATAAAAAATAACTACAAATGCCATGAGCTGGACGAGACTGCCGAATCAAGGCAAAGGTAAGAATCTCTGGATTAACTATCTAATGTTAGCTAAATGTAGTAATGACAAAATTGGATACATTTCTTTAAGGTGGACAATTCTGTTTACTGTCTTATGTAAGTTTTAAATTGACACAATCTGTTAGCAAAGGTCTCAGCTAGAGATGACGTGCAGGAGCTTGCAGGGTTTTGTCGTTTTGCATGATGCCTACTTTGATGCTAATTAGTATTTTCAAATCTGAGAGTAAATAGAGCCGAATATATTGATAAGTCCCTTGTCCGAGAGAGACTTACTGTACATGGTTATCAAAACGTCACGCTAGGGTAAACCTACATGAAACAGAGGCCTTATTTTAAGTG
This sequence comes from Oncorhynchus nerka, assembly GCF_034236695.1. NCBI lineage: Eukaryota > Metazoa > Chordata > Actinopteri > Salmoniformes > Salmonidae > Oncorhynchus > Oncorhynchus nerka. The sequence continues at coordinate 59,925,371 of NC_088401.1, forward strand.
TTTCTAAAATCCCCTATGGGAAAAATGAATGGTGGAAAAACGATTGGGACCATTTCCCTGTTTGACCGCTAAGTTTTATGGGTATTATGACACCTCCACTGTGGGGCTCTAGCTGCCTTTTCCATTACATGTTGGTTACAATATATATATATCTTAATATACACTGCTCAAAAAAATAAAGGGAACACTTAAACAACACAATGTAACTCCAAGTCAATCACACTTGTGTGAAATCAAACTGTCCACTTAGGAAGCAACACTGATTGACAATAAATGTCACATGCTGTTGTGCAAATGGAATAGACAACAGGTGGAAATTATAGGCAATTAGCAAGACACCCCCAATAAAGGAGTGGTTCTGCAGGTGATAACCACAGACCACTTCTCAGTTCCTATGCTTCCTGGCTGATGTTTTGGTCACTTTTGAATGCTGGCGGTGCTTTCACTCTAGTGGTAGCATGAGACGGAGTCTACAACCCACACAAGTGGCTCAGGTAGTGCAGCTCATCCAGGATGGCACATCAATGCGAGCTGTGGCAAGAAGATTTGCTGTGTCTGTCAGCATAGTGTCCAGAGCATGGAGGTGCTACCAGGAGACAGGCCAGTACATCAGGAGACGTGGAGGAGGCCGTAGGAGGGCAACAACCCAGCAGCAGGACCGCTACCTCCGCCTTTATGCAAGGAGGAGCAGGAGGAGCACTGCCAGAGCCCTGCAAAATGACCTCCAGCAGGCCACAAATGTGTATGTGTCTGCTCAAACAGTCAGAAACAGACTCCATGAGGGTGGTATGAGGGCCCGACGTCCACAGGTGGGGGTTGTGCTTTACAGCCCAACACCGTGCAGGACGTTTGGCATTTGCCAGAGAACACCAAGATTGGCAAATTCGCCACTGGCGCCCTGTGCTCTTCACAGATGAAAGCAGGTTCACACTGAGCACATGTGACAGACGTGACAGTCTGGAGACGCCGTGGAGAACGTTCTGCTGCCTGCAACATCCTCCAACATGACCGGTTTGGCGGTGGGTCAGTCATGGTGTGGGGTGGCATTTCTTTGAGGGGCCGCACAGCCCTCCATGTGCTCGCCAGAGGTAGCCTGACTGCCATTAGGTACCGAGATGAGATCCTCAGACCCCTTGTGAGACCATATGCTGGTGCGGATGGCCCTGGGTTCCTCCTTATGCAAGACAATGCTAGACCTCATGTGGCTGGAGTGTGTCAGCAGTTCCTGCAAGAGGAAGGCATTGATGCTATGGACTGGCCCGCCCGTTCCTCAGACCTGAATCCAATTGAGCACATCTGGGACATCATGTCTCGCTCCATCCACCAACGCCACATTGCACCACAGACTGTCCAGGAGTTGGCGGATACTTTAGTCGAGGTCTAGGAGGAGATCCCTCAGGAGACCATCCGCCACCTCATCAGGAGCATGCCCAGGCATTGTAGGGAGGTCATACAGGCACATGAAGGCCACACACACTACTGAGCCTCATTTTGACTTGTTTTAAGGACATTACATCAAAGTTGGATCAGCCTGTAGTGTGGTTTTCCACTTTCATTTTGAGTGTGACTCCAAATCCAGACCTCTATGGGTTGATACATTTGATTTCCATTGATCATTTTTGTGTGATTTTGTTGTCAGCACATTCAACTATGTTAAGAAAAAAGTATTTAATAAGAATATTTCATTAATTCAGATCTAGGATGTGTTATTTTAGTGTTCCCTTTATTTTTTTGAGCAGTGTATATATATATTAATCCGATTCTGCAGAGGGTAGTGAGGTCTGCACAATGCATCACCGGGGGCAAACTACCTGCCCTCCAGGACACCTACACCACCCGATGTCACAGGAAGGCCAAAAAGATCATCAAGGACAACAACCCTTTTCACCCCGCTATCATCCAGAAGGCGAGGTCAGTACAGGTGCATCAAAGCAGGGACCGAGAGACTGAAAAACAGCTTCTATCTCAAGGCCATGTTATTAAACAGCCACCACTAACATTGAGTGGCTTATGCCAACATACTGACTCAACTCCAGTCACTTTAATAATGGAAAAATGTATGGAATAAATGTATCACTAGCCACTTTAAACAATGCCACTTCATATAATGTTTACATACCCTACATTACTCATCTCTTATGTATATACTGTACTCTATACCATCTACTGCATCTTGCCATCTTGATGTAATGTCTCACTAGCCACTTTAAACAATGCCACTTTATATGTTTACATACCCTACATCACTCATCTCATATGTATATAGTGTACTCTATACCATCTACTGCATCTTGCCTATGCCGTTCTATACTATCACTCATTCATATGTATATACTGTACTCTATACAATCCACTGCATCTTGCCATCTATGCCATTCTATACCATCACTCATTCATATATTTTTTTATGTACATATTCTTATTCCTTTACACTTGTGTAATTGTTGTGAAATTGTTAAATTAGATTACTCGTTGGATATTACTGCGTTGTCGGAACTAGAAGTACAAGCATTTCGCTACACTCCCATTAACATCAAATAAAATTTGATTTGATGTTTGACAGCAAATGAATGTCCTCACTGGCACAACTCCCTTGACACTATGCTGAGCCCTTAAATTCAAGTGGATTAAAATCTGATAATCCGAGTTATTGCAACACTTTATTTCACGGGGAGCAAATCCCATTTCACACTATGGAGTGTGCGACGCACCAGACTATGAGCCAGGTAGAGGTACTTCTTTATCCCCCTGTCCCCTCTTAACGTTCCACTACCGCTACTCAAGCTCAACTGCACGTAGCACTACTATACAAACATAAACACACACACCTGCTCCAGACAGCAAAGTGACAAGGTTCTTAATGATTTTTTACCTGGAGACTGTGGCTATTGTTTCTTTGACTCATAGGCACTCACAGGTAGGCCTCGCTGTAAGGTAGACAACCAGGTATCTGGCAGGAAGGATGGAAAGACATTCATGTGTCCATATTGGACAGGCACGTCATAAGCCATGGGCAAGATCTCAATTGCATACTCCTCACGTCCTCTTTCCTTGCCTCTCTCAAACCCATTGGATGAGAAAGCCAGAGGTCCCGCCCCTCTGACCTCCTCCAATGGGTTTTGAGAAGGAGACAAGGAAAGAGGACATAAGGATTATGCCATTGGGAGAATCGCAATTGCATACCCGCGTCCTCTTTCCTCACCTCCTTGTTAACACTGATTGGTGGAGGTCAGAGGGGAGGAACCTCTGACTTGTTAATCAAATGGGTTTTGAGAAGGAGAGAGGATGCGAGGAGTATGCAGTTGAGATTCTCCCATAGAGCTCTTCCCATCACTATTAATCTTTAGATACAGGTAACTGCCAAAATAATGGAAACACTTCAGTGAATGAGTGATACAAAGTATATTGAAAGCAGGTGCATCCACACAAGTGTGGTTCCTGAGTTAATTAAGCAATTAACAACCCATCATGCTTAGGGTTATGTATAAAAATGCTGGACAGGCCATTATTTTGGCTACCATGGCTATGCCCCCATAGGATGACAATGCCCCCATCCACAGGGCACGAGTGGTCACTGAATTATTTGATGAGCATGAAACCATATGCCATGTTCATCTGTCACCAATCTCAACCCACCTGAACGTTTATGGGAGATTCTGGAGTGGCGCAGAGAGCGTTTTCCACCACCATTGTAGAATAATAGTGAAGACATCAAAACTATAAAATAACACATATGGAATCATGTAGTAACCAAAAAAGCATTCTGGCATTCTCTCAACCATCTTCACCTGGAATGCTTTTCCAACATTCTTGAAGGAGTTCACACATATGCTGAGCACTTGTTGGCTGCTTTTCCTTCACTCTGCGGTCCAACTCATCCTAAACCATCTGAATTGGTTTGAAGTTGGGTGATTGTGGAGGCCAGGTCATCTGATGGTCAAATATCCCTTACACAGCCTGGAGGTGTGTTGGGTCATTGTCCTGTTGAAAAACAAATTATAGTCCCACTAAATGCAAACCAGATGCGATGGCATATCACTGCAGAATGCAGTGGTAGACATGCTGGTTAAGTGGGCCTTGAACAGTAAATAAATCACTGACAGTGTCAATAGCAAAGCACCGTCACACCTCCTCCTCCATGCTTCACGGTGGGAACCACATCCGTTCACCTACTCTGCGTCTCACAAAGACACGGCGGTTGAAACCAAAAATCACACATTTGGACTCATCAGACCAAAGGACAGATTTCCACAGGTCTAATGTCTGTTGCTTGGGTTTCTTGGCCCAAGCAAGTCTCTTCTTATTGGTGTCCTTTAGTAGTGATTTCTTAGCAGCAATTCGACCATGAAGGCCTGATTCACGCAGTCTCCTCTGAACAGTTGATGTTGAGATGTGTCTGTCACTTGAACTCTGTGAAGCATTTATTTGGGCTGCAATTTCTGAGGCTGGTAACTCTAATGAACTTGGATCTTCCTTTCCTGTGGCGGTCCTCATGAGAGACAGTTTCATAATAGTGCTTGATGGTTTTTGCAACTGCACTTGAAGAAACTCCAAGTTCTTGAAATGTTCTGGATTGACTGACCTTTATGTCTTAAAGTAATGGTGGACTGTCGTTTCTCTTTGCTTATTTGAGCTGTTCTTGCCATAATCTGGACTTGGTATTTTACCAAATAGAGCTATCTTCTGTAGACCACCCCTACCTTGTCACAACACAACTGGCTCAAACACATTAAAGAAGGAAATAAATTCCACAAATGTACTTTTAACAAGACACACCTGTTAATTGAAATGCATTCCAGGTGACTACCTCAGAGTGTGCAAAGCTGTCATCAAGGCAAAGGGTGACTACCTTTAAAGATTCTCAAATATAAAATATATTTAGATTTGTTTAACTCTACATGATTCTATATGTGTTATTTCATAGTATTGATGTCTTCACTGTTATTTTACAATGTAGAAAATAGTAAAAACAAAGAAAAACCCTTGAATGAGTAGGTGTGTCCAAACATTTGATTGGTACTATATATATAGTCAATAGCCCATTCTTCCTTGTGGGTTCTCTACACAATCTGGGTAGAGTCTAAACAGTAGGCTTTTAAGGCAGCCACCATGTCTGTCCTCGAGAGGGCATGGTTTATTATTTTTTACAGGGGTCGTAAGTATAAAGCTCAAAGTAGAAAATGGGTGGTATGTGCTAAGAGTATATTAGTAGTACTACTTCTAATCCTGCCAGGTATTTAGAGAGTTGTTGCTGTCCTAACTGGCTAGGAATGCCTGTGTTACATAATGGATGGAAGGAGATAGGACTAGGTGGAATAGACATCCAGATCCAGGATGTAACTTTCTACCTTTACAAATCAAAAGCTACCTTTCTACCTTTACAAATTAAAAGCTACCTTTCTACCTTTACAAATCAAAAGCTACCTTTCTACCTTTACAAATCAAAAGCTACCTTTCTACCTTTACAAATCAAAAGCTACCTTTCCATCTTTACAAATCAAAAGCTACCTTTCTACCTTTACAAATCAAAAGCTACCTTTCTCATAACTTCATATTCTCATCCTATGTATTTACTGAAAATGTAATTAGTGTAAAGCACTCTTGTTATAGCATTCCCTCTCTGAATGTGACAGATTATGAAAGCTAGCTATCTCCCTCTATCTTAAAGCTATTTCTTGTATTTATCTCCCTCGTGGTATTGAATGATGCTGCAAAGCAGTGTCCCTTCAGTCACTCAGAGTCCAGTATGCATAGGCCTATTGTTGTTGTTTTTTGTATGTGTGTTTTTAATTATCAAAGCAATGCAGAAAATCCAAGAAAATCCCATGGACATCCTCAAGTATCCCCCCCATCCACCGACTTACCTCCGCAGCTTCCCTCCTTCCTCTCACAATGGTGTCTGACATCATCATGGAAAACTGAAAGCAGAGCCAAGACAGATTTTCCATGATGCTAGTGAGAACAAAACAAAAATCACTGCTGTCCCAATTTTTACACAGTACTCTGTAGAGGATATACTGCCAATGAGTGGTTCTCCATTCAAATAAGTCAAATAAAGTGAACATATTATGATAAATGGCTATGGTGATTATACAGCACATCTCAAATGACCTTCATTATCTAAAATGGAAAATAGTGAAGTTGAGGTTAAAAGGAAATCTGCTGTTTGTAGGCCATCTTGTCAGTAATAGTTAATGAGATAAAACTCTCACACACACACACACTACAGGAAGTGACTTTACACCACAAATAGTAGCAGTAATTGACATCTAATAAATGCTCCCCTTCAACATGTCTCTAGAGTACTTTACTAATTTCCCATTTCCTCACACTGACGTTGGAGTCACCTCAACCATATGCGTGCTGGAGCCTGCAGGGCTTCATAGTGTCATAAAGAAATCACTCTGCGAGGAGTGACATTGTAGAGTAACCTTTAAAATATACTGAACAAAAAATAAAAACGCAACATGCAACAATTTAAAAGATTTTACTGAGTTACAGTTCATATAACAAAATAAGTCATTTGAAAAAAAATCATTAGGCCCTAATCTGTGGATTTCACATGACTGGGCAGGGGTACAGCTATGGGTGGGCCTTTGAGAGCAAGGACAAAAGGGCTTTATTACAGACAGATGTACTCCTCAGCACCCCCCCCCCCCCTCAGACGATCCCCTTAATTGAGGAAAATTAGAACACTCTGACATTTATTTTTGATACTGTCGCAAAGCTAACTAAAAAAGCAGCATTCCCCAAGTGAGGATGGCTTTCACTTCAGCAGTAATAAATTCATGAACTTCTTTGAGGAAAAGATCATGGTTATTAGAAAGAAAATTACGGACTCCTCTTTAAATCTGCATATTCCTTCAAAGCTCCGTTGTCCTGAGTCTGCACAACTCTGCCAGAACCTAGGATCAAGAGAGACACTCAAGTGTTTTAGTACTATATCTCTTGACACAATGATTAAAATAATCATGGCCTCTAAACCTTCAAGCTGCATACTGGACTCTATTCCAACTAAACTACTGAAAGAGCTTGGCCCTCCTATGTTGAACATAATAAATGGCTCTCTATCCACCGGATGTGTACCAAACTCACTAAAAGTGGCAGTAATAAAGTCTCTCTTGAAAAAGCCAAACCTTGACCCAGAAAATATAAAAAAATTATCGGCCTACATCGAATCTTCCATTCCTCTCAAATGTTAGGAAAAACAATATATACGAAATGCTTCAGTCTGGTTTTAGACCCCATCATAGCACTGAGACTGCACTTGTGAAGGTGGTAAATTACCTTTTAATGGCATCAGACCGAGGCTCTGCATCTGTCCTCGTGCTCCTAGACCTTAGTGCTGCTTTTGATACCATCGATCACCACATTCTTTTGGAGAGATTGGAAACCCAAATTGTTCTACACGGACAAGTTCTGGCCTGGTTTAGATCTTATCTGTCGGAAAGATATCAGTTTGTCTCTGTGAATGGCTTGTCCTCTGACAAATCAACTGTAAATTTCGGTGTTCCTCAAGGTTCCCTTTTAGGACCACTGTTGTTTTCACTATATATTTTGCCTCTTGGGGATGTCACTCGAAAACATAATGTTAACTTTCACTGCTATGTGGATGACACACAGCTGTACATTTCAATGCAACATGGTGAAGCCCCAAAATTGCCCTCGCTAGAAGCTTGTGTTTCAGACATAAGGAAGTGGATGGCTGCAAACTTTCTCCTTTTAAACTCGGACAAAACAGAGATGCTTGTTCTAGGTCCCAAGAAACAAAGAGATCTTCTGTTGAATCTGACAATTAATCTTAATGGTTGTACAGTCTTCTCAAATAAAATTGTGAAGGACCTCGGCGTTACTCTGGACCCTGATCTCTCTTTTGACGAACATATCAAGACTGTTTCAAGGACAGCTTTTTTCCATCTACGTAACATTGCAAAAATCAGAAACTTTCTGTCCAAAAATGATGCAGAAAAATTAATCCATGCTTTTGTTACTTCTAGGTTAGACTACTGCAATGCTCTACTTTCCGGCTACCCGGATAAAGCACTAAATAAACTTCAGTTAGTGCTAAATACGGCTGCTAGAATCCTGACTAGAACCAAAAAATTTGATCATATTACTCCAGTGCTAGCCTCCCTACACTGGCTTCCTGTCAAGGCAAGGGCTGATTTCAAGGTTTTACTGCTAACCTACAAAGCATTACATGGGCTTGCTCCTATCTATCTCTCTGATTCGGTCCTGCCATACATACCTACATGTACGCTAAGGTCACAAGACGCAGGCCTCCTAATTGTCCCTAGAATTTCTAAGCAAACAGCTGGAGGCAGGGCTTTCTCCTATAGAGCTAAATTTTTATGGAATGGTCTGCCTACCCATGTGAGAGATGCAAACTCGGTCTCAACCTTTAAGTCTTTAATGAAGACTCATCTCTTCAGTGGGTCATATGATTGAGTGTAGTCTGGCCCAGGAGTGGGAAGGTGAACGGAAAGGCTCTGGTGCAACGAACCGCCCTTGCTGTCCCTGCCTGGCCGGTTCCCCTCTTTCCACTGGGATTCTCTGCCTCTAACCCTATTACAGGGGCTGAGTCACTGGCTTACTGGTGCTCTTTCATGCCGTCCCTAGGAGGGGTGCGTCACCTGAGTGGGGTGAGTCACTGATGTGATCTACCTGTCTGGGTTTACGCCCCCCCTTGGGTTGTGCCATGGCGGAGATCTTTGTGGGCTATACTCGGCCTTGTCTCAGGATGGTAAGTTGGTGGTTGAAGATATCCATCCCTCTAGTGTTGTGGGGGCTGTGCTTTGGCAAAATGGGTGGGGTTATATCCTTCCTGTTTGGCCCTGTCCGGGGGTATCATCGGATGGGGCCACAGTGTCAGCTGACCCCTCCTGTCTCAGCCTCCAGTATTTATGCTGCAGTAGTTTATGTGTCAGGGGGCTAGGGTCAGTTTATTATATCTGGAGTACTTCTCCTGTCTTATCCGGTGTCCTGTGTGAATTTAAGTATGCTCTCTCTAATTCTCTCTTTCTCTCTTTCTTTCTCTCTCTCGGAGGACCTCGGCCCTAGGACCATGCCTCAGGACTACCTGGCATGATGACTCCTTGCTGTCCCCAGTACACCTGGCCGTGCTGCTGCTCCAGTTTCAACTGTTCTGCCTGCGCTATGGAATCCTGACCTGTTCACCGGACGTGCTACCTGTCCCAGACCTATTATTTGACCATGCTGGTCATTTATGAACATTTGAACATCTTGGCCATGTTCTGTCATAATCTCCCCCCGGCACAGTCTGAAGAGGACGGGCCACCCCTCATAGCCTGGTTCCTTTGGCCTTTCTAGGGAGTTTTTCCTAGCCAACGAGCTTCAACACCTGCATTGCTTGCTGTTTGGGGTTTTAGGCTGGGTTTCTGTACAGCACTTTGAGATATCAGCTGACGTACGAAGGGCTATATAAATACATTTGATTTGATAGAAGCCAGAAAGTGCAGTTTTAATGTCCAAAGCACAAGGTGTACCTGTGTAATGATCATGCTGTTTAATTAGCTTCTTGATATACCACACTTGTCAAGTGGATGGATTATCTTTGCAAAGAAGAAATGCTCACTAACAGGGATGTCAACAAATTTGAGAGAAATAAGATTTTTGTGTATGGAACATTTCTGCGATGTATTATTTCAGCTCATGAAACATGGGACCAACACTTTACATGTTGTGTTTATATTTTTGTTCAGTGTAATTCTGTTGATAGTGCAGAAAGGCACAGCACAGGTACTGTGTTGATTATCAATGGGAATGATGTGCTTTCATATCACAATGGATTAGAGTTGAAACATTATAGGAACATTTCCCCATATTCTTTCAGTAATTCCAGGTGGAAGATTCCCGTGAGGGGAAAGCAGGAAATCCGTAATCCTCCAACCAGGAATTTTAGGAAAGTTACCAGAATTTTACTACCCTAAAATGGATTGAGTCATCCTCCATTCATTCATGGATATGATATGTAAGGTGCTCATTCATTCATTCATCACGTCCATCTCAATTGACCCTTATGGAAAAAACATGTGAATTTCACATGTGAACTCTTCAAGTGTTCCAAAAACACATGTTTTCATGTGATCACGCGATCTGGTGTGAAGATAATGTGATAACGTGACAACATGTAAAGTAACGTGATGACATGGAACTGCACATGTGATCACGCGATCTGGTGTGAAGATAATGTGATAACGTGACAACATGTAAAGTAACGTGATGACATGGAACTGCACATGTGATCACGCGATCTGGTGTGAAGATAATGTGATAACGTGACAACATGTAAAGTAACGTGATGACATGGAACTGCACATGTGATCACGCAATCTGGTGTGAAGATAATGTGATAACGTGACAACATGTAAAGCAACGTGATGACATGGAACTGCACATGTGAAAACGTGATCGCATGTGATGTCCATAAAATTCATTATATATTTAAAATGTCATTTATATTTATGTAAAGACATTTTTGTATGGCTACATCATCAAAGATTCAAAAGCTAAGATAAGAGGTCATATTTTCTCATTTTGTTTTACACACATACAAATAGAGTATTATGACAGCTAAAAAAAAGACAATTATAAGGAAGTGTTCAAAAATAAAAACATAGCCATGAAAGACAGACAAAATAGCACTAATTCAAGATGGCCCTGACCTTTTATAGACTACACCTGGGTATTTATATAACTTGTTTGAATGCCAGCCCAACTCTTCAACCTGGGGCAACATCTCCCTCTATTCAGTACATTTGAAACAGTGGTACGGTAGCCATGTCAGTAGAATCTGGTTTGACCTACACTGGGCTGGTGCTGGTAGGTTTTCTAGTGGCAGGTCCAAATTAAGCGATTTGCCTTAGCTGTCTGGTGGGGGGACGGAGTGTGAGTGGCCCCCTGAGGAACTGTGTTCAGTTTTAGCACTGCCTATAAGCCCCAGTACACTAAGTTGACAAAGACAGACACCACTCCTTCTGTATGTAGGTCATTTAGCAAAGTTTCCTATGCAGGGCAGACTCCTCTGTAGCTCCATGGGGAGTGATGGGTGTAAATTGCTTCATCTTCATTTTCAACACTCTCTGTAATAGATATGTACAGTATGTATATACAGCTTCATTGATCCAACATCTGTTCTAGCCAATCCCTGATCAGAGATTATCACTACTGCTTTGTGCCCTTCAGTAATAGGTTCATTGGGCTACACAGGAAAACCCCATTTCAATTCAGAGGACATGGAAGTGGAAAGACCCTGGTTTCCCAATGGTGTTATACACTACTTTCTGGGAGTGTGCTGGGTGCAAACCAGTTTCCTGCTACTAGGACATGCTCTCTGTCTGTCTGTCTGTCTGTCTGTCTGTCTGTCTGTCTGTCTGTCTGTCTGTCTGTCTGTCTGTCTGTCTGTCTGTCTGTCTGTCTGTCTGTCTGTCTGTCTGTCTGTCTGTCTGTCTGTCTGTCTGTCTGTCTGTCTGTCTGTCTGTCTGTCTGTCGAGGGGAGGGTGGTGTCATTAATCCAAACAATGTGATCTAATTCCATGCTCCCTTCTACTGTGTGTAAACTTCAGACTGCTGTTCATAAGAAGTAAGTAGATCCGGCCGGGTATCATCAAATGTTATTATTGCGTCAACGTTTTGGAAATGGATACCTTCTCAGCCTTACCTCCTGTCTTCATTACATCCAGATGCTGAAATCTGACATCCGGACACAAGCAACTTGGTACTTCAACCCAGATCAGCAATGCCTCCCAGCCACAGATCCATAGTGATCCACCAGATGGCGTAGATACGGGCACGCTCTGCACATTTCTGTTAAGTCAGTATCTCTCTACAATAAAACAATAAGATACAGTCATCCAATAATGTAGTGGTCTAACCGTAAAAGGTGGAAGAGGGTTTCTGGGAAGACACAAGAAGCATTTGTATTGATTGGTGTTTTATAGGTCCAATTTGCATGTGTTCAATGCCATGATAACAAAGTGTGATTTGGTCGAAGTTGATTTGAATCACCCACTCTCTCTTGCATTTTGTGTAAGTCTGAAAATGCTCAGAACCATGTATCTCCTCCCACACATCCACACATGACCCTGCACATCTTAAATCGTCAAGACAGCCCACACACACTCTCTTGTGAGCAATCCCAATATCAATGGGTCAAAGAGCCTTCGCGTAACGCACACACAGTCAGGTCCGAAATGATTGACACCCTTGAAAAAGATGAGCAACAAATACATGTTTCTAGAGCTCTTTGGCCACGCAACACCAGGGGTGGGTTTGGCGTCGAAAGAAAGATCCATATTCAGACAAGATGGATCTTTGATGTTATGGGTCTATTTTGCTTCCACTGGTCCTGGAGCCCTTGTTATAAGTTCTACGGCAACATGAACTTTACCAAGTACCGGGACATTTTTGTCAAAAACCTGTTTGCCTCTGTCAGGAGGCTGAAACGTAGCCGCCAGTGGATCTTCCAGTGAGACAATAACCCCAAGCACACATCAAAATCCACAAACAAATGGTTGACCACAAAATTAACATTTTGCAATGGACTTCTCAGTCTCAGGACTTGAACCCCAATAAAAACCTGTGGTTTGAATTGAAAAGGGCAAGTCCATAAGCGCAGACAAAGGATATCAAGGATCTGGAAAAATGTTGTATGGAGGAGTGGTCTAAAATACCTCCTGATGTGTTTCATTCTCATAAAACATTTGAGAAAAAGGATCAGTGCAGTTATCCTCACAAGGTGAGCTATTGAAAACAGGGGTGTCAATCATTTTAACCTCTTTTTAGAAGAAAAACAAATATATTCATTGTTATCAAAAAAATGTTTTAATTCTCTAAGAAATTGTCGTAGTAGAATTTCCCCCATAGAGTATTTGTATTATATTTGTATTATTTACTCAATAGTCTTCTTTGCTCATCTTTATCAAGGATGCCAATTATTCCAGACCGTACTGTATATCATATATGGGGGAGTGTCACGCCCTGGCCATAGAGAGGCTTTTATTCTCTATTTTGGTTAGGGCAGGGTGTGACTAGGGTGGGCATTCTAAGTTCTTTATTTCTTTGTTTTCTTTTTCTTTGTTTTTGTTCCCAATCAGAGGCAGTTGTCTATCGTTGTCTCTGATTGGGAATCATACTTAGGCAGCCTTTCCCTACCTGTGTTTTGTGGGTAGTTAGTTTCTGTTTAGTGTCTGCACCTGACAGAACTGTTTCGGTTTTTCACTTTGTTATTTTGTTCAAGTGTTTTTTGAGAAATAAAATATCATGATCACTTAACACGCTGCGGTCTGATTCTCATTCCCGACGAGAGCTGTGACAGGGAGTGTAAATTCTCACCGCAGGAAAATGGAGGGCTAGCTGCATAAGTAGGGAATGTTTGAAGCAAGTTGATACTTGTGTTCTAAAATAAGTTGCAATGTTTAGAAAAAAAGGGAAAGGACTGAAAATGGACCCATAAGCTGTTGATTCAGTACATTAAATAATGATTTTGGCCTGCACCTTGAAAACATGCAGAACACAACTGTATGGTCGCTGCGTTGGTGTCAGAAGTGGGATGGCACCACTCCACTTCTGACATCATGTTAACCAAGATGCTTTGTCTACTGTTTTGATAGCGTCTAATTCCAGGTCTATTGTCATTACATAAAGTATTGAGTTAACAGCAAGGTTCTCCCTTTAAATTTCAAGGCACTCCATGATAGACATGGTTGTTCCATACAACCCAGGCAAGATGCTACACTCCCAAGGTATGTTAATGATAACCAAGGTGTATAAAATTGAAGCTGGGGGCCGAAGATTCTCAATCAGAGTTTCCCAGTTGTTGAATAGCTTGTCAAATCAGGTAACAGGGGTAGTGGGGCACATACCAGATGCTTTAGGAAAATATCCTCAGTGGTGGTGTGCAGACCTCTCAATACTTTACTGGAATCGTCATTTCCACACACTGCTTCTATAATTGGCCCCATTGCTTCTAGTAGATTTGGTCCCGCTGTCCCAGTGAGAGCATTAACACACATACTCACTCATATCAATCATTTCATAGTATCCCCATAACCTCCAAACAAGTCCCAATGATTCTGCACTTAATACAACAATGGCAAATCTCTACGCTTTCAATGTGATATTCAATTATATTTTTCAGCTCGGCACATGAGGTTCTGCTAGAATCCTTATCAGCATTCCATTGCTAATGGTGGATTGACTAGGAAGTACCACTGTTGTCGGTGGATTTTAAGATGTTAGATTTTTCCTCAGAGAAATCACACAGAAGGTGAACATGATTTTACATTCACGGGTCTTTCTGAATTGCAGGCTCACTGTCGCCTCCTGACTATTCATGTAATACGTCAATATATTAAGTAAATGTAGTCAGGTGAATTAACAGACTACTACCCTCCTGTACACCCCCCCCCCCCCCCTCAATCTGTCACTTTAATGACTATTCCTCACAAAGTCTGCTGTTTTTGAGTGAACAGAGGGAGCCAAAGTACAAATGTAAGTGAGAGATTGAGAATATCATTCAAACCAATGTGTTTTTAGTAGTGGGGGGCTGTGTATTTGCCTCTATTAGCCCATAGAAATGCATTAAATAACAGATTCATGGATGGAAAAGCAGAGAGTAAAACAAATCTATCAAAGGGAAGTTTGTTTTAAAGTGTCTGGCCTATATCTGAGAGTTATGAGAAAGATCAGAAAATTATTGATATATATTTGTACCCATACTACACTACAAGTCCAGAAGTATATGGACAGCCCTTCAAATTAGTCGATTCGGCTATTTCAGCCACACCCGTTGCTGACAGGTGTATACAATTGAGCACACAGTCATGCTATCTCCATAAACAAACATTGGCAGTAGAATGGCCTTACTGAAGAGCTCAGTGACTTATAATGTGGCACCAACAGTTCATCAAATTTCTGCCCTGCTAGAGCTGCCCCGGTCAACTGTAAGTGCTGTTATTGTGAAGTGGAAACATCTAGGAGCAACAATGGCTCAGCCCCGAAGTTGCTCACAGAGCGGGAATGCGGTCTGTGCTCGGTTGCAACACTCACTACCGAGGTCCAAACTGCCTCTGGAACCAACACCAGCAGAAGAACTGTTCGCCGGGAGCGTCATGAAATGTGTTTCCATGGCCGATGTATATGACAAGCCTAAGATCACCATGTGCAATGCCAAGCGTCGACTCCAGTGGTGTAAAGTTCGCCGCCATTGGACTCTGGAGCAGTGGAAGTGTTCTCTCTGAAGTGATGATTTACGCTTCACCATCTGGTAGTCCGATAGACGAATTTGGGTTTGACTGCTGGAGAACGCTACCTGCCCGAATGCATAGTGCCAACTGTAAAGTTTGGTAGAGGAGGAATAATGGTTTGGGGCTGTTTTTCATGTTTCGGGCTGACCCCTTAGTTCCAGTGAAGGGAAATCTTAACGCTACAGCATCCAATGACATTCTAGATGACTCTGTGCTTCAAACTTTGTGTCAACAGTTTCATCATTACAATCCCCCTGTGCACAAAGCGAGGTTCATACAGAAATGGTTTGTCGAGAGTGGTGTGAAAGAACTTGACTGGCCTTCACAGAGCCCTAACCTCAACCCCATCGAACACCTTTGGGATGAATTGGAACGCCCAACATCAATGTCCGACCTCACTAATGCTCTTGTGGCTGAATGGAAGCAAGTCCCGCAGCAATGTTCCAACATTTAGGGGAAAGCCTTCCCAGAAGAGTGGAAGCTGTTATAGCAGCAAAGGGAGGACCAAGGATTTTGGAATGAGATGTTCGATGAGCAGGTGTCCACATACCTTTGGCCATGTAGTGTACTTATACATGTAGTGTACCATATAATATACACTGCATGACCAAAAATATGTGGAAACCTGCTCGAACAGTTCTTGTGCTGACGTTGCTTCAAGAGGCAGTTTGGAACTCGGTAGTGAATGTTGCAACCGAGGTCAGATGATTTGCATGTGCTATGCACTTCAGCCCTCGGCGGTCCCGTTCTGGGAGCTTGAGTGGCCTACCACTTCGCAGCTGAGCCATTGTTGCTCATAGACGTTTCCACTTCACAATAACAGCACTTACAGTTGACCAGGGCAGCTCTAGCAGGGCAGAAATTTGATGAACTGACTTGTTGGAAAGTTGGCATCCTATGACGGTGCCTTGTTGAAAGTCACTGAGCTCTTCAGTAAGGCCATTCTACTCTCAATGTTTGTCTATTGAGATTGCATCGTGTTCGTGAGTCCTGTGATGGAAAACCGCATCGTGTTCGTGAGATTTTCCTCTTTCCATAGAGTAGGCCTAACCATTGTAAGCCAAACCATTCGGCTGCTACATTTTTGGGATGGGAAGTCTCATGGTCTAACAAACACCGCTGTAGCTCAGTCACCTTCCACCGCAGATGCAGAAGGCCGCCATTGGCCGATGCGGTGGATTGACATGCAGCCCATACAAAAGAACAGGTCTCTCTACTGTAAACTGATTTTGATGCTAATTACACTTCCGCCGGGGTCGCAGACATCAACTCTAGGGGGTTTTAAGAGGTATGTGTGGCAAATTCACAAACCGTGGTTAACTGTGTCGGTCTGTGCACACAAACAATTCTGCGTCTTTCACATAGCAGTGGGGACTGTAGGCATATTGGTCCTCAGACAGAGGCAATACGTTTTCTAGACTATGCCAACTTGTATCATACATTTGGATCATATATGGTTAAACTAGTATTCAGGGTCAGTAACTGAAAGGCATGTCCCACTATACAAATGGGACATTGTATATGTCTATGCAATCTGCTTCGTAGAAAGAATTGGAGTAAATGTAGGTTTCTTTTAGAAAGGCCAAATATAGCCTATTCAGAACCATGGCTAATGTAAATTAACAGGCAATAATTATTACATTTGCTGGGAGTGAGAGAATCCCAGGCTTGCCATGAAGCACATAATTCCCTAAATTTGCCCCAATGTTTCAGCAGTATAGTATGTCAAACGTATATTGTCCTGCTTTATTGATTTAAGGTATATGAAAGCCAAGTTTTATGTAGTGGAGTATGTGGCTACGATATACAGTATGTCATTGTTGGATTGTGCTGTGTTCTTCTGTCTTGAAAATGGCTTATATATAGTATGTACTATATCTAATAAAATCTCTAAAATAATGTAATGTGAGGCATAGAAAACAGGTTTCAAAATAAAGAAAGAAACTATTTCTATACTATGCCACTGCAAAAATGAATTGCCAGTGAGACTTACTGTGAGTACTGTGCAATCCACCATTCAGAGAGAAATTACTAAGAATAATGTACCTTTTCACCTTGGCCTCAAAAAAATATATCCGAGGACACCAACTCAATTATCATTTTTCCCAATGATGAAAAGCTCAGTGCATAATTGTAATGGTCTCTGCCTGTTATTGACAATACCTTTACAATTATGGTGTCATAAAGCTTACTTCTGGAATATAAGGAACCATTTATCATTCTTTATGATAGAGTGGTGATAGCTGGGTAATCAAAAGATACCTGATCAAGACCTAAGGGTGGAAGCGTTGTTAATAAATATCACCTGGGAGCATGAGCAGCAGTGTGCGGCGTTTTCCTTTCTGTTTTCCAATCAAAAGATCAGCCCATCGATGGGAAACCTACAGTATATGCTTGGTCCAAACACACACTCCATTGTCACTTTATAGGAACCACTGCTTGAGGCAGAGGGACAGGGTTCACGGTGTAGCTGTTGCCGCTGTACTGTACCGTCGGTCGCTCTGGATGCATTGGGGTGGAGCTGAAAAGTCCTCCGGCTCTATTTCAACGAGGACTCTTCACAAAGATTGTTTCATCACTGTGGTAAAAATAGATTGGGATTTCATCAGAGGAAATCAGTCTCCCTTAAAGGGTTGTGCTACCCAGGAGACGGAAATGAGGGAGATTTAGCTTGGATCTACTCCGCAGCCATTTTAGTCCTTTGGAATTCCTTGATTTTTCTTTTCCCACACATAAAGCCATTGTGCTAATGTTAGCTATGAGTTACCATTAAGTAAGTACAGCATCGGGATGCCTTATTTATGTAATGGATATTGTAATATTGTAGATTGTGGTAATGTATTCTACTCAAGATGACTGTTTGGGGGGGTAGAGGATTGAAATGGTTGGTACTGAGGAGTCTTATGTCAGCGTTAAATGCTAATGTGATGAAGTGAAGTGGACTACTCAGCTTTAACCCCCTTGTCCACTGTTGACACTTCTCCCACTAGAACTAATGTCAGTGCCTAGTCAGTGGTCCCTTGCTTTCCAGAAAGATTGGTTCTGCTTTCATTCATCCGGCTGGCAATTATCAGAAGTCATTGCTCATCCAGTTCTGCTGTGATCTGCTGGACGGTCAGTCCACAGGAGGGATTTTACATTACGCTTGACTCAGGTTCCTGCAGCTTCAGCCCACTATCAGAGGCAGAACGATGTGAATTACACCCCGATGGCTTCAGACTACTTAGCTACACTTACATGCCACTGACCTGTCACAGCGGATGAAGGACACCACGGACAGACAATGTGCTTCTCATGCCTCGGCCCCAGTTCAGCAGCATCAAATGAGGTCAATATGCACCAAGTCATCGCCATCCCAGAGTGTCGACAGCCCCCGTCTCTGTCAGCGAACACATCCCCTGCAGGGGCAGCTGTCATGTGGAAAACTTCCCACGTCACATGCAAATAAATGACATCATGTCCAATCATCACGTCCAATGCTCAATTGAATGAGCTGAACCACTGTGTGTGAGCGAAGACAAGAATGACAGCAGACAAAATATGCTTGATTTGAGTCTTCACAAGTTATCCCTGGGTGTTGTGTGGTCATTGCAAATTGGTAGGCGAAAGTAAGACTGCAAATTGTGTCCTGTGATAAAAGTGGGAAAATAAGCATTAATTAGCACCTACCGATTGTGCGGCCGATGGAATGCTTGAGGGAGAATGTTAAACATGTCCATTCACGTTTCCCTTCAATTAATGCTCAACATAACTCAGAGCAACAATATTCAAGAGAGGAAGTTAGAGAGGAGTGCCTGTTAGCTGGAAGAGAGGCATAGAACCTAAAGTGGACAAGAGTAAATGTCACGTACACCCAAACGTACATGTAGATTACCTTTTGGTTTGCAGCTGGCAAAGACACTCATTCACAAATGGACAACAATGCATCATTTGGCTATTTCTGTCACCAGCTTCAAAACATCAAACTAGGCTAGAATAAATTACCCTTCATTCCAGATGCCCTATATAGGCTATGCATGACACAAAACAGGGTGTCTCAATTCCTGAAAGATATCAACACCCCACTTCAAATATGTAATAATCAAAAACAGCTTCATGAAGAAAAAAGGGGTCTCGCATCGGAATGTCTTACTGTTACAGAAAGCTCTATAACTCTATGTTGAGGGCAGCAATTGGGAATCTGTCCATGGGTCCAGCCATCTCCTGAGAGCCTCTTCTGAGAACCGAGGGCTATTTCCAGTGAACTAGTCTATTTATACAGTACTGCTCGCCTCAATAGAGAAGCAAAATTAGCCGGATCTTTCAAGCAATCAGGCCAGTAATCTGTCCGTCTAAGGGCCTTGTTGAATCAAAGCCGTGGCTTGGTTGAGTATTTTGATAGTTCAGGTAAGTTTCAATCCTCAGACTTGGGAGATCATGATCACCTCAACAAATGGAGTGTACCACAACAGGAGGTGTGTCTGATAAATGAACACCTTTTCAGGAGGAAGTGATTGAGTTCATTAGCCTTTTGCTGTGTGTCTGTTTGTGAGTGGGGCGTGTGTGTAGTCATTTTTGGTGTCAAGTCCCCAACTGTGCTGGATGTGTTTGAAGCCGCTTCAGGGTACAGATACTAATGAGATGGAGTCCTCCAAGGTTATGGAATGCAGTGCACACTAATTCACAAACAACATTAATGTTGAGGCATTAAGGAAGATGCTAAAACAGACTTCCAGAATGTAAACTTTACAAAGTCACATGGTATGATATCCAAAGTTATATGGAAGACATGTACCAAACAATCACTGAAATGCATTAAAAATCTTGCAGAATCCAGCTTGTTATTACAGTAGAATGTTTTCTGGCATTTGAGCAGCTGGTGACATTTCTCTTTCTCCTATGTCCTCTCTCTCATTACTTGGTCTAATGGACATTGATGAGCCTCGTTGATGCATGCTTTGTTTGCTGTACATACAAGCTAACACAGTATGCTCTGGCACTCGTAGGCAGCAGGTCTTTATTTCTTAAACAAGGGCGGAAATTAGGCGTTCTTTTATGAGCCATTTCTGGTGATGATTTTGCATGCGTCTCCGGGGTACGGGCTGGTGGGAGACGCAAGGAGAGGCGTAAAATAACGTTGGTGGGAAAACGTTTGCCCCAGAGCTTGTGTGTGTGTGTGTGTGTGTGTGTGTGTGTGTGTGTGTGTGTGTGTGTAAGTGTAGTGTGCTCTCATTCTCTCTCTCTCTCTCCGATTTTCATGAATACATTACTCCTCTGGCGCATCAACTGTGCTCTTTATGAAGCACCCCCTCTCCAATCGATTGGTGTCCTACTGGAAACGGTAAGACTGGAAACAGACTATTGTTGCAATGCAGTCTCGTCTTCCTCTCTCTTTCTCCATTCCGATGCAGTCAAATAAAGAAAGCCCCTGATTCTCTCCTCCAGTGAATATAGTCTGATATAGAGGGTTTTGAATGTGAGGCACCAAATGATGTCATCTGTGGATGCCTGTAGGCTGTACAATGCCCCACTGGTGACAATTGCTTGATGGTCTACTTGCTTGATGGTCTACTGGTCCAATGGTCTACTTGCTTGATAACTTGATCCTCGTCATCCTATCATGAAAATGTAATAGTTCAATTTTAAAATGAAGGAGAATGTGAAAGGCAAAAGCAAAACGGTCTGATTAGATTTGAGCTTTCTCCTTTCCCCAGAAATTCAAAAATACCCTGGCAGTTACTGTTCATTTCAAAAAATTAATGATAAAGAGACTACTACTGCTTTTCCACCATGTATTGGTCCCTTGGGCTTTCGAGGTGCATCCATAACACCTTTCTCCATGAAGTTGACAAGAAATGTACTCCTTGTACAACTCCTGTTTGGTCTGTATGAGTTCCGCAGACTACCTCACAGCCTCTGCAATGCTCCTGGCTCCACCATGAGAAGGATGATCACCTTCAGTGATCTGGTAACCTTTGCCCCTTCAGAGGAGAAACTGGAGAGACTATCGACCAATGGCCTCGATCCTGCTGCGAAGAATTGAGTTCAAGTGCATCTCGCTCACGTTTTCCTACAATACATGTAAATACTTGTGTGACAATAACTCTAAACATGCATTTCTAGTGTACAATTTCTAGTAGTTTCCTAGCAGGATGAATTCATATTGACTTACATTTCAATATCTGGTTTAGTCAATCCCCATCTTTATTCCCAAATCTCTTTTAATGCAGTGGTTCCTCTATTTGGATTAAGAAACCACCCCAGATTCATAAAAGCCTCTTACAGAGACTAAAGGATTTGGGTCGCATGGGTTTGCAAAATGTCTTATTTTATAACTTGGACATTGGCAGGATACTTGTCCTGTGTGGGTGTCTATGTGAATATTGCTATGCACTCCTTTACCCTTAGCAACTACTACGCACACCACT
Organism: Oncorhynchus nerka; assembly: GCF_034236695.1. Classification (NCBI taxonomy): domain Eukaryota; kingdom Metazoa; phylum Chordata; class Actinopteri; order Salmoniformes; family Salmonidae; genus Oncorhynchus; species Oncorhynchus nerka. The sequence continues at coordinate 59,947,044 of NC_088401.1, forward strand.
AAGTATTTCAGTTTGGGCTCAATTCAGGAAATATTTTGGACTTTAACGATCATCTTTTTCTCCCCTCTTTGGAAGATTGGGTGTTTGATGCTCATGATGAACCTGTATCCGTTGGCTTGAGAGCTGTGACCTTCCCAGGGCGTAATTTATCATTTTGATATTTAGATCGGTGCTTTGTTCAAAGTCACTATGCATTGTAGGTTAAGAGTAAAGTAAACAAATATCCTCATCCTTTGATACTGTACTGTACTTTTATCAGACTGCTTTGTGGCACAGAAAGCTGCTCCTTTCTCCCTCTCTGTGATCTCATCTCCTTGCCCCCTCTTGAGGATATCATGGAAAGATAGTCACAGTTTGCATCCTGCATCACTTCCTCATCCGTCGCCACGGCAGCCCATGCCCCCCACCAGCAGCAGCAGATGTATGCACAACACTTGTGCTGGGCCTTTTTTGCTGAGCCGCAGGCAAATGGGACGGAAACCAAGTGACATCACCATAACCTTGCGTTAGATAAAGCATTGACACACCAAACTCTGCATGTTACAATAACTGTGTCATCGTTTTGGTTCCTGAAGCACCATGATGTGTGGCACCATCTGGAGCCATGTTTTGCCTGTCATCAGATCCGATCGGAAACGATCATTAAAAATAAAGTTAGCCAAATAATCATGCCAGGCTGTAATTTGCAGCAATTGTAAATCCCTTCAAACGTTTGTAAATGAATTCAAATGCACTAGTCAACAAGATGCGCTGCAATTCAGAGAGTATGGATACATTCCCAAATGTATTAACATTACATAAAGTGGCTCTATTGAGATATCAGCCAGCTGTTTTCAAAGCTCATGGGCTTGTGGTAAGTTTGGAGATTTACCTTTGTCACTTTGTTAAATATGTCGTCACATTATGAAATGCATAAGAAGCTTAAAATAGCAAGAAACATAAATAGCAAGGCTTTAACTGATGATGATGACGGTGAGGAAGATGACTATCAATCATTGTTCACTCAGTCAAACACCTAGGCATTGATGCAGTGGAAGGTAAAACGCTGCATCTTTCATGCTATCTCTTTCCCTATGCTTGATGTGCCTCTGTTTAGCTAAGATGTCAGTCTTTGGCTGGGGTGTGATTACTAGACAGCTTGACTCACGGTTCTGACTCATTGGGTACATGTGCCAACACGGCCATGTAGCATCATCAATCCCAGCCCCAGTGCAAAGGGGCTGCTTTCTCTCTCTACCTGCCCATTACATTCTGTGTACTCAGCGCAATGACCTAAAACAATTACACACAATGACATGCTTAACATACAGCTACAATGGCATTTGTATGGCTTCGTTTTCTGTTAAAATACCATAATTTACTGTAAATCTGTATTTGAGGGGATACTGACTGAGCATGTCAGGAAAATGTCTGGATATGAGCAAAATGTTATCATTCAAATATTTTTGTTATTTTCTTCTGGTATTTAGGTTTTAAACCAGCATATTTTAGCATGGATGTACACACACACAAACCCAGTCTTAAAGCCACTCACACACCACACACAAACCTACACACACGCCTGCACGTACTGTACACATGCTCACACTCAAACATGTATTCGCACACATGGGCACGCGCACACACACACACACACAGGTGAGAAACTAGGTTATCATAGCAGTAAACTTGCTGCAGGGTATATATCTTACAGAGCAAGATAACCTGTTTCAAGGAGTCCTGGGACGTGGACTACCAAACACACACACACACACACAGACACACACACACAAACACACACACACACACACACAGACACACACACACACACACACACACACACACACACACACACACACACACAGACAGAGTAAATGTCCTCGTTGTAAAGCAGCACATTATTATCTTAATTAAGACTAAAACAACATCCCTTATTTGAAGGCTACAATACATGTTGTCCTCTCTAAGACAGAGGTCAGGTTAGACTATGAAAGGTCAAGATAGCATAAAAAGCTTTACATGTATTTTTTACTAAAACACTTTAAGACATTCCATTGCATACATTTATGAATACTGTGACATATATGTCAAATTCTTTTCTGTACATACCCAGAGTCATCATGTGAAACATACATATTCTAATTGAATAACATACATAAGGTGTTATAGTTGGAACAAAGCCCTCCCCATAAAGAGCATGTGCATTACTCATCCCCCACAAAGAAAGCAGTGATGCTTCAGTGTGTTGTGGGTGGACTAAGGTGGGTGGGAGGGTTGTGGGTAGAACATAGGGAACTGCTGTTACCACATGATTCCAGGGCTGCATCATAAATGGCACCCTATTCTTTATGTGGTGCACTACTTTCCCTATAAAGTGCACTACTTTTGACTAGACTAAAATAAGTGCACTATGTAGAGAATAGGGTACCATTTGGGATGCATACTGTACCAGGTTCACGCTGACTGTTCATTGTGTGCACATTTCCAGCTCCAAATCAACCTCCTGTGTTGCCAGCACATTGTTCAGACTCCCAACAAACAGTTCTAATTAGCTTCTCCTCTGTTAAAGCCAGTACTGTGTAAGAGCCTAGACAGTTATGTTCTGTCTGGTTGCAGGGCAGGGATTTTACCTGCACCCCACCTTCAGGTGCATAGGCTCAGAGGGGCACAGACACACACACACACGGACCTGGGCACACACACACACACACACGTTTCCTCTACCTGTTAAGATTTAGGACACACACACACACACACACACACACACACACACACACACACACACACACACACACACACATACACTGTCTCTCTGAAGTTCCTATCTCAGGTCCAGAGAAATCTGTGAAGCAGCATGCGGCTTGTCCCAGTTCCTCTACTCTACCTGTGTGCGTGCGTGCGTGCACGTGTGTGTGTGTGATTGCATATTGCGACGAGACTGACCCATTTGAATCTAGAATGCAGTCTTCCACAAGCAACATGACTCCTTGAGTCTCATCAATTGCTTTAGATAAGGTGAAGTGATGGACTGATGCAGAAAATTTTGATTTTGCACGGAAAACTGAATATTTGACATACACACACGCACACACGCACACAGTCATATTTGTTGTTTTTTCTCAGCGTATATGGCTTAGCATATGGTCCACTCTAAATGAAAAAGTTTAACAGCAATTTTGTCACCATAGCTTTGGGGCGAGGGTGTAACTACATACAAGCAGTCACATCCTGATTTGAAAGCTGTTGGTCTCACCACTGGATTTATTGCGCGGCAGACGCACAACACAATTTTGCCATACAAAATTTCAGCGCAGAACAGTGCACCGTGCACGTCTATTCTATTCATCTCTCAAGTCAAACGATGGTGTGAGACTGGGGGAGAGCATACATACTGGACTGGTGGATGGATGCCAACAACTGAGAGAAGAAGGTGTTTGGTTAAGTCATCGAGCGACAGCCTGAAAGGTGCGCGCGTTCAGATGCTCCGCAGGCACAGGTTTTTTTCCCTGGCAAGAGAGAGATAACGGGAGATGCTGCTGGAGTTGCTTTTGTGCCGTTCCGCTCTCTCTGTCTCTCTGGCTTTAATCTTTCCTTGGGACAAGACATTTGCCTAAGGGAGATGTGAAGAGGCTTAAAGTATGGCATGCAACGATGGTTTCTGCCAAGAAGGAGATGGTGACTGCGATGTACCCCAGTTATATTTCGACTCTCGTCTACCTTTTCTGCCTGACTGCTTGGTGAGTTTCTAAAATACTTGATCTGGGGGGGTGATATTCTCCTGTTAGATTGGCGCGAGCTGCTCTGGTGCCGCTGTCCATGGTCCTGAAGACTCTAGGTGCTGAAATCCAAAAGTGCTCTAACTGTGTCATATGGTTGTGACTCCCAATTTTGTCATCCATAGTCTGTGTATCGGGGAAGCTGCTGTCTTTCACGATAACAAACTATTTTGATTATTTGTGTCGTTTTTCAGTGTAAAGAGAATATCTGGAACGATAAAAAGGGATGAGAGAATATATCCCGAGAATTTCACACGCATTTTAGACCGACTACTGGACGGGTATGACAACAGACTGCGACCTGGATTTGGTGGTAGGTACCTATCTGAAGCAGTGACAGTTTTCGGCTGTTGAATGAGTTTCTATGTGGCTCAGAGATGGTCGAAAATTATTATCACTATTGTGCCAATGCTATTGAATAGTTTAGATAGGGTATGAGGTTGCGATCAAAATTGCATTGCATTTTTCAACCAGAGCTGTTCAATACTGTTTCAAGTGAAACATGTTGCTCTACTGAGTTACGAGCACTACCTCCCACAGAAGTACAACGACATTCCATGTTTCAAAAGCTGGTCATCATGAATTGAATTAACACGTTCTTATATTCACTGCTTTGACTCTTATGTGCGACTGAAAACGGTATGCTACCTTCAAATGTTTAAGCGAGTTTAGTTATGTAATCGCTGTGGAAAAAGCCGCTTAATGCACAATTTAAGTAGAAAGAGTGCAGATGTACTTTTCGTGTCTGTCAAATCCTCCACGAGCTCAAAGTATCCGACACACGTTTAAAGACTATGCATTTAACGAGAAGTAACTTCTTTATCGTTCATTAGGCCTACGGCAATGACATCTGACATGCATGTCGTTGTGCTTGAAAATACCTTAAGCTACGCTCTTCAACTCAACCCTAAAAAATCTTCCAACTCAGGGCGCGTAAAACTTCAGAACTCACCCTTCAAGTGTGCATAGCATAGGTTAGATACTGATCGGCTTGTCCCAGAGGTTTATGTTTTAAACCTATTTAGCTATTTTGCATTCCATTATATGCATGCTTAGAAACTGGTGCAGGTTGTTAGGTAGTCATAAGCTATAGACTATTGCATACAGGGCATTGCCGGCTATTTGGGTTAGTCGTTTTGGCACACATCCACACAGCACTACCAACCCAACGTTTGGCCCATGTTAGGCTGTTTCTGGGGTTTCATGTTTTACATATTATTCCAGGCCTACAGGTGAATACAGGTCAAATGAGGGTTGATGCTTAAAGGGTGGACTAGCAAACCAGAACTACTAGTCTAAGGTCTATTGGGGCTGTAATGAGATATGCCTAGGATATTCTAGGGATTGTGAAGCTGATTAAATTGTTCTCTCAATAGGTCCAGTGACAGAGGTGAAAACAGACATTTATGTGACAAGTTTCGGGCCTGTCTCTGATGTTGAAATGGTATGTACCAAATCAAGAATTTGAAACAGATGAGTACCCGAAAATAAGTTTGACTGACCATGCACTTATCGTCCCAAACATAACTGTTTATTTCTGACATTTGCCAATTTCTGTCTTTCGCTTCCTCAGGAGTACACCATGGACGTGTTCTTCAGACAGACATGGATGGACAGGAGGCTGAGGTATGAGGGGCCTATCGAGATCCTCCGCCTCAACAACATGATGGTCTCCAATGTGTGGACTCCAGACACCTTCTTCAGGAATGGCAAGAAGTCTGTGGCCCACAACATGACTGCCCCCAACAGGCTATTCCGCATCATGAAGAACGGCACCATTCTTTACACCATGAGGTAATACATTTGCCAAAATGCTTTACACCCTGATGCTTACCCAGCATGCCAGTGTTACAATGCTAAGTGCTATTCAGCCTACCTACAGTATCCATCATAAAAGTAGGGACTCACTGTATAGATATGATGCATGTTTGAGTTCTGTTTAGACGGGTCCCAACTCTCTCCAACTCCCATTGGTTCTAATATGTTTGGGTTTATGTGTCCCCAATAGGTTGACTATCAGTGCAGAGTGTCCCATGAAGCTGGTTGACTTCCCCATGGATGGACATGCATGCCCTCTCAAGTTTGGAAGCTGTAAGTATGATATGACACTGTACGTCTATTCTAATACTGTATCAGGAGTGACTTGATGAAGTGGTTCTTAGTCCTTGTTCTGATGACATGCATACTTCGGAACACTGTGTATTTATTGACATACACCCCAAAGCAAATCCACTTGTACTGTTTCTTAGTAGATCTTAAACCTGACACTGTTTACGTGCTTACATGCTTTCATAGTAAACTCATTTGTCCTTTGTCTCAATTCACTTAGTATGCAATGTTTTAAAAAACCTATTTATACTTCAATGCACTAAATCTGTCCCAGTTCGTCACATAAATGAAGTTGACTAATTGGGTTAGAAAAATATACCATTCTATTGTAATACCATTACCATATGAATTGTCATATTCTTCCAGCTTTGTCATATTTGAGGATTTCAGACATATTCCCAGAGTGAGAAGTAATTACTTTTCTGACTAAAATGCTAATAATACATTACATTCTTTTTGTACCAAAAACAGAAGAAAGAAACCCAAAATCAGCACTATTATTCATAATGAGAGGTCAGCAAAACAGTGACTTATCTCCGATGAAAGGATCTCTCCAATGAGCCTTCTTTCTTGTCAGAAAACAGTAGTGATTTAAGATAACATCTGCTGAGGGGAAAACTAAAGAAAGGAGGAGGAATGAAGGATGGTTTTCCCATGCACTTCACAATCCTCCCCCAATCTGTTATCAGCAATTGTGACATTGTAGAGGTAGAGGACAAAATAGATTCCTCTGTTATCATTCTGTCACATTACTCTTGGTTTAAGATAGTACCTTCCCATCCTCCCATCCTGGCCCAGAGTCAGGGAAGTAGATGTTGGACCCGATGGTGTAAAGGTCAGAATCCCTCTCCTCGCCCCTGGTTAGCTCAGACCTATTCCGGTTCTCTCCAGAGCTGGTGTGTGTCGGAGCGCCGCGCAGCTTTCCGCTCCACAACATGCCCCAGCTGGCCCATTTTCCCGGCGCAGTTGGTGTCCTGCCGACTTCGAGTCCCCTGTGGGAAACGGCAAATGAGAACAACGTAAGGGGGCATGCGTAGCCGGAGACAGACCCTAACATAAACCCAAGCCTGTGTTCTCGTTTTTCTTTCAGCCCTGTCTTATAGGAACTCTCATGTCACATTTCACTGTTTTTGCAACATCTTTGCAACGTTGGATATGCAAAAACATTGTACCAAAGAGCTTGTGAGACCGGGTAGTTTGTTTAAAAGCCAACTCATTGCTATTGCTATTGTACTACTCATTTTCCATCAAATTATGAGGAAAAGATATCTGAAAACCCAGAGAGTGTACCATTTGAGGTAATCTTCAACATTTGCATGTATTAAGTCAGTGAGTGAAGTGCAGATCAAGTGGGGAAATCATGTGTGACTGGACTTTTCACCATCACGTCAATATGTCTCTTTCAAATGCATTGTGATCACCTGACTAAATGGGGGAGATAGAAACATTTCTCATGTTCACAGAGCTTAGAGTTATGAAGAGGATGTCACCGGCTTACAGTAGTCATTCTTTCATAAACTTAAACGTGACATTCTCTCTATCCTATAATTAATCCTCTCCTCTCTCTCTGTCTCACTCTACAATTTAGAATTGGCCTCAACCCCCCCCCCCCCCCCACTTGAGAGTTTAATCCAAATCTTTTCCTTCTCCACCCTCAGATGCATACCCTAAAACAGAGATGATCTATACCTGGACCAAAGGACCACAGTATTCAGTGGAGGTTCCCCCAGAATCCTCCAGCCTAGTGCAGTACGATCTCATTGGCCACACTGTCAGTAGTGAAGAGGTCAAGTCAATCACAGGTATGATGGGCTGGTGAAAAGCTACTTACCATTGGTTAGATATAGTAGATATCCCCAACTCTGATGATGGTGATGCCATTCTTTGTTAATAATCATTTACATTTCTTCATCAGTTCTTACTTCCGTTTGGAATGTTTTCTCTACAGTGGATTTGTCCAAATAACTGTTTGACACCATGTACCTCAGAGAACAGAGAAGACACCATAAAAACCCCATGCTACCAGGAGTCCATTATTTCCTGTCCTCTTGCTCATTGTCTCATGCCAGTCATGAACTAATCAACTGTGATATCTATGGCTATCCGCCAGGTGAATACGTGGTGATGACAGTGCACTTCCACTTGAAGCGGAAAATGGGCTACTTCATGATTCAGACATATATCCCCTGCATCATGACAGTAATCCTCTCCCAAGTGTCCTTCTGGATAAATAAGGAATCGGTCCCGGCTCGAACAGTCTTCGGTAAGTATTACTCACAAATCCCGCCATTCTGTAGAATACGTCTGTTGAGAGGCAGAGAAGATGCAAATGTGAAGAGGGAAGTGCCTCTTCTGTGCCGTCTCTGTCTCCATTTTTTGTAGCTGTGTAGCCAGAGCATTCAACGTTCTGTCTTTAGCCTCTCACACATCTATTAAGGTCTACGCTTAATTAAATGTGTGTTATACTTCTATTTTTGTTATCCATCAAATTGGCAGTTGCATTTGCCAATATGCCCACTTGTATAGAAACAGAAGTGTTCAGTCCCCACTGTGGGTGGTGTCAGAAATGAAAGAGTACACCTTTAAGCTGGGAACCTTGTGCACCTTTCATGGAATTAGTGTACTTTACCAGATGTTCATCACATATCCTCTGTCTGTTTGCCTGGTCTCCTATCAATTCCACACCACCTTTCCCTTCGTTGCGTAATCAGACTTTTACAAGTGCTCTGTGTAAATCTGCATTTCTGTATTGCATAATTGAGTATCCATTTCTTGTATTATAGTCTTCAGTCTTATTCTTTTTCATGCCCATTTAGTTTGCTGAACTGAAATTAACTTTAGCACTTAATTAACCTCTCCTGGATTTTTTTTTAGTGAGTTGTAGACATGGATAGAATTTTAGCTAGCTTGAGACTAGTACTTTTTAGACGGGACTAACAGAAAATGAGCCAAACTAGCCTGTCGGCTAGTACCATTTTTCTCTTTTGAAATATCCCATAGCACAGATTTTGGACACGGGCTAGTAAAAATTGCTGTCTACTAGCCTGGCTGGCCAGTGCCCAAAATCCTTAAATTCCATGCCTGGTTGTAGAGGATTAGCTGTGTAGGATAGGGTCCTTTTAGTATAGAAGAAATCTAGTGCACGTGGCTGAGTAATGTAAGGTCAGTGGTTTCTGAGGTGTACTGTTGTCCTCCTGCTAGCTTCTTCTATTTCTTCAATATTGATTGCTGGGATGTTGGTTATGTGGGTGATTGCTGGGATGTTGGTTATATGGGTGATTACTGTGCTGTTGGTTTTATGGATGATTGCTGGGGTGTTGGTTTTATGGATGATTACTGGGGTGTTGGTTTTATGGATGATTGCTGGGGTGTTGGTTTTATGGGTGATTGCTGGGGTGTTGTTTATATGGGTGATTACTGGGGTGCTGTTTATATGGGTGATTACTGGGGTGTTGGTTTTATGGATGATTGCTGGGGTGTTGGTTTTATGGGTGATTGCTGGGGTGTTGTTTATATGGGTGATTACTGGGGTGCTGTTTATATGGGTGATTACTGGGGTGTTGTTTATATGGGTGATTGATGGTGTGTTAGTTATATGGGTGATTGATGGTGTGTTAGTTATATGGGTGCTTGCTGGTGTGTTGGTATGTGGGTGCTTGCTGGGGTGTTTGTTAAATGGGTGATTGCTGGTGTGTTGGTTATGTGGGTGATTGCTGGGGTGTTGGTTATGTGAGTGATTGCTGGGGTGTTGTTTATATGGGTTGTTGCTAGGGTGTTGTTTATATGGGTGATTGATGGGGTGTTGTTTATATGGGTGATTGATGGTGTGTTAGTTATATGGGTGCTTGCTGGTGTGTTGGTTATGTGGGTGCTTGCTGGGGTGTTTGTTAAATGGGTGATTGCTGGTGTGTTGGTTATGTGGGTGATTGCTGGGGTGTTGGTTATGTGAGTGATTGCTGGGGTGTTGTTTATATGGGTTATTGCTGGTGTGTTGGTTATGTGGGTGATTGCTGGGGTGTTGGTTATGTGAGTGATTGCTGGGGTGTTGGTTATGTGAGTGATTGCTGGGGTGTTGTTTATATGGGTTATTGCTGGTGTGTTGGTTATGTGGGTGATTGCAGGGGGTGTTGGTTATATGGATGATTACTGGGGTGTTTGTTATATGGGTGTCTATGAGGATGTGTGACTTTCATGGGCACCACTGTAAAATAATTGGAGGATATTTTGTTTGGGAAAAGTACTGTTTTGGCTGATCCAGTGGGGTTGGTAGTTGAAAATACAGTAGGTTTAATGTAATGAGAAGGTAATTGCTTTTTGCTCTTGCATGTGTTCATGGAAATATACATTTCTTTATGAGCACCCACTTTTGGCACTTTGTTACATGCTACTCCACATGATGTTGGTTACTGCATCTGTTTCATCTGTGGGCCTATTCATTTAGCCCGCTGACTTTCTTTCAGGGACACATATCGCTGACTCAATGGGTTCTACTCATATCTCAGCAGCTGTAGAGGCCAGTGTGTGTTATTCCACAGCCACATTGATTCACACAACGCCCCAATGCATCCCCTCAGTCCCCTCCCGTCTCAGTGGCAAGCTAATGAAACTGTCCAATATGTGACAGGAGGGTGTCGTGGGAACATAAATATTGTTGCAATGGCCAATCCCCCGGGCTGTGGGGCTGTTACAGTACTCTCTCGTCTCTCGCATGTGTGTGGGAGTGTGTACTAACGTACAGGCTGACTGGCATTTTCTTCCCTTCTCTCCTCTTCCCACGATATAACGTTCCATTTTCTGACTCTGTGACTCCAAGCCTGGCACATATAATGGTTGTAGAGGAGGGAAAAAGGACATTGACTTGAGGGATGATTAGCAAAGCTCCCCCTGGAGGCTCAATGTGTTATTGTCTGGTGATGTTGGAATTTGACATTGACGTCATATAAAACTAGCCTGGTCTCAGATATGTTTGTCCAATCAATGTCTGGCATGACAAAGGCCATAGGGGTTGGCCAAACAGCACAATGAGATCTGGGACCAGGCTAATGAAAATGGTTCCGCCTCTTGAACATGCACTGGTCATGTTAACCATTCTGTTCCAATCCAAGCAACCTTCATTAAAGCAATGAGATCCATTCTGTCCTAATCCAAGCAATTTTATAGCAATGAGACCCATTCCGTCCTAATCCAAGCAACCTTAAATCAATGAGATCCATTCTGTCCTAATCCAAGCAATTTTAAAGCAATGAGAGCCATTCTGTGCTAATCAAAGCAACTCCAAAGCAATGCGTTCTAATCTTAACAATGTGTCACAAGATAAGGAATGAAAATGCACGTGTTCCAATAGAAACAGGCATTATTCAAAAATTGGATTGTAATAGCTCATCTGATTAAAATCAGTCACACCTCGTTAATCTGTATCAAGAACGATTGTGCCTCTGATCTCGCCAATTAACCCAATGAAAGACACGAATATGAACTAATATCCTAATATTAAAGCTAATATCTACCTCTGGATATTTCGTCCTCGGAATCATACATTACAGAATCGTCCGGTGGTCGGCTGAGTTTAGACACATAATTATGCTGCGAGTCACGTCAGAGCAGGTGGTCTGGCGGTACATATTGTGTCATATCTCTAACATAAAGGTGATTTTCATTAAATCACATGTATAGCTATTTGCTAATAATCCCAAGGACATGTGACCTACAAGTTTATTGTAACTCCCCAGTTATTGTAATGGTATGATCCTTGGCGCAGGTCGGATTGGTTATTGTTTAAAAGGGAATTAGAGAGGAGGGAAAGTAGGTACGCTACGGGGTCGCTAGGGCAATCTCATTAAGTGGGAACGCATTGGAAGCAAAAGTCAATAGGTCATCGACTGGAGGTTTACAGGTCATTCTAGTGTCACAAACATTCATTTTCCTGTTTTTCATATTTAGCATTAAGGCTGTCATGCGTTGCTTTGTGTGCTGAATTTTCTAAATCATTTTCATAGATTTTCTAAGAAGTTGTAGACCTGAACTAGCACACCTGATTCAATTAGTTATGTGATTGATGATTAGTTGATCAGTTGAATCAGGTGTGCTAGTTCAATACATTGAACAGCTGGGGGTCCCTGAGGAAAGGTTTGAGTCATTCTGATATAGAGGATGGTTAGGCCTACTGTTTTAGTTGTATTAGTTTAGTGTGTTGATGTAACTTGTATTATTTTGACTACAGCCAAGGTTAAACTTTTTCTCATTTTCAGGCATCACCACAGTCTTGACCATGACCACGTTGAGCATCAGCGCGCGCCACTCCCTCCCCAAGGTCTCCTACGCCACAGCCATGGACTGGTTTATTGCCGTGTGTTTTGCCTTTGTCTTCTCCGCCCTCATCGAGTTCGCTGCCGTCAACTACTTTACCAACGCGGAGATGGAGAGACTGAAAAGGAAGCCGGCAAAATGCCCACCGGCCCCCCAAACAACCCCAGTGAAAGTGAAAGATATGGAGGAAGTTCTGCAGGTGAGACTTAAGACTTATTTTCATTCCCTTTACCCCATCAGAGACTGATGTGTGCACTCCCCTTGCTAATTTGTTTGCTAATCTCATCAAATGGAGATTCAATTCAAGTCTAAAATATCAGCGATATTGAAAGGCCATGTTTTTCAAACTTTCCGATTTGCTTTAAAGACTCTTTTGTGACAGATGAGAATTAAATAAGCATTTACAATGACTGGCATTCATGAATCACATGGTGATCACCCATTCAAAGAAATGCATTGGAAATGTCAGACAATACTATAACTGAAAGTTACTTTATCATTGATAGTTTGCTTCTTTTATTACCCCCCTCTTTCTCTGTACCCCTCTTTCTCTGTACCCCTCTTTCTCTGTACCCCTCTTTCTCTGTACCCCTCTTTCTCTGTACCGCTCTTTCTTTGTACCCCTCTTTCTCTGTACTGCTCTTTCTTTGTACCCCTCTTTCTCTGGACCGCTCTTTCTTTGTACCCCTCTTTCTCTGTACCGCTCTTTCTTTGTACCCCTCTTTCTCTGTACTGCTCTTTCTTTGTACCCCTCTTTCTCTGTACCCCTCTTTCTCTGTACCCCTCTTTCTCTGTACCCCTCTTTCTCTGTACCGCTCTTTCTCTGTACCCCTCTTTCTCTGTACCCCTCTTTCTCTGTACCGCTCTTTCTCTGTACCCCTCTTTCTCTGTACCCCTCTTTCTCTGTACCCCTCTTTCTCTGTACCCCTCTTTCTCTGTACCCCTCTTTCTTTGTACCCCTCTTTCTCTGTACCGCTCTTTCTTTGTACCGCTCTTTCTTTGTACCCCTCTTTCTCTCTCTCTCTCTCTCCTTGATAGCATGAGCTAGAAGCATGATGACGATTCACTTCCTGAAGGCCAAATAAGAATAGTAAATGGTGAACACACATTAAGTTTGGCCTGTTTACAGTACAGCTGTCTGCTTAGATCAATGCACGCCATTTGTAATCCAGCGCAGAGGCTTAGCAATATTATCCCTAAAAATTCTAAATATGCTCTGAATGTCCTACATGTGCTTGCTTTCTTGTGATTAAAAAAGACTCTCCAGCATTTTAAGACACACGTGTTTTGAAGACATGCGTTATAGAATGGGTAACGTGTTAAATAGTAGTAATAATAATTGACCTATAGTTGCAATGTGACGCAAACATGTTGTTGTTCAGCATTTTACAATCTGTTCTCTTGAAAGCATATGCGTGCCTAAAGCGTGTGTAATGGGGTTTGACCAAACATGTTTCTATTGAATTCATTACTCCATTCATGTGATCTATCAGAAACACAGGCCTACTGTAGTAAGAACACAATCCTACATTTGAGGGCATTACATTGTGCGGTGTTACATTTCTTGCGTCACAGTCCAACTGTTGATTGATGGCTGATTCCCACCAGAAAACAGCCATACATTCCCCCTGTGTGGCCCGAAGACTACTTAGTTTCTCTGTGGATCTCAAATCCTCGTGTGGAATAATCTCGCCTGAATGCAGTTTAGTGACAACGGCACATCAATGGATTAGCAGGTTGCCACGGCAACACAGCCGGGTCACGCGCGTGTGTGTGTGTGTATATAGGTTTCAGATGCCTCTTTTCCTAGAGAGCCGTGGCCCCAGCCCCAGTGGGGAAATCTGCTCGGCATTAGGACCTGTGGCGTATATTGATGTGGCGCAGATTTTTCTAAGCCTTACCTTCCAGCCATAGTGTTGTCAAACTTAGCCTAGAATCCACAGTTCTCCGCCTCACATCTCTCAGACAGGAGGCCATATGGTTAGCTGTTTAGAAACATTCCATTGGGAGTCAGTGGGGGAATTATCACTGTTGAGGCTGTGGTTAGAGTGCAGCAGCGCCCTCTACTGGGGTTGAAATACTATGATTGCTCTCGGGAGATGAGCTCTTTTGATGTTTTACTGTACTGCCACACCACCCCATGGAACAGTGCTTGTGACATAAGTTTGTGTGAAATTACCGAAAGCCTACCCAAATAATGTCTTTGAGCTGGGTTATTCTACCATACAAACTAAAGTAAGCCAGTCATATTCAGGCCCATAGGCCAAGTTTAGAATGGGAGGTTTCTGGCTGTTTTATCCTGATAGTCCTCTAGCACGGAGAGGTCTATATAGTTCATATTTATCAGCACAATCCCATTTGTCATATTTTACCTTACCACAAAGAATTAAGTGAATGTCTAATTTCAGTCAAATGTCTCCTCTTCAAGGTGTGTGCTCTTGTTGTTGCACAGTTCACTGCAATATGGGTTTTTTGCTTATTTTTCCTCCTCCACAGCATAACCCTGATACCAATGGGAACCTTCGCAAACGGATGAACTATATGTCCCAGCAAGACATCCAGAAAGCTGAGTCATACAGCACAGCAGCTACAGGGGTAACCAGGAGACAACCCCAGTCTGGCCAATCGTCTTCATCCACTGGGTCGACTGGGGACACCATCATCCTACCCCACTCCAGCCCCGGCCCTGCCAGCCAACCGAACACCTCCTTCACCACCCTGTCCGTCAAGAACACGCCCCCAGCTCCACCCACCACCCCGACAGTACCAGCCAATCAGAGCCAGCCCACTGCTGACTCCTCCCTCCAGGACCTCCTAGGACCTAGACTGGAGCACATTCAACTGATGGGTAAAAATGAGCCCAAGCAGTCGCCGTGCTCCCAGCCGACCACCACTGGTATGGGCGGGACCAGTAAAATCGATAAGTACGCTCGCATCCTGTTCCCGGTGTCCTTCGGAGCCTTCAACATGGTCTACTGGGTGGTTTACTTGTCCAAAGACACTATGGAGGCCAAATTTCGAGGCCAAATCTAGTTTCTAGCTCCTCTAGGGGTGATCTTGGGAATGATTTTCTACACACTGTATAGTGACGGGATAACAACAATGAGTTCTCCTGAATCCTATCAGAGATCTGGAGAAACGAAAGATGACATGACAAGGAAACCAAACATGCTGGACAAGAGCCTTAAATAATTACACCTAGGAATACTAATCTCAGAACATCTGTTTGTTTCATTTTCTAGAGGGCTTCTGAGAATGCGCATGGTAACATAACCATTCCAAATATGCCTGAATCAAACAAATCACAACTAGGCCATACCCTGAGTGGCCATATCCAATATTCAATACAGTAATTGTTTGATTGATTGGTTAGTTTTAATGTTAGTAAGTATGGTCACTGACGCAAAATACAGTAATTACTGATCTTAGCAAAAACGGCTAATAGATCCCTCTAGTCTTAGCAGGCGTTGCTACAATGACAAAGGATTAGGAGTCACAATATCGCTGAGGGTGAGCCGGACACACTACAAGTCACAAGGTGTCAAGAAGAACAGAGATGCATTGACAAGCAGATTTGGGGTGCATTTTCTCCCTTACTGATAAACACCAGTTATGTTGTCATTTGTTCTGGTATCAGATGTAGATCCATTTTGTCCACTCAAATCTACCAAGCCTGTACAGCGAACCTCGACCAAGCTTTGTTAATAAGCGTAGAATGAGGTTACCATACATGCTGGCCTACTTTGCTCAGTACCCTACAAACAACATTTCCAGGGGATAAGGTTCCTCTAAGCCCTATTAGTTCAATATTCTGAGTACATTCCCTCCAACAACATTCTAGGGAGTCTTTGGTTGAATGTTCAACTATTAAATGATGTGTTTTTCTTTTACGTAGTCTGTTTCTGGAACAGTGTATTAATGTATTCATTAAACATGAAATAAGAATATTGATAACTCACAAAGGAATATATTGTAGGAATCTGGTGAAACCCTTTGTTTTGGGAACATTTCCTCTGAGTTCAGGGGTGTTAATTTCTTTGCATATGTGGGGGCCTGATTGAGGGTTTTCATGGGCCTTTCATGTACGGCACCTGTTATTGTCCATCATGAGGTCAGAGGAAGGGTCATTCCACATATCATAATTTGTTACATTGGTGTAGAATGCAACTATGAGACCATCAGAGACCACAAGTTATGCCGGTTAGGGACTTGAGAGATCGGGAGGAACGTGTATAGTGACTATGCAATTCTCTCTGGGCGTTTCCTAGTGCATTAGCCTTGAGTGCTGAGGGTCTTTAGGGTCCTATACAAACTTTGGATAGCTTTCCACTGATAAGGTACAAAGTTCCACATTTCTCATTCCTAAATGTGCCATGTCCATGGCATCTATGCAACCTCTCTTATAGTAAAAGTATACTGCTGTCTCCCTGAGGACAGCTCCGCTCTCGTTATCAGCTGAGGTGATGTCATCTGCAGAGGCATGGTTAGTGACTTTCCTAATGCCTGGTTTCCTGCTAATGGCTATTATCACCCAGACAGGTCTTACATAGTTGGCCCCTCAGTCACTGTTGACATAATAGTGCATTAAGTTCCTGCAGATGGGGCTCAAAACAGAGAGGCTGATAGACAGCTCAATATGTCTGCCACAGCCTCATGTCTCATTGATGCACTCGTGTGAAATTGATTCTGCACTCCCAACTACACACACACACAATCACACATCCACGTGCAACACACACACTCTTTAAGGAACTTGTTCGCAACCGGTGGAATGGTGTGTTTTGATGCATTTTGTGTGTTCTTTTCCCCAGCTGTCCCCAGTATTTTCTCTCAATAACACACCTTGCCTAGTGATTGATCAGGTGTCACGGGCAGTTCGCCTTGCTTGTTGAAATAATTTCAGGCTAGACTGCGGCCGGCTAATGAAAGTTGGGTCTTACCTAAAGAGCTCCTGGTTGCTGTGTGGGAGCAGCGAAACAAGTGTAGCGAGTCTAGTGTATATATGCAGAGAGCTCTTGCAGAGGATGTGGTTGACTGGTTACGTCTGATACAAAAGCATCCCCCTGGGTGTTCAGCCAGAGTACAGCAGAGGGGGAGGGAGGTCATTATGCAGGCCCAATAAAGGAACACATCGACATCACTTTTATTCGTACAGGCCCTCAGTGTGTTTGGTCTACGTCTTGAATATCTAAATGAGACTGCTAAGAAGAAGACCTGCGGATATGATGTGTTAACTCACCGCAAACCCAGGCCTAATCTGTCCACCGCTTAAGCCCAATGGTTGAATAAATGTGACCCCTAAAGATGTTCTCAGACATGGTCCTGAAGGTCAGTAGATCAATTGATGGAACATAAGCTAGTTATAAAAGCAATGTACTTTCAAGTCAATAATATGTGCGATTACTTTTCAGCGTAATTGTGTTTTACACAAAAGACTTGTGTGGTTTGTGTTATGTGGCAAGCATCATTTCAGCTTGGAAATCACATTAGGCTTCTTCCACCAATTTGAACATGTCTGTCATACTGGACTCCGATGCTGAGCTTTGTCTTTGCTTCCTGTTTTAGGGATGATTTCACAGACCTAGATCCGCCTATTCCGATCTACTGCCACTGGAAGAGAATCAGATTTGTAATTGACTTAGCAATGGAAGTCTTTGTCTCTGAGAATAACTGGAGATATTTTTTTTTTCATTGTACAAGCAGTTATGTGAGCAAATATCCATAAATGCTCCTTGGACTGCCTCCAGAACCAAGCCCAGGCGAGGAGTAAAACTGCGAGAGGGATTGGGATGGCATACACGTAGGTGGAATAAAAAAGGCATTGTTACTTCTTTCCAAGAGGTTAACCCTTACACAAAATGGTGAACTCCTCCTGACTGTACATACTCACAACAATAACCGAATGTCTTTGTACAAAATACTGACGTTGTGTGTTTTGTAGTCAAGAGAATATTTACCATTGCAATTGGCTATGCAAGACGAATATGTTAAAATTGTGACATAGTGCAGGTGCCCATTCTGGACCTTCTGAGAGGAAGTGACATCACTCTCAGCCAAATAAACAGAGTGCATAATGTGACATTGATGGGTCTGGTTTCTTGATCTTCTCTTTCTATAATGTTAAAGTAATTCATATGTTATGTGGTCAGTCATTAGGCTGTCATTTTCCCAGCCACATGTCTTCTTCCTATTTGGTAAAAAGGCTTACTGTGGTGCGCAAAAGAAAATCTGTGAATCTCTTGGTATAACTGTTTAATGGCATCCATATTAGTACAACTTCAGTCATGGTCCTCAAACGCCACCCCTTGCTCAGGTAAAAAACATCAACCATCCAGTTCAGTTCTCTCTGTTTTTGGACTTCCTAACCCTTATGGCTAAAATGTTAGTAACTGCATTGACAGCCCTGGCCTTAATTTAATAATATATTGCCTGTAAATAACATGAACAGTTTGTTGGTGCTCGACTTGAGAGGTAATTTCACAAAGCAATTAAAGCATAATTAAGAAAAATTACTTCATAGATGGTTGGCTGAGGGCTTGTCATTGACAAGTGCCAGGCAATTATCTGAGGGACTCTGACTCATGCTTGTTATAACCTGCTGCTGCTATCCCAATTTTACTCACACATCTCACTGGTTAGCATGTCACAGCAGTCAATGATGTGTAAGCAACTCGACAACAACCCCAAACGGGAGTGAAATGAGAACATTTCTCAATTAGCGGAGTATTGTGTCTGAGTACAGTCTTGGCATTTATTTTCTTGACCCAGAACAGTTTTGACTGGTCATGTAGTCCATTTATTTTTGGGGGGTTATGGTAAGACTGTTATACGTTTCATAACCAAGGGTTATATTTCATTTACTTGAAATTATTGGAATCCTACTTTGTTTCCTACCTTTGCCAATATCAACACACATCCTCCTCGCTCCTCCCCAGGGTACATAAAAAGGCATATCATTTAGGTCAGTACACTAGTCTGTCCTGCTTTAAATATGTTTAGTGTTATGCCCCCTGCTGACATGTAATGATGTTACACCACAAACTTAAAATAATGTGGGAGCGGTCATTATGAAGTCTTATCAAGATTTTATCCAGTCAGAATTTTCTTGGTAATATGTCTTGCTGTCTAACCTAAAAAAGGAGAATTGTGTATTGTTCTCTTAGAAAAATGTAAAGTTTCAGGTGAAATAGACAATAGAAACTCAGATGTATTTTGATAGTTTGTGACCCCTGAAGTGACTAGGGCAGGGGTCTCCAGTGGTGGAAAAAGTACCCAATTTTCATATTTAAGTAAAGGATACCTTTAAAAGAAAGTGACTCAAGTAAAAGTCACCCAGTAAAATACTACTAGAGTAAGTCAACACTGGGGCCCCACAAGGGTGCGTTCTGAGCCCTCTCCTGTACTCCCTGTTCACCTACGACTGCGTGGCCACGCACGCCTCCAACTCAATCATCAAGTTTGCGGACGACACAACAGTGGTAGGCTTGATTACCAACAACGACGAGACGGCCTACAGGGAGGAGGTGAGGGCCCTCGGAGTGTTGTGTCAGGAAAATAACCTCACACTCAACGTCAACAAAACTAAGGAGATGATTGTGGACTTCAGGAAACAGCAGAGGGAACACTCCCCTATCCACATTGATGGGACAGTAGTGGAGAGGGTAGTAAGTTTTAAGTTCCTCGGCGTACACATCACAGACAAACTGAATTGGTCCACCCACACAGACAGCATCGTGAAGAAGGCGCAGCAGCGCCTCTTCAACCTCAGGAGGCTGAAGAAATTCGGCTTGTCACCAAAAGCACTCACAAACTTCTACAGATGCACAATCGAGAGCATCCTGTCGGGCTGTATCACCGCCTGGTACGGCAACTGCTCCGCCCACAACCGTAAGGCTCTCCAGAGGGTGGTGAGGTCTGCACAACGCATCACCGGGGGCAAACTACCTGCCCTCCAGGACACCTACACCACCCAATGTCACAGGAAGGCCATAAAGATCATCAAGGACAAAAACCACCCGAGCCACTGCCTGTTCACCCCGCTATCATCCAGAAGGCGAGGTCAGTACAGGTGCATCAAAGCTGGGACCGAGAGACTGAAAATCAGCTTCTATCTCAAGGCCATCAGACTGTTAAACAGCCACCACTAACATTGAGTGGCTGCTGCCAACTCACTGACTCAACTCCAGCCACTTTAATAATGGGAATTGATGGGAAATGATGTAAAATATATAACTAGCCACTTTAAACAATCTTACCTAATATAATGTTTACATACCCTACATTATTAATCTCATATGTATATGTATATACTGTACTCTATATCATCTACTGCATCTTTATGTAATACATGTATCACTAGCCACTTTAACTATGCCACTTGGTTTACATACTCATCTCATATGTATATACTGCACTCAATACCATCTACTGTATCTTGCCTATGCCGCTCTGTACCATCACTCACTCATATATCTTTATGTACATATTCTTATCCCCTTACACTTGTGTCTATAAGGTAGTAGTTTTGGAATTGTTAGCTAGATTACTTGTTGGTTATTACTGCATTGTCGGAACTAGAAGCACAAGCATTTCGCTACACTTGCATTAACATCTGCTAACCATGTGTATGTGACAAATAAAATTTGATTTGATTTGATTTATTTAAATGTACTTAAGTATCAAAAGTAAAAGTATAAATCATTTAAAATTACTTGTATTAAGCAAACCAGATGATTTTCTAGTTTTTTTTTATTTTAACTGTCTAAACACAGCCCTTTTTTTTTACAGTTCAACACTCAGACACAATTTAACAAACAAAGCATTTGTGTTTAGTGATTCTGCCAGATCAGAAGCAGTAGGGACGACCAGTGATGTTCTCTTGATAAGTCAGTGAATTAGACAATTTTCCTGTCCTTCTAAGCATTCAAAATGTAACGAGTACTTTTGTGTGTCAGGGAAAATGTATGGAGTAAAAAGTACATTACTTTCTTTAGAAATGTAGTGGAGTAAAAGTAAAAAGTTGTCAAATAGTAAAGTAGATACCAAAAAAAAAACGTAAAGTACTACTTAAAGTATGGGGGTCTCACACCGGTAGATCGCAAGCTATAACAGTAGCTCGCAGCCCACCTATGAGTAGCTATCCAAGCAATTCTAAAAGGACATTAAAAAAAAATTGTGTTCCATCAAAAACTGTCAAACATAAAGCTCCCGGCTACTATCCAATCAAAGCCACATTGACATTATCCCATCCCTGGTTAGCCACTATTGACAATATTGGACAATAAGATATTAGGATTATTTGTCTCAATTGTGTGGCCATTGCAAACTCTGCTATGACATGCTGCAGCAGCAGGCTTAACAGCAGAAACATCACCAGACAGACACGTTTCATTCTTGCTTAATGAGTAATTAAAGGGAAATTACACTTACATCTAAATGGGGGGTTTTCACACCTCAAAAATGGTGTTCTGGTGTGATTTTAAGCGCTGACATGGGCTCAGAACATACATTTTTGTTGTTTCTCTATGAATAATTGAAAATAGAGTGAAAATCTAAAACCAGGAAAAATACAAAAGGCTATTTTATGGGGCCCCATTAGAGCTGTTTATTAACATTTACATTACATTTAAGTCATTTAGCAGACGCTCTTATCCAGAGCGACTTACAAATTGGTGCATTCACCTTATGACATCAACCATTATTTTGTCAGGTATATTGACAGAAAATACACATCTTATACACTAAGGACCCAGGGAAGAGTTGCAGGGTAGATGAGAAGAAAAGAATGGTCCTATTTCAAAGCTATATGAGTAGCTCGCGACATGTTTAATTGCTAGAAAAGGTTGGAGACCCATGGCTTAGGGAATATTCCTAGATTGATTCAAGGTCAAGAGAGGGCTAGGGAACCTGCGGTTCTTGGACACCTAACAAGTTCACACACATCCATACACTTTCCCTTGTTGTTCATATATTTAGGTTATTCTCAAACCTCTAAAAGTCCAATTTTGATGGTGATTTTTTAAAATGTTCATTCGATTGACTCGTAGGTGCGTCAATAGACTCCTCTTAAGGATCGGACCCGATTTTTCAATTATCGCCTAAAATGACATACCCAAATCTAACTGCCTGTAGCTCAGGACCTGAAGCAAGGATATGCATATTCTTGATAACATTTGAAAAGAAACACTTTGAAGTTTGGGGGGGTGGGTGGACACCGATCCCGTAGAGGTTAATTCACATGTGTATGATTCATCTGTGGAATTACATAAGACTGGAGGAGAGAAGAGTTAAATGATACAGAAGATGTTTCTGTATGGATTTATCGTTTCATGATTTCACCTGAAAATCCAAGTGGGGAGAAATATGAAAGTTTGGGAGTGTCATTTTCAGGCATGTGCCAAGCCTGTTCCCTAGTTGCGTCTATAAGTAATCAATGTTCTTTATTTTGTACCTCATCATTCCGTTTCATATCAGGGGAAGCATTTGGGGTTGCCATTACACTTGAGCAAACAACTCAAAAGCTACACCTCCATTATTTCTAATTATGTGCAAAACATGTTTCATCATTTAAACATCATTATTTCAGCGAGACCTATCCATGTAGGTGTGTAACCCGTTTTAATTAATGAAGGTATTTATTCCTCCTAGAGTGCATACTTAATTGGAGTGCAATAAGCAACACCTGCAACTGAGGAAAAGCTATACATTTGTGAAGCACGACTGAGTTCATGTTACCATCTCGGTCAGAGCACAGTAATCATATGCATTTATTAAATATTGCAAAATGTTTAACAGATTCATGAACAACACAATAACAAGGTACTGTAACTGCCAACATAAAGGACCCCCCCCCCAACATAATGCATCTTAATAGGGCGTTGGGCCAACACGAGCCAGAAACGCTTCAATACGCCTTGGCATACAGTAGATTCTACAAGTATCTGGAACTGTATTGGAGGGATGCCACACCATTCTTCCACATGAAATGACATAATTTGGGGTTTTGTTGATATTGGTGGAAAACGCTGTCTCAGGCGTCGCACCAGAATTTTTTTCAATTGGGTTGAGATCTGGTGACCAATATAGGGCATAGCATATGGCTTACATCGTTTGATTGCGCAACAAACTATTCAGTGCCCTGTGAATGGGGGCATAGCCATGGTAGCCAAAATAATGGCCTGCTCAGCATTTTTATACATGATCCTAAGTAATGATGGGTTTTTAATTGCTTAATTAACTCAGGAACCACACCTGTGTGGAATCACCTGCTTTCATTATACTTTATCACTCACCTGTATGTCAAATGGCATCATTGTATTTAACTTCTTTTTTTTTTACAGGGGCAAGAGTCCTACATATAACCTTTCTCATCAGAGAAGGTTTCTCTATGGAAGTATGGGTTCTTAAAGCGTTCTCTGTTGGGTGAACAGGTTCTACCTGGAAAGGGTTCTACAGGGACAAGCCATAGAATCCTTTATGAAAGGTAGAATGTTTTTCCAAGAGTGTGGACATCACTACTGCGGCATGATGAGTGGCTGGTGCAGTACAGTGGTGCTATTACACTTCTAAAGGATGGGGCAGTGGTCAATGGCAAAGACTTTATAAGAGCTATTTCTCTTCTTTATTTGACATATTTTAAGACCAATGTAGTCGGAAAAGGAGAAAATAGATGGTGAGAAATGAATGTATTACATCAGAGAACATCCTGTAACATTATGGTAATAATATAGCTAGCTACATAGTACATTGAATTAATAAGCCAATTTTGTAACAAATTGAGCAATTATACATAATTCATTGAACCCATTAGCCTTATAACCTCTCCATTTCTCTCATTGTTGTTCTCTCACACCCTCACTCCCTCTCACTCATACATAAACACACACATACACACATTCTCTCACTCCCACACACACACACACACACACACACACAGTCCTTGCTACCTGTAAAGATGTAACACGGTTTGTCTTTTCCTCCATGGAGCAGTGTGGTCTTTATCGGTGTCACAGACCCTCGACAGCCTCTTCATCTGTATTCTGCAAGGCTTGTTGCCGAGGCAACAAGGCATGAAACAGGTCTGGCAGTTCCAGCAACATGTGTGGGATCAGCTGACCAAAATGATGATAATGTACGGCTGATTTAAGTGTATAATTTATGTTCTCATAAATCACTGATTAATGTCAATTGCCTTTGTTATACATTTTCCTCATATTTCCAGCATGTATAGTTTAGATAAGATATTACAGTAATTGTATCTTGCCATTTTATAATAACGTAAATGCATGAATGCCCAATATCATTACGTAAGGAGAATATGTGTAATTCGTCTATTTTGAATGCACCATATCTTGGATGGTAACATTGCAATCTTCCCCTCACAGATGATATACCTATATTATGAGAAACAATTTAGATAATAACTATTAAGAGTAAAGATCATTTTATATAAAAATACAAAACAAACATGGGAAGTGATCTGTTGAGTTACAGTAATGTGTCTCCAGCAGAGGACGCTGTCATCACCGTCATCATCAATAGTCCCACAGTCTTTATTAGAGAATGGCATGGCCTCCTCTAGTTACCTCGGTTACCCCATTGGATCACAGCAGAAATGTGACCTTTTTCAAGTACTTTTTTTTTTAGTTGTCTGCTTGTTTTGGTTAATTACAAAACTCAATTTAAGAAAATTGCCTGCTCCCAAGTGCTCAATTTTCAACATTGCCTGCTCCCAAGTGCTCAATTTTCAACATTGCCTGCTCCCAAGTGCTCAATTTTCAACATTGCCTGCTCCCAAGTGCTCAATTTTCAACATTTCCTGCTCCCAAGTGCTCAATTTCCAACATTGCCTGCTCCCAAGTGTTCACACTACTTAGAAAAACGTAATATTGTATGGCTACCCGTATGACCCTTTTCATGAAGGCGCTAGAAGCCACCTGAGAGAATGAGTGCTAGCCATTAAGCTAGGCAAGACCAACAACACAAACTATACAGCTACAAGTACTTAGTGGAGTTACAAACAGACTATACTAAACGAATTAAAAGTCCTGTGATGAAATGTTTTCCACACACACAGCTACGTGTAGCCTTCTTGAACACTGAGTCCCAACAATTCCCACTCTCCCACATCGTATAGCCAAAAGCCACAGGGCTCTTCTCGCAGGCTCTATTTCCCTACATGGGTGCATTGTGAACCTTAGGTTGGAATGTTTGACCTAGTTACATGCAGTTTGAACAATACAGCAGCTTTTTGGCATGCTTTCTTGTTTCTGTGTAACTAAAAATATATTACGAAGTTGTCTCTTTTACAATGGGAAAGAATGTTTGTTTTCCCTAATTTGTGTGTGTGTGTGTGTGTGTGTGTGTGTGTGTGTGTGTGTGTGTGTGTGTGTGTGTGTGTGTGTGTGTGTGTGTGTGTGTGTGTGTGTGGTATTCTTCTTCTATGACATAAATAAAAAAAGAGCTGTACTAACTTCTAATAGATCCTCCCCATCCCCAAAATCCCCATCCAATCTCATTGACCCCCCCCATCTTTCCCTCCCTTTAAAATACTTACAACAATATAACAGCACATCCTCCACCGTTTCATTGACCATACACTCCAGACACAAACCATTCACATGCTTGCCAACCAGACGTAATGACGAGTTTGAATCTTGATCCAACAACCTTTATTTGGAGGGCTCAGAGTCCCATCTTTTCTTCCACACATCTATCAAAATGGCTTTGATCTTACATTTTGCCTCACCTCTACCCAGTGGAACATTAATATCAATCATATCTAATTTCAAAGCTCTTTTGGCTAACTGGTCTACAATTTCATTCCCTTCCACACCCGAATGTGCTGGGACCAGTGGTGGAAATAGTACTCAATTGTCATACTTTAGTAAAAGTAAAGATACCTTAATAGAAAATGACTCAGGTAAAAGTGAAATGTCACCCAGTAAAATACTACTTGAGTAAAAGTCTAAAAGTGTTTGGTTATAAATATACTTAAGTATCAAAGTAAATGGTATTGCTAAAATGTACTAAAAGTATAAATCATTTCAAATTCTTTATATTAAACAAACTAGATGGCACAATATTATTTTTATTGGTCGGATAGCCAGGAGCACACTCCAACACCATAATTTACAAACAAAGCATTTGTGTTTAATAATCTTACAGATCAGAGACAGTAGGGATGTCCAGGGATGTTTTCTAGATAAGTGTGTGAATTGGAAAATTTTCCTGTCAAAATGTAACAAGTACTTTTGGGTGTCATGGAAAATGTATGGAGTAAAAAAGTACAGTATTTTCTTTAGGAATGTAGTGAAGTAAGTTGGCAAAAATATGAATAGTGAAGTACAGATACCCCAAAAAACTACTTAAGTAAAACTACTTTAAAGTACTACTTAAGTACCACTGGCTGGGACCCAACAGTTTTTCAATTATACATAATATACATAATAACATTAATACGTAGGTCACTCCTATTAGATTTACCAGATGATAAACTATTCAATACAGACGGAAAATCTGAGCATACTATAATTCTAACAGGTTGTACGTCCTCCACCCACTTGAGGGCAATTACTATCGCCAACAGTTCAACTGAGAATACTGACAGTTCATCTGTTAGTTATCTACATATATGCACATCCTTGGATCCATCTGTGAAAAACTTGTCCACCATTTTTCCTATATCGCTGATTTCTAACCAATCTTTCCTTCTCTCAACCAAGGTTTGATCAACAAAAGGATCTGGGAGCAATCATGGAGGAACATCCCCTATCACCACAGAAGGGCCCACCCCCAACTCTCTCAAACCCCTCTCATCAGCAAGCTTTACAATTGTCCAACCAAAACCCCCACCCCCACTAGTATATTCCCAACAGTCATCTAGAACAGTAGCAGTGGGATGCTCAATCTCACAGCCTTTCAACCTAACGCAATAAGTGAATGAAATGTTTTTACGCCGTATATTCAAAGGCATCTCCCCTGCCTCCACTAGTAAGGCATATACAGATGTTTATTTAAATGCACCAATACATATACTTAAAGCTATATACTGTATTCTATCCAGCCTCTGAAGCCAAGTTTTGGCTGCTGTTCCATAAACTATACACCCATAATCAATTGTAGTCCTGATCAGAGCTCTATAAATATCCATCAACGATTGTACGTCAGCACCCCATTCATAACCAGAGACCGCGTGCATAAGATTAACCACCACCTTTCACCTTGTTTCAACATTTATGACATGATATTTCCATGTAGATCACTCATTGAACCATAGACCCAAACATTTATACTTAGAAACCCTCCCCATTGTCTGCCCATACAGAAACAACTGTATGTTATCAGCAACTTTCCTCTTCTTCTACTGATAATTTAAAACCCCAGTCAATCGACCATGTTTGAACATCCATTATAGCTTCTTGAATAGATTTGATCACAAGAGACTTTCCTTTTCATTCTTCCAAATAGCTCCATCATCAGCATATAGGGATGGCCCAACACCCCTGCCTACATTAAAAAACAATCATTAATCATAATGTTGAACAAAATTGGACTGATAGCGCTGCCTTGAGGAATACCATTGTCAACTTCATAGCCATCAGATAAAATTGATGCTATTTTAACACTAAAAGAGTGATTAAATAAGAAGGCCAAAACCCAGTTATATAATCTCCCACCAATACCAAGTCATTCCATTAATTGTAGTAGTATGCCTTCTCTCCACATAGTGTCATAAGCCTTTTCAATGTCAAAAAAGACAGCCATTACTTCTTTCAAGACCAGAGTTTTTTAAACTTCATTGCTCACCTTTACCAATTCATACAAAGTATATCTACCTTTACAGAATCCACGTTGAAAATGACTCAATAAACCTCTTTGTTCCAGGAAATATGACAATCATCTTTTCCATTAGTTTACACAAGTTAGAGGGCAGTGCTTTTGGTCTAAAACTATCAGGACATGAAGGCTCCTTACCAGGCTTTACAAAAGGTAATATTACTGCATGTTTCCAACCAGAAAATAGAACCCTCTCACTCCAAATCTTGTTAAATAATCCCAGGAGAACATGTATGACCTCCACAGGTAGATGCTTAACCATTACATGGCACAATCTGGGGCTGTATATCCACAGCCTATTAACACATCTCATCTATGCTAAAAACTGCATCCAAAGAAGAGTCAACTGTATTCATTTTCTTATACATATTAAAATTATCATTTAAAATCTCACACCTGTGTTGCTTATATACTTCATCCAAAGTAACCCCACTATGTACCCTAGCAAGTGTCTTCCCCAACAAGTCAGCTTTTCCTTCATCAGTTAGACATTTTTTGACCCTTAACCAAAACTGGAATTCGAGTTGACTTGCTTCTTCCAGTCATCTTTTTCAACATAGACCATACACCTCCCCAACTCAGTACCCCTGCCTATTGTAGAGCAGAACTGTCTCAATGTATTTATCTTGACAGACGTAATGACCCTACGTACTAAAGCCCTCTTCCTTTGGAAATCAAGTAGATTCTTAGGAGTCATATACCTACACAACACTCTGTAAGCCCTATTTCTTTCTCTAATAGGCACAATGATCTATTCAGTCCACCAAGGAACCACCTTCCTTTTCTCACCCACTTCACTCAATGGTACACATACATTCGCAGCACTCAAAATCAGAGAGGTCGCAGAGACCGCACATACTGTACATCAACCGGCCTCTCTAAAGACAACTGTCCAACAGACTATAAGCAATGATCACCAAACTTTTCCAAGTCTGCTTCATGAAAGTGCCATCTTCATGAATGGTACTCTATCTGGAATAGTAGCATCACAATTCATGGTATACCAAATTGGGAAATGATCACTTCCAACAGTAGAATCATTCATTATATTCCATTCACACATACAGTTGAAGTCGGAAGTTTTTGATTTTGTGATGAAAGTGGGGTATGGATTTCTACGGTTAAAGGTTTTAATTCAGTTATTGTAATATCATAGTTTAACACAGTACTATTACTACACAAATGAACATGTGCTGTAATACAACCTAATCTTGGAACCCAGAAGCAAATCTCCCGTTTGCTGGCCATTTTAACAGTCCATCAAACTATGTAGCTGTAACCAACAGGGAGAATAAGGAGAGGACAGATAGAATGGTGAAAGTAGCGGCATCAAGGAGAAAGCGCGGCAAACTATTCAGCAGATGGGAGGGGAGAAAGGGCAGAGGGTAAGGAAGGGAGAGAGTGTGTATTGTGTGGTGCAATCTAGATAGCAGTAAAGCGCGGCAAACTATTCAGCAGATGGGAGGGGAGAAAGGGCAGAGGGTAAGGAAGGGAGAGAGTGTGTATTGTGTGGTGCAATCTAGATAGCAGTATGGATGGACACATAGATTGAACATAGATTATCTCATTTGCATGTGCTTGTTGACATTAAATGTAGTGACAGGGATGTCACCATGTATTTATATGGAAGTTATTTTGCCCCCAACGCCTATGTTGAATTGTGAGATTTGGCTAAGTACAATCTTAGAAAAAAAGTGTTCCAAAAGTGTTCTGGGAGAACCTTTTTTGGTTTCAGGCAGAACCCTTTTTGGTTCAAGGTAGAACCCTCTGTGGAAAGGGTTCTCCTATTGGGACAGCCCAAGAACCCTTTTTAGTTCTAGATAGCATCTTTTTTTCTATGAGTGTATTGATTCATTGATTGAGAGGTGGTGTGTTTATTCCTTACCCTTTACAGCAAGCATGTCTTTCCCTGTTGAAACAATACGTATTTGGGGGGGATGTCTCTCGGCTAAGGAGTTATGACTAATTGAATCTGTCTGTAAACTTGTCAAGGGAACCATGTTTACGTTGTTCATCATTCGTATTCCTTCCTCGCCATTCAAATTATTTCATGCGCCCACTCACTAGCCACCTACATATCACTTTGCCACCATGGCCATTGCTCTCGATTTGAATGTAGTTTTAAATAAGAAACTGGAGACATAATCGATGTATCCAATAGTATTATAGATCATATAGACTGAATGAGGCAATTCATGCATTTCAAGAAATAAATGAATAATTTACATGTGCAAATATGTGTAGTTCAGATGGAGGTGGTTCCCAAGCACATTGATTTTCCCCCTTCTTCTTCTTTGAAGTAACAACATTCCTCTTTACTCTGAAATATGGATCTGGTATGTGGAAAATTCAATTAGAATAGGATCAAAATTCCACCTCCTTGAGATTGTCATGTTTTTTTGTTTTTTTTTCAGAAACAAGGTCTTTCTCCTCCTAAGTCGTTTTCTCTCAGGGTCGGTAACAGCTCATCTCATAGTGTATCGTTTAGCACATTTTTTTTCTTAAGAGAAATACAGATTTAATCAAATGCCACGCAGTATACGCAACACCCTTGTGTTATTACATATGTATTATGCTATTATTGTTGTGTAGTTACTGGGTTAAACAAGAATATAACAAGAACATTTATTTTAAATGCATAAGCAAATATTGGTCAACCTTAAATGCGAACTAATTAAAGGCTTTGAATTAATTGGAAAAGTGTTACATCTGTTTAAAACCTTAGTTAGTAATCAATCTTTAGTGTGTGTGTGTGTGTGTGTGTGTGTGTGTGTGTGTGTGTGTGTGTGTGTGTGTGTGTGTGTGTGTGTGTGTGTGTGTGTGTGTGTGTGTGTGGCGAAAGAGGGGGGAGGGAGCGAGAGAGTCGCGGAGCGTGTGTGCCTTTCCCCTGTCACGAGGTAAACTCAATTGGAAGCAGAATTGGAAAATATGACATGCTGAACAAGACCCAGTGACATCAAGGACTATGCATTTATCCGCTATTAAATTATTAAGATAATGCATGATTTGCCATAACTGTGATATATTGGTGCTTTGAATTTATAGTAAGTATCACTCGTTATTTTCGCGCGGCGTGCTCATTCCATCTTGAGAGACCGCACATCGTAGTGGTTCCATTGGGTTCAACTTTAACATTTGGCTCAATTTCTGTACGAATAATTACTTGCAATTAGGCTACGTCCTGCATTCCAGGTGAGTCTCCTCGCTGATGAAAAGTCGTTTTGTGAGAGTTCCTGTCTGTGTCTCCGCTGATCTCATACATTGTAAGTAGCCTAGCCTAGATATGATGCAGAGTTTATCTCAGTGGGGATACCCCTAAAACATTTCTGCACGCGAGCAAGGGATTTTAGAAAGGTGGTTGTGAAGGAGAC
The DNA here is from genome assembly GCF_034236695.1 of Oncorhynchus nerka. Taxonomy (NCBI): domain Eukaryota; kingdom Metazoa; phylum Chordata; class Actinopteri; order Salmoniformes; family Salmonidae; genus Oncorhynchus; species Oncorhynchus nerka. Next base: position 59,978,422 of record NC_088401.1, read on the forward strand.
GCTCTTTTGAACAACGCTAAATGTTTAGTGTTAGACAGTGGAAATGATTATTCAACAGAGGCATGTTAGGCCTATGTGTCAATTAATTCTAATTGCAGTCTCCCTAGTTAACATGGTGTAAATGTTCAATGTAAAAAAACAAATTATACGCGCATTCAAATGAATTATTTCCAGTAATACTGTATCTAGGTATTTATTCTCTGTGTTTATTGTGTGTAGAAATAGGCCTACACCAAGAACAAGATACGCAAAATAAACAGCTGATCCATTATGGCAACATTATGTATTGTCTTCCCTGGTGTGTAGGTGTACATGCAGCTATGAGGAATAGAGGCTACATGTTTCAATGTCTACTCATCTGCCTCACACTGACGCTCCTCTTGCAAACGAAGTAAGTCCTTGAAAAATATTTTTTTGATCAATTATGTTTTGTCACATTACACAGGAAGACTGAAAGTATACCACTATATCTGGGTTTTGGAATTGAATTCCTTTCGTTTTGTACACTACAATAACCGAATGTAGGGCTACTATGTTTTAGTAGCCTAACCTATGAATAGCCTATGTATTTAGCATGGTGAACATCAATCAGGCTTTTGTCGACGTGGGGGGCTTTGAGATTAATGAAGTGGGTGATTTTCTGATTATGTTCCTGTGGGTGGCGATAAAGTACAGTCGCTACTCTCAGTCTGAAAAAGCAGCGCTCGCTTCAGATGCCATTGAGCGTGAGTCACTAATATGTAAATAGCACTTGATTTCAATGCTCAAGGAATGACATTCCATGAGATCACACAGTTCTCTCAATTGTACCTATGTAACTACTATAGGAATGCATATGTTTGTGTTCGGGACACTTTGTAAAGTGGGACCTTTGTACTGTATGGCCAACATACAGTATATGTAGTGTATAGCCTATACTGTGTCTATAGCCTCAGTTTATAACACAGCTTATTTTAGTAAGGTAGTGTAATTCTCAAATTGACGAGGAAGTCTCATGGTTCCAGCATTTTTGGCACATTGCACTTAGGGTCACTGTATCAAGAGCCCTCATGAATATAGCTTGTAGACTGATATTAGTATACATTCAATCAAGGAACCAATATATCAGTCAATGGATTAACCAAGTAATTATCCACATCAATCACATGTAATGAGAGCACATTTAATGAATTTATGCCTCTTCCGATTATTGGATTCATGAATATACAGCTCTGATGACATTTGCATATTCAATTGTGTTTTTGCTCCCAGATCAGATGGGACACAAATGTTCAGCTCATAACTGGGTCATCTGGGAGGGTGCTTGGGAAAGGGGGAGTGTGTTCTTTTACCTTTTGACTTGATCTCCTCTTTCATTCCCCCCGGAATAACTATGCAAAATCCTCATCAATCTGACTTGTCTGTCTCCCAGGCCAGTGATTGCTGATCCTACAACAGATGCCTTCAAGAACAATATCACTCTCTTCACACGGATCCTTGACAGACTTCTAGATGGCTATGATAATCGTCTTCGACCCGGCCTTGGGGGTAGGGAATATCTCTTGGCTTCATTAACTATGACAAAACAAGCTCAGGGCCTGTATTCATAAAGGGTCTCAGAGTAGGAGTGCTGATCTATGATAAGTTTATCATTTTAGATCATAATTCATAACATTACATGGACAGGGGGAGACCTGATCCTAGACCGGCACTCCTACTCTGAAACACTATGAATACGGTTCCAGTTTGTGAACAAACATTTTAGAAAGACATGGCATAAATTCACATCACAGATTGTGATGACTTTAACTTTCTTGGCTTCATTTGATTCATTTTCCTGCCAGGTTTAGTGGCAGTATTCCTCACAATATTTCCGTCAGCATGCAGAAGAAATAGTGCCAGCAATGCGTCTACTTGTCTTGTAATGTGTGAAATAGTGTGATCATAAATCATGTAGAGTGTAGCTGTGTGCCCAGCATACATTTGTGTGGAGAAGCAAAATGCAGTTCAGACAATGTTTCCCCCATGACAACAAAGTGATTGTCATAAAAATAAGCTAATATTTTCTCATTCCATTTAATGGTGCTGCGCAGGAACATATTGGTCATCAGTGGGCTTGTTATCCCAAATCCTCAGTACAAATCTGTGTCCTAAATGGTATCCTTTTCTCTACACAATGCCCTACTTTTGACCCAAGCCCTATAGGCCCTAGTCATAAGTAGAGCACTATAAAGGGAAGATTACTATTTGATTACCCTCCTGCCTGTTTGCTGAAAGTAGTGTTGTCTAGGCAGCAGGAGGCGTTTCAACGTTTCCCCAGAGGAAACAGCATCGACACTCAGCTGCCCTTCACCACCATACATAGAATAGTCTCCCCTTAACAATTTATTAGGAAACTGCCCTGTCCTGTTACAGCTGCTTCCAATCCACACGATCAAGGTGTTGTTTGGCGTCTTTTCAGATGGGCTATTTGCTGCACTAGCCCATTGGCCACCTGGGAATACCCGCTCTGTGTGGTGGCATGATGGTCTAGTTAGGGATCTACACTAGACACAAATATATGCTTTATAAAGGACAGATCAGTGCAGTCAACTGCTTTCAATCTGTGATTACGATTATGCCTGGAAATAGAAGAATTGAATGGCCGTTGATTTAACAGTATATCAGCTCCATATTGTTTTGTCAGTTCTGTTCTCCTATGTGAAAGGGGGTAATCACCTGCCCATCCTTGTTGCTCTAGTATGTCTTAACCCTTGTTGCTTTCGGTCCTCCTCCTCAGTAAACGTTGACCTGTGTACTTTGACATTGGACCCCGGCCCAGCACACAGCTACTGTATCACCAATATCAGACATCATAATTAGGCTAGTGTCAACTGAGATACTAGTAGCCTGATACATGCTACTGTCAACAGAGATACAGTACTAGTAACCTGATACCATGCTAGTGTCAACAGTGAGGACTTGTAATTTCATCGTGAGACCAGCTGAGACCAGCGGAGCAAAAAACTCATAATTATCAGCTTCCATCCAGTCAGTGCATTAAACCACTTCACCAGGCCAAATGTATACAGTCCTTTATTGAAAAATGTATATCTTAACAGCCTTTATATCTATTAGAGCCATGTTTGCGCTGAGGCGAACTACAGGCCTTCAGTGTGTGACAGGTTCGTGATTCTGAAAGGACAGCAACCGTAATACCAGTTTGTAGGAGGGTGCACTTTTTCTCAAACACAAAGGGCCAGTGGTGTAGTGGAGGGTAAAAGCAGGCATAAACTGTATACCCAAATTTTTTTCAGTGGGCATTTTTATACTCGCTTCTTAATACCTATTGATGGTTATCAAAGTAGTGTAGTGGAGCGTTCTGTCTCCTAGAGATGAACGTACTTTGGTGCGAAAAGTGCAATCAATCCCAGAACAACAGCAAAGGACCTTGTGAAGATGCTGGAGGAAACAGGTACAAAAGTATTTATATCCACAGTAAAACGAGTCCTATATCGACATAACCTGAAAAGTCGCTCAGCAAGGAAGAAGCCACTGCTCCAAAACCACCATTAAAAAAAAGCCAGGCTACAGTTTGCAACTGCAAATGGGGAAAAAGATCGTACTTTTTGGAGAAATGTCCTCTGGTCTGATGAAACAAAAATAGAACTGTTTGGCCATAATGACCATCGTTATGTTTGGAGGAAAAAGGGGGAGTCTTGCAAGCTGAAGAATACCATCCCAACTGTGAAGCACGGGGGTGACAGCATCATGTTGTGGGGGTGCTTTGCTGCAGGAGGGACTGGTGCAAATCACAAAATAGATGGCATCATGTGGATATATTGAAGCAACATCTCAAGACATCAGTCAGGAAGTTAAAGCTTGGTCACAAATGGGTCTTCCAAATGGACAATGACCCCAAGCATACTTCCAAAGTTGTGGCAAAATGGCTTAAGGACAACAAAGTCAAGGTATTGGAGTGGCCATCACAAACCCCTGACCTCAATTTGTGGGCAGAACTGAAAAAGCGTGTGCGTGAAAAGACGCCTACAAACCTGACTCAGTTACTCAGGAGGAATGAGTCAAAATTCACCCAACTTATTGTGGGAAGTTTGTGGAAGGCTACCCTAAACCTTTGACCCAAGTTAACCAATTTAAAGGCAATCCTGCCAAATACTAATTGAGTGTATGTAAACTTCTGACCCACTGGGAATGTGATGAAATAAATCATCCTCTCTACTATTATTCTGACATTTCACATTCTTAAAATGAAGTGGTGATCCTAACTGACCTAAAACAGGGAATTTTTACTTGGATTAAATGTCAGGAATTGTGAAAAACTGAGTTTAAATGTATTTGGCTAAGGTGTATGTAAACTTCCGACTTCAACTGTATCAATTATGTCGTGCGATAGAGAAATCATGGCCAAAGTAGCCTATACAATCGCAAAGCACGTGAAATATATTTACATGCACACAGCCTAGTTTCAACGGAATATAATCTGCAGGCAGCAAGAGCGTGCAGCTCTCAACTGGTTTTGTTATGGAGCAGCTCACAGAATGACATCGGTAGCCGGTAGGGTAGGAAAGACATTTAAATTTATGAGATCTACCAGTAACTGCTAACTAAGGCAACAATGGGTATGCAAATCAGGCATTGAAAAAGTTTAGTCCGAAGTGTTGGTTAGTAGGCTATTTATGATGCGCAATTGTCATAATTTGCTTTTTACATCAGGGGCATAGACATCGATGGGCCTGGGTGGAAAAGAGGCCCACCCACTGGGGAGCCAGGCCCTGATAGGCCCAACCAATTAGATTGACGTGGTTTAAGCATTGTTGTGGACTTAGACCATCACATTTTTGTATTTTTTTCTATTAAAAGAAGTTGATTTTGAGAGTGAAAATCAGACAAATCTATAGCAAAACTCATTAAAAAACATAGGAAAATATAGGATTTTTAACACTAGGCAGGCCTTTTGGGAACTTATGGGCAAAATTAGAGTTTAACCACTTTTCCTGGCACCACTACACCACTGTGTAGGACCAATGGAAAGACAGCAGTCACACACAGCATGATGTTAAAGATAAGCAGTCCTTAAACTTGGACATAATAAGCCAGTAGGTCCCAATCATAATAATACAAAAACACAACCATTAAGCATATCCCAACTGACATTTACAACTATTACTTAATTTCAAAAAACATTTCACATTTAGCACACAAAGTAACCGGTGACCTAGTTTAAAGTGGAACTGACAGCGTTTTAACTACTTTGCAGATATGAAACAAACAGACAATCATAATATAATTTAAAAAATATACAATTCCCAGTTTATGCTACAAAACCAAGTTTAAAAGCGGTTTTAAAAATAGGTTCTAGGTTCTCAGTGATACATAACATACACTAAGGCATTGTTGGCAGAATAGATGGATGCAGTTCAATGAATGATTAATATAATTCACCAATACATTTCTGGGTAGTCCAGAAAATATTGCTATCAGGTTGTAAATCACAGGTGGCCTGGTACATTGTTTGCTGCGTCCATTCAGGATGCACTTGTTCAGATTCAATGACTCAATATTTTGGGCAAAAACGGACAGATGTAACTAAGGCTGGGAATGGCAATACAATCAAACTAGCAAGGGCGATGGTCACAAGTCAGACATAACGTGGCTAATAGGTTAGCGTATCTATTTATGTAGCAAGCTAAAAACACAGAGCCTAACTTTAGCTAGCTAGCTGCTATGAGGATGTCATGCCATTGGAGTAGTGGGTGAGTGACTGGCTTTTTCCCCTTGTAATATTCATATGTGTAAACATACTGAATTACAGAACTGACTGTTACAGAACCGGCTATCAAGCTCACAGAAGAGTCATCTAAACTCACAACATTCAACACACCGTTTGGACGCTACAGGTTCCGTCGCCTGCTTTTTGGGATTATCTCAGCCCAAGACGAGTTTCAGCGAAAGATCGACGAAGTGTACGAAGGCCTCAACGGAGTTGTGGCCATTGTGGATGACATCCTTGTCTATGGTCGAACCAAAGAGGAGCACGAACGAAACCTCCGCGCGATGCTGCAAAGGTCCCGCGAGAGAGGAGTCCGGCTCAACCCTGAGAAGAGCACAGTCGGAGCTACAGAAGTCAGCTACTTCGGACATCTTCTCACAGCGACTGGAATCAAGACAGATCCACAGAAGATCTCAGCCATAAAAGAAATAGAGCCACCAAAGAACCGCACAGAGCTGGAAACAGTGCTTGGCATGGTCAACTACTTAGCCAAGTTCACACCCAGCCTCTCAAATGCTAATGCACCCCTGCGTCAACTGCTAAAGCAGCCCAGTGAGTTTCTCTGGGACAAGCAACACGGCATTGCTTTCCAGAATGTGAAAGACTTGATCACGAGAGAACTAGGACCAATCCTTCCCTACTATGACCCCGACAAAGAGCTCAGACTCCAAGTGGACGCGTCGAAGTATGGACTAGGTGCAGTGCTACTGCAAGAAGGAAAGCCCATCGGCTATGCTTCCAAATCTCTCACAGACTGTGAAATAAACTACGCTCAAATCGAAAAGGAGCTCTACGCCATTCTGTTTGGATGTAAACGTTTCCATCAGTACATATATGGACAACAAGTCATTGTGGAATCCGACCACAAGCCCCTTGAGTCAATTATGAGGAAACCACTAGCTGCAGCCCCACCAAGGCTACAGAGAATGATCCTTCAACTACCAAAATACGACTTCACAATCACTCACCGTCCAGGCAAAGACATCCCTGTCGCAGACACACTCTTCAGGAAGTTTCTTACCTATAAGGATAGCAGCCTCAGTGAAGGCATGGACTCGCAAGTGCACACTGTGTACAGCAACTTACCAGTTAGTGACACAAAACTGAAGGATATCCAAGCAGAACCAGAAAAGCACTCACAACTCACACTGCTGAGGAAAGTCATACAGGATGGATAGCCTGAGGAGAGGAGAAAATGCCCTCAGAGCGTCTCAGAATTCTGGAACCATCGTGATGAACTATCACAGATCAACGGAATAATTTTCAAAGGAGAGAAAATCATTATTCCTACCAGTCTCAGAGAAGAGATTTTGACAAAGATCCATGCTGGACACATGGACATGGAAAAGTGCAAACAGAGAGCACGGGACATTTTGTTTTGGCCCGGAATGTGCAAACAAATAGAGGACATTGTTGGTAAATGCGCCATCTGTCTTGAACGATGCCCCTCAAACACCAAAGAGCCAATGTTACCTCACTGTATCCCAGACCGACCTTGGCAGGTCGTGGCATCCGATCTGTTCACCTGGAACAACGAGGACTACATCGTAACAGTGGACTACTACAGCAGATACTTCGAACTCGACAAGCTTCACAGCACCACATCTGCAGCTGTGATACATAAGCTGAAAGCAGCCTTTGCCAGGCATGGCATTGTAGAGACTTGAAAATCTGACAATGGGCCCTGTTACAAATCAAATGAGTTTGAATCCTTCACAAAAGCATGGGAGTTCACACATGTCACCACAAGCCCGCATTACCCTCAAAGTAATGGCCTTGCTGAAAAATCTGTGCAGATTGCTAAACCACTCATGGATAAAGCAAAAGCAGACAAGAGAGACCCCTACCTCAGTCTCCTTGAATACGGAAACACTCCAGTTGACAACATCAAATCACCAGCCCAGCTGTTGATGAGCCACAGCCTTCGCTCAATACTTCCCACCACCAACCAGCAGCTGCAACCTGAGGTCGTCAGCTACAAGGAAATGCATAAAAAAGGTGCACAGAGACAACAACAACAAAAGCGATACTACGACAGGTCAGCTAGACCACTGCCACCACTGATCGACGGAGAGTCAGTTAGAATCCAGGAGCATGGCCTCTGGAAGCCAGCAGTTGTCATTCAGCCAGCTGACACTGAACGTTCATATCACGTCCGCACCGCAGAAGGAGCGGTGTACCGCCGCAATCGTCGTCACCTACTGAACACAAAAGAACAAGAACAACACACTGATGAGATGAACTGTTCCCCTGAAGGAGAATGTGATGGACTAAACACACACACAGCACAACATACACCATACTTACCTGCAACACCACAAGAACTGTTGACTGACACAGAAGCATGCTCAGCATCATATCGCACAAGGTCAGGATGAGAGGTCAAGCGGACTGTAAACTTGTTATTGAAAGTTCACTTGAAATGCTTTGGTATTGTATTTGTTTGAAATGTTAAGATGTTATTTCTACAGTGAAAGCTGAGTTGCTGAGAATCCCTTGTTTGAAAAGTAACAGTATGTTGGATCATTGTTTCAGAGTCTATGTTGATTCAGTTTGTGTGGTATGGAATATAAATGGTTACTTACCTTGAGTTCAAACTACAGAGCATGTATTCAAAAGAAACCCTTAGAATATGTAAACATTTTTCTTTTGTTTTAAAAGAAGGGGGATGTAATATTCATGTGTAAACCTACTGAATTGTAATTGGATGCATTTTACCGCCATATCATACTGTGCTATGATTGGTTAAGACCACCCAAATGGTTAGGTCATGGTCAGAATGATCCTGGTTGGCGATATGTGAACATGCCAGTTATAGCTAGCTAATAAAGTGCTACGTTAAGAATGATCCTGTAGCACTGCATTTCATTATTTTGTACAACGTGTGCAAAACAAGACACCCCTCATATCGTTTTTTGGTGGCTATACACAGCTAGTGATGCAGGTGTCATTTGGGTAGCTAACAAACACTTGAATGACTGTTTTCATATCATATCTCTTGTGTTTGCAAATTGACTCTGGCTATCTAACGTTACTCTGATTTCAGAGCACTCTCGTCTCAGTGTGCCAGAGCGCAGAACAACTGATGAATTTACGAACTCGCAACACCTGCAAAAAAAGTCATAGTTAGTCAAGTACACTCTAGATGACATGTAAACAGCCTAACCAGCTTTGCTACGCCAAGTAGAATGGTCAGAGTGAGGTGTTTTCTCATTTGGGTCTGGAAGTAGCAAGCCAGCAAGCTAGCTAACTTTAGCCAGTTAGTTAGGGTGCTTGGTTTGGACAAGCATGCATTGGCAGGCAAGCTGCAGAAGGACAAGGGGGCTACAATTCCCCATAGTCTATCAGTGCAATGTTGACGGCCAACTAGTTGAAAAAGTTTGAGGGTTTATCTAATGTTCCTTCGTTCGATTAGTTGTTGTTGATATACCTAACTGAGGGAGAGAGAGCCTACGTCTTCATAATTGTTTGATCAATAGAACTGTAAAGTTCCCAAATGTAAGAAGACTCCCGTGGTGTTTACACATTCGCAGAAATCCATTCAGGTGTATTTTGTGGCTTTTGGTGAATGCGCTTTAATGATCTAAATTTGCGCTGCTGCGACTGCCAGTCTAGTTCAAAGTGAATGATGGCAGGCCCGTGTGGCAAATGGCTTGTTTGTATAAAGGTCTACTGTAGCTCTGATTGACTATAGTGCACCAGTCTGGTGGACTCCTGTCTTAGACAAGACAGATGTTTTTATTCGGTTTTATTTACACCAGTGTTTATTAATTGTCCAAACGCACGCCAACTTTCCCATTCTATATTGCAATAGAATTTTCACAAATGTCTTAGTATACAGTACGCATTTCCCAAACATTCTAAGAATTTATGAACACGTAAACATGACCATATCTAACAGGTCGCTTGTCAGAATCTTTCTTTTTGGTTTCATATTCTTCCTGGGGGTGTATAAATGTATACAGATTTTAAAGATTTCATGTTGCTAAAATATTGTCAGTTCCAATTTAAATGCAGCATTGTTTCACACACAATCTATTTTAAAAGAGATTGCTAACAATAGCAAGCGCTCTGCAAAAAAACAAACACAGTTCCACTCACCAGATAATGATAATTTAAAAATAACTTATTTTTGAAATGTATTCTTGAAAAGTGAGAAGCTAACAAATTAGCAACAACATCCTCTTTGATAACATCTGCTGCAAACTAGCCAATAACAAAAGCTAGCTAGCTAGACTGTGGGAAAAGTATTGCTCGCTGTTGCGCAGTGACCTGGTGACCTTGAAGAAGGTAGAAGTTTCCATACATTTCTGTAAAAACGGTCCCGCTCATTAAGTCAAAATGTGACCGCTTGATTACACTGTCACTCCAAAATGTTGCCCTAATACAGTTGAATGGCTGACTTAGCTAGCTATTTATCTCCCCAGAGACCAACAAAGAAAAATCCTGATTTGATATATTTTTCTCTTCAGTGTTAGCCAAAAACTGAAGAGATTAAAATCAGAACACATTGAAATTATTATTATTATTCAGTGCATTTGGAAAGTATTCAGACCCTTTGACTTTTTCCACATTTTCCAGCCTTATTCTAAAATGTATTAAATATTTTTCCCCATTATCAATCTACACACAATACCCCATAATGACAAAACAAAAACTGTTGTTTTTTTTAAATTTTGGAAATCTATACAAATAAAAAACCTGAAATATTAGATTTACATAAGTATTCAAACCCTTTACTCAGTACTTTGTTGATGCACCTTTGGCAGTGATTACAGACTCGAATCTTCTTGGGTATGACGCTACAAGTTTGACACACCTATATTTGGGGAGCTTCTCACATTTCTCTCTGCAGGTCCTCTCAAACTCTGTCAGGTTGGATTGGAAGCGACGCTGCACAGATATTTCAGGTCTCTCCAGAGATTTTTGGTTGGGTTCAAGTCCAGGCTCTGGCTGGACCACTCAAGGACATTGAGACTTGTCCCAAAGCTACTTGTGCATTGTCTTGGCTGTGTGCTTAGGGTCATCGTCCTGTTGGAAGGTGAACCTTTGCCCCAGTCTGAGGTCCTGAGTGCTTTGGAGAAGGTTTTCATCAAGGATCTCTCTGTACATTGCTCTGTACTTTGCTCTCTATCAGAGTGACCATCGGGTTCTTGGTCACCTCCCTCACCAAGGCCCTTCTCCCCCGATTGCTCAGTTTGGCCAGGAGGCCAGCTCTAGTAAGAGTCTTGGTGATTCCATACTTCTTCCATTTAAGAATGATGGAGGCCACTGTGTTCTTGGGGACCTTCGATGCTGCATAAATGTTTTTGTACCCTTCTCCAGATGTGTGCCTCGACACAATCCTGTCTCGTAGCTCTACAGACAATTCCTTCGATCTTATGGCTTGGTCTTTGCTCTGATATCCACTGTCAACTGTGGGACCTTATATAGACAGGTATGTGCCTTTCCAAATCATGGCCAAATCAATTGAATTTACAACAAGTGGACTCCAATCAAGTTGTAGAAACATCTCAAGGATGATCAATGGAAAAAGGATGCACCTGATCTAAATTTAGAGTCTCATAGCAAAGGGTCTGAATACTTATCAGAATAAGGTTTTTAATACATTTGCAAAATTACAAAAACAAAAAAAACAGTTTTCACTTTGTCATTATAGAGTATTGTGTTTAGATTGATGAGGGTTTTTAAAAATCAATTTTAGAATGAGGCTGTAACGTAACAAACTATGGAAGCAGGCAAGGGGTCTGAATACTTTCCGAAGGCACTGTATTATCATAATCATAATTTTATAAATCCTGAGCCCTTCTCTAATGGATTAGAAGGCTAATTTTTCCCCCACTGTGTTTGGGTTAGTAATAATTTGTAGAGTGTCTCTATTTTCCCTCAGTATGCATTTTTTCACTATTCTGAATGTCTAAAGAATCCATTTGTTTAGAAATATTAACACAGAAATACTGGACATTGTACTGGACAACTCTTATGGCGGTGAGTTGACAAAATGACCCTATACCATGCTAGTGTCAACAGAGATACAGTACTAGTAACCTGATACCATGCTAGTGTCTACAGAGATACAGTACTAGTAACCTGATACCATGCTAGTGTCAACAGAGATACAGTACTAGTAACCTGGTCCCATGCTAGTGTCAACAGAGATACAGTACTAGTAACCTGATACCATGCTAGTGTCAACAGAGATATAGTACTAGTAACCTGATACCATGCTAGTGTCAACAGAGATACAGTACTAGTAACCTGATACCATGCTAGTGTCAACAGAGATACAGTACTAGTAACCTGATACCATGCTCGTGTCAACAGAGATACAGTACTAGTAACCTGATACTATGCTAGTGTCAACAGAGATACAGTACTAGTAACCTGATACCATGCTCGTGTCAACAGAGATACAGTACTAGTAACCTGATACCTTGCTAGTGTCAGAGATATTAGTAACCTGATACCTTGCTACTGTCAACAGAGATACAGTACTAGTAACCTGATACTATGCTAGTGTCAACAGAGATACCGTACTAGTAACCTGATACCTTGCTAGTGTCAGAGATATTAGTAACCTGATACCATGCTAGTGTCAACAGAGATACAGTACTAGTAACCTGATACCTTGCTAGTGTCAGAGATATTAGTAACCTGATACCTTGCTACTGTCAACAGAGATACAGTACTAGTAACCTGATACATGCTACTGTCAACAGAGATACAGTACTAGTAACCTGACACCATGCTACTGTCAACAGAGATACAGTACTAGTAACCTGATACCATGCTAGTGTCAACAGAGATACAGTACTAGTAACCTGATACCATGCTAGTGTCAACAGAGATACAGTACTAGGAACCTGATACCATGCTAGTGTCAACAGAGATACAGTACTAGTAACCTGATACCTTGCTAGTGTCGGAGATATTAGTAACTTGATACCATGCTACTGTCAACAGAGATACAGTACTAGTAACCTGAATAGTTGTGGTAATATTGTCTTTAAAGACTCTACTGCGACATCCATGTTTTTCTTTGTGTCATTTATTCATAAATAAAATTGACCACAAAAGGTTCATATTTTCACAGTTTAGCTCCAAAATTTCACTGTGCCAATCTAAGATCTTTAAGGGGAACACATTCTGATGGGGAAGTGTTGTGTGATGGAACACCGGCCCTCATGCGTCATCATGGACATTGGTTGATGTATCAGACGTCTCATTGTTGACCACCACCGGCTCGTTCCATGTAATTAACTATGTATGGGGCTAGTGGCTAGCTACACCCAGGAGTCATCTCTCACCCCCTGGACACCTCACCGTGTGTGTTACGTTCCCCAGTTTCTGTGTTGTGGGTTTGTTTGTATGTATGTGTTTCAGGATGGCTTCCTGAAGCCCAAAGCAGCTGATTGGTCGACCCCATTGATAATTGAAGCTCTGACCCCGCCCCCTCATCAAAGGATACAGCTGTCTTCAATTACAGACTCCTTCTGCATTTTTACAAGCCAGTGTTCGTTTGTTATGAGGGGAGCTTCTTGGTATGTACTGTGTTGGTTGTTGCTCAAATAGAGCTTCTTGGTATGTCCTGTGTTGGTTGTTGCTCAAATAGAGCTTCTTTGATGTCCTCTGTTGGTTTTTGCTCAGACAGGTTTTTGTAAAGTATTTTGTCACCGGTCCTGCTGAGGTATGTTTTTGTCACAAGGACTGTGTTTTGATTATTTAAATTGATTACTTATGTTAGTAATTATTTTTTGTTCCCAGGGGGGACAGGGAAGACACCTTAGGAGTGCTTAGGCAAGAGGACTGCGGGCATACATATACCCGTAGTATGTACTTTGTCTATGCACACTAGGTAAGACCTGGGCGGATCACCCCCTGTATTTTGGTTAGCACACCAGGTGGCGTTAAGAATAGATAAGTAGTGGGTAGGTAGGTAATGTAGTAGAGGGGCTCTTTAACTTTCTTTGCTTTGGTTCCGTCCAGACCCTTTTTCCCAAAATTACCGTGTGAAGGAATAAATTCCCTCTTAATTGTAAAATTCTCTGGCTCAGTCATCCTTACCCACACCTACAGTCACATACCTCTTTCACTCCACGGGGAGTTGAGTGTAGCATGGTGTTGCGTTCCCTCCTCCGAGAGGTGTGCGTAACTGTGTGTGTGTGTTCTAGCCTTTAACAAGCTCATAAAAAGCCAAACACTGTCTGCAGAAATCTTCACATAATGATCATGCTGCCTTCTAGAGGAAGGTTGAGCTGAAGGTGAATGAGTCTCTAGGTGTGATGTTAAACAACACAGAACATGATGGATTAGTGGCAGCTGACTTGGAAAAAGAAAAGAAAAACAGTTACGATCAAATGTTATATTTAGAAGCATTGAGAAGAAGTGGAATTGTAGGGCCAAATACTGTAGTTATTGCTTGAAGTGTAGTCTTGTGAGTTGCTACTGCTAATATACTACTACTATTACCGCTAATACTACTATTACCGCTACTGCAACAATTCATAAAATTATTTCTCTAAGTGTAATTTTTGTATGGCTATTAAAGCATCTCCTTCCATCATGAAAAAATGCATCTGCCTCCCTCCTCCATCCCTCACCTCCCACTCCATCCCTCTCTCGATTTGATTTCCAGGTGGCCCAGAGACTGGGCCTCCCACAGGATCTGGTGTCATTTTACATTTAAACAGATATTCAAGGGTCCATTAGCCCAGAACAGCATCAGCCATATGGTGATAGTCTTTGGTGTCGGGGAAAGGCCTGAATGGCAGTATGTGGTACAGTAGCACTGACATACTTTCTCTATGGGGAAAAATGTCTTCATGCCTAGAGGTACGGAATCATCCGTATACTTCTGTAACCCAAAATTGAGTGGCTTATGAAGAAAATATGAATTGATGCCTAGGCTGCATTTGTTTTGCCATCTGTTTGACAGACGTTGGATGCCAGAGAGTCATTTAACTTGTATTTGAAAGAAATAACTGAATATTTTCATGATGCAGATTAATAGTCTGCCTTTCTTTAGAAAGTGCATTACATTTTCCCCACAGAATTTCTCCAAGAGTTCTCTTTGCTTTGTGTCCAGGTTTTCTTTAAATGTATCGTAACCACTAGCCGAAACAACGTCACTACTAATCGCTAAAACAGAAGCTGTGTGGGTGAGCTGTTGTTGAAGACTACCCAATCCAGCAGCAGAATAGCCTGCAAACCTGCCCCTTTAATCCTCTGGGTTTCCAGTCTGATTATTTAACCAGGGCTAGCTGCTCACTGGCCCGTATGAGGGTCAGGAGCACACAACCCCACCCCCTCACATATGCACCTAGGGAATCGCCTTAATTCCTGACACTCCTAACTAATGATTTGTATCCTCTGTCAACACAGTATTGTGGAACTATTCATGTCATTCAGAGCAACTATATTGGAGGATATCTAAAGTTTACCTTCCAGGCAGGTCATATACATGCTTCCTAGTTCATTTAGTTGTCCTTTAATATAGAGTTAAAGGTTGGGTATGATTGTCAACCTTTTTCTCTTAATTCAACCCTGTTCTACATTAATTGAAAGAAAAATATCTCACTTTAGATGCTATTTTTGTATTCAACTATAAATAAATAGTGCACGCATCTTCAGTTTGGGTGTTTACTATTGTCGTTTAGTTAGACAATTGACAGCTCTAAATCACATAAATGACAAGCTATAAGTAAACATGACTAAACCGCTTTGGTCCGTCTGAGCTGAAGAAGTGAACCTGCACTACATGGTACGATAAATAAAGTGGCCTCACATCTTCGGGATTCAAATGCACTCAGGATTCTTTTCTATGTAATAAACAAGTGATTTGTCCCCAAGGGACGCTCCTTTGTACTTGGGCTATGCATCATTTGCATCGTTTGTACGTAACACTGTAATTGTTTCGTTTTTTCACGATTCGGTTTAATGTTCCATCGAATATGAACATGCAGCACGTCTGCTGTTGTGTCCACTGTTATGGGTGATGATCTGGTTCTATGGAGTTCTTGACTGTAGGTATGACCATAGAATCATAGAGCAGTATATTATAGGATCTCTATCCACAGGATAAACATGGTATCACCGCATTGTAAAGGCTTCACATTAAAACAGTGCATTAAGATGGGGTACATCGGGGTCACTGGTGTCATATTTCAGATTTCTACTCCTCCGATTGTATTTATTCATTTATTGTGTGTCTGCACGTGTCTGGTTTACACATGCAAATACCTACTTTATAATGCAATCCAGTGTATGTATTGCTACATTTATTGCACACATTTCCCACCGATCCGCCTGTTCCTCTCAATATGCAGGACTTCATAAATAACTAAGCATATCCATTACATGTCTGGATGCATTTTGTCAGCAGATGCAGTGAACAGGGAGTGGTGAGCGCACTGGGCCTGTTTTGCCTCGCCTAGACACCTTGTATGAGAGCACTCACGTTATTTTTAGGCCAATGAGAAGCTCTTTAGAATACACGTGAGTTACTGTGTGTGTGTGTGTGTGTGTGTGTGTGAGTTAATGTGTGTGTGCAGCAGAGAGTGGATAACATAGTCGTAAAGTCTGAAAGCTTTTTAAAGAAATTACCCAAGCATGTTAGAGATTAACTTAATGAAAGAGGAACTCAGAGAAAGAGATGTGTGTACTGTTTTCACTCGCTCTGAATAAAGGTAGGCCTGATAGGATGGTGTTACAGGCAGGCCTGATAGGATGGTGTTACAGGCAGGCCTGATAGGATGGTGTTACAGGCAGGCCTGATAGGATGGTGTTACAGGTAGGCCTGATAGGATGGTGTTACAGGTAGGCCTGATAGGATGGTGTTACAGGCAGGCCTGATAGGATGGTGTTGTTAGGAGTAAAAGTCTATGATATTTTATTGCACGGCAGGGAAATACCACTCAAAAGACGAGCTACAGTTCTTCTTAGATCTGTAATAATAGTATTTTTTCCAGCCTTTGTTTGTTCTATATTAATTATATTTTATGTTTTTCAGATCGTATAACAGAGGTGAATACAAATGTCTACGTCACCAGCTTTGGCCCAGTTTCAGATACAGACATGGTGAGACCACATTCTAATCTTACGAGTACCTTGTTCCCAAACTGAGCTGTGCTGGGCTGGCCTGGTTACACATTCATTATAGAAAGTAAACGTGTAATGTGTTCAAGATTTAAAAAGGCTTCTAAAGTTTGTCATTTCCACTTAATAAAAATGTTCATTAATTATAATCCGGATTATTTTCCTGCTATGAGAAACTTTTAAATGTAAAATAGCGTATCTGTATGTAGGGGAAATCAGTTTTATCTGAATCATTGTACCACTATTCAGAAATCTCTGCAACTGATAACCATGAAAACTCAATTGTGATAAACAAGATAGGAGGGTAAAGGACCAAATTGGTTCTTGTGATTAGTTTCTGTAGTGTTTTACAATTGAAACGGGGAGTAAATAGCCTAAACCATTCTTACAACAGGATAATATGGTGCTACACAGAACTTTGGTGGAACTAAGCACTTAGTTTAAATACTACACAACAACACAGAATAAACAAATCATGATTTTGTCATTCCAGGTGTTTTGTTTACCGCTTCATTGCAAAACCTTGGCACCATTTTCCTTTTTGTCACTTATTTGGACCACTTAGTCTTGGTCGTATTCATTGGGACACACCATATCAAAACGTTTTGCAACTGAAAATAAAAAGGAGCGTTTCTTATTAAACATGTTCCGTTTTCCCATTCCTGTTTCGGTATGTTTTCTTCAGTTTGGTGCCAAATGAATGGGACCGGTGTTTGTGTTCGTTCCAAGCAGCTTAGCTTGGCTCTAGTGAAGCATCAAAGCCCCAGTAACCCTGACTCCTTAAGATTTGGTCTATATTCCCATTGTGTCTCTACCTTAGCTACAATGTTCTACTCTTTTTCATCCTGACTGCTATTTTACTGTCCGGCCTCCGTTTGGTACAGCAACATATATATATCAGATTCTCCTATCATTCCCTTCTTTTAATGTTTTCTTCGTTTTTTTTCAAGGGCAGAATTGTCCGTAAATGTTTCTTTCCTGGAGCTCATCCCCATGCATTTTTGTCCCCTCATGACAAACACATTGACACATTTTAGGGTGAAAATACACTTTGGGGATGAAATTTCATTTCCTTATGTTAGAAAATACATTTTACCCAGACAAATATGATTATCCATGCTCTGAATCGTTCAGTTGGGTCTTTCTCTAACATATCATTAACATTAAATCTAGAAAGTCGGATTTTGTAACCTAACCAGTTGGCAGGTTTCCCGTAACAACATTTTCAGGATTTAATATTTTGTGGTTGTCATCTTCAAAGTTGTTTCTGCGGATTGCTTAAAGCAACATTTGCATGACACAAAATGTATTACATGTAAAAGGCTTTGAAAATAGAAAAGCTTGGTGAAGGCAGATGCTTGTTTTTGTGAGAAATCTTTGAAAAAATGACAAATTTCAAGTTCATATGAAAAGCGTATACAAAAATGTAATGTCTCAAAATCGATATACTTCTTACCTCTATATTGTTTTATGTCCTGTGGATTTAAGAGGAAAGATGACAAATTTAATGGGAAAGTGAGCCTGTCAGGTAGCCTTAATTCAGCGATGGAATTTTCCAGAATTTTTACCACTTTTTCTCTCTGGCCTCCATTGATTTCGTCACCCTAAATTGGGGCACCCTAAAGCTCCAAGAACTTTTAAACATATTATGATATAGACATGAGGTTTTCTTAGAGGAGTATCTACACAAGTAACATTTTACCCATTGGTCAAAATATGTGTTTTTGATTGGACTCTCTCTCCCTCTTCCTTCGACAGTTTTGTCTTATGAATGATTGAAAATCTACTCTTTATTCAACTCGCTACTTAATTTATACCGGGCTTGTTTTTTAAATGAAACACACACCCTTTAAAACGACAATATTCAGAGCAAGCCATTCTGTAAAGGAACATTATGGTTCCGCTGCTAATGATTAAACATTTATGATGTTTGAAATGCAATGCAGAATTCAAAAGCTCATTCATGGAATAGCAAAATATACATTACGGACAACTATTAAGTATTCACTAGGCGAGTGTCCCATATCATGGCAAGGAGCAATAATGTAAGATGTGTACAATGATCTTGATGCAGCCATGATTTAAAATCCTAGGGAGACTAACTGTATTCCTATTTATTAACATTTGTGCTTAGCATTTATACAATAAGGATTTGTACATGGTTGTTGGTAGCTGGGATGTATGAACGATAACTCAACATAGTAGGGAATTCCAAAAGATTGTCCAGTGGACTACACAAGCTGCATGTAAAATATATAAAGCACATAATACATTATCTGTTGTTGCCATCAAATTGCTAGTGGTTAAAGTTAGAATGATGAATTAACCATTTGCATTGCCCATATGGTCTCATAAGATGTAATATACTGGACCTCACACCTAAGGCCTATACTGTATTTTTTCCCAGCTCATATGATTTTGAACACACCAAAACACATACCTCTTCCAATACCGTTTGCCCTGGAGCCCTTAACAAGCCAGGTATCCTCTTGAGGGCAGGATTTGGAGACGGACGGATTAGATTCCTGGGATATGATTATCTATGACAGGATAGTGTGGCATGTAAACATCTTATCCTATTTACTGTTGCTTTTGCAGTCGGAACAGGCTGTTTGGCATTTCATGGGTGTTGTGTGATGTTTTCATTTGATTGTCAAATAAATCAGTTCAAAAAGTAGGCTACCTGCGTAGTTCGATCCACCAGAATCATTTAGCCTACTATAATTTACTACTGGCAACTTTCACCCCTAATTTAGACAAGTCTCTGCTTACAATTTCTGACATTTGCTTGTCAACTATAGTTTGATTCATGCAGCTTCTCTTCTGTCATAACTTGTTGCCCCAGAAGACTAAATAATGTAGTGCTCACCAGAATAATATCTTACAACGATAGACTGAATGCATTAGTAATCTAGTTAACACTGGTGAAGTTATCTGTTTTGTTTAGGGGCCGTGGGGGAAAAACGCAACAGTGGAAAGATTGGTCCTGTGCAAAATGTCCAAAATATTATCAGTTTGACCAAAGGAAATGAAAAGCTGAGAAAACGATAACACATTTCTTGATAAGACCTCAAGTCATCTTCGTGCATATTTTATGTGGTTGAAAAACTGCCTTTTTCCATAACAGTGTCAAAGAGAACACATTACACAAACATTCACATTTTCTCAAGAGATGCTGAAAGAAAGAAATAATATGTTCCCAAGACAAAATTAACATTTGTTGTATAATTTCACTGCAAGAAATGCATAATTCTGCAGGAGTTAATATTAGATAACGCTACATGTGAGAGATTATAGGCCTACAGCAGGTGTCCATATTTCAATTACTATTCAATTTAACCCATACACTTAAATTAGGAATATTCTGTTTATTCATGGATACAGGGACACTCATGAGTGGGATATCAAACGTGCATGTAAACCGCTTATCCCAGATAAGACCTTAAGCGGGATATGAGCTACTATCCGGAACAATGTGCACATGT
This sequence comes from Oncorhynchus nerka, assembly GCF_034236695.1. Lineage (NCBI taxonomy): Eukaryota > Metazoa > Chordata > Actinopteri > Salmoniformes > Salmonidae > Oncorhynchus > Oncorhynchus nerka. Next base: position 59,998,750 of record NC_088401.1, read on the forward strand.
AAACATGGTCAGTGGAGTCGGAGAGGCGTGGTAGGTAGACAGTACACTAAGGTAGACAGTACACTAAGGTAGACACAACACTAAGGTAGACAGTACACTAAGGTAGACAGTACACTAAGACCAGGGACCTCACCTTGTAGAGGCTGCTCCACTCTGAAATAAATCACCAGGAGAAAAACCATCCAGTGTGGATAAATGGCAGGCCCAAGCGCATGCAGGAGGCACAGTGAGTCAGTAATGGATGTTATATGGGATGCACAGCCTGGAGTGGAAGGGAGAGAGAGGGTGCCATCCACCTTGGTTTACCACAGGATATCTTCAAAGCCTCTCGCTAGGCGCTGCTTGTGTTGTATATCTGCTTCATATAGAAAAATATATATAGTAGGGATAGTACGGCATCGTTAGAAGTGTCACTTTATTTAAAAATTAAGGAGCGAGCAGGTATTCCATATTCACAGTGCAGAAATATTACGTTTGCTATGTTTATGTGGAGATTCATTTATGGTGGCATTGTCTGTACCTGTGATATTCATTTGTGAAATTCATCTGTGTGATTGTTGTCGATTGTAGCCACAATGTTATTTCTTCCCACAGGAATACACCATAGACGTGTTCTTCCGGCAAAGCTGGAAAGACGAGAGGTTAAAATTCGACGGGCCCATGAACATACTGCGGCTGAACAACTTGATGGCCAGTAAAATATGGACGCCAGACACGTTCTTCCACAATGGGAAGAAGTCAGTGGCTCACAACATGACCATGCCCAATAAACTACTGAGGATTCAAGACGATGGCACCCTGCTTTACACCATGAGGCAAATACACAGGGTCACTGGGTTGCCAGGGAAAATACAGTTTAATGAAATGTTATTAACGTAGCAGGTTTAGCTTGTGTTCTTTCAAGTAAAAGCCTTGTCTTGTGGGAGTCAGAACGGCTCATAGGAGCCTATCTCCTGTTTCTGTAGCGTGAGGCAGCTTGATGTACAAGTACACCCCCTGGACAGGACACTAGTCTGTCTCAGGGCCTTACAATTAACATGGAACAGGAAAATACAGGAGTACCAGTCTCCCCAATGTCACCTCAACCCAAACACATCTCATTACATCTCAGTTATAGATCATTTATTTTATTTTTTTACCTTTATTTAACTAGGCATGTCAATTAAGAACAAATTCTTATTTCCAATGACGGCCTAGTGGGTTAACTAGTGGGTTAACTGCCTTGTTCAGGGGCAGAACGACAGATTTTTACCTTGTCTGCTCAGTGTCGTGTCTTTGGCTATGCCGGATTAAGTGATATGACATGCTATTCTATAAAATCCTTTTTCTGTAATTAATATGACCTGATTAAGCTAATCATGTAAATGTAATTAACTTATAGAGCTGTTATCTTCCGAATAAATTCTGAAAGACCTAGTAATATTTTACATCAATAGCAGTCAATATTAATCAGTCAATATATTTCAGTCTCATTTGAAAGTTGTAAATTCTTGGTTATCTGCACGAACCCTGGCTAACAAGTTGAATCAGCAATACAAAATTGGGTTTAATTACAGTATTTATTTACTAAATACCTAACTAATCACACAGAATTACATATACACAGAATGAATCATACTTTGATTACAAATTATGTCATAAAGGAAAACGTCCTTAGCGGGCAGAACAGATTTGACAGCTGGTTACACAAATAACGGGGGTTGGGTTTGAGTGCAAGAGCGGGAATACTTGAGTAACAAAGGGAGAAGCTATGTCTCTATCGGGCCATAGGCAGCTACTCTATCATAAATACAGAATCTTATGCATTCTAAATTACCGCCCATTTGGAAAAGGAAAATGCAATAAATATTTACTCTGAGCTGCGCTTCAATAGGCTGGTGGTAGATGGAAGGCTGTGTTGCCCAACAGAGTCCTTTGAAGAGTGTCTCTGGTGGTGAACGGGATACGCTGTAGTGTCGTCGTTGTGTGGTAGACGGTATACTCTGTCTGTCCTCTCCTAGCCCATGTTTACAGCGGCCGCTGCTAACTCAACAGCTAGGAGGTATCACTTCTGTAGCGAATAAGAGTTCAAAGTTCATACCATTCGCAACCAAAGCTCACGCGGAGGTTGGCTTCATTCTGTAGTTATTATCTGAATCCTTCTGACATCGGACCGTCTTCCTAATGTACCCGGAACAGGAGGTTACATTTTCGTCAAGGGCTTATATAGTGGAGGGAGAGAACGGTGTGTTTCATAGTTTATAACCCATGTCTCTTCACAGGGGCGGGCCACTGATTGAGCAGAGCTCTAACTTTATGAAAACCCAAATCTCTCATTTGGAAGCTAAAATTACATTTAATCTTTTCACAAATAGTGTCATATTTAAACATTTAAATTGCACAACAATTCCATGTGAATCTGATAACTAGAATGTGTAGACTTTCCCAGATACAGTTTGTCGTCCTGTCATCAGTCATAATGTCTCAGATGACAACCGAACTGACATCATATTCATTAAGTACCAACACATTTTCAACTGGTTCTATTACCAAAATATGGTTCCTTTCCCCCACTTGTTTGATGTTCCCAGACTCTTTATGTTTAACAAAGGCTATTCAAGAGTCACTCAGAGTCAGAGGGAAGGGAGAAAGGTATTTATGGGGGGGGGGGGGGGGGGGTTATAAACCTTACCCACAGGCCAACGTCATGACATCAGGGATTTGATCTTGCAGCCTTTCGGTTACTAGTCAAACGCTCTAACCACTAGGCTACCTGCCGCCCCACATTCTACACATTGAATGAGGGAAAATGTTGCTGATTTAAAGCTAATTTCCAGAAATTCTCCACATATTGCCATGGGGCAGGGAGAAAAATGTGCAGTTTTATAGCTCATCTATAGGTACACATTTTGCGATGAGGCTGAGAGAGGGTTGAAAATGCGCTAGTGGCTTTATTGCAAGATTTTACTCACTCAGTGCCAAAAGGGCCATTATTTTGACAAGCAAGTGCTTTCAGAATACAGAATGTAGAAGAGAAATATTGCCCAATCAGAGGCCATTTTGAATTGAATCACTTAGGAAAAGGCATTGTCAGGTTCTTTAGGTGGTTAGAGCGTTGGACTAGTAACTGAAAGGTTGCAAGATCGAACCCCCGAGCTGACAAGGTAAAAAGAAAAACTGTCGTTCTGCCCCTGAACAAGGCAGTTAACCCACTGTTCCTAGGCCATCATTGAAAATAAGAATTTGTTCTTAACTCACTTGCCGAGTTAAATAAAGTTAAACATAATAATAATAATAATACATTTGGCAGGAATGGAAATAGACACAGAGCATCTTCACTGCACATAGTGCAATATATTTCAGAAATTGCCCACGATAATCTGGGGATGCTCAGTGTGCCCTATAAGCATTTGTATCCCTTTGGTTTCCATCAACTCTGGTCCTGCTTAATTATTGATTTAACCTTAGCTACATTTAGATTGAAAGAGGCACTCATGTTTTTTGGTACAAATGCATTGCTTGTTCATTCTAACACTACTAAACACACTAAACATATGCAGCTGAAGTCGGAAGTTTACATACACTTTGGTTGGAGTCATTAAAACTTTACAACCACTCCACAAATTTCTTGTTAACAAACTATAGTTTTGGCAAGTCTACTTTGTGCATGACACAAGTAATTTCTCCAACAAATGTTTACAGACAGATTATTTCACTTATAATTCACTGTATCAGTGGGTCAGAAGTTTACATACACTAAGTTAACTGTGCCTTCAAACAGCTTGGAAAATTCAAGAAATTGATGTCATGGCTTTAGAAGCTTCTGATAGGCTAATTGACATAATTTGAGTCAATTGGAGGTGTACCTGTGGTTGTATTTCAAGGTCTATCTTCAAACTCAGTGCCTCTTTGCTTGACATCATGGGAAAATCAAAAGAAATCAGCCAAGACAACAGAAAAAGAATTGTAGACCTCTACAAGTCTGATTCATCCTTGGGAGCAATTTCCAAACGCCTGAAGGTACCATGTTTATCTGTACAAACAATAGTACACAAGTATAAACACCATGGGACCACGCAGCCGTCATACAGCTCAGGATGGAGACGCTTTCTGTCTCCTAGAGATGAACGTACTTTGGTGGGAAAGTGCAAATCAATCCCAGAACAACAGCAAAGGACCATGTGAAGACGCTGGAGGAAACAGGTACACAAGTATCTGTATCCACTTTAAAACGAGTCCTATGTCGACATAACCTGAAATGCCACTAAGCAAGGAAGAAGCCACGGCTCCAAAACCGCCATAAAAAAAAGCCAGACTACGGTTTGCAACTGCACATGGGGATAAAGAGTGTACTTTTTGGAGATATATCTTCTGGTCTGATAAAACAAAAATAGAACTGTTTGGCCATAATGACCATCGTTATGTTTGAAGGAAAAAGGGGGAAGCTTGCAAGCCGAAGAACACCATACCAACGGTGAAGCGCGGGGGTGGCAGCATCATATTGTGGGGGTGCTTTACTGCAGGAGGGACTGGAACACTTCACAAAATAGATGGCATCATGAGGGAGGAAAATTATGTGGATATATTGAAGCAACATCTCAAGACATCAGTCAGGAAGTTAAAGCTTGGTTGCAAATGGGTCTTCCGAATGGACAATGACCCCAAGCATACTTCCAAAGTTGTGGCAAAATGGCTTAAGTACAACAAAGTCAAGGTATTGGAGTGGCCATCACAAAGCCCTGACCTGAATCCTATAGAAAATGTGTGGGCAGAATTGGAAAATGGTGTGCGAGCAAGGAGGCCTACAAACCTGACTCACTTACACCAGTTCTGCCAGAAGGAATGGGTCAAAATTCACCCAACTTATTGCGGGAAGCTTGTGGAAGACTACCCGAAACGCTTGACCCACGTTACACAATTTAAAGGCAATGCTACCAAATACTAATTGAGTGTGTGCAAACTTCTGACCCACTGGGAATGTGATGAAAGAAATAAAAGCTGAAATAAGTAATTCTCTCTACTATTATTCTGACATTTCACATTCTTAAAATGAAGTGGCGATCCTCTGACCTAAGACAGGGAATTTGTACTTGGATTAAATGTCAGGAATGGTGAAAAACTGAGTTTAAATGTATTTGGCTAAGGTGCATGTAAACCTCCGACTTCAACTGGATCTGTGTTTTGGGACACTACAGTGACGCATTGGGCTGTATGTATTGTATCTAGGTTGACGGTTCACGCAGAGTGTCCGATGCATCTGGAGGACTTCCCCATGGACTTCCACTCATGTCCCCTGAAGTTTGGCAGCTGTGAGTAATGCATACCAAATACATAGACGCACGGCGTCACTGGGTTGCCAGGGCATTACTCTCATGAAAAGAACATGCGATTTGAAACTCGTGCAGGAATCAAAATGTGTCTAGTTTAAGTCGTACAATAGGTCATGTGTCGTATGTGTGTAGGTCACATTGATTTAGTTGGGGGGCCACCAGTTTTGAATAAATCACCACTGTAACTTTTGTGTTCAGTGTCGTTCAGCGCGGCTCCTCACTCTGCTCCATGTCAACAACACTGTCACATTGGCTTTTCCAAGAGGCAGAATTTGATCTTCTTGCTTCATTTGATTTGAGCCTAAACCCGCATACAGTCCCACTCTCAAGTCCCACACCATAACTAAACAAACCAAACAGGGGATACAAGACCAAACAAGACACAGGATAAGAATAGACTCTGTTTCTGCTGCTACAAACACTGAGTTTTAAATTTCAACTTTGTTACAGCAATAACCATTCCATAACCACTAAGGGTGTAGAATTACCTCCCACCGCCCACACATGTTTTCACTTAAAACACACGCTGTCAGTAGCAGCACATATTTAGAAAGGCTTTGGTCTGAGCTTCTGGGAAAAAGATAAGAAGGTAGTGTTATTGGGTTTGGTGGCTGAGTTGAGCTCTCTGTTTTCATCCTAGTATCGATGCAGCGCTCTCCTCTCCTTTGGCTGCTACTACCCTTGGATGTTAGTTAGAGTGGCACATTGTGGCACAACAAAATATTTTTAATCAATTTCTGTTGGCACTTATATTGCTCCATACCACAAAACCCAATTCTAAAGACTTTATTGAAGGAGCTCTAGAAATTATGCTAATTGAAAAAGTAGAATCTGAAAATATTATTTTTATACACAATGTGGATATGTTCGTTCAGTTGCATGATGCATTATTGTTCAGATGATAAACAAAACAAACTAGTGCTTCATCCCCTAAAATCAAATAAAACGCTACCTGAGTCAGTATGTCATTGCATGTTGTGAAGTGCACTGCAAGCCGGCCCCTGGCTATAAAACCTTCAGCCTATTAAAAGAAACTCAACCATTGCCAATGCCAATTAATAATAAAAGCCTTACTTTAAATGTTTGGAGGAGTTAATACAGTATGTTAAGTGTTTTCATGGCGCAGCAAGACAGGCAGCGGGAGAAAATCATTCTCTAATGGCGTTGATGACTCACTGTGTCAATGTTTACTCTTTGAAATGTCTTAGCCTCTTCATATTTGTCTCTCTGCATAAAACCCCCACGGTTTGGAAGAGATCTGACTCTCTGTATAAAACTCCCATGGTACGAAGATGTGATGACTTTATATACACTGCTCAAAAAAATAAAATAAAGGGAACACTAAAAAATAAATAAAGGGAACACTAAAAAATAAATAAAGGGAACACTAAAATAACACATCCTAGATCTGAATGAATGAAATATTCTTATTAAATACTTTTTTCTTTACATAGTTGAATGTGCTGACAACAAAATCACACAAATTATCAATGGAAATTAAATTTATCAACCCATGGAGGTCTGGATTTGGAGTCACACTCCAAACGTAAAGTGGAAAACCACACTACAGGCTGATCCATCTTTGATGTAATGTCCTTAAAACAAGTCAAAATGAGGCTCAGTAGTGTGTGTGGCCTCCACGTGCCTGTATGACCTCCCTACAACGCCTGGGCATGCTCCTGATGAGGTGGCGGATGGTCTCCTGAGGGATCTCCTCCCAGACTTGGAATAAAGCATCCGCCAACTCCTGGACAGTCTGTGGTGCAACGTGGCTTGGTGGATGGAGCGAGACATGATGTCCCAGATGTGCTCAATTGGATTCAGGTCTGGGGAACGGGCAGGCCAGTCCATAGCATCAATGCCTTCCTCTTGCAGGAACTGCTGACACACTCCAGCCACATGAGGTCTAGCATCGTCTTGCATTAGGAGGAACCCAGGGCCAACCGCACCAGCTTATGGTCTCACAAGGGGTCTGAGGATCTCATCTCGGTACCTAATGGCAGTCAGGCTACCTCTGGCGAGCACATGGAGGGCTGTTCAGCCCCCCAAAGAAATGCCACCCCACACCATGACTGACCCACCGCCAAACCGGTCATGCTGGAGGATGTTGCAGGCAGCAGAACGTTCTCCACGGCATCTCCAGACTCTGTCACGTCTGTTACATGTGTTCAGTGTGAACCTGCTTTCATCTGTGAAGAGCACAAGGCGCCAGTGGCGAATTTGCCAATCTTGGTGTTCTCTGGCAAATGCCAAACGTCCTGCACGGTGTTGGGCTGTAAGCACAACCCCCACCTGTGGACGTCGGGCCCTCATAACACCCTCATGGAGTCTGTTTCTGACCATTTGAGCAGACACATACACATTTGTGGCCTGCTGGAGGTCATTTTGCAGGGCTCTGGCAGTGCTCCTCCTTGCACAAAGGCGGAGGTAGCGGTCCTGCTGCTGGGTTGTTGCCCTCCTACGGCCTCTTCCACATCTCCTGATGTACTGGTCTGTCTCCTGGTACTGCCTCCATGCACTGGACACTACGCTGACAGACACAGCAAACCTTCTTGCCACAGCTCGCATTGATGTGCCATCCTGGATGAGCTGCACTACCTGAGCCACTTGTGTGGGTTGTAGACTCTGTTTAATGCTACCACTAGAGTGAAAGCACCGCCAGCATTCAAAAGTGACCAAAACATCAGCCAGGAAGCATAGGAACTGAGAAGTGGTCTGGTCACCACCTGCAGAACCACTCCTTTATTGGGGGTGTCTTGCTAAATGCCTATAATTTCCACCTGTTGTCTATTCCATTTGCACAAAAGCATGTGAAATTTATTGTTAATCAGTGTTGCTTCCTAAGTGGACAGTTTGATTTCACAGAAGTGTGATTGACTTACATTGTGTTGTTTAAGTGTTCCCTTTATTTTTTTGAGCAGTGTATATATATATATATATATATATATATATATATATATATATACACTAATATGGTGTGATATAGATCTAGATCTTATATCATTTATACGGTGTTGATTTCTCAAGGCAGTAGTCATTTTCTTTCATTTGCCTAACAAAATGTAATGATCTTGCTTACAATGGGCAACATAGTCATGGAGTTGATTTTTTTTTTGGGGGGGGGGGGGGATTATACAACCCTTAATCAGTTACATGACATTAGACACTATTCTCTTGAATCATCAGAAATGAGAATGAATCACTGCCCAAGAGAGAATGAATCACTGCCCTATTTTCATATGCCTATTTTTCACATACCACACTGATGGTGTTAACCTCACTCCCTTTGTGATCTTAGATGCCTATACAATGTCAGAGGTGACTTACGTCTGGACTAGTAAGGCTGCCGACTCTGTGGTGGTGGAAGGAGAGAGCTCCCGTTTGAACCAGTACGACCTGCTCGGCCAAACAGTGGGCCAAGAAACCATCAAGTCCAGCACAGGTACGCTCAGGATATTACTTCACTTGGTTATTCATCCAATTAGACAACTAGATCATGAGCACAAGCTCTCCCTGCAGGCCTGGATCCCACCTCTGCCAGCAAATGAAGAAAGTGAGAAACAAAAATACATAATTTATCCAAGATCACTTTGTAGATGGCCAAAGTTTAGTGGAGCAGATGTGATGTTTTTACTACAGATCATTTAAGATTCCTGATGCCCACTTCAGTGAGAGGCACTGCTTGCTACTACTGACTGCATCGGTTTGTTCTGTGGTTCTCAACCCGTTTTGGCTACTGAATCCACCATCACATTTCACTCTTATCTTCCATTCTGCTTGTGCAACCAAGGACTAGGTATGTGTTCTTATGAAATCTTCCCAAGGTCCCACTGTGGATAGACCAAGTCTCCTCAAGAGTACTAACAACTCAGGTTGCAATGCACTGTTAGTTGACTCAGCCAGTGGATAACAGAGGATGACAGAATGTTTATTCCATGTCTTCTCAGTGGGAGATGCTGCATGTCTGAGTTTATTCATAGGAGCTGCGACTAGAATTTCTCCAAAATACATTTTAGTCTAACTGGGGAACCAACAGCACAAAACAACAACCGATGATTCTGATTTGACTGTCGGAAAACGAGACTTTCCACTTTGGACCCATTGGACTCCTACGGGAGTCAAGAACTCCTGCTCTCCTCAGTCGGTTGGAGAGGAGCGTGGAGGGGAGGGAGCGAGTGAGCACTTTGTGCCTAATTGCAACATTAATGGGAAACAAAAGCACAGCTGTAGGAGCTGCCATTCACTCAGACACACAGGAGAGCTCCGTTCTGAAAGGAGAGCCGCCTCTTTATTCCTGAGCTGTGCTGCTGGTCTTATTTTGGAGCTGTCGTAAGACACAAACAGAGCCTTGTCTCACCAAAGTGCACCAGAGTGTTAAATTAGGATTTGTGGTGTTCTGGGCCTCGGAAACACAGGAAGGAAGAAGCCTGCGTATAGGAACAGATGGGGAAAGCATTCAACAAAGTAGATGGAGGGGAGTCATTAGCGAAAAGAAAGGGAACCGACAGTGACACGTACACTCCATCGAGATGACAGACAGGCTTGTTTATGCTGGAGTATGGCTAACACATTGTTTTTCATCATTGAACATTATGACATTTTAAAATGCAATTACTCATCTAATTTAAGAGGAGTTACAACATATGTATAGTACTGAAGGTTCGTGGAATTACAGTATATTCCTTTTTTTTTTAACTACATTACATGATTCACCATCGGAACAAAAGCAAACTGTACTAGCTCCTGTGAAGATACAGAACAGTAGTTCATTATAGGTCAGAAAAGCCACAGCTACGTTGCATGGCATGGATCAGCCAGGTGGATCAATACGGTGGCTCATGTCTTCAATGTTTAGTATCTGGCCCCTCTGAATGTCTCCACACGCGTCTCTGGGGAGCACTCTCATCAGACAAGTCACTACATGTTTGAAACGCTCTTGATCATCTCTTCTCCTCCTCCTTTCCCCACTTCTTTCCTTCCCCTTCTTCTTCTCCTTCACTTAGACAAACATACTCTCCATTATTACCCAGAAGTCTACATTCCAACGATGTAGAGAATACTACTGTTGGCTGTTTTAACATCCAATTGCAATCCCAACTCTGTTTTCATTCAGGAAAAGCCCTCCAATCTCAACTAAATGCTCCAGTCATAATCCCAGCTAGCACATAACATTCTGAGAACCATATGTTTCTTAGAGCTTGTTGAGAGCATGTTGTCCTATGGTTATTTTGCATACAATCTTCCCACAACTTTCTGGGAATGATGCAGGATAATTGCTTTGGAACATTCTCAGCACATTTAAGAAACGACCAAAAAAAAAAGTATTTTCTTGGCGTTTCATTACTTTAAAAAGATCAAGAGAGCCGCACACTCTAGGAGATCAGATGCGGAAACATTGGTTATTAGGTTATTCAATTATTGCATCTGAGCTCCTAGAGTGTGCGGCTCTCCTTTAATTCTTCAAGTGTTCTACTCCGCTAGCCAGCACCTCACCTAATTAGGTATTCCTTTCTTTCATCTCCAGTTTCATTACTCTAAACAGAACGTTTCCTAAAACTTCAAACATGATTACATTTCATTTCAATTCTGGCAATGTTCTAGGAACGTTTGACATTGGGAATGTTCTCAAATTGTTCAAGAGAAAGTTAAGAAACAAAGTTCTGTGGTTATTTCAGTACATCAGTTTCTTCATGGTTCTATTTAAAGTCATGTTCTCAAATTGTTCTGTGGGAATTTCAGTACTTACGCATAACGCTTCGTACAGGTTTACACATGGTTCTATTTAAAGTCATGTTAACAAATTATTTAAGAACTTTAGCAACGTTCATCTATGGGAATTTTAGTACTAAAGTATAATGTTTCCTAAAGGTTTCCTTGTGGTTCTATTTAAAATCATGTTCTCAAATTGTTCCGAGAACATTAAGAAAACTTGCCATAATGACAAGAAAACTTTAATATTCAGATAACGTTGTAAGAGTTTTTAAATACATAATTTCAGTTTTTAGAATGTCAAGAAAATGTTCTATAAAAACCACAACACTAACATTCAGAGCGTTTTAAGTGGTATTTAAAAACATATACATTCCATTCTCAGCATCAACAAAATTCTCTATCCTCTATCTTGTTAAATGTGTTCAGGTGTGTTGGCCGCGCCCACTAATTGGCCACACCTGATCTTAATGAGTGCTTGTTTCCTTTGAAATTACTAAAATGAACAGCTTTGCTATCATCCAAAAAACATTGCATGCTAAGGTGGGGCAGTGGACTAATTCCATGGAGAGAGAACATAAGATTATTGTTTTGAATCTCGCTGATGCCGTGTCACAATAAAAAAATCATTCATGCCTATGGAAATGAATTTCCATGTGTCCTATCTGTGCTTTGAGTTTTTTTTTAAGTTAACCCGAAATAAGCCACTATAGCAGTGTTATGAAGTCTTATTGAAACATTAAGTGAAAGTTCATTAAGGAAGTTATTCAGAATTCTCAGAGCGTTTTCAGAGTGGCAGGTAGCCTAGTGGTTAGAGCGTTGGGCCAGTAACCAAAAGGTTGCTAGATTGAATCCCCTAGCTGACAAGGTAAAAATCGTTCTGCCCCTGAACAAGGCAGTTAACCCACTGTTCCTAGGCCGTCATTGTAAATAAGAATTCGTTCTTAACTGACTTGCCTGGTTAAATAAAAAAAAAAGAGTGTTAGTAAAATCTCCCAGCAAAACTTTCAAAGAACCAGAGTAAAATGTTCTCAAACTCTCTATAACCTAAAAAATAAACATTCCTAGAACAGGCAAAATGTTCTCAGAACATTTAAAACAAATGTTGTTTATCTGGTCAGAAAATGTATGGCTTCATTCCCAGAACCAATGTCAAACCAAAAACGTACCTTCCGACAACTTCCAAGGAACCAAATGTTGTAGCTGAGATGCTACTAGTCTGAAAGTGAGTAAAATATTTCATTCCTGGGCCCAAGTCCCACTAGGAACATTTCCCAAGTGAAATACGGAGGAGCCCCCTTTGCTGAAAATCCATTTGTTGTATTTTCCCGCTACAGATTTGCTGATTGTCTGACTTTAAAGGAATCGTTCATCAGCACTGTGTCAGTGTGTCATCAACCGTGGGGGTAAACTAGGTCATTTGGCATGGGTGACTGTACTTAAGTGCGAGGGACATCTTGGGTGACTGAGGCTTGAGTGCGAGGGACATCTTGGGTGACTGAGGCTTGAGTGCCAGGGACTTGCAATAGGGCCACGAGAATAACAGCAAAATACTTCTAGCAAATCACTTCATTTTGTTCTATTTTTACATTGACTCACATAGAGAGAACAGAGGGGTGTTCACCAAAGCAAATGTGTGGACAGAAAATGACAAAATAACATTAGAAGTAAATATTTGTACATTTCCATGAATTTAATCTGTGTTTATTATATATATGAGGTCATATTATGCTATGAGGTTGGAATAATACTGTGAAATTGTGAAAATTATGATAATGCCCCTTTAGTGTAAGAGCTGTTTGAAACCACAGTCTGAAATGTCAGCCTCTTTAGGTTAATAGACCAATAAGAGTTCCAAACGTCTCTGCCAATTACAGCAAGTTTTCAGTTTTTCTCTCCCCATTCATAACACTCTCAGACAGTCCTAGCAAAATGCTTTGCTAAGAAGCTGTTTTTGTTTATTTTGGACCATATTCATTGAAAGAAATCACAGTAAGGTACTTAATTGTTACCCAGAAATGATTTGATATAAAAAATCAAATTAAAAAAGGCTGCATTGGACCTTCAATGAAAATATTGTGGGTTTGTTTTCTAACCAATCAAGTGTATTAATCTTTATCTATTTGTCTTTATCCCCCTCACCTGGGTCAATGGCAGCAGTCCTACATAGGCACTGTAGCCCATGCTTCCTTCCCTCTGTCCTTTATCAGAGGACACAGGTTGGCATTTATTGGGGTGACTCATTTACTGGAGGCAGCTTGGCATATTAGTCACTAGCTGGCACAGCCACAAAGTCATAAAATTACATTTTAAACCTAACTACACTTCTAACATTAATCCTAACCAAAACTTTAAATTAAACACCAAAAATACCATATTTTTGTTTACATTATTTTTGTAATGGTATACAGCCAATTTTGACTTTGCAGATGGCCCATTTAGCAGAAATCGCACAGCTCTGCCTCCAGGACCAGATTCGTCTCAATAAAGGTCAACTTGCTCAGAGGACTAAAGTTAATGTGAAATCAAATGATTGGCCTAGATTCCATCAGATGCATTGGACATTAGCATCTCAAGTGAGGGTGTGCTGGCGTCATCAGTGCCGACAGGAGGCTGAAGCTATCTAGAACCAGGCTCTCCATCTTCATTTGCACCCACAGAGGAGTATGTCAAGCTGCCTGCCTTCTTCTGGAATGAGAGTGCATTGCTCATCTGCTGGAAAGGCATCCTTCCCCTGGTCTACTCCATTCCCAATCAAATGTGGCGGATTTAACAAGCTATAGGGGAGGCACCTCCCTTCCACTTTAGAACAGTGAAGAGTCCCTCACCACCAACGTGTCTATTTACAGATGGGCTGTGTACAGCTCTGACAGCTGATGCTTAAAGTTCGTGAGGGAGATATAAGTCTCCAACTTCAGTGATTTTTGCAATTCCTTCCAGTAATTGGCAGCAGAGAACTGGAAGGAAAGGCGGCCAAAGTAGCTGTTGGCTTTAGTAGTATATGGGGCTTTGGTGATGAATAGGATGGCACTGTGATAGACTGCATCCAATTTGCTGGGTAGAGTGTTGGAGGCTAATTTGTAATTGACATCGCCGAAGCCAAGGATATTTAGGATAGTCAGTTTTATGACGGTAAGTTTGCCAGCATGAGTGGAGGAGGCTTTGTTGTGAAATAGGAAGCCGATTCTAGATGTAACTTTGGATTGGAGATGCTTAATCTGAGTCTGGAAGGAGACTTTACAGTCTAACCAGATACCTAGGTATTTGTAGTTGTCCACATATTCTGTCCACATATTCACATAAATCAGAACCGTCCAGAGTAGTGATGCTAGTCGGGCAGGCGGGTGTGGGCAGCGATTGGTTGAAGAGTATGTATTTCGTTTTATTAGCATTTAAGAGCAGTTGAAGGCCTCGGAAGGAGTGTTGTACGGCGTTGAAGCTGGTTTGGAGGTTTGTTAACACAGTGTCCAAAGAAGGGCCAGATGTATACAGAATGGTGTCGTCTGTGTAGGTGATCAAAGAATCACACGCAGCAAGAGTGACATCAGTGATATATGCAGAGAAAAATGTCGGCCTGAAAATTGAATCCTGTGGCACCGCCATACAGACTGCCCAGAGGTCCAGACAACAGGCCCTCCGATTTGACACACTGAAATAGTTAGTGAACCAGGCGAGACAGTCATTAGAGAAACCAAGGCTGTTGAGTCTGCCGATAAGAATACGGTGTTTGACAGAGTCGAAAGCCTTGGCCAGGTCGATGAAGACGGCTGCACAGTACTGTCTTTTATCGATGGCGCTTATGATATCATTTAGGACCTTTAGCGTGGCTGAGGTGCACTGTTGGTTTTCTTCAGCCAGGGGTGAAGGGTAAGATCCATGTTTCTGGCCCTCCCAACCCTGGCTGAGGCAGAAGGGTTCAAATCAAATGTCACATTCACCAAATACAATCCGGTGAAAAGCCCTTAACCAACAATGCAGTTAAGAAAAATATTTACTAAATGAACTAAAGTAAAAAAATAAGAGCAGCAATTAAATAACAGTAGCGAGGCTATATACAGGGGGTACCGGTACCGAGTCAATGTGCGGGGGTACAGGTTAGTCGAGGTACTTTAGATAATATCTACACTACCGTTCAAAAGTTTGGGGTCACTTAGAAATGTCCTTGTTTTTGAAGAAGAAAAGAAAGTCCATTAAAATAACATCAAATTGATCAGAAATACAGTGTAGACATTGTTAATATTGTAAATTACTATTGTAGCTGGAAATGGCAGATTTTTTATGGAATATCTGCATAACTTTACAGAGGCCCATTATCAGCAAGCATCACTCCTGTGTTCCAATGGCATATTGCGTTAGCCAATCCAAGTTTATCATTTTAAATCCAAGTTTATCATTAGAAAACCCTTTTGCAATTATGTTAGCACAACTGAAAACTTTTTTTTTTTTTTTCTTTTTTTAAATTCCACCTTTATTTAACCAGGTAGGCTAGTTGAGAACAAGTTCTCATTTGCAACTGCGACCTGGCCAAGATAAAGCATAGCAGTGTGAACAGACAACACAGAGTTACACATGGAGTAAACAATTAACAAGTCAATAACACAGTAGGAAAAAAAAGGGGAGTCTATATACATTGTGTGCAAAAGGCATGAGGTAGGCGAATAATTACAATTTTGCAGATTAACACTGGAGTGATAAATGATCAGATGCAAAAGAGCAGAAAAGTAAATAAATAGAAACAGTATGGGGAAGAGGTAGGTAAAAATGGGTGGGCTATTTACCGATAGACTATGTACAGCTGCAGCGATCGGTTAGCTGCTCAGATAGCAGATGTTTGAAGTTGGTGAGGGAGATAAAAGTCTCCAACTTCAGCGATTTTTGCAATTCGTTCCAGTCACAGGCAGCAGAGAACTGGAACGAAAGGCGGCCAAATGAGGTGTTGGCTTTAGGGATGATCAGTGAGATACACCTGCTGGAGCGCGTGCTACGGATGGGTGTTGCCATCGTGACCAGTGAACTGAGATAAGGCAGAGCTTTACCTAGCATGGACTTGTAGATGACCTGGAGCCAGTGGGTCTGGCGATGAATATGTAGCGAGGGCCAGCCGACTAGAGCATACAAGTCGCAGTGGTGGGTGGTATAAGGTGCTTTAGTGACAAAACGGATGGCACTGTGATAAACTGCATCCAGTTTGTTGAGTAGAGTGTTGGAAGCAATTTTGTAGATGACATCGCCGAAGTCGAAGATCGGTAGGATAGTCAGTTTTACTTGGGTAAGTTTGGCGGCGTGAGTGAAGGAGGCTTTGTTGCGGAATAGAAAGCCGACTCTTGATTTGATTTTCGATTGGAGATGTTTGATATGAGTCTGGAAGGAGAGTTTACAGTCTAGCCAGACACCTAGGTACTTATAGATGTCCACATATTCAAGGTTGGAACCATCCAGGGTGGTGATGCTGGTCAGGCGTGCGGGTGCAGGCAGCGAACGGTTGAAAAGCATGCATTTGGTTTTACTAGCGTTTAAGAGCAGTTGGAGGCCACGGAAGGAGTGTTGTATGGCATTGAAGCTCGTTTGGAGGTTAGATAGCACAGTGTCCAAGGACGGGCCGGAAGTATATAGAATGGTGTCGTCTGCGTAGAGGTGGATCAGGGAATCGCCCGCAGCAAGAGCAACATCATTGATATATACAGAAAAAAAGAGTCGGCCCGAGGATTGAACCCTGTGGCACCCCCATAGAGACTGCCAGAGGACCGGACAGCATGCCCTCCGATTTGACACACTGAACTCTGTCTGCAAAGTAATTGGTGAACCAGGCAAGGCAGTCATCCGAAAAACCGAGGCTACTGAGTCTGCCGATAAGAATATGGTGATTGACCGAGTCGAAAGCCTTGGCAAGGTTGATGAAGACGGCTGCACAGTACTGTCTTTTATCGATGGCGGTTATGATATCGTTTAGTACCTTGAGCGTGGCTGAGGTGCACCCGTGACCGGCTCGGAAACCAGATTGCACAGCGGAGAAGGTACGGTGGGATTCGAGATGGTCAGTGACCTGTTTGTTGACTTGGCTTTCGAAGACCTTAGATAGGCAGGGCAGGATGGATATAGGTCTGTAACAGTTTGGGTCCAGGGTGTCTCCCCCTTTGAAGAGGGGGATGACTGCGGCAGCTTTCCAATCCTTGGGGATCTCAGATGATATGAAAGAGAGGTTGAACAGGCTGGTAATAGGGGTTGCGACAATGGCGGCGGATAGTTTCAGAAATAGAGGGTCCAGATTGTCAAGCCCAGCTGATTTGTACGGGTCCAGGTTTTGCAGCTCTTTCGGAACATCTGCTATCTGGATTTGGGTAAAGGAGAACCTGGAGAGGCTTGGGCGAGTAGCTGCGGGGGGGCGGAGCTGTTGGCCGAGGTTGGAGACCTCGGTGAGAGACTTATTTCTGGAGAGAGTAATTTCTGAATAAATAAGCAATAAACCTGGCCTTCTTTAGACTAGTTGAGTATCTGGAGCATCAGCATTTGTGGGTTCGATTACAGGCTCAAAATGGCCAGAAACAAAGCCCTTTCTTCCGAAACTCCTCAGTCTATTCTTGTTTTGAGAAATGAAGGCTATTCCATGTGAGAAATTGCCAAGAAACTGAAGATCTCGTACAGCGCTGTGTACTAACTACTCCCTTCACAGAACAGCGCAAACTGCCTCTATCCAGAATATAAAGAGGAGTGGGAGGTCCCGGTGCACAACTGAGCAAGAGGACAAGTACATTAGAGTGTCTAGTTTGAGAAACGGACGCCTCACAAGTCCTCAACTGGCATCTTCATTAAATAGTACCTGCCAAACACCAGTCTCAAAGTCAACAGTGAACAGGCAACTCCGGGATGCTGGCTTTCTAGGCAAGTTACTAAGAAAAAGCCATATCTTTGTCCAGTGTCTGTTCTTTTGGCCATCTTAATCTTTTCTTTTTATTGGCCAGTCTGAGATATGGCATTTTCTTTGCAACTCTGCCTAGAAGGCCAGCATTCCAGAGTCGCCTCTTCACTGTTGACGTTGAGACTAGTGTTTTGCAGGTACTATTTAATGAAGCTGCCAGTTGAGGACTTGTGAGGTGTCTGTTTCTCAAACTAGACACTCAAACTAGACACTCTCTTGCTCAGTTGTTCACCAGTGCCTCCCACCAGGACCTCCTTCACACATCTAGATGGCGGGGTGGGTGTGGAGCCAGACACAGCAGGGAATTCAAACTGTAGAACACTGTTCCTACATTTGAATATAAAAATGGATTTTATCAAACAAAACTATGCTACGGTTTATCTCTGGGACCCTCAGGATGACAAATCAGAGCAAGATTATTGAATGTAAGTACATTATTTACCTTCAGAGGTGAATGTATCAAACCAGTTGCCGTGATAAAAGTTGTTGTTGTGCACTCTCTACAAACAATAGTATGGTATTGTTTCATTATAATAGCTACTGTAATTTGGACAGTGCAGTTAAGTTAACAATAATTTAAGCTTTCTGCACATATACATGTCTATGTCCTAGGAATTTTTTCATATTACTTACAATGTCATGTTAATCACATTAGTGCATGTTAGCTCAACTGTCCCAGTGGAGGGACACCGATCCTGTAGAGGTTTTTAATTTGGCATTGTTAAGCCACAGATAAAGAGCCAATAACAAGTATTTACCCCATTGCACAATTTCCACAAATTGTTGACATGGAGCCTGGATATTGAGAACCAGTTAATTGGGATTTGTTTTACCAATCTACACAAAATGCTCCACAATCTTTTGGTGTTTGAGCCACTTGATTGCAATGGCGGTAGAGGACCTTAAGTCTGTTATGTCTGTGGAGTGATTATCATCTTCATCCTGTAATTACACTCTTCCCGCTCGCAGGGAAGCACGCATAAACTTCTCTGGAGTAAATCCCACCACGTCTCACAGATTCTCTCCCCCCATCGACGACAGAGAGACATCAGGGAAGCACGCATAAACTTCTCTGGAGTAAATCCCACCACGTCTCACAGATTCTCTCCCCCCATCGACGACAGAGAGACATCAGGGAAGCACGCATAAACTCCTCTGGAGTAAATCCCACCACGTCTCACAGATTCTCTCCCCCCATCGACGACAGAGAGACATCAGGGAAGCACGCATAAACTTCTCTGGAGTAAATCCCACCACGTCTCACAGATTCTCTCCCCCCATCGACGACAGAGAGACATCAGGGAAGCACGCATAAACTCCTCTGGAGTAAATCCCACCACGTCTCACAGATTCTCTCCCCCCATCGACGACAGAGAGACATCAGGGAAGCACGCATAAACTTCTCTGGAGTAAATCCCACCACGTCTCACAGATTCTCTCCCCCCATCGACGACAGAGAGACATCAGGGAAGCACGCATAAACTTCTCTGGAGTAAATCCCACCACGTCTCACAGATTCTCTCCCCCCATCGACGACAGAGAGACATCAGGGAAGCACGCATAAACTTCTCTGGAGTAAATCCCACCACGTCTCACAGATTCTCTCCCCCCATCGACGACAGAGAGACATCAGGGAAGCACGCATAAACTTCTCTGGAGTAAATCCCACCACGTCTCACAGATTCTCTCCCCATCGACGACAGAGAGACATCAGGGAAGCACGCATAAACTTCTCTGGAGTAAATCCCACCACGTCTCACAGATTCTCTCCCCCCATCGACGACAGAGAGACATCAGGGAAGCACGCATAAACTTCTCTGGAGTAAATCCCACCACGTCTCACAGATTCTCTCCCCCCATCGACGACAGAGAGACATCAGGGAAGCACGCATAAACTCCTCTGGAGTAAATCCCACCACGTCTCACAGATTCTCTCCCCCCATCGACGACAGAGAGACATCAGGGAAGCACGCATAAACTTCTCTGGAGTAAATCCCACCACGTCTCACAGATTCTCTCCCCATCGACGACAGAGAGACATCAGGGAAGCACGCATAAACTTCTCTGGAGTAAATCCCACCACGTCTCACAGATTCTCTCCCCCCATCGACGACAGAGAGACATCAGGGAAGCACGCATAAACTTCTCTGGAGTAAATCCCACCACGTCTCACAGATTCTCTCCCCCCATCGACGACAGAGAGACATCAGGGAAGCACGCATAAACTTCTCTGGAGTAAATCCCACCACGTCTCACAGATTCTCTCCCCCCATCGACGACAGAGAGACATCAG
Source organism: Oncorhynchus nerka (assembly GCF_034236695.1). Lineage (NCBI taxonomy): Eukaryota > Metazoa > Chordata > Actinopteri > Salmoniformes > Salmonidae > Oncorhynchus > Oncorhynchus nerka. The sequence continues at coordinate 60,018,977 of NC_088401.1, forward strand.
GGAAGCACGCATAAGCTTCTCTGGAGTAAATCCCACCACGTCTCACAGATTCTCTCCCCCCATCGACGACAGAGAGACATCAGGGCAGGCATGCAAATTAACCTCCCCATCCACAACAGAGAGACAATTTGTGCAGGCAAGCAAATTACCCTCCCCATCCACGACAGAGTGACATCAGGGCAGGCATGCAAATTATCCTCCCCCATTTCCCACGTCCCCATGAGGACAATGGCTATTTTAAGCTTAGGGGTTAGATTTAGGGTTAGAGTTAGGGTAAGGAGTTGGTGGTTATGGTTACAGGATAAGTTTATGTTAAGGTTTAGGAAAAGTGTGATTTTGAATGGAAATGTATTTTAGGTCCCCACGAGTATAGAAGAACATAACGTGTGTGTGAAGACAGGAGAGCGAGAGAGCATCAAGACTCCCTGTAAATGGGGTGAAAGCAGGCAATACTGCAAGTGCTCTCAAATAACAGGGAATAATACATATTTTGGGATTAGGTGGGTAAACAACTTTCTCTTCTCATCTTGGGTTCTCTTTGAGATATTCTCCCATTATAAGTCATGCATGCGGCATTGGCATAATTGAATGTCCTCGTTAGAGGTTTAGTTTTGCATTGCGGTTATACAATTACAATGTACAAAGCTTTATTCAATAGGCTTATTGTTTGAACTCTGAAAAGTCCATAGTGTTTTGAACATTGCATATCCAACCCAAAGCATCCACATCCATATTATTATGAATTCGCATATGAACTGGTGAAAAACGAATAGAATCGGACGTAAATAAATAACGCTATCCTTCAAGAGTGGCACTGTAGTCGAGGCCGTATAAATGAATAAAGCAATCTCTCTCTACAGGCGAATACACTGTCATGACGGCACATTTCCATTTGAAGCGGAAGATTGGTTACTTTGTGATCCAGACCTATCTACCATGCATTATGACCGTCATCCTCTCCCAAGTGTCCTTCTGGCTGAACAGAGAGTCCGTGCCAGCTAGGACTGTGTTTGGTGAGTATGGGACTCCTTATCCGACAGTGATGTTATCCTAGACCAGGTATTCCAAACTGGGGTACGTGCAACGCCGTCAATGGTACGGCAAATAAAAAAGTTTTGAATATTTTTATTATACATACATACATACATACATACATACTGTGGCAAACCTCTTCAAGGTTAGGAGCGTTTGTCACAAACTAAGTGGTAAACTGTCACCAAATCACCCAAGAATGAGAGTTCTTTCGAACAGGACAGTACCTGTGTGTTTGTTTCTCCGTCCTGGTCCACCCAGGCCGTAGGCGAGGTCAAGGATAGCAGGGTTCGGTACACAAATCGGGTTCTCGGTAGGTCCAGGTCCAAATGCCAACAGGTAAGTCCAAAACAATCCAGCTCATACACGGTAAATCCAGCCAATCTCTATAGTCTCTTTCTCTATTGTTCATAGCTCCTTCCAGCACTCTCTCTTCCTCTTCCTGGTTTTTCTTGACCCTTTATCTGTGAGTCGGCTCCACCTTCTGAGGGTTCCCCTTGCTTCTGGGACTTGTAGTTTTGGCAGTCGGCCATTTTGTGATCTGTAGTTCTGACAGGGGTGGCCATTTTAGTGATCGGGCAGAGCCCGTTTATTAGTTCTGCTCTCACATATCTGCCACTTATCACTCGACCCCCTTCTTTGCCACATATCTCTCCCCCTAGATCCGACCCCCTAGGTCGGGCTACCGCAGCAAAATATGCATGCATGCGGGATAACCCATCCGCGTTTCCCATTTCCTTCCCTGCTCTGTGTTTCAAGTCAAAATGAAACGGTTGGAGACTCAAAAACCACCGCATCACCCGAGCGTTCTTCTCTTTAGCCCTATGCATCCAGGTGAGTGGGGCATGGTCACTGATGAGGGTGAAGTGGCGCCCCAGCAGGTAGTACTTCAGGCTTTCTAGAGCCCACTTTACTGCCAGCGCCTCTTTCTCAACGACTGAGTAGTTGGTTTCCCGTGGTTCCAGCTTCCTGCTTAAAAACAGGATGGGGTGTTCTACCTCTTGGGATAGCACTGCTCCCAAGCCGACCTCTGAGGCATCCGTCTGAACCACAAACTCTTTCTCAAAGTCTGGTAGCACCAGCACTGGGTTACAGCAGAGAGCCTCCTGTAATGTCCTAAATGCTTTGGTGGCCCTTTCATCCCATTTGACCATGTTTGGCCCTCTGGCTCTAGTCATGTCGGTAAGTGGGGCGGCCACTGTGGCATAACTTGGGATGAACTTCCGGTAGTAACCGGTCAGCCCTAGGAAGGCTCGGACCTGCTTCTTATTTACTGGTTTCGGCCATTCTCTAATTGCCTTCACCTTCTTATGTTGGGATTTGATTAACCCTCTTCCCACAGTGTATCCCAGATACTCTGTTTCCTCTAACCCCACATAACACTTGGCAGGGTTTGCCGTGAGCCCTGCCTTTCTAAGGGCATCTAACACTGCCTGTACCCGGGGTAAGTGGGATTCCCAATCTGGGCTGTAGATCCCCACGTCATCTAAATAAGCTGCGGCGTATGCTTTGTGCGGTTTTAGGACTTTGTCCATGAGCCGTTGAAAGGTGGCTGGGGCCCCGTGTAAGCCGAATGGCATGACGGTGTATTGAAACAAACCGTCAGGTGTTGCAAAGGCTGTCTTTTCTTTGGCCCTGGGGGTCAGAGGAATTTGCCAGTACCCTTTTGTCAGATCAAGGGTCGTAATGTACCGAGCATGACCAATTTTATCCAGTAGTTCATCTACTCGGGGCATGGGGTAGGCATCAAACTTCGAGATTTCATTTACCTTCCGAAAGTCGTTACAGAACCGCAAAGACCCATCGGGCTTGGAGACCATCACAATTGGGCTAGACCACTCACTATGTGACTCTTCGACCACTCCAGCTGTCAACATTTTCTCAGTCTCTGCTCTAATCGCGGCCCGTCGAGCCTCGGGTACCCGATATGGCCTCATACTCACTTTTCTCCCTGGTAGGGAAACGATATCATGAGCCGTAACCTCAGTTCGGCCAGGTACCTCTGAAAACACATCTTTGTTTTTCTGGATCAGGGTCTTTACTTCCTGTACTTGCGCTGGGGACAGAGTGGGTGAAATATTTACTTCGGCTGTCTCCTGAATGTGTGTGGGGTATGTGACCATTAGTGTTTCTCTCTCCATGCTTTTAACAGGTTTATGTGATAAATCTGTTCCTGGGGCCGTCGACCTGGCTGTCGGATCCGATAATTGACTTCTCCTATTTTCTCCAGTACTTCATATGGTCCTTTCCATGTGGCTAGTAGTTTACACTCTACCGTGGGGATCAGCACTAACACCTTATCTCCCGGTTGAAATTCCCTCAGGGTAGCCTGCCGGTTATAAGTGTGCCGCTGGTGTTCTTGTGTTTGTCTCATGTGCTCTCTGACGATGGGCATGACTGTCGCTATCCTGTCTTGCATTGCCGTGACGTGCTCTATGACACTAGTATACGGGGTGGATTGGTGCTCCCAGGTTTCTCGGGCGATGTCTAAGATTCCCCGGGGATTCCCCGGGGATGGCAAACATCAGATACGGCAACATGCAATCCCAGTTTTTCCCATCCTTTTCGATTACCTTCCTGAGCATTGACTTCAGGGTTCGGTTGAATCTCTCAACCAGCCCGTCCGTCTGAGGATGGTAAACCGATGTCCTCAACTGTTTCACCTGCCACAGTTTACAAAGGTCCGCCATAAGGCGGGACATAAAGGGGGTCCCGTGGTCGTTAAGGATCTCCTTTGGAACCCCTACCCTGGTGAACAAGAGCACTAATTCCTTTGCGATATTTTTGGAAGTCATCGTCCGAAGGGGAATGGCTTCTGGGTAGCGAGTGGCATAATCTAGAATGACCAGAATGTATTGGTGCCCTCTGGCGGATTTGGGTAGTGGGCCCACTAAATCCATCGCTATCCTCTCAAATGGCGTTTCGATTATGGGGAGTGGCACTAACGGGCTTCTAAAAGCTGGTCGGGGAGCTGTTAACTGGCACTCCGGGCACTCTCCACAATGCCGAGCCACTTCAGCTTGAATTCCTGGCCAGTAAAACCTCCTTACAATCCGGTCTCGGGTTTTATCGATACCAAGGTGTCCACCCAGAATGTGCCCATGAGCTAGATCCAGTACTGTCCTCCGGTACCGAGTGGGAACCAACAACTGTTCCACCACATCAACCCCTATTTTCGAGACTCTGTACACCAAACCCTTTTTCATGATGAAGTGGGGAAAACTATTAGGCATCATCCCACCATTTATGGGAGTACCATCTACGACCTGCACATCTGCTCTGGCTTGCTGCAGGGTTGGATCCTGGTTTTGGGCCGTCTCAAAATTAGTCAAGGACTCTGCCAGGTCTGCTGGTTCTAGATCGTCGTCCTCTGGATTCAGATCGACCCCAGCCCCACTAGTACCGGGCTGTTCCTTATCAGCGAGGTTTGCCACTTCATCCTCCTCCTCCCCTACTAGCACCTGTGATGTTGTCCCCTGGGAGACTTCTTTTCTTGGCTTTGGTTGAAGGCCCCATGCTTCTTCCTGCTTGGTCAGGGTTGTTGGCTTCTCAAATATGCCATTCTTGTGGCCTAACTTCGCAAAGTTAGGAAAGTCTCTACCCAATATTACATCATATGGCATCTTTGGGACCACGCCGACCTCATAATCCAGCAGACCGTCCTCTGTTTGTATGCTCACTAAGGCCGTGGGGTACAGACGGGTATCCCCATGAATGCATGTAACACTGATATTCTGTCTTGTATCCAGTTTATGAGTCGGCACTAGGCCTGCAACGACCAGGGTTAGCATACTGCCGGAATCCAGCAGTGCTTCAACCTCTTTCCCTTCAACCTTCACCCTGCACATATGTTTGTTTCTTGATCTTTCAAGTACAGTGGTTACAACAGGACATGCATACCGTATATCATCTGCATTTTCACCAAGGTTACATTGCATTGGCTCTTCTTTAATAGGGCAGTAGGCTGCAATATGTCCTGGTTGATTAGAATTGTAACAGATAATAGGGGTTCGGGGGGGAGACCCCCTCGACACCCAGTCCCGGTTTCCGTTTTTTCCCTTAGTGTCTCGGCCTGATTCTGATTCTTTCCTCATAGCCCCACGCTGCTCTCTTCCCCCTCTATATGTTGGGACAGCCTTACCCTGTCCGCTGTTTCTCCCATGCCTGGGGAACGGGAATCTTTCCTCCTGTGCCTGCTCAGCTGTTCTTGCCGTACAATACCGTTCAACCAGGCCCACGAGATGGTCGGCGGAAAGTACCTTGTTCTGGCCAACCCATCGTCTCACTTCTTGGGGTAGACCTCGCTGAAACTGGTTGAGTACGATGGTCTCGACAATCTCGGCGGATGACCGGGTCTCTGGTCGCAACCATTTCCGTGCCAGGTGAATCAAGTCGAACATCTGTGTTCGTGGGGGTTGTCCCGGTTGGTAGGACCACTGGTGAAAGCGGTGTGCCCTCACGGTATCGGTCACTCCCAGTCTAGTCAGGATCTCCCCCTTTAGTTTATCGTAATCCTGTGCATCTTTCAACTCCAGGTCGAAATACGCTTTTTGAGCGTCCCCTGCCAGGTATGGTGCCAGAAGCCCTGCCCATTCTTCTTTCGGCCACTTCTCCCTCTCTGCCGTCCTTTCGAAGGTGGTAAGATATGCTTCCACATCATCCTGCGCTGTCATTTTTTGAAGAAAATGATTGGCCCTCCTCTGGGTATTTGCAGCTGGTAATTGAGCCCCAATTTGGTCCGCTAGCCCCTTTAGGCCTTCTCTTAACTCCCGGGTGTTTCTCTCTTGCTCTTCTTTGAGCAGCTGGTTGGTGCGGTGCTGGATCTGTAACGTGTCCTGATACATTCGCATTGCATCCTGATGAACTATTTGTTGAGCTCTAGTTGCCTCTTGTTGGGCGGCCGCCGCTTGTAACAGGGCCTGTATGGCTCCCTCCATACTCATTTTCCTGAAAAACTGTCCTAACCAAACAAAGCCAAAACAAACAAAAAAACCTGACTCCCCTTTGGAGTGCTAACTGAACATTTATTTATTTTTTCCTTCTACCTAACCAGTGGTATGTTAGTCCATGCCCGCATCCTCCACCACGTGTGGCAAACCTCTTCAAGGTTAGGAGCGTTTGTCACAAACTAAGTGGTAAACTGTCACCAAATCACCCAAGAATGCATACAGGGTTCGGTACACGAATCGGGTTCTCGGTAGGTCCAGGTCCAAATGCCAACAGGTAAGTCCAAAACAATCCAGCTCATACACGGTAAATCCAGCCAATCTCTATAGTCTCTTTCTCTATTGTTCATAGCTCCTTCCAGCACTCTCTCTTCCTCTTCCTGGTTTTTCTTGACCCTTTATCTGTGAGTCGGCTCCACCTTCTGAGGGTTCCCCTTGGTCCTGGGACTTGTAGTTTTGGCAGCCGGCCATTTTGTGATCTGTAGTTCTGACAGGGGTGGCCATTTTAGTGATCGGGCAGAGCCCGTTTATTAGTTCTGCTCTCACATATCTGCCACTTATCACTCGACCCCCTTCTTTGCCACAATACATACATACATACAATTGATGTTGAAAGTTTACATACACTAGGTTGGAGTCATTAAAACTCGTTTTTCAACCACTCCAAAAAATTATTTTTAACAAACTATAGTTTTGGCAAGTCAGTTAGGACATCTACTTTGTGCATGACAAGTAATTTTTCCAACAATTGTTTACAGACAGATTATTTCACTTATAATTCACTGTATCACAATTCCAGTGGGTGAGAAGTTTACATACACTAAATTGACTGTGCCTTTAAGCAGCTTGGAAAATTCACGAAAATTATGTCATGGCTTTAGAAGCTTCTGATAGGCTAATTGACATAATTTGAGTCAATTAGAGGTGTACCTGTGGATGGGTTTCAAGGCCTACCTCCAAGTGCCTCTTGGCTTGACATCATGGGAAAATCCAAAGAAATCAGCCAAGACCTCAGAAAATAAATTGTAGACCTCCGCAAGTCTGGTTCATCCTTGGGAGCAATTTCCAAACGCCTGAAGGTACCACGTTGATCTGTACAAACAATAGTACACAAGTATGAACACCATGGGACCACGCAGCCGTCACACCGCTCAGGAAGGAGACAAGTTGTCTCCTAGAGATTAATGTATTTTGTTGCGAAAAGTGCAAATCAGTCCCAGAACAACAGAAAAATCAAATGAAACCATCTAGTGTTCAGTGAAATAACAACAACATGTCAAATACCGGCAGCCTCGTCAAATAATTAAGATCCAATCACATTGACATAGTGGAGTGGTAACGTGCATGCAAGCAGTTGCTTCCGACACCACTTGGGTACACTGCAGCATCCACCAAGAGGCTCTTGCTGCCAAGGGAATGCCTGACAGCTTGAAAGACGTATTGGACACTACAGTAAAAATGCAAGGTCCCTGAACCCTCGTGTATTTTCTGCACTATGCAATGATATGGGCAGCGACCATGTATCGCTTTTACAACATACAGAAGTCCACTGGTTATCAAGGGGCAAAGTATTGACAAGGTTTTTTAAATTGAGAGACAAGCTTAAAGATTTCTTTACTGACCATAACTTTCACTTGTCTGACCGCTTGCATGATGATGAGTTTCTCACATGACTGGCCTATCTGGGTGATGTTTTTTCTCCCCTGAATGATCTGAAACTAGGATTACAGGCATTCTCCGCAACTATATTCAATGTGCGGGACAAAATTGAAGACATGATTAATTAAGAAGTTGGCGCTCTTCTCTGTCTGCATTTAATAAGGACAACACACAGGTCTTTCCATCATTGTATGATTTTTTGTGTGCAAATGAACTCAAGCTTACGGACAATGTCAAATGTGATATAGCGAAGGACCTGAGTGAGTTGGGTGCGCAATTACACAGGTACTTTCCTGAAACGGGTGACACATTGGATTCCTTATCCCTTTCATGCCCTGCCTCCAGTCCACTTACCGATATCTGAACAAGAGAGCCTCATCGAAATTGCAACAAGTGGTTCTGTGGAAATTGAATTTAATCAGAAGCCACTGCCAGATTTCTGGATTGGGCTGCACTCAGAGTATCCTGCCTTGGCAATTTGCGCTGTTAAGACACTGATGCCCTTTGCAACCACGTACCTATGTGAGAGTGGATTCTGGGCCCTCACTAGCATGAAAACTAAATACAGGCACAGACTTTGTGTGGGAAAATGATTTAAGACTGAGACTCTCTCCAATACAACCCAACATTGCAGAGTTATGTGCATCCTTTCAAGCACACCCTTTTCATTAACCTGTGGTGAGTTATTCATAATTTGATGAACAAATAAGGTTTTATAAGTAAAATCGTTAAATAAAGAGCAAAATTATAGATTATTATTATTTGTCCTACAAGAGCTCTTTGTCACTTCCCACGAGCCGGGTTGTGACAACAACTCACACTCATTCTTATGTTTAATAAATGTATCATATAGTGTGTGTGTGTGGCAGGTTTACAATGATGGAAAACAACAACATTTGAGAGTGCGCTGACACTGGTGCTAGAGGAGGTACGCAGCTGGAGGGTGAATGTTTGAAGGGGTACGGGACTATAAAAAGTTTGGGAACCACTGTCTTAGACTAACCCCTCTGCGTGTCTACTTGCGGTTCAGAGTTTCTCTGTGGTGCCAGGAGCCTTGGGAATGTGCTCTGCAGCTCCAATAGCTGTTTGTATTTCTGTGCAATGAATGAGCAACACTTTAAATGTGATCCTGTGCGACATCCTGAAAAGGCAAGTGAATTTTCATTCTGCCATAGCAAGGTATTTTAATGGAGTGCTAGTGGCCAAGAGGAAGGCTAGCTTAATGGTGTGACCAGTGTCAACAGGACTTGGACTGTTTACAAAAGGCAGGGGGTTGATTGTAGTCCATGAGGGAATATAGACTACAAAATATGCTTTATACACATGGGGAGACATTGATAAATTGATTTTATTTGATATACTAAATAAACAAAAGTAAAAAAAAGTAACAATAACGAGGCTATATACAGGGAATACCGGTACTGAGTAAATGTGTGGGGGTACAGGTTAGTCCAGGTAATATGTACATGTAGTCAGGGGTAAAGTGACTATGCGGAGATGATAAACAGTAAGTAACAGCAGTGTAAAAACAAGGGGGTGGGGTGTCAATGCAAATAGTCCGGGTGGCCATTTGATTAATTGTTCAGCAGTCTTATGGATTGGGGGTAGAAGCTGTTAAGGAGCCTTATGGACCTAGACGTGGCGCTCCGTTACCGCTTACCGTGCGGTAACAGAGAGACCAGTCTACGACTTGGGTGACTGGAGTCTTTGACAATTTTTTGGGCCTTCCTCAGACACAGCCTAGTATAGAGGTCCTGGATGGCAGAAAGCTTGGCCCCAGTGATGTACTGGGCCGTACGCACTAACCTTTGTAGCGCCTTACCCTTACGGTCAGTTGCCGAGCAATTGCCATACCAGGCGACGATACAACCAGTCAAGATGCTCTCGATGGTGCAGCTGTTGAGGATCTGGGGACCCATGCCAACTCTTTTCATTCTACTGAGGGGGAATAGGCATTGTCGTGCCCTCTTCACGACTGTCTTGGTGTTTGGACCATGATAGTTTGTTGAGGATGTGGACACCGAGGGACTTTAAGCTTTCAACCCGCTCCACTAAAGCCCAGTCGATGTGAATGGAGGCGTGTTCGGTCCTCCTTTTCCTGTAATCCACGATCAGCTCCTTTGTCTTGCTCACGTTGACGGAGAGGTTGTTGTCCTGACACCAAACTGCCAGGTCTCTAACCTCCTTCCTATAGGCTGTCTCATCGTTGTCGGTGAGCAGGCCTACCACCGTTGTGTCATCAACAAACTTAATGATGGTGTTGGAGTAGTGCTTGGCCACGCAGTCGTGGGTGAACAGGGAGTACAGGAGGGGACTAAGCATGTCACCACTGAGGGGCCAGTGTGGCAGATGTGTTGTTGCATGCCCTTACCACCTGGGGACTGCCCATCAGGACGTCCAGAATCCAGTTGCGGAGGGAGGTGTTAGTCCCGGGGTCTTTAGCTTAGTGAGGAGCTTTGTGGGCACTATCTGTTGGGGCGGTATGCAAATTGGATTGGGTCTTTGGTTTCCGGGACAATGGTGTTGATGTCATATCACTGCAGAGGTGAGTATCATTCACATGATAAACACAGTATATCACATAAAGGAGAAGTACATCACAAAATAATATGCACCGAAAAACAGAATGCTGATGTGTTCATGGTAGAAATGGCCCATAGCTGTGTAAGCTTTAATCAGGCCATTTCTAGATATGATTGGATATGCTCTGAAAAGGAGGAGTTAGTTGGTTTATTATTCTTTAATTCTCCTCATTATTTCAGTGCCACAGAGAAGTGGGCAGCAAATGAACATTTAAGAAAAAACTTGGTTAAAGAAATTCAAAGAACTTATTCTGGACCTTAGTTCTAAAAATACTCTGAGTAAATACAGTCTCATCTCTTATCTGCAGATACTTTTTCCCCCTCCCACTCATTAGAATAAAAGGAAATTTGAGCTAAGCTGAACTTCAGTGGGGACTCGCAATGTCTTCATACAGCCCTCAAATCAAAACATCAGGCACAAATGTGTCATGAGAACATTTTAGATAAGTATGGTTATTTATTTTGATATATTTTGTGTCATCGATTAATGTAGCCTAGTGGTTAGGGTAGCCTTATGGTTAGAGCGTTGGACTAGTAACCAGAAGGTTCCAAGGTCAAATCCCCAAGCTGACAAGGTACAAATCTGTTGTTCTGCCCCTGAACAGGCAGTTATAACCCACTGTTCCTAGGCCGTCATTGAAAATAAGAATTTGTTCTTAAGTGACTTGCCTAGTTAAATAAAGGTACATTTAAAAGAAATGTCACCATTGACATACAAGGTGCACTGTTCAGGTAGCAGACATCAAATCAAACTTTATTTGCCACACTCCACAATTAGGAGTGTTAACGTTTAAATATTTAAACTTATAAACAAAATTGGGATCCTTAACGTTAAGAAAAAATCTCTAGCTGAAAAACAGAAGGAAGAGCCTAAAGAGCCTGGCCGCTCTTTGGGCTCCCGTACACACAGACAGAACCGGCATGTGACACACATCATAAAATAATGCACCGTTTACACAACCTATTGTAGCCAACACCACTATCGCCAATGGTGACAACAACCGTGTCACTTCAAAGGTGACAGGCTCATGGCACTGAAAGGACAGTGACCCTAATACCTGTGCGTTCCATGGTGCTGAAAGGACAGTGACCCTAATACCTGTGCGTTCCATGGTGCTGAAAGGACAGCGACCCTAATACCTGTGCGTTCCATGGTGCTGAAAGGACAGCGACCCTAATACCTGTGCGTTCCATGGTGCTGAAAGGACAGCGACCCTAATACCTGTGCGTTCCATGGTGCTGAAAGAGAACCCCTTTTTAATGAAACACATAGACAGCAGTCACACACAGAATCAAATAATGTTAAAGAATAAGCAGCCCATTCACTGGAGTAGGCCCCATAAAATCATAACAATACAAAAGCACAACCATTTAATTTCCAAAATGAAATTAACAAACCAGCTATTAATTCCCATTGCAAATATATTTTATCACGTTCATCACACTAACCGATGATCTAAAGTTTAAATGCAATAATGTTTCAGTCATTATTTTCAAAGCGGTATCTCACAGCAAGCGAGCTGCAACAAAAAACAGTGCCACTTACCAGATGATTGACATTTGTAAATTAAGTTTGAAAGTTAATCTATAACAAATGAGCAACATCCACCTTGAAGTCCACCTTGAACAGCTGCTACAGATGTTGTCACCTTTGTAACACTACTACAACACAAGCTAGCTAACGCTACTAGCGACACTGATTCTTTTATAATGCTCCCCTTTCTTCTTCAATGTTTTATGGCAGACTATTAGTGTATTGCCGCCACCCACTGTTATTCTGTATTATGAATTCATTACCTCTTGCACTCTCAATAGTGAGGCCTAGACACGTCACTTTAAAAAATAAATGGTCCCACCCATTGCAAGTCAAAATGTAACTGGTTAATTTAGGGCTGTTGTGGTGACTGTATTACCGCCACACTGGCAGTCACAAGTCATGACTGTTTAGTCACGGTAATTAGACTTCTCCAAGCTCTGATGCTGCTGATGGTCATCAGTAGCCTACCAAACTTGCTAACTGCCTGGTACTCAGCACTCTATTTTCCCTCTAATCACTATGACATCAGTGAAAATGTGTTTGAAAATTTAATCAAACACTTCATGAGAGCCCATGTGCTCATGTTGCGCAACATTTCTATATGCTGTGCAATTGCTAGAGAAAACAGAGTGATGGCCTCTACTAAAAAGAGGAGGATCCATCAGTTTTCAATAGGCTAGGCCTACTATATTTATTTCTGAACTTTACTAATATTAAGCGCATTGTTTATCTTTACAACAGGAGTAATAGCCTACCTGGCTGGCATGAAAATGAACCACGGGAAAAGTGTCCTCAATTAGCTATTTAAGTGCATAGATTAGATGTATTTTTCCCCGCTGCCCCTGTTTTGCGACAGGAGCATGATAATGGTCCAATCTCAATCAAAACAAATTTTACACATATTATTTAGTGTATGTAAAGATGAGATTAAATCAAGAATAGTCTGATGGGTGACAATATTAGCCTATCACTTTGCGACTTTTTCTAATCATAGTCGCACACCTCATGTAGCCTAGCCCATAGGCCTTTAGGTTTTGATAAGGTTTGTATCACAACTTAAGTGGCAAAATAACATCTTAAAATTAATCACATGAATCTGATTTACAAGGGATGTGAAGCTTAACTGACATACACTACCGGACAAAGGTTTTAGAACACCTACTCATTCAAGGGTTTTTGAGTTTGAGTTTATTTTTTATTTTTACAGGGACAGTGCACATTAATCAACGTTTCAGTAAAAGTGCCGGATTTAGCCAGCCGGCTAATTTTCAACCGCAGTCCCTGGGCAGGTTATTAAAAACAATTACAATATAGACAATAGCAACATAGAACAAGCAAGACATAGCAACATAGGACAAGCAAGACATAGCATACAGACAGAGCAACATAGGACAAGCAAGACGTAGCATACAGACAGAGCAACATAGAACAAAAAGCAGTCTATTCTTTATTTGTACTATTTTCTACATTGTAGAATAATAGTGAAGACATCAAAACTATGAACTAACACATGTGGAATCATGTACAGTAGTAACCAAAAAGTGTTAAACAAATCAAAATACATTTGAGATTCGTCAAATAGCCACCCTTTGCCTTGATGACAGCTTCGCACACTCTTGGCATTCTCTCAACCAGCTTCATGAGGTAGTCACCTGGAATGCATGTCAATCAACAGGTGTGCCTTCTTAAAAGTCAAGTTGTGGAATTTCTTTCCTTCTTAATGCATTTGAGCCAATCAGTTGTGTTGTGACAAGGTAGGTGGGGTATACAGAAGATAGCCCTATTTGTTAAAAGACCCAAGTCCATATTATGGCAAGAACAGCTCAAATAAACAAATGACCATGCATCATTACTTTAAAACATGAAGGTCAGTCAAAACTGAAAAATTTCAAGAACTTTTAAAGTTTCTCCAAGTGCAGTTGCAAAAACCATCAAGCGCTATGATGAAATTGGCTCTCATGAGGACCGCCACAGGAATGGAAGACCCAGAGTTACCTCTGATGCAGAGGTTAAGTTTAGAGTTACCATCCTCCAGAAATTGCAGCCCAAATAAATGCTTCCCAGAGTTCAAGTAGCAGACATCTCAACATCAATTGTTCAGAGGAAACAGCGTAAATCAGGCCTTCATAGTCTAATTGCTGCAAAGAAACCACTACTAAAGGACACCAACAGGAAAAAGAGACTTGCTTGAGCCAAGAAACACGAGCAATGGGCATTAGACCGGTGGAAATTTTGGTCTTGATGTCCAAATGTGCGATTTTTGGTTCCAGCCGCCATGTCGTTGTGAGACGCAATGTGGGTGAAAGGATGATCTCTGCGTGTGTATTTCCCACCATAAAGCAAGGAGGAGGAGGTGTTATGGAGTGGGGGTGCTTTGCTGGTGACATTTAGAAATCAAGGCACACTTAACCAGCATGTATACCACAACATTCTGCCGTGATCTGGATTGTGCTTAGTGGGACTATCACTTGTTTTTCAACAGGACAATGGCCCAACACACCTCCATGCTGTGCAAGGGCTATTTTACCAAGAAGGAGAGTGATGGAGTGCTGCATCAGATGACCTGGCCTCCACAATCCCCCAACCTCAACCAAATTGAGATGTTTGAGATGAGTTGGACTGCAGAATGAAGGAAAAGCAATCAAGTGCTCAGCATGTATGGGAACTCCTTCAAGACTATTGGAAAAGCATTCCATGTGAAGCTGGTTGAGAGAATATCAAGGGTGTGCAAAACTGTCATCAAGGCAAAGGGTGGCTATTTGAAGAATCTCAAATATAAAATATATTTTGATTTGTTTAACACTTTTTTGGTTACTACATGATTCCACAGTTTTGATGTCTTCTATTATTCTACAATGAAGAAAATAGTAAATATAAAGGAAAACCCTTGAATGAGTAGGTAGTGTATGTATATGTGACCTATAAAATTTGATTTGATTTGAAATTACATGGATTTATTAGACTTTTTAACGTGTGGAAGCCAGGAGATGCTAAATGTGTTCATTAACGAATGGTCAATTACGTGAGACCGCCAGTTATTTGCTTGACAATCGCCAGCTGATTAAATTTTGTGACCGCCACAGCCCTATGTTCATTCCACTATTACTCCAAAATTGTAATACAATGGTAAAGCTGTCCAGCTTCTAAAGGCCGAGCCAATGGCTGACTGAGCAGGTTCAATGTTTCTATCCAGATACCACTAAAGAATATTCTGATTGGATATTTTTTCTATTCAGTATTAACACAAACTGAAGAGATTAAATCAGAAAATTATTACAATATTGTAAAATATAAATTTGAATGTTTTTTTTATGTATATTTTATTTATCTATTTCTATAAATCCTTAGGCCTTCAAAGCCCCGATGGTTCCCCACTGATCAAACCAAGATGAGCTATTTAATGTTAGCTAGGCTAACTTAGTCTACATAACTTTAACTGTCCACTTTCTCCCCTTCCAAATCCCACAGTAAATAACAACAACACCATTCAGATTATTAAATTGCAGCCTACCTGTTGGCTCTTGGTGTTGTAGCCTGTCTTTTTAATCCCATCTTCCATTGATTAGATGGGAAATAAATCAAATAAAAAATGTGCCTATATATCTCGTTATGAATTCAAGTTGTGCCCCAGGCTTTTCCTGTAACATCCTAAATGCCATCTTGCTTTGATGTTACAGTAAAGCATTTGTTGGTACATGTTAAGTTATGCATTCTCCTAAATGACATAAAACAGTAACATTTCACTTTAAGTTTGCACTATACCGTGTCATTACTATACACCTAAACTACTTTGCTAACCCAAATGTAATAATTTGGCTGTACATAGTATCTGTTGATAAGGTACTTAAATAATTGAATGATAATCAAAGGGAACTGACCAAGCTGAAACTGTTTTGCTGTTCCCCTAGGTGTAACCACTGTCCTGACAATGACCACCCTGAGTATAAGTGCTCGTAACTCCCTCCCCAAGGTGGCCTACGCCACGGCCATGGACTGGTTCATCGCTGTCTGCTACGCCTTTGTCTTCTCTGCCCTCATCGAGTTTGCCACCGTCAACTACTTCACAAAGCGCAGCTGGGCCTGGGATGGGAAGAGCATTGTGAATGACAAGGTAATGGAAGCATAACCCCCCCCCTCCCCGATGGCCTAAAAAGGCAGCATTTTCAGAGATAGTATATGGTGATCTGTTTGTTTTGAAGGTGGCCAACCCATATCCATATGATTTTCAACCCAGGGTCCTTTGCATGTGTTGTGTTTGCATCAGCATTCAGGTAATTTCCTGTTCGACAGCCACAGGCAGTGCTGTACCTGGAAGACCATCTGCATACGTATGAATGTATACATACAGTGACTTCAGAATGTATTCACATCCCATGACTTTTTCCAAGTCGTTGTTACACTGGCCTACACACAGTATCCCATAATGTCAAAGTGGAATTATATTTGTATAATACATTTAAAAAATAGTCAATAAGTATTCAACCCCTTTGTTATGGCAAGCCTAAATAAGTTCAAGAGTGAAAGTAAAACATTTGCATAACAAGTCTCATAAGTTGCATGGACTCTGTGTACAATAATAGTGTTTAACATGATTTTTGAATGGCTACCTCATCTCTGTACCCTACACCATCATCTGTCAGGTCCCTCAGTCAAATAGTGAACCTATTGGTGGATTGGTAAAAAGTAATAATATCCCTTTGAGCATGGTGAAGTTGTTAATTATACTTTGGGTGGTGTTTCAATACACCCAGTCACTACAAAGATACAGGTGTCCTTCCTAACTCAGTTGCCAGAGTGGATGGAAACCTCTCAGGGATTTCACCATGAGGTCAGTGGTGACTAAGACAGTTACAGAGTTTAATGGCTGTGATAGGAGAAAACTGAGTATGGATCAATAACACTGTAGTTACTCTACAAAACTTAGTTAATTGACAGAGTGAAAAGGAAGCCTGTACAGAATAAAAAAATATTCCAAAACATGCATCCTGTTTTCAACAAGGCACTGAGGTAATACTGGGAAAAATAAATTGGCATAGCAATTAACTTTTTGTCCTTAATACAAAGTGTTATATTAGGGTAAAATCCAATACAACACACGACTGACTAAGTACCACTCTCCATATTTTCAAGCACAGTGGTGGCTGCATCATTAGTTAAGAGTATGCTTCTAATCGTTAAGCACTGAGGAGTTTTTTCAGGATAAAAAAATAAACTGAATTGAGCTAAGCACAGTCAACGTCCGAGGGGAAAACCTTGTTCAGTCTGCTTTCCACCAGACACTGGGTGATTAATTCACCTTTCTGCAGGACAATAACCTAAAACAAGGCCAAATCTACACTGGAGTTGCTTACCAAGAAGACAGTGAAGGTTCCTGAGTGGTCGAGTTACAGTTTTGACTTAAATCTAATTGAAAATCTATGGCAAAACCTGTAAATGGTTGTCTACCGATGATCAACAACCAATTTGACAGAGCTTGAAACATTTTGAAAAGAATAATGGGCAGATGTTGCCAAATCCAGGTGTGGAGAGCCCTTACAGACTTAACCAGAAAGACTGACAGTTGTAATTGCTGCCAAAGGTTCTTCTACAAAGTATCGAATCAGTCGTGTGAATACTTGCAGTAACAGTCAAATGTTTGGACACACCTCATTCAAGGGTTTTTCTTTATTTGTACTATTTTCTACATTGTAAAATAATAGTGAAGACATCGAAACTATGAAATAACACATATGGAATCATGTAGAAACCAGAAAAGTGTTAAACAAATCAAAACATATTTTACATTTGAGATTCTTCAAAGTAGCCACCATTTGCATTGATGACAGCTTTGCATACTCTTGGCATTCTCTCAATCAGCTTCTTGAGGTAGTCACCTGGAATGCATTTAAATTAACAGGTGTGTCTTGTTAAAAATACATTTGTGGAATTTCTTCCCTTCTTAATGCATTTGAGCCAATCAGTTGTGTTGTGACAAGGTAGGGGTGGTGTACAGAAGATAACCCTATTTGGTAAAAGACCAAGTCCATATTATGGCAAGAACAGCTCAAATAAGCAAAGAGAAATGACAGTCCATCATTAATTTAAGACATTAAGGTCAGTCAACCTGGAACATTTCAAGAACTTTGAACGTTTCTTGAAGTGCAGTCGCAAAAACCAGCAAGCGCTATGATGAAACTGGCTGTCATGAGGACCGCCACAGGAAAGGAAGACCCAGAGTTACCTCTCCTGCAGAGGATAAGTTCATTAGAGTTACCAGGCTCAGAAACTGCAGCCCAAATAAATGCTTCACAGAGTTCAAGTAACAGACACATCTCAACATCAGCTCCTCAGAGGAGACTGTGTGAATCAGGCCTTCATGGTCGAATTGCTGCAAAGAAACCACTACTTTAACTATACATTCATGTACATACTACCTCAATTGGCCCGACTAACCAGTGCTCCCGCACATTGGCTAACCGGGCTATCTGCATTGTGTCCCACCACCCGCCAGCCCCTCTTTTTACACTACTGCTACTCTCTGTTCATCATATATGCATAGTCACTTTAACCATACCTACATGTACATACTACCTCAATAAGCCTGAATAACAGGTGTCTGTTTATAGCCTTGCTACTCTTATTTTCAAATGTCTTTTTACTGTTGTTTTATTTCTTTACTTACCTACACACACACACTTTTTTTTCGCACTATTGGTTAGAGCCTGTAAGTAAGCATTTCACTGTAAGGTCTACACCTGTTGTATTCGGCGCACGTGACAAATAAACTTTGATTTGATAAAGGACACCAATAAGAAGAGACTTGCTTGGGCCAAGAAACACAAGCAATGGACATTAGACTGGTGGAAATCTGTCCTTTGGATCTGATGAGTCCAAATTTTAGATGTTTTATTCCAACCTCCGTGTCTTTGTGAGACGCGGAGTAGGTGAACGGATGATCTCCGCATGTGTGGTTCCCACCATGGAGAAGGAGGTGTGATGGTGTGGGGTTGCCTTGCAGATGACACTGTCTGTGATTTATTTAGAATTCAAGGCACACTTAACCAGCATGGCTCTGATGCAGCACTCCATCACTCTCATTGGTTGAGTTAAGGACCGCAGAGTTAAGGTAAAGCAGCCAACAAGTGCCCAGCATGTGTGGGAACTCTTTCAAGACTGTTGGAAAAGCATTCCATCTGAAGCTGGTTGAGAGAATGCCAAGAGTGTGCAAAGTTGTCATCAAGGCAAAGGGTGGCTACTTTGAGTAATCTAAAATCTAAAATATATTTTGATTTGTTTAACACTTTTTTGGTTACTACATGATTCCATATGTGTTATTTCATAGTTTTGATGTCTTCAATTTTATTCTACAATGTACAAAATAGTAAAAATAAAGAAAACCCTTGAATGAGTAGGTGTCCAAATGTTTGACTGGTACTGAATATATCTTTTCACTTTGTCATTAAGGGACATTGTGTGGTAAAAAAAATCAGGTGGTAACACAACAAAATGTGTAATAAGTCAAGGTCTATGAATACTTTCTGAAACCAAGCAGGTGCCAGATCAGACAAATGAATGTGGCGATACAAACACAAAAGGTCACAGCATATTTTACTTAAATGTTCAGAGAGGGAGAGTAAATTGGTACCCCATGAAGCATAGCCAGGATAAATGGGTAAATGTTCAGGGAGGAAGACCACATGAAGCGTAGCCAGGATAAATGGGTAAATGTTCAGGGAGGAAGACCCCATGAATCATATCCAGGATAAATTGGTTAATGTTCAGGGAGGAAGACCACATGAAGCGTAGCCAGGATAAATGGGTAGATGTTCAGGGAGGAAGACCCCATGAATCATATCCAGGATAAATGAGTAAATGTTCAGGGAGGAAGACCCCATGAAGCATAGCCAGGATAAATGAGTAAATGTTCAGGGAGGCAGACCCCATGAAGCATAGCCAGGATAAATGGGTAAATGTTCAGGGAGGAAGACCCCATGAAGCATAGCCAGGATAAATGGGTAATGTTCAGGGAGGAAGACGCCATGAAGCATAGCCAGGATAAATGGGTAAATGTTCAGGGAGGAAGACCCCATGAAGCATAGCCAGGATAAATGGGTAAATGTTCAGGGAGGAAGACCCCATGAAGCATAGCCAGGATAAATGGGTAAATGTTCAGGGAGGAAGACCCCATGAATCATATCCAGGATAAATGGGTAAATGTTCAGGGAGGAAGACCCCATGAAGCATAGCCAGGATAAATGGGTAAATGTTCAGGGAGGAAGACCCCATGAATCATATCCAGGATAAATGGGTAAATGTTCAGGGAGGAAGACCCCATGAATCATATCCAGGATAAATGAGTAAATGTTCAGGGAGGAAGACCCCATGAATCATATCCAGGATAAATGGGTAAATGTTCAGGGAGGAAGACCCCATGAATCATATCCAGGATAAATGGGTAAATGTTCAGGGAGGAAGACCCCATGAATCATATCCAGGATAAATGGGTAAATGTTCAGGGAGGAAGACCCCATGAATCATATCCAGGATAAATGAGTAAATGTTCAGGGAGGAAGACCCCATGAAGCATAGCCAGGATAAATGGGTAAATGTTCAGGGAGGGAGACCACATGAAGCGTAGCCAGGATAAATGGGTAAATGTTCAGGGAGGAAGACCCCATGAAGCATAGCCAGGATAAATGGGTAGATGTTCAGGGAGGAAGACCCCATGAAGCATAGCCAGGATAAATGGGTAGATGTTCAGGGAGGAAGACCCCATGAAGCGTAGCCAGGATAAATGGGTAAATGTTCAGGGAGGAAGACCCCATGAAGCGTAGCCAGGATAAATGGGTAAATGTTCAGGGAGGAAGACCCCATGAATGATAACCAGGATAAATGGGTAAATGTTCAGGGAGGAAGACCCCATGAAGCATAGCCAGGATAAATGGGTTGAGATGAAAAAAAATAACAAAAGGACAAGAGGGAAACTGTGAAAGAGCCATAGAGTGATAAGAGCTCTTTCTGTGTGGGAAGATACATTTGAAGTGAATCAGACTTTGATGGGGAAAAGACACTTTGCACCTTGTTAATCAGTTCGTGACAACAACAACAAAAAACATAAAAGCTGATGTGGAAAGGTTGGTGCTTAGTTTCAACCCATCCTTCAGAATGTATTTGTTCATTTTCAAAAAAGCATATACAGTAGGGCAAAAAAGTATTTAGTCAGCCACCAATTGTGCAAGTTCTCCCACTTGAAAAGATGAGAGAGGCCTGTAATTTTCATCATAGGTACACTTCAACCATGACAGACAAAATGAGAAAGAAATATCCAGAAAATCACATTGTAGGATTTTTAATGAATTTATTTGCAAATTTGGGTGGAAAATAAGTATTTGGTCAATAACAAAAGTTTATCTAAATACTTTGTTAAATACCCTTTGTTGGCAATGACAGAGGTCAAACGTTTTCTGTAAGTCTTCACAAGGTTTTCACACACTGTTGCTGGTATTTTGGCCCATTCCTCCATGATGATCTCCTCTAGAGCAGTGATGTTTTGGGGCTGTTGCTGGGCAACACGGACTTTCAACTCCCTCCAAAGATTTTCTATGGGGTTGAGATGGACCTTGACATGTTTCTTACGAAGCCACTCCTTCGTTGCCAGGGCGGTGTGTTTGGGATCATTGTCATGCTGAAAGACCCAGCCACGTTTCATCTTCACTGCCCTTGCTGATGGAAGGAGGTTTTCACTCAAAATCTCACGATACATGGCCCCATTCATTCTTTCCTTTACACCGATAAGTCGTCCTGGTCCCTTTGCAGAAAAACCGCCCCCAAAGCATGATGTTTCCACCCCCATGCTTCACAGTAGGTATGGTGTTCTTTGGATGCAACTCAGCATTCTTTGTCCTCCAAACACGACGAGTTGAGTTTTTACCAAAAAAGTTATATTTTGGTTTCATCTGACCATATGACATTCTCCCAATCTTCTTCTGGATCATCCAAATGCTCTTTAGCAAACTTCAGACGGGCCTGGACATGTACTGGCTTAAGCAGGGGGACACGTCTGGCACTGCAGGATTTGAGTCCCTGGCGGCGTAGTGTTTTACTGATGGTAGGCTTTGTTACTTTGGTCCCAGCTCTCTGCAGGTCATTTACTAGGTCCCCCCATGTGGTTCTGGGATTTTTGCCTCACCGTTCTTGTGATCATTTTGACCCCACAGGGTGAGATCTTGCGTGGAGCGAGGGAGATTATCAGTGGTCTTGTATGTCTTCCATTTCCTAATAATTGCTCCCACAGTTGATTTCTTCAAACCAAGCTGCTTACCTATTGCAGATTCAGTCTTCCCAGCCTGGTGCAGGTCTACAATTTTGTTTCTGGTGTCCTTTGACAGCTCTTTGGTCTTGGCCATAGTGGAGTTTGGAGTGTGACTGTTTGAGGTTGTGAACAGGTGTCTTTTATACTGATAACAAGTTCAAACAGGTGCCATTAATACAGGTAACGAGTGGAGGACAGAGGAGCCTCTTACAGAAGAAGTCACAGGTCTGTGAGAGCCAGAAATCTTACTTGTTTGTAGGTGACCAAATACTTATTTTCCACCATAATTTGCAAATAAATTCATTTAAAATCCTACAATGTGATTTTCTGGATTTTTTTTTCTCATTTTGTCTGTCATAGTTGTCATAGTTTTTGGCTCACTGTACATGTAACTGCTAGGGATACAAACAATATTGAAAGCAGGTGCTTCCAACCAGGTGTGGTTTTTGAATTTCACTGAACAAAAATATAAACATGCAACAATTAGTTACAAAACTGAGTTACAGTTCATATAAGGAAATCAGTCAATTGTAATAAATGTTATGGATTTCACACGACTGGGAATACAGATAGGTATCTGTGACCAACAGATGCATAAAACAAAAACAAGTTAGGGGCGTGGTTCAGAAAACCAGTCAATATCTGGTGTGACCACCATTTGCCTCATGCAGCACAACACATCTCCTTCACATAGAGTTTATCAGACTGTTGATTGGTGCCTGGAATGTTGTCCCACTCCTCTTCAATGGCTGTGCAAAGTAGCTGGATATTGGCGGGAACTGGAACACGCTGTCGTGAAGTAGCTGGATATTGGCGGGAACTGGAACACACTGTCTTACACTTCGATACAGAGCATCCAAAACATGCTCAATGGGTGACATGTTTGGTGAGTATGCAGGCCATGGAAGACCTGGGACATTTTCAGCTTCCAGGAATTGTGTACAGATTCTTTTGCCATGGGGCCGTGCATTATCATGCTGAAACATGAGGTGATGGCGGCAGACGAATGGCACGACAATGGCCTCAGGATCTCGTGCATTCAAATCGATAAAGTGCCATTTTGTTTGTTGTCCATAGCTTATGCCTGCCCATACCATACCACCACTGCCACCATGGGCACTGTTCACAACGTTGACATCAGCAAACCACTCGCCCACACAACGCCATACACACTATCTGCCATCTGCACGGTACAGTTGAAACCGAGATTCATCCATGAAGAGCACACTACTCCAGCGTGCCAGTGGACATCAAAGGTGAGCATTTGCCCACTGAAGTCGGTTACGATGTCAAACTGCAGTCAGGTCAAGACCCTGGTGAGGTCGACGAGCACACAGATGAGTTTCCCTGAGAAGGTTACTGACAGTTTGTGCAGAAATTATTTGGTTGTGCAAACCCACAGGCTGGTCTAAGACGTTCCCAGGGGGGAGGAAGATGGATGTGGAGGTCCCAGGCTGGCGTGGTTACATATGGTCTGCGGTTGTGAGTAGGGCACTGGCGGTCACGAAATTTAGTCTGCCTGTGTTTGACAAGCAAAGAACTGTCGGCTTCACGCTAATTGACCATTAATTAACATAAACACATTTAGCATTTCCTGGCTTCCACCGTGCCAACAAGCCACTGATGCTGACATTTGGAACATCTACATTTTAAAAAGTCTAATACATCCATGTAATATAGCCTAAGCCTTCACAATAAATCCATTATTTATTTTAGACATGTCTAAGAAGCATGATATGAAGAAAATGCTGTCTATTTCAGAAGAACAGAATAGCATACTCTGAGTTGTCGTTATGTTAGGTCCTGATCTGGCTATGCCAAATGGCAGTGGTCTACACTAGTTCATTAAGCAGACAACATTTGCTTAGAATTCCATGGCATTATTTTATAGTATGAAGAACACAATTGAACAAAACTGAATAAAATAGAAAGGATATTTTCTCCAAACGATTTAAGGTAGTGCGCACATATTCTGCGTTGAGCGGTTAACAAATAAATAGGTATTCCTATATACTTAATTTGGAGTTGTAACTTGTTGTTCCCCAAACGCTGGGCTATATGTTTAGATTTTTAATACATTGTAAGGCTGCATGATGTGACTCTAATGATGATTTGAAAAAGTTTGAAGGCATGAGCTCTGCTTCGTTTTTTTGCGCAGGCTGTACACACTACATCAGTAACTCATTCACAATTTGACAAGCACTTGATAATACCTAGAATTTCACGGAGGCATCCCTTTTGTGTGGCCGCAATGCACCCTAAAGAAATGCATGCCTTTTGCAGCCAGTGGCTGATGTCCCTTCTCCCTGAGTGCTGCGCGCTCCTTCACGTGATAGGGTCTTTCTCACAGGCTTCAAATGAAGACGGACACATCCGGAACGCAACTACGCGCGTCCTGATCCAATTCCGACCGAGGAGCATATTGAAGATGTTGGAAGAACTCTCCACATTTACTTTTCATCAGCCAACAAGATGAGTAGGCCTAACAAACAGCAAAAGCACTAGCCTATGTCAATCTACTATCCCCCATAGTACAAAGGTGGACCTATTCTATTCTGTGCGAGAAATAACTATTCCAAGCATAGTCTGGGACAGCTGTGGGATGCGATAGATCCCAAATGAATTCAACCACTCGCATTAAAAAAACGTTTTTACGCAATGTGGCTAACTTAACAGATCAGAACGTTTAGCTTAAAATGTTGATAAACTATTAGGCTATTTCTTCACATTATAAGCGCATAAATGCAGAAAACACTATTATCAAAAGTGACTGCAAATGCAGTTATGCCAGTAATGCTTTTATTATAAAGATGCATTTGTATGGGGAAAATGTTCTTCCCCAAACTTGAAATTCACAGGCTGGTTGTGTTTGCCAGTTAGGCTCTACATCCCTTGTAAAGCTGTTTAATGTGCTTAATTTTAAGTTATTTGGCCACTTTAGTTGTGATACAAACCTTATTAAAACATAAGCCTATGGGCTAGGCTACATGAAGTGTACGGCTATGATTAGAAAAAGTCGTCAAAAAATATATTTTTCCTATGCTGGGCATTATTCACAAGTGATAATATACACTGCTCAAAAAAAATAAAGGGAACACTAAAATAACACATCCTAGATCTGAATGAATGAAATATTCTTATTAAATACTTTTTTCTTTACATAGTTCAAAAAAATAAAGGGAACACTTAAACAACACAATGTAACTCCAAGTCAATCACACTTCTGTGAAATCAAACTGTCCACTTAAGAGGCAACAGTGATTGACAATAAATTTCACATGCTGTTGTGCAAATGGAATAGACAACAGGTGGAAATGATAGGCAATTAGCAAGACACCCCCAATAAAGGAGTGGTTCTGCAGGTGGTGATCACTGACCACTTCTCAGTTCCTATGCTTCCTGGCTGATGTTTTGGTCACTTTTGAATGCTGGCGGTGCTTTCACTCTACTGGTAGCATGAGACGGAGTCTACAACCCACACAAGTGGCTCAGGTAGTGCAGCTAATCCAGGATGGCACATCAATGCAAGCTGTGGCAAGAAGGTTTGCTGTGTCTGTCAGCGTAGTGTCCAGAGCATGGAGGCGCTACCAGGAGACAGGCCAGTACATCAGGAGACGTGGAGGAGGCCGTAGGAGGGCAACAACCCAGCAGCAAGACCGCTACCTCCGCCTTTGTGCAAGGAGGAGCAGGAGGAGCACTGCCAGAGCCCTGCAAAATGACCTCCAGCAGGCCACAAATGTGCATGTGTCTGCTCAAACGGTCAGAAACAGACTCCATGAGGATGGTATGAGGGCCCGACGTCCACAGGTGGGGGTTGTGCTTACAGGCCAACACCGTGCAGGACGTTTGGCATTTGCTAGAGAAAACCAAGATTGGCAAATTCGCCACTGGCGCCCTGTGCTCTTCGCGGATGAAAGCAGGTTCACACTGAGCACATGTGACAGACGTGACAGTCTGGAGAACATTCTGCTGCCTGCAACATCCTCCAGCATGACCGGTTTGGCAGTGGGTCAATCATGGTGTTGGGTGGCATTTCTTTGGGGGGCCGCACAGCCCTCCATGTGCTCGCCAGAGGTAGCCTGACTGCCATTAGGTACCTAGATGAGATCCTCAGACCCATTGTGAGAACATATGCTGGTGCGGTTGGCCCTGGGTTCCTCCTAATGCAAGACAATGCTAGACCTCATGTGGCTGGAGTGTGTCAGTGTAACGGATGTGAAATGGCTAGCCAGTTAGCGGTGCGCCCTAGTGGCTTTTCAATCGGTGACGTCACTTGCTCTGAGACCTTGAAGTAGTTGCGGCTTTTGTGGAGCGATGGGTAACGATGCTTCGTAGGTGACTGTTGTTGATGTGTGCAGAGGGTCCCTGGTTCGCGCCCGGGTATGGGCGAGGGGACGGTCTAAAGTTATACTGTTACATCAGCAGTTCCTGCAAGAGGAAGGCATTGATGCTATGGACTGGCCCGCCCGTTCCCCAGACCCGAATCCAATTGAGCACATCTGGGACATTTTACATTTACATTTAAGTCATTTAGCAGACGCTCTTATCCAGAGCGACTTACAAATTGGTGCATTCACCTTATGACATCCAGTGGAACAGTAGTGCATCTAAATCTTTTAAGGGGGGGGTGAGAGGGATTACTTTATCCTATCCTAGGTATTCCTTAAAGAGGTGGGGTTTCAGGTGTCTCCGGAAGGTGGTGATTGACTCCGCTGTCCTGGCGTCGTGAGGAGTTTGTTCCACCATTGGGGGCCAGAGCAGCGAACAGTTTTGACTGGGCTGAGCGGGAACTGTACTTCCTCAGTGGTAGGGAGGCGAGCAGGCCAGAGGTGGATGAACGCAGTGCCCTTGTTTGGGTGTAGGGCCTGATCAGAGCCTGGAGGTACTGAGGTGCCGTTCCCCTCACAGCTCCGTAGGCAAGCACCATGGTCTTGTAGCGGATGCGAGCTTCAACTGGAAGCCAGTGGAGAGAGCGGAGGAGCGGGGTGACGTGAGAGAACTTGGGAAGGTTGAACACCAGACGGGCTGCGGCGTTCTGGATGAGTTGTAGGGGTTTAATGGCACAGGCAGGAGCCCAGCCAACAGCGAGTTGCAGTAATCCAGACGGGAGATGACAAGTGCCTGGATTAGGACCTGCGCCGCTTCCTGTGTGAGGCAGGGTCGTACTCTGCGGATGTTGTAGAGCATGAACCTACAGGAACGGGCCACCGCCTTGATGTTAGTTGAGAACGACAGGGTGTTGTCCAGGATCACGCCAAGGTTCTTAGCGCTCTGGGAGGAGGACACAATGGAGTTGTCAACCGTGATGGCGAGATCATGGAACGGGCAGTTCTTTCCCCGGGAGGAAGAGCAGCTCCGTCTTGCCGAGGTTCAGCTTGAGGTGATGATCCGTCATCCACACTGATATGTCTGCCAGACATGCAGAGATGCGATTCGCCACCTGGTCATCAGAAGGGGGAAAGGAGAAGATTAATTGTGTGTCGTCTGCATAGCAATGATAGGAGAGACCATGTGAGGTTATGACAGAGCCAAGTGACTTGGTGTATAGCGAGAATAGGAGAGGGCCTAGAACAGAGCCCTGGGGGACACCAGTGGTGAGAGCACGTGGTGTGGAGACGGATTCTCGCCACGCCACCTGGTAGGAGCGACCTGTCAGGTAGGACGCAATCCAAGCGTGGGCCGCGCCGGAGATGCCCAACTCGGAGAGGGTGGAGAGGAGGATCTGATGGTTCACAGTATCGAAGGCAGCTGATAGGTCTAGAAGGATGATAGCAGAGGAGAGAGAGTTAGCTTTAGCAGTGCGGAGCGCCTCCATGATACAGAGAAGAGCAGTCTCAGTTGAATGACATCATGTCTTGCTCCATCCACCAACGCCACGTTGCACCACAGACTGTCCAGGAGTTGGCGGATGCTTTAGCCCAGGTCTGGGAGGAGATCCCTCAGGAGACCATCCGTCACCTCATCAGGAGCATGCCCAGGCGTTGTAGGGAGGTCATACAGGCACGTGGCGGCCACACACACTACTGAGCATCATTTTGACTTGTTTTAAGGACATTACATACCTTAACCTCTTGCTCCTACCTGGCACGCAGGCGTCCCATCTAGAGCTCTGGAAATGCAAATGTGCTACGCTAAATGCTAATAGTATTAGTTAAAACTCAAACGTTCATTAAAATACACATGCAGGGTATTGAATTAAAGCTACACTCGTTGTGAATCCAGGCAACAAGTCAGATTTTTAAAATGCTTTTCGGCGAAAGCATGAGAAGCTATTATCTGATAGCATGTAACACCCCAAAAGACCCGCAGGGGACGTAAACAAAATAATTAGCATATTCTGCGCTAGACAAACCGCACAATAAAATATAAAACATTCATTACCTTTGACAATCTTCTTTGTTGGCACTCCTAGATGTCCCATAATCACTATTGGGTCTTTTTTTCGATTAAATCGGTCCATATATAGCCTAGATATCGTTCTATGTAGACTGTGTGATAAACGGAAAAAAATAGCGTTTCATAATGTAACGTCATTTTTTAAAATTCAAAAAGGCGACGATAAACTTTCACAAAACACTTCGAAATACTTTTGTAATGCAACTTTAGGTATTAGTACACGTTAAGGGAAGATTTCGGCAGTAGCTGTATGGTTAGTGAGAAAGTCCATATTGCAAATGTACGGTCCCTTACTAGACGTCCGAAATCGTTTGTAAAATTTGCAGACGGCGTCGGGCCGAGCGGCAGGGCCGGACCTACCAGGAAGTCATTACATTTACATTTACATTTAAGTCATTTAGCAGACGCTCTTATCCAGAGCGACTTACAAATTGGTGCATTCACCTTATGACCTCCAGTGGAACAGTAGTGCATCTAAATCTTTTCAGGGGGAGGGGGGGTGAGAGGGATTACTTTATCCTATCCTAAGTCATCAAATGAACTTTGTCGGACATTCGGTTTCCGTTTTACAAAAATAATAAGATTTTGGTCATTTTTCCGCTGTCCCGGAAATTCCCACAAGAGGGCATAAGCAATCATATTGCTATTGGACAAAACATCACGATTCACGACGGGGCCTTATCTCGAAAACTGAAAATATTTCGAAGCCGAAACTCGGTGAGCGTAGGGGCGGCATAATGGGCAGTTGGCCCCGAACAAGATGGCGTCTAGGCCTCAACGGTTTTTGAGTTATGGCCATTTATCTGGGATTAAAGGTCCAAAATGAAAATAGAGAAATTATTTTTCCACTTCACGTCAAAGTCAAGGAGCCTCCGGTGTCAATAAAAAAAGAACCAGCCATTTATCTATCGTCATTTAAGAGAAATCGTACAACGACAGATTCGTGATGTTCACGGATAGGTGTTTTTTTTTTCAACGGTTACAGATCCAGTTGCAGGGTGTTCTTACGAATCTTTTTAAAGTGTGCTGCGGAGCTCTGCGAGATTTCTGTGATTTTCTATGATTTTCTGAAATAACACACACTCACTAAACCCTCCGTAAATAACTCAGTTCTTAACGTAAAGACTTAAAACTCAGGATTCTGTAAAGGCATACCCCAATCAGGATATGAGTTTATTTATAGCTTCCTGTGCCAACCGGAAGTGCCTTAAATGGTGTCACAGTGGCAGTTTCCAAGGGTTAAAAAGGTCAGATCTTTTCAAAACTTCATATGTGTGATTAGGCAACCCCCATAAACTGTAAGTCAGTCATTTCTCCCAACAGATGTCAAAGAAAAGCTCTCTCTCACACACACACACACACAGAAACACAAACACAGCAAGGATGGAGTGACAAAGTGCGGTGCTTAAAGACACACAAAGCCTACAATGGCATTTCCATATTCTCTAGGCCGTGCCGAGTTCAACAAGATGCCCCACTTGACCATAGCTCGCTCGGTCTAAGCACAGCGACCATGAGAAAAAGTAGGCCCAAAATTAAGCCTAGCCCTAAATGTCATTTGTTTTGGGTGACAGTGAGAGAACTGTTAGGGTGAGAAGCACAATTCGACCTCAGGTACGTTCCTAAGGTCCTCCCGATCCGTGCGAGCCTAACCTTGACCATGTGGCATTAACCCTTAACAGTTAAAAGAAGGTGTTTACATCAAACAGTTTGCATTGACTTCTCTCCCCATAGGAATACATTGCCTGCACCTCTAAATTCAACCTGAAGCCTATGTGGGTTATGAATGCCTAATGAACCTATCTTCTATGACAGTCCATCAGACCACTATGAGGTCTACCTGTGTCGATTCTAAGCTTCCTGGAGCAACCGGAAGTGGTTAAATTGACCCAAAAGGAGTTTTGATGTACATAACCTTCAAAGGTGAAAATGACTGCATTCAACACTGTGTAGATCGTAGATCAGTCAATTCTTAACTTAAAGACTTCAAACTCAGGATTCTGTAAGTGTTTATGTCAATCAAGACATGTGTTTACTTATAGCTTCCTGTGCCAACCGGAAGTGCCTTTAATTGGGTCACACTGTCTGTTTTGAAGGGTTAGAAAAGTCAGATCTCTCCAAAACTTCATATGTGTGACTAGGTAACCCTCCTAAACTGTAAATCAGTCATTTCTCCCAGCAGATGTCAAAGAAAAGCTCTCACACACACACACAGCAAGGATGGAGTGATAAAGTGCAGTGCTCAAAGACACAAAGAGCAGGCAATGGCATAAACATAATCTCTAGGCCGTGCCGAGTTCAACGAGATATCCCGCTTGACCGTAGCTCGCTCGGTCTAAGCGCAGCGACCATTAGAAAAGTAGGCCCAAAATGAAGCCTGCCCCACAACGTCATTTGCTTTTGGGTGACAGTGAGAGAACCGTTAGGGTGAGAAGCACAATTCGACCTCAGGTATGTTCCTAAGGACCTTCCGATCTGTGGAAGCCTAACCATGACCGTGTGGCGTTAACCCTTAATAGTTAAAAGAAGGTGTTTACTTCAAAGAGTTTGCATTGACTTCTCTCCCCATAGGAATAC
This sequence comes from Oncorhynchus nerka, assembly GCF_034236695.1. Lineage (NCBI taxonomy): Eukaryota > Metazoa > Chordata > Actinopteri > Salmoniformes > Salmonidae > Oncorhynchus > Oncorhynchus nerka. The sequence goes on from NC_088401.1 coordinate 60,049,997, forward strand.
ATTGCCTGCACCCCTAAATTCAACCTGAAGCCTATATGGGTTATGAATGCCGTATGAACCTGTCTTTGGTAATAGTCCATCAGGCCAGTATGAGGTCTACCTGTGTTGATTCTAAGCTTCCTGGACCAACCGGAAGTGGTTAAAATCACCCTAAAAGTGTATATCCATACCCTGCCTACAGTTTGATAGACATAGTGCATTCAACCCTGTGTAAATCAGTCAATTCTTAACGTAAAGACTTAAAACTCAGGATTCTGTAAAAGCATACCCCAGTGAGGATATGTGTTGACTTATAGCTTCCTGTGCCAACCGGAAGTGCCATAATTGGTGTCTCAGGGGCTGTTTCGAGGGGTTAAAAAAGTCAGATCTTTCCAAAACTTCATATGTGTGATTAGGCAACCCCCATGAACTGTAAATCAGTCATTTTTCCCATAAAATTTCAAGGGAAAACTAAATCACACAGACACACAACTTGTAAGGAGGGACGTATTGGGGTGTGTAGAGACTGACAGTGCCTGCAATAGTTAGCTTTGTTCGAGCTAAAAAAGAACCGTCAGACCTAGAGTTCCAAAACTTTAGAAACCTGTTCTAGACCTCAGGTCGATAGTGCGTGGTGAGTTGGGTGGCTCTAGAAGGTTCTCGGACCTAGAAACAGCCTCGTACATTTGCAATGACTTCAATTCATTTTGACCATTACGAAAATGGCGACATTTAGAAATGTCTCAGAGACACAAGACTAGGTGCATTGAAACCGGCTCGGCCCATAGAGACGGACCCCAACGTTTCTGTCCGATAGCTCATTCAAGGACCCCATAGCAAGGCATGGAAAAACGTGGATTTTCAGCACCAATTAGGGTTTTACTCGGGCACCGAAGGACCTATCGAGCCGAAACTCAGGATTCGGGGTCGCCTCACATAGGCCTTCACATAATGTCCGACCTGGACCCGCAGCTAGAACGTAACTATGTGTTTTACGTTTTTATTATGTTTTAAACTAAAGGCGCTGTGAATTATGGGCCTGCTCTGACATATGTGATAGTTGGCTTCTAAATGAGTTGGAAAAAGTGGGTTTGGTGTCAATTGGTATCAGTTTGGTGTCAGAATGACATCTAATTGACTGATGGACACTGACTTGCTAGTTGACTTTTGTACATTAGCAATATGTTTAAACGGAGAGGGACCATCACCAAAATGGCATTCTGAAATCAACACAAAAAATGGCATCACCATAGTCTCCAGACTGTGCCGAGTTCAACGAGACACCCCGCTTGACCGTAGCTCGCTCTGAGTGCAGTGACCTTGAAGAAAAGCAGAACCAAAATGAAGCCTGGCCCTCAATGTCATTTGCTTTTGGGTGACTGTGAGAGAACTGTTAGGGTGAGAAGCACAATTCGACCTCAGGTACGTTCCTAAGGTCCTCCCGATCCGTGCAAGCCTAACCTTGACCCTGTGGCATTAACCCTTAACAGTTAAAAGAAGGTGTTTACATCAAAGAGTTTGCATTGACTTCTCTCCCCATAGGAATACATTGCCTGCACCCCTAAATTCAACCTGAAGCCTATGTGGGTTATGAATGTCGTATGAACCTGTCTTCGATGACAGTCCATCAGGCCACTATGAGGTCTACCTGTGTTGATTCTAAGCTTCCTGGACCAACCGGAAGTGGTTAAAATCACCCTAAAAGTGTTTATCCATACCCTGCCTGCAGTTTGATAGACATAGTGCATTCAACCCTGTGTAAATCAGTCAATTCTTAACGTAAGGACTTAAAACTCAGGATTCTGTAAAAACATACCCCAGTGAGGATATGTGTTGACTTATAGCTTCCTGTGCCAACCGGAAGTGCCATAATTGGTGTCTCTTGGGCTGTTTCGAGGGGTTAAAAAAGTCAGATCTTTCCAAAACTTCATATATGTGATTAGGCAACCCCCATGAACTGTAAATCAGTCAATCACCCATTGGGGTGCGTAGAGACATACACTGCCTGCATTAGTTAACCTTGTTGGAACTTTTAAAGAACCGTCGGACCTAGAGTTCCGAAACTTTAGAATCCTGTTCTAGACCTCAGGTCGATAGTGCGTGGTGAGTTACGTGGCTCTAGACGGTTCTTGGACCAAGAAACAGCTTCGTACATTTGCAATGACTTCAATTCATTTTGACCATTACGAAAATGGCGACATTTAGAAATGTCTCAGAGACACAAGACTAGGTGCATTGCGACCGTCTCGGCCCATATAGACAGACCCCAACGTTTCGGTCCGATAGCTCATTCAAGGACCCCGTAGCAGGTCATAGAAAAAAGTTGATTTTCAGCACCAATTAGGGTTTTGCTCGGACACCAAATGACCGATCGAGCCGAAACTTGGGATTCGGGGTCGCCTCAGCTAGGCCTACACGTAACATAAGAAATGGACCCGCAGCTAGAACGTAACTATGTGTTTTATGTTTTTTTTATGGTTTGAACCGAAGGCGTTGTGAATTTTGGGCCAGCTCTGAAGTATGTGATAGTTGGCTACTAAACGAGTTGGAAAAAGTGGGTTTAGTGTCAGTTTGTATCAGTTTGGTGTCAGAATGATATCTAATTGACTGATGGACGATGACTTGCTGGTGACTCTTGTCCATTTGCAATATGTTTAAACAGTGAGGTACCATCACCAAAAGTGACATTCTGAAATCAACCCTAACGAGCCATTGAGATGAACCAGAATCACTGCCCAGCCATCCCGAGTTCATCGGGCCAGTCAATTTCACATTCCTGCAGGATTTTTATAGCATGACAAATTCGTGATGGTACCTGCCCATTGAACCATATTGCAAATGCACAGTGACTTTGCAAAAGTAAGAAAACATAAACAAATGGACATAATGAAATCACCTTATTTTTATTTTTGGGTTACCAGTTGCACAACAATGCACGTGCATTTGCAATATGATTCTATAGTGAAAAAACATCACCTAATGGACATTCTGAAATCAACCCTAACGAGCGATTGAGATGAACCAGAATCACTGCCCAGCCATCACGAGTTCATCAGGCCAGTCAATTTCACATTCCTGCAGGATTTTTATAGCATGACAAATTCGTGATGGTACCTGCCCATTGAACCATATTGCAAATGCACAGTGACTTTGCAAAAGTGAGAAAACATAAACAAATGGACATGATGAAATCAACACAACGAGTGATGGAAAGGTATAACTGTCACTGCTCGGCCATCCTGTGTTCATCAGGCCAGTCAATTTTGCATTTTTGAGCATGTCAAATTTCATATGGTAAATGCCCATTAAAACATATTGCAAATGCACGTGCATTTACAATATGATTCTATAGTGAAAAAACATCACCAAATGGACATGATGAAATCAACACAACGAGTGATGGAAAGGAACAACTATCACTGCCCGGCCATCCTGTGTTCCCATAGCGGGCATTAATATCAGAATGACCGGTAAAATGCATTTACAACCGTATTTTTATTTTTGGGTTACCAGTTGCACAACAATGCACGTGCATTTGCAATATGATTCTATAGTGAAAAAACATCACCAAATGGACATGATGAAATCAACAAAACGAGTGATGAAAAGGAACAACTATCACTGCCAGGCCATCCTGTGTTCATCAGGCCAGTCAATTTTGCATTTCTGCAGGATTTTTGAGCATGGTAAATGCCAATTGAACCATATTGCAAATGCACGTGCACTTGCAATATGATTGTATAGTGAAAAAACATCACCAAATGGACATGATGAAATCAACACAACGAGTGATGGAAAGGTACAACTATCACTGCTCGGCCATCCTGTGTTCATCAGGCCAGTCAATTTTGCATTTTTGAGCATGTCAAATTTCATATGGTAAATGCCAATTGAACCATATTGCAAATGCACGTGCACTTGCAATATGATTGTATAGTGAAAAAACATCACCAAATGGACATGATGAAATCAACACAACGAGTGATGGAAAGGAACAACTATCACTGCCCGGCCATCCTGTGTTCCCATAGCGGGCATTAATATCAGACTGACCGGTAAATGCATTTACAACCATATTTTTATTTTTGGGTTACCAGGTGCCTATTTTCAATCACCAGTTGCACAACAATGCGTATCCATCAGAATATTTTAAACAGTCCATAAAGCACTCAGGATGGCCCCCATAGATAGAGGGCCGTAGTAGGGTACTCCCATAGCGGGCATGGACAATAGGAGTCCCGGTAAATGCATTTACAACCATATTTTTATTTTTGGGTTACCAGTTGCACAACAATGCACGTGCATTTGCAATATGATTCTATAGTGAAAAGACATCACCAAATGGACATGATGAAGTCAACGCAACGAGTGATGGAAAGGTACAACTATCACTGCCCGGCCATCCCGAGTTCATCAGGCCAGTCAATTTTGCATTTCTGCAGGATTTTTGAGCATGTCAAATTTCTTATGGCATTTGGCCCCCAAAAAAAGTGACTTTGACTTTTGACTTCCTATGAAATCATATTGTAAATGGACAAATCATATTCCTTATGCACAAGTAAAAATAAATAATAATAATGATAATACAATACAACTAAAGTATGTTGATACAGTTCTTATACGTGTGTAATTGACACAAAATTTGAAAGAATTTCGAAAAACGGTCCAGAAAGCACTTTTTGGGTGTGTGAAGTTTTTTACAAAATTTTGACATTTTTGACTTTTGACTTTTGACTTCCTATGAAATCATATTGAAAATGGACAAAACATATTACTTATGCGCATGTAAAAAATAAATTAAAAAAATGATAATAAAATTGGACAAAAGTATATTCATACAGTTCTTACACATGTGTAATTGACAAAAAAATTGAAAGAATTTCGAAAAACGGTCCAGAAAGCACTTTTTTAAGGGGTGATAAGTTTTTGACAAAAAAAAACATTTTTTCAAAATTTTGCTTTTGGACGTTGACTTGGGTTACATTTCCAATATGAAAAACCACGGTGGAGCGGATTCGCCACCTGTTGAATTTTTAAAGTGTTACAACTGGCAATTGCCATATGGTATTTGCAATACACTTTGCATGAATCAACGCCGAATTGGGTGGTATTGGACAATGTGTATATGGTTTGTCCGATGCCAATGACTTCCCATTCATTTTTGTCCAATACAGGGGGGTCTTCCCTTACATCAAAGTTGGATCAGCCTGTAGTGTGGTTTTCCACTTTAATTTTGAGTGTGACTCCAAATCCAGACCTCCATGGGTTGATACATTTGATTTCCATTGATCATTTTTGTGTGATTTTGTTGTCAGCACATTCAACTATGTAAAGAAAAAAGTATTTAATAAGAATATTTCATTCATTCAGATCTAGGATGTGTTATTTTGGTGTTCCCTATATTTTTTGGAGCAGTGTATAAAATACTAATTCTGACCTTGCAAACATGTAAATAGCCAAGTGAATGAATGACATCAGAGTGAGCTGTGACAGTAATGTGTGTTGGCAGCGTGGTGCCTGACAGCATATCGGAGGCCCGGCTAACCTTCATGTTACCACTTCTCTGCATTTAGATTGATGCACAATCCTATCCCAGATCCCATTCATTATTATTACCCCCCCCCGGGTGCATTCATCATCCAGGACTGTCTGGAACACATACTGGCCGGAAGTGACAGGTTCGTCTGACGACTGCTAGCTACTAACTTTGGCTCCTTCCACAGAAAAAAGAGAAGGCCTCCACCATGAAGAAGAACAACGCCTATGCCGTGGCGGTGGCCAACTATGCGCCCAACATCACCAAGGACTCTGGGTTGTCCACCATCGCCAAGGGCGGCGCCGTTGAACCCAACATGGCGGTTGGCAAGGGTGGCAAAACGGACCCAAAGAAGACTTTCAACAGTGTGAGCAAAATTGATAGGATTTCCAGGATTATGTTCCCAGTCCTGTTTAGCAGCTTCAATTTAGTCTACTGGGCCACGTACCTAAACAGAGAACCGTATATAAAGGATATGGTGCCCTCAACCTAGAGGTCTCTCCCTCCTGCATAATACATCTGAATTACGGAACTAAAATACTTACCAAATATGACCAGTATCTGCTAACTCTTGGTTTGTTGGTACAAGACAGACAAGCCCTGGATTGCTTTCTCTCCCCCTCTGTCCTGTTTTTTCTACACCACATTCTGCAGTGCTTTTGGAAACAACTGCTTTTGTAAATATAGATGTATTTATAGTCCTGACTTGTGTGTTTGGTTATGTAAATCATTGAACAATACATTTATTTTATCTTATGGTTTTATTGACCAGTGATGTTTACATGTTTGAAAAATCTACGAAAGGAACCTTGAGATGTTTATTTGCAGAATCGAGAGATTTAAGTCAAAACATTCTTTTTTTTAATAGTTTAAAAAATATATTTCTTATGTTAACTTTTTTTTGTGGGCTAACAATTTAATTTTTCTCATTAACCAGGGATTTCTCATTTATGGTATGAAGTTCTTTTTCTATACAAGCCAATGCAAAAAAAGAGTAATCTTTTTTTTAATGCTTTTGTTGTATTGCAATGTAACTTATTATTGTTAAACAAAATATCAACATAAGCGAAACAAACCATACTGTGTAATAATGTTTCAAGTTGATTATTATCATTTTTTATATTTTTTACACATACTACGTCGAAGGCAGGTGCCATCTTCCTCACACAAAACAGCACTGAACTGTGCAGAAAGACCACGGGAAATACTGCAGCATGATAATCTGCTGCGCGGTTTATTTGGTAACCTTTCTTCTATGATATACATGTATTGGATAAGGCGATATTATGTGCCAGAGCATGACAATGCGTTACACACACACACGCTACTCAATCACTAGCAAGAGTTATCAAAACTCAGAACGACAGATTTTTACCTTGTCAGCTCAGGGATTCGATCTAGCAACCTTTCGGTTACTGGCCCAATGCTCTAACTACTAGGCTACCTGCCGCCCCGTATTGAGCACCTAGAACTGAATGCTAACTTGATAAGCTTCTGTAACTTCTTTTGTCATGAAAAATATATAGGTGAACTGCTTTTGAATCAGGGGTTGGAACCAAAATTAAAAACAAATGATATAAAAAGTCGCCCTGCAAAGACATGCTAAACTTTGGGAATAGTGCAGCGTTTTACAGCATTGCAACCATAGGAAAAAATACATTGATCACTTGATGTATTTTCTGTAAATGTTTTTGTTATTTATAACAGGATTTATTATGAAAGATTGCACAAATACTGCTATGTTGAAAATAATGTACAGTAACAGTCAAAAGTTTGGACAGACCTACTCATTCCAGCGTTTTTCATTATTTTGACTATTTTCTGCATTGTAGAATAATAGTGAAGACATCAAAACTATGAAATAACATATGGAATCATATAGTAACTTTTAAAAAAGTGTTAAACAAATCAAAATATATTTTATATTCTTCAAAGTAGCCAACCTTTTCATTGATGACAGCTTTGCACACTCTTGACATTCTCTCAACCATCTTCTTGAGGTAGTCACCTGGAATGCATTTCAATTAACAGGTGTGCCTTGTTAAAAGTGAATTTGTGGAATTTCTTTCCTTCTTAATGCGTTTGAGCCAATCAGTTGTGTTGTGACAAGGTAGGGTGGGTATACAGAAAATAGCCCTATTTGGTAAAAGACCAAGTCCAAATTATTATGTCAAGAACAGCTCAAATAAGCAAAGAGAAATGACAGTCCATAATTAATATAGGACATAAAGGTCAGTTAATCCGGAACATTTCAAGAACTTTGAACGTTTCTTCAAGTGCAGTTGCAAAAACCATCAAGCGCAATGATGAAACTGGTTATCATGAGGTACACCTCAGGAAAGGAAGACCCAGAGTTACCGTAGCGGCAGAGGATACATTCAGAGTTACCAGCCTCAGAAATTGCAGCCCAAATAAATGCTTAACAGAGTTCAAGTAACAGACACATCTCAACATCAACTGTTTAGAGGAGACTGCGTGAATCAGGTCTTCATGGTCGATTTGCTGCAAAGAAACCATTATAAAGGACACCAATAATAAGAAGAGACTTGCTTGGGCCAAGAAACATGAGCAATGGACATTAGACCGGTGGAAATCTGTCCTTCGGTCTGATGAGTCCAAATGTGAGATTTTTGGTTCCAACCGCCGAGTCTTTGTGAGACGCAAAATATGTGAACGGAGGATCTCTGCATCTGTGCTTCCCACCGTGAAGCATGGAGGAGGAGGTGTGATGGTGTGGGGTTGCTTTGCTGGTGACACGGTCTGTGATTTATTTAGAATTCAAGGCACACTTAACCAGCATGGCTACCACAGCATTCTGTAGCAATACACAATCCCATCTGGTTTGCGCTTAGTGGGACTAACATTTGTTTATCAACAGGACAATGACCCAACACACCTCCAGGCTGTGTAAGGGCTATTTGACCAAGGAGAGTGATGGAGTGCTGCATCAGCTGACCTGGCCTCCATAATCACCCGACCTCAACACAATTAAGATGGTTTGGGATGAGTTGGACCCCAGAGTAAAGGAAAAGCAGCCAACCAGTGCTCAGCATATGTGGAAACTCCTTCAACACTATTGGAAAAGGATTGCAGGTGAAGCTTGTTGAGAGAATGTCAAAACTGTGCAAAGCTGTCATCAAGGCAAAGGGTGGCTACTTCGAGGAATCTAAAGTTTAAAATGTATTTGTACTTGTTTAACACTTTTTTTGGTGACTGCATGATTCCATGTGAGTTAATTCATAGTTTTGATGTTTAAAATAAATACAACCTTGAATGAGTAGGTGTCCAAACTTTTGACTGGTACTGTATATTTAAAATAAATGCAATTTTAATAACATGTATATAAATATGTTAATGTCATTACCCAATAATCTGTAAAAAATAAATGTGGTATTGTGTGGGCAAATGCTTTAATACAGTGCATTCGGAAAGCATTAAGACCCCTTCACTTTTTCCACATTTTGTTATGTTACAGCCCTAATCTAAAATGGATTAAATACATTTATTCCTCTTCAATCTACACACAATACCCATAATGACAAAGTGAAAACAGGTGAATTTATTGCAAATAAAAAACAGAAACCTTATTTACATAATTATTCAGACCCTTTGCAATGAGCCTCGAAATTGAGATCAGTTGCATCCTGTTTCCATTGATCATCCTTGAGATGTTTCTAAAACTTGATTGGAGTCCACCTGTTGTCAAATCAATTGATTCGACATCATTTGGAAAGTCACACACCTGTCTATGTAAGGTCCCACAGTTTACAGTTCATGTCAGAGCAAATGGGTCAAAGGAATTGTCTGTAGAGCTCCGAGACAGTATTGTGTTGAGGTACAGATCTGGAGAAGGGTACCAAAAATTTCTGTAGCTTTGAAGGTCCAAAAACACAGTGGCATCCATTATTCTTAAATGGAAGGAGTTTGGAACCACCAAGACTCTTCCTAAAGCTGGCCTTCCGGCCAAACTAAGCATTCGGGGGAGAAGGGCCTTGGTCAGGGAGGTGACCAAGTACCTGATGGTCACTCTGACAGAGCTCCAGAGTTCCTCTGTGGAGATGGGAGAACCTTCCAGAAGGACAACTCTCTCTGCAGCACTCCACCAATCAGGACTTTATGGTAGAGTGGCCAGATGGAAGGCACTCCTCAGTAAAAGGCACATGACATCACACTTTGAGTTTGCCATAAGGCACCTAAAGACTCTCAGACCATGAGAAACAAGATTCTCTGGTCTGATGAAACCAAGATTGAACACTTTGGCCTGAATGCTAAGCATCACGTCTGGAGTAAACCTGGCACCATCCCTACGGTGAAGCATGGCTGGGAGACTAGTCAGGATTGAGGGCAAGATGAACAGAGCAAAGTACAGAGATCCTTGATGAAAACCTGCTCCAGAGTGCTCAGGACCTCAGACTGGGCCAAATATTCACCTTCCAACAGGACAACAACCCTAAGCACACAGCCAAGACAACGCAGGAGTGGCTTTGGGACAAGTCTCGGAATGACCTTGAGTGGCCCAGCCAGAGCCTGGACTTGAACCCAATCTAACATCTCTGGAGAGACCTGAAAATAGCTGTGCAGCGACGCTCCCCATCCAACCTGACAGAGCTTGAGAGCTTCTGCAAAGAATGAGAGAAACTCCCCAAATACAGGTGTGCCAAGATTGTAGCGTCATACCCAAAAGGACTTGCGGCTTTAATCGCTGCCAAAGGTGCTTCAACAAAGTACTGAGTAAAGGGTATGAATTCTTATGTAAATGTGATCAGTCTTTTATTTTTATATATTTGCAAAATAAAATCTAAACATGTTTTTGCTTTGTCATTATGGTGTATTGAGTGTAGATTGATGAGGGAAAAAATGATTGAATCAATTTTAGAATAAGGCTGTAACGTTACAAATTGTGGAAAAAGTGAAGGGGTCTGAATACTTTCTGAATGCACTGTACTTAGTGCTGCTGGACCCTACCTCCAATTCCATTAACAGCAGTGCAATACACATATTGGACTGTAGAGAAAAACTTGACTACCTGTCTCAGCTAAAGTGGAGTGGAAAATTCTCAGTAGGGTCTCTACTAAACAAATATGGTTTGTTTTGGAGTGGGACTATGTCGTACAGACTGTAGCTGGCTTTTTACTCTCCCCCTACATAGCCTCCAATACAATACATTTACATTTACATTTAAGTCATTTAGCAGACGCTCTTATCCAGAGCGACTTACAAATTGGTGCGTTCACCTTATGACATCCAGTGGAACTGCCACTTTACAATAGTGCATCTAAATCTTTTAAGGGGGGGGGTGAGAAGGATTACTTTATCCTATCCTAGGTATTCCTTAAAGAGGTGGGGTTTCAGGTGTCTCCGGAAGGTGGTGATTGACTCCGCTGTCCTGGCGTCGTGAGGGAGTTTGTTCCACCATTGGGGGGCCAGAGCAGCGAACAGTTTTGACTGGGCTGAGCGGGAACTGTACTTCCTCAGTGGTAGGGAGGCGAGCAGGCCAGAGGTGGATGAACGCAGTGCCCTTGTTTGGGTGTAGGGCCTGATCAGAGCCTGGAGGTACTGAGGTGCCGTTCCCCTCACAGCTCCGTAGGCAAGCACCATGGTCTTGTAGCGGATGCGAGCCTCAACTGGAAGCCAGTGGAGAGAGCGGAGGAGCGGGGTGACGTGAGAGAACTTGGGAAGGTTGAACACCAGACGGGCTGCGGCGTTCTGGATGAGCTGTAGGGGTTTAATGGCACAGGCAGGGAGCCCAGCCAACTGCGAGTTGCAGTAATCCAGACGGGAGATGACAAGTGCCTGGATTAGGACCTGCGCCGCTTCCTGTGTGAGGCAGGGTCGTACTCTGCGGATGTTGTAGAGCATGAACCTACAGGAACGGGCCACCGCCTTGATGTTATTTGAGAACGACAGGGTGTTGTCCAGGATCACGCCAAGGTTCTTAGCGCTCTGGGAGGAGGACACAATGGAGTTGTCAACCGTGATGGCGAGATCATGGAACGGGCAGTTCTTTCCCCGGGAGGAAGAGCAGCTCCGTCTTGCCGAGGTTCAGCTTGAGGTGATGATCCGTCATCCACACTGATATGTCTGCCAGACATGCAGAGATGCGATTCGCCACCTGGTCGTCAGAAGGGGGAAAGGAGAAGATTAATTGTGTGTCGTCTGCATAGCAATGATAGGAGAGACCATGTGAGGTTATGACAGAGCCAAGTGACTTGGTGTATAGCGAGAATAGGAGAGGGCCTAGAACAGAGCCCTGGGGGACACCAGTGGTGAGAGCACGTGGTGAGGAGACGGATTCTCGCCACGCCACCTGGTAGGAGCGACCTGTCAGGTAGGACGCAATCCAAGCGTGGGCCGCGCCGGAGATGCCCAACTCGGAGAGGGTGGAGAGGAGGATCTGATGGTTCACAGTATCGAAGGCAGCCGATAGGTCTAGAAGGATGAGAGCAGAGGAGAGAGAGTTAGCTTTAGCAGTGCGGAGCGCCTCCGTGATACAGAGAAGAGCAGTCTCAGTTGAATGACTAGTCTTGAAACCTGACTGATTTGGATCAAGAAGGTCATTCTGGGAGAGATAGCGGGAGAGCTGGCCAAGGACGGCACGTTCAAGAGTTTTGGAGAGAAAAGAAAGAAGGGATACTGGTCTGTAGTTGTTGACATCGGAGGGATCGAGTGTATGTTTTTTCAGAAGGGGTGCAACTCTCGCTCTCTTGAAGACGGAAGGGACGTAGCCAGCGGTCAGGGATGAGTTGATGAGCGAGGTGAGGGAGAAGGTCTCCGGAAATGGTCTGGAGAAGAGAGGAGGGGATAGGGTCAAGCGGGCAGGTTGTTGGGCGGCCGGCCGTCACAAGACGCGAGATTTCATCTGGAGAGAGAGGGGAGAAAGAGGTCAGAGCACAGGGTAGGGCAGTGTGAGCAGAACCAGCGGTGTCGTTTGACTTAGCAAACGAGGATCGGATGTCGTCGACCTTCTTTTCAAAATGGTTGACGAAGTCATCTGCAGAGAGGGAGGAGGGGGGGAGGGGGAGGAGGATTCAGGAGGGAGGAGAAGGTGGCAAAGAGCTTCCTAGGGTTAGAGGCAGATGCTTGGAATTTAGAGTGGTAGAAAGTGGCTTTAGCAGCAGAGACAGAAGAGGGACATGTAGAGAGGAGGGAGTGAAAGGATGCCAGGTCCGCAGGGTGCGAGTTTTCCTCCATTTCCGCACGGCTGCCCGGAGCCCTGTTCTGTGAGCTCGCAATGAGTCGTCGAGCCACGGAGCGGGAGGGGAGGACCGAGCCGGCCTGGAGGATAGGGGACATAGAGAGTCAAAGGATGCAGAAAGGGAGGAGAGGAGGGTTGAGGAGGCAGAATCAGGAGATAGGTTGGAGAAGGTTTGAGCAGAGGGAAGAGATGATAGGATGGAAGAGGAGAGAGTAGCGGGGGAGAGAGAGCGAAGGTTGGGACGGCGCGATACCATCCGAGTAGGGGCAGTGTGGGAAGTGTTGGATGAGAGCGAGAGGGAAAAGGATACAAGGTAGTGGTCGGAGACTTGGAGGGGAGTTGCAATGAGGTTAGTGGAAGAACAGCATCTAGTAAAGATGAGGTCGAGCGTATTGCCTGCCTTGTGAGTAGGGGGGGGAAGGTGAGAGGGTGAGGTCAAAAGAGGAGAGGAGTGGAAAGAAGGAGGCAGAGAGGAATGAGTCAAAGGTAGACGTGGGGAGGTTAAAGTCGCCCAGAACTGTGAGAGGTGAGCCGTCCTCAGGAAAGGAGCTTATCGAGGCATCAAGCTCATATTCAATACACTGAATATGAAATACATATTGGACTGTAGAGAGAACGTTATTACCTGTTTCAAATAAATTGGGGTGGCAAACACTCAGTAGTGTCTCTACTAGTTTTTGAGGGGGTCTGTGTCCCTCGCTGTTGCTGGCGTTTTTTGCAGCATGTTTCTGGCGTTTTTTACGGCCTGTTGCTGGCGTTTTTTACGGCCTGTTGCTGGCGTTTTTTGCAGCCTGTTGCTGGCGTTTTTTGCGGCATGTTTCTGGCGTTTTTTACGGCCTGTTGCTGGCGTTTTTTACAGCATGTTTCTGGCGTTTTTTACGGCCTGTTGCTGGCGTTTTTTACGGCCTGTTGCTGGCGTTTTTTACGTCCTGTTTCTGGCGTTTTTTACGGCCTGTTGCTGGCGTTTTTTACGGCCTGTTGCTGGCGTTTTTTACAGTCTTTTACAGTCTGTTGCTAAAGTTTTTTTGTAGGACTGTAAAAAATGCTTTGAACGTAAAATTACATTTTTTTACCGTTCCCATGCTTTTAAAGTAATGGTTATTTGAATGCTTATTTTAAATAATGGAACATTATAGATTACTATCGTTCCCGGTTCTGTGTCTTTTCCTCTAAATGTTTTGTTGTTCCCTGAACCAGTTCCAACCCCTGCTTTGTATGAAGTGGAATCAATGCAATGCATTGTTTGATGACTACAATGGTGCTGCCTTCTTCTAAATCCTCAGATCAATTTAGCCATATTTCACAGGTTGATCATGGACCAAACACCCACATGTGCTTCAAAGTAAAATTGGACCAGTATGTACACTCTATTAATACATGTGTTTACCTTTATATAAAGTTATCATGTGTCTATGTATGTTTGTGTTAAATATGTTCATTTTCTACCAATCTGCTCATCATTAACTTAGTGTTTTAATGGTTATGTACTGTAGGGCCCTGAGCTTTTCCTGTCAGCTCATACTAAGGGTACTAACTATGAATGTGTTTATCAAATCTTTACAGATTTAAAAATATATATATTTATATATTTTTTTTTCCCACCTCAATTGGTAGTAGTTACAGTCTTGTCTCATCGCTGCAACTCCCATACGGACTCGGCAGAGGTGAGGGTCGAGAGCCGTGCGTCCTCCGAAACACAACCCAACCAAGCCGCACTGCTTCTTGACACAATGCCCATCCAAACCGGAAGCTGGGCGCAGTGCACACTGACACAGTCGCCAGGTGTTTCCTCCGACACATTGGTGCAGCTGGCTTCCGCTAGTGCGCGATGAGACAAGGACATCCCTGCCGGCTAAATCCTCCCTAACCCGGACGATGCTGGGCCATTTGTGCACCTCCCCATGTGCCTCCCGGTCACAGCAGAGCCTGGACTCGAACCCAGAGTCTCTAGTGGCACACTGCGATGCAGTGCCGTAGACCACTGCGCCACTCTGGAGGCCCTATCTTTACTGATTATTAACATGCACCATTGTTACAGGAATTAAATTCCTACATGTTTTAATACCCAATTAAATTAAACACTCTGTCCACTTCTAAAAATTTGTAAGACTCTTATTTGCATAAAATGGACAGAGACCAGTCTCAAAATCAATCAGCAGCGTTTATTCTCGAGAGTACTGAACATGATACAGTTTACCACAGGTTATAAACTGAAAATGACGTCATTAGTTTTCGAACTGTCCCGTCTCTTCTTCACCCTGGTACAAAGGCAATATCACCATCCTTCCCACATCCTCCCACACCAATTTAATATAATTTATAACCGAGCCAAGGTCTTCCTGTGTAGATAAGCATTCTAGCCAGTCTGACGATAAGTTCATTAATTTCTACCAAGGAACAGACAGTCAATGTTCTAATTCTTTATTATATTTACACACATTATATTCAGTACTAGGATTAAAAGAAAATTCATACATCTATACAGTAACATAATAGTATTCTGATTAGTCAGTCCTGATTGAAATGTATACATAATTAGTCCTTATTGATAAAAAATCCCTTAACAACCATCTTCATCTTCATGTCATGTTTGTGATTCACTTTACTCATTCTTCAAAGGTTAGATTTTGTCTCAAGAGTTTTTAATATATTATGAACTATTGAAGTGTACATTTTCATGTGTACTGTATGACGACTTATACATTACCAAAATTGGTGACATAGAGAACCATTTCAATTGTTTTGCTATTAAGTTTGTCAAACAAATCACCATTAAATTGTGTTTATATGAGCAAAAAGCATAAAAGATGTCTTATAACGATGCATCCCCATATAATGGTATGGAACACAATCAGCCTGAGTGTGTTATGTAAAATGTGATATAATGTGGCTCATCACCTCTCGCTAGTCTAATCCAATATCATTCTAAAAAGGTTTATATCAAATCATTTGAGAACTTGGTCCGATGAGTCATATCGATTTAATTAGATGTTCCACTGTGATATCTCATGGGAATCCAAGTTTACTGTAATTATTTGTATTTGTTTTCCATGTTGTGATCTGTCAAACTGTATGTAATTCATGCAGACAGGTGAAGAGAAGACTTCAGTGGAGCCTCTGTAACGGTTGAAGTTCCTATAGAAATGAGTGTGTGGATGCGATGCTCAGTGTTTGCTACAGTTACATGACTTCAGGGCCAAAAGCAGGGATCTTGCCACGATTGCTCTGTTTACCAAACGGTTTTACTCATCAGATTGGATATGGGGGTAGAATGACTAATGTGCTGTGCAGATTATTTTAGGTGTTTTAAAGACTCCGCATTATTGTTCATCTGGAAATGTCAACGCATTAAAGACGATGGATGAAATTCTCTCAACATTGTGTACTTATGGAACGTCATTTCTACTTTAAAATGCCAGACTTGATTTATCCTGTTGCTGCAGGATTATTTTCCTGCTCATCGAATTAAGATAGCATATATTGAACAGTATGTATTGTTTAGGGACATACAGTTTGCAGGAGTAAATAGAAATCCACCCGACATTCCTACACAAACATCTTCTAATTTCTACAAAGCTCTAATTGTCATTTTTTTCCATAGCTGCAAGCTAAAGACATAGAATATCTGAGTAAAGTTTTCAATTAATTCATTACACATTTGGTCTTTTGGTTTCACTCCACAGCTTCTCTATGAAAGGGGGGCTGAACTTCCTGATGTAGCCTCGGTTTCAATTCTCCTCATTAGGAA
Source organism: Oncorhynchus nerka (assembly GCF_034236695.1). NCBI lineage: Eukaryota > Metazoa > Chordata > Actinopteri > Salmoniformes > Salmonidae > Oncorhynchus > Oncorhynchus nerka. The sequence goes on from NC_088401.1 coordinate 60,066,455, forward strand.
ATGCGCCTGGGTCTTGGAGGTGTGCTTTGATCTGAATGTCTCGTGTGTGTTTGAACGTGGAAAGCGTTTTTACTTTCACTCTGCCAAAACAGTACACAGTTGCAGTCATTCACCCTTCCAGATAACTTGAAACATTCTAACCAGGTCTTGTGTCTTGAAGTCGCCTAGGGTAGCTAGTGCTTGCCAACTTATTTTGCCAATTAGCTTCAGCCAGCTGGTGTGTGACTGTGGCAAAGTTGGTTTGACATTGGATAGCCTATCTCTGGGGCTAGTTAGGGACTGTCAATAAATGTTACAATGTAAATGGGACAATATTTTAATGTTGCAAAAAAAAAAAAAGTATATTGTAGTGAAGCCGAACAACAACTACACCATACCAGTCTTCCAACAGACTCTCATTCAGAGCAACACACAGAAGCATCCAGGGTCAATGCTCTGCTCAAGGGCACGTTGACAGATCTCCCACCAGGCCAAAAACCGTGAACCCGAACCCTCCAAGATCTCCCCCTGGCAGTTCCCCAATAGCTGTCCCTCAACCATCCGAGACCCCTCCCACTGTCCCCCCAGAAGAAAAATAAAAATAGAAAATAAAATAAATTCCATTCCCCACCCCAAGAACCCCACCATGCACCAACAACCAAGAAAGAGAATGAACTAAAGAGAAAAAAGAAAAAGACAAAAGAAAACAGCAAAAAAAGCACAACAAATATATAATAAAAACAAAGGACATCAAGGACAACTAAAATCATAACAGCAATGCCAACTGTATATGTTTGTGTGCATGTCTGGCACTATTACATGTATGTGTGTGTTCTTGTATGCGTTTATTTGAATGAGAGTGTGTATATGCATGTGTACAAACACCTGCACGGCATCAGCCTCAGGCAAACCGGCATTAGCTGTAAAAACATTGCCCCTCATTGACACTCAAATGTACTTTTTATTAAGTTTTATTTTGACTTTATTTTAGACTTTTATCTTTGACCATCATTCTATCTCCCGCACAGCACAGCAACTCAACTCCCACTTGTCTCCAATTCCACATCCCAACCCTCAGCCCATCCCTTCTATCTCTGCTGGCCACCCTCTTCGGATTTCTACGCAACATATCTTTCAACTATGCTGTGATGTTTAACGTACAATTTCAATCTATCGAATCGAACAGAATGCACAGATTGTGAGTTGAAGATAAATACTTTTACTAAGAGTATTAGTATATCAGTAATTGACTGACCCGGTCTCTCCAAGTCTCCTAACAGTACTAATTCCAGGGTCAATTCTAGATCAAAGGCTATGCATTTTCAGCCATTCCTGAACCTGAGACCAGAAACAGGCTACCCGAGGGCAATACAAAAATAAATGGGTCTATTGATTCTGTATCCTCACAACAAAATCTGCAGAGCTTCGATGATTTTATGCCCCAAATATTCAGCATTTTGTTGGTGGCAAGAATTCTATATAATTGTTTTAGCTGAAAAGCACAAAGTCTTGAATCTTGCGTTGTTTTATATATCAACTCATACACCCTGTACCATGGAATCGGTACATCAAAAATCTCTTCCCAACTATTTTGCAATCTGTATGGCACAGTTGTCAACATCCTGATCCTCAAATGAAACTGGTATACTTTCCTATTTATGCTATTTTTATTCCTCCACCAGTTTTGATCCTTTATATTGGGCAGACAGACCAGTTCCCTACTACCTCTGCAACCTGCATCCTCCATTTTTGGGGTGATGCTGTAATCAATTGGTTTGACTCTTGGATTGAGCAGACCTTCCCGTACAATTCTGATAACTCCATGAAGAACATAACTCTACCATTCCAATTTACAATATAATTTAAGAACAAAATACCCTTTTCAAACATCTTTCCCAAAGATACAGGTATTTTATCAACCAGCACATTTGAGCTCAGCCATAATATTTGTTTTATATTTTCAGGGGGATGAAATTGAAATTGTAGCTAGCTCTGCAATTGCTTGTTTGAAAAAGAGATATACTTTGAAAAAAAGTATCATTTTCAATTAATCGAAAATGAGTCTAAAGGCTAAAAGGCCATTTTTAAACAATGGATGAGCTTTTCTTAGTAATCTACTTGAGAACCATTTAGTGTGAGGCTTTTAGAGAGAGGTTTAGTGCTTTTATATTTAATAATGTCAACCCATCCAATTCATATTCATTATATAGATAGGCACGCTTTATTTTGTCTGGTTTAGCATCCCAGATAAAAGCGAGAGATTTTTTGCTCACATGATTTGAAATAGGAATCATCAGGAGTAAGCAGCGCCATACGTAAGTAAGTAAACTGAGATATGACTAAGGAGTTAATCAGGGCATTTTTTCCATAAATAGACAGGGATTTACCTCTCCATGGTTGCAGGATCTTGTCTATTTTTACAAGTTTTCTATTGAAATTTTTGGTGGAGAGCTTATTTTTATATTTTGGAATATAAATAACAAGTATGTCTACTTCACCATCAGCCCATTTTATAGGTAAACTGCAAGGTAATGTAAAAGTTGTATTTTTTTTAAACATCCAATATATAATATTGTACACTTATCATAATTAGGTTTTAGTCCAGAGAGTACAGAAAAGTTATCTAGATCTTCAATGAGACATTGCAGGGATCTAGCTTGCGAACTTAATATAAAACTTGAGTAATCGGCATACATGGACACCTTTGTTTGAAAGCCTCTCTGAAAACTCTCTGAAACGTAGCCGTTATTTACTATTTTACACCTGGGGTTGATATACATTATCTTTACCCATTTTATAAGAGAATCACCGAAAGTTAAAAAATCCAGGCATTTATAAATAAAATCCAGTCTTACTTTATCAAATGCCTTTTCAAAATCAGCTATAAATACCAGGCCTGGCTTCTTAGATGTTTCATGATGTTCTACACTGCTCAAAAAAATAAAGGGAACACCAAAATAACACATCCTAGATCTGAATGAATGAAATATTCTTATTAAATACTTTTTTCTTAACATAGTTGAATGTGCTGACAATAAAATCACACAAAAATTATCAATGGAAATCAAATTTATCAACCCAAGGAGGTCTGGATTTGGAGTCACACTCAAAATTAAAGTGGAAAACCACACTACAGGCTGATCCAACTTTGATGTAATGTCCTTAAAACAAGTCAAAATGAGGCTCAGTAGTGTGTGTGGCCTCCACGTGCCTGTATGACCTCCCTACAATGCCTAGGCATGCTCCTGATGAGGTGGCGGATGGTCTCCTGAGGGATCTCTTCCCAGACCTGGACTAAAGCATCTGCCAACTCCTGGACAGTCTGTGGTGCAACGTGGCGTTGGTGGATGGAGCGAGACAAGATGTCCCAGATGTGCTCAATTGGATTCAGGTCTGGGGAACGGGCGGGCCAGTCCATAGCATCAATGCCTTCCTCTTGCAGGAACTGCTGACACACTCCAGCCACATGAGGTTTAGCATTGTATTGCATTAGGAGGAACCCAGGGCCAACCGCAACAGCATATGTTCTCACAAGGGGTCTGAGGATCCCATCTCGGTACCTAATGGCAGTCAGGCTACCTCTGGCGAGCACATGAAGGGCTGTGCGGCCCCCCAAAGAAATGCCACCCCACACCATGACTGACCCACCGCCAAACCGGTCATGCTGGAGGATGTTGCAGGCAGCAGAACGTTCTCCACGGCGTCTCCAGACTCTGTCACGTCTGTCATTGAAATGTGGAGCTAATGTGGAGCTATTGACCTTTGAAAATATTGTCCCATCTACATTGTGTAATTTACTGATGGTCCCTAACTAACCCCATAGGAATATCGAATGTCAAACCAAATAGACCATGGGCATTACGATTAGGTCATGTGCACCGAATTTATGATTTCTTGGGTGCTCCCAGCTGTGGGCAGGATTAAAATAAACCCAACCCAAGTAAGACTGTTACGGTACCATTCATTCCGTGTCATACATTTTTATTCTAATTATCTCACAAATCTCAGTTTTGGAGGAGACTGACTTTATGACCAAAATAATTCTACAGTATTTACACTTTGTAGTCAATTTTGACACTAGAATAAATGTTTCTGACTAATATGGATGCCACATAGTCTGCTTTCTATCATAGAAGTTGTTTATTACCTTCAGTTGCTCTTTAATCGGTGTCACGACTCCCCCCGAAGGTGGCTCCACTTTCGGTTCGGGCGGCGCTCGGCGCTCGTCGTCACCGGTCTACTAGCTGCTACATATCCCTTTTCCCTTTTCTGTTGGTTTTGTCTTATTGGTTACACCTGTTTCTTGTTTAGGTTTTTAGTTGGGCTATTTAAGCCAGTAAGGCCTGCCTGCTCTTTGTGCGGGCTTATTTTTTCCTCTGTGTATGTTTGTGGTAGTGCGTTTCCCTTCGTTTTTCCTCCGGACTGGTTGGGTCCTGGTTTTGGATCGGTCTTGTATGTGCGCCCGGTATTGGCGTGACCATTTTTCGCTGTGCCAGAATATAACATTGTTCTGTACCTTCTGCTTCCTGCGCCTGACTCCGCACCCACTACGCCTAAGTGTGTTACAATCGGGAGATCATGAATGACTATCCAGAGATTTCTTTCTTATTTATGACTATATTGTAGTTCTGTACTGGGCTGATCGGTTGACAGTAAATGTGTCCCAAAAGTCTCTGTAGGCATTGCCATGTGTTTTTAAATTCGGAAGAATGAGAAATTAATATTAAACAGTTTAATGAATAGGGAACCAATGTAAGAGCCAACAGCTCAATCTCATAGTTCAACATATTCAATGTCATGTGATATGTTTAAATTGCTACATGTATTTGATTCAATTATATAATATATGTTTCGCTGGAATGTGAGCTTCAGCCAAGATAACAAATAATAAAATATTAAAAGTCATAGCTGAATTTATCAGGAAGTGAGAGCGAATCTACCGGAAACCAATTGACAGTCTTTGGCACTGGTTCTTGTATGATAACAAATGATAATAAAAATAATAAAAACAAGCAACCAAATTAATTGATTACATTATACTTGCTTTTCAATGCCAAGGTTATCAAATGAAAATGTGATTAACAATTTCACAAGCCCAATACAATGTGGTTCCACTGATATTCCTAAACTGAATTTGCTGATGATAGTTGCACCATTTCTCAAATGAGAAGTTTGGGAAGATATGTCAATGAAAATATGCATACTTCAAGCAACTTATGAGTCGTCTTTTCATAAAGCATGACGAGTTATGTGAGGCCAGACCCATTCATAGAAGTGGGTGGTGCTATGTTCGTCTAAGAAGTGACTGTCAGTCTTTTGAGAATTGTCTGCTGTTTTAAGTCACTTCCTTGATCTTGGGCAACAAATCAATATCTATAAACTTGGGCTGTACACATTTGTAGTTTTTAAATCAAGTTAAATCGCAGGATATGCATTAATTGATCACGATTAATCGCAAATTCAGATTTTGCTCAAATTGAACTGTAATGTAATGTTAAATGGAAGGCCGCATAAAGCATATCTCCATGAGAGGGTCATGAACGGTACCTAGTAATGCCTTATACTGCTAGAAAGATCAGATGTTCAGCATTGTTTTGTACTTATTATTATTATCTATCATAATGCACTAGTATGCACTGCTATAGTAAATAATATGAAAAATAGTACATTGTAGAACTCATTTAACAATTTCACATGCTATGAACAACCTATTCATGAAAAATGGGGGAATAGGGCTTAGCCAGAACTGTTGTGAAACGATTTTGCCTAACAAAAGTTGATTTCTAAGCGAATTACCTTGATATGCCTTGATAAACCAATTAAATTATCATGAAAGTCCCCTAAATAGGAAATTAACATTTAAGAGGAATTATTTTTTTAATGTATACAAAAAGAATTACAAGAATATTGACATCTTGATTTTGTCCAAATGTAACGGTTAGCAAAATCTGGTAAATTGATAGAGCACACTTTCTTTAACCTCAATGTCAACTTGTTTTGACGTCACATTTTTGTTTTTAGCTTATGATTATGATTAGATTATGTATTTTGAGTGCTTGCAGACAATTTGATTAATCACAATAAAATAAAAGTGCACAAAAATGTCAAAAGGTGAACTTGAGTTAACTGATTAACTCTGACAGTCCTACTCTAAACACAAACATATGGAAGCATTCCTTGTATTTGGTAATTCTGTAAAGGCATTTAAACAATTAACATGTTTTGGAAAAGTTTGCATACGTTTGTATACTAAACAAAAAAAATTATATAAATAAGTGTTGGTCCTATGTTTCATGAACTGAAATAAAAGATCCCAGAAATGTTCCATATGCACAAAAAGCGTATTTCTCTCAAATTGTGTGCACAAATTTGTTTACATCCCTGTTAGTGAGAATTTCTCCTTTGCGAGGTGTGGCACATCAAGAAGCTGATTAAACAGCATGATCATTACACATTTTCACCTTGTGCTGGGGACAATAAAAGGCCACTCTAAAATGTACAGTTTTGTCAAACAACACAATGCCAGAGATGTCTCAAGTTGAGAGAGCGTGAAATTGGATGTTCATTTCTCTACCATAAGCCGCCTCCAACGTCATTTTAGAGAGAACTTGGCAGTACATCCAACCAGCCTCACAACCGCAGACCACGTGTAACCACACCAAGCCCAGGACCTCCACATCCGGCTTCTTCAGCTGCAGGACTGTCTGAGACCAGCTGATGAGTATTTATTTCTGTAATATACCCCTTTTGTGGAGAAAAACCTCATTCTGATTGGCTGGGCCTGGCTCCCCAATGGGCGGGCCTGACTCCCAAGTGGGTGGGCCTATACCCTCCCATGGTTGCGCCCCTGCCCAGTCAAGTAAAATCCATAGATTAGGGCCTATTGAATTTATTTCATTTGACTGATTTCTTTATATGAATTGTAACTCAGTAAAATTGTTGAAATTATTGCATTTACAGTGGGGAGAACAAGTATTTGATACACTGACGATTTTGCAGGTTTTCCTACTTACAAAGCATGTAGAGGTCTGTCATTTATATCATAGGTACACTTCAACTGTGAGAGACGGAATCCAGAAAATCACATTGTATGATTTTTAAGTAATTAATTTGCATTTTATTTTATGACATAAGTATTTGATACATCAGAAAAGCATAACTTAATATTTGGTACAGAAACATTTGTTTGCAATTCCAGAGATCATACATTTCCTGTAGTTCTTGACCAGGTTTGCACACACCGCAGCAGGGATTTTGGCCCACTCCTCCATACAGACCTTCTCCAGATCCTTCAGGTTTCGGGGCTGTCGCTGGGCAATACGGACTTTCAGCTCCCTCCAAAGATTTTCTATTGGGTTCAGGTCTGGAGACTGGCTAGGCCACTCTAGGACCTTGAGATGCTTCTTACGGAGCCACTCCTTAGTTGCTCTGGCTGTGTGTTTCGGGTCGTTGTCATGCTGGAAAACCCAGCCATGACCCATCTACAATGCTCTTACTGAGGGAAGGAGGTTGTTGGCCAAGATCTTGCGATACATGGCCCCATCCATCCTCCCCTCAATACGGTGCAGTTGTCCTGTCCCCTTTGCAGAAAAGCATCCCCAAAGAATGATGTTTCCACCTCCATGCTTCACGGTTGGGATGGTGTTCTTGGGGTTGTACACATCCTTCTTCTTCCTCCTTACACGGCGAGTGGAGTTTAGACCAAAAAGCTCTATTTTTTGTCTCATCAGACCACATGACCTTCTCCCATTCCTCCTCTGGATCATCCAGATGGTCATTGGCAAACTTCAGATGGGCCTGGACATGCACTGGCTTAAGCAGGGGGACCTTGCATGCGCTGCAGGATTTTAATCCAAGACGGCGTAGTTTGTTACTAATGGTTTTCTTTGAGACTGTGGTCCCAGCTCTCTTCAGGTCATTGACCAGGTCCTGCCGTGTAGTTCTGGGCTGATCCCTTACCTTCCTCATGATCATTGATGCCCCACAAGGTGGGATCTTGCATGGAGCCCTAGACCGAGGGTGATTGACCGTCATCTTGAACTTCTTCCATTTTCTAATAATTGCACCAACAGTTGTTGCCTTCTCACCAAGCTGCTTGCCTATTGTCCCATAGCCCATCCCAGCCTTGTGCAGGTCTACAATTTTATCCCTGATGTCCTTATACAGCTCTCTGGTCTTGGCCATTGTGGAGAGGTTGTAGTCTGTTTGATTGAGTGTGTGGACAGGTGTATTTTATACAGCTAACGAGTTCAAACAGGTGCAGTTAATACAGGTAATAAGTGGAGAACAGGAGGGATTCGTAAAAAAAAACTAACAGGTCTGTGAGAGCTGGAATTCTTACTGGTTGGTATGTGATCAAATACTTATGTCATGCAATAAAATGCTAATTAATTACTTAAAAATCATACAATGTGATTTTCTGGATTTTTGTTTTAGATTCCGTCTCTCACAGTTGAAGTGTACCTATGATAACAATTACAGACCTCTACATGCTTTGTAAGTAGGAAAACCTGCAAAACCGGCAGTGTATCAAATACTTGTTCTCCCCACTGTATATTTTTGTTCAGTATGTATGAGAAACTTAAAATGTATTGATGTACACAGAAACCTATATTTTTTTTATTTATTTCAATATATGTAATACGGGCCTTATTAAGTACTATGAAAATATATTTTTCAATTAGCTTGCTTTAAGAAAAGGCTTGTGTTTACATGGATATGATTACCGATGCACACTGTCACTCAGTGGCTGCCTCCCCATCTGGCTCTCCCCTTTGGTAAGAGACGATGATAAGTGGAAGTTGAGCCCTAGCATATGTGACCGTCTCCAAGCTTCATCGGGACAGGTTCTCATCGTCATTCTCCCATGCTGCCACCCTCAGTGACTCCTGATGGCTAGATGCGATTCTTTAGAAATACATGTCCCTCCCATCAAGCAAATCACCACTCTTTTCCTTGGTTGTTTGCTCATTTGATGTCCTCCATATGGGTGTAAATGGAACAAAAATATCCATGAATGATTTACCAAAGTTTGGATAATGATAAAATGGCCGAAGACTGTAACTTTATGGGGACATTTTCACCTATTTCTTGATGTAGCAGCAAACGGAGGGGGAAGTGATATTTTTATCACGCATTACTAACTCATTCTGTAGTATCTTTGACTATGAAATCACAAAGAACATCCTGACTTTATAACAGTATCCTCGAAGCCATGTAATGTCTGGTTCAGTGGCTGCCTTACTGAGGCGGAAGACTCTCCACACTCATGGTTGGCTTCACCGGCGCCGCATTTCGCAGTATGCACACATTGTCTATCCATCTATCACATTCCTGGAAGCACTGCTTTTTTTCCCCCAAATGTGTGAAGCCTTATTGAGCGGTGTGATTTCATTTGTGAAGTAGAGCATTTACATGTCACACTCTGTGGTAACTGATGACACCTATAGTCTCACAGGGGAATCCCATCTCCCAGAACTATTGGAGTGAAAGAGGTTTACCATAAGTGCCTGAAATTTCACTGGACAACTGGGCTTGATTAAATGAGCAGATTAAACAATTGCTTGTTTTGTTCATACATCAGTGGCTCTACAGGAATCGGCGTACACACCACAATTGAGAAGGATTCTGTTGTAGACTGAAGATGTCTTAAGTGCTGCAGGCTTTTCACCACTCTGTAAGCTTGGCCAGACTAATATTTGCTGGCTTACTTAGTTCAGCATGCTTGGGCCAGAGCAGGGGCTGAACAGATGTCATAACTGGTGATATCAAAGGTCTCAACTGAAAGAGACCTCAAAATAGCACAAATGGATTCTTATCAAAGACGATGTAAACACTTCCCCTCGGTCATGCTGTGGCATTTTCTCATTTAAATATGACCTTTTACGTTCAGGATGACCTTCCTTGGCAGGTGTCCTTCCATAGGAATTGATGATATTTTTACTTTACATATGTAACTCACGATAATATCACATAGTTACACCTACATCTTTTCATTGACAAGCTAGCTAGAACAAAACAACTGTGTAAAAATATGTCATGTCTTGTCTTCGAAGGTAAAAATGGATAGGTATTTCCTGCTATCACAGATTTAACTGTTATAAACACGATACAAGGCATAAAAAATAAAGCCCATGGCTTATGATTAAACTGTAGGGTTGAGGGGAAATAATATCATACAACATTTCAATTTACTGTTATTATGACATAATGTCACAAGATTAAATGGATTTGTAAGATTATGAATCCTTCACTGTGTTTTTGTTTGCTGAAGGTCAACTGCCCTCAGAATCTGTCTTTTTCTCTGTAAAAAAATGTGAGGAGAAAATAGCCTCTAAACAGTTTCCTTGACAACCACAAAGAGAAGGGATTTTCTTTTAACAGCCAAGCTTCCCTTGACAGTACATGGGCTAATAATATGACCAATGAAGAAGAGCTTGTCTGTACAAAGAGCATCCCTGCCACTAAATCACCATGTCGACACCAAAAACCAAAACTCATATTCATCCACTGCCCTCGGAAAAGGTTTGACACCAATCAGCAGTGGTGTAAAGTACTTAAGTACAAATACTTTATAGTACTACTTAAGTCGTTTCTGTACTTTACTTTTTATATTTTTGCCAACTTTTTCTTTTACTTCACTACATTCAGGAGAAAATAATGTACTTTTTACTCCATACATTTTCCCTGACACCCAAAAGAACTCGTTACATTTTGACAGGACATTGTGCAATTCACACAGTTATCAAGAGAACATCCCTGGTCATATCTACTGCCTCTGATCTGGCGGAATCACTAAACACAAATGCTTCGTTTGTAAATTATGTCTGAGTGTTGGAGTGTGCCCCTGGCTATCCGTCAACCCAAAAAAACATGTGCCGTCTGGGTTGCTTAATATAAGGAATTTGAAATGGTTTATACTTTTGATACTTAAACCAAATACTTTGACTTTTACTCAAGTAATATTTTACTGGGTGACTTTCACTTTTACTTGAGTCATTTTCTATTAAGGTATCTTAACTTTTACTCAAGTATGACAAATGAGTACTTTTTCCACCACTGCCAATCAGGCACACGAGGACTTGCCCATTCCTGTCCTGAATCATACTTGGATGTTACACTGCGGATGCTAGATGATGCAGAATTACAAAACAAAGCGTGTCAAGTGTAGTTCTGTGTCACTGACCAGTGACTGAGGTGTGCTACACCAAAGCAGTTGGTTGTCATCATGTCATAACAAATCCTAAAAGATAGATATAGTTGTCACTGTAAAGGTTAATAAACTTCCTGAGCTCTGTATGGAATGCTGTATACTCTATACGCCCCTCCATGTCTGAAATAGTTGTAAGACAAGACTTAAATGGGGCAGTCACATTTCATGTGTAAAATGGTGTAATTATAATTCACATTTGGTCACTTATTGTTAAAAGTTAGATGTATTGCTGTTTTTTGATAACTGTGGTAAACATTTTATTTTAAACAACACAATAATGCAGTTTTACAGGTCTAAGCGACTGCTAATGGATGATGTCGAAGGACCATTTTAAATGGAACTTTCCCTTTAAAAAGGGAGGAGTAAATATGGCCCCGATCTTCATCAGATTTGAAAGACCAAGGTCATAAGAGCCTATGATCGCTGACATGCCTTTGGACTTGGCATCTTGCATGGATGGCATTATCTGTTCAGATGGGCCTATCTCTGGAGCCTAGACAGTCCAGATGGCCCATGCTCAGCTGTCTGAGAAGAGCCAAACAGGATCTTAGCAGAGTGGCCGTTTCCCTGACAATGCTAGGCATCCATAATGCACCATATAAAATGAATATTCTAGTGAGTATGATCCTCTGGATTTATCTCAAGTTCTTTGATCTAAACCATAATCAGTAGGCCTACATATATAGATGCATATGTATTTGTCGATTGTTCATTGATTCATTGAAGTTCCTCAGACAAAATATCCAAAGATATCCTTTTCTTTTGGGGTTTTAATAATCCTTAGAACAGGAAACCAAAGCTCATGTAAATTCTAGTCATGTCACTGACAATCCTGGCAGTTGCCATGCCAACACTACAGTCTGCAACTTCAAGTTGGAAGAGCTCCAGTCACTCAGAGGAACCTACAGTCACTCTCTGGAAGGAAGGAATTAAGGAGGCTGAGGTCAAACCCACCAATCAGAGCTACATGGTCACCAATCATACACTGTTATAAAACAAAGGTGCCGTCTAGAACAAAAAGGGTACTTCGGCTGTCTCCATAGGAGAACCCTTTGAAGAACCCATTTTGGTTCCAGGTAGAACTTTTTGGGGTTCCATGTAGAGCCCTTTCCACAGGGGGTTCTGCATGGAATACTACAGTTCTACCTGGAACCAAAAAAGGTTCCCCTATGGAGACAGCTAGAGAACCCGTTTGGAACCCTTTTTTCTAAGAGTGTAGCTTCAGGGTCACCAATCAGTGATACATGGTCACCATTCATATTGCCAGTGGATGATAAGTGAGAACGTGTAGGCGTAGATATAGAATATCTCTTGAATTGAGATTAGAATTACAATTAACCGTCCATTATTAAGAGCTGAAATTCCCTATGGGTCAGTCTTGTGTAAAACAACAAGAGCAATTTACAAAAGCCTCTTCAATGCATTTTTCAATGGTACAATGGCAGCAGATGTTTAGAACCACAGACCATCACAGTCTGTGGCTCCTCTTATTGAGAGACAAAAAGCAGACAATGTGAACACTCAGAGCCAGACCCAATCCACAGCTGTGTTGACGTCTGTGAGAAGAATCTGTAAGCATTATTATTCTTTCAATGAATGTGACTATGCAGAGACATCTTGTATTAACACAGTGTACAGATCACAGAGAGTTGGTCATGAGGGTCATGGATACCACTGTACTTTTTTTATGGTTGGGGAGCAGCAAGCTAGAGAAGTAGAGAAGGACAAGACACATTTTTCTAACCAGCGAACGGTCGAGATTGGTGCTTTCCTTATTTCACCTTGCTGTCAAAACATTCCAGAAATTGGAGGAGAGAGATTACTTCATGGTCTGCTTGGCAGAAGTCAAATAGAAGCTGGGTGTGAGGCACTTTCAGTAAGCTGAAGAGGAAATTAACATCTAGATGTCCTTCTTCTAGCCTGAGTTTGAAGTTTCTACCAACCACAGGCTAAATCCCATGTGTGAACAGAATACCACAGTCGACCCGTAGATAAAACACACTTTCATCTGATGAAATACATCGCATTCCAGTTGTCTTCTACACTCTTAAAAAAAAATAATAATAAAGAGTTCCAAAAGGGTTCTGCAGCTGTCCCCATCGAAGAACCCTGGAACCAAAAGGGTTCTACGTGAAACCAAAAAGGGTTCCTCAAAAGGGTCAGCCGAAGAACCCTTTAGGTTCTAGATAGCACCTTATTTTACGAGAGTATCATTCTTCTACTCTCCCCCCTTCTATCACATTCTTTCTTCTGCAGTTTCTCTACAGTTTATAAAACAGCTTCTGGATTGGACATGGCTGATAGATAGCTCAAAATTAGAACAGAAGGGGGTGCTGTAATCTTGACAAAGATCTGTCTCTGGATAGTAGTATCCGTTATCCACTGTCAGACCTGACCATCAGTATTCATTGCAGGTTTAATTCAAATGTAATTACAGAGCACTGTCACAGCTCCCAACAGGCATGCCAATGGATAATTACTGTATAATTACTGTGGACAGCTTTCCATTTGCCTCCACACTACACATACATCAAATTATGTTAGATGTTAAAAAAAGCTGCAATTTTGGAGCAAGCAAACTATGACATAATTGTGTACCATTTCAGGCCCTTTCATTGCTTTCCCATCTTTTTAACATGCCAATCAATTCGGCACAAATTAAACTTAACGCCTCGGTTCTCCCATTCAAAGGCAAAGACTTTATATCCAAGAAAATGTCATGTTTTCTATCCAAGATCATTATGGCTTTGATTATCCTTCCAAATGGGGCAACTATTTTGTGTACTAAAAATAGAATCATCATTGTGAAACTGAAGTATGCATCATAAATTCTTCATGCAATGCTGAAGATGCAGTGAAAAGTAGAATATTATCTCCCTCCTTTCTTGCTGTATTCTTACTGGCTATAATTAGAAAAACCTACAACTGAATATCAACATCTGCTTGTGGTACAACTGATATGATATGAGATGATGACTGAATCAGCTCCTGGTGTGAAACTTGGTGCTACAGTGGGATCTAAAGCTTAGGCTCCATAAAAAAAACTTCTAATCAAATGTTATTGGTCACATACACATGGTTAGCAGATGTTAACGTGAGTGTAGCAAAATGCTTGTGCTTCTAGTTCCGACTATGCAGTAAAATCTAACAAGTAATAACAACAAATACCTTATACACACAAATACAGATACATGTAAAGGGATGAATAAGAATATGTACATATAAATATATGGATGAGTAATGGCTTGCAGCATAGGCAATATGCAGTAGATGGTGTAGAATACAGTATATACACATGAGATGAGTAATGTAGGATATTTAAACATTATTAAAGTGCCGTTATTTAAAGTGACTAGTGACACCTTTATTAAGTCTGTTTATTTAAGTGGCCAGAGAATTGAGTCTGTATGTTGGCAGCAGCCTCTCTGTTAGTGATGGCTGTTTAACAGTCTGATGGTCTTGAGATAGAAGCTGATTTTCAGTCTCTCGGTCCCAGCTTTGATGCACCTCTACTGACCTCGCCTTCTGGATGATAGCAGGGTGAACAGGCAGTGGCTCGGGTGGTTGTTGTCCTGGATTATCTTTTTGGCCTTCCTGTGACATTGGGTTCTGTATGTGTCCTGAAGGGCAGGTAGTTTTCCCATGGTGATGCGCTGGGCAGTTAATAGACCAATAATAGAGTTCCAAACCTCTCTACCAATAACAGCTCATTTTCAGTTTCCCCCTCCTTACTCCCAGACTGGCCTAGCTAAATTCTTGCTTGAGGAATTGCTATTTGCTAAGAAATGATTTGTTTATTTTTACCATTTTAATTGAAAACAATCACAGTGAGGTACTCAATTGTTATCCAGAAATAATTTGATATCGAGATTTTAAAAAACTTCTGCGTTGGACCTTTAACTAAATCACTCAATATGTCAATTGTAGCTGTAAAAAAAGCATGAGAATAGATTTAGAAATGTACAGTCATAGAATACTGTGGTACATCAAGAATGAGTTGAGTGTCTACAATGAGGACTCAAGAGTGAAAGTATATAGCTTTAAACTGTTATTAATTATTTAAATTGAATAAATCAGCCCACATTTTCTCCCAGTCCTATTTGGTCGGTGGTGCTGCATTAAAGATCATCAGAACCTGTTTGAATCCCAAATTTATGAAATCAGATAAAGTGCCTGAGTGTCTTGCCTGAGTCATTGGGTAGTTGGTCAACAAATTAAAATGAGTAACGTCATAGCATAGGGAATCAATAAATGTCGATTAATTCACGTGACACGTAGTCTGAATCCTCGTTTTATCTGCTTGCCGAATTAATCAGAATCTTAATGAGTGTGCTGGCACTGAAAAACCTGCATCCATCAGCAACCTATTGAGCTAATTGATTATTACAATTAACGAGTTGGAAACAAACTGATTATGAAAAAGCTTAGCGTTTTCATATTAGTAGAATACCTAGAAAAACAGTACAATTGCCCTTGATGTGTCACACTTGGCAAGGAAGGAGAATTGTAATAGCGACGTCAACGTGCGAAAGAGGCACACACACACAGAAGTCAGAGATGAAAGCGGTGGCAAGATATTTCATTTGGTTTCTTATCTGAACATCATTCTGGGGACCTACTCAGTATGAGCAGGCTGCTGTCTTATGTTGCCATGGCAATGATTTTTCCACCCTCTACCCCTATTCTTGTCATCTGTGCATGTGGAAAATAATGGAATAGCCTAGAAACAGCACCATTCATAGTATAGGCTGCTACACAATATATTACGTTATTGGAACATCTGTCATCACCCTGCAACTCAATAATAAATGTTTTCTCTCAAGGTTCACTGTAATGGTTACCATAAGAAACAACAACAAATACCCCAAAACACATTTTCAGACTCCTCACTATTTCTGGGTTGCATTTTGATTACTAACGTTCTTCTAAGGCTCTGATTAGGTGTCAAACTCATCCCAAAGGAGAATTGGAACTGTCAGATGTGTGGGCCCTACACAAGAAAGGTACACTGTCAGTATTCACAAGATGTGTCAGTCGCCTATCTGGCTTTATGACCATACTTGAAATATTCCTGCTGCAATTTAGTCAGAGAGCTTTATCCAGGTCAGTGGAGACAACGAGGTTGGGAACTGCTACAAGGTATTCTTCCTCTTCAGCCAGGATGAAGCTATCTTCCTGGAATGGTGGCACCTCTTATCCTGGTTCTAGCCCAGTTGGTTAATGAGTGGAACAGTATTTGTAGTTCATTTGTAGATGGCTCATCTGTTATAGTCAACAGATTTAAATGATTCCTAAATTATTAGTTTGTATGATATTCCTGTAATATCACACTCTACTCACTCAATCTGAATCCATTCTTTGTAATTTCCCCCTAATAAAAGAAAAAATCGGGGTTTTGTTATTTTGAAAATAAACACGTGGAACCAACAGAGGACAAGGCGACAAACTACATTTCCCAGGATGCATTGTTAGTAACCTAACAACCCAACATGGCTGCGCCCTACCAAGCATGTTTTTTATTTGATTAACTTTAGTTCTCCTTTAGACACAGTTATATTTATCTGATTTGGATTTTTCATCACACCTCTGAGAATTCATACATTGCGATTGAAATGTAGCGTATGTTGACACGATTTAACAGGGTCTGCGGCGTTAAATTGGCTAGCTATCAGGGCTAATGTCAATGCCTTGTACAGAAGCTTTAGCTAGCTAACGAATTGATTACCTAACGAACGAACATGCAGCTGTCTTTAATAAAACATCAAGGGTGTGCAACACCTTTTTTAAGGCATCTTTTGGACTTCAGGGTTTATCAAACAAGACAAAGGAGCCAATGCTGTAAAATAGCTTGCACGGTCATAAGACACCGATGGATGAAGAGGGCACCTGTTTTCTGCACACACAACACCACCAACAAGATGATCAGTACACAGGCTGACAAAGTAATGAACTTTACATTGCAGACAGCGTGCCGTGCAGTATGGTCATGGCCTTTATTGTAGCTAACTGCACTAACTTTGTTGCATAGTCACTTTACCTCTAACGTTACCTACATGTACAAATTACCTCGACTAATCTTTACCCCCTGTATATAGCCTCGTTATTTTATTGTGTGACTTACATTTGACTTTAGTTTATTTAGTAAATATTTTCATGAAACTGTATGGTTGGTTAAGGGCTTGTAAGTAAGCGTTTCACGTTAAGGTCTACAAGTTGTATTCGGCGCATGTGACACAATTTGATTTGATTTGGTTATTTCTTGAAAAAGAACATAGATATGTCAAAGTTCCCAGTGGAGAGGATCAGAAACTTCAGCATCATTGCTCACATTGACCATGGGAAAAGCACCTTGGCTGACAGGCTTCTGGAACTAACAGGTAGCTATCACCTAAATGGCCATATTCTTCTTCATTGGTATCATGGTGTTTAACTTTTTGTGCAAGCTGGTGCCAACTGCAGGAGTGTGTGATGGATCACATTATATTTTGTGATATAAAAGGGAAGGGAAGAAATGGCACCACCAACTAACCCTTCACCTACAATTGAAGTCATTAACTTGTTTTCAACCACTCCACAAATTTCTTGATAACAAACTATAGTTTTGGCAAGTCGGTTAGGACATCTACTTTGTGCATGACACAATAAAAAAAATTCCAGCAATTGTTTACAGACAGATTATTTCACTTAATTTACTGTATCACAATTCCAGTGGGTCAGAAGTTTACATACTCAGTTGACTGTGCTTTTAAACAGCTTGGAATTGACACAATTGGAGTCAATTGGAGGTGTACCTGTGGATGTATTTCAAGGCCTACCTTTCCAAATGCCTGAAGGTACCACGTTCATCTGTACAAACAATAGTACGCAAGTATAAACACTGTGGGACGACACAGCCATCATACCACTCAGGAAGGAGACACGTTCTCCTAGAGGTGAACTTACTTTGGTGCGAAAAGTGCAAATCAATCTCAGAACAACAGCAAAGGACCTTGTGAAGATGCTGGAGGAAACAGGTACAAAATTATCTATATCCACAGTAAAATGAGTCCTATGTCGACATAACCTGAAAGTCCACTCAGCAAGGAAGAAGCCACTGCTCCAAAACCGCCAATAAAAAGCCAGACTATGGTTTGCAACTGCACATGGGGACAAAGAGTGTACTTTTTGGAGATATGTCTCTGGTCTGATGAAACAAAAATAGAACTGTCCATAATGACCATCGTTATGTTTGGAGGAAAAAGGGGGATGCTTGCAAGGTGAAGAACACCATCCCAACCGTGAAGCACGGGGGTGGCAGCATCATGTTGTCGGGGTGCTTTGCTACAGGAGGGACTGGTGCACTTCACAAAATAGATGGCATCATGAGGAAGTAAAATTCTGTGGATATATTGAAGCAACATCTCAAGACATCAGTCAGGAAGTTAAAGCTTGTTTGCAAATGGGTCTTCCAAATGGACAATGACCCCAAGCATACTTTCAAAGTTGTGGCAAAATGGCTTAAGGATGACAAAGTCAAGGTATTGGAGTAGACAAAGCCCTGACCTCAATCCTATAGAACATTTTTGGGCAGAGCTGAAAAGCGTGTGCAAGCAAGGAGGCCTACAAACCTGACTCAGTTACACCAGCTCTGTCAGGAGGAATGGGCCAAAATTCACCCAACTTATTGTGGGAAACTTGATGAAGGCTACCCAAAATGTTTGACCCAAGTTAAACAATTTAAAGGCAATGCTGCCAAATACTAATTGAGTGTATGTAAACTTCTGACCCATTCTGAATGAGATGAATGAAATAAAAGCTGAAATAAATCATTATCTCTACTATTATTCTGACATTTCACATTCTTAAAATAAAGTGGTGATCCTAACTGGCCTAAGACAGGGAATTTTGACTAGGATTAAATGTCAGGAATTGTGAAAAACTGAGTTGAAATGTATTTGGCTAAGGTGTATGTAAACTTCCGACTTCAACTGTATATACCGCTATTTTATAAAAATAAAAGGTCAAGTGTTTTTTATTTTATTTTTAAGTCCACTACTTTGACCCTAACTGATCCTACACCAGGCCAACAGCCCGGAAGACGGGACTCTTTCATTCAACACATCTTCTAGATATTCTGCAGTAAAACCTTGTACTTCCCTGCAGTTTCCACAACAGCATCCATTTTCGGTGATTGAGTTGATAACCATTGCAATGAATTCTAAGGAGCCAACCTTACTAAAGCAACACATTTGTATTTGTTCCCTTGACCCATCGTCCTATACTCCCCTTAAGCTCTGGACCTCGAAGCCAGTTCCACTACTTGTTTTCATTGTTCCCCTCTAATCAGGGCTGATTTAGTCCTGGCACACCAGGTGGGTGCAATTATCAGGTAGAACAGAAAACCAGCATGCTTCGGATCTCGTAGGTTAAGAGTTGAATACCCCTGTTCTGCTCTCTTCACTGCCTCAGCATATGACATCTTTTTTTCTACTCTGACCCTGGCAACCTCAACCTGTCTCTCTCGCACCGGACACTTCTGATTCCCAACAACATAGACACCCCCACAATTGACACAGTTCTTTCCAGCGATACTATGCATTACTTTGTCCCATGCCTTCCTGCACACTTATCACATCTCAGAATCTCCCTCCTACACACTGCTGCAACATGTCCATAAACTTGGCATCTAAAACACCTTAGTGGGTTTGGCACAAAAGCTCTCACATGATAACTGACATATCCTAACATGACTTTGTCAAGTAGAGACTTTTCAAAACTCCTAAGGACAGACCGTGGTCTTCTCAGTTTCACCATGCTCGCCACCGCATCGCGCCAAACGGCAAGCATCACAGAAAAGAGTAAAGGTCCACTTTGAAATCCATTTGACAGTACCCAAATTATTATCTACCTAGCCTGAGACTACATATGTTTCAGCCAAAAGGCAGGGATCCACTTTCTCCAAAAATGTAACTCCCGCTGGGCCAGAATTATCCTGTTCATGACCATATGGGCGAGGCTCGGACTCAATTCTTCACCACACCTGCCACCGCAGGTAATTCATCCTCACTCTCGCCAGGTTCAATTTCTGAGCCATCAGAGACAGCAGACTACGGTTTGTACTTGGCGCCATTCTTCCTCAACACACATCTTCCCTCTGCACATGGCTCTTCTTCCTGTCTGTCCATAATCATGTCTATCCATCCACCACACTCATGCCGCGCCTTCATCCGCCATATTGTTTGCAGAACACTCACTAATGGCCTTTCTCCAATACCCAACTTCGGTTCCATTGCCCAATTTACTATTCCGGCCATCTCTGGCCTCTCCATTCTCGCAAAATGTGGGCTACTCTGCATCTTTGTCTCGGGTTCCATGCTGGTCCATTACCATATTCATACACATGGATCACACAAATACTCATGCATTTCGTTTCTTGTATGATATGGCTCAGCTCATTGCTTGGTTTTTACAGGTGCCATAGCCACGACAGATAAGAACAAACAGGTGTTGGACAAGCTGCAGGTGGAGCGAGAGCGAGGGATAACTGTGAAGGCCCAGACAGCCTCCTTGTTCTACAAGTACCAGGGACAGACCTACCTGCTCAACCTCATTGATACACCAGTAAGTACATTGAACATTTTTTTTTAACATTGCAACAATTTCTAAGATTTTACTGAGTTACAGTTCATATAAGGAAATCAGTCCATTTAAATAAATTCATTAGGCCCTAATCTATGGATTTCACATGACTGGGAATACAGATATGCATCTGTTGGTCACAGATACATTTAAAAAAGAATAGGGGCGTGGATCAGAAAACCAGTCAGTATCTGGTGTGACCACCATTTGCCTCATGCAGCGCAACAAATCTCCTTCGCATAGAGTTGATCAGGCTGTTGATTGTGGCCTGTACAATGTTGTCCCACTCCTCTTCAATGGCCGTGAGAAGTTGCTGGATATTGGCGGGAACTGGAATTCGCTGTCATACACGTAGATCCAGAGCATCCCATACGTGTTCTATGGGTGACATGTCTGGTGAGTATGAAGGCCATGGAAGAACTTGGACATTTTCAGCTTCCAGAAATTGTGTACAGAACCTTGCGACATGGGGCCGTGCATTATCATGCTGAAACATGAGGTGATGGCGGCGGATGAATGGCACGACAATTTCCTCAGGATCTCATTTCGGTATCTCTGTGCATTCAAATTGACATTGATGAAATGTAATTGTGTTCGTTGTCCGTAGTTTATGCCTGCACATACCATAACCCCACCGCCACCATGGGGCACTCTGTTCACAACATTGACATCAGCAAACAGCTCGCCCACCCAACGCCATACACACTGTCTGCAATCTGCCCGATACAGTTGAAACTGGGATTCATCCTTGCAGAGAACACTTCTCCAGCGTGCCAGTGGCCATCAAAGGTGAGAATTTGCCCACAAGTCTTTTACGATGCTGAACTGCAGTCAGGTCAAGACCCTGGTGAAGATGAGCTTTCCTGAGAATGTTTCTGTTTGTGCAGAAATTCTTCAGTTGTGCAAACCCACAGTCTCATCAGCTGTCCGGCTGGCTAGTCTGACGATCCCACGGGCGAAGAAGCTAGATGTGGAGGTCCTGGGCTGACGTGGTTACACGTGGTCTGTGGTTGTGAGGCCAGTTTGACACACTGCCAAATTCTCTAACATGGCTTTGGAAGCGGCTTATAGAGTGATTAACATTACATTCTCTGGCAACAGCTCTGGTGGACATTCCTGCAGTCAGCATGTCAATTGCACACTCCTTCAACACTTGCGACATCAGTGGCATTGTGTTGTGTGACACAACTGCACATTTTAGAGTAGCCTTTTATAGTCCCCAGCACAAGGTGCACCTGCGTAATGATCGTATTGTTTCGTCAGATTTTTGATATGCCACACCTGTCAGATGGATGGACTATCTTGGCAAAGGAGAAATGCTCACTAACAGGGATGTAAACACATTTGTGCAAACAATTCGAGCTAAATAAGCTTTCTGTGCTAATTGTAACATTTCTGGAATCTTTTATTTCAGCTCATGAAACATGGGACCAACACTTTACATGTTACGTTTTATATTTTTTGTTCAGTGTAGATGGGACTAGATACCGTCAGTGACACAAGGGGTTTGTTTGTATTAGTCTTAATTACAGCACTCCTGGTCTTCTCTGTTTTCAGGGTCATGTTGACTTCAGTTATGAAGTGTCTAGATCCATCTCAGCGTGTCAAGGTGTACTGTTGATTGTTGATGCCAATCAGGTAGGTTTTTCGGCAAGGTAAAACTTTATTTTTGGCATAATGTGCATTTGACAGACACATTACCTGGGAAATGTATCCAAGGTAGAGTGTCATTGATGTGTTCTTGTGTGGATCAGGGGATTCAAGCACAGACTGTGGCTAACTTCTACTTGGCATTCGAAGCTCAGCTGACCATCATTCCTGTCATCAACAAGGTACATTTCCCAATTAATCTATGTTAGATAAGTGATTGACAAATATGATCATGTTCTGTTTCTTTTTCAGATTGATTTGAAAAATGCTGATCCAGAGAGGGTAGAAAAACAGATTGAGAAGGTGTTTGATATTCCAACTGAAGAATGTATTAGGGTGAGTTTATTGACTGAGATGTTGATAATTGCCAATATCTTAGTTTGGACAACTGTCTAAATATGATGATTCCTCCTCTCTTTAGATTTCTGCCAAACTGGGAACCAATGTAGAACAGGTCCTCCAAGAGGTGGTGAAACGGTTACCACCGTAAGTTTTATTTGACTCCTTACTTCCTGTTGGAAAAACAAAAAATGTCTTCCAATGTAATGCACTTCCTCTTTGAATCCATGGTTGCCTCCCAAATGGCACCATATTCCCTGTAGTGCTCTACTTTTGACCAGGGCCTGTAGAGATCTGGTCAAAAGTAGTGCACTATGTAGGGAATAGAGTGCAGTTTCGGATGCACTCAACATAGTCATTTTTTGTTCTCAGACCAACCTTTAAAAAAGAGGACCCATTCAAAGCCCTGGTGTTTGACTCCAACTTCGATCACTACAGAGGGGTGGTGGCGAACATCGCTCTGTTCGGAGGCTATTTGTCTAAAGGAGACAGGATCATATCTGCGTACCTGGGGAAAAGCTACGAAGTCAACGAGCTAGGCCTCCTCAGGCCAGATGAGCACCCCACAGACAGATTGTGAGTGTCTTATCCTGCATAATATTCATCTTGTCTGATTCCATATCATTGGTGGTGACTGTTGTATTAAATGCACTCTCTGTCAGTTCTCCCTTCCTCGTGGTAGTAAGATACAAGATGCTAATAATTGTATCGGTTCTTCTTGTTTGGTACATTGCTATATAGGCATATCATATTGGTCACATGGCTGTAAATGAACAATGACTCTTATTTTCATTCCTGACACTGTGGGTGTGTTGTGCAGGTACGCGGGCCAGGTGGGCTATGTGATAGCAGGTATGAAGGAAGTGAAGGAGGCCCAGATCGGTGACACCCTCTACCATCAGAAACATCTGGTAGAAGCTTTGCCGGGGTTCAAGCCAGCCAAGGCCATGGTGTTTGCCGGTACGCTGACAGACATATAAGTGAGAAAACAATGCAACTGGTCCCATAATGTTGCATTTACAAAGTGTCAATAGGCAGTAGTTTATAAGCAAACATTAGTAGTAGCAGGTGTCACTGATTTCTATCCTGAGTGTGCTTGTTGGCATCTCTCTCCAGGGATGTACCCTATGGACCAGTCAGACTACAGCGCCCTCCGCAGTGCTGTGGAGAAACTGACGCTCAACGACTCCAGTGTGACGGTCCAGAGAGACAGCAGTTTGGCCCTGGGAGCAGGCTGGAGGTCAGATCATAACATGACCAACTAAACTACAATCATCTACTACTTAAAGCTGTACAAATGGTGACGGGGAGGACCTTAACAGGATACATAGCTTTGGGTCAATGCATCATAACCACCCTGGTCTGTGACTGTACTGCTATGCTTTATATTCTTCATTTGCTTTGAAGGATACCATTTTCAGCTGTGATCAAGACCTCTGTGTGACCCTGACTCCTAAATTGTTCGCTTCCTCACACTGACACTCACACTGTTATTGTTTTCCTTTGTTTTTCTTTCCTTCATTTTGTAGACTAGGCTTCCTGGGCCTGCTCCACATGGAGGTGTTTAACCAGCGCTTGGAACAGGAGTACAATGCCTCTGTCATAGTGACAGCCCCCACTGTGCCCTACAAGGCTATCCTGTCCTCCGCCAAGCTCATTAAGGTAATAGACAGCACCACCTCTAGGGGCTTCAACTCACATGTACAGTTGAAGTCAGAAGTTTACATACACTTAGGTTGGAGTCATTAAAACTCGTTTTTCAACCACCTCACAAATTTCTTGTTAACAAACTAGAGTTTTGGCAAGTCGGTTAGGACATCTACTTTGCATGACACAAGTCATTTTTCCAACAATAGTTTACAGACAGATTATTTCACAATTCCAGTGTGTCAGAAGTTTACATACACTAAGTTGACCGTGCCTTTGAACAGCTTGGAAATTCCAGAAAATGATGTCATGGCTTTAAATGCTTCTGATAGGCTAATTAACATAATTTGAGTCAATTGGAGGTGTAGCTGTGGATGTATTTCAAGGCCTACCTTCAAACTCAGTGCCTCTTTGCTTGACAAAGAGAAAATCAAAAGACAGCCAAGACCTCAGAAAAAAGATTGTAGACCTCCACAAGTCTGGTTCATCCTTGGGAGAAATGTCCAAACACCTGAAGGTATCATGTTCATCTGCACAAACAATAGTATGCAAGTATAAACACCATGGGACCATGTAGCCATCATACCGCTCAGGAAGAAGACTCATTCTGTCTCCTAGAGATGAAAGTACTTTGGTGCGAAAAGTGCAAATCAATCACAGAACAACAGCAAAGGACCTTGTGAAGATGCTGGAGGAAACGGGTACAAAAGTATCTATATCCACAATAAAACGAGTCCAATATCGACATAACCTGAAAGGTCGCTCAGCAAGGAAGAAGCCACTGCTCAAAAACCGCCAATAAAAAGCCAGACTATGGTTTGCAACTGCACATGTGGACAAAGATCATACTTTTTGGAGAAATGTCCTCTGGTCTGATGAAACAGAAATAGAACTGTTTGGCCATAATGACTATGTTTGGAGGAAAAAGGTGAAGGCTTACAAGCCGAAGAACACCATCCCAACCGTGACGCACGGGGGTGGCAGCATCATGTTGTGGGGGTGCTTTGCTGCTGTAGGGACTGGTGCACTTCACAAAATAGATGGCATCATGAGAAAGGAAAATTATTTGGATATATTGAAGCAACATCTCAAGACATCAGTCAGAAAGTTCAAGCTTGGTCACGAATGGGTCTTCCAAATGGACAATGACCCCAAGTATACTTCCAAAGTTGTGGCAAAATGGCTTAAGGATGACAGTCAAGGTATTGGAGTGGACAAAGCCCTGACCTCAATCCTATAGAAAATTTTTGGGCAGAACTGAAAAGCATGTGCAAGCAAGGAGGCCTACAAACCTGACTCGGTTACATCAGCTCTGTCAGGACGAATGGGCCAAAATTCACCCAACTTATTGTGGGAAACTTGATGAAGGCTACCTGAAATGTTTGACCCAAGTTAAACAATTTAAAGGCAATGCTGCCAAATACTAATTGAGTGTATGTATACTTCTGACCCACTGGGAATGTGATGAAATAAATAAAAGCTGAAATAAATCATTCTCTCTAAAATTATTCTGACATTTCACATTCTTAAAATAAAGTGGTCATCCTAACTTTACTAGGATTAAATGTCAGGAATTGTGAAACTGAGTTTAAAGGTATTTTGCTAAGGTGTATGTGAACTTCCGACTTCAACTGTACATATATTGCATTGGAAAGTTGACATGATATCACAGCAAAATAAATGCACACGAGTACATATATTTGCAAATGTACAGTACCAGTGAAAAGTTTGGATACACCTACTCATTCCAGTTTATTTTTAAAAACTATTTTCTACATAGTAGCATAATAGTAAATACATCAAAACTATGAAGTAACACAATCAAAAAAAATGTTAAACAAACTAAAATATATTTTAGATTCTTCAAAGTAGCCACCCTTTGCCATGATGACAGCTTTAAACTCTTGTCATTTTCTCAACCATCTTCACCTGGAATGCTTTTCCAATAGTTTTGAAGTAGTTCCCACATATGCTGAGTGCTTGTTGGCTGCTTTTCCTTCCCTCTGCGGTCCAACTCATCCCAAACCAACTCGGTTGGGTTGAGTTTTTTTTATAACCCAACCCTGATCTGTACTTCTCCATAAATTTGTCCTTGACCTGTTTGGAGGGCTCCTTGGTTTTCATGGTGCCGCTTGCTTGGTGGTGCCCCTTGCTTGGTGGTGTTGCAGACTCTGGGGCCTTTCAGTACGTGTGTGTTATACTGAGATTATGTGACAGATCATTTGACAATTAGATTGAACACAGGTGGACATTAGTTAACTTATTATGTGACTTCTGAAGGTAATTGGTTGCACCAGATCTTATTTAGGAGCTTCATAGCAAAGGGGGTGAAATCAAATGCACGCACCACTTTTCCGTATTTTTTTCACTTCACCAATTTGAACTATTTTGTGTATGCCCATTACATGAAATCCAATAAAAATCCATTTAAATTACAGGTTGTAATGCAAAAAAATAGGAAAAATGCGAAGGGGGTGAATACTTTTGCGAGTCTCTGTACTCTCCTGTAAACTGGTCATCTCTATATATACGTTGCAAGACCCACTGGTTGATGCTTATTTATAAAACCCTCTTAGGCCTCACTCCCCCACTATCAGAGAGATCTACTGCAGCTCTCATCCTCCACATACAACACCCGTTCTGCCAGTCACATTCTGTTAAAGGTCCCCAAAGCGCACACGTTCCTGGGTCGCTCGTCTTTTCAGTTTGCTGCAGCTAGCTAGCGACTGGAACGAGAGCTGCAACAAACACTCAAACTGGACAGTTTTATCTCAATCTTTGGACACTTCCACTAACAGTTGTGGCTGCTTTGCGTAAGAGAGTTTTCTCTACTTTCTTGTCCTTTGTGATGTTTGTACCCTGTTTTGTGCTGCTACCATGCTGTGTTGTCATGTGTTGCTGCCATGCTATGTTGTCTTAGGTCTCTTATGTAGTGTTGTGTCTTGTCGTGATGTGTTTTGTTTTGTTCTATATTTTTAATCCCAGCCCCCGTCCCCGCAGGAGTTCTTTTTGGTAGGCCGTCATTGTAAATAAGAATTTGTTATTAACTGACTTGCCTAGTTATATAAAGGTTAAATAAATAAAAACAGTTGATGTTGAGATGTCTGTTACTTGAACTCTGCGTTTGATGGTTTTTGCGACTGCACATAAAGAAACTTTAAAAGTTCTTCAAATGTTCCGGATTGACTGACCTTCGTTTCTCTTTGCTTATTTGAGCTGTTCTTGCCATAACTCTATTTGGTAAAAGACCAAATCCATATTATCTTCTGTATAGCACCCCTACCTTGTCACAACACAACTGATTGGCTCAAACGCTTTAAGAAGGAATTAACTTTTAACAAGGCACACCTGTTAATTGAAATGCATTCCAGGTGACTACCTGATGAAGCTGGTTGAGAGTGCCAAGTGTGCAAAGCTGTCAAGGCAAAGGGTGGCTACTTTGAAGAATCTCAAATATAAAATGTAGAATTAACTTTTTTTTTTGGTTACTACATGATTCCATATATGTTATTTCATAGTTTTGATGTCTTCACTATTATTCTACAATGTAGAAAATAGTAATAATAAAGAAAAATCCTTGAATGAGTAGGTGTGTCCAAACTTTTGATTGTTACTGTACGTCAACTATTATTTTCAAACGGTGAAAAAATTGTTTATAAACTGTTTCATACACTGTCATGTGAAAAAAAATATATGTATGTACATTGTAACCGTTGTTAAATGTTCTAACTGTTGTGTTGTAGGAGCATGGGAAGGAGGAGATCACCATAGTGAACCCAGCCCAGTTCCCAGACAGGTCCGTAGTGAAAGAGTACCTGGAGCCCATGGTGATGGGGACCATCATCACCCCTGATGACTACATTGGGAAAATCATGAGTATCTGCTTGGTAAGCCAGCCTGGCTTTCAGGTGTTGCTAATGATTTGTTTTTAGGATCACTGTGTAACAGAGACATTTAAGAAAATGTGTTTTTGATTACTTTCACTTTGCAAAACAAAAATCTTTTAATTTTTTTCTCCCTATTTGGTCCATTCATGTAGAATCGCCGAGCCGTCCAGAAGAACATGGTGTACATTGACGACCACCGAGTGATGATGAAATATCTCTTCCCTCTGAATGAAATAGTCGTGGACTTCTATGACCTCCTCAAATCCATGTCTTCAGGATATGCCAGGTAATTCTATGTTGCATAGGGAACCTTCTCAGTTGGGCCGGGACGATATCAGTATCGCAATAGTTTTTTTCATGGCAAAAAAGAAAACACAAAGCAGACCAAACTCTTTGGTCCTTTAAAAACCTGCTGGATGTAAAATATTGTGTGCTGTAGATCTTGGAAAATAAATTCATGTGACTCTGGATGACAACATAAATGATGTTTGTTTCCAACATCCCCGTTTTCTTAAAGGAATGAAATCTGCTTCGTGTTTTGTTTCCTTGCCAGGATACGAACGAGTATCGGGATACTGGTATTGCTCCGGCCCAACTTTTCAGATTGATTTGGTAACCTGAATGATTAGAAGAACATGAGACATTGTATGTTGTAATATTGTTCATCAGCTTTGACTATGAGGATGCAGGGTACCAGGCTGCCCATGTGATCAAGATGGATATTCTGCTGAACGGGAAACCTGTGGAGGAACTCACCACTATTGTTCACAAGTAAGTCTTTGATACTTAGTGCTTCGACCTGTATCAGCTCATCTTTGGGCTCGGACCCCTACGGTTGAAAAACAAGTGTTGACTGAATCCTAACTCAAACTTTTGTGAATCTCTCCCGTTGAAATTACTGTTATTTAACTCTTGAGTAAAAAAAACTATCTACTATACAAATTATTATTTGGCTCAATGTATCAATCTTTCAAGGGCTACTACTAATACTATGATATATTTGAGTACTGTAATGATGTGACCCTTGGGTGTCTTCTGTTCTGTTCTCCTATGTACAGAGACCGGGCATACAGTGCAGGCAAAGCCATGTGCGAGCGCCTGCAAGACGCCATACCCAGACAGATGTTTGAAATCGCAGTACAAGCAGCCATCGGCAGCAAAGTCATCGCCAGGGAGACGTAAGTGTCGTGGCCAAACATGGAAGAATACACACAAGACCAAGTCATTTGGAAAGTTGTTAGCGTTTCAGATAGCACGACAACCGCTCTCTCTCTCTTGCAGAATAAAGGCTTACAAGAAAAATGTGCTCGCAAAATGTGTAAGTAAACTTGTTCTTTTAATTCAAATGTTGGTTTGTACCAATGATTTAGATATACCCTAGGTGACTGATAGGGGGCGCTGTGTTGAAGCCACGGTGCCTCAATCTTGGCACTCCCCCACCATTGTAAAAAATAGAAATGCATTTATTAAGGTTTACATTAGTTTTTTGCCACATTTATTATATTACAGACACCTTAATGCATACTTTTCAATTTTATAATGTGAACTAGACATCAAATAAAAAATTGCAAAATATATTTTAAAAAACATTTGCCTTTAAAGTATAATTTAAGATGAATAATATTACTGTGCCCACTACAACAACAAAAATACTTAAATGCATGTAATTTTGTCCTTGAAAGATTTAATTTAAATAATGTAGAATTCCTATGAAGGACTGCTCCCACTAGGGAGTGCCAATATGGCCGACCTGTGTCTTCAAGGCCTCTCAATGGACAATACATACCATCAACAATTCAGGGTTTATATACAGTACCAGTCAAATGTTTGGACACACCAGCTCATTCCAGGATTTTTCTTTATTTGTACTATTTTCTACATTATAGAATAATAGTGAAGACATCAAAACTATGAAGTAACACATATGGAATCATGTAGTAACCAAAAAAGTGTTAAACAAATCAAAATATATTTTATGTTCGATATTCTTCAAAGTAGCGACCCTTTGCCTTGATAACAGCTTTGCAAACTCTTAGCATTTTCTCAACCAGGTTCATGAGGTAGTCACCTGGAATGCATTACAATTAACAGGTGTGCCTGTTAATCATTTGTGACTTTTCTTTCCTTCTTAATGTGTTTGAGTCAATCAATTGTGTTGTGACACGGTAAGGGTGATATACAGAAGATAGCCCTATTTGGAAAAAGACCAAGTCCATATTATGGCAAGAACAGCTCAAATAAGCAGATAGAAATGACAGTCCATCATTACTTTAAGACATGAAGGTCAGTCAATATGGAACATTTCAAGAACTTTAAAAGTTTCTTCAAGTGCTGTTGCAAAAACCATCAAGCTCTATGATGAAATTGGATCTCATGAGGACCTTCACAGGAAAGGAAGACCCAGAGGATAAGTTCATTAGAGTTACCAGCCTCAGAAATGAACTACACCTTAGTTTACACCTCAGAGTTCAAGTAACAGACACATCTTAACATCAGCTGTTCAGAGGAGGCTGCGTGAATCAGGCCTTCATGGTCGAATTGCTGCAATGACACCACTACTAAAGGACACCAATAATAAGAAGAGACTTGCTTGGACCAAGAAACATGAGCAATGGACATTAGACCGGTGGAAATCTGTCCTTTTGGTCTAATGTGTCCAAATTTGCGATTTTTGGTTCTAGCCGCTGAGACGCAGAGTAGTTGGACGGATAATCTCTGCATGTGTGTTTCCCAACGTGAAGCGAGGAGAAGGTGTGATGGTGTGCTTTGCTGGTGACACTGTTAGTGATTTATTTCGAATTCAAGGCACACTTAACCAGCATGGCTACCACAGCATTCTGCAGCAATATGCCATCCCATCAGGTTCATGCTTAGTGGGACTATCATTTGTTTTTCAAGAGGACAATGGCACAAAACACACCTCCAGGCTGTGTAAGGGCTATTTGACCAAGAAGGAGAGTGATGGAGTGCTGCATCAGATGACCCGGCCTCCGCAATCACCCGACCTCAACCCAATTGAGATGGTTTGGGATGAGTTGGACCGCAAAGTGAAGAAAAAGCAGCCAACAAGTGTTCAGCATATGTGGGAACTCCTTCAAGACTGTTGGAAAAGCATTCCAGGTGACTACCTCCATGAAGCTGGTTGAAAGAATGCCAAGATGACATAAAGGGTGGCTACTTTGAAGAATCTATAATTTAACCTTTTTTTTTTTGGTTACGATGTGTTATTTCATAGTTTTGATGTCTTCACTATTATTCCACGTTGTAGTGTTTTAGTATGTTAGCTGATCCTTGAGTCTCTATAGCCCCATTTTATAACTGGTGCTAACATAGGTCCTTAGTCCTGATCTTGTTTACATTCTGATTGTGTTCATATTTACAGTTGTCTACACATGGTAATAAAATATGTCTGTTATCCGTCCACTGTGTTTGCATTGTGACCAGATTTCCTGGTCCCTCCCTTTATGCAAATGATTTGACAGACAATCTTTCAAAATACTATTTATTTATTACAAGACACATATTTATGCCATAAGTCAATGGCGATCACCTTTCAATTATTTTAGAAGGCTGATAATAGTATGTTAAGTGGTTTCACTGTCCAGATCCGGCTACACTTCTAAGATATCCAGACACAATGTGTGTCTGACTACCCCTGGAGGTGGGCAGGAAGACCTGATCATAATGTGTCTTTTGATTATCTACACCTGTCTGGAAATGTGGGCACAATCTGAATGTGGACAGGATCAGGACAAAGAATGCATGTTACAACTAGGTATAAACTGGGCTTTTCTCTCTTTCAGTACGGAGGTGATATAACAAGAAAGATGAAGCTCCTGAAGAAACAAGCGGAGGGTAAAAAGAAGATGCGGTATATTGGAACCGTGCAAGTCCCCAAGGATGCCTTCATCAATGTTCTGAAGAGGAAAGACAAGTAGAATATCAGTATCCTTAGTCATTGAAGGTATTTTTTGTTCAACAAATTAACAAACAATATTGTTAACAACAAAATAACTTCAATGTCCCATACATAGACGTCAAATTTTAACATTGTTTATTCTTATAATGTAGATCCCGTTGCCTATGAAAACATGTAACGATTACTCAGTGAAGTACTGTAAGCGCAAGGTGCAAATACATCGATGATGTAAATAATAAAACAAGATCAAATGTTGTCATTTCTCTTTTTTCTTTCCCTTTGCCATGGATCCAGTGTGCTGGGGTTGTAACATTTTGGCTTAATCTTAATTGTACTTGTATTTCCTTGATTCCTCGGGTCCTCTCTACTTGCCTCCTAAAAAAAACACATTGAGGAAGAAGATCCAGGGGGGGGGGTCTAATTAGTTATAATGTTAAGTTGGAAAAGAAGACAGTGGTTGGATTCGAACCAGGGATGTCATTGGTCACAGCCCTCCCTGATGGTGTTTGTTTTACTCTCACCTGTCACTGCAATCTCTTCCCATTTGGCTTTCAATCAACCATTCACATTTTGTCCCGCCCTCAAAACACAGCTGGGTCCTGTTTGACTGATTAGACCATTTGGGCAGAGCTTTCAAAGGCTGCCCAATTATTTTATTTTTGCAATTAATTGGTCTTTTGACAAATCACATCAGATCTTTTTCAGAGCCAATCTGATTGGTCAAAGAGGAGAAGCATCTGGTACTGGCACACTTGCATTCACCTGTCCAGTCATGTCTAGTCTGAGGGCTCTAATCCGTATTGCGTAAATGCAAATGTAAAGAGTTCATCACGAGTCAATATACAAAAATTACATGGAAAAAGCACCAGAGGTCGTTGTTTTACAAAGGTTTTTCCTAGAGATGTTCTTTTGCGGTGAGTCTCCATGTTCTCACCCAAAGAAAATCAAATTTCGCAACATTCAAAACAAAAGTCAAAATCCTCAACATCGTGGAATTTGTAGGATGAAATGAGCATGATGCTGTTTTCAAATAATTGTATTTAAATGTTTTAGAAAATATTATGTACAAAGTGCTGCTGGCTTGATTTATGGCCAAAAAAATGCCATATTCTCCCAAGCAAAGTTACAAATTACACCGTTTGTCAAAAAAGTTAATTTATAACACTTTTACAGCCATTCAAATATCTAAAACCAAATCCTGTTTATGTTTTCTTACACAGACCTCAATAAACAGCATATTTACCTCTGTAAATATGACATTTTTCAGTAGCTAAGGAATTTACTTGAGTAAATACAAATAGTAATCAACAATGGAGACATTTCTCAAAATCGAGGTGAAGGAAATGGCGGCAGACATCCTCAGGAACAGGACTTAGTTTCGCTAGTGTTTTCTCTTAAGAAAAGACAAAGAGCCATTTCCTTCTTGGACACTTTGCTTGGGTTGCCAAACTCAGCCATTCATACCACGGACAACGCTAACAAAGAATATCACCGTGTTGTTGCTCCCACTGATAAACACTTCTGACCAGAGAGAGAGAGAGTTAATCAGAATGATACAGGGGAGAATGTGCCACATGAGGGAAACAGTTTACTTGTGTAACATTTATCTCAAGCTAAATGTACACTCTGTGCTATGTAGGGAGTACTATATAGTGCATTGACCGTGTTCCAGCACTGAACAAAGACCTTAGGTTAACTCCTCTCCCTTTTCTGGCCTTGGCTTGTTCCAGACAGGGAAGCAGTCTGTCTGGGGCTAATAGTGTAATTGACGTCTCCTAATGGGGATATGTTAGGAGAAGAGGTTGCTGTTGTAAGCTTGAGCAGTTCAGTCATTTTTGCAACCACAGCAAAAAGGAAAACACAGTCATTGGTTTGGGGGGATTGTAAGAACATACAGGACATTCTAAATAGCCCAAACACACAGGAACCAATCAAATGAAGTTGATGCAACTGTTTTCAAACCAGGAGTTGGGTCTAAGATAGCCTCTACGAATCCAAGAGTGGACGACTCTCGTCTCTAACATGTAGGCTTCCCTTTTTGTGAACAGTCACATCACAAGTCAGACTGTTGAATAAACTTCATTTGAATGTAATTTACCTGTTGTCTGCTGATTTTGTCCTGATGTAGGAGGTCATCGGAGACAAAATATCCACAGAGTAGTGTTATTAACAAACTTTAAGTACGTTGGTCTGTATGTTGGTTTGTATTTTCAATGCTGACGAAATCCGCAAGCGACATGCACAATACGTCAAAAATGCCACAGACCAAACGTCCAACGTAATCAGCTGGCAAATTTCACAAGCACTTCAAGCTGCTTTTGAAGTAATGCGCTTTGGTCAACAACATTCAGTTACATTCGGCTAATGTTGACATATTGTGCATCACTTGAAATGCATCAGGAGATGGAAAATACAAGTGACAGAAACTACCGGCGTGTAAACAACACTTTCCTGTGGATACCCTATCTACACTTCCTACCGCCAAAAGGACCAACAGCACAGACAACCAGCAACGTACGTTTGAATATCATTGTATTCAACATTCTGGCTTGTAGAGACTGTCTTTTTTACAGCAACTTCTTTTAGACTGAATTCCATGACGTAACCATGTTAAGACAAGGCCTAAGGGAATTGGGCCGAGCAATGAGCCAGAGGGGACGTCTTTTCGGGGTTCCCAGAGTTCCGTGGCGCATTGGCAGCTCCGTCCAGCCCCAGCGAGCGCCGGTAGGCGGCAGACAATCTGTAGAGCACATCTGGCGAGGGGCGTGACTGGGAGTCGCCCTTCTGGGTCAGGAGCATGTTAAACAAGGTGTTGACCTCGGAGAGCAAGGCCCCGCCCAGCGGGCCATCCTTCTCCGGCGTCTTGCCGAAGGTGGAGAAGGAGGAGTCGTCAAGGGTGTCTGGGGAGCAATGGGTGTCTGAGGACGGTGGCCCGTTTGGGACAAAAATGTTCTTGTGGTAGTCTGCAGTGAGGGGGAGGGAGAGGCGGGCCATCCATGCAGGGTCCTCTATGTCAGCAAAGACGTCATCTGATAAGAGACAAGGAAAGAGATGAGAACATGTCGATAAAGTATAAAACTGGCAAAACAGTTTAACAACATGTATATAAGACAAAGCAACAGCTCTACAGAAATACACCGCTGGATGTGACACAAAGCACCACATGGGTGTCCTTTGTTATAGTATTTGTTGTTGTTGGCCAGTATTGTTGTTTGCGCCTGAGAAAATGCCTTTCCTCCTGTGAAAACAACATTAAATGAAATCTGAAGATGGGAGAATGATTATCTGGTATGTTAAAGACAACAAAGAGAAAAATAAGTTAATAAAAAATAAGCTTATGGAGGTAGAAGTCCAATCTTGCTCAAAAACAATTTCCTTTGGGGGGGAGGCAGGATGGAGGAAATCACAGGAGGAGTATATTTATCTGGCATTTCCTGTCATCTCCTGGCTATATCCTGAGTTATACTCAAGTAAAGTGGCCAAGTGGTTTTACACATAATGAGCATGAACAGACTCAGAACGGGTGAAAATCCACTTAAAGCTAAGCCAATCTCTAGAGTTAAGCATTCCAAGCATTATGGGGATGTCCATGCCTGATTATCTTGACCAACTTATCTGTTTTCTAATTATTATAATTTTTTTGGGGGTGGGGGTGTTAGTTGTAGTATAACTGATCATTTACATTTAAATGGTATGTTTAAAAAAAACACATTTCAACAAAATGGATAGAGACTATCGAGAGACATTTTTAAATGACAAAACACAAGCAACATGCTACAGGTTACAACCCCAGGAATAAAAAATATAAAAAACACCAGAATGACTCCTCTTGTTTTGGCCTCCCCAACTCTTTAACTTGATTCTCCTCACTTCAATCTGATTAGGCTCGTGGCCTAGAAAAAGCGCCTGCTGTGGATCACTCACCCTGTGGTCCTCATTAAATCACAACCAGACCTGGTGCACACACACTCAGCAACACACACACACTTGCAGAGAAGTTCCTGAACGACCCCAGCAGCTAGCATCTCTCCCCACACACATACATACAGTACACACACCCTAATTCCCTCTCTCAAACACACACACACACAGACACTCATACTCTCTCCCCCCACTGTGACACTGACTGACCTTGACTTAAATCTCAATCCATAAACTAAACAAATCCTTATCCCGCTGTGTTTACCCTACACATCAGTGAAGAGCAACCTACACAAATCCTTATCCCGCTGTGTTTACCCTACACATCAGTGAAGAGTATCCTACACAAATCCTTATCCCGCTGTGTTTACCCTACACATCAGTGAAGAGTATCCTACACAAATCCTTATCCCGCTGTGTTTACACTACACATCAGTGAAGAGTATCCTACACAAATCCTTATCCCGCTGTGTTTACACTACACATCAGTGAAGAGTATCCTACACAAATCCTTATCCGCTGTGTTTACACTACACATCAGTGTTTATCCCCTGTGTTTACACATCAGTGAAGAGTATCCTACACAAATCCTTATCCCGCTGTGTTTACCCTACACATCAGTGAAGAGCAACCTATCACAAATCATCTTACACAAATCCTTATCCCGCTGTGTTTACACTACACATCAGTGAAGAGTATCCTACACAAATCCTTATCCCGCTGTGTTTACCCTACACATCAGTGAAGAGTATCCTACACAAATCCTTATCCCGCTGTGTTTACCCTACACATCAGTGAAGAGTAACCTACACAAATCCTTATCCCGCTGTGTTTACCCTACACATCAGTGAAGAGTATCCTACACAAATCCTTATCCCGCTGTGTTTACCCTACACATCAGTGAAGAGTATCCTACACAAATCCTTATCCCGCTGTGTTTACCCTACACATCAGTGAAGAGTATCCTAGTGAACAAATCCTTATCCCGCTGTGTTTACCCTACACATCAGTGAAGAGTATCCTACACAAATCCTTATCCCGCTGTGTTTACCCTACACATCAGTGAAGAGTATCCTACACAAATCCTTATCCCGCTGTGTTTACCCTACACATCAGTGAAGAGTATCCTACACAAATCCTTATCCCGCTGTGTTTACCCTACACATCAGTGAAGAGTATCCTACACAAATCCCACATGACGTTCAGACGCATCATGTTTTGCCCCAAATCCCTGTAAGATAGTTATCCTCTGCAGTATTTGTTTGGAATGTTCAAAGACTGAGCTCCATGTATGTGGGGGTTTTTGAATGAAAGAGAGGAAGCTCCATATTTGTGGAGAGGGGAGGGTTTAACTCTTGAGTTGTTGAACCACACACACAGGTAATCAAACGAAGTGGCCCTGAACAACTCAACCGCCATTACTTCTAAGGCCATCTTTCATGTCTGTCGTCTCCCGGAGACCTCAGACGAGAGTGTTGCTAACATTGCTAGCATGCATATAAACTGCCAGTAACTAAAGGGGCAGGCTGGCCCTTGTACATGGTCTTTTGCGACTGCTTGACTATGACACGGAGGCTGGGGAGGCAGTGTTAGCCCCACAGCAGATCACATCAGAGAGAGAGAGAGATTAACTCACAAGCTAACTGCCTGGGTTCAATAAAATGCTGCTTCCTTGTCTGGCTGCTTTCTCCACCCCCCCCCCCTCCATCCCCTCTCTCTCTATTTCTCTGTCCCTCTTACTGTCTAATTCAGGGGTGGGGTACTAGGCCCGCGGATCCATTTCCCAAAAAACAAATGGAACTCATTTGGGTCTGAGAGTTAGAATAGTAGAATACACAGGGTGCAATTTTGAAATGTGGTTGTACATCAGCAGTTTTTCTCTTGTCAGTCACTGATGTAACAGTATAACTTTAGACCGTCCCCTCGCCCATACCCGGGCGCGAACCAGGGACCCTCTGCACACATCAACAACAGTCACCCACAAAGCATCGTTACCCATCGCTCCACAAAAGCCGCGGCCCTTGCAGAGCAAGGGGAACTACTACTTCAAGGTCTCAGAGCAAGTGACGTCACCGATTGAAACGCTATTTAGCTCGCACCACCGCTAACTAAGCTAGCCGTTTCACATCCGTTACACTGACAATCACTCAATTAGCCCATATCAGCTATCTAAAGTTGTAGTAGTCATGGTTGAATTACTGACGTGGGACCCCGATTGATTTTGTTAGTCACTCTCACTCAAATATCATATTAAAAACTACAAACGTTTCTCTCCACCCTATGACAAAATGTGTATAATTGCAGCAAACTTGCTTTAAAACTGTAACATTTTCTCTACGCCCCATGGCAAAATGTGTATAAAGCAATAAAATGTATTCAGAAAATTTAAATTCTGCAATTATACACATTTTGCCATGGGGCGTAGAGAAAATGTTGCAGCTTTAAAGCAAGTTTGCTGCAATTATACACATTTTTCCATGGGAAGGAGAGAAGATTTAGCAAAAATGTTTCTTTGGTCCCCAAAAGGCTAATGCCTACTCTGACTGCTTGTGTGGGCATGAATGTTGGTACGCAGACCCGCGAGCCACTAAGGCCCCTTGTGATTTTTTGTGGCCTCCGTCAAAGTCGACCATCCCTGGTCTAACCCCTTTTGTTTTTATGTCTGCAAACTCTTCTCCCTCTCCTTATCTCGCTCTCCCCCTCTCTCTACACCCCCCACTCTCTCTATATCCCCTCTCTCTACACCCCCCACTCTCTCTCTTCCCCTCTCTCTACACCCCCCACTCTCTCTCTTCCCTCTCTCTACACCCCCACTCTCTCTATATCCCTCTCTCTACACCCCCACTCTCTCTCTTCCCTCTCTCTACACCCCCACTCTCTCTCTTCCCCTCTTTCTACACCCCCACTCTCTCTCTTCCCTCTCTCTACACCCCCACTCTCTCTATATCCCCTCTCTCTACACACCCCACTCTCTCTATATACCCTCTACACCCCCAGTCTCACTATATCCCCTTTCTCTACACCCCCACTCTCTCTATATCCCCTCTACACCCCCAGTCTCACTATATCCCCTTTCTCTACACCCCCACTCTCTCTATATCCCCTATACACCCCCAGTCTCTCTATATCCCCTCTCTCTACACCCCCCAGTCTCTCTATATCCTCTCTCTCTACACCCCACTCTCTCTATATCCCCTCTCTCTACACCCCCACTCTATACCTCATCCCCCTATATCTACACCCTCCACTCTGTACCTCATCCCTCTCTCTCTACACCCCCCACTCTACATCTCATTTCCCTCTCCCACTCCCTTCTTCTCTCTATCTTCCGTGATCCATGGCTCGCCCCCTTGCAAACTTAATTAGACTGGACCCACCAGCAGGGAACCCCTAAATCCTCAGAAAACAATTACCCTCTTATTGGAACCAGAGGAACCCCCACACACCACATCACACAAACAGGTTTGATGTGGAGAACATCCCTTCTGTGGTAGATCGACTACAACCACAACCAAACACCCCCAAATATGGAAGCAGTTTAAAGCATACCGCCAAGCGTTAGATCTACAAATCTATTTCAAGTCAGAGCTCAGCTTTAATAACGGTCATAATCATCGGGTTAGTAAATCTGACAACTCAATTGGTGATATGTGATTCATCTTCTATCCTCTCTAAGACTATAGTTTCAATTTAGATTTTCAAGTGAACTGTCCCTTTAATGGGTGATATGGCTACCAAACAAAATAATGCAGATTTGAAAGAAAATAGCAGAGCTCAAGGACAGATAGAGATTGTGAGGCCACATTCTGAACAAGGGGTGCTGAAAACACACTGATCTACACACTAGTGGTGCATGATTCAGTTGTTTGTTCACCCGCACAAAATATGCTAATAACCATCCACAACCGGTCATAACCTATCCACAACCGGTCATAACCCATCCACAAACGGTCATAACCCATCCACAAAGGTCATAACCTATCCACAACCGGTCATAACCCATCCACAACCGGTCATAACCCATCCACAACCGGTCATAACCCATCCACAACCGGTCATAAACCATCCACAACCGGTCATAACCCATCCACAACCGGTCATAACCCATCCAGAACCGGTCATAACCCATCCACAACCGGTCATAAACCATCCACAACCTGTCATATCCCATCTACAACCGGTCTTCGATATTAATTACTAGTCTGCAGCTAGGAATTCGGTATCATTGAACGCGAAGACCGACAACCGCTGAAACATCTATCCATAACGACATGAATGAATGTCACTCTGAACTATCCATTCTAACCACTACAGAGAGGGCGGAGAAACTCTCCAACAGAAACAAACTTTTCAACAGAGACCCCGACGACACACTGAGCGTAAATATATATATTGATTGCAATTGTTCCTGAATGAGTGAGCGTTCATGTGCAAAGGATTAGCATTTCAATTGTTATAATTATCACTCTGTAGTGACTTCTCAGCTGACCCCCACTTCCCTTTTGTCTAACAAGCTGCCATGCCGGTTTGCCCACGAGGGCACATTCCCCTATCATTTCTTGTTACCATATTTACTTTGTTTGTTTGTGTGTGCACTTCTGTGATTGTTTAGTTAGTTCATAAATACATGATTTAAGACAATTGATGTATGGATGACTCATAGTGAAGACTGGGTTCGTGCAGATAAACAACAATTTACGACGTTTGGAATGAGACTAACGTGAGGTAAAGAAGAATTCATTAATCAGAAGACTATTGATCAGATATGAAAATATCTGAAATGTTATATTAGGAAAATTATAACTTTGTAATCTGAATATTTTCCTTGTTGCCCCGACTTCCTAGTTAATTACAGTTACATGATTAATCAGTTTAATCGCGTAATAATAATTACAGAGAATCTTTGATAAAAACTAAAAGTCTTCATTTAATGATAGCAAAGACACGACATAACCCATCCACAACCGGTCATAACCCATCCACAACCGGTCATAACCCATCCACAACAACCCATCCACAACCGGTCATAACCCATCCACAACCGGTCATAACCCATCCACAACTGGTCATAACCCATCCACAACCGGTCATAACCCATCCACAACCGGTCATAACCCATCCACAACCGGTCAGAACCCATCCACAACCGGTCATAACCCATCCACAACCGGTCATAACCCATCCACAACCGGTCAGAACCCATCCACAACCGGTCATAACCCATCCACAACCGGTCATAACCCTTCCACAACCGGTCATAACCCATCCACAGGGTAGGGGCGGCAGGGTAGCCTAGTGGTTAGAGCGTTGGACTAGTAACCGAAAGGTTGCAAGTTCGAATCCCCGAGCTGACAAGGTACAAATCTGTCATTCTGCCCCTGAACAGGTAGTTAACCCACTGTTCCTAGGCCGTCATTGAAAATAAGAATTTGTTCTTAACTGATTTGCCTAGTAAAATAAATAAAAATAAAAAACAACCGGTCATAACCCTTCCACAACCGCCTGACTCGACTATATGTGATAAAGGATAAAGTGAAAATCTGAGTCCTGCACCCAACCCTAACCCCCTAATTTAGAAAATGCAGTCAGAAACTGTGGAAAGTTTTTTCGTTGTTGCCTTATTTAGGTATGTTTCTGCTTATAATTTCCGACGTTTTGGTAGGCTAATTGTTAGTCCAGGGTTTGATGATGAGTTGTTTATTTGAATCAGATGTGTAGTGCTAGGGCAAAAACCAAAACATGCACCCAAGGGGGGGACCCAGGACCGAGTTTGGGAAACCCTGTGTTAGTCAACTTGTCTATAGTTAGAAACATGCAGCTTCTCTTTTGTCATTATATGTTACCCTAGAAGACTAAATAAACCCTTGCTCACCAGCATAATGTCATGTAGCTGAAATACGATCAGCTTTTATGATGCTGATAAAGACAGCAACTCTACAGATGGTATCTAACTGCGCATTCACATTCAAGATGCTGAAAGAAAGAAATTATATTTCTCCACTCCTGTTCCTGAGTCGAAATGTTGCCTACATTTGGTGACTCATTTTACTGCAAGAAATGCTTAGTTCTGTAGGAGTTAATGTTAAATGTCAAATTTGATGGAGGGCCTAGCATCTGTGGGTTTTCCCTTTCAATTAAGACCTAGATAACCAGGTGAGGGAAGTGCTTTACTAATTAGTGACCTTAATTCATCAGTTAAGAACAAGGGTGGAGCGAAAACCAGCAGACACTCTGCCTTTCGTGGAATGAGTTTGACACGTGTTACAGACCTACAGTCAGTCTCCAGATTTCAGTTTCCATTTAACCCAGGGGTTTAAAACTCATTCCATAGACAGCCAGGCGAGGGGAATTCCTTACTAATTAATGACCATATTTTGTCAATTAAGTACATGTGAGGAGAGAAAACCCGCAGACACTCGGTCCTCCGTGGAATGAGTTGGACACGTGAGTTAACCTATCTGAACAGTACGCTACAGCAGTGGTTCCCAAATGGTGGGGTGCGTGAGGGGTCGGCAGGGGTGGGGTGGGTGGGGGGGTGAGGGGGTCGGACTGGGTTTTTAAGGAACTCAGTCTGGCTTTCAACGGACTCTTGAAAGTTGTAATAGTAGAATGCACGAGGTGCAATTTGGAAATTGGGTCGTGCATCATCAGTTTTCCTCTTGTCATGTCATTGCATACATTAGAGAGCTATTTATAATGTCCAGATCAAGTAGCCCATGTCAGCTAACATTTTTTTATTTAGTTTTTTAGCCCATAGATATAGTTGTAATTTTTTTGTCACTCAAATATCACATGAATACACATTAGACATAGCAAAATGTATAGAATTGCAAGAAAATATGCTTTAAAACTGCTAAATGTTCTTTGCGCCCCATGACAAAATGTGTAGAATTGCAGGAAATAAGCTTTTACAAAGAATGCTAAATTCTCTCCACCAACAAGAGGGGTGTGAACAGATTGTGACATGAACAGTGCTTGTGCCCATAGAAATCTTCTAAGAAGAATGGCGCCGGAGGAG
This sequence comes from Oncorhynchus nerka, assembly GCF_034236695.1. Classification (NCBI taxonomy): domain Eukaryota; kingdom Metazoa; phylum Chordata; class Actinopteri; order Salmoniformes; family Salmonidae; genus Oncorhynchus; species Oncorhynchus nerka. The sequence continues at coordinate 60,109,645 of NC_088401.1, forward strand.
AAGGCTGATGTTTTACAGACTCCTAACCAATTGTGCTATTGTGTGTTTTTTCACCTTATTTGTAAACTTCTTTTGTACATAATGTTTCTCCTACCGTCTCTTATGATCAAACAGAGCTTTTGGATATCAGGACAGCGACTACTCACCTCGTACTGGACACAGATTTGTTCTTTAACGAGTCAGACGCGAAGGATTTACTTCAGACACCCGACAAGGCCCAAATCTTGGCATTCGCATGAAGAAGAGACAGAGATATTGGGGACGTTCTTCGGGGTGCCTTGTAAGGATCCGACGGCAGGTGGGCAATCTGCCTTTACCATCAGTCCTATTAGCCAACGTACAATCATTGGATAACAAAATAGACTAGCTACGATCACAAATATCCTACCAACGGGACATTAAAAACGGTAATATCTTATGTTTCACTGAGTCGTGGCTGAACGACGACACGGATAACATACAAAAATAAAATTAAACCATCTTGTGTTCAGCTAAATAACAACACAATGTCAAATACAGGAAGCCTAGTCGAATAATTAACATTCAATCACATTAACCGTTATTCTCTAGCAGGAATTTCATTAATCGTCCGTATGTAGCCAAACATAGCTGCTGCTCATTCCGGTTTGCTCTAAAATGGCTAAATGGTCAAAAAGAAAGTAAGGCCCGCGTCCATAGAGACACACACCAGCTCTACTGGTAGTACTGTTACTACCAGCAGTACTACACCTGCACCTGTTGACGACACAAGTTGGTCTGCTTCCATGAGCACATCCAACGCTAGCATCAGTAATTATACATTTGTTGTTAGCCCAGCTAGCATGGACACTGACGGTTGTGAATCTGATGAGAACTAGATTGATTTGGGGTTCACTTATATTGGGAGTAGTGCCTTTCCTCAGCCACAGTGTGTTATATGTGCAAAAGTAATATCTCACAATTCAATGAAACTTTCACTCTTGCGCAGACATTTAGAAACAAAACAAGCCTATTTGAACATGCCTATTATTCTTTTGCGAGAATTAAGACAACTTTCAAGTAGTAAGATGTATAAAAGCAACAGATACCATTAATAAGAAGGGGCTAGAAGCGTCTTATATGGTGAGCTACCGAGTGGCTAGGACAGGCAAGCCCCATACTATTGTGGAGGACTTCATTCTTCCTGCTGCCGCGGATATGGCTGGGACAATGCTGGGGGGAAAAGCGCCCAAAAACTATACAGACAGTGCCTTCATCAAACAACACTGTTTCACAACGCATCAGTGACATGGCAGGAGATTTTGAAACAATTACTGCTTCGCATACAAGCCAGTGAATTCTATGCGTTACAGCTGGATGAGTCAACAGACGTGGCGGGCCTGGCACAGCTCCTGGTATATGTCCATTATGTTTATGGGTGGTCAATTAAGGAAGACATTCTCTTCTGCAAACCACTGGAAAACCAGGACAACAGGAGAGGACATTTTTAAAGTATTGAACACCTTTGTGACATCAAATGGACTTTGGTGGTCAAGATGTGTTGGTATCTTTAGTGATGGTGCAAAAGCCATGACATGCAAGCAGTTGCTCCTGATGCCACTTGGGTACACTGCAGCCTCCACTGAGAGGCTCTTTCTGCCAAGGGAATGCCTGACAGCTTGAAAAACATTTTGGGCACTACAGTGAACATGGTTAACTTTGTTAAAGCAAGGCCCCTGAACTCTCGTGTATTTTCTGCACTACGCAATGATAAAGGCAGCGACCATGTAACGCTTTAACAACAGACAGAAGTGTGCTGGTTATCAAGGGTCAAAGTATTGAATTGAGAGACGAGCTTAAAGTTTTCTTTACTGACCATGATTTTCACTTGTCTTACATGATGATGAGTTTCTCACAGGACTGGCCTATCTGAATGACCTGAATCTAGGATTACAGGGACTCTCCGCAACTATATTCAATATGCGGGACAAAATTGAGGCTATGATTAAGAAGTTGGAGATGCTGGCACTAAGACCGCACTCAATGAGCTGTAAATGCTCATCCAGAGGAGGTGCTCCTAGTGGCCGGTGAATTTAATGCAGGGAAACTGAAATCAGTCTTACCTCATTTCTATCAGAATGTCATCTATACAACTAGAGGTGAAAAAAACTCTAGATCACCTTTATTCCACTCACACAGATGCATACAAAGCTCTCACTCGCCCTCCATTTGGCAAATTTGTACTTCTGTACTCCCTGTTCCTCCCACGACTGCATGGATGCGCACGACTCCAACACCATTTTAAAGTTTTCTGAAGACACAACGGTGCTAGGCCTGATCACCAACAACAATGAGATAGCCTACAGGGAGGAGGTCAGAGACCTGGCATTGTGGTGCCAGGAAAACAACCTCTCCCTCAATGTCGGCAAGACAGAGGAACTGATCGAAAAAAACAAGTGTTGACTACAGGAAACGGAGGGCCGAGCACGCCTCCATTCACATTGACGTGGCTGTAGTGCAGCGGGCCGAAAGCTTCAAGTTCCTCTGTGTCGACATCACTAAGGATCTATCATGGTCCAAACTCACCAACATAGTTGTGAAGAGGCACGACAATGACTCTTCTCCCTCAGGAAGCTGAAAATATTTGGCATAGGCCCTCGGATTCTCAGAAGGTTCTACAGCTGCACCATTGAGAGCATCTTGACTAGCTGCATCACTGCTTGGTATGGAAACTGCTTGGCAGCCGACCGCAAGGTGCTAGAGAAGGTAATTCGGAGGGCTCAGTACATCACTGGGGGCGAGCTCCCTGCCATCCAGTACCTCTATACCAGGTTGTGTCAGAGGAAGACCATAAAAATTGCCAAAGACTTCAGCCATACAATTCATGGACTGTTCTCTCTGTTACCGCACGGCAAGCGGTACCGATGAACCAAGTTTGGAACTAACAGGACCCTGAACAGCTTCTACCCGCAAGCCATAAGACTGCTAAATAGTTAGTTAAATATTTAACCAAACAGCTACCCGGACTCTCTGTATAGACCACTTTTGCACTACATTTTTTTGACTTATCACATACTCTTCTGCTACTGTTTACTATCTGTCACTCTATCCAATTTTATTTGTCACACAGTCCGAATACAACAGGTGTAGACCTGAATGTGAGATGCTTATTTACAAGTCATTAACCAGCAATGCAGTTCAAGAAATAGAGTTAAGAAAATATTGACTAAATAAACTAAAGTTTAAAAAAATCTAATCAATAAAATCTAAAAGTAACACAAGAAAATGACATAACAATAACGAGGCTATATACAGGGGGTACCGGTACCGAGTCAATGTGCTGGGGTACAGGTTAGTCAAGGTCATTTGTACATGTAGGTAGCAGTTGACCTAAATTCCCTCGTACCCCTGCACATCGGCTCGGTACTGGTAACCTGTGTATACAGCCAAGTTATCCTTACTTATTGTGTATCTATTTTTACTTATATTATTATGTGTTTTACTTTTCTTCGTTTCTCAATTTTCTTTCTCTCTGCATCGTTGGGAAGGGCCCCGTAAGTAAGCATTTCACTACACCTTGTTGTTTAGGAAGCATGTGGCAAACAAATTGGATTTGAAACATGATGTCAGAGATGAGACTATCTGTTCACTGCCTCAGGGAAGAGTGGGTGGTGGTGACGGGGTGTGTCTGTCTGGTTGCTCTATACAGCTTAGAAAATGGGACTACCATAGCAAAATACAAGAAAGAATGACTCTCCAGGTGAGAAGACAAAACATCTGAGAAACAGGCGGCTTAAACATAGTCAGGAATCCTCAAAGAGCCTGAGCTTCTCACCATCTCACAAATATAGTGTGACTTACAACGCTAATGGAGGACCCCTTTGGGTACGGGTGACTCAAGGATTACACACAGACACACACGCAGGTCTTTGTAACACCCCTGTGTGAGATTACTGTACCAGCATAGACTTTATATTGCTCTCACTGAAGATCAACCGAAAGATAGAAATCCCTGTATTTGCCCGGAGGTCTTAAGTGAGAAAAACTAAGGGGTGTGTCTTTGATTTGAAAAGAACAAAGACGGGGCCCCTAGTCAGAACGAGACAATGACCTGAACAATACCTGGAAGGAACTCCACACATATATTTACTGTGTATGTTGGAATATAGAATGTGAACATATTAGTCTGTTCGACCATACAGAGCACTGTGCTCACTACTGTTTCACATACAGTATATCCCAATGTGAATCTTTACGGCTGAGTGAAAACACCCATTGTTAGTAATTTAAGTCAGCTATGAATTGTCAGAACAGAATGAAGCCCCACAGAGAGATAGGAATGCCACTAAAGGTATTTTCTCTTTGTTAGTTTTGACCATTATTTGTTTTAAGTTTTCTTCAATGTTATTGTTGTTTGTTGACTATAAAATAGTATAAGTTCTCTTTAGTGGTGAAAGGGTATTCTGATGTCTATGGGACAACCTATTAAAATAAAGGTTTCATTGAAAAATAAAAACGGTTCTTACCAGGGTTGTTGAGCAGGGTGTTAAGGTCCTCCTCCAGTAGCAGGTTGACAGGGGAGTCTCGGCCCGTGTCCCAGTCCATGTCTCCGGCTTCACTCTCGCCATGGCCACTGTCCTTGGTGCTCTGACAATCAGTGTCCTGAACGCCGGTCCTTCAGGGAAGCAGACAGGGGAGTGTCAGGGACAGTGAGGGAGGACATTTTAGAACCAACGTCAGCCATCTTATGGAACCATCATTATGACTGTCCTGTTCAATTTTCCCAAATTTGGATGGGAGAAAGTTGATTCCATTCTGGAAATATGCTGATTTGAGCTCAATATAATAGTTTAAAGGACCAGTGCAGTCAAAACCTTCATTTTCCTGTGTTTTTTATATATTGCCACATCAAGAGGTTGGAACAATACTCTGAAAATTATGATAATGCCCTTTTAATGTAAGAGCTGTTAATAAAGACTGCCCACATTTTCTGCCTGTTTTGGTGGGATGGAGTTTGGGCCTGTCTTGTGACATTACCAGGGGGTAAATTAGTTAATAGACCAATAAGAAAGGTAGTTCCAAACCTCTCTCCTCCCAGACAGTCCTAGCAAAAATATTGCTTGAGAAATTGCACTTTGCTAAGAAGCAATTTACAATTTAACAAGGTTGCAGCACTCCACCAATCAGGTGGCCAGATTGAAGCCACTCCTAAGTAAAAGGCACATGACAGCCCGCTTGGAGTTTTCCAAAAGGCTCCTAAAGACTCTCAGACCATGAGAAACAAGATTCTCTGGTCTGTTGAAACCAAGATTGAACTCTGGCTTGAATGCCAAGTGTCACATCTAGAGGAAACCTGGAAACATCCCTACGGTGAAGCATCGTGATGGCAGCATCATGCTGTGGGGATGTTTTTCAGCGGCAAGGACTGGGAGACTAGTCAGGATCGAGGGAATAATGAACGAAGCATAGTACAGACAGATCCTTGATGAAAACCTGCTCCAGAGTGCTCAGGACCTCAGACTGGGGCGACTCTAAGCACACAGCCAAGACAATACAAGAGTGGCCTTGGGACAAGTCTCTGAATGTCCTTGAGTAGCCCAGCCAGAGCCCGGACTTGAACCCGATCGAACATCTCTGGAGAGACCTGAAAATATCTGTGCAATGACGCTCCCCATCCAACCTGACAGAGATTGAGAGGATCTGCAGAGAAGAATTACAAGAAATTACCCAAATACAGGTGTTCCAAGCTTGTAGCATCATATCCAAAAATACTTAAGGCTGTAATCACTGCCAAAGGTGCTTCAACAAAGTATTGAGTAAAGGGTCTGAATACTTTTGTAAATGTGATATTTCCGTTTTTTTTATCTTTAACAAATTTGCGGACATTTAAAAAAAATGTTTTTGGTTTGTCATTATGGGGCATTGTGTGTAGATTGATGAGGGCAAAAAACGATTTTAGAATTAGGCTGTAATGTAACAAAATGTGGAAATACCGGAATACCCTCCAAATGCACTGTACTTCTAGGTGTTTAAGTGTTTAATGATAAAATACCAGAGACTTGAGGTATAGACTGATAACAGAACATGCTCCCTGTCAGAGACGTTATCTGAGCCAGTCAGAGCCAGACAGACCTGGACCCAAGGGAGATAGCTAGGCCAATCAGGCCAGAGACAGGAAGTCTCACCCAATCAGGTAGACTAATGTCACCTCTCAGTGGGGGGGGGGTCAACATGTTTTTATGTGTCATGATGACACATAAAAACAGATACCCGAGTAGAGGAGAAAAGTCTGCATTGTGCCTGTGTCTTGTTTGAAGATGATCTCAATGAAAGAAAACACTATGACAGACTCTTCATTCCTCGTGTTAGCTAAGAAGCCGAACCAGATATAAACCTCTCACTATAGATGATAATAACATTGTGGTCATTGGATGTGCTGGTTCCTGCCCTAGAGGCATGAGTCAGGGCAGTGAGTCATGCTCTAACATGCCCCCTGACACATTGACTGACTGGCAGATCACCTAGGTTATGAGACACTCTTCCTGTTACTGGCAGACTGAGGGCAGAGGTGGTCTTCCAGTTTATCAGACACAAACCTGAGCTCTATTGCCTAGTTATACTCATAGGAGCATTTGAAATTATAATTATTTATAAGGTGCCTTCGAGCAGAGAAAAACATCTTAATGGGATGACTTGTACATATAAAGGATACCTATAAATAAAAAACATGATGTTGTAAATATATACGCTTTTGAGATAAGTCAACATTTTGTGAAAAAATACATAATGAAAATCTCACAGCCAAATGGCTCTGAAACAAAGGAGGGATAATTAAAAGATAAAGGGAAGAAAATAAAAAAAGAAATGTGCTCACCTGCCAGCGCGATGGGAGTACTTGTTGCCTCGGAAGTTGGGTCTCGGCTGCAGCTGGCCCTGGTGGAGCAGGGAGAGGAGCTGGGAGATCTGCTGTAAATTGGCAGGAGGAGAGAGGGGTTAGGAGACAGTAACCTTGTTTTAAATTTGAAGGAGGAGAGAGGAGTTAGGAGACAGTAACCATGTTTCCAGCCAACCTTTTTAAGTTAAGTCATGCCTTGTAAAAAAAAAATAACACGACAGGTGTGATGGAAAGACTAAGTGTCGGTACAATTTCATAAATGTCGATAGACATTTTGTTTGTTGGACATGGTGCGATACTTTTGTGTCTGTAAAACGAAATATGCAACAATTACAATGGAAAAGCTTTGGAATCGGTGCTTGGTTGCTAATTTAGTAATAAAATGATCTCGCTCTTATCCATAATCGCATCATGTACCGTTTGCACTGTAGCCTATCTGCAAGCTGTTGGTGCCAAGACCAGAGTGGGCACATTTGCTCTTTATCAAATACTTTTTGTGCCAAAATCATCGACAAAGATAACAATTGATTGGAAACACATAGAACCTTTTATTCAGTACATGGAAACTTAAGCCCAAAGGTGTTTTTTATGTGCCCTTCATCATCACGCACAGCATTTTATTCACAAAAAGTCAGTTTGATGGAAGCGCACCTCTAGTGAGGAAATTCTCAGATTTGAGAATATCCGCATGAAAATATGTCACTATGGATGGAAACCAGCTACTGATATTATAACACAGAAGTCAGAATAACAAACTAGTGCTTGGGGAATGTAGTGTATTGAGGCTGTTTGGACAGTTTTATACCAACTGTATGGGATATCGTTTAACTCCCTGACAAAGGCAATGCCGACAAACGTCAGAGTTTTTAAATCTACTAAATTGAACAGCATGTAAATACCATGAAGTACTGTGGTTCTCATTGTTTATCTATGTTCATGGTATATGTTGGTTTAACTGTTGCAACATGTGAAAGAAAGGTGACTTTCTGTGGGAGAGGGAATGGGTGTCATTCAATTAGACAATTGGAGCGGTTTGTGCTGGCATCTTTTTTATAGGACCGGATGTGCTGCTAACTGTGGCCCCAAGCTCAGAGAGGAAACAGGCTTTGTGATGTGAAGAGAGGGAAGTGTGTGTGTGTGTGTGTGTGTGTGTGTGTGTGTGTGTGTGTGTGTGTGTGTGTGTGTGTGTGTGTGTGTGTGTGTGTGTGTGTGTGTGTGTGTGTGTGTGTGTGTGTGTGTAGGCACATGTATGTGTTGCACACAGAGGGTCGAGGGTGGACAGGAAAGTGCTTTTACATAAAGGACTATTCTTCTCTGACCCGTTTCCTTCCAGGATGAACCTCCGAAATATGAACGTGTGGAGGTGGAGGACGGGGGGACTCTAAAGCCAAAGTGCCAAGTGGGGCGGGCGGGCGAGCGGGCGGGGTTACAGGAAAGGTGGGTCAAGAATCAGGCCTCTTCCTGCTGTTAAAATGGAATTCACATGAGGCCTTCAGACCTTGCCAGACTCTATGTTCTAAGCCCATTGGGTGTTTGGCATTGTCGACTGCATGAATTCTCCCTCAATGAGGATGCATCGTTTGACTAGCACACCACTTCTGGAGTAGTTGGAAACCAGACCTTTACAGTTGCTGTTTTTCTTTGCTTAAAGTGAGCTCAGAAATAGCAATTTGGGCCATTTGTAACTGACGACTCGAGGTCCTTACATGTCAAGGCAGTATTACCTTACACTACAGACATATCAGAGCTTACTTTGGCTGGGCTTCCCCCTTAGAGAATAAGAGTGGTCCACTGATTCTTCCTGGCATTTTTCCTCCCCTGTATGAATCTGTTATGTGATATTGAGTAAAAGGAGAGATTCCTCGGGGGCACAGAAGTAGACAGGATTACAGTGGCTGACACATGAGCACCTGAATAAACTCAATGCTTTGGCTCCAGCATCATCTGTCAGCTGTCCCCTCAGGCTTCCTATATGTAAGCTAAACACCAGGCCAAAATAGCAGAGAGGAACAGAGGGAGAAAAATATTTGCTCTCAGGACATTACATTCATATTCCTGTAGGTTACACTTAATTACTTACAGTAATTCTTTAAGTGAAAAAAAGAAGGCCTATTTACAAAACAAAAGTATGTTATTAGTTAGATGTATATACGGTATCATCTAACATGAGAATGATGGAAATCAAGGTAATGCATTGCATGATATATACCAAATGTGCATTCATGTTTGTAGTATTTATAACTAAAATGTTTATTACCTGTACTTCTGGAGAGGCAGCAGACAGCTCGATGGAGTTGTCTCCGAAGGCAGCCATGGAGAGACGGACTAAGTTCCTCAGCATCCGTCTGTGGTCTTCAGCATCATGTCCACCTCTGGTGTCTGTGTTCTTGGACCTTCTAAGTGTTGCTACCTGGGACACTGGGGAGGATGGTTCTGGCTCTTCAACGTCAGGCCTAGCCTGGATCTCAGAGTTCCCATGTCGCTTCAGGGTGCTGGTCTGAGAGAGTGAAGAGGACAACGAAGGGTTTCTTGCCTTGCGCAGGGTTCGGTAAGGAGTGGTGGGGGTTCGAGGTAGAGTGCCGTCCAGCTCGATGCTCCCAGGTTTCCTGAGTGTTCTGGTATGGGAGACTGGCAGCGTTGCGCCCCCATCAGGGTAGGCCTGGGAGTGGACTGTTGGGTGCATGGAGGTGGCTATGCTGTATTGCCTTTCGGTGTGCTGCTCTTCAACCACCAGGGGCATAGGGGAGAGGGGCTGGGCTTCATCCTCATCTTCCGGAGGGTCCTCCCTTCGTCCCCTCAGGACTGGCACCAGCTGGATGTCCGTCTTCCTGATGTTCTTCTGTGGACGGCGAGGGTGACGCGTGTAGGTGGACTCAGCCATCCTGCAGTTGTAGGCATGGTTGTCTCGTTTCGTGGGTCGACAGAAGGTGGTGACCAGGGCAACAGCCAGGAGAAGCAGGAGGCAGCTGGCCCCAAGGCATATGGCCATCATCATGGTGAAACTCAGATGGCCACGGTTACCAGGGGCTGAGTTCTTCAGATGGTCCCGCAAGTTGACGAAAGTCACCTCCAAGGTGACCTTTGTCACTAGCCTTGGAGAGCCCTTGTCCGATACAGCGATATCCACTTTGAAAGTCTTCCCAATGAGCTCTGTCGCATTGGTCGTGTTAACATACAGTTGTCCGGTAGTGTCGTCGAGTCTGAACAGTCCTGTGGGGTTTCCATCTGTGATCATGTAGCTGAGTCTTCCATTGAGGCCAGAGTCTAGATCGTTGGCCTTGATGGTAGTGGCCAGGAATCCTGAAAGTCCATTTTGTGCAGAGCGATCGATCGGAGGATAGGTGGAGCCTTCTTCAGCACCAACCCCTAGCTCTGTCACCATCTCCCCCTTCTCTGCGTTGACAGGGACGCTCACAAAGGCTATGCCTTTCTTTGGCATTGGCTCCTTGATGACGGGGTAGTTGTCATTGACATCCTGGATCTCGATCAGTACCGTGGCAGTGCTGGTGAGGGGTGGATTCCCATGATCTATGGCCTCCACGATGAAGGAGTAGGTGGGAGACTCCTCATAGTCCAATGACTGCTGGGCGCTGACTACTCCACTGATGGGGTGGATGGCAAAAGACGCCGTGGGAGTTCCCAGTTCATTGGACTCTCGGATGGAGTAGGACACCCTGCCGCTGAGCTCAATGTCCACATCATTAGCTTCTACCTTGAGGACCTGTAGGCCTACGGCATTATTCTCCTTGAAGGAAGCCCTGTAGTGGGACTTGGAGAACACAGGGGCATTGTCATTCTCATCCAACACATGGACAACTAGGTATCTAACACATGACAGTGGAGGGTCACCGTAATCCTGGGCAAGTAACGTGAGGTTATACTCCATGACCTTTTCGCGATCCAGGGTGCCATTGGTTACGATCATGTAGTTGTCGCCATGGATTTTCTTGAGGCGGAAGTGGCCTGATCCGTGCCAGATGTGGGCATGCACATTCCCATTGTTCCCGGAATCTGCATCAGAGACCATCACCAGTGCAAGGAACGTGTCCTCCGGTGCACCCTCTAAAACAGTTGCCACTGGGGAATCAGGAGGTGTCCAAGTCACGTGGATCCTTGGTGCATTATCATTGACGTCCCTCAGCTTGACGTGTAGTTTACAGTGAGAGGGGATGGCGTTGGGCCCAAGATCGCGAGCCTGGATGTCCACCTCATAAGAGTGTTTGTCCTCATAGTCCAGTTCGCCTTTTAAGGTCACTGCCCCACTCTGGGGGTGGACACTGAAAAGCTTCTGCACCTCAGGTGGAGCATGTTTGCTTAGAGAGTACTCAACCTCCCCATTGGCCCCTTGATCAGGGTCCGTGGCCTTGAGGTTGATGACGATAGTCCCACGGGCTGTGTCCTCAGTTAGTTCCACGGTGGGGGTGCCATCCTCAAACATGGGGCTGTTATCGTTAGAGTCCAAGACTTTGACTCTGACCAGAGTACTGCCCGACCTGGGAGGGTTCCCCTTGTCCCAGGCCACCAGAGTCAGCTCGAAGGAGGACTGCACCTCCCTGTCCAGCTCCTTTATCACCACCAGCTCTGCTTGCTTTGGCCCATCCGCAGTGCTCCTTACATCCATGGCAAAGTGCTGGTTAACGGACAGTGAGTAGGTCTGCAGTCCATTGGGGCCGGCATCCGGGTCCACGGCTCGGTCCAGGGGAATCCGCATCCTCAACGTGGCCGTCTCAGAGATCTCCAATTCCTGCTTGCCACTGGGGAAGGTGGGGCTGTGGTCATTCAGGTCCATCACCTCCACCCGCACCCTCAGAAAGTGGATAGCACCACCTTTCCTGTAGAGGACACTGAAGGCCAACTCACACAGGTCCGAGCCTCGACACAGCTCCTCCCGGTCCAGCTGTCCCAGAGTGGAGAGAGTTCCGTCGCTCGCTCCGATGGAGAAAGGCAGGGCTTGACCATGCTCCACGACCTGGAAATCCTCCAATGCCTCTGTCTCGCCTCTCTGACGCAGGTCATCGACCAGATGGCCGACCCTGGTGCCCACAGGCTGCTCCTCCCAGACTCTGTACATAACAGTTAATGGGGCCGGGTCTGAACACTGGGCCCCAGAAGCAAGACACAGAACCAGCAGTAGAGCCAGCAGCATGACTGTGTGAGATATTACTGTCCTGTCCAGCATTTAAAAGGGCATGTCTAACACCCACTATAAACTACTGAGATAAGGTGGTATAATTCTTTGCTCCTAAAATTATCTTCTTCAATTTAAATACTGATGACTGGTGAAAAAGAGTTAAACCTTTTGATAGAAAATATCTCCTTTGAAAATAGCCTGCTACAGTAAAATGTTGATAGTTCAATATCTGAGTTATAAATCAACAAAACATAGAATTATGTTTTTATCAGTAAAAACCATGAATCAAACTGCTCATCCACCCATATTCTTACATTTTTACAGAGCTCTGAATATCAGCACAAAATATACCAACAATTACAGCTAAATCTATCAATGAAACAATCGAATGTATTTCCTAACAAAACATAATTAAAATGAAATTAAAGATAACCCTACATCCTTTTTATACCAACAACCTTACAACCCTTAAGTTGAGTCAGAGAACCAAATTACAAACCCTATAACTATAACTCTTGCCTCCCTCTCTTACACATACATACACTCATAGCTTACTGCATTACTCACTCACACAGCTGCTGGCTCCCAGCCTCTCGGTTCATCAGCTTGTAGCTACAAAGTAAAGTTAGGAGAACACTGAGGAAGTTTGGATCTGTGATGATACAAGCAGGGGAGGACCCAGCCAATCAGAACAGGAGGCATGGAGCATATGCAAATCTGGACTCCACAACCTAAAACAGAAAGAAAAAAAATGGGCCCTCAGGAAATTAAGCAGGAGTTGAAACAACATTTGAGTGCTTTTAAAGAAATGTGATCCTCCCTCTCTGCCCCCAGACCACATTTTGCCTTTGTTAATTTTTTCCTGCAATATTCAAAAAACCATCAGAGCCTTGCATTGTGGATCTTTAACTCAGTAGTGGGCTTGAAGCTCTGCCCCTATGGGACTTTTAGCTGTAACCAGGCCTGCTCTCCACTCAGAGCTGCATGATCTACGGTCTGGGCTCGTGACAGAAATCCTAAACACTAGATAGCACTTGCTGATAAATGTGTGGGCAACTTCAAACGTGTCAGTAGAAAACGTCTTTTAGATTGTCAAATGCCCATTTTTGGATTACGTTAATGTCTTCTTTCATGTTTTGTTGTAATATGATGTGGTTTTTGTTGGGTTTCACAGCAGTAAGCTGCAATTGTTGAGCAGTTTAAAAAAAAAATATCACACATAGCTCAGTCAAGAACATAACATTTTTGCTGTTGTAAAAAGTAGAAGCTATCCATACTGAAGGTCTAGCAACAATGTAGTGTATAATGCAAAAACTGCAATATAGATGCTAACAAACAAGGCAAGCAATCCTGATAAACAACAGACATCTTGCCAATTATATGGATCTCCACAATAGGAAAATGACAAAGGAGTGTGAAATGGCCTAATCTTAGCTCTACGTGTATATATAAAAGTTGAATGTGCGACAGGAAATGATCTAATAGCCTACATAGACAAAGTTTGTTAAACTCTTTACGGTTAACACAACATGTAAAGCCTGACCAATCAACCTGATCAATCAATGTTTACTTTAATATAAATATCATGTTTGTATTATCACAATGCTTATCAATTATTTGATGAGCTGGACCAAAGGAACTGTAGGCCTATAACCTATACCAGAAACAATAGCATGGGAAGTTTCCCTTTCAGCTTGGACATCAACAAACCTATCACTGTGTGGGCCAATAAAAGCTTTTCACAGAGTGATAACACTGGGTGATAACTCTGGGAAAGATGGTGCTGAAGATACCAGTCCCTTTCCACTGTATGTTTTCAGAGACATAGTTAAGGGTCCCCAGACCTCGTAAAAAGCCAAAAAGGGGGGGCTGACTCCCCTCAGAGCGACCGTCTCTGTGCGGCCAGAGAGAGCAGAGGTCGGCCAATGCGATTAGGTTCTATCTCCTAAACAAACAGGGGATTCGTTTCACACATAAAGCTGTTCTCCTCCTATCCCCATTTGGAGAGCTGGTGGGAGTCCTTAACAGTTCTGTCTCTCTATCAAAGTATAAACACACATGCACGTTCACACACACGGGCAAACATACCACTACCCCCTCTCCTAATTAACATAACGTGTATGAAGGTGTGTTGTAACTTTCAACATTCTCAACCTCCACATCTGTGGGAGGGCATGTGGTTACTATGTAGTAATGATTAGTCCTATTATTTTCTACAAAACAAACTTTTTGAAATGGTTTATACAAAAAAAATACTGTTACCTGAAAAATTTCAGAATAATAATAAGACACCACTGGGGACAGATGTCATTTTAACATCTAGTTTTGGTTTACACTTGATTGAGTTATCAACTAATGTGAATTCAACGTGAAATCATAAAGTGTCACCTTGTCATTGGATTTCTGTCAACAGTTGGGTGAAAAAAAAGACTAAATTCCCTTAAGTTGATTACTTCTTTCAAATCCAATCAGTTTTGCACGTTATTCAACGTCATCATATATAGTTTTTTGTTGTTGTTGAAATTACGTGGAAACAACGTTGATTCAACCAGTTTTTGCCCCGTGGGAAGGCTCTGATTGGAACTGCTATCATACTGTCAGACATAAGAGTCTTGATATTTTGCAGGCTCCATGAGAAGTCGAGCAGTCAAGAAAACCTAGAAGTGGACATAAATCTGGACTCTTAGGACCAATTGAGAATTCATAGAGTGGAGGACATCAAGGAGAGAAAATGTAGCAAGGTAGTGGTGTGTGTGTGTGTGTGTGTCTACCATCCCTGTTTAGGGTTTGTTTGCATTCCAATAACATGCACCACTGAAGCATTTCGTTCCCTACAAACAATCCTGAGCCACTTGTCATCCTCACCACTGGAGTACATACAGATACACACACACACACACAAACACACACACACACACACACACACACACACACACACACACACACACACACACACACACACACACACACACACACACACACACACACACACACACCTTGCCGAGTGACCATTTGGGAAACACTGCTCTTAGGTTATAGTCTGATCCTAAACTTTAGTATACATTACAAGCACACCAGTGGAGGCTGCTGAGGGGAGGACAGCTCATAATAATGGCCGGAATGGAGAGAATACAATGGTATCAAACACATGAAAACCATGTTTGACCCCATTCCATTCACTCCATTCCGGCCATTATTATGAGCCTTCCTCCCCTCAGCAGCCTCCATTGCAGCACACATACACATTCCAGAGCAGCTACTGCTACACTGCTTTAGAATAATGCTCAATCCCCTTTTTGGCACTCAGATAATTCATCTGTCGCTAGTCAATACAGAAAAATACACAGCAGCTAAGGAGGAGGAGGAAAACATTCAGCCAAAAACACAGACAGCCTCAGGGAGTGTAACACAGTAGGGCCAGAAGGAGACGGTAACATTTGGCTCTGGCTTGAGTTGTGCTCTTCTGTTCCACAATGCAGATAAGCAGAGCATGTGAAAACAACAGATCAGAGAGCATCTGATGAACTATTATCTCCCCCCTTCTTTTCCTTCCTCATCCCCCTTAAGTTGGTCTGCCAATTTAAACTGGCATCTGACAAGACTTTTCATGTGGGGGAGACTTCCTGCTGGTAGTAGTCTTGGTTGCCACATTTGTTGTGAGTGTGTGTACATCCCGTCACGATGCACGTTTTCTTGTGTGTGTAGAGCATTTCCCCCTCACTTAAACATATACATCCATCCCTCTCGCTCCCACCGTTCACGTTGGAGACCCCCAACAGAGAGCCTCCTACACACCTTCCTTTTCATTCTCATTTTAGTGCGGATCGGTGTTGGGTATCTAATCTAAACATCATTGTGAAGTGAAAACAATAGCTGGTGATACTTGGAAAAACAGGAAAGTGAGTCGACAAAGCCAAATAGGGACACTGGGGTTCCAGGAAGAAACCAGCTATTTGAGTTGTTTTCCAGACAGATAAAGGATATGGACGCTGGTAAACAAGACAACAAGGCCAAGTGCAATTTCCCTGCCTCTGTCTAGTCAAGTTTAGTAGCTGCTGGAGTCTCTACGGGAGAGGCTCCATCTGATAATAGTGATTACACACACACATAAATGTGTGTGCATGCATAAGCACTCACACACTTTTCTAAAGACAGAATTACTGACTTACTGAACTGACACTCAAAGAAAATATTTTGAGTCGAGCAGAGATTTTTCACCTTACAATGTATGCCAAACAAAAAAACATTGATTTCAAAGTTTAACAGACCATAGAACTCTATGCACAATGACTACTTTGAATAATTTCCACTGAACATTTTACAAAGACACATTTTACAGAAAGAACTGTGCACATACTGTGTAAATTGTTCAAAGTAGTCATTGTGCACAGAGTTCTATGGTTTGTTAAACCAGTGTTTAGTTTGGCATACATTTTAAAGTGAAAAATCTGAGTCTCAGCGTAATTTCGTTACCACGGAATTGCCCTAAAGTAGAAAGTGCAAAGTGGAAAAATAGAGAGCTTCAAAGCTAGCAGACTGGCCAATGAAGAAAGAGAAAAGATAGCTGTAACGTGTGAGCTGAGAGTCGGGAAGCAGGTTCAGGGAGTGAATACATTTAATGAATAAACGAAACACGAACAACGCACAGACATGAAACAGAAACAATGACGCCTGGGGAAGGAACCAAAGGGAGTGACATATGTAGGGCAGGTAATCAAGGAGCTGATGGAGCCCAGGTGAGTGTCATTATGCACCGATGCGCGTAACGATGGTGACAGGTATGCACCATAACGAGCCGCCTGGTGACCTGGAGGCCAGAGGGGAAGCACACGTGACAGTACCCCCCTCCCCAATGCGTGGCTCCAGTTGCAGGACGCTGACCAAAATGACGATCCCGGGAAACAGGAGCGGACCGGTCACCTCTGCTAAGGCGCGGGAACCTGTCGATCCGGCTGAGGTGCGGGAGCATGGTGCAGGAGAGAGCATACGTGACAGTACCCCCTCCCCGGTGCGCGGCTCCAGCCGCCAACCACAGGAACGATCCCGGGTATCAGTAGAGGACCGGTCGCCACTGCTGAGGCGCAGAAACCTGATGAACCGGCTGAGGCGTGAGAGCCTGATGAGCCAGTTGAGACCTCCCCGGTTGCCTCGGTCGAGGCAGGGGAATCCGTCGATCCCGCTGAGGCAGGGGAACCCGTCGATCCCGCTGAGGCAGGGGAACCCGTCGATCCCGCTGAGGCAGGGGAACCCGTCGATCCCGCTGAGGCAGGGGAACCCGTCAATCCCTCTGGGGCAGGGGAACCCGTCGAGACATGGAAATCCGACAAATCGGCTGAGGCCTCCCAGGTTACTCCGGTTCTGATACCCGGACCCGACATCTTCAACAGAACAAAAACACTCCCAGATTATTCCCTTTGTGGACGGGGTCATTCTGCATCATGTGCGCTGGGAGTAGGAAAGCAAGTTCAGGGAGTGAATACATTTAATGAATTAACAAATTATACCAAGAACAATGCACAGACATGAAACAGAAACAACGACACCTTGGGAAGGAACAAAAGGGAGTGACATACAGTGGGGCAAAAAAGTATTTAGTCAGCCACCAATCGTGCAAGTTCTCCCACTTAAAAAGATGAGAGAGGCCTGTAATTTTCATCATAGGTACACTTCAACTATGACAGACAAAATGAGGAAAGAAAATCCAGAAAATCACATTGTAGGATTTTTTATGAATTTATTTGCAAATTATGGTGGAAAATAAGTATTTGGTCAATAGCAAAAGTTTATCTCAATACTTTGTTATATACCCTTTGTTGGCAATGATAGAGGTCAAACGTTTTAAAAAGGTTTTCACACACTGTTGCTGGTATTTTGGCCCATTCCTCCATGCAGATCTCCTCTAGAGCAGTGATGTTTTGGGGCTGTTGCTGGGCAACACGGACTTTCAACTCCCTCCAAAGATTTTCTATGGGGTTGAGATCTGGAGACTGGCTAGGCCACTCCAGGACCTTGAAATGCTTCTTACGAAGCCACTCCTTCGTTGCACGGGCGGTGTGTTTGGGATCATTGTCATGCTGAAAGACCCAGCCACGTTTCATCTTCAATGCCCTTGCTGATGGAAGGAGGTTTTCACTCAAAATCTCACGATACGTGGCCCCATTCATTCTTTCCTTTACACGGATCAGTCGTCCTGGTCCATTTGCAGAAAAACAGCCCCAAAGCATGATGTTTCCACCCCCATGCTTCACAGTAGGTATGGTGTTCTTTGGATGCAACTCAGCATTCTTTGTCCTCCAAACACGACGAGTTGAGTTTTTACCAAAAAGTTATATTTTGGTTTCATCTGACCATATGAAATTCTCCCAATCTTCTTCTGGATCATCCAAATGCTCTCTAGCAAACTTCAGACAGGCCTGGACATGTACTGGCTTAAGCAGGGGGACACATCTGGCACTGCAGGATTTGAGTCCCTGGCGGCGTAGTGTGTTACTGATGGTAGGCTTTGTTACTTTGGTCCCAGCTCTCTGCAGGTCATTCACTAGGTCCCCCCGTGTGGTTCTGGGATTTTTGCTCACCGTTCTTGTGATAATTTTGACCCCACGGGGTGAGATCTTGCGTGGAGCCCCAGATCGAGGACAGATTATCAGTGGTCTTGTATGTCTTCCATTTCCTAATAATTGCTCCCACAGTTGATTTCTTCAAACCAAGCTGCTTACCTATTGCAGATTCAGTCTTCCCAGCCTGGTGCAGGTCTACAATTTTGTTTCTGGTGTCCTTTGACACCTCTTTGGTCTTGGCCATAGTGGAGTTTGGAGTGTGACTGTTTGAGGTTGTGGACAGGTGTCTTTTATACTAATAACAAGTTCAAACAGGTGCCATTAATACAGGTAATGAGCGGAGGACAGAGGAGCCTCTTAAAGAAGAAATTACAGGTATGTGAGAGCCAGAAATCTTGCTTGTTTGTAGGTGAACAAATACTTATTTTCCACCATAATTTGCAAATAAATTAATTAAAAATCCTACAATGTGATTTTCTGGATTTTTTTTCTCATTTTGTCTGTCATAGTTGAAGTGTACCTATGATGAAAATTACAGGCCTCTCTCCTCTTTTTAAGTGGGAGAACTTGCACAGTTGGTGGCTGACTAAATACTTTTTTGCCCCACTGTATATAGGGCAGATAATCAAGGAGGTGATTGAGTCCAGGTGAGTGTCATTA
The DNA here is from genome assembly GCF_034236695.1 of Oncorhynchus nerka. Classification (NCBI taxonomy): domain Eukaryota; kingdom Metazoa; phylum Chordata; class Actinopteri; order Salmoniformes; family Salmonidae; genus Oncorhynchus; species Oncorhynchus nerka. The sequence goes on from NC_088401.1 coordinate 60,128,846, forward strand.
TGAGCAGATGCGCGTAACGATGGTGACAGGTGTGCGACTTAACAAGCAGCCTGGTGACCTAGAGGCCAGAGAGGGAGCACACGTGACCAAAGCAGTTTTGGGGAATGAAGAAAGAGAAAATATAGCAGATTAGGGAAATGAAGAAAGCCAGCAGAGGGAATTATAGTACCTTCTGAAAGTCTTCACACCCCTTGACTTTTTCATCATTCTGTTGTGTTACAGCCTGAATTTTCTTTGCCACTGGCCTGCACACAATAGCCCATAATGTCAAAGTGGAATTATTTGTACAAATAATTTAAAATGAAAAGCTGAAATGTCTTTGTTCAAAAAATATTCAAATACTTTGTTATGGCAAGCCTAAATAAGTTCAGGAGTAAAAATGTGCTTAACAAGTCACATCATAATGGTAGATAGGTAAACAGAGAAAGAAAATCCAGACATTGAATATCCCTTTGAGCATGGGGAAGTTTTTAATTTCACTTTGGATGGTGTATGAAAACACCCAGTCACTACAAAGATACAGGCGTCCTTCCTAACTCAGTTGCCGGAGAGGAATGAAACCATTCAGGGATTTCACCATGAGGCCAATGGCAACTTTAAAAGAGTTACAGAGTTTAATGGCTGTGATAGGAGAAATCTGAGGATGGAATTTTAAAAAAAGTTACTCCACAATATTAACCTAATTGACAGAGTGAAAGGAAGGTAGCCTGTACAGAATAAACATATTCCAAAACATGCATCCTGTTTGCAACAAGGCACTAAAGTAATACTGCAAAAATGTGGCAAAGCAATTTGGTTTTTGCCCTGAATACAAAGGGTAATTTGTTTTTTTATTAGGATCCCCGTTAGCTGTTACAAAAGCAGCAGCTACTCTTCCTGGGGTCCACACAAAACATAAAAATGACATAATAAAGAACATTAACAGACAAGAACAGCTCAAGGACAGAACTATATCAATTTTAAAAAGTCACACACAGCCTACATATCAATACATACACACAACCTATCTAGATCAAATAGGGGAGAGGTGGTGTGAAGTGTTGCTTTATCTGTTTTTTGAAACCAGGTTTGCTGTTCATTTGAGCAATATGACATGGCGTTCCATGCAGTAATGGCTGTATATAATACTGTAAGCTTTCTTGAATTTGTTCTGGATTTAGGGACTGTGACTAGACCTCTGGTGGGGTAAGTGTGTGTGTCAGAGCTGTGTATAAGTTGACTTTGCAAAAAAAAAAAAATTCACACATTGTTTCTTGTAAAAATAACAAGTGATGCAGTAAGTCTCTCCTCAACTCTCAGCAAAGAGAGACTGTTATTCAAAGTATTTATATTACCCCTCTGATTACAATGAAGAGCAGAGTTTGAAATGCCATAATACATACGTTTTCTCAACAACAGGTTATGGTCAATAATATCAAACGCTGCACTGAAATCGAACAGTACAGCTCCCACAATCTTCTTATTATAAATGTATTTCAACCAATCATCAGTAATTTGTCTGTTGAGTGCCCCTCTATAAGCATGCTGAAAGTCTGCTTTTAATTTGATTAGAGAAGTAGCATTGTATTTGGTCAAATACCATTTTTCTCAACAGTTTGCTAAGAGCTGCAAGCTGATAGGTCTGCTGTTAGAACCAGTAATGGCCGCTTTACCACTCTTGGGTAAGCGGAATGACTTTGGCTTCCCTCCAGGACTGAGGACAAAGACTTTCCTCCAGGCTCAGATTAAAGATATAACAGATAGGAGTAGCTATAGAGTCAGCTACCATCCTCAGTAGCTCTCCCTCTAAGTTGTCAATGCAATGAAGTTTGTCATTATTGATCGATAACAAAAAAAGTTCCACCTCTCCCACACTAAACTTGCAATGCTTGTCTTTCATTATTAGCTTTTTTATGCATGAGTATAATGCCTCACTGTTCGTTGTTGGCATTTCCTGCCTCATTTGCCAATGAAGTAATCATTCAAATAATTGGCAACATCAAATGGTTTTATGATGAATAAGCCATCTGATCAATGGTGGAAAAAGTACCCAATAGTAACGCTTGAGTAAAAGTAAAGATACCTTAATAGAAAATGACTCAAGTAAAAGTGAAAGTCACCCAGTAAGAAACTACTTGAGTAAAAGTATTTGTTTTTACAAATACTTGAGTATCAAAAGTAAATGTAATTGCTAAAATATACTTAAGTATCAAAAGTAAAAGTAAAAGTATAAATTATTTCAAATTCCTTATATTGACCAAATCAAACGGGACAAATTTCATGTTCTATTAATTTACAGATAGCCAGGGGCACACTCCAACATTCAGACATACTTTACAGATGAAGCATTTGTGTTTAGTGAGTCTGCCAGATCAGAGGCAGTAGGGATGACCAGGGATGTTCTCTTGATAAGTGAATCGGACCATTTTCCTTTCCTGCTAAGGATGGAAAATGTAACGAATACTTTTGGGGGTCAGGGAAAATGTATTTAAAAGTACATTATTTTCTTTAGGAATGTAGTGAATTAGTAAAGTAAAGTACAGATACCCATCAAAACTACTTAAGTAGTACTTTAAAGTATTTTTACTTAAGTATGTTACACCACTGCATCTGAGTCAATGAAAGATGGAGTTGAATGTGTCTTTCTGCCCATCATTTCATTTCAAGTACAACAAAGTATTTTTCCCACAATTCCTTACAGTGGATATGAAAAGTCACCACCCCCTTTCAAAATGTTTACATTTTGTTGCCTTACAGCCTAAAATAAAAACACAAAATCAGACTTTTTCTGTCTTTATTTACATACAGTAACCCACAATATCCAAGTGAAAAAAAATATATAATTACAGCCATGCTTGAATTACAGCCATGAGTGTCTTTGAATATGTCTCTACTAACTTTGCATACCTAGACTGTCCAATATTTGCCCATTCTTCCTTGCAGAATTGTTCAAACTCAAACACTCAAGGACTGCGCTCTTCAAGTCATTCCACAGATTCTTAATGGGATTTAGATCAAGGCTCTGACTAGGCCACTCAAGGACATTCTCCTTCTTGTCCTTCAGACACTGTACGGTTGCTTTGGCGGTGTACTTTGGGTCATTGTAATGTTGAAACATGACCCATCTTTCCGTTTTCAACTTCCTGGCAGAAGGCTGCAGGTTCTCCTCAAGAATATGTCGGTATTTTGCACTGTCCATTTTCCCTTCTATCCTGACAAATTTCTCTCCCGTCCCAGCTGAAGAGAAACACCCCCCACAACAGGATGCTGCCAACCCTGTACTTTACTGTAGGCATGGTGTTCTTTGGGTGGAAAGATGTATTGGGTTCTTGCCAGACATATCATTTTGTGTCCAGGCCAAAAAGTTCCAAAAAGACCACAGCACCTTTTGCCACTTGGCCTCGGAATCTATAATGTGCCTTTTGGCAAAGCTCAAATGAGACTTGATGTGGCTTTTTTGAGGAGTGTTTTTTTTCACCCTCCCTATAAAGGCCAGATTTATGGAGCACTTGTGATATTGTGGTCATGCACACATTGCCATTGTCTTTGCCATAAAGGCTTGAATCTCCTTCAAAGTCGCCAGTTGCCTGATCTGCCTGTAGTGGATTCTTTGCTTTGAATTGCACTACTAAGCAGTGGATTCCTCTATGAACAACTGCTTTTATTCTGAACTATACCTCAGCAAGTTTGCAATTGCAATTCTAAAGGGGGGGGGGGGGTCACTAATCTAAATAGGGTATTTTATTGAAGATGTGTTTTTCACTTGGTAATTGTGGGTTACTGTGTGTAAATAAAGTCGGGAAACGTATCATCTGATGTGTTTTCAATTCAGGCTGCAATGTAACAGAAGGTGAACAATTTGGAAGGGAGTGGGGACTCTCTATACCCACTGTATATCATTGATCTTTGCTTCACAATACTGTTTTTTCTTCTTTTTGGTGAGTTTAGTCACATCATTTCTCAATATGCAGTAAGCCACCCAGTCAGATGTGCAGCCAGACTTATTAGCCACTCCTTTTGCCTAATCTCTTTCGACCATACAGTTTTTCAATTCCTCATCAATCCATGGAGCCTTAACAGTTCTAACAGTGAGTTTTTTAACAGGTGTATGTTTATCAATAATTGGAAGAAGCAATTTCATAAATCAATCAAGTGCAGCGTCTGGATGCTAATTATGAATCACATCAGACCAACATATATTTTTAATATTATCCAGATAAGAGTCACAGCAAAATCTTTTGTATACACTATTTTAGGCCCCGCTTTTGTAACTTTGGCTGTCCTGGATATAACCACTATATTGTGATCACTGCATCCAATGCGTATGGACACAGCTTTAGAACAAAGTCTACAGTATTAGTAGAAATGTTATCAATACATTTGAATGATCTTGTTCCTGTAGTGTTTGTAAACACCCTGGTAAATTGATGAATAACCTGAACCAGATTACAGGCATTGGTTAAAGTGAGAAGCTTCCTCTTGAGCAGACAGCTTGATGAAAACCAGTCAATATTCAGGTCCCCAAGAAAGTAGACCTCTCTGTTTACATCACATACACTATCAAGCATTTCACACATATTATTTAGATACTGACTGTTAGCACATGGTGGCCTATAGCAACACACCCCAAAAGAAAAGGCTTTAGATGTGCAAAGTGAACCTGCAACCACAACACTTCAATAACACTTGACATAAGATCTTCCCTAAGCATTAATGGAATATGGCTTTGAATATATACAGCCACACCTGCCACATAAGTATTTCTGTCTCTTCTATAGATGTTATGTCCTTGTATTGATTCTGCTGTATCATCAATTACAGCAGAATTAGAATTATCTAAGCGAGTCTCAGAAATGAGTAATATTGTAAGGACCAACGCTGGGAGATGAGAAGCAAGTACAGGGAGTGAACATTTAATTAATAAACAGACATGAAACAGGACAGGACAGCGTCTGGACATGAAAAACATAACATTAATGCTGACACGGGGATGAAACAGAGGAACAGACAGATATAGGGAAGGCAATCAAACCATGAAAGAGTACAGGTGAGTCCAATGAAGTGCTGATTCACATAACAAAGGTGACATGTGTGCGTCATGATGGGCAGCCTGGTGCCATCGAGTGCCAGGGAGGGGGAGCGGGAGCGGGTGTGACAGTACCCCCCCCCCCCCTCTAGGGGCGTGGGAGCCTGACGAACCGGCTGAGGCGTGGGAGCCTGATGATCCGGCTGAGGCCTGAAAGCCTGACGATCCCGCTGAAGCGTTCCTGGCATAAGGCTGATGCTGAGGCATAAAATGGGATGGGAGCCTGCCGAGCCAACCGAGGCAAGGAAACCTCTCGAGCCAGCTAAGGCGTGGAAACCCGACGAGCCTACTGAGGCATGGAAGCCCGACGAGCCAGCTAAGGCATGGAAGCCCGACGAGCCAGCTAAGGCATGGAAGCCCGACGAGCCAGCTAAGGCATGGAAGCCCGACGAGCCAGCTAAGGCATGGAAGCCCGACGAGCCAGCTGAGGCGTGGAAACCCGACGAGCCAGCTGAGGCACCCCCGGTTCCATTGGCAGCGGCACCCGGACCCGATGTCACCAACAAAAACAAAAAACAAAAGCTCCCTGATGCTCCAAATTGTGGTGTCAGCATTCTATGAGGACCAACGCTGGGAGACGCGAAACAAGTACAGGCAGTGAACATTTAATTAATAAACAGGCATGAAACAGGACAGGATAGACAGATATAGGGATGGCATTCAGCAGTCCATTAATCAGTTGGTGTCTGTAAGTGTGTGTGTGGGGCAAATCCAATACAACACATTACTGAGTATCACTCAACATATTTTCAAGCATATTGGTTGCTGCATCATGTTATAGGTATTGTTGTAATCATTAAGGACTGGGGAATTTTTCAGGATAAAAAATAAACAGAACGGAGCTAAGCACAGGCAAAATCCTAGAGGAAAACCTGGTTCAGTCTGCTTTCCACCAGACACTGGGAGATGTATTCCCCTTTCAGCAAGACAATAACCTAAAACACAAGCCAAATATACACTGGAGTTGCTTACCAATAAGATAGATGTTCCTGAGTGGCTGAGCAACAGTTTTTACTTAAATCTACTTGAAGATCTTATCGCAAAACCTGAAAATTGTTGTCTAGCAATGATCAACAACCAATTTCAGAGATTGAATCATTTTTAAAAGAGTAATGGGTAAATGTTGTACTTTCCAGGTGTGGAAAGCTCTTAGAGACTTACCCAGAAAGACTCACAGCTGTAATCTCTGACAAAGGTGTTTCTACAAAGTACAGACTCAGGGGTATGAATACTTATGTAAATGAGTTTATTCTGTATTTAATTTTCACTAAATGTACTAACATTTATAAAAACTTGTTTTCACTTTGTCATTATGGGGTATTGTGTATAGATGGGTGAGAAAAAATGTATAGGACAATAGGAAAGTCTTGGTTGCTGACTGCACTCACTCTGCACTCTGAATGGGAGTGGAGGGTCAAAGGAAGAGCTTCTCTAAATGCAGCCTGGAGGTGACCCCTTAACTGGACACAACATGTTTATATATTGAGGGCTGTGCGTGGTGACTGTTACAGTTTTTACAATCACTTTGGTACTAATTTTGGAACCTTGATGTCATTTTTCAAAACTCTAGCCACAAAACTCACAACCAATGATCAAAATGCAAATTGTTCAAAACTCTATCACTTTTTCAATTGCTTGGATACAATACACATAAAGCTAAGATCATTTGATCATTGAACTAAAATCACCTGTTCAAAATGACACAACTTGACATCAAGGTATTACCATTTCAAAATGCAATTCACACATTACATCTGAAATGACTGTCTATTCATTTCATTACAATGATCTATCAATTCATATAACTGCTCAACATGATAAGTAACTGTTGCGTTAGTCTTAATGCATAGTTTTATGGAAACTGACAAACAATATTCCATGTTTAGATCATGAAGGTTTCAGGATAACGAGATCCATTGACATCAATTACGGAGGAACATGAACCAATTGGACTACATTATCTATGGATGTTATAGTTCATCATCATTCTTTATCAGACACTGTTTCTATGGTCCCATGTACCACTTTTCCAGACCATGGTTTCAGATTTGACATTACTGTACACTCACCGGCCACTTTATTAGGTACACCTATCAAGTACTGGGTAGGACCCACTTTTGCTTCCACAACAACCTGAATTATTCATGGTGTTGTATGGTAAGAGATGCCATTCTGCACACCACTGTTTTAAACAGCTGTTATTTGAGGATTTGTGGCCTTTCTGTTAGCTTGAATGAGTCTGGACATTCTCCTCTGACCTCTCTCATTAACAAGGTGTTTTTGCCCACAGAAATGCAGCTCACTGAATGTGTTTTGTTTATCGCACCATTCTCTGTAAACTCTAGAGACTGTAGTGCGCAAAAATCCCAGGAGGGCAGCTGTTTCTGAGATGCTGGAATCACTATGTGTGGTATCAACAATCATACCACGGTCAAAGTTGCTTAGATTACTAATCTTGCCTGTTCTAATGTTTGGTCGAACAACATCTAAAGATAACTACTCTATATACTCTATATATTGAGTTGCAGGCAGCCACATGATTCGCTGTTCGAATGTAACCTTCCTTGATTAGCTAAATCAGGTCTGTAGAGCTGAAGGTATGACCTATGTCATTGTGTTGGATAATATCAGGTTCCACCATGCTCAAATGGAGCAAGCATGGTTTCAGGCCCATCCACAATTTACCACCCTGTACTTACCCCATACTCTCCTTTTAACCCAATAGGAATTCTTCTCCACATGGAGGTGGAAGGTATATTGTAGGCGCCCTCATGAACAAGCCGCCCTTCTCCAGGCCATGGATGATGCATGCAATGACATCACGGCAGACCAGTGTCAGGCCTGGATTCGCCCGAAGATTCTTCCCAAGATGTTTGGCTAATGAAAACATCCATTGTGATGTGGATGAGAACCTGTGGCCAAATCTACAAGACAGGGTTGAGGGAAATATAGAAGTACAGTAATCAATCCTTTGTTTTGCTTTTTACAGTAAGCCAGGTGAGGAACAATGCATCGGACGTTTTACTGTAGTTTTTTGTGTTTTTTTTGTAGCTAATTATTTTTGCTTTGATTCAAAGAAACCTATGTTGTGATTTTATTGCATTTCATCAATAAATTTCATATTTTGTTCAATGATTCCACTGTGTCTGTAGTTTTCTCTCCACTAGTCCTTTTACATTGATGTATTTACATGTAGTAGCATAATGAAACATGTATCACACATTTTGTACTACAATATTTACTGATTGTACGGACAACTACACAGTGAAACTACCGGTATCTTGTGGGTGGGTGATCTAAATGAATGTTCCTATGGTATTTCATGATAAATTAGTTATTTGAACCAATGATTCTGCAAGTGTAAGGCTTCTTTAAAGATATGAATGCACAATGCAATGTTTTGAACATTGGGCAGCCTGTTTTACAAGTGATGACCGTTTTGAGTTTTGTGTCCAGAGTTTTGAAAAATGACCACAAGGTTCTGAAATTAGTGCCAAAGTGATTGTAAAAAACTGTAATACTAACTTCTTTGGGGAATCATGTTTTATTTGTGAATTCATGCAACATACTGGACATAATGTCAGCATGATTGACAAAGTCGAGCAATTTCTCTCATCTCTAGTTAAAGATTTATATTGTGTATCCATTCAAATGTGCGATTCAAGGCTATTGTGTGTGTGTGTGTGTGTGTGTGGGAGGGGGTGGTGGTGGTCGTGGTGGTGGGGGGGGGGTTGCAGAGGAGTTTGAGGAGTTTCAAAACATTTTCTCCCTCTCCGTTCCTACTGAACACCACTGCTGGTTTGGAGTGTGGCTAGATTCTACCAATATGACTGGAAGTCAGAGAGATTTGGTTTTCCTATTCTTTTTCTAAGTGCCTCTTTCACGCCCCTCGTGACCACCCACTAGTTTCCCCAGCTTTTTGTGGGATGTGGTGATTTTGTGACCTCGTTTCTGTATCAGAGTAGCTCCTCATTTTTCAGTGATGATACAGTGTGTACCAATACAGAAATAACACTTGTGATAAATGTTGTTTTGTATGAAACATGTTCAATTGGGAAGAGGAATTTAGTCTACCTCAAGACAGGGTGTTGGTATGCAAGTGTGTGCATGTAAATGTGTGCGTGCATGTGTATTTTTGTAGTCCAGCTTAGTGTGTGTGTGGTTGTCACCCTGTGTGACACCCAGTAAAGACAGGAACAACTCAGGACAGGGAGACCTAGAGAGGTCTAACGCACTTAGAAAAAGAATAGGAAAACCGAATCTCTCTGACTTCCAGTCATATTGGTAGAATCTAGCCACACTCCAAACCAGCAGTGGTATTCAGTAGGAACGGAGAGGGAGAAAATGTTTTGAAACTCCTCAAACTCCCCCCTCCCACACACACACACAATAGCCTTGAATCAAGCACATTGAAGCACATTTGAATGGATACACAATAGAAATCTTTAACTAGAGATGAGAGAAATTGCTCAACTTTGTCAATCATGCTGACATTATGTCCAGTGTGTTGCATGAATTCACAAATAAAACATGATTCCCCAAAGAAGTTCGTATTAACAGTCACCCCTTACAGCCCTCAATATATAAACATGTTGTGTCCAGTTAAGGGGTCACCTCCAGGCTACATTTAGAGAAGCTCTTCCTTTGACCCTCCACTCCCATTCAGAGTGCAGAGTGAGTGCAGTCAGCACCCAATACTTTCCTATTGTCCTGCTAAGGCCCCATGATTACAAGACCAGGAACTCTTCTAAACATCCACACACACAGTTAAGTAGTCCTACCTGGCTCAGTCTCTCTCAGTGCCTACTCAGACAAGTGAGGTTGTGTGTGCGTGTGTGTGTGTGTGTGTGTGTGTGTGTGTGTGTGTGTGTGTGTGTGTGTGTGTGTGTGTGTGTGTGTGTGTGTGTGTGTGTGTGTGTGTGTGTGTGTGTGTGTGTGTGTGTGTGTGTGTGTGTGTGTGTGTGTGTGTGTGTGTGTGTGTGTGTGTTCGAGTGATTTGGGTATATGTAAAGACAGGGTATATAGTAGCTGGACTACTGACCTACATATTGGAAGTGAGACAGTGATCATTGGGACAGGATGGAGGTTGTATGACAGTGATCATTGGGACAGGATAGAGGTTGTATGACAGTGATCATTGGGACAGGATAGAGGTTGTATGACAGTGATCATCGGGACAGGATAGAGGTTGTGTGACAGTGATCATCGGGACAGGATGGAGGTTGTATGACAGTGATCATTGGGACAGGATAGAGGTCGTATGGCAGTGATCATTGTGACAGGATAGAGGTTGTATGACACCACTCCCCAGAGAGGATGCAGGTGTGGAAAAGTTTGTGTCACTCATCTTCTATATTAACATTTTCTTAACCTAAATCTGAGTCTGTACGCTTACCAACACATGTACACTGTACAACAGACTCAAGCTATCTATTCCGTTTGTTCTGAAATTCATGCAAGGTAGTGGCAGTACACTTTTCCCACAACAACCTGTTTAACCACTATCCCTAACACATTCTGCCCAACCCAACCATACATGACCAATCCCCAAGCTAAACTCTGAGGATGCTAGCCCTTCTACCTTAGCTTCCTTAGTGATTCTTCCACCCTAAGCCTTAAGCCTATTGGATAGCTAGCCTATAGACAACAACAACAGGCAATAACACGGCCCGTTTACACCCAAACACTCAGCAGTCTGAACCCACTAACCCTTCGACCATTGTCCCACTGCCTTTGTTAGAACCTGGAGCTGTTTGTTGACATAGCTCCAACCCTTCTTGAGTCCCACTATACCCCTGTCCTCCCCCCAATTACCCTGTCCTCCCCCGTTCAACCTTTCTGCCCCCTCTCTCCTCACCATCTCCTTGCATCCTTGAACCAGCTTCCTGCCACAGGAAGAAGCTAAATCCCATCTGGTGGTCAGTGCCAGAAACATACTTCCTGGAGCCGGGATGGTGGTGTTGAAACACCAATGTCAATTACAGGAGAGAGAGAGAGAGAGGTGAGGAGAGGGGAGAGAATGTTGTGACCATGCACTAATAAGATGGCAGGGACATCCACAGGTTTTCTTTACTTGTCCCATTATCCCAACTGTTATACAGAGAAGATTGTTGCTGTTTTCGTTCTCATGCTTGCTAGCAGTAGCCACAGCAGCCATTATGGAATGACACCTCACGTTGAACAACAAAGGGGCTGATTGGCTGACACTGCCATTCCAGTTGCAAGTGTAAGGTCTGAATCTATTCTGGCTAGAAAAGCACTCTGCTTTGTCTCAGATGTCAACCCATCAGCATTCTTCAAATTCATATCAGCTGTTAGTGCAGTGGTCACAGACAAGGTGCAGAAGTCACAGACAAGGTTCAGTGGTCACCTGCAGGGCACAGTGCTCACCGGCAGGGTGAAGTGGTCAACGGCAGGGTGAAGTGGTCAACGGCAGGGTGAAGTGGTCAACGGCATTGTGAAGTGGTCAACGGCAGGGTGAAGTGGTCAATGGCAGGGTGAAGTGGTCAACGGCAGGGTGAAGTGGTCAACGGCAGGGTGAAGTGGTCAACGGCAGGGTGAAGTGGTCAACGGCAGGGTGAAGTGCTCACCGGCAGGGTGAAGTGGTCAACGGCAGGGTGAAGTGGTCAACGGCAGGGTGAAGCGGTCACTTTCCTTTCCCAATGATTTAACAGCCGTGTAAGAGTTTTCCATGGCCTCCTTCAAACCCATGGTGTTGATGACACTATATCACTGAGTGAGAACAAAGGCTACTAAATGTCTTATTTTTTTATGATGGTTATGCAGCATGGGCACTCTTTGGTGTTTACACCAACTCTTGTCTATTAATTATGATAAGGAGGAGCTGATTAGGATTGGGTGGAATCTTAACACAGACTATCCACCCCCATCCTCTGCTACTGTGGAACCCTGTCATAGGGCCAAATTCTACATTGAAACACACTTGCGTTAAGTCATACATTGATGTCAATGGAGGACTTGCACGACATACTGAGTTGCGCGCGCAGTCTCAATTTAAAACTTGGAAGTTGACAGTAAACACTTTTTCCATTGTCTTTTTACCTGGGGGTCAACACTTCCTTTCTGGCTTCCACTGTGGTGATTTAGACAGAAACCAGGCCTTAAAGACAGTAAACACTAGACACTGATCCAGTTGGCTTCGAGCCCCGATGCAACGATAAGGAAGGGAAGTTTCCTCTTACAGAGACTGACTGACTTCCGCTGACCTGGATACACCATCCAGCTATCATGCAGTATGGAGATGGAACATTCCAAACAGACTCATTTTGGTCTGACTAACATATAAGGGGAATGTTCCGTGAAACGAGAAACCAGAGACCTTCAGACGTTCTCTGACAATGTGTTTGGAAAATAATTAAGGGGAGGGTACGAGGAATCAAGGGAAGAAAATTGACAATGAGCCCATCACAACTTTGTGTGGATGTGTCAAACATAGACCTACTGTAACTGTGCAGCAATGTCATTTCTACAACAAGTATCATTGCTGTAAATCCTTAATAATGGGATGTGATTGCATGTGTACAATGACATAGTGGCCTATTGACAGACGGAAAAGTTATAGTTATAGTGGTTTTACCTTGGCGGAAGTGTCTGGTGGGGGGAGAAGGTCAGTTGGCTTGAGAATGACAGGAAGCTACAATTAACCCCAAGAGCAATGCTACTTCCACACACGACAGACACGTATAGCCTAAACTTCCTTGGGTTATTCAAGTTACAAGCTGCAAAAAAAATCACTGTTAATTAATGATGCACTGACACTTCATTGAAGTGTTTGGCACTGGCACTTGGCATGTACCAATATCTCAAAATGGCTTCCTCTCTCGCATGTCCTCTCCCTTAGTACGTAAGTCCTGTTCACAGTGAATCCTTGAGTTCAATTCTAGGTTGAGCATTCCACTGGCGGCATCAGGTTGATTCGATGACAATAGCGAAATCACAGACAGCACAAACAGATGCATTCTTCACATGCCTACACTTGACACAAAAATGACACAAAAAAAACATTTATAAACAGTGACTACGAATAAAGATACATGTCCAAGTCTCTAGACGGAATTCTTTCTTTGTTGTCAGTCAACCTTGAGTTTTATCTGCATTTGATTAGCAATTCCTTCACGGAGCTGTTGAGGCCATATCAGGACCTGAGGCTCATCCCGAGTTTACTGTGAATGGCTCACAGGACTTCAGAGGAGAAGGAAGCTCCACAGATTTTCTCCATGCTGGCACACGATACAAACATTTTTATCTCTTTTTCCTCTCTCCAACTTCATCTTTCGTCATGGTTAGGTTGTTTAAGGAAAAAAAAAAAATGGGTTTACCAGTCTCTTGTGGAGGCAATGGTTCAGACGAAAGTTAGCATGTTAAGTGCTTTTGGCAAGCTAAACTATTGACCTGTGAAAGCTGCCCATTGGAATTTTGCTAAGCTATAAACAGGGAATCAATAGGGCCAGTGTGATGCGCAAACAGTATCAATGAGAATTGAATTCAGCTTCTAAACACGAATAGAATACTTGTAACTTAGATCATGAGCTTTAGTGTGTGTGTGTTCATGTAGGCCAGTGTGAGCCAGCTGTGGAACACTTGGTGTGGAAAAGCTTCAATTCAGACAGGAAGTCCATTGGCACAGACATCTTTTTACCCACAGTTCTAAGGGACAATAAAAGCTAATGTGGCATCAGTTATGGGGTAACCACCACAGCATCTGTGCACCACACCATGTCCCTGGACAAACCAGTACACAACGGTAGACTAAGGGTGCTTCCAAACCGATCAAAATGATGCATCGTAAACTCAGGAAAACCAATGGTGTTCAATGACAGCCAATGGTGTTCAATGACAGCCAATGGTGTTCAATGACAGCCAATGGTGTTCAATGACAGCCAATGGTGTTCAATGACAGCCATGCGTTGTGGCAATGCAAAGGTGCACAGAATGGGATGCACTACATTTCCGTGGAAGGATTTCTATTTTTGACGCAGCATATCCTGGCTACGAAGCTGTCAACCGATTCAAAAGGAACAGCATGAGGTTGCTCCCGCCTCATTTTCCATCACTCCACCACACCCCCGAAAGCACTCAGCAGACAACTATGCATCAGAAGTGGTGTGAAGCCACCCCAATGCACACAGACTTGGCTCTAGCACAGGCTGGAATAGTCAGTCAAAAACCTGTCAATCTAAAACACCAAGTCCAGTAAGACAGAATACGAGAGTTAGCCACAGCTTATGAATCCATCAGTAACCACTTCACCCAGTCAAACTAACCACCACACACTACTGTCATCTTAATCGTCTGTTGGACTTTCTTTAAGTAGACCCACACTGGAAGCCACCCACTGGCCCTCCTGGAAGATGAAACTGTGGGTGAGGAGGGGTTTGCTCCACCAGGTTTGCTCCTCCCCTGGTGAATCATTTAATAAATTTGTCTGGGAATGTGTTTTCTAACATTAATGCAGGCATGATGCATTCCACAACATTTATTCTGTGCAGAAGAGAACTGGAAACCATACTGTTTCCATAGTCCCTAAACATCTAGCACGGGGATATCCAACCCTTCGCTCGAGGGCTTTTGATCCAACCCTGTTCTAAACACACCTGACCATACTAAGCACCTGCTCATCAGGACTTGATTAGACTACATAGAAACCTGCACATCTATTATCTCTTTAAGAGTAGGGTGGGCCACCACAGACCTGGGGTGCCATTTAATAGATTTAAAAACCTCCAGAAGGATACAGGTGGAGATTAAGTATGTATCATAGTCCAGTTGCATACAAACGTACCCACTCCTCCTGCCACTCCTCTCTGATGCTTCTCATGCTGCTCTATTATGGTATGGACTCTATGCACGTTTCCATAGCAGCGGAATGGAACTGTTACTTTCATTATTGTGAATTGTTAGACACTACTGCGCTGTTGGAGCTAGGAACACAAGTATTTCGCTACACCCACAATAACATCTGCTAAATATGTGTATGCTACCAATACAATTTGATTTGATCATGAAGGATATTTGGAATCATTTCACAGTGTACAGTAGGACTCTGGGATAGTAGTACCATTTTATGTATATGAGTCGTACTACTCTACTGTAAACACTATCCAGATGGGGCAGAAACGTTTGAACCCCTCTTTCATCCTAAATTGAATCCCCCAACTCCAATTAAGTCTTTAAAGCAACCAGATGCTGTTCTGTCTGTGGTTATAGTCCTTTCCCAAAACAGATTTTCCCCACATGACAAGCTGGTAAAGCTGAAGGCTTGGGGGAGCCCAAACACAGAAGTATCCCATATGTGCATTGGTCTCAAATGAATGTTTACAATTTAAAATACTGATTGTCAAGTCTACACACCTTCAATGCAAATAGAATCAACGTGTTTAATATTGTTAAAGGTGCTTTATTTAAGCAGATAACGTTTAAATACATATTTTTCTTTCAAAAGTATTCCAGTATTTTAGTTGAGTGCAATTGAGCATCTCACATTCATATTCAAATTCACAGATGTGGAAAGGAGGGTGGGATTGGAGTGGGTGGAGACAGGGATTGGAGTGGGTGGAGACAGGGATTGGAGTGGGTGGAGACAGGGATTGGAGTGGGTGGAGACAGGGATTGTAGCTCTTCTTTGTGATAAAAAAAGAAATAAAACTAACAATGCTGCAATTGTACATTTAAAATTCGTAATATGAATATATTGGGTAACACTTTACTTTAAGTAACATATTTACTAATTACACTGTAATAAGGTGTTATTTGTGTTATTACACAAGTGTAACAAGGATGTGTAATTACAAATCTACTCGGAGGTTATTCCACATGTGTAATTACGCATGATTGATGTATGTGTAATTACAAGAGGTCTAGTTCCAAATGTAACTAACATGTTAGTCTCCTGTGTAGCACCATGTTAACAATGCAGCCTATTGTGTAACCTTGTTACATGTAACTACATAAGTCACTACCACCTAAAGAAGCTAGGCTAGGACTCCGTCAGCTGTAGTAACAATGCAAACCCTATCAATAATTACAGCTTGTTATCTTATTTCCATATTATTTGGCTTAAAGGATGTACTGAATTAAATGTAAGAGCGATGTATATGCAATGTTACATGCAATGGATATGCATGTAACTATAATGTACCTACCCAAGAGCAAGCAACTTAATGTAAAGAAAAACACATAATGGTATAACCTTTGTAGATATATGTAACTAGACAAGTCAGTGAAGAACAAATTCTTATTTACAATGAAAGCTTTGGAAGGGGGGGTTAATGGCCTCAGGGGCAGAAGGACAGATTTTTACCTTGTCAGCTCGGGGACTTGGGGGACTTGATCAAGCAACCTTTCGGTTGCTGGCCCAACGCGCTAACCACTAGGCTAGCTGCTATGTATGTGCTTTGAAAGGAATTTAAGAGTTTATTTCTCTGGTTTCAAAGGTGTTACGTAATTGAAACATTGTTCAAAATAATATAATCTATAATGTTAAAGTAGGCACTCTTGAGCAAGCAGTTTCAAGTAAAGTGAGACACAGTAGGGCCAACCTTTTTATTACAATCATTGGGAAAATACACTTCAATGTAGAATAACTTGTTACAGCACCTATTACTAAACAAGTTAAAGCACTCCTCTCCCTGGGTCTGTTTCAAATTCCCTTCAGTCCAATTACATCTGGGGTCCTAGTCAGAACAAATACACCAACACTTCCCACCAACACTTGAAAACAATGCAGACGAACAATAGTAAACAAAAAGTAGTTGACCTTTTAAAAATGCACAGTGACAAGGAAAAGATTTAAAAAATACAAAAATAAACTACGCAATTATCTTCTGCATCAGTGCCTGCTAATTTCAGGAGAATATTTTTGCAAGATGTGTTTACAATGTACTTTCAATGCAATTACATATTTCACAGAATATATCCAAATGTTATTTATTACATTGTTACAAAGAAAAGTATCGTAACTACAATGTTTCTACAAAGGAACAAGCAACGTAACGTAAAGTGAAACACATTGTGCGTTACTCATGTAATTACTATGTTACAATTTAGGCAGACACCCAATAAAGCACTTGTATTTGTGATCAATGGGAATCCATCTCAACCTATACGTGTAATTACAATATACTTTCAATGCAATAACAGATTTCACAGGATACATCAAAATGTCAGTTATTACAATGTTGTTATAAAGAAAAGTATTGTAAATCATGTTTTTATGCAGGAACAAGCAACTCAATGTAAAGTGAAACCCATTTGATTTATTCTCTATGTTACATGTTTTTGATTGTAGTAGGTGAAGTTTGGTAAGACACTGAGGGTTGGTGCTTAGCCTGTTGATAGGACAGTGATATGTTTGGAAGTAATGGAATCAAGAGTCTCCCGTTTCATGTGATATACATTGTTACATGGAGTGACCCAAACAGATAGCAACCAAACATGCTTATAACCCTGTCAAAATAATGAAACATTCATTTGCTGTAGGATGGTTGTCCCAAAGATATAAATGAAAAGTTGAGATTGCTGTTTTTGGCACTTTAGAGCTTGCAGGGGATGCTTGCATTTAAAGGGCCGGTATTGACCGTTATTTAAATTGGCACAGCAAAATACCTGGCACCGGGTACTCCCGGTTACATTTCCTCTAGGGGGTGCATGCAAAGACTGAAAGATCTTACAGCTGATATTCTAAACGGATGTCTTTGAAGAGTTGAGAGAGTACTCCTTTCTTATTTTCTTCACCCAACCAGTACATCCACTCAATAAAATGGAGATGCTTCTTTAAACATTTTTTGGTCCGATTTCCCTTTAGCCTCCAAATCTGCCCCTTTATTGTCTGCCACGCTCTTTCAATGTGTTGTGTGTGACATCCTGTGTGAGGATCCACAAAGTTGTTTGTGTGGTTGACTGTCTGGTGATTGTAAGCCAGCCTTTACAGAGACCTGACATACGCTCTCCAGCAGTCACTCAGAATGGTGGAACCCCTTCGCACATGTCGTCTGATGATAGGGATTAAGGTTTCCTGTGAGCGGTGTTACACCATTTTAAGAACTGTGCGCAGTCTGTTGTGTTTGACCTCCATCATCCCAAACACCAAACCCCGTCTTCTCCACGTTTGCCCCATCCTTCCACGGTTGTACTGAAAGATAGGAACAAGTGCATATCGTTATTTTGCGACAGGGAGTTGGCCAGTGGTTCGTGGCGCCTTGGAATTGCAGGGATCTGTAAATCCATGGGAACTAGCAGAATGTCACTTATGACACAAGCTAAGGTCTGATGGGTGAAGTTGTATAATGTTGAAACATGATCCTGGGAAACATCACTGAGGATGTGTCCAAACAGCAGAGATGTATTTATCAAATTATTCAGTATATGAAATGGGCAAGCCCTCTATTTTTGATCCATATCAGTATATCCACTGAGGAGTAATTTAACAAGGCAACTGATTACCATAAGTGAAATATATTCACAAATGATCTCTGTGCTCAAGCCCAGATAATGAATGTTACTACATCAAAATTGATAATGCTATGCCTTTCTCTTGTGCGAGAACTTGGATTAATCTATCACCACCAATCTCCGAAGAGAACTTGAACCAATTTGGAAACCCTTCCTCCTCTTGAACCTCCTCAGGGCTTTGTTGCAGACCTTCAACAATGAGAGGTAAGACACATGTTGGTGATATGAGAAGACTCGAGTGTCCCAGGGAAGCATGACCATCAACTTCTATAGGAGGGGCACCGAAATCAAATCTCACTTAGGGTCCCAAATTGTCTGGAGCTGACACTGCTCCTGCCTCATGTGGAAATACACTTTAGAGGAGGCTGGTGGCTGGAATGGAATTACAATGAGCCAGTCCTCCTATAGCTCCTCCCACCAACCTACACTGGTCAATGTCAGCCTGGCCTGGCAGTGTACATTCCTATAACCTATGAGACTAGCTAACTAGGCTACATAGGAGCTCAAGATGACAGTTAGATTCACTGTACATTTACATATTAAAATATTTCTTACAGTACAGTACTCCTAATTTCAAACTCTCCCAAAGTTCTCTAGGCCAATCAATACCAGTTGTAACATTATCATATGTATCAATCTTTGCACGCATGCCGGATCATTTTCTGCTTGTGGCCACAGATAGGACACCTCACAGATTTCTTGAGCAGGCCTTTCTTCTGAAGGTATTTGATAACCTTTTTTTGTTTTTCTCCTGTTTTCTTCTGACAATATATCACTTAGCACACACGCCATGTTCAATTCAAAATCCCTGGGTCAGGTAGAAACAGTATTGGATTTGGGCGCACAGTTTAAGAGTTTGAATGTGTATCCAGCGGTAATTATAGAAATTGCCGTGAAATACCCAGGTGCAGGAAATTGTAGTAACATCATTCAGCAAAGAAACAGATGTTCACTTGTTCTCATGTTGTTGAACAACAGTCAACGTTGACCAAGGACAACCAAGGTAAATAAATAGTAAGATATGAATGTAGTTCAAATTTAGAATTGATTTTGACTTGATAATCAGTGGATTTGTCCATCCTTTTGAGGGACAATCTCGTTCTCGGTCCCTACCTGTCGTTAGCTAAGGTCTAAATGACACAGCTGGAATGGAGCTGTTTACACAAACAGTAACTAGCTAGTTGTATTTCTAATCAATAAGGCATGAGGGGTTGTGGTATATGGCCAATATACCACAGCAAATGGCTGTTCCTTGCACGACACAATGCGGAGTGCCTGGATACAGCCCTTAGCGATGGTATATTGGCCATATACCACAAACCCCCGAGCCTTTTGCTATTATCAACTGGTTACCAAAGTAATTAGAGGAGTAAAAATACATGTTTTGTCATACCCGTGATATGCAACGGCTGTCAGCCAATCAGCATTCAGGGCTCGAACCACCCAGTTTATAATGTGAATTATATTATCTTCACTTGGTTTATTATCTAACTAACAATGTAAAAGACGCAAAAGGCAATGTTAATAGTTGCCATAGCAGGATAAGCCAGTTTGCTGACTGGTTGTTAGGCTAGCCAGCTTATGTTGGTTATCCAACTGTCAGCTAACGTTTTGATGACTAGCTAACTACAGTTGGATAACCAACTGTAATTAGCTAGCTAATTACATTATAATAGCATTAGCTAGGAGCCTGGCTATACACTGGCCATGTATAGCCATTTGCTATGTTTAGCCTGCCTATAGCTTGGCCACGTGTAGCCCAATAGAAGCCCACTCAAATAGTCCAGATCTAACTTAGACGTCCTTCACTGGGGATCCCGAGTGGTGCAAGAGGCATCACTACAGTCCCTGGTTCAAATCCAGCTGTGATTGGGAGTCCCATAGGGCCGTGCACAATTGGCCCAGCATTGTCCTGGTTTGGCCGGGGTAGGCGGTCATTGTAAATAAGAATATGTTCTTAACTGACTTGCCTAGTTAAATAAAAAATAAACAAATGTAAAGTCACTAGCCTGTACAGTGGCCTAGTTAGCTAGCTAGCAACCTAAGTTAATAAGCTAAGATTAATGTTACTAGCTAGGCTAGTCTACTGTCAGTGTGGTGATAGCTAAGTTTAGCTTAGCCAAACCATTTGATGGTATTTACTGTTAGCTAGACAAGCTGGCTGGTTTAGCTTGCTAGCTAGTTGTATGCCATAGCTCTAGCCAGCTCATTAGAAGTTGTTACCAACATCGTAGTTAGTTGTGACAGACCAATTTCCACATAAGTAATAACTTAATACTACAATAAGTATATACAATGAAGATATACATTAATAGCTCATATATTATAATATATCTGTAATACCTGATGAATTAATATAATTGGCTTTAGAAGTATTATGCAGTGTTGCACTTGTAATAACCATAGCAAGAATGAATACCTGCAATTACAAAAAAAAGTAAATTTTAGTACCTTTTCAGATGAGAGCTCGCTAGACCCTTAGTGATTCTGAAAACCATGTTTGTATGTCCCACACATTTATAACGGCTTCCCTTTGGAAAGCATGACACATTTCTTAAAACAGTACTTTGGTTTACACTGAAAATGTGTTATTTGTTCATCCATAAAATGTCACGTTAAGGACTTACAAACAATGCAAAGAAGATGGCGTCATTAGCAGAGGATGATGCCATAACCGAAGTGGTAGATGTCGAGATCCCTAAGCAAGAGGTACAGGAACCAACTGTGGTTGCTCTAGATGATGATGACGTACTTCCCATATATGGTAAGTATTTGCTTGATTCGTCATAATTTTTGTCCCAATATAAACATTACAATTATTTTGGGGAGAAAGTTCAATATCTGACCAGACCAAAGCACCAGACTCTGTCGGCTCTTTGATATTGTTTATGTGACGAGTCTGTAATATTGACACCGCCAAGTGCTAGCTAGTAGGTAGAACCTTTGTAAGCTTCAGTTCATATTTCAGTTCAGAAGTGCGGCAACCATGAATTGATCAGAGAGGGTGATTGGAGCCTCGCCCCATGCATATACTTATACCCCTTTCACACCAATAACCAGTGTTTTACCCTGTGTATTTGAAGTGGGTAAAACCTGTGTCAGACCCATTCATACTAAACCTACGACACAGGTAATAAGCATGCAAGGCCATGCATGGAAAATACCTGTTCAGCAAACTAGTAGTGCTGTTGCGTTTGGACATGACTGACTACAGGTCAGTGAACACAGATCGACCCATACAGACCAACAGCTCACCCATGCTTACACGTGTTATTAGGTCAGCCCTAAATCCATCTTTATTGTTTGTGTTTTGAATATTGTGGAGGAAAGAATGGTTTTCTGACCTGCTTGTGTGTGTGTGTGTGTGTGTGACAGATCTGTGCATTAGTCAGGCTATAAACTATAAAAAGGGCAGGCTGGTCCATTGCCTAGTGGTTGGGAATCCCTGCTGTAACCATTCATCTGTTGGCTGACAGCCTGAATGTTCTCTTTTGTTTCTCCCTTTAGGACAAGGGGATTAGACTCCCTCCATACAACAACCAAGTCCTGTTGGTCTGTTGGTCAGTGTGTTTGCATATAATGAATTGATTTTATTGATCTGATTAGCAGATTATAAATATCAGCACAACACTATAATCAAATATATATATATCTTTCTTCATGTTTAGCATTTTAGTCACTGTTAAGTTCCAGCACATATCACACACAGGTATCCATACCAAAGTCATACAACATAACATCCATCACCTACAGAAAACAGGGTATCCAAAAAACATATGTTTCAAACAATATACTTTGGCGCCACCTTCTGTTAAAATTTGCCAACTGGCAGTCAATGGATATGTACAGAAACGTCTCCCACACAATTCCTCCCTGTAACAATCTCTTCCCATCTCTCCCGCCTCCCTTCACACATCTCCCTCCTTTAATCTCTTCTCCTCATCACTCCCTTCCTTCATTGCTCCCCCTCAGTGAGGCAGAGGACAGTGCTGGAGCGCTGGGTAAGGTCCAGACCCAGGTAGAATCGACACACAGAATACCGAATCGCCAGTGTGGAGAACCCGATCAGAACCCACAGAACCTTAGCACTGAAATACAGAGGGGCTAGTCGTAGGGAGATAAGGAGGGGGAGAGGGAGAGCAAGAAAGATATATTTTAGTGAATTATTGAGCAATAATTCAGAATCAAATAAAATTGTATTTTAACATGCGTCGAATACAATAGGTGTAGACCTTACAGTGAAATGCTTACTTACAAGCCCTTAACCAACAATGCTTTAAGAAGTGAATAAAAAATATAAAAAATAAGTGAAGTAAAAAATGTAAAATAAAGTTACAAATAAATAAAACAGCAGCAGGAAAATAACAAGCAAGGCTATATACAGGGGGACCAGTACAGAGTTAATGTGCGGGGGCATCGGTTAGATGAGGTAATTGAGGTAATATGTACATGCACGTAGAGTTAAAGTGACTATGCACAGATTATAAACAGTAAGTAGCAGCAGCGTAAAAGAGGTGTCTGGGTAGCCTTTTGATTAGCTGTTCAGGAGTCTTATGGCTTGGGGGGAGAAACTGTTAAGAAGCCTTTTGGACCAAGACTTGGCGCTCCGGTACCGCTTGCCGTGCGGTAGCAGAGAGAACAGTATGACTAGGGTGGCTGGAGTCTTTGACAATTTTTTCGGCCTTCCTCTGACACTGCCTGATGATATAGAGGTTCTGGATGGCAGGAAGCTTGGCCACAGTGATGTACTGGGCCATACGCACTACCCTCTGTAGTGCCTTGCGGTCAGAGGCCGAGCAGTTGCCATACCAGGCAGTGATGCAACAAGTCAGGATGCTCTCGATGGTGCAGCTATAGAACCTTTTGAGGATCTGAGGAGCTTTTCAGTCTCCTGAGGGGGAATAGGCTTTGTCGTGCCCTCTTCACGACTGTCTCAGTGTGTTTGGATCATGATAGACTGTTGGTGATGTGGACACCAAGGAACTTGAAGCTCTCAACCTGCTCCACTACAGCCCTGTCAATGAGAATGGGGGCGTGCTCGGTCCTCCTTTTCAGGTAGTCCACAATCATCTCCTTTGTCTTGATCACGTTGAGGGAGAGATGCTGTCCTGGCACCACACAACCAGGTCTCTGACCTCCTTCCTATAGGCTGTCTCATCGTTGTTGTGTCATCGGCAAACTTGATGATGGTGTTGGAGTCGTGCCTGGCCATGCAGTCATGAGTGAACACGGAGTACAGGAGGGGACTGAGGATCAGCATGGCAGATGTGTTGTTCCCTACCCTTACCACCTGGGGGCGGCCCGTCAGGAAGTACAGGATCCAGTTGCAGAGGGAGGTGTTTAGTCCCAGGGTCCTTAGCTTAGTGATTAGCTTAGATTGCACTATGGTGTTGAACGTTGAGCTGTAGTCAATGAATAGCATTCTCACATAGGTGTTCCTTTTGTCCAGGTGGGAAAGGGCAGTGTTGAGTGTGCAACGGATGTGAAACGGCTAGCTAGTTAGCGGTGGTGCGCGCTAAATAGCGGTTCAAATCGGTGACGTCACTTGCTCTGAGACCTTGAAGTAGTGGTTCCCCTTGCTCTGCAAGTGCCGCGGCTTTTGTGGAGCGATGGGTAACGATGCTTCGAGGGTGACTGTTGACGTGTGCAGAGCGTCCCTGGTTCGCACCCAGGTCGGGGCGAGGGGACGGACATAAAGTCTATACTGTTACAAGTGCAATAGAGATTGCATCATCTGTGGATCTGTTGGGGCGGTATGCAAATTAGAGAGTGGGTCTAGGGTTTTTGGGGTAATGGTGTTGATGTGAGCCATGACCAGCCTTTCAAAGCACTTCATGGCTACAGACGTGAGTGCTACAGGTCAGTAGTCATTTAGGCAGATTACCTTAGTGTTCTTGGGCACAGGGACTATGGTGGTCTGCTTGAAACATGTTGGTATTACAGACTCAGTCAGGGACATGTTGAAATTGTCAGTAAAGACAACGGAGAGTGTGATCACAGTCATCCGGAACAGCTGGTGCTCTCATGCATGTTTCAGTGTTACTTACCTCGAAGCGAGCATAGAAGTAATTAAGCTTGTGTGGAAGGTTCGTATCACTGGGCAGCTCATGGCTGTGCTTCCCTTTGAAGTCTGTAATAGTTTGCAAGCCCTGCCACATCCGACGAGCGTCAGAGCCTGGGTAGTATGATTCAATCTTAGTCCTGTAGTGACGCTTTGCTTATTTGATGGTTGGTCAGAGGGCATAGCGGGATTTCTTATAAGCTTCCGGGTTAGAGTCCCACTCCTTGAAAGTGGCAGCTCTACTCTTCAGCTCAGTGAGAAACTGATTTGAGTTTCCCTGTATTAAAGTCCCCGGCCACTAAGAGCACCGCCTCCGGATGAGCGTTTTTAATATTGATTAATGCACAATGAATGAGTGGATGATGTGTGTTTGAAGTATATTGACTAAAAACATGACAAAATTAATTTGTCTTGAACAGAATATGAGATTACAATTTTTCTAAAAGTTTCCTATGGGAAAGATATGGGGAAAGTGGCATTTGAGGAACTGTTTGAGCCTCCAGCTCAGGGCTGGCTCCAGGCATAAGCGACATCAGTGGTCGCTTAGCCCGACCCCCAAAAAATATGTATTTTTAGGAACTCAGTCAGTATCTTAACTTACTGTTGAGAGTTAGAATAGTAGAATAGTGATAGAAAAAGCACCCATTTGTCATACTTGAGTAAAAGTAAAAGATACCTCAATAGAAAATGACTCAAGTCAAAGTGAAAGTCACCCAGTAAAATACGACTTCACTAAAAGTAAAAAAGTATTTGGTTTTAAATATACTTAAGTATCAAAAGTAAATGTAATTGCAAAAATATACTTAAATATAAATCATTTGAAATTGCTTATATTAAGCAAACCAGCCTGGACACTCCAACACTCAAATGATTTACACATTTTTCATGAGTCTGCCAGATCAGAGGCAGTAGGGAGGACCAAGGATTTTCTCTTTATAAGTGTGTGAATTGGACCATTTTAGCATTTAAAATGTAACACGTACTTTTAGGTGTCAGAGAAAATGTATGGAGTAAAAATGACAATATTTTCTTTAAGAATGTAGTGAAGTAAAAGCAGTCAAATATAAATAGCAAAGTACAGATACCCCCCCCAAAACACTTTAAAGTATTACTTAAGTACTTTAAACCACTGGTAGAATACACAAGGTGGAAGTTCGAAATTTGGTTGCGCATCAGCAGTTTTTCTTGTTTTGTCAGTCATGGACAGTCAGTCAATTAGCCATGTCAGCTAACCATTTTTAGAGTGGTAAGTTAGTATAGCCAGTTATCATGGCTGAATACTGACCGTGCACATGCCCAGGGGCGCTGACCTACAGTGGGCCCCCATTTAATTTGTTAGTCACTCTCACTCAGAGATCATAAGTATGGCATACAGTGCCTTGGTAAAGTATTCAGACCCCTTGACTTTTTCCACATTGTTACATTACAGCCTTAAAATAATTTATATAATAGTTTTTTCCCCTTATGAATCTACACACTATCTGAAAATTACAATGCAAACCATTTTTTTTTACATTCTTGCTAATTTAATAATTTAAAAAATATCACATTTACATAAGTATTCAGACCCTTTACTCAGTACTTTGATAAAGCATCTTTGGCAGCGATTACAGCCGAGTCTTCTTGGGTATGACGCTACAAGCTTAGCACACCTGTATTTGGGTAGTTTCTCCCATTCTTCTCTGCAGATCCTCTCAAACTCTGTCAGGTTGGATGGCGTGCGTTGCTGCACAGCTATTTTCAGGTCTCCAGAGATGTTTGATCGATCGGGTTCAAGTCCGGGCTCTGTCTGTGCCACTCAGGAACATTTAGAGACTTGTCCCGAAGCCACTCCTGCATTGTCTTGGCTGTGGGCTTATGGTTGTTGTCCTGTTGGAAAGGGAATCTTCGGCCCAGTCTGAGGTCCTGAGCGCTCTGGAGCAGGTTTTCATCAAGGATCTCTCTGTAGTTTGCTCCGTTCATCTTTCCCTCAGTCCTGACTAGTCTCCCAGTCCCTGCCTCTTAAAAACATCCCCACAGCATGATGCTGCCACAACCATGCCTCACCGTAAGGATGGTGCCAGGTTTCCTCCAGACGTGATGCTTAGCATTCAGGCCAAAGTGTTCAATCTTTGTTTCATCAGACCAGAGACTCTTGTTTCTTATGGTCTGAGAGTCTTTAGGGGGCTTTTGGAAAACTCCAAGCGGGCTGTCATGTGCCTTATACTGAGGTGCCTTTATGGTAGAGTTGCCAGACGGAAGGCACTCCTCAGTAAAAAGGCACATAACAACCCACTTGGAGTTTGCCAAAATGCCCCTAAAGACTCTCAGACCATAAGAAACAAGCTTCTCTGGTCTGATGAAACCAAGATTGCAAAAACTAAATACCCATCCATACTAGTATAATGCTCCCCAAGTGTTTGATAAGACTAGGACATTTCCCAAGACACGGTCATTTCTCTAGGGTATTTCTCAACACTAAGTCATTTCTCAAGTGCCATTAATTTCTGAGTGGTGGTGAAGAATGACACGTCAGGTCATTGCTTAAATGATATGTCGGTAAGGTGAAGACATTAGTAAAAATTTCTGATCTACCAGCTTTAGCAGACTGACTGAGCTCTAAAGACCCTCTCAAAATCTGGCGGTCCAGAGGTGCTGGGTGCTGAGACTAAATACGTGCGTCTGGCGTAGGTCACCTGGAGTGAGAAGCTGCCCCAAATACACACACACCTTAGTCTGCAGGTAGCCATGCCCACAATGTAAACACTTTGTGCAATGTATAGTGAACAAATTACCTTGCTCTAACACACCCAACACCGTTACTCCTGCAATGAGCACTACCTGATCCAGCATGTCTTAGAGCTAAAAAGTGTGTCTTTCCAGCCTGGTGTTTAGATGCTGTTTCCCTGACTGAGGGGACCGATAGGTGTCAACTCTGTGCGAGAGGCTGCAGTCTTTGAGTGGCCTGGATCATGTGGGTAATTTATTATCCATTGCTTCGTCAGGGGTTTGATCATTAGTCCAAACAGTTACCTCCATTTTGCAACTAAAATTAGTTTCTATTGGATAAATGTAGGCATGTCCCTCCCTGGTTCATTACGCTCCTTACTTAAAAGTTCTGCAACAGAATTGGCATATTGATTACACCCCTGGTAGCCCAGTGCAATGGTCAAGGAGCAGACGGTTTCATGTCTAAGCATATTTATCTATGCTATATTACAAAAAGAAAAAAAGAAATCCAGCCCCATTGCAGACACCAACGTTTTGCTCCCAGACAAATGAAAACAACTTATTTGCTCGCTTTGAGGACAACAGTGCCACTGACACAGTCCACTACCAAAGCCTGTGGGCTCTTCTCCGTGGCCAACGAGAGTAAAACATTTAAATGTGTTAACACTCGCAAGGCTGCCGGCCCAGACATCCCTAGCCGCGTCCTCAGAGTATGCGCAGACCAGCTGGCTGGCGTTTATGGACATATTCAACCAATCCCTATCCCAGTCTGTTACCACATGCTTCAAGATGGCCACCATTGTTCCTGTTCCCAAGAAAGCTAAGGTAACTGAACTAAATGACTATCGCCCCATTGCACTTTTGTCATCATGAAGTGCTTTGAGAGACTAGTCAAGGACTATATCACCACCCTACCTGATACCCTAGACCCACTACAATTTACTTACCGCCCCAATAGGTCCACTGACGATGCAATCGCCATCACACTGCCCTATCCCATCTGGACAAGAGGAATACCTATGTAAGAATGTTGTTCATTGCCTACAGCTCAGCATTTAACACCATAGTACCCTGCAAACTCATCATTAAGCTCGAGACCCGGGGGTCTTGACCCCGCCCAGTCCAACTGGGTCCTGGACTTTGATGGGCCGCCCCCAGGTGGTGAAGGTAGGAAATAACATCTCCACCCTGCTGATACTCAACACTGCGGCCCCACAAGGGTTCGTTCACAGCATTGTACTCCATGTTCACTCATGACTGCGTGGCCATGCACGCTTCCAACTCAATCATCAAGTTTGCAGACAACACTAGTGGTAGGCCTGTAGGGAGGTGGTGAGGGCCCTCCCGAATGTGGCGTCAGGAAAATAACCTCAGTCAACGTCAACAAAACAAAGTAGATGATCGTGGACTTCAGGAAACAGCAGATGGAGCAGCCCCCTATCTACATTGACGGGACAGTAGTGGAGAGGGTGGAAAGTTATTGGACACCGATTTGAAAGATTACATTTTTTTTTTTTTTACACCTTTATTTATCCTTTATTTAACTAGGCAAGTCAGTTAAGAACACATTCTTATTTTCAATGACGGCCTAGGAAAGGTGGGTTAACTGCCTTGTTCAGGGGCAGAATGACAGATTTTTACCTTGTTAGCTCGGGGATTCAATCTTGAAACCTTACAGTTAACTAGTCCAACGTTCGAAACACCTGATTACATTGCACGAGGAGACTACCTGTTACACGAATGCAGTAAGAAGGCAAGGTAAGTTGCTAGCTAGCATTAAATTTCTTATAAAAAAACAATCAATCATAATCACTAGTTAACTACACATGGTTGATGATATTACTAGTTTATCTAGCGTGTCCTGCGTTGCATATAATCGATGCGGTGCTTATACGCGAAAAAGGACAGTCTTGCTCCAATATGTACCTAACCATAAACATCAATGCCTTTCTTAAAATCAATACACAAGTATATATTTTTAAACCTGCATATTTAGTTAATATTGCCTGCTAACCTGGCTCGTTGTGAACTCTGTGAAGACTATTTCTTACTAACAAAGACAGTGAACTTCGCCAAACAGTTTGGGCTGCCTAATTTGCCAGAATATTACGTAATTATAACATAACATTAAAGGTTGTGCAATGTAACAGGAATATTTAGACTTATAGACGCCACCCGTTAAATAAAATACGGAACGGTTCCGTATTTCATTGAAAGAATAAAAGTCTTGTTTTTGAGATGATAGTTTCCGGATTCGACCATATTAATGACCTATGACTCGGATGTCTGTGTGTTATGTTATAATTAAGTCTATGATTTGATAGAGCAGTCTGACTGAGCGATGGTAGGCAGCAGCAGGCTCGTAAGCATTAATTCAAACAGCACTTCTGTGCGTATTGCCAGCAGCTCTTCGCAATGCTTGAAGCATTGAGCTGTTTATGACTTCAAGCCAATCAACTCCCGAGATTAGGCTGGTGTAACCGATGTGAAATGGCTAGCTAATTAGCGGGGTGCGCGCTAATAGCGTTTCAAACGTCACTCACTCTGAGACTTGGGAGTAGTTGTTCCCCTTGCTCTGCATGGGTAACGCTGCTTTGAGGGTGGCTGTTGTCGATGTGTTCCTGGTTCGAGCCCAGGTAGGGGCGAGGAGAGGGACGGAAGCTATACTGTTACACTGGCAATACTAAAGTGCCTATAAGAACATCCAATAGTCAAAGGTATACGAAATACAAATCGTATAGAGAAATTGTCCTATAATTCCTATTACATTTACATTTAAGTCATTTAGCAGACGCTCTTATCCAGAGCGACTTACAAATTGGTGCGTTCACCTTAAGACATCCAGTGGAACAGCCACTTTACAATAGTATAATATAATAACTACAACCTAAAAATTCTTACCTGGGAATATTGAAGACTCCTGCTAAAAAGAACCACCAGCTTTCATATTCTCATGTTCTGAGCAAGAAACTTAAACATTAGCTTTTTTACATGGCACATATTGCACTTTTACTTTCTTCTCCAACACTTTGTTTTTGCATTATTTAAACCAAATTGAACATGTTTCATTTTATTTGAGGCTAAATTGATTTTATTGATGTATTATATTAAGTTAAAATAAGTGTACATTCAGTATTGTTGTAATTGTCATTATTACAAATACATGAAAAAAAAAAAAAAAAAAAAATTGGCTGATTAAATCGGTATCGGCTTTTTTTGGTCCTCCAATAATCGGTATCAGCGTTGAAAAATCATAAAATCGGTCGACCTCTAGAAGTGAGGTCTGCACAACGCATCACAGGGGGCAAACTACCTGCCTTCCAGGACACCTACAGCACCCGATGTCACAGGAAGGCTAAAAAGATCATCAAGGACAACAACCACCCGAGCCACTGCCTGTTCACCCTGCTATCAACCAGAAGGCAAGGTCAGTAGAGGTGCATCAAAGCTGGGACCGAGAGACTGAAAAAACAGCTTCTATCTCAAGACCAGACTGTTAAACAGCCATCACTAACAGAGAGGCTGCTGCCAACATACACACTCAAATCTCTGGCCACTTAAATAAACAGACTTAATAAAAGGTATCACTAGTCATAAAAAAAACACCACTTTAATAATGTTCACATAGAGGTATCACTAGTCACTTAAATAAAGTCTACATATCCTATATTACTCATCTCATATGTATATACTGTAATCTATACCATCTACTGAATCTTGCCTATGCCGCACACCATCACTCATCCATATATTTATATGTACATATTCATCCCTTTACATGTGTGTATAAGGTAGTAGTTGTGAATTTGTTAGATTACTTGGATTTTACTGCATAGTCGGAACTAGAAGCACAAGCATTTTTGCTACACTCGCATTATCATCTGCTAACCATGTGTAAATGTGACCAATAAAATGGAATATATATCAGCATAGAGTCAATGCTATATACTGTCCTACACATTTAATTTCATTCTGTACTCCAGAATTTGAGATCAAACGTTTCATATGAGGTGACAGTAAAGAATGTCACCTTTTATTTTAGGGTATTTCCATACATATGTTTTACCGTTTAAGAAATTAAAGCATTATGTATCCCCCCCCCCCCCCCCCCCCCCCCCCCCATTTTAAGGTGTCATAGTTATTTGGACAAATGCACATAGGGTGTTAAATTTAGTCAATAATTTAGTATTCAGGCCTATATTCCTAACACACAGACTACATTAAGTTTGTGACTACAAACTTGTTGGATGCATTGTCACTAAGGGTAGACTATGTTTCTTAGCACTTCTACATTAATGTGGATGCTACCATGATTACAGAGAACCATGAATAAATAACAAATAATGATGAGTGAGAACGTCTGAGGCACAGATCATAAAACACCCCCTTCCCCCAAAAAAAGTTTGTCGTGGGGGTATGATATTTGTGCCTCTAACTTTCACACTCATCATTATTCAGGATTATCCGTAATCATGGGAGCATCCACATTAATGTAGAAGTGCTCAGAAACAAATACGTAGGGGAGTGTATCAGGGATGGGCAACTCCAGTACTCTGGGTCCTGATTAGTGTCAGTGACACCTTTCCCCAGCACATCTGGTTCAGTTAATTAATTCCATTCTAAACCGGAGACCATGAACAGTTGATTTTGAGTCCAGAGTATTAAGGTTGGGACAGAAATGTGTCAGGCTCCTCAGTCAGGCCCCCGAAGACTGGAAGCTGCCCATTCCTGTGATATAGGATGCAAAAATAATTACAAGGAAGGACAAGAAAACAGATGGAAGAAAGTAAAATCATCATCATGACTAAGTGGAATGGGATACATAGGAACACACTGTTCTACAGGATTCTACTCACACCTTACATTGGCACTTAATATTATAATGCTTGTCAGTTACAATT
The DNA here is from genome assembly GCF_034236695.1 of Oncorhynchus nerka. NCBI lineage: Eukaryota > Metazoa > Chordata > Actinopteri > Salmoniformes > Salmonidae > Oncorhynchus > Oncorhynchus nerka. The sequence goes on from NC_088401.1 coordinate 60,161,052, forward strand.
CACACACACACACACACACACACACAAAACTAAGACAAAACACAGGGTCCGTTTCTAAATAACTATATTTACATAATACTCTTGTTTTACAGAGAACCATATTAAAAGTATGAATTACTTACAAAAATCCGCTGCAATATACATATAAAAATAAGATCTATCTTCAGAACAAATCGGAAAATGCATACATACAAAAGAATATAGCGAAAAATGTACAAGGAGCCCCTGACACAAAAGAGGATGAACAAATTCAAACATCTCAACTTAAGTATCTGGCTGTACTGTGGTTCAAGGGAATGGAAAAAGATTGTCTGCAATGTGTCTGAAGGCAATAATGTCCACTATTGATACATGATCTTATAGCTTGGTTATTAAAATGACAATGGACCGAATGTTTAAAGACAGTGATTTTAGGGTAACCTGGTCAAACATGGTAACGAACCTAAAGGGAGACCATTTTATAAACATGATGTAAGCATCATTCAAAGGTGTATTTGGGTGGTGTTGGGACTCTGTCCCCATTTGTCACTTTAGATTTGTAACCTGCCTCCATGGGGGGGTCATTGCACAACTAACAGAGGAACAGTCTTGTCTCTTACGGGCACTGGCTAACCAAATGAATATGGACGCCACTGTTGAGTCTCCTTGGCGCACCTCGTCATTGGTTTGAGAGTAGAGGAGGGATGGCACACGTCTATTTATTAGCAATATCAATACCAACATTTGACATGAGGGACTGTGTTACTAGGTCACCTCTGCTACATAGAGCATTCATTTGCATTTAAGGCCGCAACTTCTAACAAAGCAGAGGACGGATAGGGGGGCAATGAAACCAAAATAAGCACCTCTACTGTGGTAAGCGTAGACAAAGTGTGTGTGCGCGACATTTGATTCACCCGTGATTCAGTGGTTTAGTACTGAGTCACTGGTTCAGTAGTAGTAATAATAGTAGCAGAGTTCTTTCTATACGTCTCCCAGTCCTGGGGAAATACTCCAATAGGAATCCACACAGGGGTTTTGGTCCTGCACACCATCATTCCCATCCAATCATTCTCCTGAACTTATATACACAGTACACACAATACTGAGGATGACAGTCTCTTAACCGTGTCAGAAAAGTAACAGGATTCCATTAGTAACCCTCTCTGTTCCTGCCTTACATTGGCAATTGGCTTGGAACACATACACCAACATTCCATCTCACCAACTCATCAGATGAATCTCACTTGCCTGAAGGCTTCCTCTCCCCAGCTCCTCTCAGTCTTAATCTACTGATCTGAAAAGGCAAGGTGAACACAACATGGAAGACGGATGCCTAGCAGACACTTGCTCTCAACCATCCGGCTCTAACATTGGCGCAGATGGAGAAGAGGAAGCCACCACAGACTATTGAGACTCTCCTGTTCATTAAAACTCATCAGTGGTGGCTAGCTAAGAGCTCATCCAGATCGTCCATCCACTCCTGCGTGCTGCGTTCTTTCAGCAGAGAGTCCACCAGGTCACTCTCTCCAGGGAAGCTGGGCAAACTGCTAGCCCCTGACCCAGTGTTGTAGATAAACGGCAACTGCTGCTGCTGTTGTAGTTGGTTAGCAGTTCTGTTGACCTGGTAGCCCTGCTGTCTGCACTGGAGCACCTGGCTGACCAAACGCCCCCCCTGCGGCTGACCAAAGGCACCCAGGTCGGGCAACACCCCCTGGCCTTGGGAACCCTGCTGCTGTTGCTGATTGGGTAAGACTTGCCCTGGGCCTAAGGGCTGCCCAAGGGAAACTTGGGGGTTGGCTGCAGTCCTTTGCTGGGCCTGCTGCATCATCTGTTGCTGGGCAGGGTTCATGGCGCCCATGGGCCTGCCGTTGGCATTGGCACCAAAGGGGGTGTTGCCAACAGGCATCTTGTTTGGTATGTGGGTCTGTTGCTGCATGTGGAAGGCGTTGGGGTTGGCAAAGGCATTGGGCGGGAGACCTCCGTTGCTGGAGGGAGGTTGCTGGGCACCCATAGCTTGCTGCATGCCCTGCTGCTGCCAAGATTGGCTCTGTGTGCTCTGCATGGCGTTGGGCATAACACTGGGCATGTTGCCGCCAGGCATGGAGCCGGGTAGTCTGGCTAACTGCTGCTGCTGCTGTTGTTTCAGCAGGGCGGCGTTGGGCTGGTTTTTAAGGTGTTGCTGCTGGGATAGCATGTTCTGTCGGTAGGAGGCACCCATATTGCCTACAGGCTGCCTCTGCATGGAACTTTGCTGGGAGGGGTGCATGTTCATGTTGCTGTAGAGTACCTGATGCTGTAAGGCAGAGTCCATAACACCCACACAGGAGGCGAGGCTCATGTCTGCCTGGCTGGAGGGAGGAGGGACACCAGGGGTGGGGCCAGCACCACCCTGTTGGCCCATGGTCATACCAATCATGCCCTGTTGCGTCTGGGGGAAAATTCGCTGAGCTCCGGGGGCGGGGCCTCCCAGCGTACCAACGTTGCTCAATGGCTGTGACGAACCTGCAGGGAGAAGCAAAAGAAGAAGTGAGTCACAAAAACGTGACAAATTGAAAAGCTAACCTTTGTATTATAAAAACATGTGTAACTATTATGCAATCTTAATCAATAAACTCATTATAGGAGAAGACCAAGTCTCTCTCAATATACTTAAATGGCTTTCCACCATGTCATTATTTTTCATGAATGCAGATAGCAGAAAGGAACTGATATAGTCTAGCTACCACAATAAGTTCATGCCATTATGAGGTAAAAAGGACAGTGAGCATTGAGACAGCAGCTGTTCTTTCCAAAGACACAGAACAAAGGGCAAATGTATTCAGCAATGAGAGAACACAGACCTCATTACTGGTTTACCATTCAAATGAATCATACGGTAAGAAGCATTTGCATTGACGAGGTAATATTAGTGTACTGCCAAACAAAGTTGTTCTGTGTGAGTTACATCATCGAAGCAAACCTTCTGGCCCATGACCAGACATTTAAAAAAAAAAGGTGCCTATTCAATAGCAAAGGGAAGTGCAAGCAGTGGTAAAGAGTTTAGCTGTGCTTCCAAAATCGCCCTCTTACCCCCTAACCTAACCTGCTCTTTACATAGGTCATGGTTGATTTGTTTCGGGCTGTGGAAAGCAACTGGGTTGTGCCTGTATATTCACCAGGGTTGAAGGAAAATTCCAAAACTTTTTGGGTCGTCAAGAAACAAATTCACTGCCCTAGTGTAATGAATAAAAACCAAATGCTAAACATGAGAGGAAACTACATTAGACAATTCAATCATCTGAAATCCATAAAGGGAAGTGAACGTCTGTACACTTATGCCAGAACTCAGGTAGAGGATTGGATTAGAGCCCTACAAGCCATTTTAAGACCTTGGAGTGTCTAGGGGGGGGTTACGCTACATTGGATGTAACGTGGTGACGTAGGGTCTCATTTACTTGTAAACTGGGCAGCCTGCTGCTGCTGGAAGGGGTTGTTCTGTGCGCCAGGTTGCTGGTTCTGTTGGTCCTGGTACTGGGGAGGGGGACGGGTCAGGTGCCTCTGGAGCTGCTGCTCTTGCTGCTGACGCTGTTTTTCCTGAAACACAGAAAACATATTAGAGCATGATTGTGTCATACATGCATACACCGGTGACTGAAATTCCTCCCATACATTCTCTTGGACAAGGACCAGAGATGGAAAACACCTACTGTGAAACTGCCAGTCATATAACCACTTCTACATGCAGACAAATTGCTCGCCCTTGTCTATATATGTTACTAATAGACAACATGTAGGGCTATGCAGCACTAGCAGGCCCAGTCAGGTAGAACAGACAGAGATCCTGTCTCAGACTTTACATAGTAAATGGGCAAGTTGAAACCAATCATGTGAATGAGCCAGGAAGTCTGATCTCTTTGTATTTTGTCATTAGGATTGAGGGTGGGGTATGCTGCTCCTAGACCCTGATCCAAGACCCAAATTCTACCAACAGTAGATGACCCTTGACCCCGGGTATTAACCTGTTGGGCCATGATCAGCTGCTGCCTCTGGCCCAGTAGGAACTGTTTCTGCTGCTCCATCAGCTGCTGCTGCTGCTTCAACGCCGCCTGCCCCGACAGGTAGGCCACGTTGCCGAGGTTTCCCGCCATGCCGTTGCCGGGCCCCCCCAGCTGGGGGGCCATGGCGTTGCCAGGTCCAGGGCCATGCGGTGCGGCAGGGTATGCGTTCTGTTCCTGCAAAATTGAAATTGGGGAAAATTGTATAGTTATTCCACTAATGTCAACCAGAGGAAGAGGGAGTGAGACAGCATCCAGTCTGAGGTAAGGCTTTAGGGGCCTTGTCAAACAAATGGGGGGAATATGTACAGAAATAACATTTGATGTAAAGCAAAAACCAAGGTTTGATGTAATGCAAAGGAAAAAAATCATTCAAATAAAAAGCTCAGGCTTTACCTAAAAAAACTAGTTATGTCCATAATCAACACAGCTTTAAATGAAGACCGCGGTTGTACAACTTCAGTTTGAAAGTTCATAAGTTAGTTTATGTCCTCATACAAGTGCTTTCCTTGACCAGCTGTGAGAATCACAGCTCCATATTGGCAGTGTTAGCCTCAGCCAGTGTGCTAACCATCTCACCATAGAAACATCTGGAAAGTTGGCCAGAGTTCTCAGGGGCTAGCCTCAGGCCTCTAGCTCCGGCCGGGGGATATTTTGGGTCCGTCCACACACACACACACACACACACACACACACACACACACACACACACACACCGCAGAACACAGTTGAGTCAGGGAGAGGAGAAGAGAGGGTAGGAAGAGCAAGAAGGGATCAGAGCCTCTTCTCGCGAGAGGGAAAACCCCAAGTGGGTTAAGAAACTGTACGGGGGGGGCTGCTCCTAAAATATACTATTGTGGAGGACAGGCGAGGTAGAGGGGACGAGGTAGAGGGGGCTGCATGAAAGGCTGCTTTGTCGTGGTTGTCCCCTCCCTGGTTCCCCCCCTCCACCACCATCCAACCCCCCAAGGGAGACTGCATGCCAGCTCCTTAGCAACCAGCTGCTTGACCCAGACACACACGCTGTCCCCTCAAACCGTGGGGCCCATGCCAGACTTGTAGGACCAAAATATAAGCTACAAGGACAGTGTGTGGGTTGTGTTTGTTGACTAACATAAAAAGCCTGCTAGGCCTTAGATCCACCATCAACTATTAGCCTACATGCAGTATGCCTTAAAGGCCGAGTGCAGTCAAAAACACGATTTTTCTGTGTTTTATATACATTCCCACACTATGAAGGTTGGAATAAAACTGAAAATGACAATGCCCTTTTACTGTAAGAGCTGTTTGAAAAGACCACTGTTTTGGTGGGATGGAGTTTTGGCCTGCCTGGTGACATCACCAGGGGGTACATTTATTAATAGACAAATAAGAAAGAGAAAGTTCCAAACTGCTACGCCAATAACAGTTAGTTTTCCCCTCCCTACTACTCCCAGACAGTCCTAGACGTTTGTGCTTGAGAAATGTCTCTTCGCTAAGAAGCTATTTTTGTTTCCCATTGTAGTCACCGTCATGTACTTAATTGTTACCCAGAAATTACATGTTGACATATATATTACCAAATATAATTAAAACTATGCTATCCATTGGTGTGGTTCTTGACATGGTGTGGTTGGTGTGGTTCTTGACAAGTCTTTATTTGGAGCCGTTCTTTCAAACTAAAAGGGCAAGCGACTCCATTGCTCATTTTTAACAAGCCCTTATTGTTTGACTTCAAAATTATACTCCCTCATTCACCAGCGTCGTAGCACTGGAGTAGTGTGTGTGTGTGTGTGTTTTTGTACACAACATGGCCTTGGAATGTTCTTTGTGCCTCAGTTGTAATGCTATTCGCTGATGCCAGTATAAAACATGCTTTGGGCCTTCCCCCTGTTGGAAATGTTAATAGCTCTATTCTCCCAGTCAAGCAGTGTGAAATTATGTTAGGCTTGGGTGATGACCATAACCAAGTAATGTAAGTGTATGCCTTTCATATGCACTTGTTGACCTCTTAACTTTTTAACGGTTATTCAGAATACCAATATAGCCTAACACTTGATCTTTCCATGTGGATCCTTGACTCTAATAAAAATAAAATGTATTGCGGCACCTGGTATTCCCAGGTGATCTCCTGTCCCGTTTCTAACCAGGCCTGAATGTGAACAGGCGTGTTCAGAGTGGTACAGCCACAAGCATATTCTTGTACCCTGTTTTTTCCCCGAATTAAGTCTCTTGGCAACTCAACAGGCTCGGGAGAGGCGAATGTCGAGTCATGTATCCTCCGAAACATGACCCATCTGACCACCTACTTCTTATCACACTGCGCGCTTAACCCGGATGTCAGCCACACCAAAGTGTCGGAGGAAACACCGCTGGACTGACGACCGGAGTCAACTTGCAGGTGCCTTGCCCTGTCACAAGGAGTCAGTAGAGCACGATGAGCCAAGGAAAGCCCCACCGGGTAAACCCTCCCTTACATCGGACGGCACTGGGCCAATTGTATACCGTCCTATGTGGCTCCCGGTCACGGCCTGTTGTGACATCAAATCCCAGACTGTAGTGGCGCCCCAGCACTTTAATGTTGCGCCACCCAGGACTCTTATAATGAAGCCTTTTTAAGCCTGCTTCATATCAAACCTGGTCACATAAAAGTAATGGTTACACAATGAGCAGTCTTGTGATAAAGTTCAAGGTGAGCTGTATTCTTACCTGCCCGTGGGGTAGCTGTGGTCTGAAGGACAGGCCTTGCTTCTGCTTCATCTGCTGCTGCTGTCTGAGGAGCGACAGCAGCACTGCCTTGTTCTGGCTCTGGGCACTGGGGGGGCCCTGCGGTGGCCCCTGGGCCGCAGCCTCATAGTGGGACAGGGGCTTGGTGTTGCTGTAGTTGAGCATGGCAGATCCCAGGCCCCCAGGGCCTGCTACTGCAGGGTGGCTAAGCGGAGCCCCTGGTCCTTGAGCAGGGTGGCCCAGCATGTTGGTGTGGGGGCCTCCGGGCTGCAGGTACCCGCTGGCCACGGCTTTGGGTGAGCCCTTGTTGGGCTGTCCGGACATAATCAGCTGGGGCTTGGGGTTATTTGGGAAGTCCTGGGGGTATAGGGAGGGGCTGGTGGGCTTCTCCAGGCCGTAAGCTCCCCCTAGGGGGCTCTGAGACGGGGCCGACTGGGGTGGCCAAGATGGACGGCAGGGGTGGGACCCAGGGGGGTGGAATTTGGGGGCTTGCTGCTGCTGTTGTTTTTGGGCTTGCTGCTGTTTCTGAGCATGTTGCTGCTGTTGGAGCTGGGACTGCATCTGCTGGGCTCTCTGCTGCTGGGCGGCTAGCTGCTGGAGCTGCTGGGCAGGGGACAGGTCTTTGGAGACAGGCCCCGGGGGAAGGCGGTGGTTCTGGGGAGGGAGCTGCCTGGATGGGGGAGGCTGCTGGCTGAGGGGCTGGGGCAGGGTCGGGGAGGAGACGGTGGAGGTGGCCAGGAAGCTGGCGGAGTGCTGCATGGGCGGCCCAGATGACTTGGGCCTGGCGTGGGGCGAGCCGGCGCACGAGTCCTGCTCGAAGGCGGTAGAGGCCGGGGAGAACTCTGCCTTGACACTGGCCAGTTCTGGAAGCAGGAGGCCTCCCTGTGAGGTACCGCCAGACTGTGCGCCCGTCCCAGGGGTGGGTCCGGCCAGATCCGGACGGTCCTTGCGGTCCTCGAAACCGTCGTTGAGGATGTCCTGGATGTCCTCATAGGCAACCGAGCGGTTGAGCTCCTCCATGAGCTCCGTCCACTCCTGCTCATTGAGGTTGAGGTCAGGGAAGAGGCTGTTGCTGGCTCCGCCCCCTGACGGCAACATGCAGGGGAGAATGTCATCCATGGGCTCCTGCTTCATCTCTTTGAGCCGGAACTCCTGCTCCCCAGCGGCGGTTCCACCATGTTCTCCACCATTGGGTATGAGAGAGTCGGCGCCAATGCCATGCTTGGAGTCCAGGGGTGAGCGAGGGGGGATGCCGCCATTGGACGAGCAGTTGTCTAGGCAAGCCTTTTTGGACGGGGGATAGCCATCGCTGAAGCCGTTGACCTGACCAGGGGAGCCAGTGCTTTCCAGCTTCCTCTTCACTGACTCCTGCAACTAGAGTAAATAACAAGTCAACAAATATAGAATGTCCCCATGTGGCTCAGTTGGTAGAACATGGCACCTGCGACACCAGGGTTGTGGGTTCGATTCCCACGTGGGACTAGTACGAAAATGTACTCTTTACTGAAAGTGGCTCTAGATATGAGTGTCTGCTAAATGACTGAAATGTAAATATTAGTACCATACAATAAACACATGCTGAAAACTGTCACAATGCTTTTGATTGAGAACCTTGCCACAAGCGGAGATGTAAAAAAAAGATATATTTAAAGCAGGAATCCTTAGTTACATCCATTTTTTTTTTTTACTTCGAAATTAACAAAATATATCCATTGATTCTTGAATATAACTTATAAAAAGCATCATGAGCTTAGTTCACCTGTCACACCCCAACAGAATCAAAAATATGAGCTTGTTTTTCTCTAATGTCTGTAAATAATATACACGTAAACTGACTGTATAGCCTCAAAACAAGCCTTCAAACTATCATTTTAAAATGAATACATTTATAGCTATATATTTATAAGATCATCTTTTTGAGAACTAATAACCACCAAAATGTAAAACTACAGTCAGGGAGAATGAAAAATGTAAAAAAAAAAGAAAGAAAAATGGCTTGGGGCCTCCATGATTTTTTTGGAATAGTGTTTGAGTCACTCAGATAACAGAACACATCAAAATGTGTAGAATTGTAGGAAACTAGCTTTCTCCGCTGCTGAAAAAAACCATAAGGGAAACACTGAACTCACTGATTCCGCATGCGTTTTTCTGCTGCTCATTATGAAATATGAGATTTGAGTCTTGGGGGGTGAGGTTTGATGTGGGTGTGTTTTGTTGGCTTTAGCATACACTGGCAGTTACTGTTGTTTGTCACTCTTGAAGTACGGTAGCAACAACATAGCCACTACCACATCCTCAAAATAGTAATAATTAATCGAAGACAAATCAAGAAATCAAATTAATTTACACATTTTGCCGAGGACATTTTAGTCGCACAATTTTACATCTAGTTAAGGTGGTTTAAAAATATATTTTTAAATTGCATGAAAAATAAGTATTTTGCCAGAGTGTGCTTCTGTATGGCAGTGTTTCATAGTCAATCATGTCATAGAACATGTTGCAGCGGGACGCAAGATGCATGCAAATTATAATTTTGGAATATTGACAAAATGGCAGTTTCAAGAGATCACTATCAAACACATCAACAAGTGGTCACTCCATAAAGGGGTTAGGGGCCAAGTGTTCTTTCAACAGAACTTTGGCAACCTGTTGTTTCATGCAAACAAGTCCGAGCCACCGCGTAATGGGCAGGTGAGTCTCACGGTAGGTGCTGCTATGTTTGGATAGAGCACAATCACCGCAGACTGTTCTCCATGCATGACAATTCTCCCTAGGCGTTACAATCGGTGTTGTAATCCAAACACAACCATCTTGTGGGTTAGGTCGTGACAACCTTATTACAAAATTCTCATAAAATTCAGTTTTGGAAAATACTGACTTGGACAAATTAGCCTATTTAAACTTAAGTCAATTTTGACACTGGAGTAAATGTTTGACTAATATCGAAGCCACATAGGCCATTTTCAACTTCAGAGAAGTTGTTTTGTGCATTCAGTTGCCCTTTAAAAACAGATAGAGTCAGATTAACTTAGTGTATCTGCGTTAGAAGCAGTTTTGCAAGCCATTGCTAACTAGCTTACCAAAAAGACTGGAAGTCTATGGGTACAGCTAGCATGAAGATATGCTTAACGGTCCTGTAAACATTACACTGCTTCACAAGGAAAATAAAACCCCACTCAACTTTTATCACTGTGTTGAGGCAAGTTACCATTTAAAATATTAAGCCCATCGATGTATATAGAAATTAAAATTGTGACAAATAATTAAGCGGCTACTTATCCCCAGTGGTGAGAAACAGACCAGGAGTGCAAAGTATAAGCGTCTCTGATGTATTCAGACACAGAACCTTATGAGGGCAGTAATGCAACCTTATGACTTTGCTTAGGTTAGCTTCCTGTAACTGGACTGGCAGCTTGCCATAAGGTACAGTCTGCAGTCAAACAGAGTCAAACTTGACATGGGTTTTTAGGAGAGCTTTAAGCAGCTCTTGGCTCATATTCATCCAGCAAGAGTGCTGATCTAGGATCAGTTTTGCTTTTTAATTAATAAGGATTACATGGATGGCGGGACCTGATCGCAGCACTGGGTTGTAGCCTATTTCACAAAGCAGGTTCAATTTGTTTTTGTCCCCCCCCCCCATGCTAGAGTCTAGGGCTGACCCCAATTAGTGGACTGGTCGATTGTTTGGTCGATAGGCTGTTGGACGACCAAGATCATTGTTTTTTATTGGTCGAGCAGTGGCAAATAAATAAATAAATAAATAAATAAATAGATATTTGCTCCCATCTCAGTGAATTAATGCATTGCGGAGGCCTGGCCAAAAATACAATTTATGCTTGATCTGAAAATGTGGTCGGAGGCACCATATGGTGTGTATGATGCGATCGTGGAGTCTCCAGATGCTCGTTCCGCATCGCCATGCGACTCCCAAATGTTGTAACAAAGCGGAGGTTTCTATATAGCTTCGCATTGACATGACTGATTGATGGTAGGTTGGGGGCTGTACATCCTGTATAAAACACAAACTCACTTCCTTGACAACAGCTCCAACTTCTTCGCAAAGTGCAAGTAGTATGAATGCCCTGACTTCCGCAGAGGCCACATCACCAAATGCTGCATGGTCAATGCAGACGTCTGATAGACCATGCAGCACCCAGATGCACAATGCGCTGCCCTCTCCAGAATGGGCACTCTCCCGCCAATTTGTGCGCATTCATTGTTTCCTAACTTCATTTTGTGAATTGTTTGCATTTGAATGTTAGTGTATATCAATTGTCCATTACATATAATCACCAATATTACATTTACCATTAATTCCTAATCTACAATGTTTGTTTGTTTACGGTCATTTCTGTTAACGCATTCAATACATTATTCCAGTCTTTTTACCGTTCTCATTGTCGGAATGGATACATTGTTTGTAGAGCGCACAACCTATTCTACACTTGTGAAAAACAAGTTTTGGTTTATTTAATTCCTTTTCCGAGTTGCCAATTTAGTGATGGTCTTGTTTGACGGGCACCTGATTACGGATAGAAGTAGGCATATAGGATACCAGGCCTGCAAGCAAATGTAGGCATAGAAAATGTGACATTTGGGGATCTGATAGTATTTCTGATTGGCTCAATGCACCACCACCAATGAGCAGTGGAGATTCTCAAAGTAATGTTCTTCACCTCAAACTGCAAGAAAACAAAAGTCTGTTTTAACATACAGCCATTGAGAATGACAATATTTATAAAATAAAATAATTTTAAAAAAAATACATTGAGGAACTATTTCCAACTCTCTCCCTTTTGACAACCACTCAGCATGACAAGGGGAAAATGCTGTGCTCTGATCCAATGGAAACATAAAATAGGCCTACCTGCTTACTTATCAGTGCTCGACATGGGTTCCGGTACTCATTTTAATTGTTGGTACCGTTTATATTTAGGTGCAGGAGCTTCACAATACATTTGAGTTCATATTCTATAAGAGGAACAGGAGCTCAAGCAGTAGAAATGCTGAGGTGCCAGTACTCAGCTTCGGAAAGCTCCTTCCCAAGTCAAGCACTGCTTCTCATACCTTGCGCAAATAGCCAACAGCGGTGTCTGTCCCGAGCTCACTGGCACAGGAAACTGAGGTCCCAGAATATTTTAAACAACATAGCAAGTTCGCTAGCACAAGCTTAGGGTGGACCCAAGTTTATACAATGTTTCAAGTTCATTGCAGAAAGGCCATGCTTAGCCATTGTGATTGATAGGTAATATTTTTTAATTTTATTTTTTTAAATCTGGATATTTTCTACCTAGAGGCTGTAATGTTTTTACTTGTTGGCTTTATGTAGGCTATTTTTTACATAGTTGACAATGGCAATAGAAGTTACTTTATAGGTTTGTATCATTTTCATTTAGATAGAATTTTGATTTAACCACATGACAATGATTGCAATATGAAGACATTATTATCAATTAAATGGAACTGTTCCACGAAAATGTGCATATGATAAATTGCCCTTCCACATGAAAAAGATTGTCGACTCTTCGTGTAGCTTATTACAGGCAACTCCAGGAGAGTAATGGCAGAATCTGAGAAAGCCTGCAGGAGAATGGTTGGGTCAGGTTAAGGTTTTTATCTTCTAGATCTCTGGCTCCCTCTTGAGGCATTTCTGTCTTATTTCATCAAACAGTAAGCTTAACAGATGACTTTCGGCCAAACAAGATTTTTGTTTTGTTGGGGAAAGCCCTACTAGAGTAATTTCTCCATTATTTTGCCAGGCTATGACAGAAACACTAGCCAACTAAATGTACGCTCATCTCATCCGAATGCAGAGGCCGAACCCCAGACTGACATCCTAGGCAACCAGATCCCCTCAGGTTTACCCTCCTGTGCAGAGATATTTGAATGTACTGGGACAATCCGTGCAGATTGTTTAATCACGACTGTATAGTACTGTGCACCTTTAAAGTAGAACTGACAGCATTTTAGCAACATGAAATTTCATTAACATGTGTTCATATACACCCAGGAGGAATGACACAAAAACATTTGACAAGTGAGCATTTAGATATGGTAATTATAACATTTCCACAAATTCTTAGAAAACTTCATTCCTAAACATTCTAAAGTATTTGCGAAAATTCTATACCAAGAAATAGAGTGGGAAAGCGACCGTGCGTTTGTACAATTACAAGACACCGGAGTAAAAAAAAGTGGCATTTATCGGTGTACGTACGCATGTAAACTCAGCAAAAAAAAGAAACAGATCCTTTTCAGGACCCTGTCTTTAAAAGATAAATCGTAAAAATCCAAATAACTTCACAGATCTTCATTGTAAAGGGTTTAAACTAGAGGTCGACCAATTATATCGGAATGGCCGATTAATTAGGGCCGATTTCAAGTTCACAACAATCTGTTTTTTTACACCTTTATTTAACTAGGCAAGTCAGTTAAGAACACATTCATATTTTCAATGACGGCCTAGGAACGGTGGGTTGACTGCCTCGTTCAGCGGCAGAACGACTGATGTTCACCTTGTCAGCTCGGGGGATTCAATCTTGCAACCTTACAGTTAACGAGTCCAATGCTCTAACCACCTGCCTCTCATTGCTCTCCACGAGGAGCCTGCGTGTTACGTGAATGTAGTAAGCCACGTTAAGTTGCTAGCTAGCATTAAACTTATCATATAAAAAACAATCATAATCGCTAGTTAACTACACATGGTTGCTGATATTACTAGATATTATCTAGTGTGTCCTGCGTTGCATATACTCGATGCGGTGCGTATCGTTGCTCCAATGTGTACCTAACCATGAACATCAATGCCTTTCTTAAAATCAATACACAGAAGTATATATTTTTAAACCTGCATATTTAGCTAAAAGAAACCCAGGTTAGCAGGCAATATTAACCAGGTGAAATTGTGTCACTTCTCTTGCATTCATTGCACGCAGAGTCAGTGTATAGGACCACAGTTTGACAGGTACAGGATGGCAACAACAACCGCCCGAAGTACACCATGAACACACAATCCCTCCATCAGTGCTCAGACTGTCTGCAATAGGCTGAGAGGGGCTGGACTGAGGGCTTGTAGGCCTGTTGTAAGGCAGGTCCTCACTAGACATCACCGGCAACAATGTTGCCTATGGGTACAAACTAGAGGTCGGCCGATTATGATTTAACGCCTATACCGATTATTGGAGGACCAAAAAAGCCGATACCGATTAATCGGACGATAATTTTTTTATATATATATTTGTAATAATGACAATTACAACAATACTGAATCACTTATTTTAACTAACTATAATACATCAATAAAATCAATTTAGCCTCAAATAAAATGAAACATGTTCAATTTGGTTTAAATAATGCAAAAAGTGTTGCAGAAGAACGTAAAAGTACAATATGTGCTATGTAAGAAAGCTAACGTTTCAGTTCCTTGCTCAGAACATGAGAACATATGAAAGCTGGTGGTTCCTTTTAACATGAGTCTTCAATATTCCCAGGTAATAAGTTTTAGGTTGTAGTTATTATAGGACAATTTCCCTCTATACCATTTGTATTTCATTAACATTTGACTATTGGATGTTGTTATAGGCACTTTAGTATTGCCAGTGTAACAGTATAGCTTCCGTCTCTCTCCTCTCTCCTCCCTGGGATAAAACCAGCGTTACCCATGCAGAGCAAGGGAAACAACCACCCCAAGGCTCAGAGCGAGTGAAGTTTGAAAAGCTATTAGCGCGCGCTAACTAGCCAGCCATTTCACTTCGGTCACACCAGCCTCATCTCGGGAGTTGATAGGTTTGAAGTCATAAACAGCGCAATGCTTGACGGACAAAGAAGAGCTACTGGCAAAACGCACAAAAGTGCTATTTGAATTCATGTTTACGCGCCTGCTTCTGCCTACCACCGCTCAGTCAGATACTTGTATGCTCAGTCAGATTATATGCACCACAGGACACGCTAGATAATATCTAGTAATATCATCAACCATGTGTAGTTAACTAGTGATTATGATTGATTGTTTTTTATAAGAAATTTAATGCTAGCTAGCAACTTACCTTGGCTTACCGCATTTGCGTAAGAGGCATTTGCGTTAACAGACAATCGGAAATGCCGATTTCCGATCGTTATGAAAACTTGAAATCGGCCCTAATTAAATCGGCCATTCCGGTCGAAACCCCCCCGTCGCTGAACCAGACAGGACTGGCAAAAAGTGCTCTTCACTGACGAGTCAGTGTTTTGTCTCATCAGGGGCGATGGTCGGATTTGCGTTTATCGTCGAAGGGATAGATTTGGAGTCCGTCATGGTCTGGGGCGGTGTCAGAGCGTCATCGGACTGAGCTTGTTGTCATTGCAGGCAATCTCAACGCTGAGCGTTACAGGGAAGACATCCTCCTCCCTCATGTGGTACCGTTCCTGCAGACTCATCCTGACATGACCCTCCAGCATGACAATGCCACCAACCATACTGCTCGCTCTGTGCGTGATTTCCTGCAAGACAGGAATGTCAGTGTTCTGCCATGGCCAGCGAAGAGCTCGGATCTCACGTCTGGGACCTGTTGGATCGGAGGGTGAGGACTAGGCCATTCCCCCCAGAAATGTCCGGGAACTTGCAGGTGCCTTGGCGGAAGAGTGGGGTAACATCTCACAGCAAGGACTGCCAAATCTGGTGCAGTCCTTGAGAAGATGCACTGCAGTTTTAATGCAGCTGGTGGCCACACCAGATACCGACTGTTGATTTTGACCCCCCCCCTCCCTTTGTTCAGGGACACATTATACAATTTCTGTTAGTCACGTCTGTGGAACTTGTTCAGTTTGTGTCTCAGTTGTTGAACCTTATACGTTCATACAAATATTTGTTATGTTTGCTGAAAATAAACAGTTGACAGTGAGAGGACGTTTCTTTTTTTGATGAGTTTATGTGTGTGTGTGTGTGTATATATATATATATATATATATATATTTTTACTGCTACAGGGTTTTCATTATTGTTTGGATACCTTATTTGGGGAAAGGGAGATACCTAGTCAGATAGTCCAACTGAATGTATTCTACTGAAATGTGTCTTACGCATTTAACCCAACCCCTCTGAATCAGAGACTGCCTTAAATCAACATTTCACATCTTCGGCGCCCAGGGAACAGTGGGTTAACTGCCTTGCTCAGGGGCAGAACGATAGCTGACAAGGTAAAAATCTAGGGGATTCGATCCAGCAACCTTTCGATTACTGGCCCAATGCTCTAACCACTAGGCTACCATTTACAATTATGTATTGATTTTTATCTTACTTTCCCCCCCACACTCCATGCAATGCACACTGCAGAGACATGTTCAGGACCAGAGTCTACGCAGACCGGTGCACCATAGCCAATCAGAGCTACAGTAGGAATTTATGCAAACAAGCCATTTGCCACACAAGCCCACCATCACACAATTGAACTGGACTGTGTTTACAGGCAGCTGCGACTTTAGAGCATTAGAACGCATTTTACAGTCCTATTCATCAAACAACCATGAAAAGGTAGGCTCTCCCCCCCTCAGTCATGCACATCAACAACTAATGCTAGCCAAAGCAAGATGTGCTCAAATCTAACGACGGATCATTAGATGATCCCTCTCAAACTTTCAGCTAGTTGGCCGTAAAAATTGGACTGATAACGGGGAATTGTAGCCTACTCGTCCTTCTACAGCTTGCCTGCCAATCAATGCATGCTTGTCCCAACTAAGCACCCAATCTAACTGGCTAAAGTTGGCTAGCAAGCTACTTCAACACAAATGAGAGAACACCTCACCGATCATTTTACTCGCCCTAGCAAAGCTGGTTAGGCTGTTTACATGTTAGCTAGCGCATTCGTGACTAACTTAATTTTTCCTACGTTTACTGACACCGGTCATATTCAGCAGGTGTTGCGAATTTGCAAATTCATCAGTTATTCTGCGCTCTGGCACATTCAAACAAGAGTGCTCTGAAATCAGAGCAGCTAGATAGCTAGAGTGAAGTTGCGAACACGAGAGATATGCTAGCTAACTGGATAACAGTTGTTCAAATTCTTGCTTGGTAACCAAATGACACCTGCATCTCTAGCTGTGTATAACCACCGAAAAATGATAGGAGCGAAAAAGTCACTCACCCACTCCTCCAATGACTTGACATCCTCATAGCAGCTAGCTAGCTAGCTAACATTAGGCTACGTGTTTTTAGCTTGCTACATAAATAGATAGGGTAGCCTTTTAGCCACATTATGACTGACTTCTGATCATTGCCCTTGCTAGTCTGATTATATTTACCTTTCCAGCCTTACTTACATTCATCCGCCCCCCCCCAAAAAAAAAAATCCGAACGGAAACAGTGCATCCGGAATGGAGGCAACAAACAATGTACCAGGCCAGCTGTGATTTACAACCTGACAGTCATATTTTTTGGGACTACCAAGAAATGTATCTGTGAATTATATTAAAAATCAGGCATTGAACTGCAACCATCTATTCTGCCAACAATGCTTTAATGTATGTCATGGAATGTTGAGTCAAACAGAACCTATTTTAAAACCTCCTATAAAGTTGGTTTTGTAGCATAAACTGGGGTTTTATATTTTTGACTGATAGGATTGTCTGTTTCATATCTGCAAAGGAGTTAAAAGTATGTTAGTTCCACCGCTGACAACATAGGCAGCTCACCGCTCCTTTGATCTGGTCTCTCACACTTTGTGCGCTGGCTGTGCCGAGCTGTTTGGCTTTAGAGAGAGAGAAGAGTGTGTGCGCGGCTCATCTGATCTGGCCTCGTCTCTTACCCCATCACTCCCCTGGAGGAGAGAAAAGCCAGTCTAGTGACTCACTCCAGTGCTTTATGAACCTGAAAAACTGGTCTCGGTCTTCACCCTTTCACTCCAACCTCTCTGCCTCCCCCACCTCTTCTTCTGAGCAATCATCGCCATTATCCCACCTACCACAGACCCAAGTCACATGAAACTAATTAACATGTGTATAGACGGAGGAAGCCCTACAACAAAAGAGCTAGTGCCTGGGCCATGGAGGGGAGCATGCCGAATTCAAAACGCTGGACCCAGAGCTAAGATAGCGTCCGTTTAGCCTTTGAAGCCACCGGCGTGGCCACAATGGGCCTCCCTGGGATGTGCAGGAGTGGAACGGAGCAGCGGGCCAGTCTAACTAAAGGCTGGGGGACAGTTTATAGGACAAGCTTTAACCTCATACTGACTGGCCAGGCTGGAGCTGAGCCTTGTTAATATGGCACAGAGTGGCGGAACGAAAGATAGGCTAGGTAGCTTGCTAACCCAGTGCCAGTCACTAGTGGGCTAGCTAGCACTGCTATTCATGAATGGAATTTAGATCAGTTTTAGAAAGTGACATTACTCCTAGGTTATAGGGTTCATCAACAATGGAATGGAGAGTCAAGTTCTGCCCTGTGGCTTGATACACACACAGCTATACCGTGGCATTGCATTATGTGGATCAGGAAAGGGCATAGAGCAATGATGAGTCAGAGGCTCAGAGCATTAGGCTGGGGGTGGAGTTGTTTTTCTAATACCCCTGAGTCATCATTCATTCAGAGGGTAGTTATATTGTCCTAATGCAGCTGTTGCCCAAATGGTGGGAGGCAGTCAATTCCTACTGGGCTGTGACTGAAGCCTGGTTTGTGTAAAAAAAACGTTTTTATATTTCTCAGAGACTTAAAGCTAGAATCCTTAATAGTGAAACTGTCCTGTCAATTTGGGATATTATAACAACAAAGTTACTGCAAACAACAAACACTGCCCCCCCCCCCGGTTAATTGCACGTGCGATAGAAGAGCAGAATATGGACAGCATTTTTTTTGCCAGACTTCTCAATGGAACTCTTCTCTGTTTCGTCCACAAATCAAAAACAATACCAAATGTGCTGTGGTGGACAGTGACACCATTTCCCCTAACGCAGATTCCATTGTTAAGAGGGGTCACAGAGGCAAAATGCTTCAGGTGGGGCTCATGGCAACAACAAAAAAAACTGTCCAAATGGATACTGCCATGGTAGGTCAGACTGCCAAGACAGCCAAACTGCATGAAAATGTATTCCATCCTACTTTCCTTATCTCCACAACACATGTAAATACAAGAGGTCGCTAAGTTGCCATGTGTAATTCAATTGTTCCTTTTCACTTTTTGGTTTCCCTCGAGTATAACATATGCCAGGGATAATTACTACAGGGTCAGTAGAGGTAACTTGAGCAAACAGAAATTTCCCCCAACGCCCGATAGAGCCTAATCAACACTGAAAACAATGGAGGCAGCAACTTTTTTCCCACGATGGTAGATTATAAGTCCATTGGACAACTGGAAGATTGATGAAGAAAGAAACAAGCCTAGATATTATTAGAGAATGTTCTCTGTGTGAGCACTCACTGAATACTTTGCTACTTTTCTGAGCCACAAGAGAGAGAAGCAGTATTTTAATATGACTCAGCCTTCTTGAGACTTGTTTATCCCACTTTGGCTGTGCTATCAGCATTCCGATAACTTAGAGATCCATGACAACTCTACAAAATGGCTGTGACTAAACATGAACTTCAGTGCCAACAATACATGGACAACTCTAGTGGACACCTCACTGTGACACAACTTCGACAGTATGCCTTGTTGAAAAAGTCCTTTCCATATTCTGTTATATTAACATTTATGTTTGAACTAATATAGCAGGAAAAATTAGTTTCACCACAGCAAAAAAAAAGTGTGAACATTGTGCCCCAGCATGTCAAAGGCTGCCTAGTAAACACAGCAGGACAACAATGAGAACATGTGACAGCAGCCACCCAGAATGCACACAGGAGTACACATGATACTGGCTACAACTCGTGGCAATTTCTGCACATGGAGCACACTGCAAATGATAGCAAATAATGCTCTTTCCTTGACTTGCAATCACTGCACATGAAAAATACTAATTTAACGCATGCATGCGCAAATAAAATAACTGCCATGAAGCTGTTATCAGATTTGTGGTGCATTTGCATCCACTTTATGAAATGGTCACTTACCGCAATCAAAGTGCTGTTTCTGCTCTGCTCGGGCGTCCCACCATCCCCTAAGTCTGCGTTGTTGCCCCCGGTCCCTGACCCTCTCTGAACTGCTTGGTCGGATGTTGGCTGTCTGTGCTTACTCGACCGCTTGGCCTTGGTTTGCAGGCACCGTTGGTGCAGTGCAAAGGTCTGCTGCCGTTCCATCTCCAGCCGCTCCCTCGCTGTGTTGTCGTAGCGGTTCTCGCAGCTGGTGTTATGCCTCCTGAAGAGCTCGATTCGACGGCGGAGTCGCTCCATCACCGCACTGTGTCGCGGCACTACAAAATCGGCCATCATCAATAAAGAGTGTTTTAAACTCAGGACTCAGGTTTCGGCAGTCCGGATAAAATGCTGAATTTGCTCCTTTTCAGGGTGGGTGTCTATACCCGGTACCCTTTTACAGAGTGTCAACTAACGTTACTGCTTCCATAGTCGACCTTTGTCTTACTAATAGACTTCGGTCACCACACTCGGAAAACGCACGAAAAAGACGAATAATAAAATATTGTTCAACTGCATAGCCAGCAAGGTAGATAGTGCACCGTGTCTATCACATCATGAAAAATATTGCCACTAATAACTGTCTGGCTAACGTTAGCTAGCTAACTAGCTAAAGGCCCCAACATTGGCTAGTTAGACAAATTCGCAAAAGCTCATTCACGCCTTGTCTATATTAATTAAAAAGCATAAATTAAACTCCTATATCTTTAATATAGTATATAAATTAATTGTATCACAGATACGCACGTCATATATCATTAGTTGAGACACTAATCTAGCCAAGTTACCGTTAGCTAGCTGCTCACTAAAATGCTAGTATGGAACTTCCTAACATTCCTCTGGTCAAACATCCAAAGTTTGTGCGAGAAAAGCCCATAACTTTAACTTTAGCCGCTACAGTAGCTATCTAACATTTAGCTAGCCATCGCAAAACTGAACCGTATTAGCTAGAACAAACATTTCACCGTGTAAGATTATAGTTTACATTAACAACAATTAATATTTTAAAACATCTTACTGACTACTTACCCAACTTTACGTAATTGGTTAGCTACCTATTAGCTACAACAAACACACCAGTCTCATTGTGAAATTCAGTTACCGTTAACTAGCTAACGTTAGCCATGAAGTTAGCTAGTGAAACCAAGTGACGCTGAGTGTTTCTACTAAGCTAGCTAACTACTGTAGCTACAGTAACTTACTCCGGCAATTAACTTCTGCTAGCTAGGCAGGATAAAACGTCAAGTTACCGATTACCACCGACCTACAAAACATTAAAAATGTTTGCTTGGTAATAACAAAAGTGCGCACAACTTGACTAGCAAGTCAAATGTCTCCTGTGTTCTGCCTGGCGAGCCCCATCCTTGTTCTGCCTGGCGAGCTGATCCTCGGTGTAGGTCCAAATAATGTGACTTGATAGCTAGCAGCCAACTGCAACAATATACGGATGTAACGGTGTTAGCTAGCTAGCTTGAAAACCAACTATAACAAAGCATGATACCCAGACTACTTCGTCCAGTACTGCATATAGCTAGAAACACACATCCCGAATCTGATGCAGTTAGGTCAAATGCTAAACAAAAACAAATTGCGACAACAATCAAACTCTGCCCCTCTTTGCTATTTCTATTGTTTTCCAATGTACAGGCAGATCTTCGTCGCCATTTTGGAACAAGTTTTTTTCCTTTACTTTTTCTCTAACCTTATGCTTTGCAAGACAGTAGTGTCGCCAAATATACTTTGTCGCTGTCGCCACCTCATTGTAAAGATTGACAGAGAAAACAAACAATACATAGAGAGACCGTGGCATTTGCATGAATTTACAGTTAAAATGTACAACCTTGTATCCTTTGAAAACTTGTGAAAGTATGGCACAGTCAGTCAGACTTCAAGTAAGCTCAACTAACGAATACACACTCTTTATTGGAAGAATGTGTTGTAACTGATAAGTAGGTACATCAAATCGCTACACTTGTGTTAGAAGTTCGATGGCACCTGTGAGTCCATCAGAGAGGCATGTAAATGTCTGGGACTTGGTATAGAGAAGTGTGGCGAATTGCTCTCCGCAGGGCAAGCAGTACGGATGCACCAAGTCTGGAACCAACAGGACCGTGAACAGCTTCTACCCCCAAGCCATAAAACGGACCCTTTTTGACACATCACTTATGCTTCTGTTAATTATCTCTCCTATTGCCTAGTCACTTTATTCCTATTTATATGTACATGTACCTCAATTACCGCGTGCCCCTGCACATCGGCCCGTGTATATAGACAGACAAGTTATCGTTACTCATTGTGCATTTATTATTACTTCTCTATTTTTTTCCCACTCTGCATTGTTGACAAGGGCCCGTAAGTAAGCATTTCACTTTTAGTCTACACCTGTTGTTTACAAAGCATGTGATGAATACAATTTGATTTGAAAGAAGGCAATAATGTAGTAGCCCTTATGGTAAGCATGAAGTTTGCCCACGGGTTGCGAGACCAGGGGTTTATTCATCAGTCACAGACCGTAGCAGAAACGTTTGGCAACGGAATCCGGCTAATACACCCCAGGGTTCATTGTTCGCTACATTGGTGTCAAAAGTGGGATGGAATGAGGCCATCGGAAGCACGGGCAGACGTGCTTGGATCCTGAACGATGGTCAAGATATTTGTATAAATGTTGTGGGCTATATTTGCTCCTGTTTGTTTGTTGGTGGCAGCTATGCACGTCTGACAATCAGGATTTGGTTAGTTACTTGTATGTAATCTGTCAGTTACCTGTCCAAAATATTGAATCAGTAACATAACTTTTGTATTACCCAAACTCAGTAATGTAATCCGTTTATTTTGTTGCTTTTTGATTACTTTCCCCTTAAAAGGCATTAGAATAAGACAAAAAGTATCCATCAAATGCATTTGGTCTCAAAATGGTCTCTAACCTGTGGTCAGTTTCGTTTAGGTGGAACAAACATTAATTTGCGCCTTTTTCCAATGCTGAATTGAATGTCATTAAAAAACAGAAAGGTGTTGTTTTTTCGCAAACATCCTTTCTGAATTTAGGAATCCATGAAAAAGTCAATCTAGTTTTTCTAAAATATGTATAATCTGATTACAATATTATTTCTGGTAAAGTGCAGCTAATTGATTAGGTAGTTTTTTGTAATCTGCAATGCATGCATAATCAGTGAATTCAGAGCGCTGGAATTCCAATTGAAGGTGTTAGCTACCCATGTTTAAACAATTTTCTATGAGCCACACACACGGGTAAACTATGCTTGTTTGCACAATGACAGGTATAGACAGTGCTTAATTTGTAAATCGGGAGGGGCGGGAACAAAAAGTGAGCGCGAGAGGGTGCAACCTGGGGACTTCTGAGGTACCGGAAATGCGTTCCGGGTAGCTAACACCTTCAATCATCGCATTTGCGTAGTGGCATGGAGCTGTCGACTAGAGGCACTTAGAGAAGTTGCACATATTGTGAACATTTTTAGTAGCCTAGGGATTGGAGACTTCGGTAGAATATTTTTTTCATAAACACAAATAATTTAAAATGGCAGGCTACTTTGACACTGACAAATATAATCTGAGATCAATAAAAACGTCCATGTATTGAATCCATCAATAGCCTAGGCGTGTGGCTACAATGTGAGGAGGAAATTATAGTCCTTAAAATGCTTTCCAGTTTCATGATGCGCAGCACACTCGCTGGTGATAGCCGATGCGCTCGTGCCAAAAACCTCTCTCAAAACAATATTTGGAAGTTGATAAAATATTTTTGGGAGCCTACAGCATAGTCTTCAGTTTTCAGCAGAAGACATTAGCTTTCCAACCTGTGTTTCCCTAGATTGTATATGAAATATTGCGAAAGGCCTGTTTTGTCTGCATGCTATTTTTTCCCCGACGCGCGTTCCCGACTGTAGGCTATTCCTTGTTATTGGGCCACAATCCACAGCTTGGCAATTTAAAAAAATAAAGAAGCAATTGATACTCTTTGGCAAAATGATAGGCCTTCTCGTTGTGTAGTGGGATATTTATTATTAATTAATTATTACATTTATTTCTGAACAGACAGACGTAATTCTATAACTTTGGCAAATCTATTTCAATTTATCAAAGGTGCTGCGGCTATGATTCTATTAGGAAATAAATGATGAAGTGCAACGCTGGAAAGATGAGAGTTGCAGGCTCAAGTCTATCAGAGCAGAGTGGGAGAAAGATCCTAAATAGTGAATTTCATTCTAGTTATGCGAGAGATACTGGCGCGCTTCTCACACAGCCACCGACAAGCGTCCGTCTCAAACAGGTTACAAATGTTGCGCAAACCATAAACCCGGGCCTGCCTAAACCGAATCAACTCTTAGAATATTAGGCCCGGGCTGAAAATCTACTTTCTGACATTACATTTTTTTGTGGTGGCAGGCTAATTAAGGAAGAGGCAACTCGAATGAACTTTGATTGCTTTTATTATAATTTTTACATTGCAAAAAGTGACAATTATTTTTCATGCCTTGAGAAGTACCGGATCCGGCATAAATAGGTTCCGGAACAAAACAGTCCAAAACGGAGAGGGGCAGGATCCTGTTCCGGCTCAAATTAATCACTGGGTTTAGCTACAAAATCATTGCTTGTTTGTTCGATACAGTAGCTACCAAAATGTGTTAATAATCAGCAAAGGGATTTACTCATGTCAAGCTTTGAATTATATTAAATATAAATATAAAACTAGACTAATAAAATAAACTGACGGTATTATGGTCTTAACATTACATAATGTACAATAAATCAAAAGGAAGTGTAGAAACATGTGGCATTAAATGTTTACCTGGTCAACATTAAACATCTTTCCCGATCGCTCAATTCTGTTTCACTGCAGGGCGGGAAGAAGGCCAACCAATCACTACCAAAGGGGATGCGCATGCGCAATTTGGAATAAAGCATGCCTAATGCAATGCAATTAATGCAGCTGCTTCTTATTAATGTAACTGAATTGAAGAAGAAAACCATTGACTAAGGCCAGGACTATATTTAGCATATTGTTCCTCTTAGTTTCTTGTCCCATGTTATAGTCTAGTCACATTGGAAAATACTATTGATTGATCTTTTTACCTTGCCCCTCTGCAAATGACAGGATTGGCCAGCTGTACAGAGACAGGAACCAGGCTACATTGTGTGATCATTCTCTATGTGGATCCCTTCTGGAAAACCCCACTATAACCGAATCCCAAATCTGTAGAGGAAACAGAAACAAAGCTGTCTTATGGAGGTCACTGTAGTACACTGTAGCACTGATAGAACTCTCCCAACCCCTGCCAAGCCCTCAGTTGAACCACCTATTATGTGACATTTTTATTTTACTAGGTAAGTTGACTGAGAACACATTCTTATTTACAGCAATGACCTAGGGAACAGTTACAGGGGAGAGGGGGATGAATGAGCCAATAAACTGATTAGATTACACAATTGAAATACGTTCATCTGGCTTCCCAAAATAGCTTGACTCTAGACTGGAGGCAACAGGGCATAACGGTTTGTTACACTAGGGTATATTTTAAACCATTCAGGAAAAGTTGTGGCAAATTGATTCTGTAAAGAAGCCTCCTTCTCGTCATTTTGTTCAGGGTCAAATGCACCCTTAAGCATCTCTAATCAGTCTTCAAGCACTGATAGCATGTGATCATGCGGTCTGGTTACAATACAGGATTACTTGAACAGCAGATATGTTTTACCTCTAGTGCCATAGATGTAGAAATGGCTCAATGCGACAGCATTGATTCAAAACATAGATCTCCTTTGAATTAGATTTTAAACTGAATTATAGCTGACAAGCTTTAAATATGAACATAGTTCATATGTTCATTACATGTACGAATAATGTTCATATTACATTAATCACACACAAAAAAAAAAAAAAAAAAAAAAAAAAAAAAAAGAGTACAACCAACTAGAAATGTGCAGTGAGCAAAAATGTACAGTGTATTCAGAAAGTAATCAGACCCCTTCCCCTTTTCCACTTTGTTACCTTACAGCCTTATTCTAAAATTGATTAAATAAGTTTATCTACACACAATACCCCATAATGAAAACGCAAAAACATGGTTTTAGAAATGTTTACATTGAAAATAAAAAACAGAAATACATTATTTACAAGTATTCAGACCCTTTTCTAAGACTCTAAATTGAGCTCGGGTGCATCCTGTTTCCATTGATCATCCTTCAGATGTTTCTACAACTTGATTGAAGTCCACCTGTGGTAAATTCAATTGATTGGACATGATTTGGAAAGGCACACACCTGTCTATATAAGGTCCTACAGTTGACAGCGCTGTCAGAGCAGAAACCAAGCCATGAGGTCAAAGGAATTGCTCGTAGAACTCAGATTGTGTCAAGATACAGATCTGGGGAAGGGTCACGAAAAATGTCAGCAGCATTGAAGGTCCCCAGAAACAGTCCCCAAATACAGATGTGCCAAGCTTGTAGCATCATACCCAAGAAGACTTGAGGCTGTAATGGCTGCCAAAGGTCCTTCAACAAAGTACTGAGTAAAGGGCCTGACTACCTATGTAAATCTAATATTTCAGTTTATTTATTGTTATAAGTTTGCAAGGGATCTGAATACTTTCCAAATGCACTGTAGTTTTAAAATATGCAGCATCAAACAGCCTGGGCATAATATCTGCTCGGTGAAATGTCGATTAATACCAAGTGACAGGCAGCAATGAAACACTCGGGCTCCCAGTCAGTTTCTATTAGGCCTTTTTATTCATCAAAAGAAAATGGCGTCCCCATTCATAGATGACTGCATTTATAACAGACATGGGTCAGAGGAGCAGTCTGTGACCAATATTCACGTGGCTATTTGTGATCACAGTTTTTAAAACCACCACTAAACAATTATTCAACTTTACCCATGATGTGACATTAAATCTCAACCGTGATAACCAAAGGTAACTCTTTATAGTTCATTTTCTCTCTCTAGTGTACAGGACTAAGTTAGGTTAAACCCATTCATTTCGGTGACCCATCACAGAGTATTGTCACACAGGAAAGCTGAGATATATGTAAGGTACATTACAGTGCACTGTTCAGTCTAGGAGTCTTATCTAGGCAGCTTTAGGTAGAACCAAATAAAATGTACAATAATAAACTTTGTAGACTCAAATGAAAAAAGGTAGCCAGAAAGAGCGTAAAGGAGAGCTGCATGTCTTCAGGAATATTCATAAAAGTGTAGTTCTGACCTTTTCATTTTCTTGAAAACGCCAACTAGGTGTCTCGGTCTCCCACCTCATATTTTATCTAAGCCTCACACAAACCCTGTAGCAATGGTACCATAAAGAAACATTACTAACCAGGTTGCAGTGGGAACTGACTACATCGCATATACCCCATGACACAGGTCATTTCACAATAAGAAAAAAGAAAACAATGAGAAATGGAGGTCTATTTCCTCAAGGCGGAAGCTGTACATGCCAACTACATTTCAGGGGTGATGACCCCCCGCCACACCACACAAAACCATGAGACCAATACAGGAAAAACACACTGCCAACCTCCAATCTCTTAATGAAATCTGTTTATTTCTGTTTTGTGAGTAACATCGTACGTTCTACCTTTTCCTCCCTGCCCTCCAAAATGTACTGTAGTAGATGAATGCCCAATCAACCAACAGCTGCTGTGGATCCTCATCACCCAATCACATGCAGCTTAGAGTTTTGTCGGGGGAACCAATCCCCATTCACCTCGCTCGATCAGACACCGGAGAAGAAGAATTGTAGGATTCCAAACATGACTGACCGACATTCACCACTAAGGAATCTGAGACCAGAAAACTTGACCAGGATTCCATTCAGACAGACAGCGACAGCAAATGACCTAGTATGCGTTTCCGTGGTAGCCTCAGTTACCTTGAAAAGTGCCAACTTTTTTTTTGTATATGAGACAAACCTCTAATGGCTTTTGACTTCCACTTTTTTATGATGTTCTGAAAACAGCATGGACAGGTTCACAAGAATGGGAGAAAGAAACAAGGAACGTAAAATCCTGCAGGCGGTTCCAATCTTTCCTCCTTAGTTCCTTTTTCATGTCGTATGAGATTAAGTTTAAAAGGAAAAGACAATGAATCATTCAGTGAGAAAGTAGTGAGGGGGGAAGCTTGTCTGACACCCTGAGAGTACTCTTTATGACTCTTGTAAGACTCAAACTGTCATGAGAAACATAAGAGTAAAAGTCTTCAAGATCTGTGTTATATTCTGCTGCTGTTGCTTTTGACTTAGGAAATGAATTCACAGGATGTGCTTACTTACTCAGCTACCAATAGCCAGGCGGGAGACTGAATTATCCCACCAATGAGGGAGGAGGATGCGCGAGCTGAGCCAGGATTTTTCTTCTCTTGATGAGTCAGCAGGAGCAAGGACATCAGTATGAAAACCTTGGCATCTCCGTGAAGCCTGCCAGCAACCAACAGTCACCCCTCCGAGCACCAGCCTCACATACTCCCTCCCTCACAAATATTTGTTAATGTACACTTACACTATATCCCTACATTATAGATCAAAAACAAATGAAAAAAGACATGTACAAAGTATTAAAAGAAACGTCACAGTACATTCACAGAAGAAAAACGTTCAGCAAACCTTTCTCTCTAGGGCTGTGTAACGCAGCACAGAATCTAATCTATTGAAGCCTGTTTGCTAAGCTCTCTCTGTTTCAAAAACTTTGCCCGCCCCACAGTTCTGCGGGGAATTAAGCATGTACAATGGACCCCCCCTTACTCCCAGCTCCACTCTATTAGGAACAACTTGAGCGAGGTATTCTACAACTAAACACACTTTTTTTTTTTTTTAAACGTGGTGGAAGCCACATGGAATGAAATGTCGAGGAGACCTGTTTATCATGGGAACGTTTGTCTCTTGAAACCCTCCCAAAACCACAACTGCAGTGTTAAAAAGCAGACAAGACATCCAAATTGCATGTTTTTTTTTTTGTCGACCTTCAACAGAAATGCTCATGTTAAGTCTATCTACTCCTCTGACACATACAAAACACATGGGACTGTTAAACTGGACCAAGCAAGAAGACATTGAGGGGGAAAATGGCTAAAACCTACGAGCTGTAGTGTTGCCCAGATTCACCGGTTGATAAATACTGTCTAGATCTGGGGGATGGATGGATGGGGGGCTGATTAGCAGAAGCATAGGGTGTTGGGGGGTGGGAGGAGAAGAGAAGACAAGGTGGGGTCCCTAGGTTAGTGTCTGCTGCACTGTTACAGAATGGTATGGGAAATCGATTATTCTTTCTTCGCTGTTCGAAAAAGCCCCTTTCTACACCAACAACTCAGTCTTCATCTTCACCATACTGGAATCCACACTTCCATATTGGAGGCAGTCATGATTGTTTTCTGTTGATCCTGACGAGAGAGAGATCACTTCATCGTCCTGGGAGGGGGGAGGTGTGGAGAAGACAGCCGGAGGCGGTGGTTAATAAAGGGAGCCGGGGTAGGGGGGGGGGTCAGGCCAGTTGGTTTAAATCAGAAGATCCAGGGTTGTGGCAGCCACTTCAGTCCTTTCTCCCTTTTGTGTTTCTAGGGGACCTCCTGAGGACATCATCTTCTTGTTTCTGGAGAGAGCGGGAATGAGAGGGAGATTTGGGTCATCATTATTTCTACTCTGAACAATTAAATTGACACAATCAACCCAGTCACAATTATTTCTAAAGCCATTTTTACCTCAGAAGTTGCCAACAGAAAGCTCTGATTTGTCGTCACAAACCACATCATGCTTACCAAGACTTGCCTTACTGTCCCGTACCTGATCAGTTGCCACCTCCTCTTCCTCTTCCTCATTCACTGCTGCCTCTTCTTCTTCTTCCTCCTCCTCCTCCTCTTCCTCTTCCTTCTCTGCAGGGCTGTCCTCTGCATCACTCTTCTTCCCCGCTGCTGCTATGGAAACCAACCAACAGAGTTGCTTTTACTGAGACCATTGTGAAATACCCCCAGGTGAGGCAAGGCCGCACGCATTGTCAAGTGAAATGACACCGTCTTGACATACATTTGTGAAGCTACAGTACAGAGAGAGGGACCGAGCCAATGAGTCCTAACCTGGCTGGCTCTTCTCCTCCTTGACTTGGTCCTCCTCAGCCTTCTCCTCTTCCTCCTCCTTCACGTCTGGCTGAGGCTCGTCTGTCTTCTTGTAGTCAGCTGCAGCTGGAGCCACCGCCTTCTGTTGGGGAGAGAGAAAATATACACATTAACACAGATCAAAACATAGTCTCTGATGAAATCACTTAGTCATCCATTAAGGATTTTACTCCCACCGACATTTACTGAAAGTCTGGGGGAGTCCTGACGACTTTGTTGACAAATAACCATGCAGGTTGTGTGTGGGGGAGTAATTTTCATAATAAATTAGACACTATTGAGATGAAACCTTAAATGGTCTGTGGTCCCTCACCTTTCCGGTGCAGAAGAAGACAATGATGAGGATGAGGGGCACGGCCACAGTCAGCACATAGACCACCCACAACCAGGGACGCTCGTCTGCTGCAGTCATCATTTGGTTTACCAGCCCGGGCTAGAGGAGATGGGAGAACAGTCACGGAATGGTCAAGATCTGGGAACCAACGACCACAACCAACCAACATCAACTACATTACCAGCAGGGTATGGATTACATATGCACTATTGGGGGTGCCGTTGAAAGTAGTTCTTTGTAACAAGTTTGCCACAATATGGCTGGTATAACAAAGTGTTGGGTATGGGGCATTAAGAAATGGTCGGAAAAGGTCAATACCAAGCCGACCACAAAAAAAAAAAACTTCACTCCTGTATCTTTCATATGAACCCGAAATATGTATTGTGTTATGATTATTTTTTCTTCTTTTTTTTAAAGTTATTGAGGGTTTCTTTACACATCTCACTCACTTCCTGAGAGTCTTCATAAGGGCTGGGGGTTTCCTGTTTCACAGTGCATACTTGTGCAACATACTTGTGCACTTGATAAAACAAAAAGATTCTTGCTTTTGTTCAATCTCAGTCAAAAGAACCCCTTAGGTTAGGACGAATGAATGATCAAACTAAGTCTCGCATACTATGGGAGAACAATGACAGATCACGGGAGGGTGTGCATCCAACTCCATCCATACTACAATAGCAGACCTGAGACGAGCTGTTCCATATTAACAGTGGCAGCCAAATGGCCCAGCATGGCTACCAGTGTAAAACCAAATGATCCATAGAGCAAACAATGAGGCTGTGAAAGCAGTGGAATGCTCAGCGGTCCCCACGCTTCACTGTGAGGGGTATGTAGCTAGTACAGCCGTGTGTGTGTGCTGCTCTGACAGAAAGGTAGTGTGTGCGAGACTAAGAACAACAAGAAAGAGCGTGCTAAGAGAGAGCGCCATGAGAGAGAGCGGAGAGCGCTAAGAGAGAGCGCTAAGAGAGAGCGGAGAGCGCTAAGAGAGAGCGCTAAGAGAGAGCGGAGACCGCTAAGAGAGAGAGGAGACCGGAGAGCGCTAAGAGGGAGCGGAGACCGGAGAGCGCTAAGAGGGAGCGGAGACCGGAGAGCGCTAAGAGGGAGCGGAGACCGGAGAGCGCTAAGAGGGAGCGGAGACCGGAGAGCGCTAAGAGGGAGCGGAGACCGGAGAGCGCTAAGAGAGAGCGGAGACCGGAGAGCGCTAAGAGAGAGCGGAGACCGGAGAGCGCTAAGAGAGAGCGGAGACCGAAGAGCGCTAAGAGAGAGCGGAGACCGAAGAGCGCTAAGAGAGAGCGGAGACCGAAGAGCGCTAAGAGAGAGCGGAGACCGAAGAGCGCTAAGAGAGAGCGGAGACCGAAGAGCGCTAAGAGAGAGCGGAGACCGAAGAGCGCTAAGAGAGAGCGGAGACCGAAGAGCGCTAAGAGAGAGCGGGAGACCGAAGAGCGCTAAGAGAGAGCGGAGACCGAAGAGCGCTAAGAGAGAGCGGAGACCGAAGAGCGCTAAGAGAGAGCGGAGACCGAAGAGCGCTAAGAGAGAGCGGAGACCGAAGAGCGCTAAGAGAGAGCGGAGACCGAAGAGCGCTAAGAGAGAGCGGAGACCGAAGAGCGCTAAGAGAGAGCGGAGACCGAAGAGCGCTAAGAGAGAGCGGAGACCGAAGAGCGCTAAGAGAGAGCGGAGACCGAAGAGCGCTAAGAGAGAGCGGAGACCGAAGAGCGCTAAGAGAGAGCGGAGACCGAAGAGCGCTAAGAGAGAGCGGAGACCGAAGAGCGCTAAGAGAGAGCGGAGACCGAAGAGCGCTAAGAGAGAGCGGAGACCGAAGAGCGCTAAGAGAGAGCGGAGACCGAAGAGCGCTAAGAGAGAGAGGAGACCGGAGAGCGAGAAGCCTAGATGTATAGAGAGAGTGCCATTAAGCCCAACATGCCAGGCATCCCAGGAATTCATCTTTAGGAATAAAAGGCAGCATAGGTCTGGGGCTGCAGGGATTTAGACGAGAGGCAACCAAACTAACAGCTAATCCTTGGGTACGAGCCAACATCATCCCAACGGGACTCACAACTACTGCACACAAGCTTATTTTGCCTCAACTGCAATGGAGCGAGACCACCTACGCGTGTAAGAAGCAGGGCCACTGCTTAATAGTCCACAGCCCCAGCTGTACGTTTGGCTCTATGGAACAGTGTACTCTAGCGGTGCAAGAATGCACCAGCCACTTCAGGCTACACTCTTCCTCTGGGTAACAGTCATGCTAGGCTAGCTCAAGAAAGGGACCGGGTAAGAGTCATGCTAGGCTAGCTCAGGAAGCTTTTCAACTAAATCCAACTCATACAGAGGAGTAGCTGTAGCATGGTGAGTGACTGTTCCACTGTTACTGCTCAGCTTGGCCTCTCTCTCTCCCTAGAACACCATGTGTATGTCTGTTTCCACTTATGGGCGGAGCAGGCCAGGGTTTTTACGCGTCACACGGAACAGATAGCCACGCTAACCAGTAGCATTCCTCTGAAGGGTGTGGGGAGTGTGTCTATTCTGGTGTCCCCATGAGAACACATAGGCAGAGAAGTCACCACTAACCACTGATATTCTCTGAATAAAGATGAATAAGATTACATGGACGGGGGCTAATACTTGATCAGCGCTCCCATTCGGAGACAACACTTCATACAGACGGCCCCTGATTCTAAGTATGTGGTTGGACAACACGTCACCTCTAGTTTAGTCTGGATTTACTTTATTGCTAACCCCAGAGGCTAGAGACTTCATGCAACGCAGAAAATATCTGCATAGCTCCATGGAGAGGTTTCAGAGAAGTCCCTGGCTACAAGGACAGGTCCCGTAGATGCACTTGCTGCAAAACAAACATCCATTGGAAAAATTAAGATCTTGCTGTACTCTACTTCTTAGATGCAACAGGAATCCAAAAGAGACGTTGAAAGTGCTATGGTTAGGATAGAAGAGTGGTCCTGCCAGTTAATGACACCGCATACATTTCCTTATCAAATGTCAGCATATTTTTTTGTTTTATCAACGAGGCGTGAGGACTCGCCCGTCCTAACTATTATGCGACCTCTCAACATACCTCTACACGGGTCCTGTGTACACCATCTTCACGCTTTGCATGCAAAAACAGTTACGTTTCACGAGAGATCCAAATGAAGTATGCTTCATGATCCACATGAAGCATTCAAGTGTAGGTGTACAAGTATATCAGTGTCTGTGTATGTGCTGTTGTACCCACCTCAGCGGCTCCCTCAGCAGCTTTCTTCAAACCCCAGCCGTCATTGGCCCAGCGCTCGGCTGTGTGCCGCTCGTTGGTGATGAAGAAGTTATCGAAGAAGATGTCACTGGACATGGACCACAGCTCCAGGCCCACGGCGTTGAAGGGGGTCATCCTGAAGGGATGGAGGTCCTCGAAGAAGTCCGGATTAGCAATCTTCCTGGGCTTCCACACACCCTGGGGAAGGAGAGGTGGAGGTACATTGAGAGTAGAGTACACTGTACTGTGAGCATTTCAATTATGTTAGGGTTCGAAGTATGTACATTGGGATTTGTCTGCAATGACAGCTCAGTAGTAAAAAAGAAAAAAAAGGGCAGGACATTTTCTTGAACACATGAAATAAAGTTACTATTCAAGATAATATAAATAAGCTCTCATCAATACATACACCACATGACCAAAAGTATGTGGACATCAGCTCGTCAAACATCTACTTCCAAAATCATGGGCATTAATATGGAGTTGGTCCCCCCCTTTGCTGCTATAACAGCCTCCACTCTTCTGGGAAGGATTTCCACTAGATGTTGGAACATTCCTACAGGGACTTGATTCCATTCAGCCACAAGAGCATTAGGAGTTCCAGTTCATCCAAAGGTGTTTGATGGAGTTAAGGTCAGGGCTCTGTGCAGGCCAGTGAAGTTCTTTCACACTAATGTCGACAAACCATTTCTGTATAGACCTCGCTTTTTGCAAGGGGGCATTGTAATGCTGAAACAGGAAAGGGCCTTCCCCAAGCTGTTGCCACATTGTTGAAAGCACAGAACTGCATATTTGTATGCTTTAGTGTTAAGATATCCCTTCACTAGAACTAAGGGGCCTAGCCTGAAAAACAGCCTCAGACCATCATTGCTCCTCCAAACTTTACAGATTGCATGGCTGTGCGCTCGATTTTATACAATGGGTGTGGCTGAAATGGCCATATCCACTAATTTAAAGGGGTGTCCACATACTTTTGTATATATAGTGTACAAATAGTTGGGAAATTCTGGAAGAGCAAGTGAAACTATTGTGTGCATGTTATTTAGGCTACACACTTCACTGGGGTGAAGCATGTTCCTAAAGAGGCTGATGCTTTGGTACATGGTACACGCTGGGAGTTGTGAAGGGTTACCTGGTAGTTGGGATTGTCGATCATTGGGGCCTTCCACTTGCCCTTGTAGTTGGGGTTGTCAATCATGGGCCGTTGCCATGCACCGCAGCCGGGGGCGGTCTCACAGAGGGCGTTCGGGATCTGAGGGGCCTCCCACTCGCCATCCATGTCCTCATCCCTGGAGAGAAGAACAAGTTACGACAATGTCACAGACACAGTCATACAGTGTACAAAATTATGGTATACGGTTGCAAGTTACTATGGGTGTGAGAAAGCAAAGAACAAGAGAAAGAAAAGAGACTGCATTTAGAGGACCTCGAAAAGGGGTCATTAGCCCGCATCTCAACATTGGTCTCCGCCCTCTTTCCACTGTGTCCCGTTCCTCTAGCTCTTCTCTACCGGCTCTAATTTAATTTCCGCCACAGAAGTGAGACATCAAAGCAGTGAAAAAGCAGCCCAAAAACCGGGCCTGGCTGTCCTGAGGCAAAGCATGCCTTGTGAAATTAGCTCCTCTCACCAGGAAGCCCACTCTCTTCACAGCGAAGAGGAGCTGCCGCAAAGGCTAGCAATTAGCTTCCAACACACAAGTGGGCTGACCTAGATGAGGATACAACATGAGGGAAGAGAAGACGGAGGGGAGGTGGTATATGAAGGGGAGAGACCAGACGAAGGGGAGAGAGAAGACAGAGGGGTGGTAGATTAAGGTAGAGAAAGAGGAGAAAGACAGAAGAGATGGAGTACTATGGTAGAGGGGAGAGAGACAGCAGTTTGAGAGTGTAGCAAGATAGCGGGGTGAGCTGAATGCGACGGTATGGTAGTTACCAGTCCTCGGGCTTGACTGCATCGGGGTCACTGGTGTACTCTGGCTGATCATCCAGCCAGCCGTCTGGCTTCACTGCATCCTCATCTGGGATCTGTTTTGGTGCATCCTCATCCCTGTGGGGCAGGCGGGTGAATTAGAGGGTACACGCACTAACACAGCACCCCCACACCTGGCACAAACATAAAACTGTCCACAGGACACACATATTATCCCATGTCAAAACAATCCAACTACATTTGAAACATGCACATGCTGTGTAATTTACATGTAAACTAATGTAACAGTATAACTTTAGACAGTCCCCTCGCCCATACCCGGGCGCGAAC
Source organism: Oncorhynchus nerka (assembly GCF_034236695.1). Lineage (NCBI taxonomy): Eukaryota > Metazoa > Chordata > Actinopteri > Salmoniformes > Salmonidae > Oncorhynchus > Oncorhynchus nerka. The sequence continues at coordinate 60,196,771 of NC_088401.1, forward strand.
CAGGGACCCTCTGCATACATCAACAGTCACCCACGAAGCATCGTTACCCATCGCTCCACAAGCCGCGGCCCTTGTAGAGCAAGGGGAACTACTACTTCAAGGTCTCAGAGCAAGTGACGTCACCGATTGAAACGCTATTTAGCTCGCACCACCGCTAACTAAGCTAGCCGTTTCACATCCGTTACACTAACCTGCTGAAATAGCCTCCCTCTCCCTCTTATACACAGGCCCTTACCAGTCCTCAGGTTTGACTGCGTCAGGGTCCTGGATCTTGGGCCTCTCGTCCCAGTCCTCTGGCTTGTGGTCGTCGGGGTCCTCGATCTCTGCGGCAGGATTGATGGGTGGGGTCATGTCTGTCAGCAGGTTACCACTGTTCACTACTGTCTGGTCTACCAGCACCTCAAAGCTGTTGTCTGGATTCACCACTAGGAGGCAGGAGAGAGACAGAAAATGGTTAGAGGAACTAATAGAAATGTAACAAGAAGAACGAACACTATTCCCTAATCTAACTGGCATACGATCGTGTGTCCCACACAATACATTTCTATGTGATCGTTAAGTGACATCGCACCAGTTACAACAGCAGGGATACCTGAATGGTGCCTGAGAACATGTTGCGTCCTACCTGACAGGTCGCTCCTACCAGGTGGCGTGGCGAGAATCCGTCTCCTCACCACGTGCTCTCACCACTGGTGTCCCCCAGGGCTCTGTTCTAGGCCCTCTCCTATTCTCGCTATACACCAAGTCACTTGGCTCTGTCATAACCTCACATGGTCTCTCCTATCATTGCTATGCAGACGACACACAATTAATCTTCTCCTTTCCCCCTTCTGATGACCAGGTGGCGAATCGCATCTCTGCATGTCTGGCAGACATATCAGTGTGGATGACGGATCACCACCTCAAGCTGAACCTCGGCAAGACGGAGCTGCTCTTACTGCCCGTTCCATGATCTCGCCATCACGGTTGACAACTCCATTGTGTCCTCCTCCCAGAGCGCTAAGAACCTTGGCGTGATCCTGGACAACACCCTGTCGTTCTCAACTAACATCAAGGCGGTGGCCCATTCCTGTAGGTTCATGCTCTACAACATCCGCAGAGTACGACCCTGCCTCACACAGGAAGCGGCGCAGGTCCTAATCCAGGCACTTGTCATCTCCCGTCTGGATTACTGCAACTCGCCGTTGGCTGGGCTCCCTGCCTGTGCCATTAAACCCCTACAACTCATCCAGAACGCCGCAGCCCGTCTGGTGTTCAACCTTCCTAAGTTCTCTCACGTCACCCCGCTCCTCCGCTCTCTCCACTGGCTTCCAGTTGAAGCTCGCATCCGCTACAAGACCATGGTGCTTGCCTACGGAGCTGTGAGGGGAACGGCACCTCAGTACCTCCAGGCTCTGATCAGGCCCTACACCCAAACAAGGGCACTGCGTTCATCCACCTCTGGCCTGCTCGCCTCCCTACCACTGAGGAAGTACAGTTCCCGCTCAGCCCAGTCAAAACTGTTCGCTGCTCTGGCCCCCCAATGGTGGAACAAACTCCCTCACGACGCCAGGACAGCGGAGTCAATCACCACCTCCCGGAGACACCTGAAACCCTACCTCTAAGGAATAGCTAGGATAGGATAAAGTAATCCCTCTCACCCCCTTAAAAGATTTAGATGCACTACTGTTCCACTGGATGTCATAAGGTGAATGCACCAATTTGTAAGTCGCTCTGGATAAGAGCGTCTGCTAAATGACTTAAATGTAAATGTAAATGTTGAAATGTCTTACCCAGTGTGTAAAGGTGGGTCTTCTTGTCGGTGTAGTAGGTGCGCAGGTCTGCGTCAGGCTTCTTGGCGTGCTTCTCCTCGTACTCGCCAGTCTTGGGGTTCTTGTGGCGGAAGATGAAGTGCAGCTTGTAGTCCTCGCCACACTTGTCTGGTCCGAACATGATGGTGTAGGGAGTCTTGTCAACAAACTCATCCTGGTGGGTAGGACAAATATACATTTACTGTGGCTCTGTATTAGAGCATTATGGAATGTGTAACTGGCTACTGGATTTCCAGGCCATCTACATTGGTACATTTTAAATGAAGACCAAGCTAAGGGGTCTTCTACATAAATAGTGCACTTTTGAGAGGTTATTTTGTGTTTTCTGAGAGTGTCTTAGATTGCATGGTGCACGGATAGAATAATGAGCCAGATATTTCACTGGATGTATAAATATGAAGCATCCGCTTGGCGTCTCCACTTACTACCAAATATGGTGGTGAGAGGAAGCCCAGTGGCTGGAAGTGGGAGATGACGGAGCGAGATGGATTTTGGCTGATCTTCTGCAGATTCTCACCGACGAAACATTTGATCTCAATACAGTTTCCCGTTTCCAAAACTATAATATTTTATGAACAGAGTGGACTAAGTTTTGTAGATTTAACCATTTGCAAAAGTATACTATTTTATTATTATAATTATTCAAAATCAGTTTTTAGAATGAGTCCAAGGGTGCATCGAGTTATTGCACACGCACTTCGCAAAGTAGCTGTTCCCTAACGAAAACATGCTATAACGTGCCTTGGCTTCGTGTCCTTGGCGTCGCCCCCCTACTTTCTTGTTCTGCCCACTATGACTAATTTGTTCCCAGTTCGAAACGACAGGCTGTGGTCTATCTTGGGTTCATTATAAAAATCTTTGGTGCAGACGTGTGGCTTACCAGGTTAAGGTCTGGGGTCTGGGAGAGCAGTTTGACGTAGGCACCGCCACAGTCGATCCCCTGCTGGAAGTTGACCTCATACTGGACGATGAGGGGTTTGGTGTCGAAGATGAAGGGTCTGAGGAGCTGGGCTGAGATGGCGTGGTGCTTAGCACGTGACTTGAGGACCAGGCCTTTGTCTCCAGGCAGCTTGCTGTCTTTCATGTCCTCCACCTCCCAACTACCTGCAAGGAGGTCAAATATGTGAATATACTCACTTGATAACTGCCTGAATGGAGCCAAAGCTAGGTTGTAAAATGATTTGCTATGTCATGCCCTACTTAATACAATGTGTCAGAGACCTGGCCTAAATTTAACACCCACCGCCCGCCAAATGCAGGTAGATTTTAGCATTGGCAGGTAAGAATATCTAATTCACAAGCCATGTTAGCGGGTGGTCACACTTGGGCCACCACAGTGCGAGCATTTTATATAAAAATAGTAAAAAGTCAAGTATGGGCACATGCTGCAGTAGCTGTTTTCAAAGTATTTCTGCAGTTCTCTTTCATATCTGGCAGTGCACCAAAAAAATGGAATCCTAATGTTATAGCTATACCACCTGGCTGGGGGGCTGTGAGTGAAGTGCTAAAAGATTGGTTTTTAGAAGCAATCTACACAGGCATAAAAGTTGGTGTAACTACTACAATAATAATTTCTACATGTGTTTCTTGGATATTTACATTGTTTTGTTCACAAGTCAGGCTGTTCTTCAATGTTTGAGTTTGCTTCCACTGCTAGCGAAAACAAATGTTTCAAAAGGCACACCTTAAAGGGGCAGCTGAAATTGTCTCTCATCTCTATGTTGGTTAAAAAGACTGTTCACAACATATTAAATGAAATCGAGCAATATACCACATGACATCTTACTAGTAACACATTCATTGATTTAGAAACATTACAAAGCATGCTCATCAGCAAAAAATAACTGCTGTTTTTTTGTGTAATTAATGCGGGGGAAAATATTTACAAAAAAAATGGGTGGCTGGTAGATTTAAATCTACCTTCCACTGGCTGCTAGACTAAAAAGGTCCTCTGACCAGGGCCATAACAGTCTTAGTGCCTACCATCATACTTGGCGATATCCTCATCAATGTCCTCCTTCTTGGCCTTTGAGAGGACCCAGCTGAAACAGGAGAAGCAAATTGACTTGAGTCAAGTAAACAGGGTAGCACCTGGACACCAGAGGGACAGCCCCTGGGGGAATGACCTTGAGGCTGGGTTCGTAGTTAGGTCAAAATGGCAGCTGGTCCTATAGTGAACACTCAAACAGCACAGTGTGGCATATGAAGAGAAGACAATAAATGCAGTTTATAACACCCATGTTATTTCAGCACAGAATATTTGAACATATCTTCCTTGGTGTAGATGTAATTTGCATTACAAATGACTGTATATAACAATGCCTGTGTTTAACAGCACTGTTTCAAAGTTGAATGAGTTCTCACCTGTCTAGGGTCCCCCTGTCAAAGGACTCGGCGAAGAAGTGTTCCCCCATGGGCTCGGGAGCTTTGTAGGTCACCTAGAGAGGAGCGGAGAGCAGAGGGGTCAGTGGGTCAGCTCGTCCACTGCCTGGTGTGCCAACCAGGACACGTGTGTGTGTCCTATGCAAGAGCAATGGGAGGACATAGGTCAGTCAGATAGCAAACCTTCAAGTCACATTGCTAGTCAATGTATCACCTCAAGAGTTTCTTTTAAATGCCTCCCTACCTCTACTGAAGTTACGCTAGTCAGAGATTTTCACCACTGGAAATGTCTCATGACTGGCGTTAGCCATATCCTTTACGTAGAAACAGGGTCTAAAATGAACACCCGCCACCTGCAGGTAGGTTTTGGCATTGGCGGGTAGATGTCTATTTCACCAGCTATTTCACCAGCCACAGTGGCCTTTCACTCGCATGTGTGAATAAAAATAGTCAAGTATGATCAAATTTATAGTAAAATAAATCATGCAGAAGCTGTTTTGTAAGTATTTCTGCCATTTTGTTAGCTGGTAATTTAATTGTACAAAGAACTACAAATCCAATAGACTATTCCACCTTGCGCTGCAGCACTGCCTGGCTGGGGGCTGTGCGTATGTGTAGAGCTGAGTGAAAGATTCATTTTTAGAAGCTCTGTGCACAAGCATAAAAGTTAGTCAAATTTAATTGAAACTAAAGTTTACTGAAGTGAGACTTTGTCCTTGTGTTTGGCTATTTACATTGTTCACAAGCTAGGTTGTTTTTCTATGTTTGAGTTTCAACTGCTAGGGAAGAGAAGACAACACTTCTAGTAGTCAGACTCAATCTCACAGGCACAAACATGACTGTAGTTGCACAACCACCGTAACCTCCCACCCTTAAAGTGGCAGGTGAACAATTAGTCTTATCTGTGATATTTTGGTTAAGACTCAGGTCATAAAAAAATGAGCTCAAACCCCCCATTCACTCTACAGCCCATTCACAATGGACATTTGACTAGTGAAAATGGGCTTGGTTGGTATGTATGTGTGTACAAGTGAGGCACTCCCTTTGAGTCGATGCAGAGTATATCCAAGCAGTAAACCAAATTATGATCCATTTATCCTTGAGAGGAACAGTGAGCAGCCATGTTGGTATAACCTCTCCTCCTTGGCTGTCACAATGTGGGTATGCTGGAGGGAAAGAGAGGAGCTACACTATCTAACCACTAAAACTAACTTCATACACACTGGTCTAGGTCAATAGGATACTTACTTTAGGGGCTGGAGGCGGTCCCGGTGGTGTGTCTGCATCCTCTGGCTCCACCTCCCCATCCAGAAGCTCCTCCCCAAGGCCCAGGTCCTCCAGCTCGTCCTCCACGCCCATGTCTTCCGCCAGCTCCATGATAGGCTCCTCCTCCTCCTGGTGGGCGGCCACTGTGGTCAGTAGCAGCGTGGAGCACAGGCCCACGGCCAGCAGCACAACACACCTCACATTCAACTCCATTGTCTAGGGGAGAGGAGAGAGATCAATTCATAAACTAGGATAAAATGTGAGCGGTTGCCTCAGCTGTCCATAAGTGCTTTAATAATAAGTATGGCAGATAACAATGATAGTCTTGCTGACTCGAGCCTACTAATTACTTTGGCTAATTAACAGATCCCCATTTCCTGTTTGCATCTACATTCAGATTCCCAATGTTTCACCTTAGGATTTTTTCCTGCAGTGACGGCAAGGGTAGTGGGGTTTCATTGCGACTAGCGTTAGTGCAATACCATGCTAGCTGTTCCCCTAGACCCGTCAAACTCAACTCTGGACCGCCAAGTCAGTTCCACTGCATTTTTTCATTGTTCACCTATCATCACAGACTGATTTAGACCTGGGACACCAGGTGGGTGCAATTAATCATCAGGTAGAACAGAAAACTAGCAGGCTTCAGACCTTTTAGGGTAAGAGCTGAATGCCTCTAACATATTATCCATTTAAAAGCACACCTTGGCAGAAATACATTTTTTTTAATGACATACCGGTAATGAATATGGGGGAAAACACGGATTCCTATTGAATTCCTTCCTTAGCCAATACAGATTGCTAGCCACCTTACCTCGAGGGCTAGGGAGGAGGAGCGGAGTTACAGTATTATTGCTTAGTTACACCCATCCGTTCCTTTCACATCAAAATGACTAAGAGTAAAGGCTGATTTCAAACGGTGGAAGCTATGGGTAGGGCAAGAAAGATGGTGGAAGGGATGTGATGGAGAAAGGGAAATGACAGCAGAGAAAATGCAGCCATTAAATAAAGAGTAAGAAAAAATCTTGTTTATCCCCTTATTTAAAGGAAGGAAACTGGGGAGGAAGAATATGTGAGAGACTGGACTACATGAGACACCAGAAATATGTGGGCGAGTGACAATGCAAGTCAACATATCGCTGAGCTGAAAAAAAAAAAAAAGGTTACTTCCAGAGCAGGTGGCCATTGTGTCAAATTACATAGAGCTTTTTATCCTATTAGAACATAGAAAACCTAGCGGAATAGGTGGTACGTGCCGGAATCAAACAGACAACCCCGGTCTTATAAGGACTATAATTGAAAGTTCCTGGAACCAAAATGGTCCATTAATACTACTAGGTTCCCTCCTAAGGTTTTAAACGTTTATCCTTTCCATGCCTGCAGAACGCACACACCCTCTGACCGTTTCCAGGCATATGGTCACCATGCCATTACCCAGAGCCTCCCTGGCACCCATTGCCATAGCGACGAGAGGGGTGCCTGAGGGATATGCAGCCTTAGCCTTTCCCCTAATGCGATCAGTCCAAATGAGATTACACTAGCAGGCCATATAACACCCACTGAGTTTATACACGACACATATTTAACTTTCATATTATTCACAGGCAATTTACTCGACACACAAATAATTTAGGACAGACTGTGTGCACACAGACATGTTCCTCCGACACAGTCCCAAAATCAACCCTTAGCCTGCCCTACAACCCATCTACTGGAGTGGACTACATAAGTGTAAGCAATATGGCAAATATTCTGCCGAATTAACAGATTATTATAAATGTTTCTTAAGGCACATGTCGCACTGAATGTGGATCTAGCTTGTGTCTGCCAATTGCGTTTTAGGGACCATCCGCAGTAGACTGCCAACTTTTTTCAAACAATTCTGCATGTAAAATCAGTGTGCATTCGTTTTCAAATTGCGTTCAGAGGTTCTAAGTACTCTCGGCCAGGAAACGCTATTGCTGTGTCTGAGCCCTTATACCTATCCAATCCTCTCAGATCTTCGCTAGTGCCTAGGGGGAAAGGATTGATTCGGGATTGGGTTGTCTTCTCTAATCGGATAACGCCAATGAGATTGCAATTTGTGCCCTCATAAATCCCCCCTACTCTCACCCCTCAGCATGTTCTGATACCATTAGCCAAATAAGTGGGGCTGGTCACAGAGAGAGTGAGTATGTAAGAGTACTATTAGGTCCACATTACCATATGCAGTATACAACTGATATACACTGCTCAAAAAATAAAGGGAACACTAAAATAACACATCCTAGATCTGAATGAATGAAATATTCTTATTAAATACTTTTCTTTACATAATTGAATGTGCTGACAACAAAATCACAAAAATGATCAATGGAAATCAAATGTATCAACCCATGGAGGTCTGGATTTGGAGTCACACTCAAAATTAAAGTGGAAAACCACACTACAGGCTGATCCAACTGATGTAATGTCCTTAAAACAAGTCAAAATGAGGCTCAGTAGTGTGTGTGGCCTCCACGTGCCTATATGACCTCCCTACAACGCATGGGCATGCTCCTGATGAGGTGGCGTATGGTCTCCTGAGGGATCTCCTCCCAGACCTGGACTAAAGCATCCGCCAACTCCTGGACAGTCTGTGGTGCAACGTGGCGTTGGTGGATGGAGCGAGACATGATGTCCCAGATGTGCTCAATTGAATTCAGGTCTGGGGAACGGGCGGGCCAGTCCATAGCATCAATGCCTTCCTCTTGCAGGAACTGCTGACACACTCCAGCCACATGATGTCTAGCATTGTCTTGCATTAGGAGGAACCCAGGGCCAACCGCACCAGCATATGAGGTCACAAGGGGTCTGAGGATCTCGGTATCTAATGGCAGTCAGGCTACCTCTGGCGAGCACATGTGCGGCCCCCCAAAGAAATGCCACCCCACACCATGACTGACCCACCGCCAAACCGGTCATGCTGGAGGATGTTGCAGGCAGCAGAACGTTCTCCACGGCGTCTCCAGACTGTCACATGTGCTCAGTGTGAACCTGCTTTTATCTGTGAAGAGCACAGGGCGCCAGTGGCGAATTTGCCAATCTTGGTGTTCTCTAGCACCGGTGTTGGGCTGCAAGCACAACCCCCACCTGTGGACGTCGGGCCCTCATGGAGTCTGTTTCTGACCGTTTGAGCGATCAGAAACAGACACATGCCCATTTGTGACCTGCTGGAGGTCATTTTGCAGGGCTCTGGCAGTGCTCCTCCTGCTCCTCCTTGCAGAAAGGAGAGGTAGCGGTCCTGCTGCTGGGTTGTTGCCCTCCTACGGCCTCCTCCACATCTCCTGATGTACTAGCCTGTCTCCTGGTAGCGCCTCCATGCACTGGACACTACGCTGACAGACACAGCAAACCTTCTTGCCACAGCTCGCATTGATGTGCCATCCTGGATGAGCTGCACTACCCGAGAGCCACTTGTGTGGGTTGTAGACTCCTTGTCATGCTACCACTAGAGTGAAAGCACCGCCAGCATTCAAAAGTGACCAATAACATCATGATTTCACAGAATTGTGATTGACTTGGAGTTACATTGTGTTGTTTAAGTGTTCCCTTTATTTTTTTGAGCAGTGTATGTTTTTCAACCATAATTTAATCTAAAATCAAGTCATAATAGAGGGATCTAACCGAAGTCCATTAACACACAAACCAAAGTTACCAATTGTCTTTTTGTCAGGAGATTACCAGCACCTACACGCTAGCATGCAATCGCACACTATACGTACCATGTACATAGCTTAACCCCACGTGGTATTAGCATCAGTAGCACCACCGGCTAGCACTTCCCATGGCACAGCAGTAATGGTGGTAACTAGCCCAGACAGTCTAAACAAAATGGTTATTAGGTCAAGATAATCATGATGCACTACTGTCCATATATGGTATGAAGATTAATACTCCAGTACTACCGTTCTCATCACAACTCCTATTCAGTATCTCTATTGAATTTGTTCTGCAGGTCATATGTGCATTCTAAAGGCTCGCACACATTGCACCGAATGTGGACCTAGCGTCGGTACGGCGATCGTTCAGTGCACCGTTTTTACAGGACCACCGGCTGTAGACTTGACTGCCGACATTATTCACCCGATTATACATGTGAAAAGAAAATCACTGGAGTAGCTGGACAAAAATCCTTGAAGGTGGGTGAGAGCTATACACCCATCCCCCCCAGTCAACTCCCATCTGTCCAGAACCAGCCCCCCCCCCCCACGGGACACATCACCTCTACAACCATATCCCTTAAGGAGTGTCCTGAGGGGACAAATCAACACAGCCTGTGTGTGTGCGCTCGGGCGAAATGTACAAATCACCGGGAGGTACTAAAATCATGACTTATTGCAGAGAAGAAACCGTTGGACATCTATGATATGCTGCTCCCAATATCACCATACCCAATATAATCGTTTTGTGCCATTAATGACAATGTTAAGTACAATGTGTGTATTTACAATAGTCGCATTCTCATTAAATAATTCTTAAAAGAATAAGGCTTAGTTAATTAATTTAAACATGCTCATAAAACTGCACAGTTTAGGATTTGTACATTTTAAATGGAGTATAGTCTTGCTGCAACATATACCATCAACGTCAGATATCACAACATTCGATTTAATCATAAATCGGCACTAGTGTGTAGCAAGGGGTTTGGGTAGCCAGGCAACAGCCACGCAGGGTGGTTGTCACTAGTTCACACAGCCACAAAGAGAAAATTTGCCATATCATAAACATTTTGGAAAACAAAAACATTTGTAGAATAATTATGAATTTGTGGCTGTGTTAACTAGTGATGACCACAGTGCCTAAAGAGAAATTAATCTCAACTTTCCCTTCACAGCTTTTCATACATAGAAGAAACACTGTCACCACTTTGCTTTCACTAGCCAAGAGGGACACCTTCAGGCCCGGTGATGGTCCTGGCGGTGTCGGTCTACGCGACAGCTGGTGTGTTTTCTAACAGAGGGCTCTGCCATGCGTCTGTTTGTAAACTGTGACTAGGGTGTTTCCCTGCAACAAGTCAAGTTGCCAACAGAGGGGATAACCAGAGGGAAGCTCACCACCAAAGCACCATGCATGTATCTTCTTGATGACCAAGTGAGGGGTTAAGATACAAGACTTTTGGGAGTGGGTGAGGCAAAGGGGTTGTAGTTGACTTGCAAGGTCCATAGTTCGGCTTGGGCAATATCACTGATCTGGCTTTCAAGTCTATGAAAATGCCCTTTGTTACAAATTTAATCAGAATCATGCATAATGCACATTCACTAATAATGCCCAACTTCTCGTAGCAGGGCATTAGGCTATAGAAAATTAACACAGGTCTCATCAACAATCTCTCAAGCCCACGTGATAGTGATTGGCCAGCTAATCTTTATATTTCAAGTTTAGCCAACTAAACTAACTATTTGCAAGCCAACAAGGTTGAAGTTGTCTCTGTTTGAAAAGCATGTTAGCCTGTCCACTTTGTTCAGACGTTGAAATCAAGTAACCTAGACATATATACACAAAGGTATGTGGACACCCCTTCAAATTTGTGGATTCAGCTATTTTAGCCATACCCGTTGCTGACAGGTGAATAAAATATCTATAGACAAACATTGGCAGTAGAATGGACTTACTGAAGAGCCCAGTGACTTTCAATGTGGCACCATCATAGGATGCCACCTTTCATCAAATGTCTGCCCAACTAGAGTTTCCCCGGTCAACTGTAAGTGCGGTTATTGTGAAGTGGAAAGGTCTAGGAGCAACAACGGCTCAGTCGCAAAGTGGTAGGCCACACAAGCTCACAGAACCGCAGAGTTGGAATGTAGCGCATTAAAATAGTCTGTCCTCAGTTGCAACTCACTACCAAGTTGCAAACTGCCTCTGGAAGCAACATCTACACATCAGTTTGTCGGGAGCTTCATGAAATTGTTTCCATGGCCGAGCAGCCGCATACAAGCCTAAGATCACCATGCGCATGCAAGTGTCAGCTGGAGTGGTGTAAAGCTCACCGCCATTGGACTCTGGAGCAGTGGAAACATGTTCTCTGGAGTGATGAGTCATGCTTCACCATCTGGCAGTCCAACAGAAAACCTACCCGAATGCATAGCACCAACTGTAAAGTTTGGTGGAGGAGGAATACTGGTATGTGGCTGTTTTTCATGGTTCGGCCTAAATCCCTTAGTTGCAGTGAAGGGAAATGTTACCGCTACCGCATGCAATGACATTCTAGATGATTCTGTGCTTCCAACCTTGTGGCAACAGTTCAGAAAATACCTTTTTCTGTTTTAGCATGACAATGTCCCCTTGCACAAAGCACAGTCCATACAGAAATGGTTTGTTGAGATCGGTGTGAAAGAACTTGACTGGCCTGCACACAGCCCTGACCTCAATCCCATTTAATACCTTTACGATGAATTATAACGCCAACTGCGAGCCAAGGCTAATCGCCCAACATCAGTACCTGACCTCACTAATGCTGGTGGCTGAATGGAAGCAAGTTCCTACAGCAATGTTGCAACATCTAATGGAAAGCCTTCCCAGAAGAGTAAAAGCAGTTATAGCAGCAAATGGGGGACCAACTCCATATGAATGCTGATGACTTTTGGTCATGTAGTGTACTTTACTTCTCAGAATGAGAACAAGTTGCCAATTCCTTATATGATTGTATTTTATGCTTATTGCATATTTATAAAAACATATACTAGATAGCTAGTATAACAGTCTATGGCTAAAATGCTGCTACCGGTACCCCTAATGCTGCGAGCGACAAACTGAACATTGATTTTCCAGAGCCTATTTGGAAGATGTATTAGTCTGATGTCACGACAATTACAGTACTTTAATAAATTCTACCATCAATTCATTATAGTAGTAGTGCAGAACATGTGGAACAAGAGGGGTTGTCATATTGATACCCTCGTTTTAGTAGTGTCTGCTCTGAGCATAATTTGAGCAGTTCAGACATAAAGGGTATTGTTAGAAAAGTTACTCTATTACAGTAGAATAATATCTCAATTAGTTTTGGTGTCCATATGACCCATTCTGTTTAACCAAACCTCAAATAGCAAGTTGAAACCACTTGTCAGAGAGAAGGATGTGATCTCTTAACTTGTTTTGATGTGAAAGGCAGGGGAAAGGGCCTGGTGTGTATGTGTAAACCATAAAGTGTCCAAAATAAGGCCAATGTGTTTCTATAGGCTGATTTTGGATCTAAGCTTTTCGCCTGCCTTCCCGCCTTTGGGACAATGACTCCCAAAAATACAACATGAGAACAAGCAGACAAACCAAACTCATAAAATAACCTTGATTATTGCAATACAAGAATTTGGAATATCGCACAAAAACAAATTCTAATTCATTCAATATATCGCCCAGCCCTAACCCACAGTCACTCTGTTTGGGGGATACAGGAGCTTGAAGGGTGCTTGCAGCCTAGGACAGGTGTGAGGCATTTTGTGGTCCAGGGGTGGGAGGGCCAGAAGGATAAATGTGAGAGTAGTGCCAAATGTAACTTTCTCAACAAAGGCTGGAGACTTCATGCGGGCAAACAAAACACCACACACACACAGGAGGGGAGACCCTAGTTGTGCTGCCAAGTGGACAGCCTTCCCCCATTCACATCATGCCTCAGTGGTCACATGTCCTTGAGAGCAGAGCAGATAGGAGGGGAGGTGACTGTAGACTAATCAATCAGTGCTCAAGCAACACAGCAAGGAGTGTTATCTGTCAGCCAGGCTTCTGAATTCATTCCATCCAGTTCACGCTGTACTTGGGGAAAACAGTGCTGTCTTCTAATACTGAGGTCATATGGTTCTCTCAGTGTATATCATCTAAGTAGGAGACATCTTGTGCAAGATGTCGAACTGTGCTTTCACAGAGTGTCCTCTCATGGATAAGAAACATGCAGCAGCTGAAAGCCAACTGCTGTGAAGCCCTGTCTAGGTCATACTGTAGGGATCTGGGAAGGGCTGCGCCCTGGGTTGAAGCAGATAAGGCCCCCCCATGTGCCTTTCGGGGCCTTGACCATCTCAAAAAAGATAATGCAAGATGTAAGAAGATTATGTAAAAGCTCATATTATATTTTAAAGCATGTGTATCAGTCCATTGTGCCATTCAACATTAGTTACTAAATTGTCAACCAGAGTGGATTTAAAATGCAATTATCTTCTTAATGTCCAATCTTAAAACATAACAGATCGGTTTTAAATATTACCCACCAGAGAACTGAGAAGTTATTATTTAACAAAGTATAACAACAAATGTCCAACTTCCTACGCCCATTCAGATAAATTATTCATATAGAATACCAATTCCATTTCTCACAATAGCTAACCATTCAATAAGACACACCAATTCTAGCTTTGGGAAACATCGGGAGTCTGTATTGGTTGGACACCCTGAGTTCTGCATCCTTCTGGAAAATAACCCTATCACAATATAGCTGGCCCCACTATTCCTGTCAATAAAGGCATACGTAAAATCTCTAGGAACTCGATTTACCAGATATAAAGTGAAGTGTCCCTCACTATCAAATAAGCGCCCGAATCCAATTGTTCTCTGAACTGCACCATATTCCTGCAATTAGACCAAGCACTACACACACAGCAGGAATATGGTGCAGTTCAGACAAGTTGGATTCAGACATTTATTTCATAGCAAGGTTAACATTTCACTTTACATCTGGTAAATCAAGTTCTTAGAAATTATACATGTGCCTTGGTGGCAGAAAATACATTGGGGGAGGGGTGAAGCTGGCAATGTTGTGATATGGTTATTTTCGGTCGGCAGCCACCAGATCTATGCACAACTCAGGGAGTCCAACCAATACAAGACTTCTGATGTGTCCCAAAGCTAACCAATTCCGTTAGATAAGCAAACTGTAAAAGCCACATTTCCAAGAGGGCGCTGTATGACCTCTATCTAGCCGTTGCACTTTCTGGTTTCATTCAGTGGCGGAAGTGGGTTTGTAAAACTGGTCAGACTTCTAAGTGCTTTGCCAGTAATACCCGTTTCCATGGTAGAACAGGGGTAACAAGGTTTTCCTATAAAACACTCAGCAATTCCTACAAGCAGGCTTCATGTAGCTCCTAAGGGAAATTATTTAACATAGAATATTATCTGTACCTAGCTATAGTACTCATCTTGATAACCCCCTTTTGAAGGGAGTATGCTAATGTTACCCACTATATCCAACACAGAAAACGCGATTACAATTATCACACGAAAAAGGACATAGCTACATAGTTAGGGCAGAATGCTTATCATGAGTCCATTAATTTACTTGTGTACGATATTTAAATAGCCATATTGGTTTCGCACCATGACACACACTGCTGCATCATCACCACATTTTTTTGACTGATTTCTAGTGTTAGTCAACTACAATATAGTTTGTGAAAATGTCGGAACGTTATTGTAACAAATAGGTAATATGTCATTTTCCTTACTTTTAACTCGAGGCTGGTATCGCTTGCTTATCCACGTTCGATTCATCCCATGTAGCCAAGTTAGGTAACGTTAGCCTGTCCAACTTGTCTTACACAAAATGTCGGCAAAATGAACACACGAGCAAAGTGTGCAACTGACGGTGTTACATGACAATAAACGGAACAATTACATTAATTTGTTATCTTAATTGCTAACTAGGCTAAATTAGCTTGCTAGCTGGCCGTCAGCTAGCCAGTCTATGCTAAGACCACGCATGGGTTCTTGATCTTATTCAGAATTGCAATTAAACGATACTGGCCTGTATGCAAACAGCTGAACATCCTATATCAATTTAGACTGACATTATAATTTAGCGACTTGTGTTTGTAAGAAGTGATATTTGTTCGTCATTTACTTACCTCCTGATTCCGATGTGACCACTTGGAACTACAGCCGGATCACGTGTGGCTTTGGGGCATGCTACTGGATTAGTAGCTCCACCTTCTCTACTTGCTGATTGGTTGCCAAATTGAAAAACTTGATATTTTCCGGGAATTATAGGAATTTGATTGCTTGTACTACACGCTCATCACAATGAATGGTCTCCGCCCCCAATCTCAACCTCGTGGACGGCGATGATTTGTCCAGCTCTAAGAGGAAATGCATGCCGATTGGTTATAGTCAGACAAGGCTCAAATATAAATTTGCAGCAGCGAAAATGATTGATGATTGTTGTAGTTTGTGATCAATTAATGATTTATGTACTTTGTGAAGTTCGAATAAAATAGTAAAACTCTTTACATATTAATTTATCAACTAAAGCGCCGATGTGATCATTCTGAATGTGAAGTTTATTGAATATGGTGTAGGCTTATTCAATAATGTACAATATAATTACATCCCTGTTGATAGATGCATTCATTTGGATACCGTTCTTTTTTTCTGATCAATAAACAACAACAAATGCTAATTGCATGCCCCCATCCAGGTCAAAAGTGGGGGTGTTTGAACCCCATAATAATGGACTGGATTTATGTAGTGCTTTTACATGTGCTCAAAGCGCTTTATGGATGATCATGTTTGAAAATGAATGCTGTGTTCTATACATCCTGTTTTCTGAAGTGCCCTGACTGTATGCTGCTAAATGAAAATATCAAATAGCCTACCCTACAATATTATCACAAAACCTTATGGCCTAGAGATGCATTCAATCCGACCTGCGGAAGGAACTATAGCTCAATGGACATTTCTAAAAGTAATTTCCGATTGAGCCGACATAGTTTATGCAGCGTTTACAGTAAATGTGGACATTGCCTTTCAAAGTTGAATTGCAGAAAACGGGCACTCCAATTCTATCTAGCCCAATGTCATAGCTACACATAGGCCTACTCACTTGCATTTCTACCGAGCACCAAAGCCTATGGTGTCAAAATATCAATGGGACTTTGCAGTCACATGGTCCATTCATGAAATATGCAAGGAATGTGACCCCTGTACATGTGATTTGGTACCAGAAAAGTAGCGTAGCCTACCTTTCACAAAAGCAGACTAATTCACACGAGATTACTCAGATTTTTATTGAATTGACCAGAACAAATAACTTGAAACAAAAACAAACCCATGTCAATTGAAATTCCGTCTTTATTACAATTCACAGAATGGATAGATAACATCATTAAATATAGTTTATCTAAATGATACAAAATACAACATATAATAGCAATGCATTCCAGTGCACCTTACAAGAAAAGACAACTCTTTCTCCTTCTTAGCTCATTGGGTACAGTTCAGATTTTTCTATCCATAGCCCTACGTTGACTTAATGCACCCACGCACCTGCTACTGTATAGTGGCCATACCGATAGCAACGAAGGGGCTCCTAAAACAGCTTGTTTACTGGAGTCCACACCCCAATAAATGGAAAACAAGTTTAGGTCAGTTGTTGCTGAGAAACTGTGTTAACATTGAGCAGAATCAGAATCAATGTTGCATTCTGTATTCGATAGAAAAGCCACCTCGCTTCTGAGTTAAGTCCCCAAGTTTAATTTCGCTTTCAGTACACCTGTATTGGCTGAAATCCCATACTCCTGTTCTGTGCCGACAACTCTTAGGTTTCGATCAAGGGCTTTCAATGGTTTTTCGGTTGGGCTCTGATAAAGGAATGTTTTTTGGATCCAAGTATGCAAAAGCAAATGAATGTGTCCCTTTAACTGCAAAATACTTTGCATCTAGCAATACATAGAACTTGAGTTTGGCCCTTGCCGTCACAGAGCCTGTTTGGAAGATGTATAAGTCTGGTGTCAGGACAATTACAGTACTTTAATCAATTCCACCATCAATTCATTATAGTAGTAGTGCAGAACATGTGGAATGAGAGGGGTTGTCATATTGGACAGTTTCACTCTCTCATGAGACCTCACTTGAGTGGAAGAGAGGGGTCCTTCCTTGACTTCTTCATGGTCATTATGAGAAACATAGATTCTACTGAGAAGTAAAGATGATTCTTCATGCATTGATTAGAGCTACATATTTCTCTTACATCCGACTAGTCCAGACAATTACTCCACGTGTGTATCTGATATGTGGCTCCTTGGATTACAACTAACCTTGTGTATCTGATATGTGGCAGACATAGAAAATCCAACAGATATGTTTCCTGTAAATCAGAAATGTTTCCTGTATTATGGAGGCCGCTGTCTTTTCCAGTTCCCTAGCTAATGTAATTGAGTAGCTTGTGTCTGGCCTTGCCTTACATTGATTTATCCCCACAACCTGGTTAACTTCATGTCACATTAAGGCAAATTGATAGGCGGAGAAGGGGAAAAAACAATGTTAGGGAAGATGGTTCATGAAATAAATCTCAAACAGATGTTGGAACCATAATCATAATGTGCCTACATTGACTTCTGGCTTTAGAATTGACCATATAAAGATATTTTATTCAAACATTAGACATGTGTGTACTTTCTGGCTAAAGTTCTATTTCCATCTACACTGTATAGGCCTAGGCTACTTTTCTGACTGACTTTTGTGGACACTCACTGTAAATACATATCAACACACATAATAGAGATCATTCATATGATTGTGTTACATAAATATGCATATTAGGCCTATATCCACATACATAGGTATTTTCTGAATACATTTGATCGACTGCCCGAAAGCTCAGCCACAATTAAATACATTTTTGTGTGCGGAGACTATTTCCTGCTTCTCCCGTTTTGCCTTTTGCCTCCAGCACCTTCACAAATCAGCTATGAGTGTGCGGTAGATTCTGCCTACTGGGAATACATTTGGGTAAAACCAGTAACATTTGTCAAACATGATTATCAGTTATTGAAGTTGCACAATTCAGACATACCTGTATCTTGGTAACGTTGTAGGCCAAGTCTTTGATTCCGAAGCAGCAACATTTCATTGTCATAATGTCATCAAAAGGAGCTAAACAATCTTGCGAGCTATTTGACAATTACCAGTGTAATTACAATTATTTAAAACATAAACCTTTATGTACACATAAATACAGTTTCCTAAATACAGCGTCGTCTTTGTGTCGTTCACGCAGGGCGCGTTCTCCGATTACGCGTGTCTGGGAAGATCTTCCCACACGGTCTGTCAACCGTGGATTGAGTTGACAGTCTCAGAAGGACCCTGCGATGGCAAGATCTCGCCAACAGATGGCGCACTCCGACTACGCTCGAGAAACTAATTGCCAAAAGCCAGGGAATGAGTATAGCTTTCAAAGGCTCCATTCCTCTGCCGAACGGTCGAACGGATGACTGAGGTATTGCTGCGGGGTGTTGACATTCACTCTGCTTTCTTGATGAATATCTGAAGTGCAAGAGGAATAGCATTTGAGACAAAATCATATTCTATCTGTTTGAGGTATATATTCTACTTTACATTAGACCACTTTGAAGCCTGAAAACATCTGACCATTTTAGATTTTTCAGTGAACCAACACTTTAAGTTGCCTAAAATACAAGGGATTCTTTATAAGACAAGGCTTCCAAGGCTCTGTGGTGAGCGGGTGATGGCTGGGCCGGCTTACCTCGCTCAGGATGACCCAGACGGGGCAGTCTGTGATCACAGAGAGACGAAGGGCTTCCAGGGGCCCGAATGTGGGATCCACCTCTCCCTCGGCGATCCCATTATGGAACACTCCTAGAGGTCAGAGAGAGAGAGAGAGAGGATCGATATATCAGACCAACATCACCAATGTGGCTGGACATCTATAGAACCATTTCTGTGTTTACAAACATTGTCGCACGAGGGTGACGCGTGCAAGCTGGTGGCAGAACAAGGGGGAGTTCTTATAGAATGCCAGTAACTGGCCAAAAAAGCCTCCATTTACATGTTGTTTATGGATTGTAATTGGATTATAATTGGATTTTAAAGCTCGTTTGAATGTCCTGCTTAATGTAATGTTTGTGTCATCATCGCAAATCAGCTGCATTATACTTAGAAAACACTTCAACTTCAGCCAGTAAAGTGGCTCTTTGGCTAGCTTTTGCTACAGGCTACAGTATATCAATGAGCGTAGGCATTCTAGCAAACAACTGCTGTATCCAAAATAGTTATTTTGCAAAGATCACAACCAAACAGAATCTTAGTGACTGTTCAAGCAAGAATCAAAACATAATTGTAAGGGTACGAGAATCGGCAAAAGTTATTTTGTTTAGAAGTAATAACAACGTAAATCTAGGCTATGTTGAATGGGCGCAGATGGCGATGGCTTGCTTACTGCAGCCAAGAGTCGCACGCATCTGTGCGTCGTGTACTGAAAAAGGGTCTATTGACTTTGTCAGTAAACACTGTAGTCATGATGAAGCATTGTATTTCATTTGTACTTCAATAAATACTGCATGTGCTCCTAAATTCTAACAGAGAGCACATTAGATACAAGATATGTTGTGTTGACATTTCAATTGGTTCAAGGCAAGGCGCTGGTATCAAATATGACCATACCATGCATTCAGCTTGCTATGCTTTCTTTGTTGATCTACTACTGAAATGCTAACTATACACAATTAATTCTCTCTCGTATCAATCTTACACAGTGATAGAGTGACACAGTGATAGAGTGAGTTCTATGGTTTAGGTTACACTAAGCCTGAAAGTAGAGCTGGAGGGAGAAGAACCTGGTGAACATTTGATAGCAATATCGCACAATTAATTGACTACTGTGCCAGATTGATATTGATTCCCCCTTGAAATATTTATGAATGAGCAGGAGCGCTTGTAGTAATTTATATGCTGTCAGAAGGAGTACCTCTTTCAAGGGGATGAAAGCCTGTCTCTGTGTTACGGACAGTAATCACTGGCCTGGGGACGTGTTTGACTACTCAGAACACGCATCCTCACTCGCTGTCTCCTTCCTTCCTTCCTTCCTTCCTTCCTTCATTCCTTCCTTCCTTCCTTCCTTCCTTCCTTCCTTCCTTCCTTCATTGAATTAATCAACCATCTGTATGTCATTGGATAGATAATAGTGTACATGAAAGCAAGGTCTCTGCCCTATTGCATAACAAATCCACTCCTCAGATCTCTAATGAAGGAAGGAACGATGGTGTATCTAACACTGCCACTGATTCAGTTGTAATGGAATTGAGCTCAAACCCTTATTTCTACCTCATGTTAACTACATTTTACCCATCCTGCTTTTTCAATATGATATAAAACACTGTAGTGTCATTAAATCCAATTATTTTCAATGAGTACCATGCTATCGTTTTAAAGCGCACCGGTGCAACACTTGTCTTGCACTTCACACAATTTCAGAAAGAGCACCTAAGGTCCTCTAAAAACTGTGAAGGCAGTCCTTATCTACTCCTCCCGTCCTCCTGTGAAAGTCCTAGACGGTGCAGCAGCTAATCATGTGTTGGAGCGCTCAGTAATTGAGTGAGATGGATTTGTCAGGGGCCTGTGTATGAGCGTATGTGTGTGTGTTTGTGTTTGTGCATGTGTAATTTGTCAGGGCCTGTTAGTCCATGTGAACTATTCCTGTTTGCCAGTACCAGTTAGAATCTGGCACAAGGTTTTGTTAGATGAAGGGGACTGACGAATGGATGGATGAAAACAAAAGGGAAAGAATTTTGGAGGGATATTTTGGCAGGGAGTACAGTGTTGGATTCTCTAAAAAGATGACATCATTTTTATGACAGTGGAGTCCTTTGTTTGGCTTTGGGTGATTCTTTCTGCAGTACTAGTTCTTAACACTTCTGGTAAATACATCCCCAGTACTAATAACCACCTATTGAAACATGTCCATGGTAGCACGGCGCTAATTTCATTCTGGGTCATTTTCATTAGAGGGTACAGTAACAACATTTTTGCTACTGAAAGCAAAATACTCACCTATTCTGATAAAGCCGTCCTCTGTTCTGTGGTACTTTGGTGTTTTCTCTCTCCCCTCTTTCAAGGCCTCTTTTTCTGATTGGATATTCTGTAGGAGAAAGAGAGAGAGGTGTGTGAGGAACACACACACACACACACACACACACACACACACACACACACACACACACACACACACACACACACACACACACAACCAAGATCAATGCAGGCAGAAATCCTGTTTGATCTGCACTCAGATCACAGCTAAACATCTACTGTATACATCATCAACCAATGCATTGACAACAGCAAACTCCTTGCTACTGACCTCCTTTAATCTCCAAATTCAGTTAGTAAATCATACACACACACGCGCGCGCGCACACACACACCTCACGGCACTAGTTGTGAATTCAGATCAACCTAACTTTGACCTCGTCTTACAACATAAAAGTGAGAAAGATATCAATGGGTCATCATAGTTAATACAGCGGGACTCTTTAGTGTTGCTGCTGGGTCATAGCAATTGATACGGTTGGAGAAATATCTGTTTGACTCGCTTATCTAAAGCAATGAAGGAGAAAGGACAGGAGGGAAAACAATCTGACCTTTTGTGGCAGGATTTTCCCTTTCTGTTGGTCCTCTAAATAGAAATCAATGCATGCCCAATCACACAAGTAATTACAGATGTAGGACCTTAATTTGACCTATATTGTCACTGCAAAATAATCCTGCAGCAACAAGATTTGAACGTTTAGTGCATAATGTTGCTTGATCGGTGGTTAGGCTATTTGCTACATAAAGTAAGCTCCATAAAAAGTGCAATACTGTTAGTATAACCGTGTGTTAGTGTAGGTTTTCAGTGAATTTATGTAAATCACAAAGCTCATCTGTACTCTCAGTAATACAACAGTGATCAAATTAAGATCCTACTGTACATCTGTACGCTACACTGTAAAAATATGACATTTCCCGCCGTTTAACTGCATCTGACAGCGTCTCTCTCTCTCTCGCATCATCTTCTTGTTTTCTTATCTTTCCTCGTCTTTATTCTCTCTGTCTTTCCTTACCTTCCTTTCATCAAGCCTTTCTTCTCCATTCTAAGACCAGCATAACTTGTTATGACTCTAAAGACATGTAACACTTCTACTCATCATTAACACTTCTACTCATATTCTTCCCATAGGAGGAACAACAACAACAAAAAGAGAAACACTTCCACCCTCTTGCAGCATTACAGGGTCTCAATGACAGTCAGGTGTAGGGAGAGATTGAATGAGTGAAGGAGGGAAAATAAATAATAAAATAGAGATAGACAGAGAGGGAGGAGAGAGAGGGGGGAAAAAAATCCAGCTATTAATCTGTCATGGCGAGCGTCAGTTTGCGGAACCTAATCTGAAATCCCCACCTCGCCTAGCCACCCTGCCGGGTGAAATATTCTTTAAGGCGAAAGCTCTCAAACCGTGGCCGGCGGGAGACTGACTTGATTACCACCGCCCGGGAGTCCTCTTTTTCTGTTTCTTTCTCCACAATATCTCTCTCGTACTCTCTTTTTCTTTGAGAAAGAGACCCTCTCTCTGTCTTGAGTCATTTCTTATCTCTTCTCTGTGTCCTCTGGGGCTTAACACTGTGGGTGCTCGCCCTTAAACATGGCTTATGTGCTTCTATGTCAACCAGATGGAAGCTGACTTCACATGTCTTTCCACTTGAGAGAATTATATATCTTTCCACTTGAGGAAGAGTGATGTATCCAGTGTGGCGTTCCATGAGATGGGCTGTATCTCAATAGAAATAACAGAAAAGAATAGAGATCTCCTGAAAGTATATGATCTTGAGACCCTGTATGTAACAGTACATCCCTGTAGAACGCTTTCGACACCTTGCAGAGTCCATAGCCCGACAAATAGAGGCTGTTCTGAGGACAAAGGGGGTGTTCCTAGTGTTTGGTATACTCGGTATATGTAAGGGACATTGAACAATACGGAAGGTGTGTTCCACGAGGCGTTAGCGGACTTTCCACGGAGTTGCATTATTTTCCAGAGAACGCATAGAGCCCTGAGTTGACTGTCCCTTTCATACCATGGTTATAATTTAACACGTTTGCCACTAGAACTTTGATCATTTGCAGATAGAAATGTGTTCAACATCCACTGAAGTTTCTAGCAAGTTTACTAGATTGCTACAGTAGTTGCCTTGGTAACTAAACAAACAGACTTGCTAGTGTAGCTAACCAAACCATCAGTCCTAGCTGGCTATTATGAAAATCGAATTCAACAAATACCAATGCTGTTTTCAATTCAACTTTTGCTTTCAAAAGCAGCTCAAACAAAACATGTAAAAATTAACTATAGCCGTTGAATTCTACCATGCAAATATTCTGTGCATTTCAAGGAAATAATGCACGCTCTAGAGTGCCCTTCAAGCCAATCAGAAAGTAGTATTCAACAATGCCATGGTATAATTAAGTGATAATGCCCGAGAAGCTGGTGTTATATTGGCACAGGTGTTGTTATGCCCGAGACTAAGTCGAGTGCCGGCAAACCGTGCCAATATATCCTCCAAACACCAGCTTCGAAGGTATTATCACTTTTATACAACGGGTTACCAACATAATCAAATAATGGTTGACATTTTTCATAAAAAATGTTATTTTGATGAATTTATTCATGCTATTTCATACTACCTCAAGATATAGTCCCGACACAAATCTAGGGTTGCTACCCAAGCCAGCTGGTCATTCGTTCTATCGGTTCGGTTGCCAGAGACCCAACCCAGTCGTTTGTTCGTTCTAAATGTTCCATTGCCATACTGGCTGGCAACGTTCTTATCCCTTGCTTGCTAGCTAGCCAACTATGGTAACTAATGGTCACGTCAAACAGTACAGACAGAATAATAACAAAGTAGCTGCATTTGCATTAGTTTAAGCTGTTTCTTTGTGAAATTTATTTGGATACATAACAATGAGACACGATTTAGCCTGGCATAGAAAATGTGCTCTCTCGTCAGGACACTGTTGTTCAGAGGAGCTAGCCAACAATACAGCTAACACAATCACTTCAAACCGAAGCTGGAAAGACTGCAAACTAGCTGTACTTCGTTTTGTTTGACATTTTTTCAATTGACATTTCTTTGTATATCTCCATGAAAATGATGCTAGCTGTTTCATGATTTCAACTGACTGAGAAAAGCTGCATGCCTGCATATCTGTCTCGTTCCGACTCCTGATACGTTCATTACTATGGGACAGCTGGAGATCGAATTTGAATATTGAAATAATGTTGCAAATGTCAGAGAGGTAGACAGCAAGGTTTATACAAAGTTGAAAACTAAATGTTAGTCTAAAAGAAATGTGAGATAATGTCTAGATGCTTTTTATAGCGGAGATCGCGTTCATATATTGCCTGGCTGGGCTGATGAGATAGTGGATTGCGCAGTCAGATGGAACAGAGTAAATAGGCATTTTAGCGGTGGTAACTTGTGGAATAGACACAGGCTGGAATGCTCAATCAGCATTCAGGATTACATCCACCCGTTGTATAAATCACTGTAATTACATATATTTCCAGTGATATTACTATAGTAAATGTCTATGTACTGACAATCCTGGGACAGGATGAATCAGGCTTATAGTGGCGAGCTTCATATTGCAAGATAATATATGGTAAAGGTTATGTAATGGTAATAATGTGCTGGGATTGAATCGGGTAAATAGCGGTGAGACTCACGTCAAAAGGCAGCACCTCCACAGTGGTGTTGAACAGCTTGTCCCCTGGGTGCTCAATGTTCCCGCTACGGAAGAAATACCTTGAAAGATAGAGAGAGAGAGAGAGAGAGAGAGAGAGAGAGAGAGAGAGAGAGAGAGAGAGATAGATAGATAGATAGAGAGATAGATAGATAGAATAACAAATGGGGAGATGTCAATTTGATATTCAACACAAATTGATCCACCACGATCATCATCATCATTATGGGTGCTGTCACGTTCTGACCTTAATTTCCTTTGTTTTGTATTTATTTAGTATGGTCAGGGCGTGAGTTGGGTGGGTTGTCTATGTTTGTTTTTCTAGGTTTTGGGAATTTCTATGTTTCGGCCTAGTATGGTTCTCAATCAGAGGCAGGTGTCATTAGTTGTCTCTGATTGAGAATCATACTTAGGTAGCCTGGGTTTCACTGTGTGTTGGTGGGTGATTGTTTCCGTGTCTGTGTTTGTTTGCCACACGGTACTGTTTCGGTTTTGTTCACGTTTATTGTTTTGTATTCATTGAGTGTTCAGTTCATGTTTTTAAATAAACAACCATGGACACTTACCACGCCGCATCTTGGTCCGATCCTTGCTACACCTCCTCTTCAGACGAAGAGGAGGAAAACCCTTACAGGTGCACACTTTTCTTCAGACATGGACTTTTTTTTTGGTGCCATGAAAATGTTTAAAATTAACTTTAAAAAAATACATATTTGATGCAAAGACTAGAAATGGCTTGTTTGTTCAATATTACTATAAAAAATGCAGAATGGGGGCAGGGGGCGGGGGTTATTTAACAGATTGAATCATGATATAGTAACCCTACTGATTATTTCTCAATTGCAAGCTACTCATTGACAGGCCTCGAGCTACAGAACTTGACGTTTTCTGCTAAGGTGCAACCTTTGGTAGACTGATGGAAGGCTACTCAGAGTCAGAGTCTATGATACAGCGAAGCCTAATCAAACATGGCCGTGCTCATGGTTCTAACAGGCAAAGTCAAACGATACAATGAATTTGCTCATGGTGCACGGAACTCAAAAGATATGGAACAACACCATTGAATCAACACCATCGGACATGAAACAACGATATGCATGTAACAACAGCACAACAAAATAGATTAACAATTTTCTTTTGCAGGTGGCTTTTCATTTTATACATCAGTGGTGCAACCAACACAGTGGCGCATGTGAGTGAATCAAAACTGTCCAGTGGTCAAAATGATTCATCTTGAGGCAACGGGGGACAGGGTTTTAAAAGCAATCTGTTAATGATTATATCATATATAAAATGGCCATATCTATTTTAATATATACTAGCTCAAAACACTACTAATCATTGAACATGATAAATTACCCAATGGATCATTATCATTTTCAAGATGAAAAAAATGGGGGTGTACCCCTATTTTGAAAGTGGGGATACAGCTGGTCCATCATCATCAGCCAGCCAGCCAGCCAGTCACCCAGTTCAAACTCCCTCTACATTTTGCTTTGTCCAAATGCATGTTCCACCAAGTACAGCAGTCTGGACCACACCCCCCAAAAGAGCTACTGAGGTGATCACAGAGCCACAGCGTCACCATTAGAAGACACTGGTGACCACAGAGCCACAGCGTCACCATTAGAAGACACTGGTGACCACAGAGCCACAGCGTCAAAATTAGAAGACACTGGTGACCACAGAGCCACAGCGTCACCATTAGAAGACACTGGTGACCACAGAGCCACAGCGTCACCATTAGAAGACACTGGTGACCACAGAGCCACAGCGTCACCATTAGAAGACACTGGTGACCACAGAGCCACAGCGTCAAAATTAGAAGACACTGGTGACCACAGAGCCACAGCGTCACCATTAGAAGACACTGGTGACCACAGAGCCACAGCGTCACCATTAGAAGACACTGGTGATCACAGAGCCACAGCGTCACCATTAGAAGACACTGGTGACCACAGAGCCATAGCGTCACCATTAGAAGACACTGGTGACCACAGAGCCACAGCGTCACCATTAGAAGACACTGGTGACCACAGAGCCACAGCGTCAAAATTAGAAGACACTGGTGACCACAGAGCCACAGCGTCAAAATTAGAAGACACTGGTGACCACAGAGCCACAGCGTCAAAATTAGAAGACACTGGTGACCACAAAGCCACAGCGTCACCATTAGAAGACACTGGTGACCACAGAGCCACAGCATCAAAATTAGAAGACACTGGTGACCACAGAGCCACAGCGTCAAAATTAGAAAACACTGGTGACCACAGAGCCACAGCGTCACCATTAGAAGACACTGGTGACCACAGAGCCACAGCGTCAAATTTAGAAGACACTGGTGACCACAGAGCCACAGCGTCAAAATTAGAAGACACTGGTGACCACAGAGCCACAGCGTCACCATTAGAAGACACTGGTGACCACAGAGCCACAGCGTCAAAATTAGAAGACACTGGTGACCACAGAGCCACAGCGTCAAAATTAGAAGACAATGGTGACCACAGAGCCACAGCGTCACCGTTAGAAGACACTGGTGACCACAGAGCCACAGCGTCACCATTAGAAGACACTGGTGACCACAGAGCCACAGCGTCACCGTTAGAAGACACTGGTGACTACAGAGCCACAGCGTCACCATTAGAAGACACTGGTGACCACAGAGCCACAGCGTCACCATTAGAAGACACTGGTGACCACAGAGCCACAGCGTCACCATTAGAAGACACTGGTGACCACAGAGCCACAGCGTCACCATTAGAAGACACTGGTGACCACAGAGCCACAGCGTCACCGTTAGAAGACACTGGTGACCACAGAGCCACAGCGTCACCATTAGAAGACACTGGTGACCACAGAGCCACAGCTTCACCGCTAGAAGACACTGGTGACCACAGAGCCACAGCGTCACCATTAGAAGACACTGGTGACCACAGAGCCACAGCGTCACCATTAGAAGACACTGGTGACCACAGAGCCACAGCATCAAAATTAGAAGACACTGGTGACCACAGAGCCACAGCGTCACCATTAGAAGACACTGGTGACCACAGAGCCACAGTGTCACCATTAGAAGACACTGGTGACCACAGAGCCACAGCGTCACCATTAGAAGACACTGGTGACCACAGAGCCACAGCGTCACCATTAGAAGACACTGGTGACCACAGAGCCACAGCGTCACCATTAGAAGACACTGGTGACCACAGAGCCACAGCGTCAAAATTAGAAGACACTGGTGACCACAGAGCCACAGCGTCAAAATTAGAAGACACTGGTGACCACAAAGCCACAGCGTCACCATTAGAAGACACTGGTGACCACAGAGCCACAGCGTGACCACAGAATTAGAAGACACTGGTGACCACAGAGCCACAGCGTCAAAATTAGAAGACACTGGTGACCACAGAGCCACAGCGTCACCATTAGAAGACACTGGTGACCACAGAGCCACAGCGTCAAAACAGAGAAGACACTGGTGACCACAGAGCCACAGCGTCAAAATTAGAAGACACTGGTGACCACAGAGCCACAGCGTCACCATTAGAAGACACTGGTGACCACAGAGCCACAGTGTCACCATTAGAAGACACTGGTGATCACAGAGCCACAGCGTCACCATTAGAAGACACTGGTGACCACAGAGCCACAGCGTCACCATTAGAAGACACTGGTGACCACAGAGCCACAGCGTCAAAATTAGAAGACACTGGTGACCACAGAGCCACAGCGTCAGCCACAAATTAGAAGACACTGGTGACCACAGAGCCACAGCGTCAAAATTAGAAGACACTGGTGACCACAGAGCCACAGCGTCAAAATTAGAAGACACTGGTGACCACAGAGCCACAGCGTCAAAATTAGAAGACACTGGTGACCACAGAGCCACAGCGTCACCATTAGAAGACACTGGTGACCACAGAGCCACAGCGTCAAAATTAGAAGACACTGGTGACCACAGAGCCACAGCGTCAAAATTAGAAGACACTGGTGACCACAGAGCCACAGCGTCACCGTTAGAAGACACTGGTGACCACAGAGCCACAGTGTCAGCATTAGAGGACACTGGCGACCACAGAGACACAGCATCACCATTAGTAGACACTGGTGACCACAGAGACACAGCGTCACCATTAGAGGACACTGGTGACCACAGAGACACAGCGTCACCATTAGAAGACAGTGGTGACCACAGAGCCACAGCGTCACCATTAGAAGACAGTGGTGACCACAGAGACACAGCGTCACCACTAGAAGACACTGGTGACCACAGAGACACAGCGTCACCACTAGAAGACACTGGTGACCACAGAGACACAGCGTCACCACTAGAAGACAGTGGTGACCACAGAGCCACAGCATCACCACTAGAAGACAGTGGTGACCACAGAGACACAGCGTCACCACTAGAGGACAGTGGTGACCACAGAGACACAGCATCACCACTAGAAGACAGTGGTGACCACAGAGACACAGCGTCACCACTAGAAGAAAGTGGTGACCACAGAGGCATTATCACTTTGAGGGATCCAGAAGCAGATAGACCCTCTGCCCTGACAGTAATGTGAAGACATGGAGGAACAACGTGGTTGTTCTGATCTGTGACAGGGCCCCTATGCCTATTGAAAAAGTCATTTACATTCCTGTTTAAATACTGTATGTATTTTTACGTCATGCGTATGCAGATTATTCACATGGGACTAGGGGAGAGCAAGAGGGAAAGGGGGAGAGAGAGGGGAGAGCAAGAGGGAGAGAGAGAGGGAGAGAGAGAGGGGAGAGCAAGAGAGACAGTCTGGGACATGTGTGGAGATCTGTGTGGAGATCGTCTTTGTCCACTAGCACAGTGTATGTGTGTTTGTGCATGTGTGTGGGTCCATGTATTTTTGTGTATTCAAGCATGCCATGTACAATTGAAGTCGGAAGTTTACATACACTTAGGTTGGAGTCATTAAAACTTGGCTTTCAACCACTCCACAAATTTCTTGTTAACAAACTATAGCTTTAGAAAGTCGGTTAGGACATCTAATTAATTTTTCACAGACAGATTATTTCACTTATAATTCACTGTATCACAATTCCAATAAGTCAGAAGTTTACACACACTAAGTTGACCTTGCCTTTAAACAGCTTGAAATTCCATAAATTCCATTAAATGATGTCATGGCTTTATAAGATTCTAATTGACATTGTTTGAGTCAATTGGAGGTGTACCTTTGGATATATTTCAAGGCCTACCTTCAAACTCAGTGCCTCTTTGCTTGACATCATGGGAAAATCTAAAGAAATCAGCCAAGACGGTACCACGTTCATCTGTACAAACAATAGTACGCAAGTATAAACACCATGGGACCATGCAGCCGTTGTCATACCGCTCAGGAAGGAGACGCGTTCTGTCTCCTAGAGATGAATGTACTTTGGTGCAAAAAGTGCAAATCAATCCCCGAACAACAGCAAAGGATCTTGTGAAGATGCTGGAGGAAACAGGTACAAAAGTATCTATATCTACAGTAAAACGAGTCCTATATCGCCATAACCTGAAAGGCTACTCAGCAAGGAAGAAGCCACCGCTCCAAAACAACCATAAAAAAGCCAGACTACGGTTTGAATCTGCACATGGGGACCAAGATCGTACTTTTTGGAGAAATGTCCTCTGGTCTGATGAAACAAAAATATAACTGTTTGGCCATAATGACCATTGTTATGTTTGGAGGAAAAACAAGGAGTCTTGCAAGCCAAAGAACACCATCCCAACCGTGAAGCACGGGGGTGGCAGCATCATGTTGTGGGGGTGCTTTGCTGCAAGAGGGACTGGTGCACTTCACAAAATAGATGGCATCATGAGGGAGGACAATTATGTGGATATATTGAAGCAACATCTCAAGACATCAGTCAGGAAGTTAAAGCTTGTTTGCAAATGGGTCTTCTAAATGGACAATGACCACAAGCACACTTCCAAAGTTGTGGCAATATGGCTTAAGGACAACAAAGTCAAGGTATTGGAGTGGCCATCACAAAGCCCTGACATCAATCCTATAGAACATTTGTGGGCAGAACTGAATTGTGAAAAACTGAGTTTAAATATATTTGGCTAAGGTGTACGTAAACTTCCGAATTCAACTGTATGTGTGTGTATCCAAGCATGTGAGCACACACACACACCTTTCGATGCGGACGGGCGTGAAGAAGCGGATGCGGATGAAGTCCCCAGCCACAGGGGTAAAGGCCCAGAAGAAGTCCTCTCCCAGGTAGGCCTTCTCCAGGGTGAAGTGCTGGTAGGTCTTCAGGCTGGTGGTCACCTCCGCCAGCGGGTTGGCGTGGCCCTTGTGCAGGGTCTGCTTGCCAAAGTCCTTGTCCTGGAATGAATAATTAGAAATAAAGAGGAGGGTTTAGGGAGAAGATATGAGGGTGTTTCTAGATATCGTTCTCACATTGACTTTGAGGGTGCAGTTCGAAAGACAGGGATGAATTCTGAATTGAGATCTGGAAGTCTGACTTAAATGTTCATTTAAATCCTTTAACTATTCCATTTACATGATTTACTTGAAAATGAATGTGAGTCATAGTCTCTCATCTCTCCTCCAAGTGGCTTTGGGGTTGAGAGTAACTACATTACTGTTGGCCAAAATGATGAAATTCCACATGGAGAATGTGCAATTTCATGATAAAAGAGAATAGTATATTTCTAACACCAGATAATGTCACAACAAATCTCTGAGAGATGACTTGTAGCACTGTAAAACATTTTCAGCTTGCTTATAGGCCGTTGCAACTGTAAGTCAAATTCCTACGATAATGATGATGGTGACAGTGCATCCAATTCATCCCATTCTAGCTGAATGTGTCATAGTTCTAATTGTACCTATCCCCATTCAAATAAACAATTGAATATAATAAATCAAATACTCTTCATCAAATACGAGTATTTGCTAAATACATGTAAGCATTAATGTATAGAAAGTGGTGAGCTGGTCTGCTTGGTAAAGAATCTCTGAATTGAGAAAGCCTTGGTCCAGGACGAGCGGATCAATAGTGAATTGATTGGGTTAGACCAGGTTTTCCCAAACTCGGTCCCGGGGATATTTAAAGTTGAGTTGGATATTTAAATCAGCTGTGTAGTGCTAGGGCAAAAACCAAAACATGCACCCAGCACCGAGTTTGGAGAACCCTGGGTTAGACTACAGTAGCAGTATTCAGGCTGATATCCATTGCTCTTAATAACACAGTAATCAGAGACATTAAACAAAGTCTTTACAGCTGGAGTCTGTATGGTGACTTGGAATGCATTCCAGTACTGCAGGGCTCAGAGACTTGAAAACGAATATTTGAACATACACAGACTTTAGTAGATAATATGACACATGCACAGTGAGTGGATGCTAGTAAGCCCCATGTACGCACACACACACACACACACACACACACACACACACACACACACACACACACACACACACACACACACACACACACACACACACACACACACACACACACACACCTTGAGTTTCTGGATCTTTCCGGCCAGGGAAGAGTGGGTGCCCACATGCTGGAAGAGAGAGGGCTTGAAGCGAATTCTCAGGTTGGCCTTCTGCCTGTCGCAGTGTTTCTGTGTGTGACAGGCAGGGGAGAGGTGGGAAAGAGGAGGAGGGAGAGAAAAAGAGAGTATGAGTGTGTCACAGGCAGGGGAGAGGTGGGAAAGAGGAGAAGAGAGAGATAAATAGAGTATGAGTGTGTCAGGCAGGGGAGAGGTGGGAAAGAGGAGGAGGGAGAGAGAAAGAGAGTATGAGTGTGACAGGCAGGGGAGAGGTGGGAAAGAGGAGAAGAGAGAGAGAAAGAGAGTATGAGTGTGTGACAGGCAGGGGAGAGGTGGGAAAGAGGAGAAGAGAGAGAGAAAGAGAGTATGAGTGTGTGACAGGCAGGGGAGAGGTGGGAAAGAGGAGGAGGGAGAGAGAAAGAGAGTATGAGTGTGTGAGAGTTGCACCATTTTCTGAGACTGAGACCAGTTTGGAAAGTCACAGTATTTACATGTAACTCCCTGCTTGGATACTCTGTAACAGATCTGTATTTTCTCTCTCCCTTGAAGTAATCACTGATCTAACATGACTGGGTCTGAAGGACAGCTTGTACCAGGACAGTGGTTACCACAACATATAAGGAAAGGTTTACTTCCAACTGGGCCTAGGTTTACCATGGGAGAGGTTGAACTTACCGCGTCCTTCTCTGGGTTGCACACCTTAACCCACATGATGTGATCCAGCAACCAATCAATTGGCTTGTCCTTGTAGAACATTAGCATAAACTCAACAATCAGCGACAGGTCCACGGACTTGAACATCTTACCTGAGAAGAGACGATATACAACTTATTTACACTGCTTGACATCATCAAATAGCACCAAATGATGTTCAGCTAATACCTTATTCATTTCTAAACGTTTCATCATATCTTGAGCCTATGAAACACTACTACCCAATTGTAAAGCGTCCCTTAGCTCCTATCCCAAGGCCCTTTGTGAAAATCTGAAAGGTCTGAAGGGATTGGACAGGTTTTTGAAATATGGTTTTTAACTACATTGCCCTCTGCTAGTTGGACAATTCTATCCTTTCAGATGTATTAGAAGGGGGGCCATTTGGAATTGGTGAAAAGTAGAAAGTAGAGTGCAACAAGGACCTAGAACAGAGGCTAAACTTAGCCAATGTGCTCTGAAATTAAATCAGAATGAAACAGAATTGCACACGGACCCTTGAGCACTGAATTTAATCTAATGTAATTTAATTGTCAGATTAATACTGATTAATGCATTAGAGGCAATTTCATAAAGTCACCAAGTGGGTTAGAAGAGGAAATCATTTTTGGTCAAAACGAGGACGTTTGCAGTATGTTGTTTAAAGGAATTTGATTATTTTACAGGTGTTTAATTGTAATGCTTTGAAGCTCTTTCCACTATAATGTTTTCCAGCTATTATAGTCATTACAAAGACAGATGATTCAGTTTAGCCAATTACAAGAACAGAAATACCTAATTTTTTGCTAGAGTGTAAGAACAGGATGTATGGTCTTGTTTGTCCTCATATGAAACATAATCCAACAAAATACACATGCACTCAGCCACCCACCTGTGCACACTGAATTAAAAAAGTATTCTCCTCTCCTCTCCACATGCCTCTCCCCCAGTCTCTCTTTATACCTCCCTACCCCTCTGTACATGAAACCACTTCTCTCTTCTCGCTCTCCTCCATCCCTTTCTCTCTGGTTACAACATCTCTACTGAGGTCAACACTCTTTCCCTGGTTGAGCTGTAGCATTCACCCTCCTATTGCAAGGTTTACGATGCCACAGCAACATGAGTTTATGAGAGAGAGAGAGCGGCAGAGAGAGAGAGAGAGAGAGAGAGAGAGAGAGAGAGAGAGAGAGAGAGGAGAGAGTGGAGAGAGAGGGGGTAAAGCGCTTGTGTAAGGGAAGGAGTTACAACTCATTACAATCCCACAGAGAGGTTGAGGGAAAGAAGGATGGAAGGAAGGGAGGAGAGAGACAGAAAGGGGAGGATGGAGCAAGAGATGGGTAGAAACAGAGAGGGTGAAAGGTCAGGTGGTCAAGTGAGAGGAGTTCAGCTAACAGTCATTATAGAACCTGATGTGGAAGGGGGAGTGTAGGAGTGGAGAGATGGACTGTAAGATAGGTAAAGAGGGAGACAGACATAGTGAGGGAAAGTGGGGCGAACATTCATTACAGGCCTGCTGACAGGGAGAGATTAGGGAGGTGGCTGCAGGAAGGAAGGTGTGTGTGGAAGGGTGAGAGAGACTCATCTCTTCAGTAGGTCCTATGATTGAGTGTAGTCTGGCCCAGGGGTGTGAATGTGAACGGAAAGGCACTGGAGCGACAAACCACCCTTGCTGTCTCTGCCTGGCCGGTTCCCCTCTCTCCACTGGGATTCTCTGCCTCTAACCCTTGTGCTCTCCAATGCCATCCCTAGGAGGGGTGCGTCACTTGAGTGGGTTGAGTCTCTGACGTGATCTTTCTGTCCGGGTTGGAGCCCCCCTCGGGTTCGTGCCGTGTGGGAGATCTTCATGGGCTATACTCGGCCTTGTCTCAGGGTAGTGAGATGGTGGTTGAGTTGGTGGTTGAAGATATCCCTCTAGTGGTGTGGGGGCTGTGTTTTGGCAAAGTGGGTGAGGTTATATCCTGCCTGGTTGGCCCTGTCCGGTGGTATAGTCGGACGAGGACACAGTGTCTCCCAACCCCTCCTTTCTCAGCCTCCAGTAATTATGCTGTAGTAGTTTATGTGTTGGGGGGCTAGGGTCAGTCTGTTATATCTGTAGTATTTCTCCTGTCTTATTCAGTGTCCTGTGTGAATTTAAGTATGCTTCCTCTAATTCTCTCTCTCTCTTCTCTTTGAGAACCGGAGCCCTAGGACCATGCCTCAGGACTACCTGGCCTGATGACTCCTTGCTGTCCCCAGTCCAACTGGTTGTGCTGATGCTCCAGTTTCAACTGTTCTGCCTGCGGCTATGGAACACTGACCTGTTCACCGGACGTGCTACCTTGTCCCGGACCTGCTGTTTTCGACCCTCTCTCTCTACTGCACCTGCTGTCTCTAACTCTGAATGATCGGCTATGAAAAGCCAACTGACATTTACTCCTGTTGCACCCTCTAAAACCACTGTGATTATTATTATTTGACCCTGCTGGTCATCTATGAACGTTTGAACATCTTGGCTATGTACTGTTATAATCTCCACCCGGCACAGCCAGAAGAGGACTGGCCACCCCTCAAAGCCTGGTTCCTCTCTAGGTTTCTTCCTTGGTTCTGGCCTTTCATGAGGAAGCCGCTGTGCGTCCTCATCTGCATTGCTTGCTGTTTGGGGTTTTAGGCTGGGTTTCTGTACAGCACTTTGTGACATCGGCTGATGTAAAAAGGGCTTTATAAATACATTTGATTGATTGATTGATTGAGAGAGAGAGAGGGGAGGTGGGATGCTGGAAGGAAGGTGTGTGTGTGCGTGTGTGTGAGTTAGTGGAAGGGGGTGAGAGTGAGTGAATGAGTATAGAAGGATTACAGAATGAAAGTGTGCCCGCATGTGTGTGTGTTCGTGGGTATGTGCATAATAGCAAGGGTTCTGTGATTGTGTGCTGTCTCTGATGTGGAATTCTGCTTTCATCAGGCAGGTGTGTGATCTCCTGAGTCAGTCACTAAATCAGGCAGTAGAGTCAGTTTCAGTGAGTCACCGACTCACAGAATAAGTAGGCTCACTGAACCCCGGATCTGAGACCCAGTATGACCCAGTGACTCACGTAGACTGACTCTACTGATTGTTCTCAGAACAGGGCAGCTTACCAATTTAAGAATTTCCTCACACTGACCTATGTTGTCTAGGGGAAAAATATAATCTAAGTGACAAAGTCATAAAAAGGTCAACACGTACACACCCGCACACACCTTTGGATAACCTCTATGGGCAGCCACACACCTGGGGATAACCCCTATAGGCA
This sequence comes from Oncorhynchus nerka, assembly GCF_034236695.1. NCBI lineage: Eukaryota > Metazoa > Chordata > Actinopteri > Salmoniformes > Salmonidae > Oncorhynchus > Oncorhynchus nerka. The sequence continues at coordinate 60,233,224 of NC_088401.1, forward strand.
GCCACACACCTGGGGATAACCTCTATAGGCAGCCACACACCTGGGGATAACCTCTATAGGCAGCCACACACCGGGGTATAACCTCTATAGGCAGCCACACACCGGGGTATAACCTCTATAGGCAGCCACACACCTGGGGATAACCTCTATAGGCAGCCACACACCTGGGGATAACCTCTATAGGCAGCCACACACCGGGGTATAACCTCTATGGGCAGCCACACACCTGGGGATAACCTCTATAGGCAGCCACACACCGGGGTATAACCTGTATGGGCAGCCACACACCTGGGGATAACTTCTATAGGCAGCCACACACCGGGGTATAACCTCTATAGGCAGCAACACACCTGGGGATAACCTCTAAAGGCAGCCACACACCTGGGGATAAGCTCTATAGGCAGTCACACACATGGGGTATAACCTCTATAGGCAGCCACACACCTGGGGATAACCTCTATAGGCAGCCACACACCGGGGTATAACCTCTATAGGCAGCCACACACCTGGGGATAACCTCTATAGGCAGCCACACACCTGGGGATAACCTCTATAGGCAGCCAAACTCCTGGGGATAACCTCTATAGGCAGCCACACACCTGGGGATAACCTCTAAAGGAAGCCACACACCGGGGTATAACCTCTATAGGCAGCCACACACCGGGGTATAACCTCTATAGGCAGCCACACACCTGGGGATAACCTCTATAGGCAGCCACACACCTGGGGATAACCTCTATAGGCAGCCACACACCGGGGTATAACCTCTATAGGCAGCCACACACCTGGGGATAACCTCTATAGGCAGCCACACACCTGGGGATAACCTCTATAGGCAGCCAAACTCCTGGGGATAACCTCTATAGGCAGCCACACACCTTTGGATAACCTCTATAGGCAGCCACACACCGGGGTATAACCTCTATAGGCAGCCACACACCGGGGTATAACCTCTATAGGCAGCCACACACCGGGGTATAACCTCTATAGGCAGCCACACACCTGGGGATAACCTCTATAGGCAGCCACACACCTGGGAATAACCTCTATAGGCAGCCACACACCTGGGGATAACCTCTATAGGCAGTCACACAGCGGGGTATAACCTCTATAGGCAGCCACACACCTGGGTATAACCTCTATAGGCAGCCACATACCTGGGGATAACCTATATAGGCAGCCACACACCTGGGGATAACCTCTATAGGCAGCCACACACCTGGGGATAACCTCTATAGGCAGCCACACACCTGGGGATAACCTCTATAGGCAGCCACACACTGGGGTATAACCTCTATAGGCAGCCACACACATGGGTATAACCTCTATAGGCAGCCACACACCTGGGGATAACCTCTATAGGCAGCCACACACCTGGGGATAACCTCTATAGGCAGCCACACACCTGGGGATAACCTCTATAGACAGCCACACCCCTGGGGATAGCCTCTATAGGCAGCCACACACCTGGGGATAACCTCTATAGGCAGTCACACACCTGGGGATAACCTATATAGGCAGCCACACACCTGGGGATAACCTCTATAGGAAGCCACACACCTGGGGATAACCTCTATAGGCAGCCACACACCTTTGGATAACCTCTATAGGCAGCCACACACCTGGGGATAACCTCTATAGGCAGCCACACCGGGGTATAACCTATATAGGCAGCCACACACCTGGGGATAACCTCTATAGGCAGCCACACTCCTGGGGATAACCTCTATAGGCAGCCACACACCTGGGGATAACCTCTATAGGCAGCCACACACCTGGGGATAACCTCTATAGGCAGCCACACACCTGGGGATAACCTCTATAGGCAGCCACACACTGGGGTATAACCTCTATAGGCAGCCACACACCTGGGGATAAACTCTATAGGCAGCCACACACCTGGGGACAACCTCTATAGGCAGCCACACACCTGGGGATAACCTCTATAGGCAGCCACACACCGGGGTATAACCTCTGTAGGCAGCCACACACCGGGATATAACCTCTATAGGCAGCCACACACCTGGGGATAACCTCTATAGGCAGCCACACACATTTGGATAACCTCTATAGGCAGCCACACACCTGGGGTATAACCTCTATAGGCAGCCACACACCTGGGGATAACCTCTATAGGCAGCCACACACCGGGGTATAACCTCTATAGGCAGCCACACACCTGGGGATAACCTATATAGACAGCCACACTCCTGGGGATAACCTCTATAGGCAGCCACACACCTGGGGATAACCTCTAAAGGAAGCCACACACTGGGGATAACCTCTATAGGCAGCCACACACCTGGGGATAACCTCTATAGGCAGCCACACACCTGGGGATAACCTATATAGGCAGCCACACACCTGGGGATAACCTATATAGGCAGCCACACACTGGGGATAACCTCTATAGGCAGCCACACACCTGGGGATAACCTCTATAGGCAGCCACACACCTGGGGATAACCTCTATAGGCAGCCACACACCGGGGTATAATCTCTATAGGCAGCCACACACCTGGGGATAACCTCTATAGGCAGCCACACACCGGGGTATAACCTCTATAGGCAGCCACACACCTGGGGATAACCTCTATAGGCAGCCACACTCCTGGGGATAACCTCTATAGGCAGCCACACACCTGGGGATAACCTCTAAAGGAAGCCACACACCTGGGGATAACCTCTATAGGCAGCCACACACCTGGGGATAACCTATATAGGCAGCCACTCACCTGGGGATAACCTCTATAGGCAGCCACACACCGGGGTATAACCTCTATGGGCAGCCACACACCTGGGGATAACCTCTATAGGCAGCCACACACCGGGGTATAACCTCTACAGGCAGCCACACACCTGGGATAACCTCTATAGGCAGCCACACACCGGGTATAACCTCTATAGGCAGCCACACACCTGGGGATAACCTCTATAGGCAGCCACACACCCGGGGTATAACCTCTATAGGCAGCAACACACCTGGGGATAACCTCTAAAGGCAGCCACACACCTGGGGATAAGCTCTATAGGCAGCCACACACATGGGGTATAACCTCTATAGGCAGCCACACACCTGGGGATAACCTCTATAGGCAGCCACACACCGGGGTATAACCTCTATAGGCAGCCACACACCTGGGGATAACCTCTAAGGGCAGTCACACACCGGGGTATAACCTCTATAGGCAGCCACACACCTGGGGATAACCTCTATAGGCAGCCACACACCTGGGTATAACCTCTATAGGCAGCCACACACCTGGGGATAACCTATATAGGCAGCCACACACCTGGGGATAACCTCTATAGGCAGTCACACACCTGGGGATAACCTCTATAGGCAGCCACACACTGGGGTATAACCTCTATAGGCAGCCACACACCGGGGTATAACCTCTATAGGCAGCCACACACCTGGGGATAACCTCTATAGGCAGTCACACACCGGGGTATAACCTCTATAGGCAGCCACACACCGGGGTATAACCTCTATAGGCAGCCACACACCTGGGGATAACATCTATAGGCAGCCACACACCTGGGGATAACCTCTATAGGCAGCCACACACCTGGGTATAACCTCTATAGGCAGCCACACACCTGGGGATAACCTCTATAGGCAGCCACACACCGGGGTATAACCTCTATAGGCAGCCACACACCTGGGTATAACCTCTATAGGCAGCCACACACCTGGGGATAACCTCTATAGGCAGCCACACTCCTTGGGATAACCTCTATAGGCAGCCACACACCTGGGGATAACCTCTATAGGCAGCCACACACCATAACTTCAATGCTGAGTTATACAAAACAGCCTTTGAATGCGGTCTTATAACAAAATGCTCAGGTTAAATGTCAAAAGCATAACATTCCATTTTCATCTGTATTTTATGGAGAGCCATTTAACTATCTGTCATCTTTCCATTTTCTACAATGTTGGCTTCAATTTGAGGTCTAATGTGACTGTATCCATGAATCAACACCTCTCTCTCTCCCTCTAACAATCCACTCTTTCCTTGTACTCGTATGCACAGCCATACACGCAGATGGCTGCCACCTGATTCTCCCTGATTGTGCCGGCTGCTAGCCCTGTCACGCTGGTTAGCTGCAGAATGCTAATGAGAGCAGAGGGGAGAGAAAGGAGCAGTCGCTAACCACTAGCTAGGGCTCCTAAAAACACCTGAGAGAGCCCCATCGGAGCACAACCCATCAGATTACTGCTCACAAATCCTCCTGTCGCCTAGCCGGAATGATGTATTTAGCGCTGCATGGCTTATCCTGTGAGGGGAATATTGTTATGGTGTGTCTCGGATCATTATCGTCACAGTGACGGCTAATTATCTTATGTAATTGTGTTTTGAGGCAGTCAAACACTGACTGCACTAAGCCTAAAACAGAGGCTGTGTCGCTCTATGGCCGGGTAATGATGCATGATGAGTATAGGAGATTGGATACATGTGCACAAACCAGGCAAACCTTCTTCGCGAGATTAATTTCTCCATCTTTAGGGAATAAGAAGCAAAAAGGTAAGAGTATCATTACTCAACCCTCTAGCTATTCCTCCTTTTAACTAACTCTTATGTTTAAAATCTCTAAAAGGTGACGACCTTGAACTCGGTAAGCCTAAATCTTGACATGAGATTTCAAATCAGTCTATTCTCTTCCCTACTCCCTCTCTCATATTCTCAGACAGAAAAAGAGGACTGGAGAACTGAGGTTGGTGTCTTTTCCATGACCAATGTTGTTGACAGCCCGGCGGCCATGATTCAGCGAGCTGCTCGTTGTGACGGTCGGGAGAAGCGAGCCTGTCGGCTTATCAAAACTCTGGGGCGAGTGTGCCTCAGAGCGCCATTCAGTCACGGTTGTCGAACTGGGCCCGCTGTCCCGGGCTACCCGTGAGGACCATGCTCTCCAATTAAATGTGAGTGGAGAGGGGGATAGAGAGAGAGAAAGAGAGGGGGAGAGAAAGAAAGAGGAGATAATGAGAGAGAGAGATGCGGGGGAGACAGGGAGAGAGAGATGGGAAGGAGAGCGAGAGAATGACAGAAAGAGGGGGAAAGAGAAAGAGACGCCTCACCTCAATTTCCTCCACGGGAAGCACGGGTACGAATCTACAGACTAAACTGACAGGCAGACTTTACACGCTTAGCTAAGCACAGCAAGTAAGAGCAACGGATATGGCATCCGTCAGAAGCTTATTTGACACGCTTTCGCTTTATGTTTGATAAGTGGAATAGGAGAAGGCCCACGCCAAGCAATGTCAGTCTGCAATTTCTACTCAATTGAAAGTGAATAGCAATCTGAGCTTTGTTAACCCCCCGTTGTGTTCAGTAATATAGTGTCGTAGCTCAGTTGAGAATTGAATACTGTTGCTTTAAGAATGTATCAGGCACGTTGTGAGTGTACAGAGGTGTGAGGATTGGATGAGTGAGGTTTGTACGAGTTGTTAACATGTTGATCTGAAGTAAAGACGTTCAGTTTAATTGCACAACAAGCCTCCGTGCATTAGTAACACCCCCCATGACAATAGGCCTCGGAGACAACATTTAGTCCAGTAGCAAGATATTCCATAGACATCTATCATTTTATTATTCAATTGGCTTCCAATAAACTATTCCCAATAGGTAGAAGTTGCCTGTGGGCAGAGATCTCAGATCAGCTTGCCCTCTCCTAATCTACCCTTAACCATTAGGGGGAGCAATTAGACTGAACTTAGATCAGCGCCTACTCCCCAGTCCCTATACATCCTACTCCTTAGTCCCTATACATCCTACTCCCCAGTCCTTATATATCCTACTCCTTAGTTCCTATACATCCTACTCCTTAGTTCCTATACATCCTACTCCTTAGTCCCTATACATCCTACTCCTTAGTCCCTATACATCCTACTCCTTAGTCCCTATACATCCTACTCCCCAGTCCTTATATATCCTACTCCTTAGTCCCTATACATCCTACTCCTTAGTCCCTATACATCCTACTCCTTAGTCCCTATACATCCTACTCCCTAGTCCTTATATATCCTACTCCTTAGTCCCTATACATCCTACTCCTTAGTCCCTATACATCCTACTCCTTAGTCCTTATACATCCTACTCCCTAGTCCCTATACATCCTACTCCCTAGTCCCTATACATCCTACTCTCTAGTCCCAACCATACTACTCCTTAGTCTCTATACATCTTACTCCCTAGTCCCTACCTATCCTACTCCCTAGTCCCTACCCATCCTACTCTCTAGTCCCAACCATACTACTCCTTAGTCCCTATACATCCTACTCCCTAGTCCCTACCCATCCTACTCTCTAGTTCCTATACATCCTACTCTCTAGTCCCAACCATACTACTCCTTAGTCTCTATACATCCTACTCCCTAGTCCCTACCCATCCTACTCTATAGTCCCTATAATCCTACTCTCTATTCCCAACTATACTACTCCTTAGTCCCTATACATCCTACTCCCTAGTCCCAAAACATCCTACTCTCTAGTCCCTATATATCCTATTCCTTAGTCCCTTTACATCCTGCTGGTCCTATATATCCTACTACTTGGTCCATATACATCCTGCTGGTCCTATAGCTTGGAGGTCTTTGCTGGGGGAGATGGGGCTGGAGGGATGGTGTGGAGAGAGCAGAGTGGACATCAATCACTGGTTAAGCTGGGCCCCGAACAGCACTCTGGGACTTATTAGAGTAAACTGGAGCAGCAGAGGCTCATGGGAAAGAGTGTGGCACATGCAGTGTAATTGTGTGTACGTGAGACTGTGTGTGTGTGTGTGTGTGTGTGTGTGTGTGTGTGTGTGTGAGGGGGATTCTCCATGTGTGTGTGTGTGTCAGAGAGAGAAAGGGAGAGAAAGAAGTCTTGTGAATCATGGAGGAGAGAGGGACTATGTCAGAGTGGAAAACGTTGAACACTTAGGGTGGTTCTCTCATAGACAATAAAACATATTATAAACTCAGCAAAAAAAGAAACATCCTCTCACTGTCAACTACGTTTATTTTCAGCAAACTTAACATGTGTAAATATTTGTATGAACATAAGATTCAACAACTGAACAAGTTCCACAGACATGTGACTAACAGAAATTGAATAATGTGTAACTGAACAAAGGGGGGGAGGTGTCAAAATCAAAAGTAACAGTCAGTATCTGGTGTGGCCACCAGCTGCATTAAGAACTGCAGTGCATCTTCTCATGGACTTCACTAGATGTGGCAGTTCTTGCTGTGAGATGTTACCCCACTCTTCCACCAAGGCACCTTCAAGTTCCCGGACATTTCTGGGAGGAATGGCCCTAGCCCTCACCCTCCATCCGGGCTCTTCGCTGGCCATGGCAGTACACTGACATTCCTGTCTTGCAGGAAATCACGCACAGAACGAGCAGTATGGCTGGTGGCATTGTCATGCTGGAGGGTCATGTCAGGATGAGCCTGCAGGAAGGGTACCACATGAGGGAGGAGGATGTCTTCCCTGTAACGCACAGCGTTGAGATTGCCCGCAATGACAACAAGCTCAGTCCAATGCTGTGACACACCGCTCCAGACCATGACGGACCCTCCACCTCCAAATTGATCCTGCTCCAGAGTACAGGCCTCAGTGTAACGCTCATTCCTTCGACGATAAACGCAAATCCGACCATCACCCCTGGTGAGACAAAACAGTGACTCGTCAGTGAAGAGCACTTTTTGCCTGTCCTGTCTGGTCCAGCGACGGTGGGTTTGTGCCCATAGACGACGTTGTTGCCGGTGTTGTCTGGTGCACAACTGAGCAAGAGGACAAGTACATTAGAGTGTCTAGTTTGAGAAACAAACGTCTCACAGGTCCTTAACATTAAATAGCACCCGTAAAACACCAGTCTCAACATCAACAGTGAAGAGGCGACTACGGGATGCTGGCCTTCTATGCAGAGTTCCTCTGTCCAGTGTCTGTGTTCTTTTTCCCATCTTAATCTTTTATTTTTATTGGCCAGTCTGAGATATGGCTTTTTCTTTGCAACTGTGCCTAGAAGGCCAGCATCCCGGAGGCGCCTCTTCACTGTTGATGTTGGAGACAGGTGTTTTACAGGTACAATTTAATGAAGCTGCAAGTTGAGGACTTGTGAGGCGTCTGATTCTCAAACTAGACACTCTTTAGAGCCCGTTTGCACTGTTCTGTGAAGGGAGTAGTAGTACACAGTTTCTCTTCAGTTTCTTGACAATTTCTCACATGGAATAGCCTTCATTTCTCAGAACAAGAATAGACTGACGAGTTTCAGAAGAAAGTTATTTGTTTCTGGCCATTTTGAGCCTGTAATCGAACCCACAAATGCTGATGCTCCAGATATTCAACTAGTCTAAAAAAAGACAGGTCTGCTAACATAATTGCAAAAGGGTTTTCTAATGATCAATTAATCAAATCAAATCAAATCAAATGTATTTATATAGCCCTTCGTACATCAGCTGATATCTCAAAGTGCTGTACAGAAACCCAGCCTAAAACCCCAAGCAGCAAACAATGCAGGTGTAAAATTAGCCTTTTAAATTATAAACTTGGATTAGCTAACACAAGGTGCCATTGGAACACAGGAGTGATGGTTGCTGATAATAGGCCTCTGTACGCCTATGTAGATATTCCATTAAAAGTCAGCCGTTTCCAGCTACAATAGTCATTTACAACATTAACAATGTCTACACTGTATTTCTGATCAACTTGATGTTATGTTAATTAATGAACAAAGAATTTGCTTTTCTTTCAAAAAAATTAGCTTTTCTTTCAAAAACATTTCTAAGTGACCCCAAACTTTTGAACGTTAGTGTATGTGTTGTGATAATTGCGTTGTTTGCTCTATAACCTGTTAGTTCATATGCCTTGCCACCGTGATATATAGGCAGAGGCAATAAGAAGACATAGTGGAAGAATGAATTCAACCACACATTTGTTTCATTACAAAACCGGAGAGCAACATTTTTCCGGTGAAGTCCACAAAACATATTGCATGTAAACAAACAGTTACACGACCTACAGCATGGTCAAGACTACTAAACTATTGATTTAGAACCAAGGAGTGTTACCACAAGTCACAAAGAAAACAGGAGCTGCCGCCAATATTCTTGCACCATTTCAACATCATCTAATCACCTATGCTTAGTCTAATGTAGTGACAACTAAAATATACCAAAAACTATTTAGTCCAATCAACATAAGCTAAATATGATGTGGCTATCCATGGTAATGACTTGTGTGTGTGTGTGTGTGTGGTGTGTGTGTGTGTGTGCGGTGTGTGCGTGCGTGTGTGTGTGTGTGCGTGTGTGTGTGTGTGTGTGTGCGTGCGTGTGTGGTGTGTGCGTGCGTGTGTGTGTGTGTGTGTGTGGTGTGTGTGTGCGTGCGTGTGTGGTGTGTGCGTGCATGCAAGTAGAAAAAACTTGGCGACTCACTCTACTTGTAGAGAAACACCAATCCCATACTCCGCTCTTTGATGTTGCCTAAACGTTCTATCATACAATACACACTTTTAGTTTTTGTTGACCTTGGCTACCTAGCTAAAAAGCTTCTTCGCTAGCCTAACTTCCTTTTATGGGCAATGATGTGCCAGGCCAGCTAGTTAACGTTAGCATACTACATCTAGCTACATGTTGAACTTCCATCCTCTCAGGCCAGGGGCACAATGTAGGAACTTATGGTTGGATCAGAATCGCTGTTATAATCATCGGCCAGCACGGAGAATTAAGTAAAACCACAAGACCAAATCCCTATCTTCATTGCTAATTTAGGAGAGGGACGATTTTAGCTAGCTGGCTAGCCAGCCACCCATGTGGTCTGTCTGTGTCTGGCACCTGTCAAACCCTGCCATAATGGCGGCTATGGGATTCTTTGGTTCAGTTTACCTTGGGACACAACAAGATGCAACAATAAATAAATAAAAATCTGTCAATAATGACATTTGGCTTGTGATGTGATTGGTCTGAAGCCAAATCCAAACTGGCTTCCCTTGACACTTTTTTGGGGTGCGTCAGGAGCATTCACAGCTGAGCTCACTCAGTTTAGCACAACACTGATGGGCCATTATTTGATTTATTTTTTATCAAGGGAGGCCAAATTCTCGCTGGCTTCCCTTGCACTTAAATGCTACTACGGGAGGCAACAATGTCATACTCTTTCTGACCAGAAAGCATCAGATAGATACGCTACACATACTGAGACAGATGGGTGATGTTTCCTTCCCTCGGATGCTTTCTCCAGTGAGATACATTCAGCCTATTGCGAATTGAAGGACATTTAGGAAACACAGAGATGAAAGATAAAGTATTTTGTATGTTTTTTTCTTGGTACATTTTTTGAGGAAGCCTGGCATCCCTTGGCATTCATGAATAGACGGCACTGCAATACTCGTCTTTCACATTTATCAGAGAACAAAACAAAAGCACAAAGTGGTGGCCTCTTGGGGGCTTTTCAGTGGATTCGGTAATTTGTTTTTTACTGATCAGCAGAGAGTCACAAGACACCATACCCCTCTTAAGCTCTGAATGGAAATGTTTGAAATGTCAAAGGCCACAGTCATAAAGTGGAATTCAGCTTCAGCCAGACTATTAGGAGTCCCATGACAAAAACAGACCATCAGAGAAGGGTTTATTTGGGTATTTTACGCTCATCATTTCAAATCAATCTGCACCATATTTTTATTTCAGTCATAGATTAGTTCTGGGGGGTAAGGATAATGTATATCACTATTTGTTTTCATCAAAAGACACAATTGACTCTGATACTAAGTTAGTGGATGTAGTTAGACAGCTTGTCTACATGATAGACCCCATGGGGTCTGTGTGTGTCCGGCACGTGTCAAACCCTGCGGAAGAGCGGCTAGGGGATTCTTTGGTTCCGTTTACCTTGGGACCTGGCCCTGTGCTGGCTGTCAAAACCTCTTTACTTTGGGTCGGAAACAACTAGCTCTGCACGAGCCCCAAAAACACACCACATGTGTTCCCCATTTTCTCACCAAAGATAACACAACCACTGAAAAGTTTTGGCTGCATTTAAAAAATGTTCCCCTTCAGTTCACTTTAATTGGAAGTTGGAACTGCTCTCACTAACCGAGACTGTGGCCTTGCCTCTAAAATCAATTCAATTTCCTTCAGCTCCAGTCAACAGAGCACTGTATTTTCACATGCCAGCTACCCCGCACTGAAAGATTCCGGAAGATATAAGTAATTGATTACTTTCTGCAGTATAATTAGAGCAGAGATCAAATGCAGGTTAAAGCTTCAATTAATTTCGCCGGCTTTAATTCAAAGTGGGTACTTTGAAATGTAGTTCTGACAAGTTGGAGGGAGCTTAGAAACAACTTTCCTGCCAAGCTGTAGATTTGATTATAACCTTCTGACTAAAATAGCTTACCTTTGCCATTGGTCAGCATTATTTGTATGAATAACCAAGTGGCTTTCGAGCCCATTGTTCAAGTATCAGTGTCCTACTTGTGGGTTCATAGGAAGTCCCTTTTTGGGGGGCTGCCTAGGTGAGAATCTTAAGTCATAAATGTTTAATGTTCAGTATTAGAGCACCTGGCTAGTTCTTCTGGCTAGGATTGCAAAAATACGGTAACTTTCCCCAAATTCCCTGGTTTTCCAAAAAACCCGGTTGGAAGATGCCTGGAATCAGGAGGGAATAAGCAAGAAATCAACCAGGATTTCTGGAAAACCTAGGAATGTTGGGAAAGTTACCGGATTTTTGCAATCGTAGATGTACAGGCACTCAACAGTAACGTGGTAGGGCTAGCTCTTTAGGCTGTAGTAACACTGCTTTGGTGACACTGAGGGTGTTTTCATATATAGTCCTCTTTCAAAGAACCGATCTCAGTCCTCTTTAAATTGTACTATGCGGTAAAAAGTCAAAAGAACCCCGCTCTCTTTGTATTCACAGTGACCTTGCCTTTGAATGAGGACTCAACTCTTTTGCCAGTTCACTTCAACTATTTTGTGAACCGAGTCCTCTTTGTATTTACATTGGTATGTTTAGAAAGACACCAAGATCTTTTTCCAAGTGCAGGACAAGCCATTCAATCAGAATGTGTTATCGGACAGCTAGATATACAGTACCAGTCAAAAGTTTGGACACATCTACTTGTTTAAAGCTTTGCACACACTTGGCATTTTCTCAACCAGCTTCATGGGGTAGTCACCTGGAATGTATTTCAATTAACAGGTTTGCCTTGTTAAAAGTTAATTTGTCTAATTTCTTTACTTCTTAACGCGTTTGAGCCGATCATTTGTGTTGTGACAAGGCAGGGTTGGTATACAGAAGATAGCCCTATTTGGTAAAAGACCAAGTCCATATTGTGGCAAGAACAGCTCAAATAAGCAAAGAGAAACAACAGTCCATCAATACTTTAAGACATGAAGGTCAGTCAAAGTCAAGAACTTTGAAAGTTTCTTTGAGTGCAGTCGCAAAAACCATCAAGCGCTATGATGAAACTGGCTCTCATGAGGAGAGTCACGGAGTGCTGCATCAGATGACCCAACCTCAATCCAATTCAGATGGTTTGGGATGAGTTGGACCACAGAGTGAAGGAAAAGCAGCCAACAAGTGCTCAGCATATGTGGGAACTTCAAGACTGTTGGAAAAGCATTCCAGGTGAAGCTAGTTGAGAGAATGCCAAGAGTGTGCAAAGCTGTCATCATGGCAAAGGGTAGCTACTTCGAAGAATCTCAAATATAAAATATACTTTGATTTGTTTAACACTTTTTTGGTTACTACATGATTTCATATGTGTTATTTCATAGTTTTGATGTCTTCACTATTATTCTACAATGTAGAAAACAGTAAAAATAAAGAAAAACCCTTGAATGAGTAGGTGTGTTACAACTTTTAACTGGTACTGTACCTACTTACATTTTGGAAGCGAATAGATTGCATTTAGTTAAAATATGAGACATAATAATTGTATTCAGAAGACACTATTAACATGTGCATTTTATTGGTAAAATAATAAATTGCCATAGAATAACTGCAGAATAAATAATGATGTAATTGTAAATTGTACACCCAAGGTATGCTGCTGTACTGCCCCTTTAAGAACTAGAAACTATTTTGTAATCTATGTTGTGATTCTCACCAAATTGCTTGTCTTCTCACACTTTTCAAACCCCGCAATCAATAAACAGCTTATGAAGGTATCTTAGCCAATAGATCACATACTGCAAACAAATAATCTAAACTAAAACCTAATTTAGGAATTTCTGTGCGTCCTTAACAATCGCTAATCAATATCCAAAAACAGGACACATTTTTTTCTGCCTAACCTGAATATTATCCTTGTCTCTCTTTTGTGGCACCAATGTGAGGGGTTATGGCAAGGGAAACGTTGTTGCAGTAGTCTAGTGTGTGGTGGGGGGGAAATAACAAGCGAACTTGGTGAGCTTAGCGTTCACATGGTCCTAAAAAAGGGAACCGGACCACGGAATTCAAGCAAACTGCCCTCAGACCACCTCTCAAGATGGTTTCAGCTCGGTTCACTTCAGGGGCTCTTTTGAGGGGTCTGAGTTCCTTTGAAGTGTTCACACTGCACAAAAATTAAGCAAACCAAAAGAATTGTCTGAAAGGGACCAAATGTGAAAACACCCTGAGTCGTTGCTCTTTAACTCACACTATCAACAATAGCGCTAGGCTAGCTCTTTTGGCACAGGCTGAGGCTTACCGATGAAGCCCAGCTGGGAGAACTCCAAGATCATCCACTCCTCAGAAGGCTGCTGCAGGGCAAAGTTCTTCATCGTGGTGAAGTAATTTGGACGCGCAACAATGTCATCCTCCAGCTGAGGGAGAGAAAAGGGGAGGAAAACATTAAACATTTATTTCCTTTATTAAGGGGAATTAACGTTACAATTCCCAGTCATTACATTTGATTAAATACTAATAGGTGTAATTTGTAGCAATGGCTTTTTGTGATTGCAAACATATGGCCTGTATTTCTGAATAATTGAAAACTCCGGAAGGGGTCAAAAGCATTACAGAAAATAGATGACAGTGTGAAATTATTTAATACACATTGTGTGGTTCAGCGTACAGTATACAGTACCAGTCAAAAGTTTGGACACACCTACCCATTCAAAAATATATATATAATAAATCAAAAAAACTATTTTCTACATTGTAGAATAATTGTGAAGACATCAGAACTATGGAATAACATATATGGAATCATGAGGTAACCAAAAAAAGTATAAAACAAATCAAAATATATTTTATATTTGAGATTCTTCAAATCGACACCCTTTGCCCTGATGACAGCTTTGCACACTCTTGGCATTTTCTCAACCAGCTTCATGAGGTAGTCACCTGGAATGCATTTCAATTAACAGGTGTGTCTTGTTAAAAGGTCATTTGTGGAATATATTTACTTCTTAACGAGTGTGAGCCAATCAGTTGTTTTGTGACAAGGTAGGGTTGGTATACAGAAGAATGTCCTATTTGGTAAACGACCAAGTCCATATTATGTCAAGAACAGCTCAAATAAGCAAAGAGAAATGACAGTCCATCTTTAAGACACTCTTCAAGTGCAGTCGCAAAAACCATCAATTGCTATGATGAAACTGACTCTCATGAAGACCGACACAGGAAAAAAGACCCAGAGTTACCTCTGCTACAGAGGATACGTTCATTAGAGTTGCCAGCCTCAGAAAGTGCAGTCCAAATAAATGCTTCTCAGAGTTCAAATTACAGACACATCTCAACATCAACTGTTCAGAGGAGACTGCATGAATCAGGCCTTTATGCTCAAATCGCTGCAAAAAAAAACACTACTAAAGGACACCAATAATAAGAAGAGACTTGCTTGGGCCAAGAAACACGAGCAATGGACATTAGACAGGTGGAAATCTGTCCTTTGGTCTGATGAGTCCAAATCAAAGATTTTTGGTTCCAACTGCCGTGTCTTTGTGAGACACATAGGTGAACAGATGATCTCTGCATGTGTGGTTACCACTGTGAAGCATGGAGGAGGAGGTGTTATGGTGTGGGGGTGCTTTGCTGGAGACAATGTCAGTGATTTATTTAGAATTCAAGGCACACTTAACCAACAGGACAATGACCCAACACACCCCCAGGCTGTGTACAGGCTATTTAACCAAGAAGGAGAGTCATGGAGTGCTGCATCAGATGACCTGGCCTCCACAATTACCTGATCTCAACCCAATTGAGATGGTTTGGGGTGAGTTGCCAGCAAGTGCTCAGCATAACTCCTTCAAGACTGTTGGAAAAGCATTCCAGGTGAAGCTGGTTGAGAGAATGCCAAAAGTGTGCAAATCAAGGCAAGGCAAACTTCTTTGGTTACTACATGATTCCATATATGTTATTCCATAGTTTTGATGTCTTCAGTATTAGTATACAATGTAGAAAATAGCAAAAATAAAGAAAAACCTTTGAATGAGTAGGTGTGTCCAAACTTTTGACTGGTACTGTATTTCCAATTAAAATTACTTAATTGCTATACTCTAAACCAATAAAAACGATGTCCTTTATCCTCTTACAAAAAAAGCTTTAAAATTAGCTTCAAATGAGTCAGTAGACTTAAACAGGAGATGAAACAGTCAACTGCAACTAATTAACATGAATAAAAATAAATAAAATAAATAAAAAAGACATCTGGACAGCCTGCCGTGGTGAGAGGAGTGACAGCTGCTCTGTGTCTCACAAAACAGATGAGGTGATTCTGAAGAAATAAACTGTCACATGCGCTCTTCTCCTCTCCTTTCTGAGGCGAGGCTCCAAAAGTGGTCCCACGCAACTCCTGCCACTTCCCATCTCACCCTGCTTCCCTCTCACCCCCTCTTCTCCCGCCGTGAGTGGGGACCGAGGTGGAGACAGCCCGGATACATGTTTTGTGAGTCGCATGCCACGCCAGGGTGATACATTGGGCTGCAACAGATGGCCGTTACCCTATCCCCAGCCGGTGGCGGAATAAACATGGCTGTTTCCATCAGTTTCTATCCCAGTGGCTAAAGTGTGCCCGGTAATGAGGAGCGGCAGTTTGTTCAAGCAGCCGTTACATGTGTTGATTTAAACCTGTGTTTGAACCAGTCTGTTTTAATATATTCTACACTGTCAATTCCAATGAATATGGAACATCTAGGTTTTAAAAGTAGAAAAGGGACGTTGAAAGGTGAGTAAGCGCCTGATTTTACTGCTATTTTAACATGGTCTCCTGTTTTCTCTAAGGAGTACAAAGGCACATTGTGAATGAGATCAGAACACATCTCTCCAGGGGACAGGAGTCATTCAGACAATATGTCAGAGCAACACAGAACCAAATGTTTCTGTGCTCTCATCAAAGCACACAATGTCACATGGAACAAGCATTGGCGCCTGAGCCATATGCTACACATGCGTTGCATTCCCTCAGTCTCGTCTTCAATGGATACAGATTGTCTTCTTGTTTCCGAAGACGCTTCGATGGAGGCCTAGTGGTGTGTCAACATATCCTCCTACATTATGGGTAGGAATGAGAGACGGCTGATGTTTTACAGCAGCAGAAAGACGGTAACCAAATCCCAACCTAATCACAACGCTCCCTCCTAATCTGCATCTGCCTAACAGAGTTTGCATCTTTCCACTTCCTTCCCCGGCTGGGAACTAACGTGGAAGTAATTACCCTTCCCTTCACCAGAGGAGAACCTCCTTGAAGTTCAGAGCGAGTAGCGCTGTCAAAATACACAACCGCATCGGGTGTTAATGTCAAAACGCAAGCGTTCGTCGGGTCTCACGAATGCAGCCCCGACTGTGGGAGACGACTGAGGCTAATTTATGGCATGTCACCCTCACGATAGGTCTTGCGTGGAAAATGAAGTGAAGTGGAGTGCCACCTGCTCGAAGGTTATGTGCAATGGCTGCCCTGTGAGCAACGTAGTTCCAAGCACGGACAACTATTATTCCCAGAACAAACAGTTCATAGTGTTTACACACTTCCAGATTCTCATTTGACACTGCAGAATGTACTCATTTCCTAAAACAGTAAACAGATGCATACTGGAAGATTGAGGTTTCGTACCTGCACATAGTAGGTCCCTTTAGACTGGGCGTACATCATGAGAAAGCAGTAATCCAAATTCTGCTTCGTCCGCCATCTGGAGAGGAAGAGGAGAGTGACGGGGGGTGTGGTTAGATTCACAAACCCAAACATACACACACACACATACAACCACACGCACAAATTCACATACGCGGATGCACAAAGGCACTGCACACACGCACGCACACACGCACGCACGCACGCACGCACGCACGCACGCACACACACACACACACACACACACACACACACACACACACTCCAGCATCAACGCATGATCCACATTCAAACCAGAGCCTATTCTTCTTGACATCACACAGTGGGAATTCAAACAACGTACACATATTTCATTGACATTCAGGCCTGAGTACAGCCAGTAAAGACACATTGTATCACTCTAGCATAACCCGGACACATGTTCTGCATCTGAATTCATAACGTAGGAACTCTATTGTCGTTTGAGTCAGTATATACGGAAACCATAGCCTTCTCTTCTAAGCGGGGCAGTAACCCAGTTCCTCTGTCCTCTTGTAAGAGGAGCAGCTGGAGGTGGATTAGTGGCTCCTGATTCAGATTAGGAGAAGAATATGAGGTTGTATTTGTCACTGGATATCAATGAGATGTTGAAAGACAGACAGACAGACAGACAGGCAGGCAGGCAGGCAGGCAGGCAGGCAGACAGGCAGGCAGGCAGGCAGGCAGGCAGGCAGGCAGGCAGACAGACAGACAGACAGACAGACAGACAGACAGACAGACAGACAGACAGACAGACAGACAGACAGACAGACACGGTCCATCGGTTATCAAAACAAGCCAGTCATATGACAATCTATCCCCATTTACTAACACATGTCCTCCAGGAAGTGAGTGACTCGATTAGCTATGCCTATGGGAACCAAACATATGAACCTCAAGCGCACACACACAAAACACACACACTTTTTGGATGAGACAGAGACACAGAGTAACTTATATAAACACACCGTGATGAAAAGGGGTATGGGTAATATGAGCCCACAGCCTCCACACAACAAATCACCACACAGGAAAAATAACAACACACTGACTAGAGCAGCCATACAGCAGGCAGCAACTACTACACCAGGAGAACAATGCCCCTGAACTCAACGCACTTCTCATCGTTTCATCCAATAAAAGACGGCCCTCCGGCAGCACAAGTCCTAAGATCTGTTTTCCCATTCAAATCTTATAATAACACCATGTGCAATGGATTCAGAGAGATACATAGTCTTTCGCTAGACTGAAATAGTTGCCTAAGTCATTTACATTGCGACTCATAAGATACAGCTATTGCTGGAGGTGAACAAGCTAGACAATGATGTCCACAATGTACTCTGAGAACACATTGAAATCTATGCTTATAAAATAAAACAATTGGGGTTGATTAGGGTCAAATTCTGCCAAATTGAGATATGCAAAAATCGTTGCCATTGAACGCTGTGTTAACATTCAAATCCAATAGCTGCCGTCTTTCTAATTGGTTGATAAGCTTTATGAATCTCAGCTGTGCCCGGGAGATAGACTTGATGACGCACCACATCACATGCACAATTAACATTATGTGGTTCTTTCCCCTAGTGCTAAACCCCTTTTTCACCATCTGGTAAATGGACGGTACACGTACCATGAGGAGGCCCGTGATAAGACACAAAGAGATCCATTCTTACCCTACAACCCCTTAAGCTATCGGTTTCACTGGGTTTCAACAAATAGTAAAGTGTTTTCCCCTAATGTGCCATTAAGATGTGGAAGGTCAGTTTAGAGATGAATGATAATAGTATAGCACTTTAATTCCATCTCAAAGTGATTCATATTATCTGGGGAGTTACTCATCCCTTCCTCATTGCATGTTTTAATAAAGTGACATTACACTTATGAATGAAAATGTGTCCAATTATTTTTAACCTCAAAAGTGGACTCATGCCAAGATGAAACCACGTCCCATCACATTGGTTGTGTAGATCCAGCTATGTGCCTCTACCCCAAATGAATGGAAAAGATTAGCACCATCTAATTACCTGGTTTTCCTACTTTTAATTTGTGTTGACCCTTTCTATTTTTGGGGGGTAGAGGCATATAGCTAGATCTACACAACCAATGTCGTGGGACATCTTAACATTAGACATCTGACAAACTTTGATCTGAAAGTGTAATGTTCCCTTAGGTCCATGTGGATAAGGAACACAAGTCTGTACTGTTCTGTGCCTCTGTAGCCCTGCCTAGGATCACTGTACTACGGCGCACCACCATGTACGACACTAGACCGTGTTAGACTCGACAGGCAGCAGCTACAAGCTTCCGTCCATCCTAAACATACCACTGTGACAAACTGTCAGATGTAACACACACGAACACACAGACCTTCGGAAATGTTACCAAAGAACTGTAAAACTTTCTCAGATCTCCTCTGTGCTCCCAGATGTGTGGGTTAACAGTAAAGCCTGCACGCACGCACGCACGCACGCACGCACACACACACACACACACACACACACACACACACACACACACACATACACACACACAGACACACACACACACACACACACACATACATACATACATACACACAAAAGAAAATTGGGGGAGCATGCCCAAAAACATACAACATACACATGGTCACACCTAAGCACATGCACACACAGGACACAGAACACATACACCCTGCTCAGGGCTAAACCCCATTATTCCATTTCAACAGCTAACCCTTTTGACAATTAATAAAAAGCTTCTAACCACAAACTTAATTACCCCAATTTAATAACAATATCAATCTGCAACGCCTGTCACATGGTTAGTTGACAAAGGGAGTTACTCGGTAGTATTTAGCTTAAATTCATTGTCTTTTACTTTTTGAGAAGCAAGCAGGTGGTCCATTTTTACAAGTGCACCCTAGTGCGTCCCCGACAGATGAGCACTTAAAATGCAGGGTCACGTTCCTAGGTGCTTGTTTTACATCGACACCGAGAGAGAGCATTAGGGAAGTTGTCATGGTAGTGCAGTCTGCAGAGGGTAAATATTTGTATTTATTGTTTAACAGTGTTTGACTATTTATTTAAACTTTATTTTGACACGAGAGTTATGCTGAGACCAATGTCTATTTTACAGATGAGCCCTGTATACACACCAATACACATCAACACAAGAACAATACAACATCAACACAACACCAATACAACATCAATACAACACAAATACAACATCAATACAACACCAATACAATATCAATACAACACCAATACAATATCAATACAACACCAATACAACATCAATACAACACCAATACAATATCAATACAACACCAATACAATATCAATACAACATCAATACAACACCAATACAACATCAATACAACATCAATACAACACCAATACAATATCAATAAAACACCAATACACATCAACACAAGATCAATACACATCAACACAAGAACAATACAACATCAACACAACACCAATACAACACAAATACACATCAACACAATAACAATATAACATCAATACAACACCAATACAAGAACAATACAAAAGCAATACACATCAACACACAAACAATCCAACATCAATACAACACCAAAAGAACATCACTACAAGAACAATCCAACATCAATACAACACCAATACAACATCAATACAAGAACAATACAACACCAATAAAAGAACAATATAACATCAATACAACACCAATACAACATCAATACAACACCAATAAAAGAACAATATAACATCAATACAACACCAATACAACATCAATACAACACCAATAAAAGAACAATCCAACACCAATACAACATCAATACAAGAACAATACAACACCAATAAAATAACAATATAACATCAATACAACACCAATACAACATCAATACAATAACAATATAACATCAATACAAGAACAATACAACATCAATACAAGAACAATATAACATCAATGCAAGAACAATACAACATCAATACAAGAACAATATAACATCAATACAAGAACAATATAACATCAATGCAAGAACAATACAACATCAATACAAGAACAATATAACATCAATACAAGAACAATACAACATCAATACAAGAACAATATAACATCAATATAACAGAAATACACATCTATAAACATCAATACAACATCAAAACACATCAACACACACCAATACAACATCAATACAAGAACAATATAACATCAATACAAGAACAATATAACATCAATAGAAGAACAATATAACATCAATGCAAGAACAATACAACATCAATACAAGAACAATATAACATCAATACAAGAACAATACAACATCAATACAAGAACAATATAACATCAATATAACAGAAATACACATCTATAAACATCAATACAACATCAAAACACATCAACACACACCAATACAACATCAATGCACATATCAGATCCAATTCTATACACTGAATACCTTTCTACTGTATGTATCTGTGTTACAATTCGATGTTAACATGTTTTTCTATACCTTTACTTTAAGCATTCATTTGCAGGCTATGTATATACTACAAGTATTCATTAAGCCACATAAATATGATTCTCCAAGTGCTTCCCAATTCTTGCTCAACCTGTCTTCCTGCCTCCTCCTCTCTCTCTCTGTCTTTCCACACTATCTTGTATCAGCCCATTTGATGTGAGGGATGTGTGCCTGCTCCGCCCGTCCTGTCCTCCTCATGCATTATGAAACAGTGTCTCAGCACAGCCTGTCTACATGTCACAAACAAGCAACCTTTATTAAACACGGACCTGGTTTCCTCTGCTTCTCTCAGAATACAGGCCAAGGAGCAAGATTGCAAATGCAGTCTGTTTTGTCCTGAATTTGAGTTGACACACATCGACAACACATTTGCCCTTAGTGATGAAACAGTTCAGTACAGAATGTCTACACACAAACCCCAACCCACCCACCCACCCACCACACACCACACACACACCCTATAGGCAGCCTATCCATCCTGCAGTCCCCTCCTGGTACAGGGCCACTTGGTTAATCGATAGGGAACATTGTCTCATTCTCCTTGGCCAGGGCTGAGATTCTCCAACAATGATAGAGGGAGGAGAGATGACAGAAAGAGGAGAGAGAGTGAGAGAGGGAAGAGGAGAGAGAGGATGAGGGGTGAGTAAGACATGGCTCCCGGAGCAAATCGATCGAGGCGCTCTGATTGAGCGGGCCGGACAGACAGCCTTTAATCTCAATAGACTGGTTGTGTCATCAGACCACTTCTTCTATTGTGCCGCTAAGCCCCCAGCCCAGTGCTGCGGCAGCTACAAAGTCACACTGATGACTTTAGAGTGCTAACGTTATGAAATTCATCCAATCAACAAATTGCATCACATCAATGTCTCCCTGAGAACATGACACCAAAGCAAAGCACAGACCTTCATATAAGATACATGATCCTCACCAATGCACAAACCAATTAAACCCTGTTACACACTAATCAGATGAAATATACACCCTACACAAAGAAAATACTATATGACTAAATTAAATGTAATAGGCCTACCATCTCATCTTATAGACAGAGAGACAGATTGTTTGCGTGACAATAATAGTTTTGAGTATCTGGGCTGATTTGATATTGATTCGTCATCTCTCTGTCCGTCTGTCTGCCTGATGCGGGATTGATTCGTCTGCCTGGTTGATCTGCCATTGCTTTACTTGGTCAGGATGATCTGGGAACAATTAGTCCATTAGCCTGATCTGCCATGAGTTTGTCTTTAGGGGGAAACCTTGCACTCTGTTCGAAAATACTAACTTCCAGCTTTATAGTATTGAGTTAAGACGGTAAAGAGAAGAAATAAGATTCATGTTGCATTCTGAAGCTAATGGACAGTGATGAAATAAGATCTGTGTTGCATTCTGAAGCTAATGAACAGTGATTAAATAATATCTGTGATTCATTCTGAAGCTAATGAACAGTGATGAAATAAGATCCGTGTTGCATTCTGAAGCTAATGAACAGTGATGAAATAAGATCCGTGTTGCATTCTGAAGCTAATGAACAGTGATGAAATAAGATCTGTGTTGCATTCTGAAGCTAATGAACAGTGCTGAAATAAGATCCGTGTTGTATTCTGAAGCTAATGAACAGTGATGAAATAAGATCTGTGTTGCATTCTGAAGCTAATGAACAGTGATGAAATAAGATCTGTGTTGCATTCTGAAGCTAATGAACAGTGCTGAAATAAGATCTGTGTTGCATTCTGAAGCTAATGAACAGTGCTGAAATAAGATCCGTGTTGTATTCTGAAGCTAATGAACAGTGCTGAAATAAGATCCGTGTTGCAATCTGATGGTAATGGACAGTGTGCAAGAATCAAATGGAAAACATCTCAGCACAACATACGGTCAGATGAAGCAGATGCTAAGCTACAGGACTGTTTTGCTAGCACAGACTGGAATATGTTCCGGGATTCTTCCGATGGCATTGAGGAGTACACCACATCAGTCACTGGCTCCATCAATAAGTGCATCGATGACGTCGTCCCCACATTGACTGTACATACATACCCCAACCAGAAGCCAAGGATCACAGGCAACATCAGCACTGAGCTAAAGGATAGAGCTGCAACTTTCAAGGAGCGGGACTCTAACCCGGAAGCCCTCCGACGAACCATCAAACAGGCAAAGCGTCAATACAGGACTAAGATCAAATCGTACTACACCGGCTCCGACGCTCGGATGTGGTAGGGCTTGCAAACTATTACAGACTACAAAGGGAAGCACAGCCGAGAGCTTCCCAGTGACACGAGCCTACCAGACGAGCTAAATAACTTCTATGCTCGCTTCGAGGCAAGTAACACTGAAACATGCATGAGAGCATCAGCTGCTCCACACGACTGTGTGATCACGCTCTCTGCAGCCGATGTGAGTAAGACCTTTAAACAGGTCAACATTCACAAGGCCGCAGGGCCAGACGGATTACCAGGACATGCACTCTGAACATGTGCTGACCAACTGGCAAGTGTCTTCACTGACATTTTCAACCTCTCTCTGTCTGAGTCTATAATAACAACATGTTTCAAGCAGACCACCATAGTCCCTGTGCCCAAGAACACTAAGGTAACCTGCATAAATTACTACTGACCCGTAGCACTCACATATGTAGCCATGAAATGCATTGAAAGGCTGGTCATGGCTCACATCAACACCATTATCCCAGAAACCCTAGAAAACCTAGACCCACTCAAATTTGCATACCGCCCCAAAAGATCCACAGATGATGCAATCTTTATTGCACTCCACACTGCCCTTTCACATCAGGTACAAAAGGAACACCTATGTGAGAATGCTATTCATTGACTACAGCTCAGCGTTCAACACCATAGTGCCCTCAAAGCTCATCACTAAGCTAAGGACCCTGGGACTGAACACCTCCCTCTGCAACTGGATGCTGGACTTCCTGACGGGCCGCCCCCAGGTGGTAAAAACACATCCGCCATGCTGATCCTCAACACGGGGGCACCTCAGGGGTGCGTGCTCAGTCCCCTCCTGTACTCCCTGTTCACCCATGACTGCACGGCCAGGCACGACTCCAACACCATCATTAAGTTTGCGATGACACAACAGTGCTAGGCCTGATCACTGACAATGACGAGACAGCCTATAGGGAGGAGGTCAGAGACGTGACCATGCGGTGCAAGAACAACAATTGTGGACTACAGGAAAAGGAGGACAGAGTACACTCCTATTCTCATCGATGGGGCTGTAGTAGAGCAGGTTGACAGCTTCAAGTTCCTTGGTGTCCACATCACCAACAAACTAACAGGGTCCAAGCACACCAAGACAGTCGTGAAGAAGGCACGACAAAACCTATTCCCCACAGGAGACTGAAAAGATTTGGCATGGGTCCTCAGAGCCTCAAAAGGTTCTACAGCTGCACCATCGAGAGCATCCTGACGGGTTGCATCACTGCCTGGTAAGGCACTACAGAGGGTAATGTGTATGGCCCAGTACATCATCGGGTCCAAGCTTCTTGCCATTCCGGACCTCTATACCAGACAGTGTCAGAGGAAGGCCCTAAAAATGGTCAAAGACTCCAGCCACCCTAGTCATAGACTGTCCTCTCTGCTACGGCACGGCAAGCGGTACCGGAGCACCAAGTCCAGGTCCAAGAGGCTTCTAAATAGCTTCTACCCCAAAGCCATAAGACTCCTGAATATCTAATCAATTGGCTACCCAGACTATTTGCACTGCCCCTCCCCCTCATTTATGCTGCTGCTACTCTCTGTTATTTTCTATGTATAGTTACTTTAATAACTCCACCTACATGTACTGTACATATTACCTCAATTATCTTGACTAACCGGTGCCTCCGCACATTGACTCTGTACCGGTACCCCCTGTACATAGCCTCGCTATTGTTATTTTATTGCTGCTCTTTAATTATTTGTTACTTTTATTTATTTTTTGCGGGGTATTTTTCTTAAAACTGCATTGTTGGTTAATTTTTTATTTTAATTTTACCTTTATTTTACTAGGCAAGTCAGTTAAGAACAAATTCTTATTTTCAATGACGGCCTAGGAACAGTGGGTTAACTGCCTGTTCAAGGGCAGAACGACAGATTTTGTACCTTGTCAGCTCGGGGATTTGAACTTGCAACCTTTCGGTTACTAGTCCAATGCTCTGACCACTAGGCTTGTAAGTAAGCATTTCAATGTAAGGTCTATGCATTCGGTGCATGTGACAAATGGAAATGTATTTTATTTTGATTTGTATTAAGGGTGTGTATTAAGGATGTGTATTAAGGATTAAGGAGTGGACCCTTTTTTTCAATTTTCGCCTAAAATGACATACCCAAATCTAACTGCCTGTAGCTCAGGCCCTGAAGCCAGGATAGGCATTTTCTG
The DNA here is from genome assembly GCF_034236695.1 of Oncorhynchus nerka. Taxonomy (NCBI): domain Eukaryota; kingdom Metazoa; phylum Chordata; class Actinopteri; order Salmoniformes; family Salmonidae; genus Oncorhynchus; species Oncorhynchus nerka. The sequence goes on from NC_088401.1 coordinate 60,259,138, forward strand.
AAAGGAAACACTTTGAAGTTTGTGTAAATGTGAAAGGAATGTAGGAGAATATAACACAATAGATCTGGTAAAAGACAATACAAAGAAAAACCAGCAATTGTTTTGGTACCATTATCTTTGAAATGCAAGAGAAAGGCCATAATGTATTTTTTATTTATTTTATTTGACCTTTGTTTAACCAGGTAGGCAAGTTGAGAACAAGTTCTCATTTACAACTGTGACCTGGCCAAGATAAAGCAAAGCAGTTCGACACATACAACAACACAGAGTTACACATGGAGTTAAACAAACATACAGTCAATAATACAGTACAAAAACAAGTCTATATACAATGTGAGCAAATGAGGTGAGAAGGGAGGTAAAGGCAATGAAAAGGCCACGGTGGCGAAGTAAATACAATATAGCAATTAAAAACACTGTAATTGTAGATTTGCAGTGGGTGATGTGCAAAGTAGAAATACCGGGGTGCAAAATAAATAAATACAGTAGGGGATGAGGTAATTGTTTGGGCTATTTATAGATGGACTATGTACAGGTGCAGTGATATGTGAGCTGCTCTGCTGCTCTGACAGCTGGTGCTTAAAGCTGGTGAGGGAGATAAGTGTTTCCAGTTTCAGAGATTTTTGTAGTTCGTTACAATCATTGGCAGCAGAGAGTTGGAAGGAGAGGCGGCCAAAGGAGGAATTGGCCCAGGGGGTGACCAGTGAAATACACCTGCTGGAGCACGTGCTACGGGTGGGTGCTGCTATGGTGACCAGCGAGCTGAGTTAAGGCAGGACTTTACCTAGTAGGGTCTTGTAGATGACCTGGAACCAGTGGGTTTGGCGACGAGTATGAAGCGAGGGCCAGCCAACGAGAGCGTACAGGTCGCAGTGGTGGGTATTATATGGGGATTTGGTGACAAAACGGATGGCACTGTGATAGACTGCATCCAATTTGTTGAGTAGGGTGTTGGAGGCTATTTTGTAAATGACATCGCCGAAGTCGAGGATCGGTAGGATGGTCAGTTTCACAAGGGTATGTTTGGCAGTATGAGTGAAGGATGCTTTGTTGCAAAATAGGAAGCCAATTCTAGATTTAACTTTGGATTGGAGATGTTTGATGTGAGTCTGTGTCACGCCCTGGTCGAAGTATTTTGTGTTTATCTTCATGTATTGGGTCAGGCCAGGGTGTGGCATGGGGTTTTTGTATTGTGGTGTGTTTTGTCTTGGGGTTTTGGTGTTGGTATTGGGATTGTAGCTTAGTGGGGTATCTAGCAAAGTCTATGGCTGTCTGGAGTGGTTCTCAATCAGAGGCAGGTGTTTATCGTTGTCTCTGATTGGGAAGCATATTTAGGCAGCCATATTCTTTGAGTTTGTCGTGGGTGATTGTCCTTAGTGTCTTTGTTCCTGTCGCTGTGTTAGTTGACACAAGTATAGGCTGTTTCGGTTTTCGTTACGTTTATTGTTTTGTAGTGTTTGTATTGATTCGTGTTTACGTTTGTTGATTAAACATGGATCGCAATCTACACGCTGCATTTTGGTCCGACTCTCCTTCACCACAAGAGAACCGTTACAGAATCACCCAACACAAACGGACCAAGCAGCGTGTCAACAGGCAGGAGCCACAGGAGAGGCAACAGAGGCAGCAGCAGCTGCAGTGGGAGAGGCTGCACTACCTGGAGAAATGGACATGAGAGGACGAACTGGACGGTAAAGGACCCTGGGCTCAGCCTGGAGAATATCGCCGCCCCAAGGAAGAACTGGAGGCGGGGAAAGCTGAGAGGCGCAGGTATGAGGAGGCAGCACGGCGTAGCAGATGGAAGCCCGAGAGTCAGCCCCAAAAATTTCTTGGGGGTAGGAGTAGGGCTACGCTAGGTAGGAGACCTACGCTAACTTCCTGTGGTTACCGGGGGGCTAGAGAGACCGGGCAGGCACCGTGTTATGCAGTGGTGCGCACGGTGTCCCCAGTGCGGGTGCATAGCCCGGTGCGGTATATTCCAGCTCCGCATATCGGCCGGGCTAGATTGAGCGTCGAGCCAAATGCCATGAAGCCGGCTCTACGCATCTGGTCTCCAGTGCGTCTCCTTGGGCCGGCTTACATGGCACCAGCCTTGCGCTCGGTGTCTCCGGTTCGCCTGCATAGCCCAGTGCGGGCTATTCCACCTCGCCGCACTGGCAGGGCGACCGAGAGTATTCAACCAGGTAAGGTTGGGCAGGCTCGGTGCTCAAGAGCTCCAGTGCGCCTGCACGGTCCGGTCTATCCAGTACCACCTCCACACCCCAGCCCTCCGGTAGCAGCTCCCCGCACCAGGCTTCCTGTGCGTGTCCTCGGTTCAGTAACACCAGTGCCAGCACCACGGATCAGGCCTACAGTGCACCTCGCCTCTCCTGCGCTGTCGGAGTCTCCCGCCTCTCCAGCGCTGTCGGAGCCTTTCTCCTCTCCTGCGCTGCCGGAGTCTCCTGCCTGTTCAGCGCAGCTAGAGCCTTCTTCCTCTACAGCGCTGCTGGAGTCTCCTGTCTGTTCAGCGCAGCCAGAGCTGCCAGCCTGCATGGAGCAGCCAGAGCTGCTAGCCTGCATGGAGCAGCCAGAGCTGTCAGTCTGCATGAAGCAGCCAGAGCTGTCAGTCTGCATGAAGCAGCCAGAGATGTCAGTCTGCATGAAGCAGCCAGAGCTGTCAGTCTGCAAGGAGCTGTCAGTCTGCAAGGAGCTGTCAGTCTGCAAGGAGCTGTCAGTCTGCAAGGAGCTGCCAGTCTGCAAGGAGCTGCCAGTCTGCAAGGAGCTGCCAGTCTGCAAGGAGCTGTCAGTCTGCACGGAGCTGCTAGTCTGTAAGAAGCCGCCAGAGCTGTCAGCCTACATGGAGCAGCCAGAGCCGCCAGTCAGCGTGGAGCAGCCAGAGCCGCCAGTCAGCATGGAGCAGCCAGATCTTTTAGTCTGCCAGGATCCGCCAGTCAACCAGACTCTTCCAGATCTGCCAGTCAACCAGACTCTTCCAGATCCGCCAGTCAACCAGACTCTTCCAGATCTGCCAGTCAACCAGACTCTTCCAGATCCGCCAGTCAGCCAGACTCTTCCAGATCCGCCAGTCAGCCAGACTCTTCCAGATCCGCCAGTCAACCAGACTCTTCCAGATCTGCCAGTCAACCAGACTCTTCCAGATCCGCCAGTCAACCAGACTCTTCCAGATCCGCCAGTCAGCCGGGATCTGCCAGAACCGCCAGTCGGCCAGGATCCGCCAGTCGGCCAGGATCCGCCAGTCGGCCAGGATCCGCCAGTCAGCCGGGATCCGCCAGTCAGCCAGGATCTGCTGAAACCACCAGCCAGCCAGGATCTGGTAGATCTATCTACCTGCCTGAGCTTCCTCTCACTCCTGAGCTTCCTCTCTCACTCCCGAGCTTCCTCTCACTCCCGAGCTTCCTCTCACTCCCGAGCTTCCTCCCACTCCCGAGCTTCCTCCCACTCCCGAGCTTTCTCTCACTCCCGAGCTTTCTCTCACTCCCGAGCTTTCTCTCACTCCCGAGCTTTCTCTCAGTCCCGATCTGCTCCTCAGTCCAGTGGGGTTCTGGGTGAGGACTACTAGGCCATGGTCGGCGGGGAGGGTGGACTATCCAGGGACTCAAGGAGAGGGGACTAAGACATTGACTGAGTGGGGTCCACCTCCCGCGCCGGAGCCGCCACCATGGACAGACGCCCACCCGGACCCTCCCTATTGTTTTGAGGTGCGTTCGGGAGTCCGCACCTTAGGGGGTGGGGTTCTGTCACGCCCTGGTCGAAGTATTTTGTGTTTATCTTCATGTATTGGGTCAGGCCAGGGTGTGGCATGGGGTTTTTGTATTGTGGTGTGTTTTGTCTTGGGGTTTTGGTGTTGGTATTGGGATTGTAGCTTAGTGGGGTATCTAGCAAAGTCTATGGCTGTCTGGAGTGGTTCTCAATCAGAGGCAGGTGTTTATCGTTGTCTCTGATTGGGAACCATATTTAGGCAGCCATATTCTTTGAGTTTGACGTGGGTGATTGTCCTTAGTGTCTTTGTTCCTGTCGCTGTGTTAGTTGACACAAATATAGGCTGTTTCGGTTTTCGTTACGTTTATTGTTTTGTAGTGTTTGTACTGATTTGTGTTTACGTTTGTTGATTAAACATGGATCGCAATCTACACGCTACATTTTGGTCCGACTCTCCTTCACCACAAGAGAACCGTTACAGTCTGGGAGGATAGTTTACAGACTAACCAGACACCTAGGTATTTGTAGTTGTCCACATATTCTAAGTCAGAACCGTCCAGAGCAGTGATAATGGGCGAACGGGCAGATGTCGGCGGCGATCGGTTAAAGAGCATGCATTTAGTTTTACTTGTATTTAAGAGCAGTTGGAGGTCACGGAAGGAGAGTTTTATGGCATAGAAGCTTGTCTGGAGGGTTGTTAACACAGTGTCCAAAGAAGGGCCAGAGGTATACAGAATGGTGTCATCTGCGTAGAGGTGGATCAGAGACTCACCAGTAGCAAGAGCGACATCATTGATGTATACAGAGAAAAGAGTTGGCTCAATAATTGAACCCTGTGGCACCCCCATTGAGACTGCCAGAGGCCCGGACAACAGGCCCTTCGATTTGACACACTGAACTCTATCAGAAAAGTAGTTGGTGAACCAGGCGAGGCAATCATTTGAGAAACCGAGGCTGTTGAGTCTGCTGATGAGGATGTGGTGATTGACATAGTCGAAAGCCTTGGTCAGGTCAATGAATACAGCAGCACAGTATTGTTCCTTATCGATGGCGGTTAAGATATCGTTTAGTACCTTGAGCGTGGCTGATGTGCACCCATGACCAGCTCTGAAACCAGATTGCATAGCGGAGAATGTGCGGTGGGATTCGAAATGATCGGTAGTCTGTTGTTGACTTGGATTTTGAAGACCTTAGAAAGGCAGGGTAGGATAGATATAGGTCTGTAGCAGTTTGGGTCAAGAGTGTCCCCCCCTTTGAAGAGGGGGATGACTGCAGCTCCTTTCCAATCTTTGGGAATCTCAGACGACACGAAAGAGAGGTTAAACAGGCTAGTAATAGGGGATGCAACAATTTCGGCAGATCATTTTAGAAAGAAAGGGTCCAGATTGTCTAGCCCGGCTGATTTGTAGGGGTCCAGATTTTGCAGCTCTTTCAGAACATCAGCTGACTGGATTTGGGAGAAAGAGAAATGGGGAAGGCTTGGGTGAGTTGCTGTGGAAAGCATTGCCAGCCGTAGAAAAATGCTTATTGAAATTCTCAATTATACTGGATTTATCTGTGGTGACAGAGTTTCCTATCCTCAGTGCAGTGGGCAGCTGGGAGGAGGTGCTTTTGTTATTAGCATTATTCCAGCACAGGTGCAATAAAAATGTTGGCCACTAGATGGCAGCAGTGTATATGCAAAGTTTTAGATGATCCAATGAACCATTGCATTTCTGTTCAAAATGTTGCGTCAAGCCCGCCCTAATGTGCCTAATTTGTTTATTAATAACTTTTCATGTTCAAAACTGTGCACTCTCCTCAAACAATAGTATTGTATTAATTCACTATAATAGCTACTCTAAATTGGACAGTTCAGTTAGATTAACAAAAATGTAAGTTTTCTGCCAATATCAGATATGTCTTTGTCCTGGGAAATTTTCTTGTTACTTACAACCTCATGCTAATCGCACTGGCCTACGTTAGCTTAAGCATCCTGCAGGGGACCCACCGATCCCGAAGAAGAGTGTTACAGTGTGTGTGTGTGTGTGTGTGTCCACATTTAACTCCCCTACCTATGGTCTACTCATTTCATTAATCTCCTCCCATCTCCTCTACATCTATCTCCATCCATCCACCCCCCAATCCAACTCTCTTCCTCCCTCCATCCCCCTCACCACATCAGCACAGGCTGACTGCGGTTGCAACGTGATCCTCGTATGCGGTTGATATTTCATCAGCCACGGTTCATCTCCCAGGGCCTTATGATTGGACTGACTCCATCAAAGAGAGGGGGATAGAGGAAGGAGGGTAAGACAAAGGGGGCATCGAGGGCCCCATCAGCTTTGACACACAGACCGAGCCTGGCACTGTCCTGATGGAGCCATTACTGGAACGGAAAGAGAAAGAGGAGAGGAAGATGGAGATACGGAGAAAGGAGAGCGAGTGGCCTACTGCATCTTGCCAATGAATGAATTAACACACGGACTCTCTCTCTCACTGTCTCTCTCTCTTCTACTTTCTCCCTCCCTCTCCATCTCGGTCCCAGCGTCCCAGATACTACCACACACAGAGCAGAACACATGCACATGCAAACTCACACGCACTCCATTCCTCCTTAAATATCTCTCATTCTGCATCTCTCTCTCTCTCTCTCTCTCCCTCTCTCTCTCTCTCTCTCTCAAGATTAAGTTAATTAACTTTGAATGGAATATCTGCACAGCTGCTGGCTGCAGCCTTAACACATCCACTGCATTTACATTTTATTCTTGGGATTTAGTTTACCACTGCATTTTAACTTTACAACATAAATTATAACCAATAATATAACGTATATTACAGTATATCACTGGTGACAAGAATGAAATTCAACTAAACAACGCAACAGACTATAGGGGAAAACTAGACCTTACCAGTAAAACAAAATAACTTTGGTCAGTGTGGTGTGTGTGTGTGTAACCTTTATTTAAATAGACAAGTCAGTTAAGAACAAATTCTTATTTACAATTATGGCCTACCCCGGGCGACGATGGGCCAATTGTGCGCTGCCCTATGAGACTCCAAATCACGGCCGGATGTGATACAGCCTGGATTCGAACCAGGGACTGTAGTGACACCTCTTGCACTGAAATGCAGTGCCTTACACCGCTGCGTCTATGTGTGTGTGTTAACTGTTTAACTGTACTAGAATGCTTAAAAGGTCCCTAAAATTTGAAATATCGGTTATCTTTACCAGGGTTTTTGGCAAGGAAAGTATCGGATATCGGTATCGGCCAAAAATGTCATATCGGTGCATCACTAGATAGAATAATTCCATCTGCCTGGTCGCAAAACGTGTATGGATCCGGGGCAACAGTACTTACAGTGGGGCAAAAACGTATTTAGTCAGCCAGCAATTGTGCAAGTTCTCCCACTTAAAAAGATGAGAGAGGCCTGTAATTTTCATCATAGGTACACTTCAACTATGACAGACAAAATTAGAAAAAAAATACAGAAAATCACATTGTAGGATTTTTAATGAATTTATTTGCAAATTATGGTGGGAAATAAGTATTTGGTCACCTACAAACAAGCAAGATGTCTGGCTGTCACAGACCTGTAACTTCTTCTTTAAGAGGCTCCTCTGTCCTCCACTCATTACCTGTATTAATGGCAAATGTTTGAACTTGTTATCAGTATAAAAGACACCTGTCCACAACCTCAAACAGTCACACTCCAAACTCCACTATGGCCAAGACCAAAGAGCTGTCAAAGGACACCAGAAACAAAATTGTAGACCTGCACCAGGCTGGGAAGACTGAATCTGCAATAGGTAAGCAGCTTGGTTTAAAGCAATTATTAGGAAATGGAAGACATACAAGACCACTGATAATCTCCCTCGATCTGGGGCTCCACGCAAGATCTCACCTCGTGGGGTCAAAATGATCACAAGAACGGTGAGCAAAAATCCCAGAACCACACGGTGGACCTAGTGAATGACTTGCAGAGAGCTGGGACCAAAGTAACAAAGCCAACCATCAGTAACACAATACGTAGCCAGGGACGTGGGTCTTGTTTGGAGGACAAAGAATGCTGAGTTGCATCCAAAGAACACCATACCTACTGTGAAGCATGGGGGTGGAAACATCATGGGGCTGTTTTTCTGCAAAGGGACCAGGACGACTGATCCGTGTAAAGGAAAGAATGAATGGGGCCATGTATCGTGAGATTTTGAGTGAAAACCTCCTTCCATCAGCAAGGGCATTGAAGATTAAACGTGGCTGGGTCTTTCAGCATGACAATGATCCCAAACACACCGCCCGGGCAACGAAGGAGTGGCTTCGTAGGAAGTATTTCAAGGTCCTGGAGTGGCCTGGCCAGTCTCCAGATCTCAACCCCATAGAAAATCTTTGGAGGGAGTTGAAAGTCTGTGTTGCCCAGCAACAGCCCCAAAACATCACTGCTCTAGAGGAGATCTGCATGGAGGAATGGGCCAAAATACCAGCAACAGTGTGTGAAAACCTTGTGAAGACTTACAGAACACGTTTGACCTCTGTCATTGCCAACAAAGGGTATATAACAAAGTATTGAGATAAACTTTTGTTGTTGACCAAATACTTATTTTCCACCATAATTTGCAAATAAATTCATTAAAAATCCTACAATGTGATATTCTGGATTTTCTTTTTCTCATTTTGTCTGTCATAGTTGAAGTGTACCTATGATGAAATTACAGGCCTCTCTCATCTTTTTAAATGGGAGAACTTGCACAATTGGTGGCTGACTAAATACTTTTTTACCCCACTATAGGTCTTAGCTGAGCATCCAGAGCTACATTGCATGACAAAACAGAACTATCACTAAGACAACACTAGCGGCAGATGGGAATGGGCAGCTGATGATCTGTGTGTGTGACAGCGCCCCATTCGCCGTGGTGAACTGAGAGCGACACCCTGTCCTGGTTGTCTTAGTGCTGATACTCCACTTCTAGTCCAGATCACCGGTAAGTCATCTGGAAGACATGACGGTGATGACAGTTGGTCTGAGACACACTCTTTCTCTCTGTCTCTCTTCCTCCGCTTCATTATCGTCTCTCTCCTTCTTCCTCTTCATCGTCTCTCCTTCATCCTCTTCATCATCCTCTCTCTTCCTCTTCGTCCCTCTCCCTCTTTATCATCGTCTCTCTTTCTCTTCATCATCGTCTCTCTTCCTCTTCATCATCATTGTTACGAGTCTTTCTCCTTCCTCTTCATCAACGTCTCTGTCCCTCTTCCACTTCCTTATCGTCTCTCACACTCTTTCTCTTCATCATCGTCTCTCCCTCTTCCTCTTCATCATCATCTCTCTCCTCTTCATCATCGTCTCTCTCCCTCTTCATCATCGTCTCTCTCCCTCTTCCCCTTCATGATCGTCTATCTCCCTTTTCCTCTTCATCATCGTATTCCTTCCTCTTCGTCCCTCTCCCTCTTCATCATCGTCTCTCTTCCTCTCCATCATCATCTCTCTTCCTCATCATTGTTACGGGTCTAGTCTCACTCCTTCCTCTTCATCATCGTCACTCTCCCTCTTCATCACCGTCTCTCACTCTTTCTCTTCATCATCGTCTCTCCCTCTTCCTCTCTCACACTCTTCCTTATCGTTTCTCTCCCTCTTCATCATTGTCCCTCTCCTTCCTCTTCATCATCATCTCTCCCACTCCCTCTTCATCGCTCTCTCTCCTCATCGTCTCTCTCTCTCTTCCTCTTCATCATCGTCTATCTCTCGCTTCCTCGTAGTCTTTCGCCCTCTCCCCGTCGTCTCACTCCCTCTTCTTCTACATCATCGTCTCTCTCCCTCTTCATCATCTTCTCTCTCACTCTTCTTCTTCCTCATCGTCTCTCTCCCTCTTCGTTATCGTCTCTCACCCTCTTCATCGTCTCTCACACCCTTCCTCTTCATCATCGTCTCTCACACTCTTACATCTTCATCATCGTCTCTCTCCCTCTTCATCATTGTCTCTCTCCTTCCTCTTCATCATAGTCTCTCTTACTCTTGCTCTTCATCATCGTCTCTCTCCCTCTTCCTCTTCATCGTCTCTCTCCCTCTTCATCGTCGTCTCTCTCCCTCTTCGTTGTCGTCTCTCTCGCTCTTCCTCGTCGTCTCTCTCGCTCTTCCTCGTCGTCTCTCTCCCTCTACATCATCGTCTCTCTCCCTCTTCCTCTACATCACCGTTTCTCACCCTCTTCTTCTTCATCTCTCTCCTTCTTCCTCTTTATCATCGTCTCTCTCCCTCTCTCCCTATCATTCTTTATAATTTTCTATCTGAAAAACTCTCACTCTGTCACTTTCTCTCCTTCTCTGGAAGACATGGCAATCTCTCGCTCTCTCTCACACACACATTCTATCTCGCTCACTTTATTTTCAATCTTAACCACTCTTTTTCTCTGAAATGTTCCCTTTCCTTTATCCATTCCTTCTTATTGTGATTCCATCACACATCCTAACTGTCTCTCTCGCTTTAGCTCTGGTTAATTGCCACATCTTTGCTTTTGCTGTTCCCATATATATTCTCTCTCATGTGTATTTGGTGTGTTTCTCTGGTTTGTTTCTCCTCCCAGACAGAGATCTGTCCTGTCAATCAGCAGTGATGGAAAAAGTACTCAATTGTCAAACTTGAGGAAAAGTAAAGATACCTTAATAGAAAATGACTCAAGTAAAAGTGAAAGTCACCCAGTAAAAGACTAAAAGTATTTGATTTTAAATATATGTAAGTATCAAAGTAAATGGAATTGCTCAAATGTACTTACAGTTGAAGTCAGAAGTTTACATACACTTTAGCCAAATACATTTAAACTCAGTTTTTCCACAATTCCTTACATTTAATCTTAGTAAAATTCCCTGTCTTAGGTCAATTAGGATCCACCACTTTATTTTCAGAATGTGAAATGTCAGAATGATTGTAGAGAGAATTATTTATTTCATCTTTTATTTATTCTATCACATTCCCAGTGGGTCAGAAGTTTACATACACTCAATTAGTATTTGGTAGCACTGCCTTAAATTGTTTAACTTGAGTCAAATGTTTCGGGTAGCCTTCCACAAGCTTCCCATAATAAGTTGGGTGAATTTTGGCCCATTCCACCTGACAGAGCTGGTGAAACTGAGTCAGGTTTATAGGCCTCCTTGCTCGCACACGCTTTTTCAATTCTGCCCGCTCATTTTCTATAGGATTGAGGTCAGGGCTTTGTGATGGCTACTCCAATACCTTGACTTTGTTGTCCTTAAGCCATTTTGCCACAGCTTTGGAAGTACGCTTGGGGTCATTGTCCATTTCGAAGACCCATTTACGACCAAGCTGTAACTTCCTGACTGATGTCTTGAGATGTTGATTCAATGTACCCACATAATTTTCCTACCTCATGATGCCATCTATTTTGTAATGTGCACCAGTCCCTCCTGCAGCAAAGCACACCCACAACATGATGCTACCACCCCTGTGCTTCATGGTTGGGATGGTGTTTTTTGGCTTGCAAGCCTCCCCCTTTTTCCTCCAAACATAACGATGGTCATTATGGCCAAAGAGTTATATTTTTGTTTCATCAGACCAGAGGACATTTCCCCAAAAAGTACGATCTTTGTCCACATGTGCAGTTGTAAACCGTAGTCTGGCTTTTCTATGGCGGTTTTGGAGCAGTGGCTTCTTCCTTGCTGTGCAGCTTTTCAGGTTATGTCGATATAGGACTGGTTTTACTGTGGATATAGATACTTTTGTACCTGTTTCCTCCAACATCTTCACAAGGTCCTTTGCTGTTGTTCTGGGATTGATTTGCACTTTTCGCACCAAAGTATGTTAATCTCTATGAGACAGAACGCGTCTTCTTCCTGAGCGGTATGGCGGCTGAGTGGTCCCATGGTGTTTATACTTGCATACTATTGTTTGTACAGATGAACGTGGTACCTTCAGGTGTTTGGAAATTGCTCCCAAGGATGAACCAGACTTGTGGAGGTCCACAATTTTTTTCTGAGGTCTTGGCTGATTTCTTTTGATTTTCCCATGATGTCAAGCAAAGAGGCACTGAGTTTGAAGGTAGGCCTTGAAATACATCCAGAGGTACACCTCCAATTGACTCAACTGATCAGAAGCTTCTAAAGCCATGACATGGAAAAATTACCTGTGTCATTGTAATGGTATTCGTCGTCGGAAGATGAAGAATCATCAGACCAAAGCGCAGCGTGGTAAGTGTTCATGCTTACTTTATTAAAACTGAACACTAATAACATAATAACCAAGGGAATCACCGAAACAGTCCTGAAAGGTGCAAAACACTAAACAGAAATGAACTACCCACAAAAACCCTGTGGGAAAAAGCTACCTAAGTATGGTTCCCAATCAGAGACAACGATAGACAGCTGTCCCTGATTGAGAACCATACGCGGCCAAAACAAAGAAATACAAAAAAATATAAAAAGGAACGCGCATGCAAATCACACCCTGACCAAACCAAAATAGAGACGTAAAAAGTTCTAAGGTCACGGCGTGACTGTCATGCACAAAGTAGATGTCCTAACCGACTTGCCAAAACCATAGTTTGTTAGCAAGAAATTTGTGGAGTGGTTGAAAAACAAGTTTTAATGACTCCAACCTAAGTGTATGTAAACTTCTGACTTCAAACTATAAGTATCAAAAGTAAAATAATAAACCACTTCAAATTCCTTATATTAAGCGAACCAGATGGCACAATTATTTTTTTTGACAGATAGCCAGGGTCACACTCCAACACTCAGACATAATTTACAAATGAAGCATTTGAGTTTAGTGAGTCTGCCAGACCAGAGGCAGTAGGGATGACCAGGGATGTTCTCTTGATAAGTGTGTGAATTGGACCATTTTCCTGTCAAAATGTAACGAGTACTTTTGGGTGTCAGGGAAAATGTATGGAGTAAGAAGTACATTCTTTACTTTAGGAATGTAGTGAAGTAAAAGTAACAGTTGGCAAAAATATAAATAGTGAAGTAAAATCCATATACCCAAAACAACTACTTAAGTAGTACTTTAAAGTAGTTTTATTTAACTACTTTACACCACTGCCAATCTGTGAGTTTGTGAGTGTGTGTTCGTGTGTGCCTGTCTGTGTCTGTGTGTAGTGCATGTGTGTGTGTGTGTGTGTGTGTGTGTTTGTGTGTGTGGCTAGTTAAATACCTAAGCAAGTAGGCCTCCCGAGTGATGCAGTGATCTAAGACACTGCATCACAGTGCTAGCTGTGCCACTAGAGATTCTGGGTGCGAGCTGTGACCGGGAGACCCATGGGGCGGCGCACAATTCGCTCAGCATTGCCCGGGTTAGAGGAGTGTTTGGTCGGCAGGGATGTCCTTGTCCCATCGCGCACTAGCGACTTCTGTGGCGGGCCGGGCGCAGTGCCCGCTGACACAGTCGCCAGGTGCATCGTGTTTCCTCCGACACATTGGTGCGGCTGGCTTCCGGGTTAAGTTGGCATTGTGTCAAGAAGCAGTGCGGCTTGGCTTGGCTTCGTTGGGTTATGTTTCAGAGGACACACGGCTCTCAAACTTTCGCCTCCCCCGAGTCTGTACGGGAGTTGCAGCGATGAGACAAGACTAACTACCAATTAGATACCACGAAATTAGGGAGGAAAATAAATAATATCTCAGCGAGGCACGGGCCCCTGTCTTAAGTGGGCCTCATGAATTAGCCATGGCAGTGGCTTGCAGCAGGCACCATTCCCAATGCTCACACTCATTACTGCAGCACATATTGTGCATTCGGAAAGTATTCAGACCCTTTCCCTTTTTACACATTGTGTTATGTTACAGCCTCAATCAAAAATGGATTTAAAAAAAACACAATACTCCATAATGAAAAAACAAAAACAGGTTTTTAGAAATTGTTGCAAATTTATTTTTTTAAAAATTAAAAAACAGAAATATTACATTTACATAAGTATTCAGACCCTTTGCTATGAGACTCGATATTGAGCTCAGGTACATCCTGTTTTCAATTATCATCCTTGAGATGTTTCTACAACTTGATTGGAGTCCACCTGTGGTAAATTCAAATGATTGGACATGACTTGGAAAGGCACAAACCTATATCAGGTCCCACAGTTGACAGTGCATGTCAGAGCAAAAACCAAGCCATGAGGTCGAAGGAATTGTCCGTAGAGCTCAGAGACAGGATTGTGTCGAGGCACAGATCTGGGGAAGGTTACCAAAACATTTCTGCAGCATTGAAGGTCCCTAAGAACACATTGGCCTCAATCATTCTTAAATGGAAGTTTGGACTGTGAGACTAGTCAGGATCGAGACAAAGATGAACGGAGCAAAGTATAGAGAGATCTGTGATGAAAACCTGCTCCAGAACACTCAGGACCTCAGACTGGGGAGAAGGTTCACTTTCCAACAGGACCCTAAGAACACAGCCAAGACAACGCAGGAGTGACTTTGGGACAAGTCTCTGAATGTCCTTGAGTGTCCCAGCCAGAGCACGGACTTGAACCCGATCAAACATCTCTGGGGAGACCTGAAAATAGCTGTGCAGCGGTGCTCCCCATCCAACCTGACAGAGCTTGAAAGGATCAGCAGAGAAGAATGGGAGAAACTCCCCAAATACAGGTTTGCCAAGCTTGTAGTGTCATACCAAAGAAGACTCAAGACTGCCAAAGGTGTTTCAACAAAGTACTGAGAAAAGGGTCTGAACACTTATGTAAATGTAATATTTTTTTTCCAAATTTTTTTCTCAATACATTACAATGCAACAATGTCTAGAATAAGGCTGTAATGGAAAAAGTCAAGGGGTCTGAATACTGGTCTAGAATCACTACCAGTCTTCAGTAAAGTACCTCTCCTCTCATCTCTGATCTATACTCACTACCAGTCTTCAGTAAAGTACCTCTCTTCTCATCTCTGATCTATAATCACTACCAGTCTTCAGTAAAGTACCTCTCCTCTCATCTCTGATCTATAATCACTACCAGTCTTCAGTAAAGTACCTCTCTTCTCATCTCTGATCTATAATCACTACCAGTCTTCAGTAAAGTACCTCTCCTCTCATCTCTGATCTATAATCACTAACAGTCTTCAGTAAAGTACCTCTCATCTCTGATCTATAATCACTACCAGTCTTCAGTAAAGTACCTCTCCTCTCATCTCTGATCTATAATCACTACCAGTCTTCAGTAAAGTACCTCTCATCTCTGATCTATAATCACTAACAGTCTTCAGTAAAGTACCTCTCCTCTCATCTCTGATCTATAATCACTACCAGTCTTCAGTAAAGTACCTCTCCTCTCATCTCTGGTCTAGAATCACTACCAGTCTTCAGTAAAGTACCTCTCTTCTCATCTCTGATCTATAATCACTACCAGTCTTCAGTAAAGTACCTCTCCTCTCATCTCTGATCTATAATCACTAACAGTCTTCAGTAAAGTACCTCTCATCTCTGATCTATAATCACTACCAGTCTTCAGTAAAGTACCTCTCCTCTCATCTCTGATCTATAATCACTACCAGTCTTCAGTAAAGTACCTCTCATCTCTGATCTATAATCACTAACAGTCTTCAGTAAAGTACCTCTCCTCTCATCTCTGATCTATAATCACTACCAGTCTTCAGTAAAGTACCTCTCATCTCTGATCTATAATCAATAACAGTCTTCAGTAAAGTACCTCTCCTCTCATCTCTGATCTATAATCACTACCAGTCTTCAGTAAAGTACCTCTCCTCTCATCTCTGATCTATAATCACTACCAGTCTTCAGTAAAGTACCTCTCCTATCATCTCTGATCTATAATCACTACCAGTCTTCAGTAAAGTACCTCTCTTCTCTGATCTATAATCACTACCAGTCTTCAGTAAAGTACCTCTCCTCTCATCTCTGATCTATAATCACTACCAGTCTTCAGTAAAGTACCTCTCCTCTCATCTCTGATCTATAATCACTACCAGTCTTCAGTAAAGTACCTCTCTTCTCTGATCTATAATCACTACCAGTCTTCAGTAAAGTACCTCTCCTCTCATCTCTGATCTATAATCACTACCAGTTTTCAGTAAAGTACCTCTCCTCTCTGATCTATAATCACTACTACTTTTTCTGTAAAGTACCTCTCTTCTCTGATCTATAATCACTACCAGTCTTCAGTAAAGTACCTATCTTCTCTGATCTGTAATTTTATTTTTTTATTTTACCTTTATTTAACTAGGCAAGTCAGTTAAGAACAAATTCTTATTTTCACTACCAGTCATTACCAGTCTTCAGTAAAGTACCTCTCCCCTCCTCGCCGCATCATTTGTTATTATTTTGTCTCTTACTCTTTCCCTTCCACTTATTTTTCATTCATTCATTCATTCATTATCTCCTCTCTCTCATTTTTGTGTGTGAGTGTAGGGATGAATGTGTGTTTCTGGCAGGATTTAGGATTGACGAGAGTGCTCTCCCATTCCCAAACTAGTAATCCTGTCAGAGTGAACCTGTTAAAAGCCTCTAATCTGAACAAATCTCCCTGGATTACACACACAGGTGAGATGGAGAGACTGGCACACCTACGGAAAGCAGAGGGGAGGAGAGGAGAATGGAAGAAGTTGGGGAGGGGAACTTCAACTTTTTTTACTACATCTTTGCACAGCTTGATATCATTCTTCTGTGTTTCTATGATAAAGCATATGTCAAAGTAGCCAAAGTAGTTAGGTACCCAGTCAGTTTATTATATCGCCACTATTCTATTCTAGAGTTTAAGTGGTGCAAGAGCTAAAGTGAGTCTACGGATTCCTTTGCCTTGGTAATTAAATAACAATGGCTGAGTTAGGAATAGAAGAGCTATGAACAGTAGCACAGACACACCGACACACGACTGACTTGACTTCACTCAGCCAGCCTCCTTCAGCTAGCCTGTTCTTCATCAAAACCACGCATCGTAGCCAAGCACTAAATAAAACAAAAGAACAGACTGACTGCACACAGAAATGAGAAATCAAGTCTCAGACAGTCAGACACAGACACAAATAAACAAATGAAGGCCCATAAACGTAGGCGTATAAAACACTCACACACACACACAAACACAGTGTTAAGAAAGTATTCAAACCCCTTGACCTTTCCCACATTTTGTTGTGTTATAGCCCGCATTTTAAATTGATTCAATTGAGATTGTGTGTCACTGGCCTACACACAATACCCCATAATGTCAAGGTGGAATTATGTTTTTAGAAATGTTTGCAAATTCATAAAAAATGAAAAGTCAATACGTTTTCAGTCCCTTCGTTATGGCAAGCATAATTAAGTTCAGCAGTAAAAATGTGCTTAACAAGTCACATAACAAGTTGCACGGACTCACTCTGTGTGCAATAATAGTGTTCAACGTGATTTTAAATGCTTACCTCATCTACCCCACACATACAATTATCTGTAAGGTCTCTCAGTGACTTTTAAACAATGATTCAACTACAAAGACCAGGGAGGTTTTCTAATGCCTCGCAAAGAAGGGCACCTATTGGTAGAATTGTAGAAAAAAATGCAAAGATTGAATATCACTTTGAGCATGGTGAAGTTATTAAATACACTTTGGGCGGTGTATCAATAAACCCATTCGCTATTAAGATACAGGTGTCCTTCCTAACTCAGTTGACTGGAGAGGAAGGAAAGCATTCAGGGATTTCACCATGAGGCCAATGGTGACTTTAAAACAGTTACAGAGTTTAATGGCTGTGATACGAGAAAACTGAGGATGGATCAACAGCATTGTAGTTACTCCACAATAGTAACCTAAATGAAAGAGTGAAAACAAGGAAGCCTGTACAGAATACAAATACTCCAAAACATGCATCCTGTTTGCAATAAGGAACTAAAGTAAAAATGCAACAAATGTGGCAAAGAAATTAACTTTATATCCTGAATACAAAGTGTTATTTTGGGGGCAAATCCAACTCAAGACATCACTGAGTACCACTCGCCACATTTTCAAGCATATTGGTGGCTGCATCATGTTACGAGGATGCTTGTCATCTCCAAGGACTAAGTTTTTTTAAATAAAAATAAATGGAATAGAGCTAAAGCACATGCACAATCCTAGAGGAAAACCTGGTTCAGTCTGAAAGCAGACTGAACCAGACACTGGGAGACAAATTCACCTTTCAGCAGGACAATAACTTAAAACACAAGGCCAAATATACACTAGTGTTGCTTACCAAGACTACATTTGTATTGACATTTTTAAGGATCACCATTTGCAGCAGCAACTCTTACTGGGGTAAAGCAAAATTAAGTTAGTTATACAATTTTAAAAACATTACAATAGATTTCACAATACATTAAGTATGTGCCCTCAGGTCCTTACTCTACTACGACATATCAACAACACAAAATCGATGTGTACGTGTGTGTATAGTGCGTATGTTATCGTGTGTGTGTGTATGCATGTGTCTGTGCCTAGGTTTGTCTTGCTTCACAGTCCCTACTGTTCCATAAGGTGTATTTTTTAAATAAGTTTTTAAATCAAATTTTACTGCTTGCATGAGTTACTTGATGTAGAATAGAGTTCCATGTAGTCATGGCTTTATGTAGTACTGTGCGACTCCCATAGTCTGTTCCGGACTTGGGGAGCGTGAAGAGACCTCTGGTGGCATGTCTTGTGGGGTATGGGTGGGTGTCCGAGCTGTGTGCCTCCCATAGTCTGTTCCGGACCTGGGGAGCGTGAAGAGACCTCTGGTGGCATGTCTTGTGGGGTATGGGTGGGTGTCCGAGCTGTGTGCCAGTGGTTTAGAAAGACAGCTTGGTGCATTCAACATGTCAATATTCTAAATTACAATGCTTGTCTTTCATAATTTGGTTAGATCTACTTGGATGTGTATTGTTAGTGTTTGTTGCTGGCATGTCATGCCTAAGTTTGATAATCTTGCCAATGAACATTTCATTCAAGTAGTTGGCAATATCAGTGGGTTTTGTGATGAATGAGCCATCTGATTCCAAAATGTAAATTAAGGTGCTCCAAAGCTTTTTACTATCATTCTTCATGTCATTTTTCTTTTCTGTTTCATAGTGTAGTTTCTTCTTTTTATTCAGTTTAGTCACATGATTTCTCAATTTGCAGTACGTCTACAAAGTAGACTTATTTGTCATTCCTTTTGCCTCATCCCTCTCAACCAAAACATTTTTTCAATTAATCATCAATCCACTACAATTTAAGTGTTTATACAACCATTTTCTGAATGGGTGCATGTTTATTAGTTAATGAGATAAGCAATTTCATACAGTTGAAGTCGGAAGTTACATACACTTAGGTTGGAGTAATTAAAACTTGTTTTTCAACCACTCCACAAATTTCTTGTGAACAAACTGTAGTTTTGGCAAGTCGGTTAAGACATCTACTTTGTGAATGACAAGTAATTTTTCCAACAATTGTTTTCAGACAGATTATTTCACTTATAATTCACTGTATCACAATTCCAGTGGGTCAGAAGATTACATACATAGAATAAATAAAAGCTGAAATTACTATTATTCTGACATTTCACAGTCTTAAAATAAAGTGGTGATCCTAACTGACCTAAGACAGCGAATTTTTACGAGGACAAAATGTCAGGAATTATGAAAAACTGAGTTTAACTGTATTTGGCTAAGGTGTATGTAAATTTCCGACTTCAACTGTATATGTGTCAAGTGCAGTGTCTGATTGCTCGTCATTACACTCCACGGACCAACAAATATTCTTTACATTAACAACATAGGAATCACTACAAAATGTATTGTATGACATCTTATACACTATTTTAGGCCCAGCCTTTGGTTTTCCTAGATATGGCTACTATATTGTGATCACTACATCCAATGGATTTGGATACTGCTTTAAAGCAAATTTCTGCAGCATTAGTAAAGTTGTGGTTAATACATGTTGATGATTTCATTCCTGTGCTGTTTGTAACTACCCTGGTAGGTTGACTGATAACCTGAACCAGGTTGCAGGCGCTAGTTACAGTTGGAAGCTTTCTCTTGAGTTGGCAGCCTGATGAAAGCCGGTCAATATTTAAATCACCCAGAAAATATATCTCTCTGTTGATATCACATGCATCATCAAGCATTTCACACATGTTATTCAGATACTGACTTTTAGCACTTGACGGTCTATAGCAGCTTCCTACCAGAAAGGGCTTTAGGTGAAGCAGATGAACGTGAAGCCATATGACCTCAACATGATTTAACATGAGATCCTCTCTAAGCTTTACAGGAATGTGGTTCTGAATATAAACGGCCACCTTTGGCATTTCTGTCCCTCTGTAGATCTTATGTAGATCTTTTAACCATGTATTGCTACCACTGTATCATCAAAGGTGTTATCTAAGTGAGTTTCGGAGATGGTCAGAATATGAATATCATCTGTTACTAGCAAATGACTGATTTCATGAACCTTGTTTCTTAAGCTACATATGTTAACATGGGCTATTTTTAGAACTTTTCTGCGATGCTTGGTTGTTTTTATTGCTTTACCGGGAAGGTAGACATACTCATGTTATTTATGTTAGTGCAGGGTGGTACACAGTGCACTTCCTACTAGGGCACACCGCCTCAGCGCTAACATAGGCACATCATTACTGCAAGCAATAGCTGTGGGATCAGGTTAGGTTACTTACATTGTGTCTTCCAACGCCCCTGGGATCATGTACATTTGCTGAAGCATTATGAAAACTCAGTGACACAATGGTAGAGATTAAATGAGCTGGGCTTGGGTCATTGTGAAGTCATTGTCTCAACGCAGCCGTACAATGCTGTGAAAGGATCCAGGAACCCAAATGATTTGGGTGGATCCCATCCAACTCAAAATATGAGCTTTGTTTCCAGAAGCTATCAAAATGGTCAATAAATGTGACACCCACAAAGCTGCAATAGTCTCGTAGCCAGTTATGGAGGGCGAAAAGTCTACTGAACCGTTCAATGCCACGATTTAGAGAGGGCAGAGGGCCAGATATTATGGGGCGTTAGTTGGTGTCAAGTAGTGACCCAATCCGTTCTTTAAAATCCATCTTCAGCTGTTCTGAGCTGCCCTTCATAATGTCATTAAATCCCACATGAACTTTGACAGACTAAATGTCCTGATGCTGGTTTAAAATGTTTGGGAGCAGCTTATTGATGTCCTGTACTTGTGCTCCTGGAAAGCACAACGTTTTTTGCTCCAGGGACGGAGACATTTCTCACCATTGAATGTTCCTCCAATTGGGGGAGGGGGTGGTAAGGAAAATATATTTAAAAAATATGTGTGTGAATGTGTGTATATATATATATATATATATATATATATATATATATGTGTATTTATATGTATATATGTAGAGTATATGTATGTATATTAATATATATGTGGGAATGTATGTATATATATATATATATATATGTGTATTTATATGTATATATCTAGAGTATATGTATGTATATTAATATATATGTGGGAATGTATGTATATATATATATATGTGTATTTATATATATATATATATATGTGTGTGTGTGAATGTGTGTATATATATATATATATATATATATATATATATGTATTTATATGTATATATCTAGAGTATATGTATGTATATTAATATACATGTGGGAATGTATGTATGTGCCTTCAGAAAGTATTCAGATTGTTTTACTTTTTCCACATTTGTTGTTACAGCTATATTCTAAAATTGATTAAAATTTTCCCCCTCACAATATGCCATAATGACAAAGCAATAACTGTTTTTTTTTTAAATGTTGAAAATAAAAAAAAACATTTACATAAGTATTCAGACCCTTTACTCAGTACTTTGTTGAAGCACCTTTGGCAGTGATTACAGCCTTGAGTCTTCTTGGGTATGACGCGACAAGCTTGGCAAACCTGTATTTGGGGAGGATCTCCCATTCTTCTCTGAAGATCCTCTTAAGCTCTGTCAGGTTGGATGAGGACCATTGCTGCACAGCTATTTTCAGGTCTCTCCGGAGAGGTTCGATCGAGTTCAAGTCCGGGCTCTGGCTGGGCCACTCAAGAACATTCAGAAATTGTCCCGAAGCCACTCCTGTGTTGTCTTGGCTGTGTGCTAATGGTTGTTGTCCTGTTGGAAGGTGAACAGTCACCCCAGTCTGAGATCCAGAGCGCTCTGGAGTAGGTTTTCATCAAGGATCACTCAGTACTTTGCTCTGTTCATCTTTGCCTCAATCCTGACATGTCTGAAAAGCATCCCCACAGCATGATGCTGCCTCCACCACGCTTCACCGTAGGGATTGTGTCAAGTTTCCTCAAGACGTGATGATTGGCATTCAGGCCAAAGAGTTCAATCTTGGTTTCATCAGGCCAGATAATCTTGTTTCTCATGGTCTGAGAGTCTTTAGGTGCCTTTTAGCAAACTGATAGCGGGCTGTCATGTGCCTTTCACTGAGGAGTGGCTTCCGTCTGGCCACTCTACCATAAAGGCCTAAATGGTGGGGTGCTGCAAAGATGGTTGTTCTTCTGGAAGGTTCTCCCATCTCAGCAGAGGAACATTGGAGCTCTTTCAGAGTGACCACCGGGATCTTGGTCAACACCCTGACCGAGGTCCTTCTCCCTCGATTGCTCAGTTTGGCCGGGTAGCCAGCTCTAGGAAGAGTCTTGATGGTTCCAAACTTCTTCCATTTAAGAATGATAGAGACCACTGTGTTCTTGGAGACCTTCAATGCTGCAGAAATGTTTTGCTACCCTTCCCCAGATCTGTGCCTGGACACAATCCTGTCTCGGAGCTCTAAGGACTATTCCTTCGACCTAATGGCTTGGTTTTTCTCTGACATGCACTGTCAACTGTGGGACCTTATATAGACAGGTGTGTGCCTTTCCAAATCATGTCAATGTGATTTTCTGAATTTTTGTTTAAGATTCCGTCTCTCACAGTTGAGGTGCACCTATGATAAAAATTACAGACCTCTACATGCTTTGTAAGTTGGAAAACCTGCAAAATTGGCAGTGTATCAAATACTTGTTCTCCCCACTGTACATACGTGTTTTCTATTTTTTACACGTTAGAATTGTTCTTCCACTTTGACATTACTGAGTATTTTGTGTAGATCGTTTACAAAAAAAGGACTAATCCATTTTAATCCCTCCAAAATGTAGAAAAAGTCAAGGGGTGTGAAAACTTTCTGAAAGCACATACATAGACAGTCAGAAAAACAAACAGACAGGCAGACAGACACAGAGGCTGATGCATGCACATTACATATTCACACACGCGCGCACGCGCGCACGCACGCACGCACGCACGCACGCACACACACACACACACACACACACACACACACAGAGAGACACACATACAGAGACACACACACACACACAGAGAGACACACACACACACACACACACACACAGCAGGGTGATAAGTAAGTGAAGGGAGATGTGGTGACACTGAAGTGATGTCATCAAGTCACACAAGGACAGAGCAGTGGAGAGCTTCCTCATGTCAGACTCAACAAGACAGCACACACATACACTCACACACACACGCTCAGTTCAGTGGAGGCTGCTGAGGGGAGCACGGCTCATAATAATGGCTGGAACAGAGCAAATGAAATTACATCAAACACATGGAAACCATGTTTGATGTATTTGATACCATTCCACTGACTCTGCTCCAGCCATTACCACAAGCCCATCCTACCCTAATAAGTTGCCACCAATCTCTTGTGGCCCAGTTTCATTTGAACAAATCATCTTGGAATCTTCTAACCAAACAATGGGCCAAGGTTCAAGACATGAGTTACATTTCAACTTGTCTCCTGAAATGAACTGCAGTTGAACCCTCAGACAATTGTGAAAACTGCTGAGAAGGCTGCAGTCTTACCTGACCCTCTCCTTGGGGTCTCCGAAGGACTCTTTGAGGCGGGAGAAGTCGGGGTAGAAGTGGACAGACGGAGATATGACTTCCAGAAGACCTGACTGGATCTCCACTGGAAACCTGACAGAGAGAGGAGAGAGTGTTGGCGAGGGGGAGAGAGAGGGGAAGAGAAAGAGTTGAACAATCCCAACTACTACTATCTACAACTATCACATAGACACAGTTATGATAGATACAGGCAGACAGACCGACAGCCAGACAGGCACACAGGCAGACACAAACAGGCAGATAGACAGGCAGACAGACAGACAGACACCACAGTATGTGGGTCCCTGCCACCCTTTCCACAAACACTATTGACTTCCTCTCTGGTCAGGTGGTTGATAGGTGGTAACCAGGGGAGATGGAGACAGGATCACGCACACACACACACACACACATACACACACACACCACCCCTGTTGTAACTCCGTGGGAGGAAGGAGTCAGATTACAATGTATGAAGACAGAGAGACGAGCCATTCAGGAGAGAGACAGAGGTCAGGTCTCAAGTGTGTAATCACTAACCCTGTCAATCAGCCAGGACAGGAGAGGTGTGTGTGCCTGAGGAACCACACACTCACACACACTAACTCACAATAGTGCACACACACACACACACACACACACACACAAACACACACAACCAACCCCTCTCTCCTGGGTTTGTAATCTCCCTGAGAGAATGTCGAGGTGACAGGGGGGACATTCAACCTCCCCCCTCCCCTCTTCACTTCCCCCTTCCCTCCATCGACCCCCATAGCCATCTCCAGCCTCGATCCCAAATTACACCCTATTCCCTATGTAGTACACTACTTTTTCCAATGGCCCATCTGGTTCTGGTAGTGCTGAGCGATTAACATAAATGTAAGTTAATTTTCGGTTTCTAAACAACTTAACCGACCGACGTCGGTTAAATGATTTGAATTCCATTTCTGTGAGATCAACGCACAGTTTCTTTAGAGTTGTAGCTTCCAACAGGCCAATATTCTACATAGTTTAGCGCAGAAAACGTGGTAATTAACTACAATTCAAATAAAACAAATGTAATATACACAACTGAAATATTTTATTTGAGTAATTTGAATACATTATGGTTAATAAGTGATAAGCAGTAATGTCAGTCACTACCATCATGGGACTTTTATTTATTGTTTTATTCTGTGTTGTTACAGCATTCAACCTACATAATGCATTTAATATTTTGTTAAAATTATTGAAACTGAAATCCTTGATTATTTTCTAATAATTGAACCGAAACAACCTCCAAAAGCACTAATCACTCAGCACTAGTCTTTGATCAGAAGTAGTGCACTATATAGGGAATAGGGTGTCATTTGGAATGCAGGACCTCTCGTGAGGTGAGGTGACCTCCTTAGCGGACGTAGGGAGTGACAGCAACGAAGTGACCACTGGTATCATCTTGGGTCAAAATGGCCACCTCGGCAGGAAAAGACAAGCAGGAGTCTAAAACAGCAGGCTCTAAAACCTGCACCGTGGGCATGTTGTGAGGAGGATTCTGTATGTTTAGATAAGGTGCTAGGAGGAAATTAATAACAGGATGGAAAGTGGTGTTTGTGTGTGTAAGAGTGTGTTTGTGTCTGTGAGAGACACAAAGCGAGAGAGAGAGAGAGAAAGAGAGAAAGAAAGAAAGAAAGAGAGAGAGGGGAAGAAAGAGAGACAGAGAGAAATAAAGAAAGAGAGAAATAAAATGGGACAGATCTGTTTCTGTCTCTCTCCAGAGATCAGACAAAGCCAGTAAACAGAAAAGCATGTGTCTGTATGCATGTGTTTATTTAATATGAAACTGTTGTTCATTTACTCTCTAGTGCTGGTGTGAATGCAAATAGGATTACTTATCAGACAGTATTTTATGTTTATTCCCCTCACTATTTTATAAGAAAGATATTAGGTATTTTAACATTTTGAATGCACACTATCATGAATCTGTATCCTTTTGTGTTTAGAAAGTACATATTCTCACTCATACGTCAAAACATCAATAGTCTGACTAAATATCTCACTGTGTATTAACATTACCTATATCCACATAGTTGTAGAGCAATGTAGAGCAAACAAGTGCCTCAAGCAATGTGTAGTCAAAGTAAAGTAGGAGAACCCCCATGGATTCTGAAGGCACTCAGATTTACACTACAGCCCTAAGGGTAAACAGACAGGAACAGTGTTAAAACACAAAGGCATTCCCACGGAGACCTGTTTCTCTGTTGTTGAGTCCTTTGTGGTTGTGAATTCTATTTAGGTTGCTTATTTTGTACTCTGTGTGTCTGTGTGTGTGTGTGTGTGTGTGTGTGTGTGTGTGTGTGTGTGTGTGTGTGTGTGTCTGTGATGGAATGTAAACAGGATACGTTCAATTGCACACACACACACACATACACAAACGTACATTCAAATAGACACATGCAAGAAGACAGATGTGCACACGTGTCGAATAGATCAAGGACTTACACACTCAAGCAGAGATCAAGCATGACATATGCACACAAGTAAACTCAGCAAAAAAAGAAACGTCCCTTT
The DNA here is from genome assembly GCF_034236695.1 of Oncorhynchus nerka. Classification (NCBI taxonomy): domain Eukaryota; kingdom Metazoa; phylum Chordata; class Actinopteri; order Salmoniformes; family Salmonidae; genus Oncorhynchus; species Oncorhynchus nerka. The sequence continues at coordinate 60,285,184 of NC_088401.1, forward strand.
TTCAGGACCCTGTCTTTCAAAGATAATTCGCAAAAATCTAAATAACTTCACAGATCTTCATTGTAAAGAGCTTATACACTGTTTCCCATGCCTGTTCAATGAACCATAAACAATTAATGAACATGCACCTGTGGAACGGTCGTTAAGACACTAACAGCTTACAGATGGTAGGAGGCTTTTCTACTGACTGAAAAACACCAAAAGAAAGATGCCCAGGGTCCCTGCTCATCTGCATGAACGTGCCTTAGGCATGCTGCAAGGAGGAATGAGGACTGCAGATGTGGCCAGGGCAATAAATTGCCATGTATGTACTGTGAGATGCCTAAGACAGCGCTACAAGGAGACAGGATGGACAGCTCACAGTGACAGACCACATGTAACAACACCTGCACAGGATCGGTACATCCGAACATCACACCCGCGAGACAGGTACAGGATGGCAACAACAACTGCCCGAGTTACACCAGGAACGCACAATCCCTCCATCAGTGCTCAGACTGTCCTGATAGGCTGAAACTGGGGGCTTGTAGGCCTGTTGTAAGGCAGGTCCTCACCAGACATCACCGGCAACAACGTCGCCTATGGGCACAAATCCACCAGACAGGACCAGACAGGACCGGCAAAAAGTGCTCTTCACCTTCGGGTCACGGTTTTGTCTCACCAGGGGTGATGGTCGGATTTGCGTTTATCGTCGAAGGAATGAGCGTTACACTGAGGCCTGTACTCAGGCCGGGATCCATTTTGAGGTGGAGGATCCATCATGATCTGGGGCGGTGTGTCACAGCATCATCAGACTGAGCTTGTAGTCATTGCAGAAAATCTCAACGCTGTGAGTTACAGGGAAGACATCCTCTTCCCTCATGTGGTACCCTTCCTGCAGGCTCATCCTGACATGACAATGCCACCAGCCATACTGCTCATTCTGTGCGTGATTTCCTGCAAGACAGGAATGTCAGTGTTCTGCCATGGCCAGCGAAGAGCCCGGATCTCAATCTCATTGAGTACGTCTGAGACCTGTTGGATCGGAGGTTGAGGGCTAGGGCCATTCCCCCCAGAAATGTCTAGGAACTGGTAGGGTGTCTTGGTGGAAGAGTGAGGTAACATCTCACAGCAAGAACTGCCAAATCTGGTGCAGTCCATGAAGAGGAGATGCACTGCAGTTCTTAATGCAGCTGGTGGCCACACCAGATACTGACTGTTACTTCTGATTTTGATCCCCTATTGTTCAGGGACATTCCATTTCTGTTAGTCACATGTCTGTGGAACCTATTGAGTCTTTGTCTCAGTTGTTGAATCTTATGTTCATACAAATATTTACACATTTTAAGTTTGCTGAAAATAAACACAGTTGACAGTGAGAGGACCTTTCTTTTTTTGCTGAGTTTATAACAAATACAGCAGTTACTCACCCACACACACTCACATTTGCACATGAACATGCAAACATGCATTAAACACAGGTAGCAAACACACACACAATAACTAGTCATGTAAAAAACACACACACACACACACACACACACACACACACACACACACACACACACACACACACACACACACACACACACACACACACACACTCCCTCTTCCACACCCTGAGCCCCCTGAGCCCAAATAGGCAGGTCTCCATGGAAACACCATCCCATCATGCCACGGTACTTACAGGCGCTTGAGGTTGTCAGCCACGATGTTGGCGTACTGTTGGTCCGTCTGCAAAACATGAGAAAACCCCCCTGAATAAAACCAAATGTTCATGCCTTTGTTGTGCCATTAACAGATAGTATGGCTACATAAAGGTATTGACATAGTATACATTATGTTACGATGTGCACTGCAATACTGTACACACATCATGTTTTACCTAAAATAATGTTGCCTTTGTCAGCTACAATCTTCCCTGGATACAATATGGAATAAAAATCACTAAATGCTTTTTTATCACAACAACAACATTACAATAATTGCGCAACGGTTCAATAGTGTTCCAAGATGGCCACCGTGGGGCTTGTGGGCTGTTCCAGTTTCTTCCCAAGTGGAATCAGCCGCTTGATGGTGTAATTATCTGGCTCAGTATGAATCCAGCATCCAGAGCTGTGATGAGGTCAGGGAGAGGATAACATGTACACACATGTATTCATCCACCGACCAGGTTTGAGCTGGGACTACTTCTGCTTGATTACTTCCATATAGATCCATAATCAAACCCCAAAACATTGTGCTTGTTCAAGAGGATATGCCACAGCAAAGTAATGCACAGTAACATCATGCAATACCAACTAATATTGTATAACTAACAGCTAACGCCATCTTTCTTTGGCTGTTGCCCTGCCTAGTCATTCCAATCTGGAGGACCAACTCTAAAAATGTATCGGAAATGTATTGGTTATTAAACAGCAAATGATTACAAATTCCCTGACTATGAATCTCCATCCTGAAAGGTTTACGGGTAGAGGGAAGGATGGAGGGAGCATCGGAAGTGGAGAGACAGGCGCAAGAGATCAGATGGCCAACAGGAAACACCTGGGATCACTTTGACCGCAACCTCTGCTTCCCAAATTAACCGTCCGAGAGGAATAGAGGGATGTAGGGAGGGAGGGAAGAGGAATTATCACAATGAAAACAATATATCCTGTCACATTTGAATAAAACCTGTTTTTGTCCAAACATTCTCTTGAAAAACAAGAGAAACCATATATCCCTTTTTCTGGTTTCCTATGTTATGGTTTTGGGGCCTTTGAGCAGAAAGACAGTCTTGCGCAATTCCAAATCAATCCCTAAACCCTCGCCTAGGTACTTTGTGTAGATCTGAAAAGATTTTGAATAGGTATGAGGAATATACTGTGAAAATTCCAACTGGCCATGTGGAACTAAGACCTATCCAATCATTTCAAATCTATATGAAATGTGTACGGGTGGACTGTAGGGTATAGAGGCGGAATTGGACATTTGAAACCGTGACTGTAAACAGTGTGCACTAGCCTGAATGCTTTCTCAGAGCTAGTCCACCAGGAAGGATATTAGGAGGAAGGGAGGCAGAGAAAGGGGGATTTGTTTAAGCATTTCTTAATCTCCCATGTCAAAGACGAAGCAAGGACTAGGGAAAGAAGGGGAGAAGTGTGTGTGTGTGTGTGTGTGTTACGGATACAGTTATCCTGTGTGTGTGTGTATCCTGTGTGTGTGTTTCTTTTCTCTCCTTCTCCCCTCACAGGTGAAAACCATCACTCCCCAATCAGTCAACAATCAATCATCAATCAGAAGACACACCTCCTCCTATTTCCTACCCTATCACAGTTCCTTCCCCATGGTTTAAAACACCCATCATTTGTTTGTTCTAGAGCTCAATCTCTCTGTAAATGCCATGGCTGTAGGTCTCTGTGTTTCACTCTCGCTTTGTGTCTTAACCTCTCTTTTGTTTAAAGCACCTCCATAGCACTTTGTCATCACCTGTGAGTATTGTTTTGGTTATGGTGTTTGTGTGTTGCTGGTGGGAAAAGGGTGAAACCAAGACAAGTCGCCCATGGGCATACACTACCCGTAGGTGAACTTTGTTAAACACACTAGTTAGAACTGGGCGGACCACCCACTGTATTTTTGGTTGGTTAGTTAGCTGTTGTTAAAGTAGGCTAGTCTAGCTTAGGGGTGTTTTTGAATACTTATTGTTTCTTTCCTTGGGTCCAGCTCAGCCCCTTTTCCTGCTCCCCCCATTACCGTGTGTTTATAAATAAACCTAGAGTTTGACGGTAGATTTCTGTTGTCGTGGTTATTTCGTGCACACTTTTACTTTGTCACAATAATAATTTGCATGAGTTATGTTACGGGTCTCATTACCATCCCCCCTAGACTGTCGGGCCAAAAGGGATTCGTAACATAAGTGGGGGCTCATCCGGGATATGTCATAACTGACACCCATGCCGCTCATGTAGATTGTTGTAGTGGTATAGTTCAGTGTTGAGCGTCATAGCTGAAGTAGCATTAGTGTTTGCTATTTTTCTTTGGTACTTGTGAAGTAGTGTAAAATGACTACTTTTGATTTGAGATCCTTTTTGGATAACCCTTCGTGGGAGGTTTTTGACAAATGTCGTAGAGTTGATTTAATGACCTTGGCTGACCATTATTCAGTATCGATTCCGCAGAGTTTAGTTAAGGCGGAGGTTAAACAGCTAGTGTTAAATGTATTGTTGGAAGAGCAGGTGCTTGTGTTACCGCTGCCTGAGTCTACTACCCCTGTAGCGGATGTTGCTGCTCCTGTAAGCCCGTGTGTGTGTGTGTGTGTGTGTGTCTGTGAGAGTGAGAGAGAGAGAAGTTGACAGAAAAAAGCTGAAATACCCGACTGTTTTCATCTCTCCAAGAGGCTGGCGTGTGCTATTTTAGGCTCCGTACAACACCAGACCCCCCCTTCCTCAGGTGTGAGACACTCCATTGGTGGATTATACAATGGGTGGGTCTAATCCTGAATGGTGATTGGTTAAAAGCGCATTCCAGCCGGTGTCTTTTCCACAAGTTACCACCGGCTAAATCTTTGACCTTAAAATGCCTATTTACTTTGTTCCATCTGACTGCGCAAGCCACTGTCTCATCAGCCCTATCCACTGTCTCATCAGCCCTATCCACTGTCTCATCAGCCCTATCCACTGTCTCATCAGCCCTATCCACTGTCTCATCAGCCCTATCCACTGTCTCATCAGCCCTATCCACTGTCTCATCAGCCCTATCCACTGTCTCATCAGCCAGCCCTATCCACTGTCTCATCAGCCAGCCCTATCCACTGTCTCATCAGCCAGCCCTATCCACTGTCTCATCAGCCAGCCCTATCCACTGTCTCATCAGCCATATCCACTGTCTCATCAGCCATATCCACTGTCTCATCAGCCCTATCCACTGTCTCATCAGCCCAGGCAGTCTCATCAGCCCTATCCACTGTCTCATCAGCCCAGGCAGTGAAGTTATAAACTTGATCTCCGCTATAAAAAGCATCTAAACATTATCTCACATTACTTTTAGACTAACATTTACTTTTCAACAGCGGGGGGTTTGTATAAACATTGCTGTCTGTCTCGCCGACATTTGCAACATTGTTTCAATATTAATTCGATATCCAACTATCCCATAGTAATGAACGTGTCGGGGTCGGGAGTCGGGACGAGAGAGAGAGGCAGGCAGTGTTTTTCAGCCACTCATGAATCAGGTAAAATGAAATGAAGTGCAGCTACTTTGCAGTCTTACCAGCTTCAGTTTGATGTGATTGTGTTAGCTGTGTTGTTGGCTAGCTCCTCTGAACAACAGTGTCCTGACGAGAGAGCACATTCTCTATACCAGGTGAAATCGTGCCTCATTAGCTCGTTGTTACGGATGTATCCAAATAAATGTCACTAGAAAAGAGCTTAAATAAATGCAGCTACTGTTGTTATTCTGTCGGCACTGTTTGATGTAATTGTAAGTTAGCCGTAGTTTGCTCGCTAGCAAGCAAGGGAGAAGAATGTTGCCAGCCAGTATGACAATGGAACATTAAGAACAAACGACTGGGTCGCGTCCATAGATTCAGAACAAAAAGACTGAACAACTGGGTCGCGTCTCTGGCAACCGAACCAATAGAACGAACGACCATCCGGCTTGGGTAGCAACCCTAGATTTGTGTCGGGACTATATCTTGTGGAAGGATTAAATAGTACAAATAAATTAATCAAAATAAAAAAAATTTTAATGAAAATATGTCAATCATTATTTGAATATGTTGGTAACCCATTGCATAAAAGTGATTATGCCCTCGAAACCAGTGTTTGGAGGATATATTGGCACGGTTTGCCAGCCCTCGACTTCGTCTCTGGCCAAACAACACCCATGCCAATGTACTGTATAGTGCCAATATGTACTCCAAACACTGGCTTCTCTGGCATTATCACTTAAATGTACCACATCCAGAGAGGTGAGAAACATGACCTCAGATTATTCATTGAGGTTGACAACTGTTGGCTGACAGCGTGTGTTCAGCCAGTGGGACGTGTCTAGCTTAATGTACAGTTAATATACAGCCCTATACTGTAGCCATACTTAATTGAATGGCTACAGTATAGTAGCCATTCAACAGATTGGGTCACTACTTGACACCAACAAACGCCCCATAATATCTGGCCCTCTGCCCTCTCTAAATCGTGGCATTGCCCAGCCATGCAGTGGATCTGCATGATAAAAAGCTCATAACACATGAACTCGATGGTATTATTGCTTTTATACAACGAGTTACCAGCATTGAAATGCAAGATTATTTCACAAAACGTGATGCTACATTCACTAACACTGGTTGTCAAGTGCAATGTAAGGCATTCTCTGGTCGCTAGTTCTATTCGTATTGACTGCCATCTAAAGCAAAACTACCCAAGCATGGTTGATAGTTCCAGAACTTTGCAGGTTGCAATGTCAAACAATTGCAATGGAGGCTTTTAGCCCTCTTGCTAGCTAGCCAACTATACAGCTAACACAAGCACTTCTGACTGAAGCTGGAAAGACAGAAATCAAGCTGCATTTAGTTTTGTTTGACCTGTTTTTATCTTGAAATGTCTTTGTATATATCCATAAAAATGATGCTGATGAATGATTTCAACTAGCTGAGAAAAGCTGCCTGTCTGTCTTGTCCCGACACGCTCATTACTATGGGACAGCTTGAGATCAAATTTCAATATTGAAACAATGTTGGAGATAATGTTTAGATGCTTTTTACAGTGGAGAACAATATTATAAATTGCATGGCTGGGCAGATGAGACAGTAGATCTGTAGTGGTGGTGGTTGTACGTTGTTAGGTAATGACGTAAACAATGGCACTTTTTATGAACGTGGCCATGTTTATGTTGTCAAGTATACCATGGGCAGGATAGACAATGGGATTTGTATAATTGTATAACGTTGTATAATTAAGCAATAAGGCCCGAGGGGGTGTGGTGTACAGCCTGGATACAGCCGTGTTATATTGGCTGTATACCACAAACCTCGGAGGTGCTTTATTGATATTATACACTGGTTACTAAGTAATTTTGTGTCATACCCGTGGTATTTGGTCTGATATACTTTACCAGGGCTTTCAGCCAATCTGCATTCAGGGCTCAAACAACCCGTTTTATAATGTGCAACAGTCAAGTAGAATCCTATCTAGTACAGTGATGTAGGTACCAGCTAGCCAGAGGACCAAGGCCATACAGTAGTAGCCCAACTCAGTCAGCAAGTTCAACTAACCCACCGCAAGACAATGGAACAAAATGGTATGCATTATATTTATTTAGTTCTGTGTATTATTACTGTAGTTGAGCAAATGCAACTGCTTAGAATATTAATATGGTCACACACTGACAGCAGGGGAGAGCAATGCACTGGGAAGGGTGCGCACACACACACACACACACACACACACACACACACACACACCCATCACAACAGGGCTCCTTCTAGTAATGTGTCCTTTGGACTTAAACAACCCTTTTATATGATTAGGGTTTCTTCACAATGAAGTCCAGTGAACACACATAGGCCTATCTGTGAGGCTAGCCTGTTCGCTTTCGCTAATTACCTTAGCATCGGTCATATGGGAATGATAGCTTCAGGGTTATAGGAGTTAGTGATGATTAGTGTCTAGACTATTAGGGGATCAAGAGGGGATGTGTGTGTGGTAGAGGCAGTAGCCTGGGGTAGCGTCATTCATTAGCTCTTCAGATCCCTGTCCTTTATAGACACATACAGACACACACATGAACGCGTGCGCATGCAGTCAAACATCCACGCACACATTGGGTGGGAATGGGTGGATTTCTCAATTCCCTTCTCAGGTCGTTGTATTGGGCAGTTCAATGGTGAGAAATGTCCCTGGAGCAAAAACTTTACATGACATCAATAAGCTGCTGCCAAACATTTTAAACCAGCATCACGAAATTGAGTCTTACATAGTTCAAGTGGGATTCAATGACATTATGAAGGGCAGCTCAGAACAGTTGAAGATGGATTTTAAAGAACGGACTGGGTCACTACTTGACACCAACAAGCGCCCCATAATATCTGGCCCTCTGCCCTCTCTAAATCGTGGCATTGAACGGTTCAGTAGACTTTTCGCCCTCCATAACTGGCTACGAGACTATTGCAGCTTTGTGGGTGTCACATTTGTTGACCATTTTGATAGCTTCTGGAAACAAAGCTCATATTTTGAGTTGGATCAGATCCAACCAAATCATTTGGGTTCCTGGATCCTTTCACAGCATTGTACGGCTGCATTGAGACAATGACTTCACAATGACCCAAGCCCAGCTCATTTAATCCCTACCATTGTGTCACTGAGTTGTCATAATGCTTCAGCAAATGTACATGATCCCAGGGGCGTTGGAAGACACAATGTAAGTAACCTAATTTATGTCCCTCTTACTGCCCTGAATGCCTCTGCTGATCCCACAGCTATTGCATGCAGTAATCATGCAATCGCGCAAAACTGAACCCGCGAACCACAGCTTTTAATCAGGACAAGGTGACCGGAAACATGACCGAATACAAACAGTGTAGCTATTCCCCCTGCAAGGCAATCAAACAAGCTAAGCGTCAGTAGAGAGACAAAGTGAAGTCGCAAATCAACGGCTCAGACACGAGAAGTATGTGGCAGGGTCTACAGTCAATCACGGATTACAAAAGAAAAACCAGCCCCGTCGCGGATCACGATGCCCCGCTCCCAGACAGTGTAAACAACTTTTTTGCTCGCTTTGAGGACAATACAATGCCACTGACATGGCCCGCTACCAAAACCTGCGGGCTCTCCTTCACTGTAGCCAACGTGAGTAAAACATTTAAACGTGTTAACCCTCGCAAGGCTGCAGGCACAGACGGCATCCCCGGCCGCGTCCTCAGAGTATGAGCATACCAGCTGGCTGGTGTGTTTACAGGCATATTAAATCAATCCTTATCCCAGTCTGCTGTCCCCACATGCTTCAAGAGGGCCACCATTGTTCCTGTTCCCAAGCTAAGGTAACTGAGCTAAACGACTACCGCCCTGTAGCACTCACGTCCGTCATCATGAAGTACTTTGAGAGACTAGTCAAGGACCATATCACCTCCACCCTACCTGACACCCTAGACCCACTCCAATTTGCTTACCGCCCAAATAGGTCCACAGACGATGCAATCTCAACCACACTGCACTCTGCCCTAACCCATCTGGACAAAAGGAATACATATGTAAGAATGCTGTTCATCGATTACAGCTCAGCATTTAACTCCATAGTACCCTCCAAACTCGTCATCAAGCTCGAGACCCTGGATCTTGACCCCGCCCTGTGCAACTGTGTCCTGGACTTCCTGACGGGCCACCCCCAGGTGGTGAGGGTAGGTAACAACATCTCCACCAAGCTGATCTTCAACACTGGGACCCCACAAGGGTGCATTCTCAGCCCTCTCCTGACTGCGTGGCCATGTATGCCTCCAACTCAATCATCAAGTTTGCAGACGACACTACAGTGGTAGGCTTGATTACCAACAACGACGAGACGGCCTACAGGGAGGAGGTGAGGGCCCTCGGTGTGTGGTGTCAGGAAAATAACCTCACACTCAATGTCAACAAAACAAAGGAGATGATCGTGGACTTCAGAAAACAGCAGAGGGAGCAGCCCCCTATCTACATTGACGGGACAGTAGTGGAGAGGGTGAAGAGTTTTAAGTTCCTTGGCGTACACATCACGGACAAACTGAAATGGTCCACCCATACAGACAGCATTGTGAAGAAGGCGCAGCAGCGCCTCAGGAGGCAGAAGAAATTCGGCTTGTCACCAAAAACACTCACAAACTTCTACAGATGCACAATCGAGAGCATCCTGTCGGGCTGTATCACCGCCTGGTACGGCAGCTGCTCCACCCATAACCGGAAGGCTCTCCAGAGGGTAGTGAGGTCTGCACAACGCATCACCGGGTGCAAACTACCTGCCCTCCAGACACCTACACCACCCGATGTCACAGGAAGGCCAAAAAGATCATCAACGACAACAACCACCCGAGCCACTGCCTGTTCATCCCACTATCATCCAGAAGGCGAAGTCAGTACAGGTGCATCAAAGCTGGGACCGAGAGACTGAAAAACAGCTTCTATCTCAAGGCCATCAGACTGTTAAACAGACATCACTAACATTGAATGGCTGCTGCCAACATACTGACTCAACTCCAGCCACTTTAATAATGGAAAAATTTATGTAATCAATTTATCACTAGTCCCTTTATACTATATAATGTTTACATATCCTACATTACTCATTTCAAATGTATATATTGTACGCTATACCATCTACTGCATCTTGCCATCTTGATGTAATGTATCACTAGCCACTTTAAACAATGCCACTTTATATAATGTTCTCATACCCTACATTACTCATACCCTACATTACTCATCTCATATGTATAGACTGTACTCTATACCATCTACTGCATCTTGCCTATGCCGTTCAGCCATCACTCATTTATATATTTTTATGTACATATTCGTATTCATTCCTTTACACTTGTGTGTATAAGGTAGTTGTTGTGAAATTGTTAGGTTATATTACTTACTAGATATTACTGCATGGTCGGAACTAGAAGCACAAGCATTTCGCTACACTTGCATTAACATCTGCTAACCATGTGTATGTGACAAATACATTTGATTTCATTTTATGAACCAGACTGATACTGTTAGCACTGAGGCGGTGTGCCCTAGTAGGAAGTCCACTGTGTACAGCTCACCCTGCACTAACATAAATAACATGAGCATGTCTACCTTCCCAGTAAAGCAATAAAAAACAATTAAGCATCCCAGAAAAGTACAACAAATAGCATACGTTAACATATGCAGCTTAAGAAACAAGGTTCATGAAATCAGTAGTTTGCTAGTAACAGATGATATTCCTATTCTGACAATCTCTGCAACTCACTTAGATAACACCTTTGATGATACAGTGGTAGCAATACATGGTTACAGAAGGACAGAAATGCCAAAGGTGGTCGTTTATATTCAGAACCACATTCCTGTAAAGCCTAGAGAGGATCTCATGTGAAATAATGTTGAAGTAATATAGCTACAGGTTCATCGGCCTCACCTAAAGCCCATTCTGGTGGGAAGATGCTATAGACCACCAAGTGATGTCAACAGAGAGGTATATTTTTTGGGTGATTTAAATATTGACCGGCTTTCATCAGGCCCATCAGGCCCAAGAGAAAGTCAAGAGAAAGCTTCAAACTGTAACTAGTGCCCGCAACATGGTTCAGGTTATCAGTCAACCTACCAGGGTAGTTACAAACAGCACAGGAATTAAATCATCAACATGTATTCACCACACTACATCCATTGGATGTAGTGATCACAATACAGTAGCCATATCTAGGAAAACCAAAGTTCCAAAGGCTGGCCCTAATATAGTGTATAATAAGGTCATACAATACGTTTTGTACTGATTCCTGTGTTGTTGATATTTGCTGAATATTTGAATGGTCTGGTGTGTAATGAGGAGCAACCAGACGCTGCACTTGACACATATTGATACAACAGAAGCTAAGATGGGGAGAAGTTTGTCCATAACAAATTGCTGCTCTGCCTTCGTAACAGCACTATCAACAAGGCAGGTCCTACAGACCCTAGTTTTGTCAAACCTGGACTATTGTTCAGTCGTGTGGTCAGGTGCAACAAAGAGGGACTTAGGAAAATTGCAATTGGCTCAGAACAGGGCAGCATGGCTGTGGCCAAACGTTTTGAGAATGACACAAATATTAATTTTCACAAAGTCTGCTGCCTCAGTTTGTATGATGGCAATTTGCATATACTCCAGAATGTTATGAAGAGTGATCAGATGAATTGCAATTCATTGCAAAGTCCCTCTTTGCCATGCAAATGAACTGAATCCCCCCCCAAAAAACATTTCCACTGCATTTCAGCCCTGCTACAAAAGGACCAGCTGACATCATGTCAGTGATTCTCTCGTTAACACAGGTGTGAGTGTTGACGAGGACAAGGCTGGAGATCACTCTGTCATGTTGATTGAGTTCGAAAAACAGACTGGAAGCTTCAAAAGGAGGGTGGTGCTTGGAATCATTGTTCTTCCTCTGTCAACCATGGTTACCTGCAAGGAAACACGTGCCGTCATCATTGCTTTGCACAAAAAGGGCTTCACAGGCAAGGATATTGCTGCCAGTAAGATTGCACCTAAATCAACCATTTATCGGATCATCAAGAACTTCAAGGAGATCGGTTCAATTGTTGTGAAGAAGGATTCAGGGCGCCCAAGAAAGTCCAGCAAGCACCAGGACCATCTCCTAAAGTTGATTCAGCAGCGGGATCGGGGCACCACCAGTACAGAGCTTGCTCAGGAATGGCAGCAGGCAGGTGTGAGTGCATCTGCATGCACAGTGAGGTGAAGACTTTTGGAGGATGGCCTGGTGTCAAGAAGGGCGGCAAAGAAGCCACTTCTCTCCAGGAAAAACATCAGGGACAGACTGATATTCTGCAAAAGGTACAGGGATTGGACTGCTGAGGACTGGGGTAAAGTAATTTTTCTCTGATGAATCCCCTCTCCGATTGTTTGGGGCATCCGGAAAAAAGCTTGTCTGGAGAAGACAAGGTGAGCGCTACCATCAGTCCTATGTCACGCCAACAGTAAAGCATCCTGAGACCATTCATGTGTGGGGTTGCTTCTCAGCCAAGGGAGTGGACTCACTCACAATTTTTCATAAGAACACAGCCATGAATAAAGAATTGTACCAACACATCCTCCGAGAGCAACTTCCCCCAACCATCCAGGAACAGTTTGGTGACAAACAATGCCTTTTCCAGCATGATGGAGCATCTTGCCATATGGCAAAATGATAATTAAGTGGCATGGGGAACAAAACATTGATATTTTGGGTCCATGGCCAGGAAACTCCCCAGATCTTAATCCCATTGAGAACTTGTGGTCAATCCTCAAGAGGTGGGTGGACAAACAAAAACCCACAAATTCTGACAAACTCCAAGCATTGATTATGCAAGAATGGGCTGCAATCAGTCAGGATGTGGCCCAGAAGTTAATGACAGCATGCCAGGGCGGATTGCAGAGGTCTTGCAAAAGAAGGGTCAACACTGCAAATATTGACTCTTTGCATCAACTTCATGTAATTGTCAATGAAAGCCTTTGACACTTATGAAATACTTGTAATTATACTTCAGAATTCCATAGTAACATCTGACAAAAATATCTAAAGACACTGAAGCAGCAAACTTTGTGGAAATTAATATTTGTGTCATTCTCAAAACTTTTGGCCATGATTGTACACAGAAATGAATAATATGCTAACATTAATAATAAGCATGTCATTCTCTCCTGTTTCACAGTGTAGAAGAGATTGACTTCCTCACTACTTGTATTTGTGGGAAGTATTGACATGTTGAATGCACCGAGCTGTCTGGCACACGATAACGTACGCACAATACACACACGTACACATGGATTTGTGTTGCAGTTATGTGGTAGTGGAGTAGGGGCCTGAGGGCACACACTTTATCTGTCAGTAGTGAATGTATTGTAATGTTTCTAAAATTGTATAACTGCCTTTATTTTGCTGGACCCCAGCAGCTAACGGGGATCCTTAATAAATACATGTGGAAATACACACACACACACACACACACAGAGTTCACTGAATAACATCAAAAGCTCCTGAAGGGATTACAGAGGGCAGAGACGTCATAGCAGAACACGAACATGTCTGCTTTTATCTCACCTCAGCTATGAAGACCACAATGACACAGTCCTCCTTCTCTGCCGCACTGAGCTCTGTCATCAGAGAGCTGAGGGTGTCCGTCAGGTACGAGTGGACCTCCCTCTTCACACTGGGCACGCCCATCACGATCGACACTGCGACAGACACACACACAGACCGATCACAGTCAGTACAGGGAGGGAAGGAACCAATGATGTGCTAGATTGGGTGGAATGAGCCAGTCAGTATATATTTCACAACAGAGACAGAATCACTTGTTTTCTGAAGAGAGGGGGAAGAAGAGAGGGTGATAAAGAAAGCTAACTAGATGAGGAGAGAGAGAAATGAGAGAAGGGCTGGAGGGAGTATGGGTAGGGGAGAGTAGTTGAAGGACTTACAAACACAATGGTACAATGTTGTCAACACATTCTGCACATCCGTGAAAAATAACAATGCCCTGCAATGACTGAACAAATGCAAGATAATAATAAATAGTCAAGGCCGAACTACAATTCAGGTATATTTTACCATCATCCCATTCTCTTAGGGAGGAAGTCCAAATCAATAGCCATGTTTGTGCAGCAACAGTTGATTCTACAACCCTGTACTCTTCCTCACCCTCCCTCCTCTCCCATTGTGAGCTAACATAAGTAGACCCTAGTGGCCGTCTTCTCCATTTATTACGCCCATAAAACGTACTGCAATTACTAGAGGGGAGCTAGCGGTAAAGTCCTGGCTCGCGCTCTACAAGGTACCCTCATGGACGTGGCCCGCGTAATCCATTTAGATGGGGTTTGGTGGCCTAAGCGTAAATCACACACACACACACACACACACACACACACACACACACACACACACACACACACACACACACACACATTCATTATTGGCCCCTTTGAGAGTCTAGCTGGCTGTCTGGAGAGTTTGGACGGCCTCTCCAAGGGAGTGGAGGTTTATGGGGTGGGGTGGGGGGTTAGGAGGCTCGCTCCCCAGGAAGGGGGAAGTCTAACTGGGCTACTGGTACAGCCACAGTGGGGCAGAGAGCCAGAGAGGGAGGTGATGAAGGGATAAATAACCAATGCTGGACAGAGAGCCAGAGAGGGAGGTGATGAAAGGAGAAATAACCAATGCAGGACAGAGCACACTGGTAATGTTGTCAGAGGAAGGGTGGGAAGAGGTGGAACTAGGAAAGGATGGGGATGAACGTGTATGTGTGTGTGTACTGACCCCCGGTGCGTCCCTGGCCCACGTGCACAGCAGGCTGCAGGCTGCTCTCCTTCGCAAGGAGATGGGGCAGGTGATGGAAGATACTGGGCAGCTGGAGCACATTCTTACTGGTCGTCACGTTCCACAGCTTCAGCTTGGTCTCATCTATCACACAACGAATACATGCACACACCACACACACAGACGAATGCACGCACACAGACGCGGAGCACACACACACATTTTTTTTATACACACGAATGCACGCACAAACACACAGGGGTCGGAAGGGGGTAAAAATGTAAAAATCTGATTTGTTCGGACTGGTTCTGACAAGCTCTGACTACCTCCAACTGGTTCTGAATAGCGCTGGCTGGTTTTGACTGGTTCTGATTAACTCTTACTGCTTCTGACTGGTTCAAATTAGTTTCTCCTCTTACCAGATAGGCTGGCCCAGGTGCGATTGATGTCCCTAAGGGCCTGCTTTTCAGCGATGGCCCTCTTGATCTCGTCCAGCACCAGGTTGAGCTCCTTGGATCGCTTCAGGTTCTCCTGCTCGGCAGAGTGCAGACGCTCTCTCAGGGCCAGAAACTCCCGCTGGTAAATGTCCACCACATCACCTACAGAGAGAAGAGGGAGAGTGGTTTGTTAAATAAAAGTGTTAGAGTTCTCTTGAATCTTATTAACTTTCTTCTGTGATTTGCAATTGTGCATAATATTACAAGGTTTCGACTCCTTGAAGGTCAATACATTCACTGCTCATAAAGCATACGAATAACATAATACATATATTTAACGACATGCTGCAAGGATATTCTGTGAACAACAGAGTCTGATATAACTCTGCTACTGACAGCCTCAAAAGTAATGGACTACACAGGGTGACATTTTGGGAAGCAGAGCAGGTGTTTCCAGGTCACAGACCTCCCTCTCTAAGCTGCTCTCACTCATATTCCTCCCCTCCTCTATTCCACCTTCCTTTTTCTCATTATTCCTCTTCCCGTTGCTCTCAAATAAAAGAGAACAGGGTTATACTGCTGCTGCTCGCTACTCTATGCCCTCTCTCCGAACTGAACACGCACGCACGCACGCACACACGCACACACACACACACACACACACACACACAAGCACATGCCCACGCATGGTTACGCACAGCACTAGATATGCATACACACACCTTGGGATGGACACACACACAGACACACAGGACACGTACAGCTCTGCAGATCGCGTCAAATTGAAGCGGGTGGGAGAGAGAGAGCAGAAAAAAAGTGAAATCTCAGGAAACATGGGACTCGTGTTTCACTAATGCTATCTGAGCCTAAACCCCGGCGTAATCCCTGACATCACCTAGCCCTGATGCACACCTCGTTAACCGTACAGCAACCCAGGCTTGAGATGGGACAGCAGGGACTTTAAGTGGAAAGGTACAAAGACAATCCAATCAATTGTACACACTTACTGAGAGGCAGTCAAAAATCAAGCAATATTTCATCATCAAAAAAGGGAACAGGGGTGGAATAGTCATCTATGCTGACAGCTATGGTGGAACTTGTTTTGAGACAAAGTTCTTTCGCTCTCGGGAATTTTGTCACGCCTATACACTTCTTGCGGAAATTAGGGAGGAAAGTAGGGAGGAAATTAGAGAGGAAATTAGGGAAGAAAGTAGAGAGGAGAGTGGGGAAGGAAAGTGCCAGGAGAGAGATAGAGTGTCTAATAGCATGAAGCTGGGGAAACAAAGATCCCGCTGTGGCAACAGATATGATGACACACAGGCTCAACACCTGAGTTTGGCTCTCTAAAGCATTGATAGTATTAAGGACTGCTAGGGGACGATGTCGACATATTGCAACACTGTGTTAAGATGATTTCTCCTTTTCCCCTCTCTATCGGTGGTTCTCACTCCCTCTCTTCTGCTCTCCCAGTCTGTCTTGTTCTCCCAGTCTGTCTTGCTCACCCAGTCTGTCTTGCTCTCGCCGTCTGTCTTGCTCTCTCAGGTCCATCTCTCTTGTTTTCTCGAGTGTGGCAAAACCCCAAAGAGACAACACGAGCAATCACTCAGAGAATGCCTTGCCAAAATGTGGTATGGTGAAGAAGATTGTGTGTGTCTATGTTTGTGTGTGTGTGAGTATGTTACCACACTCTGAGGTTGTGTGTGATTTGTGGACCCCAGGAAGAGTAGCTACTGCTTTTGCAATAGCTAATGGGGATCCTAATAAAATACCAAATACCAATTTGCGTAGATGCAGATAAAGACAGAAAGAGAGGAAGCGAACGCTCCCACACAAAATCTCTGCCAAGTCACCCGTGATACAAGTCCGTATTCGACGTCCATCCATGTCTTGAGGACATCGGGAGATGACGTGGGAACCGAAACGTTTGAGAAACATGGATGAACGTCTCATTTTGGCATGAGACCGTGAGAGCTAGTTGCAAAATCTAGTCACACACACTTCCCCCATCCTAATGTGGAGTTTTAATGATCATTCTGCATAATTATTTATCTCCTGTATCTTAATGATGTTAATCACTGGACGGTTGTGTATTAAGTGATTACAGAGCCCATCTAGATGGGTGGCAGCATGCTGCATCGCTGCAAAACAATAAGGAACCTAATGCATAATGCATGGCTCTGGAATATATTACACTATGCAAAGGACTAACCTCATCATGACCTGCTTCTGGCGTGTGTGTGTGAGAGAGAGAGAGAGAGAGAGAGAGAGAGAGAGAGAGAGAGAATGTGTGTAAATGCACAGTGTGTGTTATTTTTTAGGGGTGTGTGTGCGTTATGTTACTCTTATTTTCTGATTGTATACATGTATGTACACAGACCAGTGATGTACAGTGCAATTGGAAAGTATTCAGACATCTGAACTTTTTACACATTTTGGTAGGTTACAGCCTTATTCTAAAAAAGATTTTTTTGCAAATGCATTAAAAAAACAAACAGAAATACCTTCATTACGTAAGTGTTCAGACCTGTTGCTATGAGACTCGAAATTGAGCTCAGATGCATCTTGTTTCCATTGATCATCCTTGACAAGTTTACACAACTTGATTGCAGTGCACCTGTGGTAAATTCAATTGATTGGAGATGATTTGGAAAGGCACACACCTGTCTATATACAGTTGAAGTCGGAAGTTTACATACAGGTTGGAGGCATTAAAACTCGTTTTTCAACCACTCCAAACATTTCTTGTTAACAAACTATAGTTTTGGTAAGTCAGTTAGGACATCTACCTTGTGCATGACACAAGTCATTTTTCCAAAAATTGTTTGCAGACAGATTATTTCACTTATAATTCACTGTATCACAATTTCAGTGGGTCAGAAGCTTGCATACACTAAGTTGACCGTGCCTTTAAACAGCTTGGAAAATTCCATAAAATGATGTCAGTTCTTTAGAAGCTTCTGATAGGCTAATTGACATAATTTGAGTTCATTGGAGGTGTACCTGTGGATGTATTTCAAGGCCTACCTTCAAACTCAGTGCCTCTTTGTTCGACATCATGGGAAAATCAAAAGAAATCCGCCAAGACCTCAGAAAAAATTGTAGACCTCCACAAGTCTGGTTCATCCTTGGAACAATTTCCAAACACCTGAAGGTACCACGTTCATCTGTACAGACAATAGTACGCAAGTATAAACACCATGGGACCACGCAGCCGTCATACTGCTCAGGAAGAAGACGAGTTCAGTCTCCTAGAGATGAATGTACTTTGGTGCGAAAAGTGCACATCAATCCCAGAACAACAGCAAAGGACCTTGTGAAGATGCTGGAGGAAAAAAGTACAAAAGTATCAATATCCACAGTAAAACGAGTCCTATATCGACATAACCTGAAAGGCCGCTCCGCGAGGAAGAAGCCACTGCTCCAAAACCGTCATAAAAAAGCCAGACTACGGTTTACAACTGCACATGGGGACAAAGATCGTACTTTTGGAGAAATGTCTTCTGGTCTGATGAAACAAAAATAGAACTGTTTGGCCATAATGACCATCGTTATGTTTGGAGGAAAAAGGGGGGGGGGGGCTTGCAAGCCGAAGAACGCCATCCCAACTGTGAAGCACGGGGGTGGCAGCATCATGTTGTGGGGGTGCTTTGTTTATTTTTCATGTGCGCCAAATACAACAGGTGTAGACCTTACAGTGTAATGCTTACTTACAGGCTCTAACCAATAGTGCAAAAAAGGTATTAGGTGAACAATAGGTAGGTAAAGAAATGATGTCCTTGAGTGGACCAGCCAGAGCCCGGACATGAACCAGATCGAACGTCGCTGGAGACACCTGAAAAGAGTTGTTCAGTAACGCTCCCCATCCAACCTGACAGAGTGAATCTGCAGAGAAGAATGGAGAAACTGTAATCACTGCCAAAGGTGCTTCAACTGAGTAAAGGGTCTGAATACTTATGTAAATGTCATATTTCAGGTTTTTATTTTTTATAAATTAGCAAACATTCCTAAAAACCTGTTCTTGCTTTGTCATTATGGGGTATTGTGTGTAGATTGATGATGAAAAAACAAACAATTCAATCCATTTTAGAGTAAGGCTGTAACGTAACAAAATGTGGAAAAAGTCAAGGGGTTTGAATACTTCCTGAAAGCACTGTATAAGCTAGTGATAGCTAGCGAATGTAAGTCAATCAAGAAAATATGATTCTCATTGGATGGTTCTTCAGGTCTGGGGCCTTAGAGGATCATGGGAAATAGAAACCCATCTTCAATCTGTCTTAACCTTTGACCTATAGCTGTGTTTGTGTGTGTGTGAGTGTCTGTGGTTGTGGGTGTCCGTGGTTGTTTGTGTGTTTGTGATTGCGCACACCTGTGCATGCATCACCTAGGATTTAAATACCTTTCCAAAAGCCCTCCACAATAGGACCCAATCAGCTAATACGCATCTTACATTCTTTAACAAATAGACAATCATCAAAATGATATCATTACCTAGTGATTGACGTCAGCATCCACAACAGGTCAAGTCTACACAACTGCAGACATCACTACATAGGGGATTATCAAGACTGAAGACATGTTTCTCTCTCTATTCAACAGATCAGGCCGATGCAATATTCACTGAATACAAGGGGATTCATCAAGACTTCAGATGGTTTTCCTGCCTCTTTTTCCATTTGTCTCTAAAACCCTCTGAATTCATGAGGATGGGGTCAACATTTATGTTATTTAGACATTGTGCTTCAGCTGTATCTCGTAAAGAGAAACCCTTTTAAAGACAAGTACCAAAAGCAGTATTAAAAGACTGAAACCAAACTACTCACACACTACTAAGTTACTCACACTAGGAGTACACATGTACACATCCAGCCAAGGTAGTGAGAGAGTCACAGTTCAGCACATGGAATGTATATGTCTAACAGTAACATGAGCCTGGTAGTGTTGATGGTTGGTGAGATCATCATTCTAGATGCTCCATCGGCCTTTCCTGTTCCTGTTGTTTACTTCTTAGAGGTAAACGGATAGTTACTTTTACACAAAGGCCTATAACTGATGATTTGAAAATACATCAATAAATAGTCATAACGCGGCGAAAGATGTAACTCATCTGAGAGGTTTGCTATTGACACACTAAAACCAACAAAGCGATAAACTAATTCACTGTACTCAGCCTGAAACTGACTAACACACAGTAATCCTAGATTAGTGGTCCATCAAACACACGTATCAACAAAGACTGAGGTCATTTAATCCACTCTGCATACCCACTGTCCTCAATAGCAACACTTCTGACGCACACTTAACACTGAAACACACCAACCCACTCAACTTACACATTGACACACACACACACACACACACACACACACACACATTCTAACACAACAAAATCCGCTGCCTGACCGCGAGCCCCGTCACACACACAGATTGTCACAGTGAAAATTCCTTTGTCTCTGGAAAAATCTTTCCGTAGGGACATGGGGAAAGAAGAGGATTGGAAATGCCTGAGGTGTGTGACCGCGATGGACGTGTCTGGGTGTGAATGTACGTGACGCCAATGCACGTGTGTGTGTGATACGCCGTCACCCCCGCCACTGGTGGGAGAGGGAATGTGAGTAATAGCAATGTTGGATCGTGGCCCACCAATCTACTCTGATCAAAGCATTCATCATCATCCTCCTCTTCCTCCTCACTTGAGAGAAAGAGTCTTGTGAAGTCTGCCCCCTGAGCTTTACGAATGTGTGGTGTCAGTAGGTGGTGTCAGTGTATGGTGTCAGTAGGTGGTGTCAGCGTGTGTCAGGTTGTGGTGTCACTCTGTGTCAGTGTTTGTGTCAGTGTGTGTATCCGTGTGTGTATCCGTGTGTGTGTCAGTGTGTGTGTCAGTGTGTGTGTCAGGATGTGGTGTTGGTTGTGGTGTCACTGTGTATCAGTGTTAGGTTGCGGTGTCACTGTGTGCGTGTGTCCAGTTGTGGTGTCAGTGTGTGTGTGTGTCCGGTTGTGGTGTCAGTGTTGTGCGTGTGCGGTTGCGGTGTCACTGTGTATCAGTGTTAGGTTGCGGTGTCACTGTGTGCGCGTGTCCAGTTGTGGTGTCAGTGTGTGTGTGTGTCCGGTTGTGGTGTCAGTGTTGTGCGTGTGCGGTGTCAGTGTGTGTGCGTGTCCGGTTGTGGAGTCAGTGTGTGTGTGTGTCCCGTTGTGGTGTCAGTGTATGTGTGTGTCCGGTTGTGGTGTCAGTGTGTGTGTGTATCCGGTTGTGGTGTCAGTGTATGTGTGTGTCCGGTTGTGGTGTCAGTGTGTGTGCGTGTCCGGTTGTGGTGTCAGTGTGTGTGTGTGAGACCGGTTGTGGTGTCAGTGTGTGTGCGTGTCCGGTTGTGATGTCAGTGTGTGTGCGTGTCCGGTTGTGGAGTCAGTGTCTGGTGTCAGTATGTGTGTCAGTGTGTGTGGCAGGTTGTGGTGTCACCATTTGTGTCAGTGTATGTGCCACCGTGTCAGTGTGTGTGTGTGTGGGTGTGTGTGTGTGTCAGTGTGTGGGTCAGTATCTGTGTCAGTGTGTGTGTGTGTGTGTGGGTCAGTATCTGTGTCAGTGTGTGTGTCAAATTGTGTCAGTGTGTGTGTCAGTGTCACTGTGTGTGTCAGTGTCTGTGTCAGGTTGTGGTGTCAGGCTGTGGTGTCAGTGTCCATTTGTGTGTCGGTGTGTGTGGCAGGTTGTGGTGTCACCGTTTGGTGTCAGTATATGTGTCAGTGTGTGTGTCAAATTGTGTCAGTGTATGTGTCAGGTTGTGGTGTCACCGTGTGCTGTCAGTGTGTGGTGTCAGGTTGTGGTGTCAGCAGGTGCATCAGTGTGTGTTGAGTGACTGGCAGGTTGAGATCCATTAGGAATGTGTGTGTGTGTGTGTGTGCCATCCATAAAGAGTACAGAGCACCAAGGAGCACACACACGGACAGATGCAAGCACACACACACACACACACACACACACACACACACACACACATTCTCCCCTCACTCCAATTGGCTTTGGGGATTGCAATGCAGCCATCTGTGGTGTGGTGATGTTCCCGGGCCTGACTCGTTGTAAGAGAATACTGTGTGTGTGTGTGCCTGTGTCTGTGTGTGTGTGTGTGTGAACATGATACAGCCCACACTCAGAGCAGACTAAAACTCTAACGGGAAAACACCAGACACTGATGCTATTACACACCACTCTCACAGTCTGCAGCCTGTCTGGCCACATGTGCACTCACTCACAACTCACGGACACAATCTGCCACTAACATACAATTAACCTGACCTGTATCAATATTCATATGAAGATGAACACACGGCGTGCTCTAATATCCACATGCTTAGTGACACCCCGAGTTAGACTCACTCAACACAAAACAACTAAAAGTCAGTCTCAGAAGTGTGGATGTGGTTAGTGTGTGTGTGTGTGTGTGTGTGTGGTGGGCAGAGGGGCCAAGGTGGCTCCTGAATAATACCATTAGACCTGTTATCCTCACATCTCATTTCTGCACATGCATCCTGGATGGGGGGGGATCAATACCTTTCCCTGGAGGGAGGGGAGGGAAGGATGGAGGGCTAGAGGGATGGAGGGGATCAATACCTTTCCCTGGAGGGAGGGGAGGGAAGGATGGAGGGCTAGAGGGATGGAGGGGATCAATATCTTTCACTGAGGGAGGGGAGGGAAGGATGGAGGGCTAGAGGGATGGAGGGGATCAATACCTTTCCCTGGAGGGAGGGGAGGGAAGGATGGAGGGCTAGAGGGATGGAGGGGATCAATACCTTTCCCTGGAGGGGGGGAGGGAAGGATGGAGGGCTAGAGGGATGGAGGGGATCAATACCTTTCCCTGGAGGGAGGGGAGGGAAGGATGGAGGGCTAGAGGGATGGAGGGGATCAATACCTTTCCCTGGAGGGAGGGGAGGGAAGGATGGAGGGCTAGAGGGATGGAGGGGATCAATACCTTTCCCTGGAGGGAGGGGAGGGAAAGATGGAGGGCTAGAGGGATGGAGGGGAGTGAGTGATAGAGGGAGGGAGGGATAGAGAGCTAGAGGGATGGGGAGTGAGTGATAGAGGGGAGGGAAGGATGGAGGGCTAGAGGGATGGGGAGTGAGTGATAGAGGGGAGGGAAGGATGGAGGGCTAGAGGGATGGAGGGGATCAATACCTTTCCCTGGAGGGAGGGGAGGGAAGGATGGAGGGCTAGAGGGATGGAGGGGAGTGAGTGATAGAGGGGAGGGAGGGATAGAGAGCTAGAGGGATGGGGAGTGAGTGATAGAGGGGGAGGGAAGGATGGAGGGCTAGAGGGATGGGGAGTGAGTGATAGAGGGGAGGGAAGGATGGAGGGCTAGAGGGATGGAGGGGAGTGAGTGATAGAGGGGAGGGAGGGGAGGGAAGGATGGAGGGCTAGAGGGATGGAGGGGATCAATACCTTTCCCTGGAGGGAGGGGAGGGAAGGATGGAGGGCTAGAGGGGAGTGAGTGATAGAGGGGAGGGAGGGATAGAGGGCTAGAGGGATGGAGGGGAGTGAGTGATAGAGGGGAGGGAAGGATGGAGGGCTAGAGGGACAGAGGGGATCAATACCTTTCCCTGGAGGGAGGGGAGGGAAGGATGGAGGGCTAGAGGGATGGAGGGGAGTGAGTGATAGAGGGATGAGGGGAGGGAGGGATAGAGGGATGAGGGCAGGGAGGGCTAGAGGGATGGAAAGGAGGGATAGAGGGATGGAGGGGAGGGATAGAGGGATGAGGAGAGGATGGGAGGGATGGATGAGGGGAGGGAGGAATAGAGGGAGGGAGGAAGGGAGAGATGGAGGGGAGGGATAGAGTGAGGGGGAGGGATAGAGGGATGGAGGGGAGGGATAGAGGGATGGAGGGGAGGGAGGAATAGAGGGATGGAGGAATAGAGGGAGGGATGGAGGAGAGGGATAGAGGGATGGAGAGGAGGGAGGAAAAGAGGGATGGAGGGGGTGGAGGAATAGAGGGATGGAGGGGAGGAAGGAAAAGAGGGATGAGGGGGTGGAGGAATAGAGGGATGGTGGGAGGGATAGAGGGATGGAGGGGAGGGAGAGATGGAGGGATGGATGAATAGATGGATGGAGGGGATGGGAGGGATAGAGGGATGGAGGGGAGGGAGGGATAGAGAGATGGAGAGGCGGGAGGGATAGAAGGATGGAGAGGAGGGAGGTAGGAAGAGGGGAATCAGATTATCCTAGGGCAGACTGATAGAGTACACTGATAAGAGAAGGAAAGAGAACACACACACACACATGCACAAGCGTCACACATTCACATGTCACACACTCATATCATAAACACACACACGCCCACCATTTCCATCCCCATGGCTCTGGTTCCTCACACGGTCACGCTTGGCCACAGATTGGCCTGGCTAGCTGGCTGTCCCAAACAAGTGTACCCCTAACTAGTAACCCTTATAAGGCCAAAGGCAGATGGTGCTCCCTCAGAGTCTCGGTCCCTCTGCCTCTCTCCATTTGTTCAGCTGCTAGGGGGTCTCCTTGAAACAGGGTCAGGGACGACATGAGAGTTTGTGTGAGAGTGAGTGAGTGAGTGAGAGAGAGAGAGAGAGAGAGAGAGAGAGAGAGAGAGAGAGAGAGAGAGAGAGAGAGAGAGAAAGAGAGAGAGAGAAAGAGAGAGAGAGAGAGAGAGAGAGAGAGAGAGAGAGAGAGAGAGAGAGAGAGAGAGAGAGAGAGAGAGAGAGAGAGAGAGAGAGAGAGAGAGAGAGAGAGAGAGAGAGAGAGAGAGAGAGAGAGAGAGAGAGAGAGAGAGAGAGAGAGAGAGAAAGAGAGAGAGAGAGAGAGAGAGAGAGAGAAAGAAGTTCAAGAGAGAGAGAGAGAGAACGAGAGAAAAGAGAGAGAGAGAGAGAGAGAAAGAGAGAAAGATCTGCTGTTTTCCGGACAGAGGCTGACCAAGAATAGACTAGATAACCATCCACCACCACTACCTCAAGCAGTAGGGTCAGCTAGATAGCAAACTAATAGGTGGTAATATTGTTGCTGCCCATATAGTGGGGCTGAAAGGTTGTTACTGTCAACACAGTTGCTGATGCAATGTATTCTCCTGTAAAGCAGGAACAATGTAGAGGTGTAAAGTACAGTAGGTGGAGACTGGGCCAGAAAACATTGCAATAACAAGATGGGATTTGCAGTTGTGGAGTAGAGAAGAGGAGATGAGAGGAAGTTAGCTGAGTCAACGAGTCATGTCTGGAACACAAGGAGCAGGAGGGGTTACTGTAGGGCAGGAGTGTGCACACACACACACACACACACACATACTGTACTTCCGGCGCCGACAGAGATGGCCACCTCGCTTCGCGTTCCTAGGAAACTATGCAGTTTTTTGTTTTTTTACGTGTTATTTCTTACATTAGTACCCCAGGTCATCTTAGGTTTCATTACATACAGTCGAGAAGAACTACTGAATATAAGATCAGCGTCAACTCACCATCAGTACGACCAAGAATATGATTTTCGCGACGCGGATCCTGTGTTCTGCCTTTCAACCAGGACAACGGAATGGATGCCAGTCGGCGACCCCCCCAAAAAACGAGGCGGTCTTCTGGTCAGACTCCGGAGACGGGCACATCGTGCACCACTCCCTAGCATTCTTATCGCCAATGTCCAGTCTCTTGACAAGAAGGTTGATGAAATCCGAGCAAGGGTAGCATTCCAGAGGGACATCAGAGACTGTAACGTTCTTTGCTTCACGGAAACATGGCTCACTGGAGAGACTCTATCGGAGGCGGTGCAGCCAGCGGGTTTCTCCATGCATCGCGCCGACAGAAACAAACATCTTTCTGAAGAGGGGCGGGGGCGTATGCCTTATGGCTAACGAGACGTGGTGTGATCAAAGAAACATACAGGAACTCAAATCCTTCTGTTCACCTGATTTAGAATTCCTCACAATCAAATGTCGACCGCATTATCTACCAAGAGAATTCTCTTCGATTATAATCACAGCCGTATATATTCCCCCCCAAGCAGACACATCGATGGCTCTGAACGAACTTTATTTGACTCTTTGCAAACTGGAATCCATACATCCTGAGGCTGCATTCATTGTAGCTGGGGATTTTAACAAGGCTAATCTGAAAACAAGACTCCCTAAATTGTATCAGCATATCGATTGCGCAACCAGGGCTGGAAAAACCTTGGATCATTGTTACTCTAACTTCCGCAACGCATATAAGGCCCTGCCCCGCCCTCCTTTCGGAAAAGCTGACCACGACTCCATTTTGTTGATCCCTGCCTACAGACAGAAACTAAAACAAGTAGCTTCCATGCTGAGGTCTGTCCAACGCTGGTCCGACCAAGCTGATTCCACACTCCAAGACTGCTTCCATCACGTGGACTGGGATATGTTTCGTATTGCGTCAGATAACAACATTGACAAATACGCCGATTCGGTGTGCGAGTTCATTAGAACGTGCGTTGAAGATGTCGTTCCCATAGTAAACGATTAAAACATTCCCTAACCAGAAACCGTGGATTGATGGCAGCATTCGCGTGAAACTGAAAGCGCGAACCACTGCTTTTAATCAGGGCAAGGTGACTGGTAACATGACCAAATACAAACAGTGCAGCTATTCCCTCCGCAAGGCTATCAAACAAGCTAAGCGTCAGTATAGAGACAAAGTAGAATCTCAATTCAACGGCTCAGACACAAGAGGTATGTGGCAGGGTCTACAGTCAATCACGGACTATAAGAAGAAAACCAGCCCAGTCACGGACCAGGATGTCTTGCTCCCAGGCAGACTAAATAACTTTTTTGCCCGCTTTGAGGACAATACAGTGCCACTGACACGGCCTGCAATGAAAACATGCGGACTCTCCTTGACTGCAGCCGAGGTGAGTAAAACATTTAAACGTGTTAACCGTCGCAAGGCTGCAGGCCCAGACGGCATCCCCAGCCGCGCCCTCAGAGCATGCGCAGACCAGCTGGCCGGTGTGTTTACGGACATATTCATTCAATCCCTATACCAGTCTGCTGTTCCCACATGCTTCAAGAGGGCCACCATTGTTCCTGTTCCCAAGAAAGCTAAGGTAACTGAGCTAAACGACTACCGCCCCGTAACACTCACTTCCGTCATCATGAAGTGCTTTGAGACTAGTCAAGGACCATATCACCTCCACCCTACCTGACACCCTAGACCCACTCCAATTTGCTTACCGCCCAAATAGGTCCACAGACGATGCAATCTCAACCACACTGCACACTGCCCTAACCCATCTGGACAAGAGGAATACCTATGTGAGAATGCTGTTCATCGACTACAGCTCGGCATTCAACACCATAGTACCCTCCAAGCTCATCATCAAGCTCGAGACCCTAGGTCTCGACCCCGCCCTGTGCAACTGGGTACTGGACTTCCTGACGGGCCGCCCCCAGGTGGTGAGGGTAGGCAACAACATCTTCACCCCGCTGATCCTCAACACTGGGGCCCCACAAGGGTGCGTTCTGAGCCCTCTCCTGTACTCCCTGTTCACCCACGACTGCGTGGCCACGCACGCCTCCAACTCAATCATCAAGTTTGCGGACGACACAACAGTGGTAGGCTTGATTACCAACAACGACGAGACGGCCTACAGGGAGGAGGTGAGGGCCCTCGGAGTGTGGTGTCAGGAAAATAACCTCACACTCAACGTCAACAAAACTAAGGAGATGATTGTGGACTTCAGGAAACAGGAGAGGGAACACCCCCCTATCCACATCGATGGAACAGTAGTGGAGAGGGTAGTAAGTTTTAAGTTCCTCGGCATACACATCACAGACAAACTGAATTGGTCCACTCACACAGACAGCATCGTGAAGAAGGCGCAGCAGCGCCTCTTCAACCTCAGGAGGCTGAAGAAATTCGGCTTGTCACCAAAAGCACTCACAAACTTCTACAGATGCACAATCGAGAGCATCCTGGCGGGCTGTATCACCGCCTGGTACGGCAACTGCTCCGCCCACAACCGTAAGGCTCTCCAGAGGGTAGTGAGGTCTGCATAACGCATTACCGGGGGCAAACTACCTTCCCTCCAGGACACCTACACCACCCGATGTTACAGGAAGGCCATAAATATCATCAAGGACAACAACCACCCGAGCCACTGCCTGTTCACCCCGCTATCATCCAGAAGGCGAGGTCAGTACAGGTGCATCAAAGCTGGGACCGAGAGACTGAAAAACAGCTTCTATCTCAAGGCCATCAGACTGTTAAACAGCCACCACTAACATTGAGTGGCTGCTGCCAACACACTGACACTGACTCAACTCCAGCCACTTTAATAATGGGAATTGATGGGAAATGATGTAAAATATATCACTAGCCACTTTAAACAATGCTACCTAATATAATATTACATACCCTACATTATTCATCTCATATGCATACGTATATACTGTACTCTATATCATCGACTGCATCCTTATGTAATACATGTATCACTAGCCACTTTAACTATGCCACTTTGTTTACATACTCATCTCATATGTATATACTGTACTCGATACCATCTACAGTATCTTGCCTATGCTGCTCTGTACCATCACTCATTCATATATCTTTATGTACATATTCTTTATCCCCTTACACTGTGTATAAGACAGTAGTTTTGGAATTGTTAGTTAGATTACTTGTTGGTTATTACTGCATTGTCGGAACTAGAAGCACAAGCATTTCGCTACACTCGCATTAACATCTGCTAACCATGTGTATGTGACAAATAAAATTTGATTTGATTTGACACACACACACACATTACATTTACATTTAAGTCATTTAGCAGACGCTCTTATCCAGAGCGACTTACAACACACACCAGAGAGATAAAGTAGGTTCTTTCCAACAAAGAGGATATCAGCAAAATTGAGGTGCATTGTCCCATGACATGTTGGTTTGTGGAAATGTGTTTGTGGTGACTAATAGTTTTGTTTTGCACAATAGGGAAGTTGAAGCTGAAAAGTGAATGTGCTTTTTGAGGTGGTGAGGGTATGAGTAATGGAATGAGTGTGCATCTTTATGTTTATGAGTGGATATGTGGGTGTGGTGCATATATGCACGAGCGTGTTTACGTTTGCGAGAGATAAAATGGCTCAGTGTGTGTGTGTGTGTGTGTGTGTGTGTGTGTGTGTGTGCGCGCGCGCCATCCCCCGCCTACCCACCAGAACAGAGCAGTAATTATCCGAACCCTAGTCTCTGAGTGTGTCTGGACTGGTCCCAGCTGTTCGGTGCCAGGCCAGTGGTGCCAGTGGTGCCAACCGAGGGCACAGGAGGCCTGGGCATCCCATTACTGCAGCCACGAGCTAATCTCCGTATTAACCAGAAATCATATCTTTATAAACCAGAGCACATATTCTGCAACAACCACAGTTCATCAAAACATCCTCATCCACAGCCATATTGGATTGGTGGGGTTTACATTAAGTGTAGACGTTGATGGCTAAAAGCCAATTCATGGAACTAGTGGAACCTCATGAAGTCTGTTCACTATCATTGCTCAAGAAGGACAGGAGACAAGGAGAGGAAGTCACTTTAGCCCAAGACTGCAACAAGGAAAAATAATACATTCACATGGAGTTAGGTCAAGATATCCCAACCTCCTATCGCCCAATCAGTCTACAGTTGACATCAACATCCACCCAAAAAGCTACAGTAGGTTTAGATATGTTTTCCTAGGTAGACTTCTCTAATGGCAGATTTCCCAAAGACTCATTATGGGTGAGTCTGTGTGTGTGCGCATGAACCATAGGGATCTATAGCTCAAGACTAGCCTCTCCTCTGTGCTGTGAGAATCCCCACTCCTAGCAGCCCCCAAGGCTAGCCTCTCCTCTGTGCTGTGAGAATCCCCAATCCTAGCAGCCCCCAAGGCTAGCCTCTCCTCTGTACTGTGAGAATCCCCAATCCTAGCAGCCCCCAGGGCTAGACTCTCCTCTGTACTGTGAGAATCCCCACTTCTAGCAGCCCTCAAGGCTAGCCTCTCCTCTGTGCTGTGAGAATCCCCACACCTAGCAACCCCCAAGGCTAGCCTCTCATCTGTGCTGTGAAAATCCCCATTACTAGCAGCACTCAAGGCTAGCCTCTCCTCTGTGCTGTGAGAATCCCCACTCCTAGCAACCCCCAAGGCTAGCCTCTCCTCTGTGCTGTGAGAATCCCCAAGCCTAGCAGCCCTCAAGGCTAGCCTCTCCTCTGTGCTGTGAGAATCCCCACTCCTAGCAGCCCCCAAGGCTAGACTCTCCTCTGTGCTGTGAGAATCCCCACTCCTAGCAACCCCCAAGGCTAGCCTCTCCTCTGTGCTGTGAGAATCCCCACTCCTAGCAACCCCCAAGGCTAGCCTCTCCTCTGTGCTGTGAGAATCACCACTCCTAGCAGCCCCCAAGGCTAGACTCTCCTCTGTACTGTGAGAATCCCCACTTCTAGCAGCCCTCAAGGCTAGCCTCTCCTCTGTCCTGTGAGAATCACCACTCCTAGCAGCCCCCAAGGCCAAGTCCTCCTGAGGGTCCATTAGAACATTATGCCCATTGATCTTGATGCCAGTCCTATGAGAAGCCTTTAGCTCAGCGCTCGCTAGTGGCTACTAGGGCACAGAAAATACATAGCTATGGAAGGCCAACTGTAAAAGGCTAGCTCTGTGTGTGTGTGTGTGTGTGTGTGTGTGTGCGAGTGTGTGTGTGTGTGTGTGTGTGTGTGTGTGTGTGTGTGTGTGTGTGCGCGTGCCTATTAAGTAGAGAAAAATAAAGAAAAAGAGGGAGAGAAGGAGCGACGGAGAGAGGGGAGATAGAGGAAGGGCGAGGCACATGCCAGAGAAAGACAGAGAAAGAGAGAGGAAAAGAGAAGACATGACTTGCACTGTGAGAGTGTGAAGGTGTGTGAAGTGCTCCATGCTGGGAGCCGGGCAATGCTAAATTAGTCCGCTGGGAATTCCACACGCCATCTGTGCACATGAGAAAAAGAAGAGGAGTTGAAGTGGAGAATGAAGGAACAGTACAAGAAGATATCTGGAAGTTAGATGGAGAGAGAGTGAGGTGAGAAGAGAGGGTGTCACAATATACTGAAGAGGAGCCAGCTACCAAAATCGCTTTTTGGTTGAATAATAGTTGAATGCAGTTGAATTGAAACAGATAGTCTATGACTAATAAGCTGTACATCAAGTCATGCAAGAAAACATAATTATTTTGATTGCATCTAACGGTGCACTATCCAAATAAAGTGTTGTCTTTATTTACACATGCAGCACCTGAGAATTAGGCCAAAGGTATTTGAGTCACAGCACGACAGGACTTTGACACAAACACACTCATCAACGTCTCCCCTCCTCCCCTTTCCTCATCCCTCCTTCACCTCTCTCTTGCTCTCTCTCTCTCTGTAGCCTGAGGGCAGCGCCATAGCTTTAAAATGAACAGTGTAACGCGCTTACAAGGCGTAGACAGACAGGAGCTACAACTGAATGTTGAGAAATATATGTCTTGTACACATAACTAACTAGGTACAATATCACATACAAACCAATACACACATGTTTATACAGACACACATGTTTATACAGGCACACAGACAGAGACACAGACAGACAGACAGACAGACAGACAGACAGACAGACAGACAGACAGACAGACAGACAGACAGACAGACAGACAGACAGAAAATGGAAAGGAGACAGAAAGACATACAAAAGAAGGAGAAGGAAAGAGTTTTTTTTAAAGAACAGAAACAGAGGTAAAGAAAGAGCAAACCAAAGAAACAGAAGAGAAGAAGGCCTCCCTCTCTCTCCCATCTCACTTATGGTACCAGGTTAGATATTCTGTAGTGTTGATTGTTGCGTCGTTACTGTAATTAAAGATCTGGGCTCCCTCTCTTCCTGCGGCAGTAAAGCCTGAACTACAGTGAACCGTTACTCGCTGGCATTCACGCTGGGGCTCCCCACTGTTTTCAGGCTAACGCTGCCTTAGAAGCCTTAACTCAACAACACATATTAAAAAGTCCTTTATTGTTAACAACCCATTGGAGAAATACACAGAAAACACAGACGCTATGGCAGCACCGCAAGCCACTAGACTGAAACGAGATGGAGGGGACAAACGGCCGAACAAAATGAAGAATAAATGTAAAACGACTATAGCACTGAATGAGAAAAACACCAAGGGCCATTCCTCATTCTTTCGAAGTCTATGAGATCACATATCTAGAGTCTGTTAGGGACATTAACAGATTGCCTTCCAGACAGACAGAGACAGACAGACAATATGAAAAGCGTGTTGAGAATAGAGCTTGGGGACAGGAGTTGGGCAGAGTCCATTAACTAGGAAATTGTAATGGAAAATGCAATGGCAGATTTTTCCAATCTCTAACAATGGTTGGGCCCTCCATTTCTCAGTGTCTGTGAGTGCCCATTTAATGTAAGTCAAATGGGCTCAAAAACATCAATGTAATATCCTATAGTAGAGACTATAGTAACAGACAGACAGACAGACAGACAGACAGACAGACAGACAGACAGACAGACAGTGATAGTAGTAAGCTGTCTACTGAGAGAGAATGAGAGACAGACAGACAGACAGACAGACAGACAGACAGACAGACAGACAGACAGACAGACAGACAGACAGACAGACAGACAGACAGACAGACAGACAGACAGACAGACAGACAGACAGACAGACAGACAGACAGACAGACAGACAGACAGAGGAAAAGAAAGTCACAATCAGTCATCTGTTGAAAACAAAGCAATAAAGGTTTTTCAATCTTTCTAAATACAGAATACAGGATTGGCATGATAAAACAGGAAATAACATGATAAGACTAGGTAGAGCTGAAAGAGAGGAGGGGAGAAAAAAATGAGAAATGGACAGAACAAGACATGAAGAGGTCGAATGAGAGAGAAAGGTCGACAAAGCAGTGAGAGACAGATGAAGAAGAGAGAAAGCAAGAGGAAGATGGACAAAGAGCAAAGAGATGGATGGAAAGCAGAAAAGTAGAAGCAAAAAAAAGAAAGAAAATGTTCTGCGCTAAATTGCAACACACTGACGAACCCAACACCAGTGTAGTGACCTATAATAGTAGGAGTTATCAGCTTCCTATTTAATAAAAGTTCATGGGGAACCAGGGGGCAAAACACCAACTCCCGGCAGCTTTAACAAGCTGAGAGTTTTGGTCTGTTCTCTCTAATGACCTACGCTGGGGGAAAGCTTAGCAGCACTTCAATCCTCCCTCGGCCCTTTAGACGAGTGTCAAACGGAAGGAGGGAGAGAGATGGAGATGGAGAGGGCTTAGGAAACATGTTTATTTCACTTTTCTAAGATAGAGAGAGAATTATTTTTACTATGTTAATATTGCAAAATGTATCCCTTAATCTTCAAAGTGCGCTTTGGCAATATGTACATTGTTACATCATGCCAATAATGCAAATTGAATTGAATCGAGAGAGAGAAAGAGACAGAGAGAGGAGAGAGAAGAGAGGATGAGAGTATACCCCAGAGAAAGGGGTTTAGAAAGGCCAAAACGCTCATTAAAAACCACCCATTATCTGGTATTAAAACCGAGGGGAAACTACTGTAACGTGTAGGCCTGGACATTTGAATAAATGGGCTGGATATTGTTCTTCCTACATTAGCACATTTTACAAGGTTGGGAATAGCCTTATTTAAGATCCTAAATGTCGACTCAGATTGTTTGGGTTGCTGCGGTGTTGTGTTCTGCTTTCGGAGGAATCCTCCATAGCCATGTGGTTATTACATGGATTCCTCAGGTGGGTTTGGGACAAGGCTCGTGTCTTAGTGCTCTGAAAATCTTGTCAACCAGCAATTGTTTTTTGCATGCCTGTGTTTTTTTACACTCCCTTTGTTTACTTATACGTATCGGTTGTGACAAGGACATATTGACAGTTAGCGAGATGTGAAAATGTCTATTCTAGGCTGATTCGACAAAGTCCCAGGCTGACAGTGTATCTGAGTAGTGTGTGTGGGTGTGTGTGTTCTGTCAGCTTGGCCGAGCAGCTATAAAGGTCCAGTTTCCCTGGAAACAAGACCTGGGTCAAATGTTCATTGAACAGACTTGAGTACGTTCAACTGCTGTCATCTACAAAACACTTTCACTTGATGAAATACATACAAAACTCAAATCAACTACAAATATTGATTTTTCCAGTGAGGGAATTTCTCGGTAAAAGCATAAATTACACGGGACATCGGGCATCATTTTCGTTTCTAATGAACTCACAGTGTCTGTCATCACAAGTGCTGTAGCATAACTGAATTCATTTCAGTCTGCAATGTTCCAACAGCTAGTACAGACAGTCTCTCTACTGTCCTAGCAGGTCTCTGGGGCCTACAGTAGGGTTCGTCTAGTCTGGCTCCAGGAAAGGGCAACACGCTGGAGGTGCTATACCTCCAAGACCACAAGCTCCTTCCTCTCCAGTCTACCAGTCAGGACTGCTCACCTCACACACACACACACACACACACACACACACACACACACACACACACACACACACACCGAACACTGCCTCAACTGAATGGAGAAAGAGGGATAGAAAGGGAAAAGAGGGGAACCAGAGGGGATAGTGAAGAGGGAGAGAAAAAGAGAGGGAGAAAGAGAGATTTTGAGAGAGAGGAGCACTTGTCTGCTCAGAAGCAGAGTTTATAAAAAGCTGTCCTTCCTTGTTCACGGGCCATCAGTCACAAAGGCCTGGTGGCAGTAGGGTGGAGTTGTCCGTACACACTGATCCAAGGCCAGCTTAGTATGTTCACTCCCTTTTGGTCACGTCTAAGATATGGGGAGAGTAATCTGACCCTAGATCTGTGCCTAAGGACAAATTCTACCCCAAGCCCCATGGTGTGGAGGAAATCCACAGCTATTGGCCAGTATGACGGAGAGGAAGGAAATGGGGTGTTCTGATTGGAGTGAGAGTGATCCAGCTGCATCAACACATCAGCTCGCAGTCACACAGTCAATTTGGGTGCTTGTTTTCCTTCTCCCGCTCTCCTCTTGAACCTTCTCTCTTCTCAACTGCACATAGCAACACAATCCCCACTCTGTCTGAAACTCTCTCTCTCTGACTATCCTCTTGAACCTTCTCTCTTCTCAACTGCACATAGCAACACAATCCCCACTCTGTCTGAAACTCTCTCTCTCTGACTATCCTCTTGAACCTTCTCTCTCTCCTTCATCCTCTATTCCCATGAACCAGCGTCATTTCTCCTGGGTATATCCATTTGAATTCAATCACTTTTTGACAGCACCTGTTTTGATTTTAACGAAACCTTCCATACTTATTTGTACCTTGTAGAAGTGCTCAAAACGTGGCTATTTGGACCTAAATGCCAAAGCATTCAAGAGATAAAGGTGCTCAAATTTGACCTATTTTGCATACCCCAACATACCTCGAGACAACCATGTTGTCTAACTGTTTTTATATATATATATATATATATATATATATATATATATATTTTAAAATCAATTACAATGTGATTTTTTTCACATCAAACCTCAATTATCAAAAAATGTGAAATCTCTGATTTTTTCCTATTCACATATGCAGTAGCTTAGACCCCATTTTACATCATCTGAGGTGCTTGTGTTGTGACCGCCATCTGTTGAGACACACCATGCTCTTGAATACAGGGTGGGTGTAATGTGATGGCTGATAGATGTACTAAAATGGGAATACAAAATGAAATGTCTACTTTCAAATGGTACCACAAAGATGATTGGAGGTCCACACTTCAGAGAATGTTGACTTGAATGGGAACATCTGTTGTTTTAAATGATACTGTCAATCCTCCATAGGACACCTATTGAAATCATAGAGCTATAGATAACACAACAGACCATTCAAGTTGGGATAAATCCATTTGAATTCAATCACGTTTTGACAGTCTCCGTTTTGGTTGAACCTTTTTAATCCCTTCAGTCACAATAGTGACTGTAAAAAACGTTTTCAGTTATAAGGCTCTAAACATTTTACTGAATGATGTATCAATGCATTCACAGCAAGTATTGAAATAATAAAGGTTCCCAATGAAAGATGTGCAGTGTCACATGTTTAGTGTAAATTGTCACATGACCAGAGCTGTTTACTTCCTGGTTGCACCATGAGAAGACGATGGCTGCATCAAAGCTCCCAAACAAAAGGTTAGTAAAGTATGTTAACATAAAGATGGGACAAGGATTTTTGGTACACATCATCTTTAAAGTGTCTAGTATTGATATATGGATTTGCAATTATTCAACTTTGTTCAGTGTGGTCATAGAATGTGTAAACATGTTGACGGCAACAATAGTGACCGGTGGGATAACAGTGCATCTAGGTATACATAGTTCTTGTTCTACCTAACTTTCTACTCTGTTCTTTCTTTTAGTTTCACTTTGAGTCAAATTCTGGATATGTTGGATCTAGGTGACTTCCCAGACAAGGCATGCAAACATTGCAGTTATCCCTCATAATGAGAAAGATGCTGTCCTCCGTGATTGTAATAGTGACGGGTCAGATATGGACTATGGACAGGCCATTTGCCAGCCAGGCTGTTGAATGCATATGCTGATCCTATGCAAACAGATCATGACAGGAACAACGTTATCAGTGATGATGCCCCCCCCCCCCCATTGTTGATAATGAAGAGCCAAGGGAAAATAAAGATTGATTGTTCAAACGAGGCCTGCCACCGCTGTGATTCCAAAACACATTGTATACAGCCCAAATGCTGCAGAATGTAGTATACAGCCCAAATGCTGCAGAATGTAGTATACAGCCCAAATGCTGCAGAATCCACCCACCCTAAGAGAGATCACCATTGAAACGTCCAACCTCTACTCCACCCAGACCAAGGACAAGCAACTGTATCTGAGTATGGATGAGCTCCTTACATTCGATGGGATCCTTATCACATCTGGTACAGCTCTGTTCCAAGAAGACACATGTACTGGTCACTTGACAGTGATGTACACAATGAAAGCATTTCAGATGCAATGCGGAGAAATCGCT
Organism: Oncorhynchus nerka; assembly: GCF_034236695.1. Classification (NCBI taxonomy): domain Eukaryota; kingdom Metazoa; phylum Chordata; class Actinopteri; order Salmoniformes; family Salmonidae; genus Oncorhynchus; species Oncorhynchus nerka. The sequence goes on from NC_088401.1 coordinate 60,322,556, forward strand.
CTGATTAAATGATGGCCTCAGTTCCTTCGTGACAACCTCTTCACTTCGCTTGCACTCCTCGATGGAATGACAAAAAGAGGATATGGGAGCTCTGGAACGATGAGGCAAAAATCGTCTGTTTGATGTCCCATTCAAGCCACAGAAGGACTTCATCAAGTTACCCTGGGAAACCTCTGAGGTTCTGACCCAAGGAGACAAGTTGCTGGTCCGTTGGAAAGACAATAACATTGTCACAGTGGCAACAAACATGGAGGAGAAATACAGTGAGACCTCTGTCAAGAGATGGAACAAGGAGCGATTTGACTTTGACAAAGTCCCACAACCAAAATGCATCAACCGATACAACGAGCACACGGGTGGTATTGACCTTCACGACCTACAGGTTTCAAGATACCATATCTCCAACAGGTCTAAGAAGTGGTGGTTGCCCATCTTTGCATGGTCTCTCAACAGCGCACTCGGAAACAGGCATTTCTTTTACAGAGACGTTATGGGAGGGACCATCGACCTGCTCACCTTCTCACGGATAGTAGCACAGTCACTGAGCCACAGACGGAGATCTCTACGGACTGCTACTGTTGAAGATCAGGCAAGATATGACAAAACTTCTCACTGGCCAATCATTATATATATATATATATATATCATTTTATTTTGTTCAGGGTAGGCCTCTACTTGAATGCATATTCTACAGGCTACCTCTATCCTAAATGTTACCTTACATTTACATTTAAGTCATTTAGCAGACGCTCTTATCCAGAGCGACTTACAAATTGGTGCGTTCACCTTAAGACATCCAGTGGAACAGCCACTTTACAATAGTGCATCTAAATCTTTCAAGGGGGAGGGGGTGAGAAGGATTACTTTATCCTATCCTAGGTATTCCTGAAAGAGGTGGGGTTTCAGGTGTCTCCGGAAGGTGGTGATTGACTCCGCTGTCCTGGCGTCGTGAGGGAGTTTGTTCCACCATTGGGGGGCCAGAGCAGCGAACAGTTTTGACTGGGCTGCGCGGGAACTGTACTTCCTCAGTGGTAGGGAGGCGAGCAGGCCAGAGGTGGATGAACGCAGTGCCCTTGTTTGGGTGTAGGGCCTGATCAGAGCCTGGAGGTACTGAGGTGCCGTTCCCCTCACAGCTCCGTAGGCAAGCACCATGGTCTTGTAGCGGATGCGAGCTTCAACTGGAAGCCAGTGGAGAGAGCGGAGGAGCGGGGTGACGTGAGAGAACTTGGGAAGGTTGAACACCAGACGGGCTGCGGTGTTCTGGATGAGTTGTAGGGGTTTAATGGCACAGGCAGGGAGCCCAGCCAACAGCGAGTTGCAGTAATCCAGACGGGAGATGACAAGTGCCTGGATTAGGACCTGCGCCGCTTCCTGTGTGAGGCAGGGTCGTACTCTGCGGATGTTGTAGAGCATGAACCTACAAGAACGGGCCACCGCCTTGATGTTAGTTGAGAACGACAGTGTGTTGTCCAGGATCACGCCAAGGTTCTTAGCGCTCTGGGAGGAGGACACAATGGAGTTGTCAACCGTGATGGCGAGATCATGGAACGGGCAGTCCTTCCCGGGAGGAAGAGCAGCTCCGTCTTGCCGAGGTTCAGCTTGAGGTGGTGATCCGTCATCCACACTGATATGTCTGCCAGACATGCAGAGATGCGATTCGCCACCTGGTCATCAGAAGGGGGAAAGGAGAAGATTAATTGTGTGTCGTCTGCATAGCAATGATAGGAGAGACCATGTGAGGTTATGACAGAGCCAAGTGACTTGGTGTATAGCGAGAATAGGAGAGGGCCTAGAACAGAGCCCTGGGGGACGCCAGTGGTGAGAGCGCGTGGTGAGGAGACAGATTCTCGCCACGCCACCTGGTAGGAGCGACCTGTCAGGTAGGACGCAATCCAAGCGTGGGCCGCGCCGGAGATGCCCAACTCGGAGAGGGTGGAGAGGAGGATCTGATGGTTCACAGTATCGAAGGCAGCCGATAGGTCTAGAAGGATGAGAGCAGAGGAGAGAGAGAGTTAGCTTTAGCAGTGCGGAGGGCCTCCGTGATACAGAGAAGAGCAGTCTCAGTTGAATGACTAGTCTTGAAACCTGACTGATTTGGATCAAGAAGGTCATTCTGAGAGAGATAGCGGGAGAGCTGGCCAAGGACGGCACGTTCAAGAGTTTTGGAGAGAAAAGAAAGAAGGGATACTGGTCTGTAGTTGTTGACATCGGAGGGATCGAGTGTAGGTTTTTTCAGAAGGGGTGCAACTCTCGCTCTCTTGAAGACAGAAGGGACGTAGCCAGCGGTCAGGGATGAGTTGATGAGCGAGGTGAGGTAAGGGAGAAGGTCTCCGGAAATGGTCTGGAGAAGAGAGGAGGGAATAGGGTCAAGCGGGCAGGTTGTTGGGCGGCCGGCCGTCACAAGACGCGAGATTTCATCTGGAGAGAGAGGGGAGAAAGAGGTCAGAGCACAGGGTAGGGCAGTGTGAGCAGAACCAGCGGTGTCGTTTGACTTAGCAAACGAGGATCGGATGTCGTCGACCTTCTTTTCAAAATGGTTGACGAAGTCATCTGCAGAGAGGGAGGAGGGGGGGGGGGGGGGGAGGGGGAGGAGGATTCAGGAGGGAGGAGAAGGTGGCAAAGAGCTTCCTAGGGTTAGAGGCAGATGCTTGGACTTTAGAGTGGTAGAAAGTGGCTTTAGCAGCAGAGACAGAAGAGGAAAATGTAGAGAGGAGGGAGTGAAAGGATGCCAGGTCCGCAGGGAGGCGAGTTTTCCTCCATTTCCGCTCGGCTGCCCGGAGCCCTGTTCTTTATGTTCAATGTGAATGAATCACAGTGTTGCACTAAAATGGCACAATGACAATGTTAAAATGAATATTGCACTAAAGTACAAGTTCAAATGTTAAAGTAACAATATTAAGGTCTCAATACATGTTGCACTAAAGTAACAATGTTGAAATACGTTGATGGTTGTTTTGTTTTTTTGTCTTTGCTCTCAGTATTCATATCGGTGTTGTATAAGGGTTTTTGATGGGGGTTTTGTATAGGGGGTTTTGTATAAGGGTTTTTGATGGGGTTTTTGTATAAGGGTATTGATATAATAACTGGGCTGTGATATATACGAATTTTGATGACTGCATAGGAGAAATATGTTAATTCAGGATACATGACATTATCCCAACGGTCACAATTGTGACCGACCATAAAACATACTTTTTCACCCACTTTTCCATGAAAATTAAAAAAATATATTTCAAAAGGTTACTAATGACACATGATTTGGATATTTTCATGTCTGGAAAAAAATTGGGGATTAAATGGATTAAACATATCTTTCCATACATGTTTGCCCATGTAGAGATGCTGTCAAATTTTATTCATATGGCTGTACCCTCCTTTTGAAGACTCTCTCTCTTTCTCTCAACACCCCTCTCCACTTTGTAGTGCTCTGCCGCAGGGGGATTTTTCCATTCCTTATAGAGCAGTCAAATCACACTGTGTGTGTGAGTGTGTGTGAGAGAGAGAGTGTGTACGTTAGCCAAATCCAGAGACCACTACACACCTCACTGAATACTGGGACCATTATCATCAGTCAGAGCAGAGGACAACTGTAGTCGTAGTTCTACTAAACCGCACGCACACACACACACACACATGGCTTGCCTCTGATGCTAAGCAGGGTTGGTCCTGGTTGGTCCCTGGATGGGAGACCAGATGCTGCTGGAAGTGGCGTTCGAGGGCCAGTAGGAGGCACTCTTTCCTCTGGTCTAAAAAAAATATCCCAAAGCCACAGGGCAGTGATTGGGGACATTGCCCTTTGTAGGGTGCCGTCTTTCGGATAGGATGTTAAATGGGTAAATCCTGACTCTGTGGTCACTAAAGATCCCATGGCACTTACTGTAAGAGTAGGGGTGTTAACCCCGGTGTCCTGGCAAAGTCCCAATCTGGCCCTCATACCATCATGGCCACCTAATCATCCCCAGATTCCAATTGGCTCCTCCATCCCCTCTCCTCTCCCCTTGAACTATTCCCCAAGTTGTTGCTGTAAATGAGAAAGTTAAAACACACACCACTTTCACCTCACAGCACAGAACAGTATGTAAAGGATGACACATAACAGCCCACACAGTTGCTTGAAATAACTTGATGTCTGGTTTAAAAAGGCCAGCTCAGCTTATTTCTTATTTCTTATTTCTTGAGCCCTGGTTTAACAGCCTAGACAGGCAGTTCAGACTAACAGAGAGAGAGAGAGAGAGAGAGAGAGAGATATATGCAGAGAGAGAGAGAGAGAGAGAGAGAGAGAGAGAGAGAGGTCTATCCTCAGGGCTTCAACCCCATTAACTACTCTGTCTATGGCAATCAAAATAAACTTTCTTCTACAGCAGCCATGTTATTTTTGGGAAGCACATTTGATTCTGAGTTTGGACATACAGTATAAAGTTTGTATGTGAAAATTACTTCTAAGACGCCTACATTTAGGATGTTACAAACTCTGCTAGCACATGTGCTTGCCTCTGATGCTAAGCAGGGTTGGTCCTGGTTGGTCCCTGGAAAGACTGATCAGAAAACCAGTTTTTTTCCCACCAATTTTGACCTTACGCCGATTAATATAAGCAGAGTTGGTTGTTTACATGACTAATGCCATACTGGGCTTACTGCCACAATCAGTTTTATATGTAAGTACTTTAGTGTGCATGTTCGTTGTTTATTAGGCTCGAGACACAGACAGACAGACAGACAGACAGACAGACAGACAGACAGGCAGGCAGGCAGGCAGACAGACAGACAGACAGACAGACAGACAGACAGACAGACAGACAGGCAGGCAGGCAGGCAGACAGACAGACAGACAGACAGACAGACAGACAGGCAGGCAGACAGACAGACAGACAGACAGACAGACAGACAGACAGACAGACAGACAGGCAGGCAGGCAGGCAGGCAGACAGACAGACAGACAGACAGACAGACAGACAGACAGACAGACAGACAGACAGACAGACAGACAGACAGACAGACAGACAGACAGACAGACAGACTTCTGTCTATAGACTATTCTCAATGTTTACTACCAATTTATACAGACCAGAATATAATATAGGATTTCCCACAAATGTCTTGAAATTGATTTTGAATAGTGTGGTGTACAGAGAATGGTGTCACCGTACCATTGACAGTAAGCTCTCAATAATATTTCTACTCGTTTTAATTAGCCTGTATACACACACACTAACTCTCTCTCTATCTCCAGATAACTGCAAGTGGCAAGATATCCTCTAAACTCCAACGCATGTCCTTATTCACCCCTGCTATCTCCCCTGGACCCCACCACACTCCCAGATAAAACACTGCAGCACTACGCTCCACAGGAGATATACCTCGAAAAACTGAGATGAACATGACCATTACTCTGCAACCCTCGCCACAACCTAACTCTGTTATTAACACAGTGGGACACAAATACATTACGTTACCCCTATACACTGATCTTGGGTCAGGTTTCTGGTTAGCCTACTAATGGTTAAGGTCATGATTGGGGGAGGGGAAGCTGATCCTAGACCTGTGATTACTATATCGTCCCACTGGATTTCAATGAGAAAGTGGTGTAGGTTTGAAGGTGTTTAAAGGTTAACATGATTAATAGCTAAAGAGGCCACTGAATCTAACTACATGTAGATAGGCCTGCATGTGTATCTTTACCTCTACTTTAAGCACACATTACTGTGTGCCACCTTCCAGGGCATAAAATTAACACCCGCTACCTGCGGGTAAGAATGTCTATCACCAGTCACGTTGCAGGGTGTTCAATTTGCAGGTCTCTACATTGCGAGTATTACGTTCGCATTTGCGGATGTATTTCTTTTTAAGTCAAGTATGAGAACATGTGCGAGTTGCGATTCATAGCAGAAAAAAATATGTTTTGTTTCATAGCTGCTAATCACACAAAGAAACACGAATCCTATATCCCACCTCACGCAGCAACACTGCCTGGCAGGTGAGCTGTGCACACTGAGTGATGTGATTCATTTTTGGCCTAATTTACTCAATTCTACAAAGAGAGACTTTGTCCTCCTGTTTTATGGCTATTTACATTGTTTTGTTCACAAGCACGGTTGTCTTTCAATTTTAGTTTGAGTCTGCTGCTTCAACTGATAGAGAAGAGACGCCATCTGCTTCCAGTCACACCCCAAATATCACACACAGACACACTGACATGACTTGAGTGGCCCTGTTACCACGGTAACCTCCCGCCCTTAAAGGGGCAGCTAAACCTATTTGTCTCAACTGATATTTTAGTTAAAAGACTCAGGTCACAAAAAATGTAATGAAATGTAGCAATATCCAACATTACTTGTTACTAATACATTTCTTGTGTAAGGGGTCATCAGTTTGTGTTTTGTGTATGTAATTATTATGCCAACCATTTCAACTCAATCAGTTTCATGGGGATATGCATTTACAGCCTCTTGAGTTATAAAGTGTTGTTTCCAAGTAGCCAACAGTGCTGCTTTGAATGACGTACTGTGAGTGCATTTGGTGATATCTGTAGCATTGCCTCTGTATTTAGCCTTTTGGCCACACGAGAGAAAAATGCTGTGGTGTTTTAGTCTTACATTAATGTTATGTTATACTATTATATTCGGTTCTGTTACGTAGAATACTATCATTGTGTGACCTTGCAGACTTTGATCTAACTTTATTAAACAATCACCATTCACAAGAGCAGCCTGTTCTCTATGTGGAGAGCAGAGACTGTGCGTATGTAGAGAATAAACACATGCGCAGAACGTGATCCGCGATACGCACATTTGCAGAAGCTATGGGCTACTTCGTCTGGGGAAAAGTCGGATCCGCAGCCACTCCGATGTAAGATTGCTATGAGCTATCAATAACAGCTCTCATTGGCTCACAGATTTAGTTTATGGGTCCCTGATTGGCAGTTCATGATACTTCAGCCAATCGCAGGGTTCAAAATGGTAATTTCCTCCATCAGTGCTTATAGGTAAAGCAAGACATGCCAAGAGTGTGCAAATCTGTCATCAAGGCAAAGGGTGGCAATTTGAAGAATCTCAAATATAAAATATATTTTTATTTGTTTAACACTTTTTTGGTTACTACATGATTCCATATGTGTCACGACTTCTACCGAAGTTGGTCCCTCTCCTTGTTCAGGCGGCGTGTTCGGCGGTCGACGTCACCGGTTTTCTAGCCGCCACCGATCCACTTTTCATTTTCCATTTGTTTTGTCTTCATTGTACACACCTGGTTTCTATTCCCATAATTATATGTTCCTTATTTAACCCTCTGTGTCCCCCATGGTTTTGTATGTGTTTGTTCATTGTAAGTTGGTGTCGTATGTGAGCTTGATTATGTTCCTTCTTGGAATATTTTTTTGAGTAAAGTTATGTTTATTACTCATCTCTGTGTCCTGCGCCTGACACTGCCTTACCTGCTACACCTAGACACCTTACAATGTGTTATTTCATAGTTTTGATAGTACAAATTAAAAATACCCTTGAATGAGTAGGTGATCTAGAACTTTTGACCAGTAGTGTAATTTGCACTGCAAATTGATTAATTGGTTGATAAAACATGTTAATCAAAGTCAATTATAGCTGGTGGGAGTGCTCCATATTTCACTGTCCCTTTATTCCCACATAAGGCCAATACTCTGAAGGGCAGGAGATGACATGAGCATATGCCCATCACTGGGAATGGAGCCATGGGAACAGTGTGGTGCATGCAGGGATGCACACAAGCACACAACACACACACACACACACACACACACACACACACACTAGTATACTAGCAATAAATCTGAGCACACACACACACATGACCACGAGCACAGGCACACACTAGTATACTAGCAATAAATCTGAGCACACACACACACACACACACACACACACACACACACACACACACACACACACACACTAGTATACTAGCAATAAATCTGAGCACACACACACACACATGACATAACAACTTTAGAGAAACTACTGCTAAAAGGTCCAATACATCATAACCAGGAAGAGAGAAAGAAAGACAGGAAGCGATGGGGTGACACAGAGAAATAGAGTGAGTGTAGCCTGTGTCACTACCTGAGACTCCAGGTAAGTTAATTTTTGGACTTCTGTTAATAGAGTTAGACTCTCGTTAGAGTGACTCTGTATCAGCCTTGTGACTGCGCTCGTTAACTCTGCTTTACAAACGTCCCATTGAGAATGACCTGGGCCTCACATCTTGCACTTATTAGACATTAAAGTAATTCCTTTAGAATTATCTACAGATGTTCAACTAACACATCCTTTCATTTGGATGTCAACTGCAACAACTACATTTGTAGTTTTGTAGCGAAAGATAGTCGATTACATAATTCATGATTAGTAAGCATGTTAATGCATGTCAACAGAGTGAGTTAACCATTGACAAATCACATGGGCTGTCTGTTGGTCGTCTGGGAATGTGTGAAACATCCGTAGAGGACAACCCAGAAACAGTAAATCCTCGTTATTTAACTCAAACTGGGTTTATGCGGAACAAATATTTGTTTCCTTAAGTGTGAGGCTATACGGCTCTGTTCAAACTGCCCTTGACCCAATCTCTTCAAGTTAATAAATCACCTGTATAGTGTAACGCAAACAAGTCACAGATATGCCCGGATCTAAAGAAACAAGACTAACAATGTTGTACTCCTTTTTCAGAAAACTAATTACGTGAATGTGGAACTGCTCTAGGAAATATATATCTAGATATGATCTAAGCCAGTGCAAACAACGGGACTCTGTCAATGCACTCAACTGTGGTTTATGGAAAAAGGGAAAGAGGGGGGGGGGGGGGGGCAACAATCTAGCTTTGTGCAGTATAATGACTCTCGGTTCTTCTTTCAAATCATTAGTCTCCTTCCCTGTTGTCGCTCCCCTGAACCGAATGAAGGAGAAATGAGAGGATGTAAATGGATTATTAGAGTCCCTTTACGAGGCAGTCAACTACGAGGCAGTCAGGGGAGAATGTGTTGACACCGCTGGATAAATAAATCCTATTCTCTAGATAGGGTCATGAAGGGAACCTATTGCCTACAGCAAATGGTGTCTTACTGGTTAGTTAACAGCTTTTGATTGATATAGCTTGGAATAAAGTAAACAAGCAACATAACATTTGTCTTACTAACGATATGGCAACTTTAAGGTCAAACAGATTGATCTCAGTAGAATACAGACAGCTGTCACATAGGGACTATACAGCAACACAGGTAGAAACGTAGTTGAGACATTAAAGGTAGTCTAGGAGCTCTGTCCTTTCCTCTCCTGTCCTCAGAACAGTTGGTCTCTAATGTACAACTCAAGTGCTGTTCCCTCCAGGCCATGAGAGAATGAAAACAATGTTGACTTGGTCAATGACAGGTCCAGACTGTTCAGGGTCAAAGGTCCAAATAATGCTTTCTGTCTATATAGACATGACAAACAGCATGTTGTTATTACGAAGGATTTGTGAGCGGCAAAGACTGTATGTGTGTGAGCGAGAGAGATAGAAGGAGAAACAGAGAGCGAGAGAGATAGAAGGAGAAACAGAGAGCGAGAGAGATAGAAGGAGAAACAGAGAGCGAGAGAGATAGAAAGAGAAACAGAGAGCGAGAGAGATAGAAAGAGAGAGTAATAGTGTGCGGGAACCACAGATGGCCGGTGGCAGGAAGCGCTGCGCTTCCCTGCACACGGCAGTAGGCAGGTAGCAAAAACCCAGTTCCCCCATTGCCTCGTGGGAGTTGATCTGTGTTCTGTGGGACCCGTCTGGTGTGGGGCCTGGATGTAGTGTAGCATTACCGCGGTGAAACACCATTTCAATACCACAGCGTAATTACCAACATACCACCTTAGCACTCCCCTCCCGTCCCAACCTTTTTCATTTCCTTCTTTTCTACTTCGGCATAGGGCCGATGTTTTGTCCTTTTCAAGTATTCCTGAGAGAGAGAGCAACAGAGACACAGAGACAGGCAGAAAAAAGAAGGGAGGGCTGGTTATTTTTTCGGCTCATTGCCTAGGAACGGCTGAGTAGGATTCTGCCTAGTGACTCACGGTAGAAAAATATTGAGGGACTGCGGTCTGATTTCTGTCTCGGAGGACTAAGCCTTCCCAGACTGCTTTGCTTTCTTTTACTACTGTTCAGGGGCCTGTTGTGAGGGAGATTGGTAGGACATTGTTGCTCCCAGACGCTGATCTAAGGACAGTTTTGTGTTTTACCCCATAATGGTTAAGGTACAGACTTTGGGAGGGTACTGATCCTAGATCTGTGTGTATGAGTAATGACTGACTAGAGTGGGAGGGGCTGGAAGGGTTTTGTGGGGTCTACAACCCTCCACTCCATCCCTCTACCCCTTCACATCCCTCTGTCCCCCACACAGACCATGGAAAACCCATTTAGAAACCAAATCTCATAATCAGGCATTCCCTCCCTCCCTTACTCTCTCCCCTTCTTTCTCCCTTTCCCCCACTTTCCACTCCCTCATCCCTCCATACCCATCCCTCTCTAATCAATCCATTCTCTGTCATTTTTTCTCCTCTTCTCTCAATCACTTCGGTTCTTCCAAATCTCATAATCAGGCTTTCTCTCCCTCCTTTTCTCCCTCCCTCACTCAATATTTCCTCTTCTTTCTCCCTTTCCCCCCACTTTTCACTCCCTCATCCCTCCATACCCCTCTCTAATCAATCCATTCTCTAATTTTTCTCCTCTTCTCTCAATCACTTCTGTTCTTCCTCTTAACTATTGGTCCCTCCCTCAGTTAAATGAGATGAAATGTAATTTCCTTTAGGGTCCAGGGCTAATACACGCGTACGGGCGCGACCCATCGACACAAATTAGAGAAGACAGAGGCAGGCTGCACTACATAAAAAGTAGACAGTTAACAAGGTTATTGGAGCAGCAATTAGAACTTCAATAAGCAGAAGGGCTTTGACAATGGCCTGTCTCTTCAGCTGTGGAAGATCCTACTTGTGGTTGGACAAAACGAGGAGTGAGTTTGCTAGCTATCTTCCTCGGGTTTTGAGTAGCACTCTCTCCCTCCCTCTCTCTGTCTCTCTTCCTCCCTCTCACTGGCTCTCCTCCTCTCCCTCTCACTCGCTCTCCTCCTCTCCCTCTCTCAAATTGCTTTAATGGCATGAAATACAATTTGTAGATATTGCCAAAGCAGTATAGTGGTACAGCATTTCAGTAAATACAGTACAATGCAATGAGGATAATGAAATTCAGTTCATTTCAGTAAATACAGTACAATGCAATGAGGATAATGAAATCCAGTTCATTGCAGTAGTAATAATAATAATGGTACATATAATCATGTATACAGGTACAACACTACTGCTGTTGTATTGTGTAATCTTCGGTCGATACATTTAATTACATTAAAATAAGATCCTAAAAATAGGAATAAATAATGGCTAATAAATAAACAACAAAATGTACATGGATGATGGTTCCACTATGTATTACTGTCAGTTATATACGATGTAAATGTTTCAGAGCATGAATAGTCATGTGATGTCCCTCAGGCTATGGCAATCATACACATATCGGGTAGTAATATTTAGTCTCCCTCATTAGTAAATGCACAGAAGTTTGGAGTTTATTGATCTTCTTGAAAAAAAGATGATCTTATTTGGGAGTATTTCTCACAGTAGAGGTCTTTATCTCCCCTGTCGTGCAGTGACCACATAGACACTCCTCTTTGGGTAGCCATGTCTTTTTGTGTCTCTATAGCCAATTGATGGTCTCTGAGCATGTATTTGGTCAGGATCAATCTCTGTTTTGTATTTCTGACAGAGTAGAGATATTCTGCCAATTTCTTACTCTCTTTTGAGGGCCAAATAGCAATTTAGTTTATGTGTTTTCCCAATTTGTCAAATATGAGGTTTTAATTTCTGTAACAATTTCATTGATTTCCCTGTGTGTTTCGGGTAATAGGGTTGTGTAGTGTTTTTAACAGCTGACATAGGGGACTCTTTTCAGCGTTCAGCTCTTGGGTTTCCAGTGTTTTGAATTGTAAGGATGTTTTGGTGATTGATTTCAAAATGGTGCCAACATTAGTGTCCTTTATTAAATATTTACAATTAAAGGGAGTCTGCCAAGTTCTGCTCTGCATGCATTATTTGGTACTTTTTTTGGATATTTAGGATAATTCTGCAGAATTCTGTATGTAGATCTTCTATTGGGGTTTTCTCCCAATGCTTATAATTGTAATTACAGGTTGGACCTCAAACCTCGCTTCGAAATAGTGCATTCACTGCCAGACCAAATCCACCGGAGGCACTGATTTTTTTGTCCCAGGTAGTAGTACCATTTACCACGGTATTTCCACATTTGAAGGAGTGTCTGCTGCTCTGATTCCTGGCTTTTTTCTGGAAAATCACAACTTTGGTTTTCTGGGAGTTGATGTTGTTTGCTCAGGTGATGCTAAAGAATGTGATTTTGTTCCTGTAGACCTTACTCCGTTGGTGACAATAGGGCCAGGTCATCGGTGTAGAGCAGGAATCTGACCTCCTATTTGAGGGTGAGTCCAGCGGCTGCAGATCGGTCCAACACCACTTCTAGTTCGTTGATGTAGAAATTGAACAGAGTTGGACTCAAACTGCACCCTTCTCACCCCTCACCCTTGTGCAAAAAAATATTTTATTGTTCAGTTTAATACTATTTGTGTTGTTTGAGTAAATAGATTTTATGATGCCGTAAACCCCCAGCGCTACGACATCAAAATAGTTCTTAAAATCAACAAAACATGCAAATACTTCTCCTCTGCTATTCTGATGAATATGCTGGTTTGTTAGTAATGTGTGTATGCGGGCTGTTGTTCTGTGTTTGGTTAGAAAGTCAATTCATTTTTTGCTGAAAGCCTTATGTTGTCAGGGGAAGGTCTGTATTTGTTCATTAAGAATACAGCAGAACAGTTTCCCCATGTTTCTGGGGACAAATATTCCCCTATAATTGTTAGGGTCTAATTTTCTCTTTCTCTCTCTCTCCCTCACTTCTGCAATGCTCTGCCTCTCAGCTGGCTCTACCAAGTGGTCAGACGGTGAGAAGGAGCAGGCGGAGGTTAGAGCTACCTCTCTCTTCCCCCCTCTCCCTCTTCCTCTCTCTTCCCCCCTCTCCCTCTTCCTCTCTCTTCATTTCAGAGAGATGACAGAGGCAGTTAACTATGAGAGGAAGGAGTTCTCGTGAAGAGTCCCCTCTAGACACTAACTGGACACTAGAATGAGTGAGGGAGGGAGGGTGGGACAGAGGGAGAGAATGACAGAGAGCTGTGGACAGAGGGAGAGAGAGAGATTTAGGAGAGAGATAAAGAGAGGGGATAAGAGTATTACGTGGAGAAGAAGAAAACAGGATGGGTGATTGATGAAAAAGGAAACAGAGGAGAATGAAGGACAGTATGTATTCAGCCGTCACAAAGTCCCCAAAAAAACAGGCTACTACACACTATGTGTGTGTGTGTGTGTGTGTGTGTGTGTGTGTGCGCCATTATCGTTCTCGGTTCGTTAACCAAGCAGGAGCTTAGCGGGGATTGGTGGAGACTTTGATAAGATTATCAGACTAAAGCTGTGGCGAGTAGATTAGGGTACAGTACAGTTCACAGGTTAAATGCTCTCACTTCAATTAACCTGGACCTGTATAAACCCTACATGACACCTACAAAACCATACATACAGCCTACATAAACCCTACATGACACCTACAAAACCATACATACAGCCTACATAAACCCTACATGACACCTACAAAACCATATACAGCCTACATAAATACAGCCTACAAAACCATAAGCCTACATAAACCCTACAAAACATGACAGCCTACAAAACCATACATACAAAGCCTACATAAACATAAACCCTACAAAACCATACATACAGCCTACATAAACCATACAAAACCTACATAAACCCTACATGACACCTACAAAACCATACATACAGCCTACATAAACCCTACATGACACCTACAAAACCATACATACAGCCTACATAAACCCTACAAAACCATACATACAGCCTACATAAACCCTACATGACACCTACAAAACCATACATACAGCCTACATAAACCCTACATAACACCTACAAAACCATACATACAGCCTACATAAAACAAAACCTACATACAGACACCTACATAAACCCTACATGACACCTACAAAACCATACATACAGCCTACATAAACCCTACATGACACCTACAAAACCATACATACAGCCTACATAAACCCTACAAAACCTACAAAGCCATACATACAGCCTACATAAACCCTACATGACACCTACAAAACCATACATACAGCCTACATAAACCCTACATGACACCTACAAAACCATACATACAGCCTACATAAACCCTACATGACACCTACAAAACCATACATACAGCCTACATAAACCCTACATAACACCTACAAAACCATACATACAGCCTACATAAACCCTACAAAACCATACAACAGCCTACATAAACCCTACATGACACCTACAAAACCATACAACAGCCTACATAAACCCTACATAACACCTACAAAACCATACATACAGCCTACATAAACCCTACAACACCTACAAAACCATACATACAGCCTACATAAACCCTACATGACACCTACAAAACCATACATACAGCCTACATAAACCCTACATAACACCTACAAAACCATACATACAGCCTACATAAACCCTACATGACACCTACAAAACCATACATACAGCCTACATAAACCCTACATGACACCTACAAAACCATACATACAGCCTACATAAACCCTACATGACACCTACAAAAAACATACAGCCTACATAAAACAAAACCTACATACAACATAAACCCTACAAAACCATACATACAGCCTACATAAACCCTACATAACACCTACAAAACCATACATACAGCCTACATAAACCCTACATGACACCTACAAAACCATACATACAGCCTACATAAACCCTACAAAACCATACATACAGCCTACATAAACCCTACATAACACCTACAAAACCATACATACAGCCTACATAAACCCTACATAACACCTACAAAACCATACATACAGCCTACATAAACCCTACATGACACCTACAAAACCATACATACAGCCTACATAAACCCTACATGACACCTACAAAACCATACATACAGCCTACATAAACCCTACAAAACCATACATACAGCCTACATAAACCCTACATGACACCTACAAAACCATACATACAGCCTACATAAACCCTACATAAACCCTACAAAACCATACATACAGCCTACATAAACCCTACAAAACCATACATACAGCCTACATAAACCCTACATAACACCTACAAAACCATACATACAGCCTACATAAACCCTACATAACACCTACAAAACCATACATACAGCCTACATAAACCCTACAAAACCATACATACAGCCTACATAAACCCTACATAACACCTACAAAACCATACATACAGCCTACATAAACCCTACATGACACCTACAAAACCATACATACAGCCTACATAAATACAACACCTACAAAACCATACATACAGCCTACATAAACCCTACATAACACCTACAAAACCATACATACAGCCTACATAAACCCTACATGACACCTACAAAACCATACATACAGCCTACATAAACCCTACAAAACCATACATACAGCCTACATAAACCCTACATGACACCTACAAAACCATACATACAGCCTACATAAACCCTACATGACACCTACAAAACCATACATAAACCCTACATAACACCTACAAAACCATACATACAGCCTACATAAACCCTACATGACACCTACAAAACCATACATACAGCCTACATAAACCCCAAAACCATACATACATACATAAACCCTACATAAACCCTACAAAACCATACATACAGCCTACATAAACCCTACAAAACCATACATACAGCCTACATAAACCCTACATGACACCTACAAAACCATACATACAGCCTACGTAACCTGTAGTTGCCTGTTCCTCCATACCAAAGTCTGACCCAAAGCTATGAACCCTTCCAACACTGATCCTTGAGGTCTACAGTGTGTTGTGGTGGCAGAATTTGGGGAAATCTGTTGTCGCTTCTCAAGGTTTACGCTCTGTGCTGTGTTGAACTGTGATGAACTGCCTTTCATACACTCCCAGCACTAACATACCTAATCATAGAGATTTGTCCAAACAGGAAACCACAGACATACACTATTGTGGAAGACACCAATGAAGTAAGTGTGCCCTGCACCAAAAATAACTGGACACAGCAGTAGATTGCACATCAAGTAGTGGACACAGAAATATCAAGGTTAATTGTCAACCTATTTTCAGCACGGTGAGTAACTCACCGAGCCACATGCTGGTATTTTGTGGCGATTATACATTTGAAGACTTTTTGCTGGCTCCATATACTCCTCCTCTGTAATAAAATGTACTACGTAATTGCATTATACCTATGCTGCAGTCTTTAATAGCATTCTTAAGTGCCAAGCGATTGGCTACCTTTCTCGTATCCCCGTAACCCCCTGTGAGTGTAGCATTGCAGCCAAATTTGAGTCTAAAATTGGCAACACATAACCAAGTCCAAAACTCTATCGTTGTCTCTTTCTGTCATCACCCCCACACAGTGGCTTTGTGGTACGACCGCAGTGCCCCATCCCACACTTTCGAATAGGACCTATCCATCCCACATATTTACATAGAGGGGGTCAACCAAGGATGACAGCTACATATTTTAATGGGAGCAGGCCGGTTTTACATGCTGGTTGCAGGTGAAATTGGCTCGACTGGCACCGAATCTCTCTCGCTACCCACCTGCTACTCTGGCAAACAACAGCGCGACTCTACGAACCGGAGACAGAGAGGGCGCGCTTCCAAAATGGAAATGCCTGGAACCTGATCTAATGGTGATGGGGTATCTCTTAACAGCTCG